>NW_024368485.1:6496916-7696916 GCF_014805655.1 Passer montanus | reverse complement strand
CCAGGCACACCATGGAAGGAACTGGTGGCAGAGAGCAACACAAGCATTTCCACTGCTTCCAAAAAATGTACAATAATTCAAACCTCAACCTGTCACCATGCCTTGCACAATTTCTACATCCTTTATTTAGCATTTTCCCCCTTCAATTTACTGCAATAAAAGTAACATGTTAAGAAGTAGTGTTTTGACAAGAAAAGTCAAGACAAGACCAAGGAACTGCTCCCTTTAACGTAATTATCAAAGTCCAAATTCATTTTAGCAAGGAAATCTGATCTTTACCCTGGTAATTAATGGAGATGATTCCAGAAAGAGAGCTCATTTTTCATACAGTACAATGACAGATCTTGTTTCCATAAATGAGGTGAACAGGCTGGTGCTGCCAAGTTTCAGCCAACATAGATTGTTCAACAACCAGGCCCTCCAAGAAGTAATTTTATTTCCCATGTTTATGTACAGCTGAATTTTCTCTTGGGCAGAGAACGGACCGACTGTCAAAAGCTGTCACTTCCAAAATCCAGACTCAGCACATTTTGTTATATTTGATTTATTCCCCTTGTTTTCAAAACTTCCTAAAAATGCTGCTGAAGATGCAGGCAGATAATTTAGTTTGAGATTTTAATAGTTTCACTTTTAGTCAGTTTTGTCATTTATAACACACACAAAGAGCACAAAGTGACAAGTTGATTACTTCTTAGAGGCAGCAAAAGAAATTCTAAATATGCATTGGAGCAACAGCCACCCAAGAGCCCAGTACTGAGCTCAAATACTTCCCAAGAGGAACACAGCAGGTCAGTGACACTATTTAGTTTTAGTAAGGTTCTTGCATTCCTTGTGGTTGAAGTTGAACTGCAATTCAAGACCTACAAGGAATTGTCCCCTAAACTCCTCAAAACACACGTGGCTAAAAAAGCAGCAAAAAAGCGTCCAGTCCATATGAAAATTTAAGTGTCATGCATGCAGTGCTACTGAGCCCGCTGCTTTGATGGCAGTAAAAATGGGAATGTTAGAAAGCAGCCCACTGCAATCAGTGGAGCTCTGTCAAGGTGAAGGGGCTCTGAACAGAGTTCATCAAGCACTCAGCGTGACAGATCACTCCAGTTTACACCTGTCCTGCAGAAATTGTCTCTGGCCTGGGAAAGTCCCATTGAAGGGAATGCAGAAGTGATTTCTGCCATAAGGAACTGGGGGAGAGAGGCAGAGCAGGGCAAAGACATCAGTCAAGCACCCAATAAGGATATCACTGGGTTGTACACTATCAAGCGACTTAAAATAAGGTTCACCACCACACACATTACTTACTAAAGCAAAGCCAAGGCAGAAAATATCACAATGCTCAAAAAAACTCAAGTCAAATCCCTGAATGCTTAGAATGATACTGTATTTTCTGGAACTGATGGATCTTGAAAAATGTTTCACTCCATATAAGGAGTTTTTATCCCTGAAGGAGAGAACACTTAAATCTGTTTAATGCACTTTCATATGGGCATCCTGATGTTACATGTTTAATTGTTTCATGTTAAGCTTTCTGAGTAAATCTTAAAACACTTGGGGCCATGTTTGATGAGCCATTATGAATTTCTCTGCATATTTCCCTTCTACATTCCTTCTAGAGTCTCTTCCCTGTGCTACTCCTAAAGAAAAGCAGAGTGCACACTGTACCCAGCAAGGCAGGTCAGGGTGATAAGCAGCATGAATAGTGAAAGGAACAATCCAGACAATTCCCAGTCCTTGCCTCAGCCATGCAGAGGTGGAAGGATGGATGTAAAAAGGCTCTCTGGGCAACTTGGCCTTGAGAGGCTGCCTCAACTCCAGCAGTATCCCCAAACCACAATATGACTTGGAGTGGTGCCTGAATTTCAGCATTCTGCCTCCAGCCTATGATCCTTCCTTTTACAGTGAGGCAATTTCCATGGAGAGTCTTCCCTTCTCATCCCAGTTCCAGGCTTTAAGTTCCCCCCCTCCCACTTCTGCTCTGGCAACATGGAAGAGGCAGAGCAGAAAAGCAGTGAACTCATTTCAAGCCTGTGCACTCCGTTTATGCTGGCACCCTGCAATTTCAAGAGCAAAGCAAGTTGAGAAAGCCATCTTTACTTTGTACACAGTCACATAATGATGTCCTCTCAGACTGACTACCCTCCCTGGAAGCCTGGGCACTTAGACATTCCTGGAAAAAGGCAGCATTCAATGCTCACTGTCTGTTCTGGTGGTGTTTTTCCCCCCTTCTACATTGATAGAAATATTTCAATAGCATTTGCCCATACAGCTCTCAGTGCCTTCCATTAAGTGCAGAAATGGAAGTGTCAAGACAACTTATTACGCTTTATCTATTTATCCTTGGAGCACTCCGTGCCTCTATTTGTCTCTCATTACAAGCTAAGGAAATGCATGAGTTGCCTGGTATCTGTACTTTGCAGAGAACTGAATCTCTGAGGATACACCCTAAAATGTTACAAATAAACAGGATGCTGCACACATTGGAAAAATAATGCCAGGCATCACCTTAGCATCAGACAACAGCTGAAGGAAAACAAAAGGGGTCTCTGGAAATATGGATATGGCTGAATAGATATTTAGAAGCAACAATGAAAGGAGAAAGTGCCAGCCACTCTGCTTGCTGCTGTGGACCTGCCTCAGGTTCAAGAGACAGCTGCACATTTGGGAACAAAGCCTTGGGAAGAGCAGGACAAGCAAGTCCTCAAAAGCCTGCAGTCCTGCTGAAGAGGAAGCACAAGCAATGCTCACATATAAGCTCACACCTCACAGGAGAGCTCACCTTCCCCCCAGGGCCAGGGACACACCATCACTGCAGGTTTGCAAGCTGCAGCTGGACAGGGGCTTGAGGGTCTTTTCTCTCCTCCCTTTGCCATGACAGGCTGGACCACAGGATATTTTGAGGCCCTTTCCAACTTCATCTCTCCTATGACTCAGTGACTAAAATAATCCCTTCACTTTTTGTGAAGCAGTATTTTTCCACAGTGGCTTAAGGCTTGATTTGTCACCAAGACATTTCAATGCTAGTGTTGCTTTCCCTTTTTTTTGGAAGAAAAATTGAGAAAGCCTTCAGAGTTTCACAGACTTCAACAAAATTGCTGTTCAGGCTCTGTGGCAGCAGCAAGGAAACCAAGATCAGCCTGAAAATAGTATCATTACCAGGGGGCTGATATCCTAAGGGAGGCAAAACCCACTTAGCAGGAGGCTCTGTCTTAAATTTGCCATCCTGTAATCAGCTGTTGACAAACTGTTAATTGACTGGAGCTCAGCATCCACCAACACAAGCAAGTGTTGAGGAGGACATGGGCTGTCTAAGTGGATGCATTCCCGATCTGTCACCACGTTTGCAAAGGATAAGTACACAACTGGTTCATCACACAAATGGAAACCACACCTGCTCCAAGCTGTCATTAACATAATACACTGCCAGCTAACTGGGAGTGGGGTAGGAAATACACGGAGTTTACTTCCACTTCATGAAACACTGGCCCAGGCTTCCACCACACTCAGTGGAGCAGCACTTGGTCTACAAAATACTAAAACAGAAGAAGAAAAAAAAAGTTATCTAGTTCTTACGATGCTAGATCTAGGAGGCCACAGGTCCTAAGCAAAAGCAGGAGCTACTTTTGTAATACAAAGCACAATCAAGTTCTGGAACCACCTGCTAAAGGATCCAAGAACTGTGAACAAGTCCAAAGACACATAAATAAATTCACACAAGTCCATTGCTGATAATTAAAGATAAATGCTCCAGAAACCCCTATTGGTGCCAAGAGTTTCCAACACTACAAACAGCCCTCACTTGTACTCTTTCCTCAGGAAATTGTTATTAACCTGTGTTGAGGCAAGACTCTTAGCTTGACAGAAATTTATCTGATCCAGCCTTCCAATTCTTATGCTGAAGTTTAGTCAGATGAGAAAGAAGGGCCTGGACAGACAGTCCTAACAGGGAGCTAAGGGAAATTCCACAAACTCACTTAAGCTCAGCAACTTTTTTTCTTTTAACTCCGTTAATGCAGGGGGAGTTGGCACAGGGTATTTGTTATAATTTTTAATTAGCACAGCAATAATATTAGCATTCCTCACTAGGGTATGCTGATAGACAGGTGTTTTCAAAGGCAGTCACCTGTACAAGGCACTAGTGATGTGTACAGCTTTAGTGACCAGTAGAAACAAAGGTAAAATATTGGGAAAATCCCTTAGCTTATGTTTAGTGTCATACAGCTTGTCAAGTACCTCTGAACACAAAAATTTAATCACCAGAGTGTTTCCAACCAGCCTTCTGCCTCTATCAGAGAAGTAATTCCAAGTGAAAAACAGAGCAAAATTCCTATTAGCAAACAGCAATATAACGTTTGTCCTCATGTCCTCAAGACTGGCCCATAAATGGAAGAGCAGTAGGTATCTGCTGTGTCCAAATGAATAAAGCACCAAGATGAAATGCAGAAAACACAACTGAGTTGTTAGAGCAGCCTGGTGAAGGAGGCACATTTAACTGTGCTCTACTCAGATAGGCTTGAAGGCCTTGGGCTACATCAGTTTGCATCAGTATCACCACCTTCAGTGAGGTGTTCAGGACAGCAACATATTTGGGGTGTGCACACAGTGTTTTGTATAAAGAAAGTCTACACAGACCTTTTTAAGTCTCCTAAAACCAGATGCTGCAAAAGAAACTGTTTGATTTCCCCATTATCTTCATCAAACCCCTCCCAATGATACACTCCCCTGGATGCTCTGAGACACCAACAACTGAAGTGAGACTGCAAAGTAGCAGGACATATTGCAAACTGCTCCAAAACAGCAAGAGGCACTGGGAAAGATGATAGCTCTCAGTCAGATAGAAAGGAAATTTTTGATCTGAAGAAATTTACTGGGCAGTTATCCATATAAACCAGAGTTCCACACTCCCATTGTTTTCTCATGCCTCATGAAACCTCAGAAGTCCAAACATCCTCTTACATCTTCCCTCCTTCCAGCTTGGATTTTAACAAGCCATCTTCTCATTTCCTCAGAACAAAAGCAGGTTGACAGCTAAAGCTGTGAAAGCAGCACAGCAATCTCATTAAATATGCCAGGTTTGCTATGCTACCCTGCAGAAAAATACCAAGTGATGCTAATTAGAATCCAAACAGAAGCAGCTGGGTGAATCTGACGAGCACTGAAACTGCAACACTTCTAAAAGCTTTAACTGCATCTGGCCTAGGTGCACCAATACATCCACATTCCCTATCTGATTTCTCCAGGAAGCTGCTGATAATAATTCACAGAAATCAGATACTCTGAAATGGCTGTTTGAGCTGAATATGACACCTGCATTCGTGCTCTCAGAGCAAACACACAAAAAGCTCTGGCTATTGACAGCATTAAACAGCTCCTTCCTCAGCTCTCTTCTGCTGAGGAGCCAGCAGTAATCTCCATGGCCCTGCAGGCTGAGGAATGGCTCTTCCAGAAGATTAGTTTGGCATCCAGTAATCTGCTGCCCTGAACAGCCTATTCTGAAGTACAGAAGCAAATCCCACTCTCTAATCCTGCTGGTTTCAGTGCCAGGAGCCTGTGACAAGCACACATCCCAGTGCAACACGGTGAAGCAGTTTCCATCTGAGAAGCTTTCTGCCCTTGCTTAGGCCAATTAAGCCAAAAAAAAACCCAACCAAACAACTCAGTGCAGAAAAAGTGCAAGCTGCCCATATCTAGAGATCTTAAAGCAAGTGTAGATGCTTCCCAGTATTACTAAAGCATCAGAAAAATGAATTTAACTTTCAAAGTTACCATTCTCACCTCCCAGAGTTCCACTCCAGCCTTTGTCTACCCAGCTTCTCATATGAGATAACAGCAAAAGTTTGAGCAGGGCTGGGGACCCCAGCACACAGCTAACCACAACAACATCCCACAGGAGCTGAACCAGGCACAAATAACAAAATTTATCACTTACCTCAAACACAGCAAGGATGAACCAGGCCCAGGGGACAGCCAGCCAGGAAATAAAACAGCAGGATGAGCACTGAAGGCACAACTAGAGACCAACACTACTTGGGCTGGAGCTTAAATAGGGCCCCAGGAGCTGTGGGAAGGGTGTGGGTGGGGGCCCAGGTGAAGCTGATCAGGACCAATTAAATTGATTGTGCTCTGCTGCAGCTGCTTCTTGTTAAGCCCCTCTGCAGCACATTTTTTCCCCCAAAGAAGGTTCTAGTTCTTACTTTGCTGGGAAACGACCAGGTGGTTAAAAAGTTACCTGTGCTTTGACTAGAGACTCTTAAAAAACAGGAATGCAATGTTAAAATAGCAGATTGATGCTGTAGTAGCACTAAGGGAAGGGTTATACTTTTATTAGAGTCCCTCACTTTTTTTTTTTTTTTTTTTAAATATGCTTGTGTTAAGGGATAGTTCAGAGCCCCAAAGGATGTTCTGGGCATAAAATTCACAGTTCTTCTTAGGCAGAAGAGGTAACCAGTACCTGTTGCCAGCAAAAATGTTGTAATTTTCTGGCCTTTCGTTCACAGCCCAGATTTTACTTGGAAATACTGAACCACAAGCAACAGCAAATGCTGGGCAGACAGGAAGACTAAAAAACTGTCTGTTACATTTCCAAATGACAGCCCTCTGTTTTAGAGAATGACAGCAGAGCTGCTTTCTTAGGGTGTGGTGGGACTTGCCTGACTCCCTGCACATTCTCAGGGCTTTTTTTCCCCTTTCTGCAA
Source organism: Passer montanus (assembly GCF_014805655.1). Taxonomy (NCBI): domain Eukaryota; kingdom Metazoa; phylum Chordata; class Aves; order Passeriformes; family Passeridae; genus Passer; species Passer montanus. The sequence continues at coordinate 7,690,227 of NW_024368485.1, read as the reverse complement.
CAGAAATCACATTGTTGCATTTCAGAAACTGCTTGGACAGTTCATCAATTTAAAAATATCTCTTACTGTTCTCCAAACTGCAACAGAGTATTCTTTTTCTTCTACCACAATGAGGCATTTAATTCAGCCTCTTCCCAAACGTGTGAAAGGAGGACCAGGAGTGCTGTCAGGAGCTGTGACTTAGCAGGACATGTTCCTCGTGTATGGATCTGTGTTTAAATCAAAAAATAAACTGTAAATTTATAGTCACACCCTAACAGTTTGCCAAAAGTACAATTCCCTGTGAAGCCAAGTCAGGAAGAAATCTTCCCCTGTCTTTGTGGCCAAGGCTCTGGCAGTGTTACAAGTCAGCTCAGCCACTGAACGTGGCTTGCTTCAGGTTTACACTCCTGGTGGTTTGCTTTCACAAATTAATCTCCAGAACAGAAGCAAAACACCTCCCTGTGGAATTGGAGACATAAAGAGAGAATGCCATCATTGTCTTATGCGTTGCCATTTTTTCCTAGTCATTCATCATGGAAAAAGTCACAGAAATGGGACAACAGAACATAAAATATCAGCTTAAAGAATATCTAGCACTTGTAGTACAGCGCTCTCCTGGAATAAGCCATATAATGTCACGTGCTTATATCCATTAGAGTGTTACCACACATAATCCATACTAGAACTGGTTTGCATTGTCCACTTGTGGAGCTGAGCAGTACTTAGGAGGAGAAGGATGGCAAATGAGCCTCTGAGCAGTCGCCAACTGCAGCACATTCCATATAAAGCCTGCTATTTCTAGATATCTGCTAATGCATTCTTTGGCAAAAGGGTAGCTCTGACAGACTTTTAAAGCAGCCCATATCATCAGCCCACACTTGAGATAAATGTGCACCCTCTACAGTTTTCCTTTTCTTTCGAAAGGAAAGTCTCTTGACTTTGTGCCTGAGACCCTTGTGTTCTAGGGCTGGATCACAAGTGCTCTGCTCAGGATCCACCCCCCAGATCAAAATCAACAATTTCCCTTGTGGGGATCACCTTCATTATCAAACCATGTGTCTGAAAGTTGCAATAGGTTTAAATATTTATGGGCACTCTGGAGGTCGCATTTAATTAGGGGTTGGTGATTGTATATGTGAAGATTTCTGTGGCCTTGGCAAACAAAAGACCAAAATTTCAGCTTCCTGGAAGTTCGAGTAGCTTTTTCTTTTTTTTTTTTTTTTTCAGACAATTTGTATTTTAAAAGACTTCTGCTTCCATGTGGCTCAGCACCAAGATCCAATTTCCCCACTGAAAAATCCGCAGCCTGGTCTAGCAGTGACTCCTCAAGCAGGACTCCTGCCAAGTCCAACAGCTCTGCAGGAACAGGCACTGCCACAGCAGGGACACAGTCACTGTCCTGCTACCTGAGAGACAGTGCCAGCCCAGGTGACAAACTGCCCAAAGCTGCTGTGACAGCAGCAGTGGTTGGGCCTCTGGCACCTGCCATCCCCAGCAGCAGCAGCAGCAGCAGCACAGAGCCCTGGGAATGCTCTGTCCCACGTGGAGCTGTCTGAGTGGCCCCTTTTCCTTGGCACCTGCAGCAGAGGGGACTCAGAGATGCACCCTCGGCCAGGATTATTAATCTGCACAACACCCCTTCTTGGAGCAGAGCTATTTCTGTGAGCACTTAAATTACTGTGGCATGGAAGCAATCTTTACATTCCATTTTGCAGGAAATAAAATCACCTTTGTTCAGCTGGCTCATCTGTCACCTGGATTTTTGGTTATGAAAAAGTTTTTTTTTCTGGACCAATAATTTTGAACTCCACCTGGTTTACACTGCAGTATAGAAAACTTTTTGGATTGACTCCAATTTTCATTCAACTAACTTATCATAAAATCACACCACTGATTTTCAACTCTAACTGAAAGTGGTCTTGTTCCTGAAATTCCAGGAACAATTTGAGATCATTGTCCCAAGATTAAATGGCCTGAAATCTCTATTGGACACTACTGATGAAAGATAAGTGCTGAGTTAAACTCAGATCATATTGCATGTAATTCTTCTTTCAAATAACTTCTTTTCAACAGTCTCTGGGAAAGGGAGGAGAAGGAGAATTACGGTGGCAAAGCTATGGCACAATACAGTTACATAATTGCATTTCTTACATTCAGAGGAGATTTCAATACGTTTCTGTGGACAGGTAGGTGTTTCCAGGCCTGGCAAAGTCCTGTGCAGTTGTTACCTTGTTTAAATGGTTGCCAGGGAAAAAGAAAAACAGAGTCTGGGCATTCCTTGCCCTTGGTCCACATCATGCACTGGTAAGTGGGAAAGGAACAGGAGATCTGGTTAAACAGGAGGTCAAGGATAAGGATTTAATACCTGTTTTGAAATACCTGGAAATGAACATTACTTTCCAAAATTTGAAAATTGTTAGAGAAGACTGATCCTACATGAACCTCAGAAGACTGGAATCAATACCAAGACAGAATATCCATTAATTGTTCAGAAGGGGGGCAGAAATATTATTTTTCACTGCTTTTAGGTGAAGACATTTTCTTCTGGTGGGAGAGAATGCTACAAACTCTGAAAAGTGGATATAGCAATACATTGGACAATATTGTTTCATGTATATCCTGCTGCTTTCATCAGAAGCTGCTTAATTCAGCCCAAATTCAGATTAGTAAAAAAGGATATTTGCAGAGGTTGGGATTTTTGGAAGCTTTGCTTGAGAGCTACATGCAGTGGCATCTAGATTTATGGCTCTGCTGCACTTTGTCTCTGAGATGCTTATCCAAAACTGACTGCAAGCAAGAATTTGGCTCATGACACAACAGCTCTCATTTTCCCACACTTGCCATCTTGTCAGGTGAGCTTTTATTCTTTCTGCAGGAAGTCTTGTTGCACTGCAGCCTTTAAGATCACAGCATCTGTTCTGTGTGTTACAGAGAGCACAGCAGCTCCTCTGCCACAGCACAGCTGTGGGCTTGGCCTGGGTTTCCATCTGCTTCGCTGCTGAGCTCCTGCAGCAGTCAGAGCAGCTAAAAATGAGTTTGGCACTGCTGGAGTGGGACTGTGGCACTGCCTGCAATGGAAACAGCCCTTACTGTGGTCACAGGACCCAGGGCAGCTTTGGGGTACACAATTCTTGTGCAGTCCCTGCTGGGGCCAGCTGGAGGTCTGCAGGTCTGCCTGACTAACACAGCTTGATTCACTTCTTTAACACAACGTGTGGCTGCCAGACAGGGGTGAAAAAGGTTATTGTTGAAACAAGAAGTCACTGGTGGTAAAAGCCATGTCTAAATAACACCCATGGCACATCCAACAAGCCTTAGTTGTATGATTAAGGCCTGAATTTTGGATTCCTGTATTGTGTAGGGAAGAATAACTCTTCTTCCTTTGATAGAATGATTCCTGATTTAATTTGGGAGCACAATCATAATTACTCTGTCAATGACAGGTTATACTTAATTTCTGTCCTGGTGCATGCATGCCCTTCTCACAACTGACAGAAAACCAGAGCAAAACCACAACCACTAACAGGTACAGGGGCAGAATTTGGCCACAGCTGTTGGCACTAGATTGACTGCCTGATGAGCCTAGCCAGCTTGAGCATGCATCATCACCTAATAAAAACCTAATAATACCTTTCCATCTAACTCAGCCACATACATCAGGCTTTGGAGGGGTCAAGCCTAAAAAGAGAATTGTACTGCTGTCTTGAAGGTATTTTTAAGAGAAAAATATATGGCAAGCAACAATTCCTTACACACCAGTTCTCTCTCTTTTCCACTTTGAAAAAAAAAATGGTAAGAAAAATCAAAGCAATAGAAATTCACGTTTGATATGGGATCTGTCCAGATCCCATGCACTCAAACTTGTAAGCTTGCTCTCCTATGCTCTCCTATCTCTTGCAAGATCTTTTAAACTCTGGAAAGGCTTGACAGGCAGAAAATGAACAGATGCACAATTCCTTACACACCAGTTCTCTCTCTTTTCCACTTTGAAAAAAAAAATGGTAAGAAAAATCAAAGCAATAGAAATTCACGTTTGATATGGGATCTGTCCAGATCCCATGCACTCAAACTTGCAAGCTTGCTCTCCTATCTCTTGCAAGATCTTTTAAACTCTGCAAAGGCTTGACAGGCAGAGAATGAACAGATGCACAGCAGAGGTGGGAGATGATCTTGTGGGAGGTCTCTCCTGCCTTGTGCCAGGAGAGGGGTGTGGAGGCGTGCCTGCATGCCGGGGTGCTGTGCGGGCAGAGGGAGCCCCAGCACGCACCTCTCTGCAGGGCTGGGGGTTTCCTAAGGCTTGGCAGTGCCTGCCTCCCTCCCCTGGGCACCCTGGGACAGAGGGAAGGTGCCAGCAGGGCAGGGAGGCAGTGCAGCACAGGCTCACTCTCTGTGTGCCAGCTGCCCTGCTGAGCAGCCACCTCTGCAGGGACAGCGAGCAGGCTGCTCCTCCTGCTCCCACCGGGGCATTGCTGCTTCCCGGACAAGCTCTGGTGTCATCCCTGGAGCTCGGGGGCACCTCTGGCTGCAGGGAGTACACCGAGCTCTGTGGTACTCTGCTGCGCTTCTGTTTCACTTTGCATGACAAGCTCCCCCTCTGGGCGTGCAGGCAAGGTGAAAAAGCAAATTTTTCAATGTTATTTAATACTACAAAAGCAATAAGAGCCACTCAGGAGGGTAGGGAAGAACTGCTGGTGCACATCAACTTACCTGCGTAAGAAGCATAAAAGTGAGAGGTGATTTCTTTTGATAATAAGATATATTTTTCAATGCTGAATAACCTTGATAACTTGTCTCCAAATCTTGGCAGGACTAATTCTTCACATTTCTGGAGAACAGCAAAGCTCAAAGTTAGAGATGTTCAACTGGATGGATTCTGGGGACAGCACCCTGCAAACATGATTTCCTCCTCTCATTGCATACCTACCTTTGGTGAGCAGTCATTAGATTGACATTAACTTGATCAATATGAACAATAAAGCTCTTCATGTATATAATTTTAATATTCCAATGAATTCTTTACTCTGATTTTTGAAGCACAGATATGAACATTCCTTGTCTAAAGTCAAAGTTTGTCTAAAAGCTTTTGTTCATTTTCATTGGATATCAAAGGCAGAGCCCTGACAGTGCTGTGTATTTATTGATTTATCTGTTCTAAACCAAACCATTCTCCTTAAATATAACAAGCTTTATTGTTAATAAATCCATGGTAGAAATGCATTGAATATGTGTTTTTGGCCACATCTTCTTTACTCTCTACTACATTTTTTAAGTTATAAAACTCTTTTAGCAGTCACATAGGGAAAAGTATATTGCAACTGTTGTGTTGTTTTGTTAGACATGTGTACAAATTAAGATTGGAAATATCAACATTGCTGTTGTCTGTCTGATGATAACCTCTTGTTTTCTAGTTTCACAACCAAGCCATCAAGAACAAATTCCAAAAGTTTAGGAGAGTAGTTCTGGAAATCCAGTAGAGAGCTGGAAAAAATTACGTAGCTGGTGATATCAAGTGTATTTTAGGAAAATGAGTGTTGCAGTAATTTATTCTGCTCTAGGCAGTGTCATGAATCCATCATGGCACACAGTGAGAGAAAACACGTCAAGAATGCTGGAATACCTTTCCTTACCACGAGACACCCACACAAACTAATAATAGGACAACATTCAATAAAGTAGAAAATAAACCTAGTAGAAACCAAGTTAAGAAAAGTTGGGAAAGAATTTTCCAACTTCATCCTCTGCGCCACACACCTAAAATTTCTAAAGTTTTAAACTCCCTCCATTTTCCACCAGAAAACCACACCATCAGAAGAGGCAAATTTTAGTTCAGTGAGCGCAGAGACACAGAAGTCTGAGCGGGAAGGGACCTTTTAAAAGCCACCTAGTTCAGCCTCCCTATACAGAAAATAGTGGCAAACCAGAAAGCCCTGTGTTCCTCACACAGCTCAAGAGAAACAGTGAAATTACTGATGGGGGAGTCTAGGAAGCAATGCTTTTTGGTGGTGTCCTCTGTGCAGGACAAGGGCTGGTTACTCAGATAAATTATCATTCTAGCACAGAAACATTTGTGAGCTGAGTGTCACAGAGCAGGAGAAAGTCAGCTTGGCATCTTTCCCTCCATGCAGCTTCACTTGTTCTTTCCATACTGTACTTCAACCTTCCATTTTATAATCAAGATTAAAACAAACAAACATGGACTAGAATTCTTTTTTTAAATCAAATTCTGTCCAAAACTTACCTGGGGTTCATGGCTACACTGCAATCAACAGCTGTGGAAACCTGAAGTGACAGGTTGATTCCTGCAGCTCTTCTGTAAGAGCAGTGGGAGTTTGGAAGCTGGAAAACTCCAGCTCTGTGCAGAGCCAGCAGAGCACCACACACCCAGGGTAAGGGCTGGAGCAGTGCAGGTGAACAGAAGCCCACTGAAGGTAAAGGAGAGTAAATTGCGTAAGGAACAGAGTAATTGAAGTCATCACAGCAGCAAGAGAAGGTCTGGCCCAGACCCTTCTTTTCTCTGACTGGCTCTCCTTGCTTTCTCTTTCCATCCAGTTCTAATGGATGCTCCTAATCAGGTTCAAACGAGGTGTGCCATCCCCATCTTGGCAAGCCTGACCTCCTTCACGGGGATTAGCAGCTCCATGACATCTCCCCTGATTTAGGAGCACTCTGTTCTCTTTCAGGAATGAAACCAACTCTGCCTCCTCAGTGCTGGATGCGGCTAGAAATTACTGATAAATTAGTTACAAAGTGAGTTTTTCTCTCCTCGTTCTTTGGAATTCACAGGAACGCTCCCATTTATTTGGAGCCATCATTTTACATGTTGTTCCTTCTCAGCCCCTTCATTTGCATGTTCTTTAATGACACAGCTATAATTATTCACCACCCTGTACCACCACCAAACAAAATGATCCTCAGCCTTCCCTTCTGCACCACCACTTCTTTGTCACTTAAAGTCTCCTAATTTGGCTCCACCAGATCTCAGCCCTCTCTCTGCTGTGGCCAATAACTTTTTCTTCTTTCCCTAGAGAATCTATAGAAAGAGGAGAATGTTTCCCTCAACTTTCCCATGTTCTTATTAGCAGCAGAAAAGAAAAAAAGTCCTTTCTGTATTATCTTCTCACAAAGGAACATCAACCAAGTGTGTGTCTTCTCAAATAATTTCTACTGCTGTATTTTTACTTCCTTTTCACTACATATCCCAGGTCTAAACATTGCTAAACCATCCAATTTTACACCATCCATTTAGGAAGGGCAATGATAAATTAGAGAAATGCTGTTTGTTTGTTTTCTTTTACAAATCATGAAAGGATTAGAAAAATTGTAATACAGAGACTCTGAGTTCGTGCACCACATGGAAAATATTACAGAAATCATGTTCTGAGAGGCTTTTACTTATTTAATCCTCAGCTGGCATTAATTGCAGTGGCAAGATGGCTCAGAAAATTAAGGGATCTCTGCAGGGGTGGGAAGCTGTCAGCAAAACTCTTCTTTGGTAAGGGCAGGTACTGTTGGAATACCTGGTGAGGAGCGTCATTGGGAGAGGCCTCATTGCTCCTGAGAAGTAACAAAAGAGAAAATAAATCTGTCATGGTTCAATTTCTGCATGTCAGAGTGGTGCTAGGGGCATCTTCTGCTTCTGTCACCAAATATTAACCCTGAGTCTGCTTCAGGGACAACAAAGGCCAGACCAACACTTGGGCTTTAAGGAATGGTGTGATCCAGCCCAGAATCCTGTGGGAAAATACGGGAGTGATGTAAAGGAGCCTCGTTAAATAAATTGGTAAAGTGCAACAAAATCCACAGGTGATAAATGCTACTGTTTCCCCTGCTGAGGGAAAAAAAGTGTGAGTGTTTTACCGACAGGACTTATCAGCCTTGTGTTGCAGTGACTGCTGGAAAATTGTTCAGCACGAGTTTCTTCCATGCCAAGATAATCTCCAGCCAAAGATTTTCACAACAGACAGGAAGGCAGCCTAGACCTGCACAGTGATCTCTTAGGGTGTTTTTTTTGTTTGTTTGTTTTTTTGTTTGTTTGGTTTTTTGCTTTGTTTTGGTTTTTTTGTTTGTTTGTTTTTTCCTGGTCAATTTACCAGGCTAACTAAAGAAGTCTATTCTCTTAATTTCCATTAATTTAGAGCGCAATCATCCCACTCAAGGGCAAGGTTCAGAGGGACCTGGACAGGCCAAAAGGATGGGGCTGACAGGACTCTCACTGAAGTCAAGGAAACACAGCCTCGTGTGTCTGGGACGGGGTGAAGAGTGCCCCAAGAAGTTTCACTCCAACAGGAGGAAGAAATTAATTTATGTTCGGTAGGGCTGCCATGGAGTACCGCTGTCCGAGGGGATTCCGCACCACCTGGAGGTGCTCCTGTCACCCTCGGCAGGGGTTTGACAGAGCCCCGGCTTGCCCTGGGGCTCCGTGAGCCCGCACAGCCCCCGGCAGCGGGCAGCCCTGGCTTTAAGGCGATCGTGCCTCACAGCACCCCGCTGAAGCCACTGCGCTCTTCAGCCAGCTCCCGCCGCACGGCGCCGGCGGCAAGAAAGCTCAGGAGACCTGGCCGAGCGCACGCTGCGGCCGGAGCAGGCGCCCCGAGGCCCCGTTCGAGCGCCTCCTCACGCCGGGGACCGCTCGGGAGCTGCTCCCGGCCGCTGCCGCCGCCGCCCCCGCGGCCGCCGCTGCCCCGACTTCCTGAGGGCCGGCGGGCGGGCCCAAGATGGCGCCGGGCCGCTGGCGCCAGGGGCGGCGGCTCCTCCGCGCTCTGCTGCTCGTGGCGCTGCTGGGTCCCGCCGCCTGCTTTTCTTCCTCCTTCTACAGCCCCGGCGAGCCGCGGAGCAGCGTGCGAGTGCTGTGCGGCTCCAACTGGAGCCTGGTGTTGCAGGGCCAGTGGATGTTGGAGTTGTGAGTAGCGGCCGCTTTCCCGCCCGCCTCGGAGGCAGCGCGGCCGGGGGGGCGAGGGGGGTTCCCCGCGGGCCGGGCCGGTCACCCCACCGCCGCTGTGGGGAGAAGCGGCCCTTCCCGCCCTGGCGAGGGCCGTGCGGCTTCCCCAGCCCGGGGACGGCGAGAGGGAGGCGGTGCCCGGTGCCCGCCTCAGCCGGCGGCGCTCCCGGCTCCGCAGCCACGGGCGGACCGAGCCCCGCCGGCTCCCGGCCTGTGGGGGCACACGGTGCCCGAGGTTAAACCGGTCACTCCAGGCAGAGGGGAATGAGGGACGTGGAGGTGTCGGAGCGAGCCCAGAGCAGGCCGCCGAGTTGATCCGGGGAATGGAGCATCTCTCCTTTGAGAAAGGTTGGGAGAATTGGGGTTGTTCACCCTGGAAAAGAAAAGGCTTTGGGTAACCTAGCTGGGGCCTGCCAGTACCTGAAGGGAGTTTACAGGGAAGATGGGGAAAGACTGTTTACAAGAGCGTGTCATGACAGACTGAGGGAGAGTGCCTTCAGACCGACAGATAGTTGGGTTAAATTGGATATTGGGGAAGAAACTCTTTACTTGGGGATGGTGAGGCCTGGCACAGGTTGCTCGCAGAAGCTGTGGATGCCCCTGGATCCCTGGAAGTGTTCGAGGCCAGGTTGAACGGGGCTTGGAGCAGCCTGGGGCAGTGGAAGGTGTCCCTGCTGGAGGAGGGTGCCTTGCCCGTGTCACGGGCTTGGCACAGGATATACGGGGCTTGGAGCAGCCTGGGACAGTGGAAGGTGTCCCTGCCTGTGTCACGGGCTTGGCACAGGATAGCCCTCAAAGTCCCCTTCCAGCCCCATCCATTCCATGCTCCCGTGAAACTGCTTGTTCCTCAGGTTCTCATCTGAGTGCCCAAGGTTAAAAGGGTCATTCTGGGAATAATGTCCAACATTTCCCCTTGCCCTGCTCCCCAAGCGGGGGCTGGTGCTGGATTCTGTGTGAGCTCCAAGAGGGCTGAATTCTGGATTCCACAGGGAACATTGAGCAGGAGTAGGCTTCCAGAGCAGGATTGCATAATGTCCCAGCCTTGACTTGAGCTCGGAGCTCTCATTCAAGGGAGATGCATCAGATTTCATTAACTTCTGACTGGCTGCACCGGAGCAGTGGCTTTGCCTGGGGCATGGCACAGTTCTTGAAATGCAGGTGACTTTATTTTTGGTGGAGCCTTGTTCACCTGCTTGTATCTAGTTTGAGGGAGTTTTTTTTTAAGACAGCAATGAATAGTTTAAGTAGGCAGTGCAGCCACGTGGTACCTGTGGGCCGTGCAGCTATAAAATAGAATTTTATTGTGGCATGTGTGCTACTCTGCTCAAGTGCCTGAGTTTAAAACAGTTTGAACATCTGAACTTGTGCTTCCTCCTAAATACTTAACTAGCTGCTTAAAGTTTCGGCTTGCCCTTGAGTTTGTTTTATCTCCAGTCTCTTCTTAGCGACATGGATCGTCTCTCTTAGGGCTTCAGTGCTCAGGATCCTGCTGGAGCCTGGTGTTAATCAGTGAAAGGTGGTAACGATCTTGAAACACCTGACAGGGACCAGGGATGCCAGCTGTTGTGGTTGAGGATTCACAATGGGTTTTGTGTCTCTCTTCATTTATTGGGATCTAAAAGGTGGAGGAAAAAGTAAATTTGTTTTAAATTGAAGTTTTTTCACTTAGTGCAACGTGGAAGCAATTGTATGAAAGTTATTGTTTTGTACACAGGTTGGTGAGCTTTAAGGAGGAAGGTTATTTATGGTGAGTTGAAGTTTTTATTTCTAAAAGAAAATATTTCAATAACTAGTGTTGCGTGCCTCCGAAGAAGAAAAAAGAGAGGAACTGACTTGAAACCACAAGTGGTTGGGGTAGCAAACAATTAGAGTCCTTTGGAAGCCTTTACTCCAATTGAAAAATTGGGTTTTGGTTTGGAGTGAGAGGTTGCTGAGCACAGCAATGGTGCAGGGTTAGCTTTAGCATGGTACATGTTGCTGCATTGCTTGAATTGGACTAATTAATTTTATTTGGTGTTCGATGTGTGAGAGATCCTCGGGCCTCCACGCTATTTCCTGTGGTTCATTACTGGTGCTTTCTGCTTTTCTCCTGAGGAGGAACCTTTGTCTTTAGTGAGGATACAAACTCAGTGCTGCCGGTGTGGAATTAGTGGGAGTTTGAGCTCTGGCACTGATTTTTTTTAATGTTTTCCGGGCAGAATCCAGTCCGGGTTTTTTCCCCTCTGCGCTTTCCAAGTGAAATCTGATCCTGGTTTCCCCCCATCCCTGCTCTGGGTCCTCATCGTCAAAAAATCTGTAAGAGAAAGGAGAAAATTCAGTTTTGTTTTGGGAGTGGAGCTGGGGCAGGCAGATCTTTCAGCCAGTGAGTTTTTCCACAGGCAGCAGCTGCATCCCTTTTGCCTAAATATTCCTTGCTGGGCTCGTGGCAGAAACTCCTGGTGAATCCTCAGCCCGAGTGGCTTCAGCGGGAGAACAGCAAACACAGGCTCATCTGATTCTTGCAGCAGTTTCTGTTCTGTGGGATTTTGGCTTCTGCTGGTTTTTATCTGGTTTAGAGCGAGTGATCCAAACGGAGTCCTGTGTGTCAGTCCATGCATTCCCTCCGAGCTGTCTCGGGCTGGCTGGCAGCACTGCAGTGATGTCCATTAGAGCCTCATTTGTTTGGAGAGCCTCCTATTTATTTATAACACCTTTGTTTTCCGAGCAGTACTTTTTTTTACTGCAAATGTTATTATAGCATCTTCATGAAAAAAAAATAATTTCATCAGCTGCTCTTTTGAAGCCTCCTGCCGTGGTAGGAACAGGTACAGCTGCTGTGTAATGTCAGTTTTTCTATTTGGGAAAGTGGAAAATCACTGTGTAATTCCACTTTTTTGTTGTTCCCAGGTGCCTAAATAGAGAAACTTAAGTTTCAAATTACTTGTGTGTGGCATCTGTAGCAGAAATAGGATATTTTTTCTTCATTCCCCCTAGCTGAGGTGCGTGTACTCACCTGACTTTTTGTAAATATGTCGTTATTCATAGCTGGAAAAACTGCAGGCCCTGGAAGCGCTGCTGCATTTTATTGATAAGTGTTTTGGAGAAGGTTCTGTATCTGCCAGACATTGCACTGTTTTTTGGATATTGTTGCTATCACAGCACACAGGTCTGGGCTGGAGTGCTGGGAGTGTGATGCTGGAATGAGCTGTGTTTAAAAGTTCCCCTGTTTCCTTATCTCTGTTCTGTAGCTGTGAGATAATGATTCATTAATGTGATGAGTTTTCTTTTTGTCTTAATATCGTGTCTGTCTGGAACACACAAAACTAATTTCTGGTCTGCTTACTTAAAAGTGCATTTTGCATTTGTAAACTAAACTTGTTCCAAACTTGATTTATCTGAATTTAACATCCTCTTCTTTTTGAGGTAAATTAAAACAAGCAAACAAAAAAACCCAACCCATCAATGAACTTGTTGTCTTTGAGGCTCTGCTTACAAAAGAAACCATTTATGCTCTTGGTGCATCTGCAGTACTTTATGTGCTTGCTCCCACATCGGGTGTTAAATGTTTTGGTTCCCCTTTGTTTCAGCACAGACTTAGTGCTGTGTGTACCTGAAAAAGAATGTCTTCTTTGTCCGTTTTAGTACAGCCAGGTGAAAATCAGGAGATCAGTTAGCAGTCATGTCTGTAAGGCTTATTATTCTTATAGTGCAGGCCCACACTTTTTATTTTCTCATTGTCACTTGCCATTAAACATTGCCCTGCTGTCTCCGTGGCTGGCTGGTTGCGAGGGTTCAGCCCTCCCACCAGCACCTTTCTTCTGTAGCTTCAAGGGAGTGTGCTAAAAATGAAATTGAATGTTTTGGCATGTGGATGATTTAATCAGTTGCCTTGCAATGCTTTGTGTAAATAAAATCTCAAATTATTTAAAGTGGTAAACTATTTAACAATTACTGTCAGTTAAAGAATTCAGCAAGATTGAGACTTTTCTGTCATTTAAGGGTGTCTAGTCTCTTTTTTCTTGTTAGTGTCCAGGCTTTTCTTTGTCCTATTCTTAAAAATACCCAGCAACCCAAAACCCAATAAAAGCCAAAAAGCAAGGGGAATGAAAATCAAGTTATCAAAACTCTGTTTTGGTTTTGAAGCCTCTGCAGCTCTGCTGGCTGAGTTCAGAGGAAGTGACCAAACATTTTATTTAATAACTGAACACACAGCTGAGTGCTGTGCAGGGCATTGGCTGAACAAAAACTGCAAAAATGTGATGCTGAAATATACTTTGTAGCAGAAACAAAGCAGGTGCAGAAGGGGACATAAAAATATGCAGAACGATGGAACTTAATCTGCTGAAGATCTAGAATAATTCACCTAATTTCTCACTGATTGATTTGCCTTCTATTTTAAAATAATTTCTCCTTCTTTAAAAAAAAAAAAACAAAAGCCATGTGTGGTTTGGAGGGGTTTGGCACTGGGCAGGAAGCTCCTTGACAGCTTCCAGGGCTGTGCTGTGGTGATACAGATCCGGGTAAATGACAGGGACCAACTTCTGTATCTTTGGCTGCCACCTGCTCACTTGGAAAGTCTTTAAAAACACACAGTTGATCTGGAGCTTTTCTTTTGTTGGCATTACAAAGCTGCCTGTCGTGCCCCAAGACCTAGCTGTGTTTAGAATTGCCTTTTTTTTCCTTTGGTTTTGTATGCTCCTGAGATCTGTAGCAATAAGGCGAAACTATTTAACACAATAAAAATAAGAATTTCATTTGCTGCTGCTTTTACCATTCTGTTGAGTACTGTCCCAACATTTTTGCTCTAATTTTAATAGCATTGCCAATACGAACTCCATCAAGCAGCTTGGTTTAAGCAGGTTTTGCTCTTTTCTGTTCAGCAAATCCTCTCATGCCTGTATCCATGAGCTGCTTTTCCTTTTTCCTGGATTCGTGCAATTGGTGGAATTGCCGTTAGTGCAGAGTGTGGAATGGTGCTCAGGGTTGCATCTGTTATTGTTGGTAATGGTGGTGAGGAGGCAGATAAAGAGTCAGTGAAATGTGCTTGAAACGGAGTGAAACGGTGGATTCAGTGGCCAGGCAGGTGCGGCAGAGGGAGAGTGGCTGGGAGCTGCATCAGTGCCTCTCAGCAAGGTCTGTGCGTTCACTGATCGCTGGGGTGGTGGAGCTGACTGGCACCTTTGCTCAAACTGCTTTTCACTTCACTGGGCTTTTTGTGCTGCCTCACTGAAGTTGTTGCTATTTGAAAGCCAAAGCTTGTTCTTTTGTGCTTTAGATCAGAGGTAAATAGAAGTCAAAAGAAAAGCCTGAGAGCTTAAAATTTTGTTTTTCAATTGCTTTCCTTATGCTCTCTGCAAAAAGCTTTAGGTATCGTAAATGGAGTAGGAGCAGGAGAAAACACCTGGATGCTTGGAAATAGTGATTTTAGTCCACTGAGGTTAAGGGTTGCTGCAGTGATAGATGTTTGCTGCCTTTTTTATGGCAGGCTGACCGTGTGTGAGAGCATTTCAGCTTTAAACTCTGCTATGAAGAGGTCTGGAAGCTTCAGGAACAAGGTGTGTGCTGAGGAATGTGCCGTTTTATGGCAGGCTGACCGTGTGTGAGAGCATTTCAGCTTTAAACTCTGCTATGGAAGAGGTCTGGAAGCATCAGGAACGAGGTGTGTGCTGAGGAATGTGCCATACCTTGCAGGGAATAGTTTGGCAGTGTGTCACTTCTAGCTATGATAGAGACCAGCAAATTGCCTTTTAATGTGTAACAGGCTACCGAAAGCTTTCTTCCCTTAACAGAGTTCCCAGGTCTTGATTTAAATTCCAGAAGGCTTTGATTCTTGACTGGGAGAGGCCCGTTTTCTTGTCACACCTTTTGCACTGCACCCTGTGCCCTGCAGGTTAATAGGGCTACCCCCTTGTGCACAGGGAGGAGGAATGGGAGTGACAGCCCGAAATTTGGTGGTGTTGACAAAATGCTAATTGCTTCCTGGCCTGCCTGGGGTATGGCAGGAGAAACTTGGTTACATCTGCTTTTGCCAGGGACCCGCTCTTGCATTTTGTGCCTTGAAAAGTAACAAAGTCTGGTTCCACAGCAGACACGAGGGTCTGTTTCCCTGCTCCTACATTATATTTCTTTTCTATGAATTTAAGAATGGTAGTTGTACCATAACTTCTGTGGAAATACAAATCAGCCACAGTTGTAAAGGATTCATTAGAAGACCCTGTTGAAATCAAGTACTTCCCTCAGTCCTTCAGGGTGCAGAAAGTTTTTTGAAACTTTTGATAAAGATGTCCTAAGTGTGAGGTATTTTACTGTTCAGTAACTTACCTCCCCTTACACTTACAGTATTCTAGGACTGAGAAAGAGACAATAAAGCTTTGGTAATGTAATGTATTTGTTATATCCAGGGGACAATCATGAATTCCTTGATGCTGCACAACAACTGCAGACATGAAAGCTTCAGGAAAGTGAGGCTGTTGAGGTAAACAGCAGTGGTAACTCTTGCAGAAATCTGATGTTTATTGCAAGTTCTCTCTTGGACGTGTGGGGACAGGCTGTTTCCTGGCTGGCAAGAGTTGGATGTGTAATTTCAGGAACATAAAGCAAATATTTTAGTCCCGATTGTCTGTGCCAGTGTTCAGCTGGAGTGGCTGGATCTTGCAGCATTATATGGAACTATTGCCATCCCCTGTCCAATATTGATACTAAAAATTAGCCAATAACCACAGCTTTTTGTGAAGTTCACTGTTACATCCTGTCACTGCTGAACTGTGACGTGGGCAGATTTTCATGCTGCTTTGAACTAAAGGAAATATTTTCAATCGTATGAGTGTTAGTCGTGTATTGAATATTCCACTTCATTCAGGAGAAATGCTCATGTATGTCAAATGTAAATATAAATTTTGATGGGGTGGAAATTTCTGTTCCAAAATCAGATTAAACAGGCTAAAGGATGTATTCATTTTGAAAATCTCATGGTGTGAATTTGAGACATCTAGAGAAGCTGGATTTAGAAAACAGGCAGACTTCTCTTTCACTTTAGATCAACACCAGCTGCATTATCTGATGGAT
This sequence comes from Passer montanus, assembly GCF_014805655.1. Lineage (NCBI taxonomy): Eukaryota > Metazoa > Chordata > Aves > Passeriformes > Passeridae > Passer > Passer montanus. The sequence goes on along the minus strand of NW_024368485.1, from coordinate 7,674,263 downwards.
GTTTGCAGGTTCTTATTTATCAGTCAAGCTTCTCTAATGAAATAATCCTGTTTGTGAAGTACAGTATCTGTCAGACTGTTATTAAAAGCTCTCTCTGGGCCAGCAGCACAATGGAGAACATTGCTGTGTGTGAGACTTGTTTCCAGCATCTTTTGGAAGGATACTGAGGGGCTGTCTCTTGGCAGGATAAGATTGATGCCCTTTTTGCAGATGCTTTCACACAGGACGATGTTGACTTAAAAAGACAAGATACAGGCTTTCACAGTTAGACTCATAAGTTTCTACTACAATTAAATAAAACAAGTATTTTTAATTTGTGTCCTTTAAACTGCCAAGTGACAAGATTCCTTTTTTTAAATACAGGAGCTTAAAAACCACCACAAAGCACTCAGAATACATTTAATTCCACCTCTTCTGTGAGAGATGACCTGTTCTACATTGAGCTTGATTCATATGAGACATCTGGGGGTGGCAGGGGATGTCTCTGTCTGCAGCCAGTAGGGAAGGAAGCATTCCTGCTGACAGCCAGAGAGCAGGCATTGCCAGTCCCTAGCTCACACAGCAGTGGTGGCAGACAAACCAGAGGAGTGGAGAACCCTGTGAGGGTTCCCAGTGATGGCTTTGTGCTAAGGATCTTGGACTCTGCCCAGGAGGGAATGTGTTTCTGTGGTTTGCAGTGGGTAGGGAGCATGGTGAGCCCTGTGACAAGGAGAGTGTCCCCAGACTCACACACTCACTTCTTTTGCTGCCAGAAACCTCCATCCCTGCCCTGGTCAATCAAATTAAACCCCATAAAGGTCTCTCCTCATGAGTAAAAGGCTGAGCTGTGCATGTGGAACTGCCCCAGCTCAGTCTGTACCTCCCAGTCCTGGTTCCCTTTGGTGTGTCTGACAGAGCCTGGCAAGCTGCACAAGTTTCATGCAGGCTTGGCCAGCCAAGTTAGGCTAAAATACAGAAAGGTGGAAAAAAAGGGATTTTATTATCAATTTTATCTGATGTTATCCTTTATATTAGCTGCTCTGTTTCCAGATTGATTATTACCAAGAGGTGCAAAATTGGTTTAATTCTTCTGATTGAGAGTGTAGAAAATTCAGCACTTGAAAAGAGCAGTCCTATTATTCTGAAATGAATCCTGGGTAAAAACAAGATGATAAGTATGAGCAGCAGGAATTTGATGTGTGCTCTTTTTAAGTCTCTCATGACTGCTATCATAAAGGGCACGTTGTGATGTATGGAGTAGTGGGCTAAGGCAAATGTAATTTCAGGAAGTTCTGAGGTGTGGGAAATCAATACAAAATGCTGTGATGAAGGATGCTGCTTCAGAGGACAGCCTGGCTTCAGTAATTCAAATAGCTGACATGCAAATGTATTTTATTTCCCATGTAAATAGAATAAATCACAAGTGGTGAGGAGTTGGGATATGAATTTCTCAAATCTGTGATTTGTTTTGTTCTAATAACGTGGGGAGGAACATAGGGATTGATAAAAAAACTTTGATTGTCTTATTCAGTAGACTAGATTAAGAAAAACTGTAGGTTTTTTGCTGTGTGATTGGCATGTTTGTACATTCTCTGTACGCTAACTCAATTTGCATGTCTTTAAGTGTAAGAGCATTAAAATCCTCCCCTGCCTTCCCCTGCAGTTATGCTCCTTGGTGTCCAGCCTGCCAGCAGATCGAGGCCACCTGGGAGAGCTTTGCCAGGGAGAGCGAGCGGCTTGGCATCACTGTTGGGAAGGTGGATGTCACTCAGGAGCCAGGTACAGCATGGGACTGGGAGTTTCAATAACAGGAATTGTTCAATACAACTGCCATTCACTCTTTATTTGGGCTTCAAAGTCAAAATGATGTTCTCCACACTTTGTTTCTCCATACAGTCCGTATTTCTGAAGTTCATAAACTCAATTTGAAGGATTAAAGAATTGGGGGGGTGATTTGGCTTCATGCTGACTTACAAGAGGCTTATTCTCTATTTTAATCCTCTTCACTGGAAGCTGTTGCCTGTCTCGTTCCTCCAACCTGTCTGCAGAAGATTCCAGCTCCGTAGCCTCCCGTTAGGAGAATTTCAGGGTGTGGTAGAGTAAGCCTGCTTTAATTAAAGTTGCTAATTGTTTCCAGCATGTTGCTGGTTTATTGACTGCTTTAATTCTGGCAGTGCTTTATATTACAGATGTTATTGCTGTTTCCTGTTGGTGATGCTCATATGCAAACATGTTTATAAAAACACTTCCCTAACTATTCACAGAAGCACGAGTGCAATCTAATTTATTCCTCTGGTGACTCCCTTCAAAGTTTGGAATGTCTTTGTACAAGCAGTATTAATATTGTATAAACCTCTGCATCTCCTGGGAATGCTTCATGCGTGTTTGGCCTTTGAGGGGATAAATGATTTTATCAGCAGTATCAAAAGACTGATAGATGTGATGTTATTAGGAAAAAAAGACCAGACTTCACTTATTTTTCTTTGGTTTTGCTTTATAAAGTGTGTGAAAAATGCATTTATTAGTTGAATACATGCTGAACAGATTTACTGTATCAAAACTCTTGTCTCAGAATCAGCAATCTAAGTAGACAAGAAAATGCCAGCTGTTCTAGACCCTGTGTAGGTTCGTGTCATGTTAAAAGTTCACAAGTATGCAAAAAATCTGGTATCAAAAAGCTGCATATACTAATCATTATATAGTGCAATGAACAGATGAGTTTTAATATCTTGTTTAAATAGATGTAAACTTAATACTTGAATTGCTGAGAGTCCTGACCCCTAAGCATGGGTTTCTTCTGAGTCAAAGGACTGACCAAAATGATGAATTTGTACCAAAGCTCATGCAATAAACCTACAACATCCAGCTCAGCACTGGGAGCTGCAGGCCTTTCTATAAGTAAGGAATGCACAAACTGGAAAACAACATTTATTACCTATTTGACCTTTGGTGCTGATGTAGTTTGGAAGATTGGAGTTTCTATGGAGCTCTCCAAAGTTACTGAAGTATTTTCACTGTGGGCTTTGCATCAGCCTTTCAGTTGTGTTGAAGTGCTCTGTCTCCTTTCTTGCTTGCACAGTGGTTCTTTAATTAGTCTTAGTTATGTAACCCCTTCATTGAATTGAAAGTAGTCAGAATGTGTTAAATTAGGGGAAAACCACGAGATGAGTGCAGAGTTACATAAAATTGCACCGAGAAAGTGGCCATTCATGGTGCTTAATTGCAGGAGATGCCTGAAGAATGAATCCACCAGAGTCTTAATGGCTCCACAGCAGATTTCAGTCCCTTGATGTTCCAGCCCTCAAGTGCTTCCTCTTGCCTCATCTTCTCCATTGGAAGATTCAGTGTGGAACAAATAGTGGAGATGCTTCTGGACCCTTAAATTCTGCATATTTTTGGTGCCTTTTTTAACCTCCTGATCACAACGTTTACCTGTGAATTACAACAAGGCTGCTTTGATCTTCTGTGTCGTCTTTGAGTAGTTGTTGGCTGAAAGCAGCTGGAGTTTTAGATGACATCTCCATTCTTTGTACATTTTTGGAGTTGTGCATACCTCTGAAATACATCAGATAAAAGGGTTTTTAAATTTTCTTTTTTAACCTCCTGATCACAACGTTTACCTGTGAATTACAACAAGGCTGCTTTGATCTTCTGTGTCGTCTTTGAGTAGTTGTTGGCTGAAAGCAGCTGGAGTTTTAGATGACATCTCTATTTCTCTGTACATTTTTGGAGGTGTGCATTCCTCTGAAATACCTCAGATAAAAGGGTTTTTAAATTTTTGATTAACTGCTGATTTCATAGTGGGTGTCAGTTTCTGATTTGCAGACAGACAGATGCTTAACTGTAGCCAATTCAAGATTGTATTAAACAGGCACCAAAACAGTTTAATGTGTTCTTAAATTTTGTAGCTGACTCACATCTGCTTTTACCAATCTAGGGAGGTGCCTTAGATAACCAGCAAACCTCCACCAAAAATACTGGGGGAGCTTAGAGGTATTTCATGACTTTTAGATTTCAGAGTTGTTCTGAGGTGTTCACTCTAGGATAGGCCACACGTGAGAGGTTTGAGCTGTTTTATTTCCTTTGCCTGAGTGGCACTTGTAAGAACTTCAAAAAGCCTGTCAGTGTTCCCATGACTTTCTCTGCTCTTGAGCTAATTATGTTCTTTGTGACTCTCCACCCACTTTTCCTTGTGCAGCTGTGCTGTCTACTTTATTAATTCTGCTGTTACACTTGTGGGTTTGTTTGTTTTATATCTCCCTGTGCTGGCACAACTTTTAGGTGCTTCAGAAAGTTTTTCATCACCCTGCCTCTCATAGCAATAAAGGCAGAGAGCAAAGAAGCTCTCCTTTCTGGACCTTTAAAGATCATTTGCTTTACATGTCTTCAAACAAAATACCAAACAACAAAAAAAGCCATAACCCTTTTTTGCCTGTTCCGTAGAGGAATTCGCACTGAGGAAAACATTACCAGTGAAACTTTTACAAATACCTGGCTTATTTCAGCATGGCTCATCTTTGTCTCTAAAGGCAGAAACCCTCTTGCTCCAATACTTTTCCATGGCTAATCCTGTTGCCTAGAGCTGTTTGCTTTATTGAAGGCTGCATAAGGCCTTCATTTCCCCAAAGATTTTCACAGAATTTTATAAAAGGCAAAGTTAAATAACCATACTCTTTACACTGGTACTTGATATGAATTGCAGTTGCTGCCTATAGGAATTCAGCCTTTGCTAATGGATTCTGAGTGCTTCTAATGCTGGGCTGGTCCAAAATTTCAGCTGATACTGGCATGACAAATCCATTGATGAGGAAGATTACCTCCCAGTAAACATTCTTCAAGCTAAACATTTTTCCTTCATTTATAACCAATATTTAGTATCTGTTACTGTTTGTAACATCTCTGAAGACAAACTGTTAACCTGCATTTACAAAACACTGGTGAAAGCTGTGCAGCCTGCTCTAAAATACAGATATGTTGGTATTTATAGATAAATCAGAATGCTGAGAAATTTGTGTTACTGAACTGTTTGTGTTGTTTTCTTCCCTTTCTAGGCTTGAGTGGTCGTTTCTTTGTCACAACACTTCCTACAATTTACCAGTAAGTGTGTCATACTGGAAACTGTAGCTGTTGACTCCTACTTGTCACTTGATTTAATCTGTAACTGAAAAGCAGGGGAAATTGAAGGAATAGTGACTTTCAATTTCAGCTCAGGTTACTGTCGCTTTGATTGCATGATGAATTCCTTACGTGAAGCTTTTCTTTAGTTTAAGTGACTTCACTAAGTTTCCCTGTTATCCATGCTATTAAAATGGAGCAGAGAAGACATTTGCTGTATCTCTTCTCCAATAAGGTGATGCCATCTTTAAAATATTGAACTCTTCATTAAGTCAGAGTATTATGAGTTGTGCAGATACAAATGCAAAGCACTTTTAATTCTGAATTATTTGTTTATAATACTGTATACTGTATATATTTGTTTATAATACATAATACTGTATACTTATGTATTTAGAAAGTTTGATTGTTAACCTCAAGTGCTTTGAGTATTTGCTGTAGTGCCAGTGAATAGTTAAGAAAAATAGCAGCTTTATAGATGGCAAAACCCCATGCTGTTTAAAAACTGAGATTTTCCATTGTGCATTACAGTTCCCAAACCCCCAGCTCTGCGCAAGTGAAACCTGTGAGGTGTGTGTGGTTTTGGTTGGGTTTTTTACCCGGGTTTGGGGCTGTCTGTGCTGACAGGGGTTTGTTCTGCAGTGCCAACGATGGAGTGTTCCGCAGATACCGCGGCTCCCGGACCCTGGAAGATCTTCAAGGCTACATCTTAGAGAGGAAGTGGGAAGCTGTGGAGCCTGTAGCAGGATGGAAGTCTCCATCTTCTATAATGTAACCCTTGGTTTTTGTTAACAAGAGCAATGTTCTATATCTCATTGTTCAGTGAGGGTCCTGTGTTGACAGTTTAAAGACAAAAGGCCTTTATTCCTTAGACTTGCAGGCTTTGCAGAAGCCATCAGTATTGACAGCCTGATTCCCAGCTTCTCACCTATAAAGGCAGCTTATTTTCTGCATTTCTTTTGTTTGTGCCTGCTAGGGCTTGTTTATGTCTTCTTTGAAAAGAGATTAAAAGAAAAAATACAGCCAGTGAGCATTATGTAAAGTGGCATTTTCAATATCTGTTGAGTCCTGGATTCATGCATGTGTTTATGTAAATTATTGCTTCATGACTTCTGGCTACTGGGCAGCTTTTAGCTTTAAGGATTTCTTGTTTATTTCTTTACAAGAGAGACTTTTGTCTCTCTTTGGAATAGCAAACAGTATAGTGCTTACAGGATATTTAAGAATTTGTTTTTAGAGAGAGAGATTTGCTTAGAAATATTGTAGAAAGCTTGCATGGCACAAAGGATGAACCAAAGGCATGAGTGGCCTGCAGTTCATTCTGGCTGAAGCCCTTATGTACAAATCCACATCAAAGACCCAGAGAGGGTCCTTATTTTTCATGTGAGAAGGAAGAAGAGCTGTAGGATATTTAGGAATGGGGAGAGGAGCCACAGGGCTGCTGTGAACCTGTGCTTCCATTTCCTTGTTTTCCAGGATGCATGGCATGGCAGGGCTGTTTCACTTCTCAGGATGGATCAGGGTGAGTAACTGTACAGCGTTTTCCATACTCCTTTTTGTGCTTGAAATAATCATATGTTTAAAAGTCAATACATAACTAAATATTTTTGTTATCCTTTATGGGAGTTACATTGTGTATTGCACAGGAGAAGGGAGGGCAAGGGGGTTTTTTAGTAATAATTTCTGTGTCTGGGGCTCAAACTGGCAATACCACTTGTGTAGGAACATGATGAATTTGGATAATAGAGTCATTATGAGAAGTAAAGGAGAAATACTTAGCTACACTCAAGTGTGCTTTAAAATATTAAAGCATATTTTACTTTAAAATATTTCAAGATGCTTTCATTTGGGAACTTTTCAAGTTATTCCATGGCATCCAAATACTGAGAATTTTCAGATTCTGGTTAAGAAACATCCTCTTAAAACCTTTGTGTCAGTGAGATTGAATTTGATTGCAGCAAAATATGTTCCTATTGTAACATGTGCTTCAGAAAAGAAATGTAGTTGAGAGCTGGAACAAGTTTGTATCACTTCTACAAAGCACCAAACTAACATAGAATCAAGCAGAGCTCTGAGTTGTGTATCTTTGATTCTTTCACTGGATAATATTTACTTTTTATAGACTTCTGACATTTCTCTTCCATGGTTGCTCTGAAATGGTGTTGTTTCTCTATAGTCTCCTTCCTGAAAGATTAACTGTCCTGGGAAGAAACCTCTAATTTGTGTTCCACTTCAATGAATATTTCAGGTGTACATTTCCTCACTCTTCCTGCTCTGCTGTCTTTGCTTGGGCCTTAATAAATATCAAAAGATGTTCTGACATTTAAAAAGAAGACTCTGGAATTTTCGTATTTAAACTCCTGTAAATGTTGTTTGTGGTTTGTTTTGAAAGAGATTTAATGTCATAATTGACTTCCTACCAGCTCACTGACTCCATGTGCTGCTTGACTCAGACAATTGAATTTGTGGGTTTGAGGAACAGATCAAAGTTTGAAAGAAATCTTAGCACTATATTTGGGTTATTATATTTGAATTTGGAAGTGAAATAATTTATTTAGTTTATGCTTAGAGTGTGTGGCTCCTTTTAAGAGCTAAAAAGCTTAAGGAAGAGCTGAAGGGCTTAATTTTAGTTAATGAACAGATGCCACATAAGGATGAAGGATGTTGTGATACTTTCCTGCAAGCTGCAAGGCTCCTCATCCATCCATCTGCAGTAAAGGTTGTGTGTCATCTGTAATGCTGAGTGTCTTAGGAGGAGGAATTGCACATCCTCTGCTTAAAAAGCCTTTTAATGGGAACAAATTAGTAAAAACCCCCAAGATTTAATGGTGTCAAAAGGGGAAGACTTCAGTATAAATATTGTTAAATGAAAGGTCTTAATCAGACAGCAGTTCATGTGATGGTGTTGGCAGTAGAAGTCCTAAGTGGGTTTAGGTATGAATTTATTAAATATCTTGCTCTAATTTCCAGCAAATTCATAACTACCTCACGGGCACTCTTGGAGTTCATGTTTGGATTTCCTATGCCATCTTCATCTTGGCCACCTTGCTGATTGGCCTGCTCCTGGGTTTGGTAAGAGAACATTACTTTTTTTCTCAGTTAGCTAGAACTCTTGCTTTGCGTTATCTTGTGAAAAAAATAAAACCAACTTTGCTCATAAGACTTACCTATATATTTAATATATCTTGCTTTAGTTATATATTACTGAATACTAATATCTCTTCCCTGTGACATCCAGAATGTGTGAGAGTGGATTAGAGCTGTGCCAGGGAGGTTTAGACAGGAAGCAGAGGGTGGTTAAACACTGCACAAGGCTCCCCAGAGAGGTGGTCAGTGCCCTCAATACAAATCAGGTCACCTTCTTATGAAGTCTGTTCAAATTCTTAGGAAATGCTTCAGTTTAGATTTGTTCAGTCCATCCACTAAAAGGAGTGATTCTTGTATTGGCCTTTTTGTATCTAAGACTTTTCCACTTAAGGGTGGAATGTGAGTGGTCAGAGTTGATCAAGACTCCAAATTTCTAAGAAAACAGGTTTTGTGGGGAGTTTCATTAACCACAGAGGAATTGGTTTTGTGGGAGTCAGCAATGTAAGGGTTCTGCCACACTGTTACTCAAAATAAAAGGATGAAAATATTTTCTAAGGCTTTGGAGATTTGGGGGTTTAGGTTTTTTCAGATTAGTTGCCTGTTCCACAAGCACATTCTGCAACTGCAAGGACAGTTCAAACAGTTCTGCTGGTACCTGGTTTAGCCTGCTGCTAAGTCATTATTCCTTGCAGGATGTGTAAAAGTTGTTTCTGGGATGTGGATGTCTGCCCTGCAGCCCAAATATTAGTGAAATAAAGAAAAATTTTGTCAATCTATTTCCCAGGAGTTCTGGGAAGTGATTACAATGCAGTTGAAATTTGGATTTAGGCAAAACCATATTTTTATACTTGATGTGCATAAAGAATTGTTGTATACAAGCAAATATTTTTGATTATTCAATTTCAACAGCTGCATTTTTCCTAGATGGTAGATTTTCAACAAATTAAAGCAAAAGTTAGTTAGTTAGCTTTACTAGGAGCAAGTGAATATCATGTTTTAAAAGAAACTCTCCTTAGTCCTTCCCAAAAAAAAAACCCAACTAAAAAAGCTGAAAAAATGTGAAGTTAATCTCTCAGCTCTTTCCAAAAAGCTTTTCGATGATTGAAATATATTTCTTTCACATGGTGTCAGTTCTGTCTTTTTCTTTGCACTGTTCTTGGCGTGTGACAGTGAGGCACAAATGGCTTCCTTGCATTTTGAGTTCTGCCCTGGGCGGGTCAAATAATGAACACAAAAGGTGGAGCACACATCTGTATTGGGGAGCCAGGGATAGGAATGGAATAACATCCTAAAATACAGGAAATCTTGACCAAGATTTTTTCATAAATTTTCAGAAAGTAAAAATTCCCAACTGTGCTCTGAGCTGTTCTTCAGCTGTGAGCTGTGTCAGTACTGAATAAATTTAGGAAAGTAGGAGGCAGAAGATGGGTAGTAGAAGGCAGGGAATGCTGGTTAGTACACACTGAGAGTGCACTTTTTTCCATGGTTTTATTTAGCTCTTATCTCTAAGCAAGATAATACAATTTTTAAAATTTGATTGTGTATATCTGTCTAAAAAGAATGAGTGCAGGGACTTTTGCAATTGCTAATAAATGTTGGTTTTATTATTGCTAATAAATGCCTTTTTCCTTTCCACAGGTCCTGGTTTTGATTTCAGATTGCCTCTGCCCAGCCAAGTCAAAACACAGTGCTGAAACACCTGGTAAGAACTGTTTAAGAGGCTGAGAAGCTGTAGAATTTGTAGGAGGGCAATACACTGTTCAGATTTTAGGTGTGAGCCAATAATCCAGGAGCCAAGTAAAATTAGTTTGTCTTTGCTTTGTAACTCAGTGGAATAAAATGAAAGTCTGTGCCTGCCATGCAAGGAAAATAAACAGAAATGGAGGAGAAATCTACTGAAGGTTTAAGGAAATAACTGAAAAATTAGTAAAAGCTTTTTAGTCACAGAACGGTTCAGGTCGGAAGGGACTGTAAGAATCACCCGATTGCAATCCCAGCTGGAGTAGTAACCGTGATCCATGCTGATGCTGATCAGTGTTTCAGAGCACGCCCCTGCACCTTGGGGCCCTGCCGTGCGGGTCGGTCTAACCGCGGTCTGTGCTTTGTTTATTAAAAGCCATCCCCGCGGAGAGCGCGGAGAGCGCGGCGCTGGAGGAGCCGCGGCAGGCGGCGCAGCTCGCCGAGGACCTCTCCGACGGGGACGATGCAGCCAACTCCAGCGCTGAGCAGTCGGAGGAGGATTTAGCACTTGGAAAAGAATCAGGGGGAGAAGAAGGGGAAGACTCAAGCGAGCAGCCTCTAGCTGAGTCAGAGACTGAAAGCACAGTGAGGCAGCGCAAGAGTCAGGGGGCTGAGAAGGAGCTATAGTGTTCCCAGTGGTGTCTCTTGCACGCTTGGACCAAAGAAGTGTCAGACCCCTCCCGGGTCTGAAGCTGGAGCTTACACTTGATTTGTCGTTGGTGTTTACGCAAAGCTCTGCTCTGCCAGCAGGCTCCTCTTTTTTTAAGCTTAGTACTTGCTTACTTTCTTTGATAAGCACATTTGCTGTGTGTTGTGTGACCTTAGCCGTGACAATCAGAATCAGTGTCTTATCTGTTCCATGTCCTCAGAGAAAATGGGGGTGTCAGCCTCAGTTCACCAGCTCTGAAATGATCATTGTGTGTGTGTCCCTCTAAGGACTGACCTGAGCAAGATCAGGGCTTTTAACTCCAGGGTAGCTTGGCAGGACTGTGACTTTTCTGTCTGAATGTTGATTGTTCCCAAATGCCACAGAAGCACAGAGACAATTCACTAGTGAAAGGAGGCACCTTACTGGTCTTCTATCAGAAATGTTGTGTACCATGGGTTTGTTTTTATCACTTTCAGCTGAAGCACCTTTCTCTTCCATTCCTATTTGTGTTTGTTTTGGAAGTTGATCCTGCAGCTCACCCCCAGATGTGTCAGTTTTTGGTGATCTAGAGTGCAGCTTGAGTTATTTGACCCAAGGAGTTGGAGTAATTAAAAACCTCAGGCAGAAGGAGAGTGGCAGCTAAATGTTTAAAATGTGTTGGGACTTCTAGAAGGTTTAAAGGAAAGTATTTTGGTTGGGGGGAAATTTTGCCAAAGCACAACTACTTTTTTTTTTTTTCTTTTGGTAGTTTGTTCCCATCAGGAGGTTGTAGCAGGAAGTATTCACTTTGGAGTCAGTAAGTTGTGTTTATCTTGCCAGTGCAGGTTTGTCATGTGCAGTGCAGTCCTGCCATTTCCAACTCAGAATGCTTTTGGCAGAACTCAGGCTGCTTTAGTGATGCTGTCTGAAGAGGCACTTTGGGTTTTACCTTTGATCACTTTTCTACTTTTGGAATCACCACGCTGGGGAAGGAGAGGGGGCACAGGTGGGTAGTGGTGAGGAGCTTTGGGTTTTGCTGCTTCTGTCAGAACAAATGTGCACATGTTGAACTGTGTAAAGTGAAATTGGCTCATCAGGTAGACAGCATTAGATGTGGTTAGATTGGGTCATTAAACATATCAGTGTCTCACTCCTTTGGGTTGATATGTGAGTCTTTTTTGGTGAGGAGTACCCTCCATGAGATCCTGTATGTTCCTGCTTTGTTGATGTATGACCATGAACGTAAGATATGTCCTGATCTTGATATTATTTTAAAATATATATATATTGCATAAATCTTGCTAACATGCATGAGTTTCATCTTGTTCTTCAAGAACAAAGAGTAGTCAGAGATGAGATCATCTCTTATTAGAAGCTGCAAGTGCAAAATGCTGGTTTCCTTTGAGACTGAGATTAATAGGGCCAATTTGTGTTGAAAGCTGTTTTGTTGTTGTTGTTTTTTAATGCTTATAAAGAACATAATTGCCAAGAAAGCTCAACTTTCCCATCTATGTCCTGTCCCATATGTTTTCAAACTGTATGGTGGAAACTCTGCATTTGTCTGGTAGAGCTGCTCAAAGAAGAAAATTACACTGCATATCTGAACTTGTAATTTCTAAGGGAGTACTCCCAGTCTGGAGTGTGAGTTCCATATAGTGGACACCTCTAAATGTGCTTTCACATAGGTGGAAACATGGACTTGATGCTATCTGTGCATTGCACTATCTTGAGAACAGCTTGTGCTGTTTGGGTGCTGTCCCATGTGACTGAGCTGGTGTAGAGCTCCCTCAGCAGAGGGGAGGCACACAGCAGCCTCCTAAAAGCCACACTTCTGTCTGCAAAACCAAGAAAACTTTGTGGCACTGCAGTGTGAGGAGAAGAACTGTGCACCTCGAAGACAAAAAGGTGTTCCCACAAGAGTTGTGTTTCCCTGTGGATTTCACAAGCAAACCAGGCCCCAATGGCACTTTGTCCTAAAAGGCACGTGGTCTGTGAGATGCAGGAGCCCCTTGGTGTGGTGTGTGTGAATTCTCTGCTCACATTTCCTCTGTCGTGGCACGGCACAGTTGGGTTTGGATTATTAAAACCCAGGAGGTGAAGTGTTTCCCATTGTGCCAGATGAGCAGGGATTAAGTAAGCAGGCAGCAGGTGACAGCAGCTTAGATCTGTCTGGTGAATCTAGAAATGATGAGCTTGGTCAAGCTGCTGAGGATTCTTGAGCACAGGATGGGTGTTGTTCCTGTGTTTTCATGAATAAAGTAGGGAATATTAATGCTGACTGGGTTTGACCCTATCTGATGTGTGTTGGTGTATCTTATGGCAAAGATCACTGAGCTGTGGTTAAGGCTTTGCTCAGAAAAGGTGAGACTGTGCAACCATTGATCTCTCCAACTTCATTTTATGTTTGTAGGAAAATTACTGTAGTGTGATACTGGAGATAGTCAGTTTTGACTAATATTGATCTGGGAAACAGCAGGCAGCAAACACTGTAAAGGCTAAATTTTTGTTTAACAGAAAAACTATTAGCTGTGCAGTAGAAGTGTCATGTTAATATACCTTCCAGGATCAGGTATTTTCCACTAAAAGCATTTTAATTGAATCATGTGAGTAGTGCTAATTAGACTGTGACAATAGTTTTAAACTTGGTGTGTTTCCAAAAAGTCAGGATCAACCTTTTGTGCAATTGGGTGTACTGTTCTCTCTGTTCTGTTAGGATTAATCATGAAGAAATGGAATTTGTTCTTGCAACCTCAGTATAGACAAAAGAGCCTTGGAGAAGCTGCTGTTGGCACTGTTCAAAATGTTTTGATGAAGGACAGGGCCTTAAGGCTTGTGAACTAGAGCTGTGTGTCAAAATTAATTTAAAAGTGTTGAGAAGCAATTTAAATATCAATTGGGCTGCATGCCACTGGAATGGGAATGCTTAACAGCAAGTCATGGAAAAAATCTGGTAGGTTCCTTTTTCAAGAGGCGGAAATCCATCCAGCATTCCAAACCTCCTGTCCTTGGGATCTGTGTGAAACTTGTATGTGTGTCTTGGAATGCTCTGTATTTACTGCCCCCGTGGGGGTGGCACGTGTTATGTGGGTTTTCTTCTTGCAAATGTTACACAGGGTCGTCTGTTACACGAAAGTGTTGCAAATTTATACTTAGGCGTATTTTTACTGAAATGCCACATAAAATTTTGTATTTATGACCTGCTTGGAGTCATTTTCATTTCCTCAGTGCAGAGTTGGCTCATCTGTGTTGTTAACAAAAGGTTGGGTTTGTTTGGTTTTTTTTAATAATGCTGATCTTCCCAATAATCATAGAGGTGAAGATTCCTTAAATTCTTTAAAAGGAACCTGGACATCAGTGAATTGTTTCCTTTTGGAGGGTTTCCCTGGAGGAACCCAGGGCTCTCAAAGGTTCAGAATGGAGCTGGGCAGAACAGCATAACTGAACCTTTAAAGGCTTCACCTCCACCTGAGGTAGTTCCTTCCCCTCCCTGAGAAACCCCCTAACTCTGCCAAAGCTGTGCTGGCTCCCTCTGGGATTTGGAGGCCAGAAGGAAATGTACAGACCCAAAGGAGCCATCCTGAGGCTGTGGTTCACATTCCACAGTGTGCAGGCTGCAGGGGCAGCTGTGCAGAGGGAGAAGGGACTGCCAGGAACCATCCCTGTGACCTCCTTGGGCAGTGTGAGCAGCTGCTGGGCCTGGCACCTGGACTTGTACTGCTCAGGTGAGTTACCTGAGAATGGATCAGCTGCAGGTCCCTGAGAAGGGACTGCCAGGAACCATCCCTGTGACCTCCTTGGGCAGTGTGAGCAGCTGCTGGGCCTGGCACCTGGACTTGTACTGCTCAGGTGAGTTACCTGAGAATGGATCAGCTGCAGGGCCTGGGCCGTTTGCCACTCACTTTGCTTTTCTTCTTTCCCACTGTGTTCATTTCTGGATGCAAAGTGGGAGTTGGAATGGTATCAGATGAAGCCACAGGAGCATTTTGTTTGCTGCCTCATCAGCTGCTTCTTGTTCTCTTCTGTGACGTGAGAATATGAAATTTTCTCCATGAGAACATCACGTGGAATACTACAGGCAAAATTGGATCAAGTTTTGATCAGGTTCAAGCAATCAGACAAATCCAAGGTCTACTTTTGTAGAGGAAATACTGAAGAGAACTAAAGTGGTAGAAAAGCTTGATTTCTCCATCTGGAACTGGACCAGTGGTAAGTCCCAGCTCTGGGAGTGCAGCTGCCCAGTAGTGTGCTGTCATTCCCTTCTGCTGGGGAGCAAGATGTGTTTCACTTCAGTAAGTACTGTGGTGATGATTTATTTTTAACCAAACATCTTCACTGCTCTCCCATTAGGAAAAACACCTAAAACTCTCTGCTTTTACTTTCACTTCATCTTTCCTGAGGAGAAAGGAAAGCTCCATGTTTAAACATACAGGGAACAAATGGGGATGTAGTTATCCTAACATTTTCATTTAAATTTCCATTTTACATGGAAAGGCTGTTTTTTATGGCTCATTAGAATTACTTGGAGCCTGCTGGTACCTCAGACTTTTACATCTGTTGATCTGGATTGCAGGGGAGTGTGGGAGCTGAGCTGCACACCACGGATTTTCCTGGCACAGGCTGGGCCCGTGCCTCACGTGCTTGCAGAGCATGCAGGAAGAGCAGTGGCCGTTCCAAGTGTCAGTCACACAGCAGGAAATTACAAGATTGCCTTGATGAAGGACACTTTTTATGTCTTTGTTGCTGTGGTTGTGGGGACAAGAGTAACACTGGGACCTTCTTTGTAAATGTGCCCTGGGTTGGTTTCATTGCACTCAGAACCACCCAGCTCCTCCCAGGAGAATCGGTGCCCTGCTCAGTGCTCCACTCCTCTGCCATCCCAGCAGGCTCCAGAATTCCCAGCTCACTTCCCAAAATAGACATCCAGGGCCTGTTCCAGCCACCTGCTGCGTGGCCAAGGAGCTGTCCTCATCCCTGCAGCATCCCTTGGCTTGGTCTCCCACAGTGGAGTTGCCAGATGCTGCTGGGGTGAAAACTCCACAAATATTTTCTGTTGGTTCTCCTGGCTGGCTTGGAGGGGACAGGATGAATTGGTTCAGCTTTGACTGATGAGAGATGCTGTCCAAAAACCCTCTAAAAATGAGTGTTTTATGATTTCATTTGGAGAAATTGTTTGTGGGGAATTCAGAAGCCAGAATAACTGTTTTACTTACGTAAGGTACTTGATAAAACAGCTTTGCACAAGTCTTGAGAAATGGTTTGTACACTAAAATATTTGAATTCTATGCTGCAGTTAACTTTTCCAGTTAATCTTTACTGCAGTTAACTGAAGTGAGAAGGTCCCAGCTGGGTCATCTTTCCTCTGCAGAGGTTTTTGTGTGCTGACAGGAGACTGTTGATGTTGTCTCTCTGATCCTGCAGGAGGACACAGGCCCAGGCTGGAATGCTGTGCAGAAGTCTCCCTTTCTAGCAAGTCACATCATCAGGACAAGCACGTTTTGGTTTTGCTCCTAAGTCTTTAATTTTTTTTGGCTTTTGCAAGCAGTGCTTTCTAAGCCACAAGTTGTGAAGGTTCAGTAACCCTCTGTGGGGTTTTTCCTCCAGAATTTGTGATTGACCTTTCTGAACCACAGTGAAAAGTTTGCTCTGCAGAGCCTGGTTCAGCTGAGCTCCAGGTGTGACCCCATTCTCTGTTTGTAGCTCCTGCCAGAGGAACAGGGGAGAAGCAGGAGATGTGGAGGGGATGTTCACACTACCCTGACCCTGCTGGGTTTTTTGACATGGACTGTGGCAGTGAGGTTTGCGTGGTTGCTCGGGCAAGCTCCTGGCTGTTCAGCCAAGAGGCCATTCCTTGGCTCCAGGGTTAAAGGTCAGACAGCCAATGCCTCATTAAGCAGCCAGGCCAAGTCTCCAGAGAAATTCATTAAAATGAGGAGCCAATTACTTGGAGGGAAGCTGTGTGGGTTGGTGTCAGATGTGCTGGCATTAAATTTCACGTTTTCCTTAGTTTTGCTTCCCTTGTGCTGGTACTGGCACCTTCCACCTCAGCCCAGCTCGGCAGCTGGCCAGCATGGCAAGTGGTGGATCCTGCTGGAGGCTCCACTTCCAGTTGGACCCCTGAGCTCTGTGGAGCATCCCAAGGTGTGTTGGCTGGACTGCAGCAGGAATTCAGTGGTCCCAGGGGGGCTTTGGGGTGTGACTGGCACATGTGGGAGGATCCATAAAGGATGGCACCTGAGAAACTTCACACAGGGGAGGGAAGAGCAGCTCTCAGCCCAAGTGGTGAATAATGACAAAGTAAATCACCAATATCCTGTGAATGTGGCAGAGAAGCATCTAAGTGGAAAAATAAATAAATATCAGGGTGGGAAGAGTTTTGAAGAGTACAGACATTATGGAAATGGGGAGAGGGGAACTGTAGTGCCACACTATTGTTGCCTCCAGAAGTTTTTGCAACTTCCCAACATAAAAACCTTCATTAGGGTTGAGTTCAACTGCACATATTAGAATGTTCAGCTATCATGCAGCACTTGCTTCTCATGCTCCAGGATAAATACCTGTTTTTAGCACAGATGATGCAAACTTTAAATAAATGCAAGCAGACGTGTCCCCGGTTGTTTGCTGCAAGCGCAGTGAAATGCCAAGGTTAAAGCAGTTTGCATTTGAATTGTTTCTGACACTGATATGTGACAAATGCCTCGTGGTGTAATTGTGTGTAAATTGATATTAATGTGCAGTCTGCAGCTGAGAAAATGAATATATACACATGATATAGTCTTAATTTCTCTGTCAAACAATTACTGTAAACCCGTTTCAAACTCTGCATGTGTCTTAAAATGTAAAACAAGGAGAAATCAAGAAATGTTAACCAAGTCTGTTACACTTTGGATGAGCGTGTGTCTTTGATAAGATGATTTTATTTCCAGCCAGTGAGTGCATCTGATTCTTTAGGAATAACGAGAGCCCTCTGGGTTATGGAGATGGAATTACCTGGAAATCAGGAGCCGTTTGCCCAAGGATGTCTGGCAGCTGGGTCTCTGCAACTGGCCTTGGAATCCAGGATTCTACTGGGAATAACTGCAATCTCACCTGTGTTAGGTGTTACCCTAAATGTGCAGGCTGAGACCTGCTTTTAGAAATCATCTAAATCATGATTTTGCTTGTTGGGTGTGAGCACACTCTTTCTGCTTTCAGTCTCCTGGATATTTTGGATGACAGAGGGGAACGTACATTCCTGTTACTGGAATCTTAATATTTCTTTCCTTGCTTACTTATTTTCTTATCTTTTACCTTATTTTATTCTGTTATGTTTTAGGTTGGCCTTGACCACATGAACTAAAAGATGGTGCTGAAGTCCAATATGACACAAGAAGTTGGTGTATTTATTTATTTTTTTGTGGGGGGAGAATGTAGACAAGTTGACTCCTGATGAGGTCCCATATTAATGATTTACAGGCAAAACTCCAGAGTTTAAAAGAGAGGGAATAAACTAACCCAGAGACATCTGCAGACATGTCTGGGAAGCCAGTGTGCATTGCAGATTTTGAGGAGCATGCTAAAACCTTCCTGCCCAAGTCCGTGTACGATTATTACCGATCTGGGGCGGATGACCAGGAAACCCTGGCAGATAATGTCGCAGCCTTTTCCAGGTAGGAGGATGATTGAAGGCTGGGGTGGGAGGCAGGGGGTGTAAGTTCTGCTTTATTGGTAGATGTGGGGCAATTTTAGATTTTTCCCTGTGAACAAAACTCAATTTCTCTGCAACGTCTTTCTATTTTAGCAAAAAGACTCTCAGCTGATTTTTCAGGACAGCTCACTCCCCTTCCACTCCTCCACCTAACAATTTCTGTCAAAAAGCAGTCCCTAAAATCCATTAGCACCTTTTTAGTTTTGCCTGCATTTGGGATCTTTTGTTAGCAGAAATTCTCTCCAGAGTCTTTCAGCTCTGGTATTTAATCAGCCAATGAAACTGTCATTTCTACATCTTGGGTTACAGTGCCAGCAAGGGGTTCTTGGGGTGGAGTTGTGCTTTTTAGGTCCTTAGTTTTGCCTTTTCCTTAGCTCCCCCAAACCGAATTAGTGCTGTGGCCTTCCCAGGTGAGAGCTGCAGGAAGGAGTTGCATTTCCCAGCTCTGGGGCGAGCTGGGAAAGCCAGGGCTCAGTCCTGGCTGGCCCAGCTGTGCTCAGGGGTTTCTGCAGGAGGTCAGCCCTTCACCAGGAGAGACTGTAAATGCTGGGAACTGTTCTTATCCAGTTTTGACTTGGACTGATCCCCTGAAGTGTTGTAAAAACGTGAGCTCGGGTCAGCCTTAGCCTCAGAAGCACAAGGTCAGCACGAAGTCAGGGAGCACGTGCTGTGGGATTCGGTGGAAGTGTCACAAATGGCATCACATCAGTTGGCTCCCTCCTCCCCAGTGTCCCTGAGCAGGGCAGAGGGAAGGAGGCAGCTGGAGGCTGCTCCCCTCAGCCCAGCTGAGCCCAGTCAAGCTGCTCAAACAGCTGCTGACATCTCCTTCCTTCTGGGCTGTGCTGGTGCAGACGTTTAACCCCCTGCACTTCTCTGCTTTGTCTTTAGTTCCTCTGAGCCTGACAAACCAAACCATGATTGTCCTGGTTTATCCTTGCTCTTTCTCCCTGCTTTGCTTTCCTGCAGTCCTGCTTATGCTCCAGTTGCTTTTCCATAGGCTGTGGACCATTCAGCTGGAAATCTGATGCAAGTTGAAGGTTGTGGAAGACTCTGTGATAATTCATTTAGCAGGATCTCAGAGGTCAGAACCTTAATTTTAAGGTCACACATAGAAAAGCTTTATGATGTCAAGAGAAGACAACTCACCTTCACTGCTTATTCCAGACCTCCTAGCTCCATGCAGAAGCTGCCATCACAGAAATTCCCCTGCTCAAACACAAGCCACAAGATTGCCCTGAGGAGTCAATAGGAGCAGGAGGGGATGGAGATAAAAACACCTGATTTTTATTGCACCTTTTTAATGCTTCCAGATGCTCTAATGCTACTTGCACTCATAAAAGCTAAATGAGACATTAAGGGAAGGACACTCCAAGGAAGCACTTGCAGGCAATGAACTGCAGGAGCAGTGAACATTTGACTTGTAACTGCTGAAGCTGATTGTGATGAGGTGGGATCTAAAGCTGCCAGGGGCAGGCCAACAAAGAGCTGGGCACATCCCTTGCTGTGCTGGCATCAGCAGGGCAGGGAGATAAGGGCAGCTCTGCTCTGGAGCTGTTCCTGCCACAGGGGTGGATTCCTCTGATAAGAGACCTCCTTACATTGAGCTGTTTGCCTGTGGGCTGCAGGCTTACCTCATCTTTCCTGAATCTTCTATCAGATTTTCAAGAAAACCCTTCAGTTTTAGGTGTTCAAACTGTGGTGTTTGCAGGCAGCCTGGGACTGAAGGAGATGTTCATTAGCAATGCCTGAGACATTAAAAGAATTCAGTGACATTTGGTGTAGCTGAAAATCCCTGCGTGCTGGGGGTCCTCAGCAGAGTGAGGATGAAGGGGCTGGGAGGTGTTTGTGTCTTTGCTCTCCCTCCCTTGGTATTTATCTGAAATACAAGATCCCATTTTCTCAGCACGTGGGATGCTGCCATGAACAGTCCTTAGGCCATGTTTGCAATGGCTTCCTGGGAATACATCTCTAAAAGGTAGCACCTGCTGTAAAGACTGCAGTATTTTGGTTTGTAAGGCCTATTTGACACAAAGAACTTTCAAAAACCCTTCTTTTCCCTTGGATGCTGTTGAGAGAAGCATGGGGCAGCACTGCTCACTTTGACCCTCACACAGTCCTGGTGTTCCTGCCTCTTCCTGACTGCAGCTTGTGGGTAAATATAAAGTCAGATGGACTTTACACCCCCGAGGCACAAAGATCACCAAGTCAGATAATTTTGTGAAAGATAGGAGTATGTTCAGCTTCGTTTGCCATTGATTTCCCCTGTCAGAAGCCTTAGTTGCAGGGTTCAGTCTGATTTAGAAAGTTTGCAGATTAAATAATCTTTATAAATTTAAATGGAAGAGAAAGCACAAAACTGAACCAGAAGCAGGAATGGCTGGCCTGTGCCTTTATGGTGCAGGATTATTCAGGTGAGGTGTGAGGGTGGAAAACCAGTGCTGGGTTCATCTGTGAATGAACAAATCATTTGTTTTGGCAAACAAATGGTTTTATTTCTGGAGAAATAAATAGATGATCTTATTAAGGACTAGTATTACTATTGTCATTAAGAACAATCCCTAATGGGTGGTTATGGTGCTGGATCCTGCAGTATCTTTGGAACACTCCATGCAATTTTTGCCATGCAATTTTTGGAGCTGCACAGTTCATACTCATTGGATTATAAAATGAAAGTCTTGGCCTTTTGACCTTGAGGTGCTTTGTGTAATCAGATAGCAGAGTACAAACTGCCTCCACAAGGGCAGTGTTTGAGGTGAGTTTGACACCAGGTACAGCACCTCTCCCCCAGCTGCCAGCCCTTCTGGGACTGAGGGAAGAGCCAGCACTTGGGTGTTGACATCAGGGTGTTCCTGCTGAGGCCAGACAAGTATTTCTTATCCCTAGTTCCCAAATGGCCCTGGCAGAAGTGAGGCATTAAGGCCAGCAGGATGATTTGGGATGGCAGAGCATATGTCATTGCCTGTGGTGCCTGCCTGCCTTCTCCTTGGCTTTGCTCTGCATCCTGGAATGCCGAGTGCCCTCCCAGGCCTGTCTGGAGCTGAAATCCCCTCTCGAGCTGTCTCTGAAGTGCAGGGCCTGAATGGAGAGGAGATTTTTGTGACAAGGTCGGGCTGCCTTTAGCTCGATGGCGTTCAGGAAATCAGTCTGGAGCCTCCCCTCTCGGCGTGCCAGGGAGGGGGGATGTGGAGCAGGCTCCTGCTAATCCACCCTGCCATGGACTTCCCGGAGGCCTTGGGAGAAGCTGCCTTGTTCTGTCCTGTGCAGGGAACAGCAGCTGCTTCTTCAGCAGTGCCAGCATCAATGCAGACTTTCTGCAAACGTGCTGTTGCCTTATAGCAATTAAAGGCATTAAAGTGGCCACAGAAGTAATTTAAACACTGGTTAGAAAAGCAAGGCTGATTGTGGGACTGGGTCAGACAAGTCTGGAAAGTTCAGGGGAGAAAAGAAAAGGAATGCTTGGAATAATAATTTAGTTGTGTTGTTGTGATGTCTTTCACCTCAGATTCCCAGTGCGCTACAAAAAGAGTGTGGATGGCACAACATGCTGGGAGGGAAGAGAACTTTCCCCAAGGAAAAGCAGCTGTTGCTTAGCCTGGCACAGCACCAGCCCCTGAAGGGAAGTGGAGCTGTAGGAGACAGAAGGGCAGCAAACTGGGTTGGGTTTAGGATGGAGGCTTGGCCTGAGCAGTGTGTCTTTTTCCAAATGTGCTTCTTGCCCTGCAGCACGAGGGGATTTGGGGCAACTCGGGAGAGGAACAAGAGGAGCTGCTTGAAAATATGGTGCAGTTTGGAAATGTCAATGCTTTCCCCAGCTGAAAGCAGCCAGTGCTTCCCTCTTACCCCACTGCAAGGTAATTTAGAAACAAAATTTTTTGAGCATGGAGAAAAAAGGAAAGGACACAAAAGATTAATCCCCCTTCCTTCCCTTTAATCCTTCCTGCAAAACAGCTTTTAGCTGAAGCTGCCTAAATCAGGAGCCCTCACTGCTTTCCCAACTGCAGCACCTCCTGCTTCCAGCTGGGAAGAAGGATGCATTCACTCTCAGTTGCTGATTGCAGCACACGACTGTGGACTTGGCTGGAAAAAGATGTGGGTGCTGAGGAGATGGTGAATTAAAAAAAAAAAAAATCCAAGTTTTTTTCCAAAATATACAGAAAATGTTTCACTGAAGGACTTGGAGGAAGCAGGTGCTGTGTGCAGCCGAATGACTGCGTGCCCTGGTGGTGGGGAAATGCTGCCTGTGAGGTTTCCTTGCTGCTGTGGAGGGCATTTCCCTGTCCAGACAACGCCTGCTTTCAAGTGCCTGTCAAACTCAGAGCTGGAAACACCCGAGTTGCCAAAGCAAGAGCATGTTTTACTGAAGAATGATGATACCCAGGTAGTGAAGCTGCTTGGTGTTTTTGTGGGAGCGCTCAGTTCTGGGTCAGGAGCACTGACTGGGTGCTGGGTGAGAGGATGTGAGCTGATCAGGGCTCTCTGCTCAGGACTGCATCACTTTTCTGGCATGCACTCCTGGGAGGATTTTGGCTCCTCCTGTTTCTCTTCCCAGCCAAAAGCACCACAGGGATGTTTTACCTCGGGACTGACCCTCACAGGCCGGCTGTGAGATGGCAGTGGCAGGAACCAATCTGAGAAACCAGGAGCCTGGGGAAGAGGGAGATGCTTCACATCCTTCATGCTTTGGGGTTTGACTATAAATCAGCAAGGTTTTTTGGTTTTTGGGGATTTTGGTTTTCTTTCTTTGCTGGGAGAAGATACCTCAGGGCAGAGTGGAAGCCTTTGGAATGAGGATTAGGAAAAAAAGGGGGAGAAAGAAGTCCTGTTTTCTTTGTCCCACCCTCACCCATCCTCCCCTGAAAAATAACAAACTGCTACAATGGCATGAAAACAAGTGTGAGGAGATGTTCCTGCCGTGTGTGTCTTGGCTCTGAGCAGCACAGCTGACTTGCACAGCCACACATCTCCTTCCAAGCATCATAACTGTCCTTCTCCTCCCTGGGGAGCACTGCCTGCAGAGCTGGCACAGCCCCAAGCCCCATGCCTTCAGAAAGGTGGGTCTTGTCCTGGCTCTGCCCCAGGCTTTTGGGGAAAATGTCTCTTGATCTTTCTATAAAACAGTTTTTGTCTTTTTTTCCCCTGAATTTTCATGTTAATGCTCAAGTTCACCTCTACTCCCTGTCGGAGAGCAGCAGTGGCTCTGGTTCTCTCTGCTGGTAATTATAATGTTATCAGTCTCGAGCATTCTGGTGCTGAGCAGTTGCTCAAGTTCAGCTGTATTAGACCATATATTTTTAATTCTTCTCTGTAATTACAGTCCAGGAGCCATGGGAGCCCTTTTGGAGGGAGGGAGGGAGGCCTCGGTGAGAGGTCGGTGCTTGCAGGGAGGCTTTGGCTGAGCCCACCGGAGGCAGCCCCAGGTGTTGCACCCCCTCTTGTGGCTTCTAGTGGTGGCAGTGCTGTGACAGACCTGGACAAGTCCCACGGCACAGGAATCCCCAGGAATGCAGCCCTCCTCATAAAACTCTGGATGTTATGGTGTCTAGTTGATCCCGTAACAGGGATCATGGTCTTCTGATGCTGTTTTCCTGTGTGGGACCAAAAAAAAAAAAGGTAAATTTCTGTGTGCAGACACGTGGTGTCCAGCCTGGCTGCAGCAAACTGTAATTTCAGGTTAAGTGTGGTTTAGTTTGCTCTGGTTTGGAAAAGGGAGTTCCAAGCCTGCAGGCCAGGCTTGTGTTACCAATAACCCCGTGTCTGTTGGTTCCCTAGTCCATGGAAGGGATAACTCAGGCTGGCTGATGACTTTTTCCATTTGCCCACAGTGTCTGGCACCCAGCTCTGCCCCGAGGCTTTCAGGGGGCTGAGACTCACCACCAACCTCATTCCTTTAGAGCTCCTCTCTTTCCTTTCAAACAATACCAGCCAAAAGTGCTCAAGGGGTCTTTGCCTCTTTCGGCTCGCTGCTCTTTGGTCCCTGAGGGGTTTTGCTGCAGCTCTGCGTGGCACAGTGCGGTTCTGTCCCTGAGAGCCGTGCCCTCCCCGTGCTGCAGCCCTTTGCGACCCGGTGTGTCTGTGTGCCAGGTGGAAGCTGTACCCGCGGGTGCTCAGGGACGTGTCGGCGATGGACCTGTCCACCCGTGTGCTGGGGCAGAGCGTCGCCGTGCCCGTGTGCGTGGCCGCCACCGCCATGCAGCGCATGGCTCACCCGCACGGAGAGACCGCCACAGCCCGAGGTGAGCGGGGAGGGACGGCCATCCCGGCTGGGATCGGGGGGGCCGGGTGCTTCGTGCCTTTCTTTTTCACTGCTTCACTCCTCTGAGTGTGGTCTCCCTCTCCATGGAACAGTGCGGGGGGAAATTAAGGATATTTCATTTGGGGAGTAATTTGTTGTGTATAAAATTAACATCTATCTACCTATCCGTGCATTCTGTGTAGCTATAAACATTGTCACAGCAACGTTCTTCCTATTAGAGAATTGACTCTAGAAATTAATCCAACTTCTAGAGGCCTTTGTTTGCCTGGCAGAAATCCTGGCTTGGGAGAGAGCTCTTTGAGAGCATCGCAGGGAGGCAGTGAGATAAGGGCCCCTCCGGGCTAGAAGCTGCACAAAGATGTTGCCAGCACAGAGGCTGCAGCTCAAAAGGATATTAACCAGAATTCAGATGGGGAACTGTCACCTGCTCCTTTAACTCCAGCTGCAGAAAGCACCAAATCTGAATAAGAGGTGTGGGCTGTGCATTTCAGTGCTCCCAAGCTGAAAGGAAAAGGGTACAAAACCTAAATAGGCGATATTTAAAAGAGAAATAATGCTGTGCGTGGCTGGGTTGTTCACCTGACAGCGTTGCCATGGCCGGTGCAGCAGCCCCTGGCGTGAAGCGAGTCCCGCAGCGGGAGCTGCTCTCGGTCCCCATCGCTGGGCTGTGCTGCCCAGCTCCAGCGCTAGCACAGAGAACACACTGTCCATCGCACAGCACGGCTGGGGCCGCCTTTCCCCTCCCTCCCCAGAGCTCTGTGAGCTGCTCTCCCCGTTTGAGTGCCGGCCCTCTCCACGCGATGGCACTCCAGCACCTCGGATGCCTTGGGAAGGGCCCGCTGCTGTCCCAGCTTTGGCAGCTCCCGCGGATCGCTGCTGGGCCAGGTCGTGCCGGGGGAAACTCTGAAACATTTAGTGCAGACATTAATGCAATGGTGGGAGCGAGATGTGCAACACAAAATTCAGGGTGTTTCTTAGCTAAGATTCCCACTGATGCTGCAGCCTGGCACATTTTAAGGCATAAATCCTCAACGGCATGCAAAAATAAGGCTGGGTACCACATTTGCAAACTTTAACACATTATTGCATTTAATGTTCCTGGGTTTTCAAGCTGGCACAGCTCGCTGTACTGGCACCAGTTGCAATGTGTGGTCCAGTAAACTTGTCCATTGGAGCTGGTGAATTTTTCATTGCTTTCAAAGGATTAAAATCACACCCACTGTATTGCATTGGCATTTGGGGGAGAAAAAAAAAAGGCTTTGGTTTTGTGCTGTTAGAGGAGGAGAGGGACACTCAGTGCCAAGCTCTTGGTTTGACCTTATAAGATGACAGGAATTAGGTGTAAAGTACACATTTGGTTTAAGGGTTCTCTTACACTTGGGACACTCGGGATCAGGGGCTTTGCCACATCCAACTTCTGTTCCAGAGGTAGCACAGAGTTTAAGTGAGCAAACTCTTGGTTACTTTAATTCTGCTACAGCTGCACTGGTTTGCACAGCCAAGGAAGTCTGTGGCTTCTGCAAAGCCTGGCGTGCTCCATAAGCCTGGCTTTTCTTGGCTCAGGTGTGCAGGAAGGGCTCTTTGGGGTGGTGCCTCTGCCATGATCCTTGGGAGGCACAGCATGGCCTGGGTGCTGCCCCTTCCCAGCCGGTGTCCTGGGAGCAGAGCAGCCCCCAGGGCAGCCTCCCTGTGTGCCACGAGTGTGCCTTGAGGCAGCCCCCAGGGCAGCCTCCCTGTGTGCCTTGAACCCCGAGGGCTAATCCTGGCTCACAGCAGAGCAGGCTGGTGAGGAGAGCTCCTTCCCGGAGCTGCCGGGGCTTTGAGAACAGTGCTCCAGGAATTGTCCTGCTTGGAGCTGCTCTGCTCTCCCGGCAGCTTTGTCCCTGTGCTGAAGGGTGAATGTCCCCTCTGGGGACAAGGGCGTGTCACGGTGTCCCTTGGAACTCCCTGCCCTCACAGCTTCTTGCTCTGGGGCTTGGTAGTGTTTGGGGGCTGCTGCTTCCCCAGGAATGCTGTCCCACAGCAGCCAAGCTGGTGGAGAGGGGTGTGCATCTTCCCAGAGCATGGCAGGGTCTGTCAGCTCACCTGAAACAGCCCTTCATGGGCAGTTCTTTTGTGTGAGCAAAGAATCTCTAAACACCCCTTCACGGGCAGTTCTTTTGTGTGAGCAAGAATCTTTAAACACCCCTTCATGGGCAGTTCTTTTGTGTGAGCAAAGAATCTTTTCTAGGAAAAACACCCAATTGTCATTTGAGAGTTGCTGGTGGCAGGCCAGCCAGCACAATGGAAGTTATTCCAAAGGTTAGGTGAGCCCACTCTGAGCAGCATAAACTGCACTCATGGTCAAACCTTGCACAGCCTCGAATCCAGGTGTTGGATTTATGTGCATTTCTGTTAGCTAGACTTGAAAATAATAGATGAATATTTAAAAATGTCTCTGCAGGCTGTAATAAGGTTGCTCCTCAGTTTTCTCTGACATTTGTCTGAGTCCTTCCTTACAGAGAAAGCTCTCTTGTCCTTGAAACAATTTCATGCACCTTGGCAGTTGTCCCAGTTTTTCTAGGTCTTCCTTCAAGTATATTCCCTGGCATTTTAGTTGTAGTTCATCAGTGTACGTGGCAATTTTCCAAAGAATGGATTTTCTGTTCAGTAGAGACTGAAAAATTGGGAGGAAAATTGTTTTGGATTAACTGAAATGTTTCATTTGATCCAAAGCATAATGTTTTATTTCATTTTCCTACTGGCTAATGCTTTTAGCTATAGTTCTGTTTTGAAACAAAAGTGTCAGCTCAGGAGAAAACATTTCCATTTTGAAAAGATCAACACATGACATTTTGACTTAGGTGTTTTTTTCTATCCTTCCCACTCCAATTTCAACCTCTTTGACTAAAAATATTTGCCAAATTCGATGAATAATCTTAGCCACTAAAGAGCAAAAGGTTGTTCTCTAAACACTTTTCAATAGAACCCTTCTGATTCTGTGGGATCTTTTTCTCTTGCTTGTCCATCAGCAGAGTCACTGTTCCCCCATGCCAAGGCATTCGTTTGCCACCCTGACTTCATGCTGTGCTTGCAAACCAGCATGATCCCCTTGTCAACAGGACCCACCTCGAGTACTGACTCAGAACCCTGTGCAGCATCCAGCTGCTCAGCAAGAAATAGCTGAGGTTTTTTGCAGCCTTAATTGATTATGAACAGATCCATCGCATTTTTAATTGAGATTTGTGTTTATATTCCTGCTTATTCCATATTGCCTTTAATGGGTAGTTTAAACTCCTGTTTTCACCTCCCAGCAGCATTGCAGTGCCTGCCTTCTCCATGAAGGGCTGACAACCAGGCGGAGAACGCGCCTGTGCTCTTGGCCAGCTCTTTGGGGATCTGTCACTGACAGTTGCTCAGGCTGCAGTTTTTGTGTTTGCCCTGTGCAGCTGCACTCAGAGCCCTGTCCAGGCTGTGCTGACACAGGGAGGGTTTCACCATCACCTGCGACGTGACTGCACCCTTTGCTCTGCCAAATGGAGCACAGGAGTGCTGCCTGCAAAGCTGTCCTATTCCCCCTGTTTTAGCAGAGTTTCTGGCAGCTCTGTCATTCCCATGGAGAGGCACCAACACCTTTGTTCCTTTGGCTCCTGACAGGTTGCTACTGTGCTTTTTCTCTCTGTGAAGCTGAGCACTGAGATTTGGTTTTTTTCTGCCCATCAGACATGGCTGTGTCTGGAAGGAGGGATTTGGCCATTTGTTATGTTTTGTGCTCAGCCACAAAAGCAGTGGGACTTTGTACCCACCTGTTACCTATGTGGTGATTGAAAGATGAGGTTAATTTTGAGATATGAAAATTAATGTCACTCCAGAGTCGTGGAGAGAACAATATTCACATGGGACAGCGTGGCCTGGGCTGACCTGGCCTGGATTCCCCTGGAGAGCAGCAGGCTGGGGGACTCAGTGCTGCAAGTGTGCCCAGGCAGCCTGGCATGGCGGGCAGATCCCAGATCCCTTTTGGCCACGTGTCCCTTTCCCTCCAGCCCTCTTGTACAGCTGACAAAACACGTTGTGTCACGAGGGGATGGCAGGCATGGCTCTCACGCAGGGTTTGGTAGGGGCTGAGGGAGCAGAGGCTGACAGGGATCTCTCAGCCAAGTGTGGTTTGTCAAGAGAGCTACGTGGAGTTCTTTAAACAACTCTGTTTCTTGGGAGATGCAGCTCCAAGAACACGGCTGCTGCTCCTGGGAAATACCACTGTGCCAAAAGGACATGGTGTTGATCCCAAGGAATGTCCTCTGGCCCTTAGCTTGGGCACAGTGGATTCTCTGGATTCAGGGAAAAACGCCTGCAGTGGGGCAGTTTGACTGCTGGGCTTCGGAGATGCCCCTAAAAGGGAAATGATGGGAATTTGCCCAGCTAGAGGAAAAAAGCAGTTCCCATTCCCATACAAGGTAACCCCGACAAAATCTGCAAGCTTGAGCTGGGCTCCTCTCCAGTGCCCTCCCTGAAGTATTCTTCCTCTGAGCTGCCCACGGGGACAAATCCTGTACCCTTCCCAAAGCATGTAAGGAACGATGGGGACAGGATGCTCTGAGGCTTCAGGGTGAAAAAAGAGCTAAAAAAGGTCACTGCTCTGTTCCCCACTGGAGCTCCCAGGTGCATCCTGTCCCATTTGTTGCCATGTAAAACACTTCAGTTGGGTTCCCCAGGAGTGAATGGCTTCCAAGTGCCAGAGGGCAGGTTTGGGTTAGGGATGAGGAAGAGATTCTTTAGGTTCTGTGGTGCCATGGACTTCCCCAGCTCCTGTGTGTGCCCTCTGCTGTGCTCTCTGTGCTGTCACAGAGCCCAGCAGGAGCCTGCAGGGTGTGCAAGGGTCAATATGTCCTTTGGGCAATGCTCAGGATTAAAAGAAGACCTGGGAAAAAAGAAAAAACATAAAAAACAAGCAACTAAAAGCAAGCATGCAATGGCATGAGGAAAGGCTGGTTTACAAAAACATCTCCTGCTTAAACTCTGGCAAATGTCACTTATTGCAGCAAGAGCATCCTGTGGGAATATGGCTGTAGTAGGACTGATTTGAAATAATAAATAATTTGCAGCACCCCAAAAGTGAAGTGTAAAATACAGTTTTTAGAGGAAATGAATTGCTTCTGTTTTCTTCAACTGCAGCTAAATTTGTGAGAAGTTGGAGTGTATTTTTAGAGAAACCTAATTTGAGGTAGAAAAAAAAAAAACCCAACCAAACCTGGCAGCACTTCAGGCCTCTGTATCTCATGGTTTTAGAAGTCTAGAAAATTGTCAAAATAAGCTTTAAAATTATCCAGATCAAGGACAAATCGACCAAAACTGGAACTGGAAACTTCTAAAACCCTGAAAATTTTTGTCTGTGAACTTTGGATTTGCCTGGGAGATCTAAACTGCGTGTGTTGAGCTGGTGCTTCACCAGAGAGCTGTGAACTTTAAGGAGAGGCGAGGGGAATTTTGTGAGCATGCTTGCATGAAAATGCCATAACCCCGTTTGGGATGGCTGAACTCTCATTGAACCAAACTGCTTAAACCTGATCTTAAATAAGAGAAAAGCACTATTTTCTCTGTTGTTACATGTACAGCTAAGTTGAAAGGATATGGTGGTATCCCATGATTTATATCTTCTCTTCACCAAAAATGTTTTATTGTGCAGTTTCTAACTAAATCTTTGCTTTAGCAATAGAGGTAGATGTGGGAATAAAAGGCAAAAATGGAAATGAATGGATACCTAAAGGCAGATTGAACCATAACATTTACATTTCTCCCTTATCTGATGTGAGGGTTTTGCAATTCCTGGGTTCACAGCATTCCTGGTGTAGAGGGAACCGTGTCCAGCAGTTTAAAGGAGAGCAACGGGATGGTTACGAACCGGAGAGCTTTGGGTGATTGCTGCTGTATTTCCAGTGAGGGAAAACTGGCTGGTGGCCCTGGGAGGGTGTAACCAATTTGTTTGAATAAGCTGTTCATAAGTTTCCACTCCAAGAGGCTTGTAATCCTTATTTAATAAAATGTTGTCATAAAGACCACTTTTTAATTCCTCCATGGGCTGGGGATGACGTCTTGAAACAGAGGTCCATTTACATTAAAAATATGCGTACTGTGGTAGACCAAGGAAAACAAGGCTCTCTGTAATATTTCTGAATTCTACAGCGTGTTTTCCCTTTATTTTCCAATAAGTGACAGATCACTCCAAAAAGAATAAGTGATAATTCCATGAAAACACATTTGTATGAGGTTAGTATTAGGTGCGGAGGGCGATTTTTGGGGAGGCAACATGGCAACATCCAAAACTCTGGAAGCTTTAAATGCACTTACTCGAATGCTGCTGTCTAGATCCTCTCTCTGCGTTCCCGCAGCCTGCCAGGCCGTGGGGACAGGGATGATGCTGAGCTCCTGGGCCACGTCGTCCATGGAGGAGGTGGCGGCGGCGGCGCCGGGCGGCCTGCGCTGGCTGCAGCTCTACGCCTACCGCGAGCGGCGGGTGACGGCCGCGCTGGTGCGGCGCGCCGAGGCCGCCGGCTACCGCGGCATCTTCCTCACCGTGGACACGCCCTACCTCGGCCGCCGCCGCGCCGACGTGCGCAACCGCTTCCAGCTGCCCCCGCACCTCAGGTACCTGCGCTGGGGACAGGGCAGCGCCGCCGAGGCTGCCGAGGGAGAGGGTGGCGCTGGGGACGGCTGCTTCGGGGCAGAACGAAGCTGGCCTGGCTCTCTGCACGCTGTGAAAGGTGCCCCACGTCTCTTACTTCAGCTGAACTAAGAGATGGGGGGCAGTTCTTTGTGCTTGTGTCAGTGGGTTCTTGGCTATCTTCAAACCTCAGCCGGGCAGAGCCGGAGTGACCTGCTCTGATGTTGAACTGGGATCCAAAAGGGGTCTGGACTTAGTGGGCCAAAACTCCATCCCAGAAGATGTCATGGTTCCTTCTGTGTTGTCCTGTGACACTGCTCTGGGTCCAGGGCCATGTTGGTACCAACTGCAGAGCCCCTTTTCCAGCAACTTCAGCTCTTCTTTTACTCCAAAGCAGAAACGTATGGGTATCAGTCTTTCTCTTCTTCTACTCCAGTGCAGAAACACATGGGTATCAGTCTTTCTCTTCTTTTACTCCAATACAGAAACATATCACTATCAGTCTTTCTCTTCTTTCACTCCAGTGCAGAAACACATGGGTATCAGTCTTTCTAAGTTCTGTGTGAAGGCAATTGTTACCCCACAGTGTGTTTTGGGACGTTTTCTGTGTCTCAGAATTTGTGGCATCATGGTTGACTTCAGCACTAATTCTATTTCCTCCCCACTGCAGGGCCAAAGAGGAATTCAATTTTAACAGAGTTAAACCAGGATTTTAACCTTACAAAGCTGTTTAAGGGTATTGATTTGCCTGGCCTTTTGTAAATATGAATTGATAGACTGTAGAGACTCCCCTGATAAACACATACTGAAGTGCTGGCACAGTTCTAGCAGCCAAGGACTGGCTGGAAGAATATTTACTCAATGGGATATCCAGGACTTGAAGCTAAAAATCTTGCAAGGTTCTTGTATATAGACCTTGGTAACAACCACAGTCTACATGGCACATGTTAGAATTATTTAGAGCATGAAAATGAACACAAAAATAGAGAGACAGAGAAAAAAGACAGCTTAATGTATTTTGAAGCAGATAAACTTTGAGGTGAGTTCTGGGTGAAAGCTAGTTTTGAATACTATCAATGAAATTGAATTGTTCTTCCTGTGTCTCCAAAGACTGCTGTGTTATGCTGTACACACATTGTAAGTAACATGTACTTAGCAAGAATCACATCCAGAGGTTTCTCTTCATTTCCATACTATTCAAAAGGAGGATAAGCCATGGGGCTCTGCAGGGAATCTGATTCTCTACCTTGCTGACAAAAGCCCCTCCAGGGCTTGGGTGCTGGCTCTCCCCTGTGCACTTGTACTTTCAGCTAAGAGATGAAAGTTGACAGAGCAACCTGAACTCTGATTTCTCTGTTAAAGTACAGTTTTAGGAGGAAAGCACCAGAAAGCAAAAAAGCCCTAATGCAGCTAACATGAAAATGTACCACACTGGTATGTGTGTGCCCTATGTTGTAATCGTGCTAGAGATCTGTGTTTGACACATTATCAATATATACTGACCTTTCACTCTGAAAGATAAAATTAAGCAATTGTTAAAATCGCTTGCTTTTTCGGGGCAATAGAATTTTAAGGCCTGGGGTTGAGGAGTTCTTGAATGTGAGTCCAACAACCCAAAGACGTTTGAGAAAAGCGGGAGAGCGTTTCTGAAGCACTCTGACCCCACCCCAAATGTATTTGTTATATTTGCCCAAATATAACAAGGTTTCGAGTGAACAGGATGAAATCACGAGAAATTGGAGTAATCCTTAAAGGTTCCAATGAATCACTGCAGATTCCCGAGTGCTGCTGGGGCCGTGCTTTGTTGCAGAGGCCGCGGTGAAACTCTCCGAGCGCGGGGCTCTGCTCATTTATGTGATAACTTTTTCTTGGCTTCGGGTTTTCAACAAAGTTTCAAAGCAACAACAAGGTGCCATTGTGCTCTGAAATGTATGTAAGGCAACATTCATCCAAGTGTTGATCTGCCTTTTGCAGGCCAAGAAAAACAACAGTTATTTATATAATCTTATCCATGGTTCTGTTTTTCTCTGGGCACCCCACCCTCCACAAACCAACAGCTGAAAAGCTGGATCTTGCTGAGAGCCTGCTCCTTTCTCATTTGCTTCTGGGCCTGGAGCTGGACAGAAAAGCCATGTGAAATGCTGCTTGTTGCAGGCATGAAATCAGCAGTGAAACCAGCCAGGTTCCATGCAAAAACACTCGTGCACTTCCCAAAATGTGAAATGTGAGGATTAAATAGCCCAATGTGGGACAGGACACAGTTTCAGAAGAGCAGGGCAATTGGGACATGGATGTGCTAGAACCTGTGAGATTTTGTTGCTGAAAAGCCGAAGTAACAGCAATGTTTCCACATGAGCTTCCTTTCAGCCCTACATTTTACAAGGAAATGTACAAAAGGGACACAAGGTAAACAGGCTGGCTTGTTGGCCTTATTGGACAGATGGAAATTCTGAATTCTTTGCAAGGCTTCATGGACATCCATCTGTTTCATGGGGCTTAAGAAAACTTCATTTCCTCCCTGATCCCCTATTTCTCTCATAGCTGAATTCCCTGGATTTGAAAAACAAAACCCAACCCTATTTGTTTTGCTATAGAAGTCAGACTATTACCTTGGGCCAGAGAAACTTGCCCCAGGTTTACCACAAAACCATCACAGGACGATAGAAAGGCTTGGGTTGGACGGGACATTAAAGATCCAGTGCTTGTGTTGATTATCAAATGCTTTGTCAGCCAGAGGTTTTGGGATCTGATGGATCAGAGGAGTGGGATCTGATATGCTGGGACTGGCTGGTTTTGCTCGTGCCCTGCAGTGCAGCAAAGCTGTGACTCAGGCACATTGAATGCTGGCATTGGGGACCCATTGTGACCACAGCAAATCCTCCTCGGACTATTTTTCTGTGTCTTTTGTCACCTTAGTTTAAAGAACTTCTCGAGCAGCGAGCTGGCATTTTCCTCAGGGAAGGACTTTGGAGACGACAGCGGGCTGGCCGTGTACGTCGCCGAGGCCATCGATGCCACCGTCAGCTGGGAGGACATCAAGTGGCTGCGGGGGCTCACCTCGCTGCCCATCGTGCTGAAAGGGATCCTCAGGGGTGGGTAGCCCTGCTGCTTCCCAGGGGAGGGCAGGGGGAGAGCTGCCACTTCTCCTGCACCGTCAGGAACCCACCGGGGAAGGTGTTTGTGGGAGCAGCTGCTTAAAGAAGTGCCTGGTGTTGTCACCAACGCCACCATTAACACCATCATGCCAGTAATTTTGCAGTGGACAAAATCATTCAGCAAAAGAATTTCTTTACTGATGAGTTCTGGAACATAATAGTGAAAATAAGGGCTAGCAACCAAGGTGGCTGCTGATCCAAAGGGATAAAATGTTCTGCTCCAACATTCCAAGCTAATTTTCTGGTCTTATTACTTAAAGATAAAACCTTTTTCTGTGTTCAGGCGAGGCTTTGGTAGGATGAAGCCCTAAGGTGTCTTTGCATGAGCTGACAATGGTTTTCTCAGTGATTCCCTGATTGTGGTGTGTACAAGCTCCCACTTATGGAGGGGCACATCCTGTTTGGGTTTTCTCCTAGCTGATGATGCCAAAGAAGCTGTAAAGCTTGGGGTAAATGGGATCCTGGTGTCAAATCACGGAGCACGACAGCTTGATGGGGTCCCTGCTACTGTGAGTATTCATGCCAATATGCTCCAGCAATCTCTAATTTTCTCTGCCTTTTTGGCTTCTTGTTTGCTTTCTCTGAACATGTGGAAGCTGGAGGAAAAACCTGGAATAAGTGTTCTGTGCCTTAAGCCATGAGTAATAACCTCTCTCCACTTCTCTATGTATGTCGCATCGTACTCTGAGTTAGACACAGCCTTTCCTTGCTAGATCAAATTGGAAAATCTTTCAGAATTTTTCTTCCACGTCTTCCTTTTCATCCATTTCTGAAAAACCCTCTTGCCATTTGCAGCACACTGAAGGTTGTATTAGGGTCGTTTTTCCTCTTTTAATATTCTTTGGAGGCTTCTGAAAAATTGCAGTTAAGGAACAGCTAAAGGCAGAATGAAACTCTCCATTTTTCTCCTTTCAAGTATTTTCACCTTTGGAAAAGGGAGAGAGTGGTTAAATTACAGTTTTTCCTTTTTCCTTTTCCTTGTCGTGCTACCCCATGACTTTTCCAAAGGTGAAAGGGATTTGAGAATTTCTCCATCGGCAAAAAAGAAAGAAGTAAAGGAAAATGAAAAAGTATGTGCTCAGGATGAAGGAAAAACCCCAAAATTCCAGTCATCACTCATCTTGCTTCATTTGGTGTGGGAAAGCTGCACAAATAAAAAGAGAATGAAAGGGAGGGGAATCAAAGCCCAGTTGTGCCTCTCAGAGTATTTCCAATATGTTCTCGATGAAAAACCTCCTGTTCTCCATGATGGTTCCCTGAAGGGAGAGGGGAGCAGGTCCTCTTGTCACCTCCTGGGAAAGCATTCCCCAGTTTCACTGAGAGTATTTGAAACTCCTGGACAAGCCTGCGTGTGAGGTAATCCAACAGCAACAATGTATAAGGTTGTTAAAAACATCATTTGGAGGAACCCGGGAGAGCTCAAGAAATACAAATTGATTTTTGACAGCTGCAGCAGAAGAGAAATTTGCGAAGTCCTTGTTAGGGGTTACTCCTTTGCCACACCACAGGGCAGAGGAGAGCTGCTAAAGCTGATGAGTTCCCTGGGTTTATGGTAGAACACTACTTCACAATTCCCGTTTTTATAAAGAATCTGCATCAGGTCATGTTAAATGGTTCTGATTTAGAAACATAATCATTTGCTTCAGTTTCGTGGGGTTTCAGATGGTGAGCTGAACCCAAGCTGGTCAATATTTCTAGTGTCTAGTTATGCGTTGAGGAAATCGATGTTTTAATTATGGTTTGCATCATGCTTTAGTTATTAGAGCACTTGAATGTTGGTACGGTTTGTCAGGATGTAGAGAGTGGTCTCTGGATATGGAAAGAGATCCAAAATATGTCTGGCAAGAGAGCAAAACCAAAGGGAGGGGGAAAATCACAGCAAGTGCCAAACTTGAAGAAAATTTTAATCCAAATCTAAAAACAAAGTGCACTTTCAAGTTTTTTCCCTCCATCTTCTAGTCATTTTTATCCATTAGAAAGGAAATGAATTACATCCGTATTTGAAAGATGTGAATTTGTGTGTCTTTTGTCTTACTTCCACACACTCTTTCCAGTCTCCTTAATACTTGGCTTCTGGTGGTGCTCCTTTCCTGATTTTCATGAATAGGAACTATTTAGGTGGCCTTGTAGGAAAATCTGCCCTGTAATTAATGCTCCAGGCTTGCATTCAGGAGGCTCATCCTTTCATTGGGACCTCTTGCATGGCAAGAAGAATTACTTAATTCCCTAGTTACACACTTGTAACTTGAGAACAGTAAAAATATCTCCCCTTATTTGCATCACTGGTGTAGGGGATAAGCTGAGAGAGGATGAGCAGAGCTCAGTGAAAGCATTAAAAGAAATTACTTGCCACCTTGCTCAAAACTTAGAGGAAAGTTAATTTTTTCTCACATTAAGAAGTTTTTCTCTATAGTCATTCCTGTAAATAGATGCATTGTCAAAAGGGAAAATGCATTAATTAAAATTTTTCAGCCAACTCTAAGTTCTTCCAGGCATGTGTTTTTCTCACTCGTTGTCTGTAGGTACAGTGCCTGCTCTGGGCTCCTGAGCTGGCCCTCAGGATAAATGAATGGGAAATTTAAACAGGGAAGCAAAGATGATTATTTAAAAAGTGAGCTGATCCAATTTCATCCCCTGACTAGTGAAGACTGGAAGTTTGGGAGGTAACTCCATGAAAAGGCTTCCTTAGTGCTGCTGTTTTGTATATTCTGCATAAGAATCAGATACTGGCTTGTGTCAGATATGTGTCATGGGGTCAGATGGCCACTTTGTGACACCCTGCTGATTCTCATTCTGTTTATGTGACTCTCCAAAGAAATCTGACCTTTGTATGTACCTTCTACCCTGCAAAGGCACTGCTGGTTCTCAATACAAAGCTGTGTTATTTGGGTGTGTATATTTAGGCATGCAACTGCTCATTAAGCTGCTGTAAAGCTTGGATCCTATGTGTAAGAACTGGCTCAAAAAATAAATAGGGTTTCAGGAGCAGCCAAGCTGTGTCCCTGGTTTCTCTCTCTTAGATTGATGTCTTGCCTGAAATCGTGGAGGCAGTGGAGGGGAAGGTGGAGGTGTTCCTGGATGGTGGGGTGAGGAGAGGCACGGACGTTCTCAAGGCACTGGCTCTTGGTGCCAAAGCTGTTTTCGTTGGGAGACCCGTCCTCTGGGGCCTGGCTTATCAAGTAAGTGAGGGGAAGCTCCAAGCATGACTTCAGATCCCCAGAGTCACTGTTTAGCCCTATTAAATGTACATGTGTGTGTGTGTGATGCATCCGTGTGCATCCAGATCTTCTGATTTGCTGTTTGCTAAAGTTTGCTGTGACCAACCCTCAGGATTTATGGTTGTGCAGAAAATCTTTCTTGGCACAAGTCTCCATGCCTATGCCTACACGCATAAACGTACACACAATAGTTCACATTGTCTCCTGATCTCCCAGGGTGAAGAAGGAGTAAAAGAAGTTCTCCAGATGCTGAAGGAAGAGTTTCGCCTGGCAATGGCACTGACAGGTGGGACATTGACATTTCCTCTCTGTAATCACGTTTTCTCTTCTGCCCCAGGCAAGATGCTATAGCAACTTGCATGAGGGGAATGTTTGCAATCTAAACAGGTTAGTCTGTGGAGAAATGGGAAAAAGACTTGTTATCCCTGCCTTATAAATGGGGAACCAAGAAGATTTAGGTGAAAACATTATTTTGGGGTTTTTTTTTTCACAAGGAGAGTAATAAATCTGTAGAAAAGTAATGGCAAATCTTTGGTTGCTGAGGGGTGGCACGTTTTCTCTTCTGCCCCAGGCAAGATGCTATAGCAACTTGCATGAGGGGAATGTTTGCAATCTAAACAGGTTAGTCTGTGGAGAAATGGGAAAAAGACTTGTTATCCCTGCCTTATAAATGGGGAACCAAGAAGATTTAGGTGAAAACATTATTTTGGGTTTTTTTTTCACAAGGAGCAATAAATCTGTAGAAAAGTAATGGGAAATCTTTGGTTGCTGAGGGGTGAATTTCATCTGACAGAATGGAGATTTTTATAAGGCAGAAAAAGAAAAGGCTTAGAGTGGGTTGGAAAATCAGGGACTTGAACTGATCTGCAACTTCTCCTCCAGGATGCCGGAGAGTAGAAGAAATTGGCAGGACACTGGTCCGAAGACATCAAGGATTGCTTTCCAAGATTTAGGTCTGAAGACTCTTGCCTTGTGCATTGCCTGTTGTGCTTCCAGACAAAATCCAACTGCATTCCCTCTGAGGGCCTCCTCCTGCAATCCTGACTGAGGGAATGCTTGCTCTGTAGGAAATCACTTGTTGAAAAAATAACTCAAAGCAAATTTTGCAGGTGCTTCCAAATCTCTCGGGTTCTTAAGGAAAGCTGCTACACTGGGAGGTGTGATTAGAGATGGACCTTTATACAAGACCAGCATAGAAACTTCAAGGTGGTTTGCAACAAATGCTGATAATTAATTTCCATGCCTGGGAGTAATTTAGCTGTTAAAGTGAAACTATAAACAGAAATGCTGAAATTTAAAATGCAAAAGATGCTTCTTACTCACTGTTTAGAGAAACCAGACTGAAGATTGTAGAGATTAAATCTTGCTTTCCTATGAACAGAATGTCCTTTCCCTAGTGACTTTATAAGCATCTGGGCTTGTGGCACGTAGGCTGTAGGAGCCCAGAGGACTCTTCCTTGTAAGGAACCAAAGAGCAAAGCAAAACTGGGGAAAACTGGGGAAATTCAGCAGTTTAAGTGGCACAAGCCCCTCTGCAGTCAGACAGCTGTTATGTATGTGCATGGGATGTACATCAGATCCTTGGCTACTGCAAATCCCTGTAGCCCAAACTGTGCCAGCTGCAGCCACCTGGAGCTCCGAGTCACATTTTTCACCTGGACTGATTTGCTAATAGTGGCAAGGGAGGGCTGATGCTGCCTGGGAGAGTTTGTAGAATTTGCAGCCATGTAGAAAAGGGAAACTTGAATAATTGAGGCATTAACCCATGGCTTGGGAAGAGTCTAGTGGCTCTGTTGAGTTTCCATGCACACCCTTAAGTCAGGTAAATCTTGGTGTTCTTCACTCTGCTCATGATGGGGATGCAGAGACACGCAGGATCTGTGCCTCTGTTCTCTGAACAACCCAAATATATCCACTGAATTCAGGAGAAATTTTGCAACTGTAAAGAGTAAAAGAGGTAAGACTATACTGTTCTCATCTTGGGTAAAACCAAGACTAGCTCTTCACCTGTCTCACCTCCCTTGCACATATGGCAATTTTACAGGGAGCAGGGAAAGGCCACACAGGTTTTGAATACCTTGCTGTGAAAATTTAATGTTCATTTTTAAAGAAGACCAAAAAAGATTAAAAACCCCTTCATTTCATGGTTTCACTGACATCACCAGCTCCACCATTTGTTTCCCATCAGCCTCGTGCATTCTGACTCTCCCGCTTTGCTCGGTTTGAAATATCCCTTACTGAGCTTTGGAGGCAGCTTTGTAATGAAATGATGGAATATTATAATGGGAACTAAAGCTGGGGCTGGAACTCGAAATGGGGAGA
Source organism: Passer montanus (assembly GCF_014805655.1). Lineage (NCBI taxonomy): Eukaryota > Metazoa > Chordata > Aves > Passeriformes > Passeridae > Passer > Passer montanus. The sequence continues at coordinate 7,634,445 of NW_024368485.1, read as the reverse complement.
AAACCCAAAAGGCCACATGCTTGCCCTCCAGTTGTAAAATCTGTACTCTTATTTACTGCAGAGTATGGTCTGTTGTGTGAGAGTTGCGTAGCAACAAAATAAAGTTTATCTGTGCAAGGAAATATGAATGTTTCTCAGAGAACAGAGAAACATAATTTCTGCTGTTTACTGCACTTATCATATCTGTTGCAATGTGGACTGTGTCAGATGTCAATTACAGACTAAATTCGGCAAGACTGTTTATTTGAGATAATATAAATGTTACTTAAAAGACAGGGGCATAATATCTTATGTTTACATGTTTAAGATCTATTTCTAAAGCTCAGAAGATGCAGTTTCCTGTCTTTGCCCCAGCCAGATTCGAGGAAGGTTCTGAAACTCTGTGGTTCAGTAGAAGCTCTGATGGTGAGGAAACTGGTTTTGTTACTTGTGCGTAATTCACTGGTTCTGGTTCCTCTGGGATAAGGGGTTTACATTGTTTTTTCCTGCCTGTTATCTGAGAATCGTCTGACTGCCTTCCAGCTCAACCCTAGTAAGACTAGACAAGCACTAAAAACCAAAATTAGAGCCAAGTACTTAAAGGCTGTGAGACTGTTAACAGAAAGTTAATTAATTTGTCTGGTAGAATTCTCTTTTTAAAATATTCCACAGTGAAGAGAATTTCTTTTGATCTTGAGACAGCCAAACACAACTATATTTTGAAATTATTAAATAATAATTTTTTTAAAAGGGCAGGAATTCTGTTTGGTTTGGGTTAAAAAGCAGAAAGACTGAGTGCCCTCAACCATTTTAAAAACTGAACAATGTCCAGGCTAAGGAAAAAAAATCTATCTCCACACTTGCTTCATCTGGAGAAGCTGAGAAAAAACCAGAGCACACAGGTGATAGTAGATCTTTCTATGGTTTGTGAGAGTGTTTCTGAGGAGAATGTAAGTAATGTAACCAAAAAAATAGGTCTTTGTGAAATAGGTAAGTAGAAAATTATTAGTCTTAAGTAACAAATGAACCCAACAAACTTTTAGGAACAATTAGTCATAGTCCTTATATGAAGGCACAGAAGTAGAGGGAAGCAGAAATATTTTGCATTTATGATGCTTTAGTGTAACTGCCCACCCAAATGTCAAATAGCAACCAGGATGGGTTAAACAGCAAAATGATCTTCTGGCTTCACTTGGGCTCCATATTAAGTCACAAATACAAAGAAAAATTATCTACACAGAAAATATTCTACATAGAGTGATATTTCAGTACCCAGAAAGACAGCACTCAGCTGGTGTGCTGGGGACTGGGAAAAATCCCAGCTGGTTTGGGAGGCTGGTGAACGATCAGTGGCGGAGTGGGGCTCTCTAACCACCTCCCAGGATGGACCAGGAACATTCCCTGGAAAAGGAGATTGCAGCTCTCAATGCAAAAATATTTATCACATGTTCTGTGAAGAGAGAAGAGACCAAAAGCAAAACCTGGGGGTGTGAATCACATGTTCTGTGAAGAGAGAAGAGACCAAAAGCAAAACCTGGTGTATGAGAGGAGGAAGATCCTGTGCTTTTCAGGAGAAAGTGGTGCTTCCCAAGAGGCTCAGATGCGAGGCAGGCCCTCACACACTGGTGTTTCATGTTCAGCCTGTGTGTGGAGTTCCCTGCTGCTGCCAGTTCAGAAGTTTCCCTTTCTGGAAGCATTGCCACAAAGTTGTCTCCAGTGAGCTGCTGGAGGGTTTAACCCACTGAACAGTGTGTAGCAGAGGGTGGCATTCTCCACAGGATATGCAGAAACCACTCAGGAGGTTTGGAGAGGCCTCAGCCCCATTTTGGGATCTCGACAACCGAGATCAAGACATGTACATTTTTAGCACTAAGTTCTAAAGAAATCAATCTGTTTCAAAGTGGTGAGGTCACTGAAAGAGCCCGTGATGTTTTCTGAACAGCCGATCACATCAAGGCTGGACATGCAGGGAGCAGGGTTCTCCTAAGAAAAAAACCAGTATCCTTCTGGAAAAGCCCACCTTGAGCAGGTTTGGCTGTGCTGGGAACGTCTTTGCCATGAGAGTCTGGCAGTTGAACTCAGCAGAGGAGAGCACAGCACTGTGGGCTGGCTCAGCAGATGGCAGGAGTCAGCTGAGGGCTGTGGGAACATCTGACCTTTCAGATCAAACTGAGGAGGAGAAGGTTACTGCAGCTTGAGGACAGATTTTCCTCTCTCTCTCACTTGCCTGTCAGTCCTTTGAAGCAGAGACCTGCTGCTTTTCAAATGTTTGGAGCATGCACACAGGGTGGAGAATCCAGTAAGTAAATAATAGGAGTCATAATTGAGTGCACTGAAGCTGAGGAGCTGTGAAAGACATGATCTGTTTTCGTGTGACCTCCACCTCTCGCTGCGACTCCGGGACACGTTATTGTGTTTTATTTGCACTAGTGGCCAAGTCAAACAAATAGCTCTGGAACTGGGAAGGACTCCACCTCCATTCCCCAATTCTTCAGGTTGAGCATGAAACTTGTCTGTCTTACTGGGAATTTCTGAACATAAACAAACAGACACTTAGAGTAACTCTGATAAATGGGCAGTGTAGGTCGGGGCCTGCTGGATATGCAGGCGACTCAAAGATGAAGCAGAGCTGGGGAAGTAGGCAGGAATGGCTCTGCTTTTCTTGGCTTCTCAAATGGTTTTTAGGCTGAAATCAAATACTTGAGTGCATGAGGAAAGCTGGCTTCTGAAGTCATGATTTTGCACTGAACCTCACTGTAAGGATATCTCTTATAAAGCTACTTTTGATGTGGAAATTTGGCTCCAAACCACACTGAAGGCCATTATAAATAACCACTTCATCACAGGACACACAGAAGTTGGCCTCCTTGAACACTCCTAGAAAGCAAACCTAACCTTATTGAGCCATAACCTCAGCTAGTGTAAATCAGAGAAGCTCCATTGACTTCATTAGTTTATACTGATTTACACCAGCTGTGACTGCAGCCCACAATACAGCAAGATATGTCAGCTTTTAAATTCTGTCACTGGGTGTTGAACAAAACTGGTTTTAAAACAAGACTGGCAATCCCAGATTTAGATCCTAATGAGATGCAGCATTGTAATTGTTTCACGATGCTTATGTGCTCCATTTTGTTTTCATTTTTGCATTGCTTCTGTTTTTCTTATCTCCTGCCAAACAGAGGAAGAGTACCACATATGTTACATTCATAACAAAGATGTTTTGCTGCATTGAGAACACGTCCTCCAGATGCAAAATGCCTTTGTGCTGTAGCTCAGCTTCTTCCTTTGCATAGGTACATGGGTTATGTGCCAACACAAGAACGCCCTTGAGGGCAGCCCTGTGTTTCCCCAGGGCCTGGGGCTCTGGAAAGGGGCACCCAGAGGCTGTCCCAAGGGAACTTCAAAGGTCTGATTCCCCCTTATGGATTTCCAGCTCCTAAGGTGGCTCATTTCAGGAGGGCAGGATGAATTGTGCCCGAGAGCACCCTGCTAGGACCACCCTGAGTCCATCAATACTCTGTCACAGTCCTGCAGGGTGCTCAGGTAATTATCCACACCGAGTAATCAGCTGGCACCTCTGTGGTGTGGAAGGCTGGGAGGTGCATACAGATGGATTATTCAGCCAAAGGGAAGACATTCATATAACCAGACTGACAGTGATTAATACTGGTTATTACTTTGTGACAGCAGCAGCTGTAACTTCCAGTCCCAGCCAAGGCAGCGCTGTGCACTGCAGAGATGCTTTTCTGCAGGCAGCAGTCTCTGCTCAACAGAGTCAGAAGGGTAAACTGACAGGCAGAGGCAGAGAAAGCCTCTCTCTAAAATGGGAACACAGAAAAACTGATTCCCCCAGCTAAATCCTTTAACTTTCCCTTCCACTACCTTAACTCACAGCTCTCTCTAGGGCAGGTAACTCTGAGGTGGACAACACACACCACAAATACTCAACAAGCAGGGGAAGGTCCACAGGCAAACAGAGCTGAGGTGCTTTAGGAGAACTGAAGGTAGTGGATTTTAAACTCTTAGTTGTCATTACAAAGGTTCCTGCAAAGCAGGTATTCACCATAAGGTTTATTTCATGTGACATGAGTCTCATGTTTGACAACAGTCACCAAAACTTCGAAGGAAGGTGTGAAGACCCTACAATAAAGTGACACAGCATAAACTCAGCTGTTACAGGAATTCAGGATGGGCATTGTGCACATCTCTACTCTATGACCAGAAAATGAGTTCAGCATGTTCTGTTACCAAAACCAGAAACCCAGCATGGGTGTGAGATGAACAATCTTCCTGACAGGTAAGATCTGAATGCTGATCAGAGATGGGAATTCAAACAGCAGGATCATCTCCCATATCTAAGCTTCCTTCCTCTGGGTCTGTACACATATTCTATCAAAGAGAGAGGCTGAAGAGTGTAGGTGGGGGTCTCTGTTATAATTTTAGTGTAAATTGTCACTGACTTAGGAATTACATGTCTGCAGCCTTCCCATTAGGTAGTTAAGAGCAGCAAAAATTACTGAATTTGGTATAAATTCCTTTTGGCAAGCTTATGTCTCTACCCAAGAACCTGGAAGAGCTAGAGAAGTGCCCTTCATGCAAGAAACTCCACTGGCAAGCTCTTTCAAAGAGTTACAAACAGAGAAATGTATTTTAGGAAAGAGGAACTTGTGCTTTCCTGAGACTGTGACCAACAGAATATATCTGCAATTAAAGAGTAAGAGTTGGCACTAATCCACCTCATTTCCTTACTGCCTGCTGGTGAGTTTGTTCCACAGCTCCCAATCCATGGCTGCAGGGCTGGGGGCTGTGGCACTGCACCTCACTGCATGCTGTGTGTTTTCTGCTGTGCCCACAGCTGTGACATCCCTGGGTGGGATCACACAGGGACCCTGGGGAGGGAAGGGTGGCTGGCACTTCTGGGCAGTCTTTGTCCTTTGGGAATACTTGGACATGAGGTATGGACAGGTGTGAGTGTTGCTGGGGTGTTTTTGGTGAGAAGGTAAGAGCTCATTTTCATTTTTCAAGAGCCCCCTACCTGGGATTAAAGATGAAGATTTGCCAGATGGGACAAGGGACTGCTTAGGTGGGATTTTGGTGGCCTCTGGTGCTTCAGCAGCACTTTATGTCAGCACTGAGTCTTGTGGCAGGGAAACCCAGTCCCTGGTGCCCATACTCCATCCACAGCCATGGTAAGGAATCTATAGAGAAGACTGGCAAAGGCCTTCTAGTGAACATACAGGCTCTGTTCTCCCTGTTTTCCCAAGAGACACCCAAGTTTTCATATGTTTCACTGGAACTTTTGTGGGTATCCATCAAGTTTATAGTATTTGAATCAGTGGGACTTGCAGCTGTCATGTGAGGTATTTGATGGTTGCTTTTATCAGGAATTTTGAGGCCACAGCTGGAGGAAAGCAGCGAGTTCTGTGGCAAGGCTGCTGTGGTGATTGTTCTTAGTTTGGCAAGGCCTGTGCCGTAGCCTTTTAAATGCTGCAGGTTATTTTCCAGACAAACTTGCCCTGTTACAGAGTTGGTGCTGAATCACAGAATCAAAGAATGGCTTGGATTTAAAGGGACCTTAAAGCTCACCTGGTTCCCAGGCTCCTGCCATGGGCAGGGGCAGCTTCTACTAGACCAGGTTGCTCAGAGCTTCATTCAATCCATCTTTTGTGGAGAGAAAGATGAACAGTCCCAGTACGTGACATGCACACTTTAATAGACAAATCACCCAAATAGATTACGATCCCTGTGCCTCACTCTCTGTGTTGTCTATCCACAAACTATACCTCAAACAGATTTGGTCTCCCAACCTTTGCTTTTTGTGTGCTCCCTGCTAGCAGGCTGAGAGACATCTCTGACAGCTCCAGCTCCAGTTTGTGTTCTGGTTATTCAGTGGTGCCAGAGACACTGGGATGACCTCCTGGCACCACTGACAGTCCTTCTCCTGCGAGTCTAGGGACAGACACTTGCAAGTAGTTATGTGTAGGTTTATAACTGCTGCATAACAGACTACAAAACCACACCCAACAGAAATAATTCGCTGGCATGCTAATTAGCATCAGCCCAGACACTTCAACCATCTGTGTGCTCTGCTTTTTATCTGTTTCAAGTGTGTTGGATTTGGGTGTACATGCCTCCTCTGCAAGCATAAAACCATACTTTTGATCTATTGCAGAAAGGCCCTTCTACCATAAAGATAAAAATATTTTTAAAAAATCCTTTTGATTCTCAATCCTTTTTCCATTATTGCTCTGATATGGATGGGACCATATTTTCAAGTTATTACAGAGGATGTAGAGTGCATCCAAAGAACAAGGAACTGTAGAGCACATCCAGCCCTCTAGCTCATTTATTAATTTGTGTTGCTCTTTACTGATGTGTTTGAAAATCTTCAGCACCATGTGATGAGCAAAGATGTTGGCTGCAACACATACATGAAGTGTGTCTCAGCCAACACTGTGGCTGCTGCCATGATTTCTAGAGCTGTGGTTGTAGCACAATCTGAATTCCATTCTGAATTTGTGCACTGGATAATTGACCTTGGAAGACCTTTGTTGCCTCTGAGAAGCATTTTGATTATTAATACAGGAAAAGCATATGTCTGTTACTACAAATATTAATACATGGGAATGCAGGAGGCAGCATCCTGAGCTAGCCTTTATCAGTCTTACCTTCCCACGCTCATGAAAAAATGACTGTGGAGAAATTCCTTGAAGCTTCTCTTTGCTTTTCTACTTGTAATCAGGATAGACTATTGCCACTGCCTCACTGGGTGTGAGGCGGTGTCACTGTGCTTAGTTGTGTTCCCCCTTGGTTTTGTTTGTAGTGCTGGCCATAGTTATTCCATCCACGTCACCACGGTAAATGCCAGAACAGCTCATCCCAGCATTTGAGTGTTCAGTGAAGTGTGTCAATTAATTACTCTTCACTTGTGCTGTCACACAGACACTTCTGTTGCCCCAACATGATGGTTTTAAGCAGCACAACAGTACGTAAACAGCTGATAAAAGCAGGACCATCAGCCTAGTAAGAATGTTGGATTTTTGGGTGTAGTGCAAAAAACCAGAGTGTAACTTTAGGGGATGTTTGTTGTCAAAAGCAGAAATTCCTAGTAAAATGTTTTCTACTGTAAATTTTCCAAATCAAGTGATCCTGAGTCCATTCCAGTGCGTGGTTTAGATCTGTAAAACAAAACTTTGCCCGGGTGTCTGGCTAAGGGGCTGCCTGTTGATCTCATGTGTAATGTGCACAGCCCAAGCAGCTCCCAGTTGCATGTGGGAGCAGAGGAGCCACACTAAAGTGTGTATTCAACACCTGCCTTATAAGTTTTCCTGCCCTGACCATGACTTTTTGGAGTTTACCTATGTCCTGGTGGTGAACCTGTGTCTGATTTCCCAGAGGTGGAACCTTTGTGCCATGCAGGACCCAACTCCTCTGCAGCCATTGCAAATACTCCAAGTGTACACAGATCAGTAAAAAGATGGAGTGAGTACTTGGTCTTGGTGTGGAGGTGCAAGTGGGATGATTTTGAGGCTCTTTCATCTCAAAAAAAGAACATAGAGGGTGCTGTGGCTGAAAGTTGAACGTGTTTTAAAACAAAGCTTTTTTTTTTTTTTAGCAACAAGGATTATGAGTGTTTAAATGTTCTGAAGGGATGTGATATATTGTACTTTGTAGTCTTTAAATGGAATACATTTTTTTTAGAGGACATCCTCTATTTTGGCTAAAAGATATTGGAGAGTTTTTGATTGAAATGTTCTGGTTTTTCATGGTCAAAACGAAATGGGGTGATTGCAACATCTTTAAAACTTCCTAAGTCTATCACCTTCCATTAAGAAGGTGATGTTTTTGGTGGTAATTTTTTAAATTTATGGCTGAATCTGTGAGAAACAGACAAGACAGGATAGTTTGCATGACTGATTTGTGCAGCCCAAACAACAAAAAGGTGTTCCAGTTTCCTGATCCTGAATGGTGCTGAGCCTCTTCACCAGGATTTCCCAATGGCTCTGGGCATTTAGGATTTTTAATCCTTTATGAGTCAGTGTTGATACCTTCCTCAATTAGACTCATTAAAGCTCTGCTCTGTCACCTTGTATCTCTGACATCTCTGCTTTTGACTTTGCTGGTGTAGCTACATCAGACATCTCACTGTCTTGCTGACCCACAGTAGGTTTGAGAGAATAATTCCAGGCTTTGTGAAAATGGAACATTTCTAAAGCAGCGGCTCCTGCAGAGAGAAAACACGCATGACAGGCAGTGGGGATTCCATTTTTCAGGATCCAGGGTTTAAGACAAGCTTAAAGGAGTCTTATTAAAAGTGTTTTCCAGTGCATGTGGCTCCTTCTGACAGCACCCAGGTGGTTAAGAAACCAGCATTAAGAATAAAAGCCGTTTCTCTTTTCTGCACAACAAATGGTTCAAGTGTCTGGTATTCAATTCAGAAAGGAAACCTGCAGCAGTCATGTCCCCTGAAATAAACCAACCAACATTTTGAGCTGCCAACACTTCTGTCTATTACGTCAAGGCATCGCAGAGTTTAAAGCATAGCAAAGTAATATATATATATATTTTTTCAGTAATCCCAGGGTAAATATTAGGTAGACAGCATTTCTGCTTTGCGCATTAAAAGCCCGAATGAATTTGAAAAGCCTGCAAGTGCACTTTGGGGATTTCGGAAAGTGTCGTTTGACCATGAGCTAAGACCAGGAGCTGCCATTTTGCAGATGGGGCAGGAGGGAAAGGCGTTTGGCCTCATTCATAACTTCACAGCTACTGCAAATATCAGCTGATGAATATTTATGTTATGACTGGCAGAGGCCCGAAAGGCAAACGGGGGAGGAGCGGAGGGGGAAGCTTAAGTTAGGAAAATGGTTGTCTGATCTCTGTGGGATTTCTTTACCAACACTTTCCATGCTTGAACAGTAGCTGCTGAATGAAATCATTATGTACTGAGCCCCTGTGCAGGAAAACAAGGTTTGTCAAGACTCCGTTCGTTAGCACCTCGTACTTCGTTTGAACCTTGGACATTTGCTGGGCCCTGTACAAGGGAAGTTTTTTTCTTTTCAAATACTCCATAGAGTGGACCAGTCTTTTGTTTAGTCATGGTTTAATTAGTATTGTACTCGAATTTTAAAGAAGAAAAAGAGGTGAGCGCCATTCCTCTCTATATAACATAATTACAAAGTAATGTGTTTCTTCATATTTGTATTATCTCAAATCAACCACTGAGAGCCGAAAAATCCCAACCTCTTCCTTTTGCCTTCACCAGGCTGTAAATTAACAGCAAGGAACAACTTTCAATAAAGCTTACCAACATGACTTCAGCGCTGGGACGGATCAAGCCCAGGAAGGAAACCGGCTGGAAAAAGGAACCTCTGGAAGGCAGCAAGGGCTTAGCAAAGTGGTGGTGGCTGCGGGTGGGCTCGCTGAGCCCCTCCACAGTACAGGACCTTCAGAGGTTTAGAAATGCAAACATAGAGAAATAAGGGCAGGCAGCTTGAGTTAAATATACAGAAGAAATAAAAGTGCCCTCAACCACTTGGTTACCTCAGAAAATGCTTCCCCAGGGGCTCTGCAGATTCACCACCCTCTGCTTCAGAGAAATAGGGAAAAAACTTAATTTTGACTACTGTACTCCTTCAGAAAAAAATCCCCAAATTTTGTTCTAATATGTCCACTTTTTCTCTGAGGGGTGACGCCTTGCAGGCGTTTCTTATACTGCTTACTTAGAGCCACCTTAATGCCTTCATCTTCAGGAAAAGCCCACGTGCAAGAAACTGCTCAAAACCCCCTCTCAACTTTCTGCTATTCCTTTCCATCCCGTTGGGAGATCCCTGCGTGTCCCATCTCCAGGAACCAGCAGATGGTGCTGCAATACACCAAGTATGCATTTCCCTGGAAAGGGAGAACCTGGGCTAGGTCTTCTCGGGGCTACTTCCAGCCCCTGAGGGAAACCGCTTCCCGCCTTCCCCCACAGCAGCCCGCTGCAATTGCAAACGCAGCCCGTGCAGCTCGGCGAATGTCCCCATCTTTATTTCCTAATATCCGAAGAAGTTTCTGGTGGGGAGGGGTCTTTGGGGCTGAGGGGAAGGTGTGTGGGGAGGGGTTCGGGGGCGGCAAGGCAGCCACGAGGCCCCGACGCTTTGCCCTGACGGTGAGGGTTTTGGCGGGCTCCCCTCAGGGAGGGCGGCCATGTTTGACTCCCTCCCTGCCGCTTTCGTCGGGGCTTGGTTTGTGCCCGCGGCTTGCAATGGAGGTGCTTGGGGTCTAAAAAAAGGCCAGACTTTTTTTTTTTTTTTTGTATCTCAGCCTCCCGAGAAATAATAGTGAATTTGTGTCCAGCCCTGCTGCCAACCCAGCAGGAATCTTGGGGTGCTTCGCATCTCAGGGTGCTGAGGGCCACCCAGTTTCTGCCTCTCCCACCTGGCTCCAGCCAGGTGAAAATAGTCACCTCTATGGTTAAAATAGTGAGGAAAAGCCTCCTGAAAAAAGGACAGGAGAGAGACATAGGAAATTTGGACTAAGGTGCAGAAACACATGCAAGGACAATAAGCAAGCCGGGCATACTCGTGTGTGGGGGCTCTGTAAAACATGGCAGGGTAACCTAGGACTGGTGTGGATGTAGTGCCTTATTTTTTACAGAAAAAGTTATGTGGAAAAAAGGTAACTTCTTGAAATATTTAGTGTTTAATTGAGATTGTCCCACCAGCACCTGTAAACCCATGGTGTGCTGTGAGAAGAAGGGGTTGAGGAGCTGCTCACCAGCAAGCAGCAGGGAGGGAAGGCACAAACAGGGAGGCACAGATTAGGGAAGGATATAGGACAACCCTGTGCAGCTGTTTTTGTTATACCACCGAGCTGTAAAGTTGAAAAATGATTTAAAAAGCAAGGGATGTGCCAGGAGTACTAGTGTGTCCTGCTTATGGACGCTTGGGGCATTCTGTGCAAATTGAACTTCCTCCCCTGTTTTTTGGATGGCTTAATATTGCAGAAGTGGAAGGGAAGAGCAACAACACACTTGGAGTGTGGAGCCTTTTCCCTGATCCCTCTGGCACTGAGCTGCAGCAGAGTGACCTGAGGACAGAAGCAAAGCCTGGCTGCTCCCATCTTTTCATTGCTGTAATCCAAAACGTGGAGGTTATTTCAGTGTGGAGGCTGCACATGAAAAGAGTCTCAGTTTTGGGGATTTTTTTAAGTTAAAAAAAATTAACAACCAGGTGGGACAAGAAGGATAACCTGTGTAGGATTTACTGGACAGCACGGGAGCAAGTGGAGGGGATGGAACTGGAGTGATTTGCATCCAGGGAATGTGGAGCTGTACCCAGAGGTGTGCACACTGATGCTCCACAGACTGCAGTTACAGCTCCCAGGAGTGAGACAGCCCACATTCCTTACACAAGTAAATAGCAAAACTTTTCTTCTCACTGCAGGATTATTTGATCATTGTGAGTCATGTGTGTGTATACATGTGCGTGTGTGTGTGTGGAGGCTTCTGGTTGGGTTTTTTATCTGCTCAGTAGCTTTTTGGGAAGGTGACCCATTTGTTTCCAACCAAAAGCACCTAGGAAAACCTGCTCCATAAGAGAGGTTATTCATCTCAATGAGGTAAAAAGGATGGAAAGACAATTACTGCCTCTTGTGACTAACACAATATGTGACTCAAAACATTAAGCAAGAGTGCTGCTGACGTGATAGCTTCATCCCCTCAGCTTGAATCCAGGCTGAAACATCAGGCTGAAACATGAAGTATTTCCCCTGAAGCCAGGCTGCTCTGGCTTTGCATGCAAAGACACTGAAGTTAGTCCATGACCTAGAGAAAAAAGTGCTGTTTAAGTGGCTCATTCCTATGACAAACAAGATTGGGAGATCTCTGGTGTAGTCTTTATGTTTTGATTTAACAGGTAGAAGGTGGATTTCATAGGCAGCCTCGTGGAGTCACAGCCTGCAGCCCCGGAGGCTCCTGCTGTGGCTCAGGCAAAACCTGCCAAGTCATCTCACCTTTTCCTCCTTGCCAGACTCTCCTTTGCCATTCTTGGGTTTGATGTGGGATGCAGATTTTCATTTCATCTCTGTGTGGGAATGGATGCTGGTGTTCCTTTTGCAGGATAAGGTGGCTGTGAGGTGATTTTCCTGTCCTTTTGCAATGTGCCTGTACATATCTCTACCCCGAATGGTTTGAGGAGCTGGAAATCAGAGTGTGAAAGGATGGGTCCTTGCAGGAGTTCCTCATGTGCAGGGTCTGCAGAATCATAAAAATTTTGAGAAGGACCTTAAAGACCATCTCATCCCACCCCTCCTGCCGTGGGCAAGAACACCTTCCACTGGACCAGATTGTTCAGGATCACATCACAAGCCTGGCCCTGAGCATTTCAAGAAGGTGAGCTCTGTGCAATTGAGCAAATAATTTAACTGGTCACATTTGTATTTCAGAATCCAGCTGTTGGAGTGACAATAAAAATAATAATTCTGTGAGAAAATTGGAAAGTTATGGGGAAATTCAGTGAGTGTCCCAGAGGACTTGACTTTATTTTCAGTGAAGCGTTGTAGCAATTTTATTTGCCATATGAAGTGGGGGGATTTTTCTTTCGGAACACTCTATGTTCTCTAAGGTGCAGTGATGCACCAGTGTGGGTGGTACCCCTGATACTCTGTATAATCTAGGTGATGCTCTTGATATTCTGTACATGAAGAAGCACAGCTGTTGCAGACACTTTCAGCAGTTAAGATTTTTCAAAATTACACGTTGCAAGCATTAGTTTAAAAGAGGCAAGCAAGTCAGATTTTAAAAGGATGCAATTGAGCAAATAATTTAACTGGTCACATTTGTATTTCAGAATCCAGCTGTTGGAGTGACAATAAAAATAATAATTCTGTGAGAAAATTTGAAAGTTATGGGGAAATTCAGTGAGTGTCCCAGAGGACTTGAGTTTATTTTCAGTGAAGCATTGTAGCAATTTTATTTGCCATATGTAGTGGGGTGATTTTTCTTTTGGAACACTCTATGTTCTCTCAGGTGCAGTGATGCACCAGCGTGGATGGTACTCCTGATACTCTGTATAACCTAGGTGATGCTCTTGATATTCTGTATATAAAGAAGCACAGCTGTTGCAGATACCTCCAGAAGTTAAGGTTTTTCAAAATTACACGTTGCAAACATTAGTTTAAAAGAGACAAGCAAGTCAGATTTTAAAAGAATGTTAATTACAGAAATATCTTTCCTTCTTCTCTTCCCGAGCTTACCCCTTCCTTCCCTCATACTTCACATTCATGGTTTTGGGACCTGAGCTCAAGCACGGAGCTGCTTCGTTTTTCAGGTGGAAGATCCAGAGGGGCATACTTCACATTCATGGTTTTGGGACCTGAGCTGCTTCATTTCTTCAGGTGGGAGATCCAGAGGGACACAAAGCTTTAGGTAGGTAAACACTGATTTTGTTGGGGAAGCCACGTGGCAGCATTTTGGAGAAAGTGCCTTTGGAGGGTGGAGGCTGGATCATGCTGCCTGTGGGAGAGCTGCTGAGGGGGCTGAGCTCCTCAGCGAGGGGTTAAAGGAGCTGTGGTCTGACTGACACAAACCAAAAGTGACTGAGCCCACCCGTGCGCTGATGTTCCCTGGAAAAGTGTGCTGCCACCAGCTCCCAAAATGGGACTGGTTTCACGCTTGTTTCAGAGCCAGCCACAGGATGTAGCATCACATTTGCGTGACTCTTGTAGCATTGTACTGCACTGGTTGATGTTTATTTAGTGAAGAATCATTTCCCAAAATACAGCCCTACCGTGTTTTGCAATAGGGTGGCAAATACTGCTTTGTTTGTCAGCTATGGGGTGTACTGTGGATGGTGAGTGATTCATTGCCCAGCAGGCGAGAATTTAATTTGTAAGAAAGGTCTGTAGTTTAAATTTTAAAAAACCTCTATTTTATATTCCAAATTCTTGTGAGGATGATAATAATATGAATGAACTTCCAGAGGTATTTAAGGTAAGCGCTAGATTAGGCTTCTAACACCTTGCCAGATTTGGCCATAGTTTTGTGCAGTCAATTTAAAAGAAAAAATAAACTTTAGCCGTGATTTTGTTTCTGATTTCAAGGAGATTTAATTTTGTAGCTTGTTTGGGGATGTGACGTGCACAGTTGTTACCCCTGAAACTGGGCAAAAGCAAAGCAGATGAATTTCAGTTTTCTTCTGGAAGTCCATGGACTTTGGGAGATCACAGTATACCCTCCCATGCAGGAGAGTCTCATGTGGTTTGAGGTTTTATTATAGAATTTTCTACATCTGTACTCAGGGTAGATTCATGTTTAAGTGGAAGCCCAGCAAGGCCACAGGCAGGTGTTAGGATGTGGCATGGGTGACTCAGTAGGTGGTACACTTCCTTCTCCATCAACATTGAATAAGTGTCCTTTGTGGTAATGGATGGGTCAGCTCCTGGCTGACATGGAGAAAAACAAAGTCACTGCTAAGGCTTTGGTACTTGTACAGCAAAGTCCCCTGTCCTCTGAGGAGCACAGATTTTATTCAGGATGTTCAGCTGTGACATGGCTGGCTTTGTGGGTCTGGGAAGTGACAACTGGATTTAACTGCATGATCCACAATTCCAAGTCCCCTGGTACTCCAGTGCTTGGACCCTGTGTGAGGGCACAGGGGAGGCCCCTTCAGCTCTCAGAGGTCTCCCAGCAGCAAGCCTCCAGAGACAGGGATAAAACAGTGTATCCCATAGTTCTGAACCTCTCTGAAACCTGCCAGGGCTCACAAATGACCAAAGCATGCATGAGTTCTGTTCTGCTTTAAAAATGAAAAAACCTGGTAAAAAATCACATTTCGGGGCAGTAAAAATGTTTTTTCACCTTAAAGGTTGTTATTCCAGAGGATATTTTCATAGTGACTGAAAAAGAAACTGGAAATCCTGTATTATTTCTCCTTCCCTCCCTCAGCCAGGCCCTTTCTGTGGCCAGAATTTTATCTGGTGTGAGGAAAAGGCTCCCTGGGTAGAGAGAGATGTTTGAAAGCAGCATTTAGGTGTTGTTTGCCACCTGGCCTGACTGCAGCTGGCCAGCTGCTGAGGTGGCATCTCCATTGTGGAAGACACAGTTAGGGGCTTTCTTTTCCAAACCCCGCCTCAAGGAACAGAGGGGGGAAATATTAGAGGGTTTAGTTATAACAGGGAGAGAATGGTGCTTCTGAAGTAAGCACCTCAGATACAGAAAAGTACAGGTATAGCTCACTGCTCTGCGCGTGTTCCCACAAACAGTAAGATACAGAGTTTTTTTCTCTTTGGCTGCAACTGGGCATTAATGTGGAATTCAACAGCAAAATTTGTAGTCCTGACAAAATGAAAATTGTTTTCTGAGTTCAGTTCACATTTTAAATCTGCCTTTTTTTTTTGTAGCCACAGAAACAAAACTCCATTATCATAAACTTGGATTATGCAGCAGAGTTTTGCAGCCAATGCCACTTTCTGTATCTCCAGAGTTGCAGTGCTTGTAGGCTCTTGATCACATAAGAAAGTTCACACTGCTTTTCTGTGTAAGGGTTTGAGCATCATTGGCTGCCAAGATTACAGAAGGTAGATCTTTTTTCTTCCTGTGGAAATGACATCTGCGTTATTTTTTGTTACTACATTAACTTATTATGTGGGCTTACTTAGTCTTATGTTACTTTTGGTAAAAGGTGTTGTGTCTTTCTGAACGCTTCTGTGGCCTCACTGTTGTTTCAGTAGAGATCTAGGTGTTCAAAATGTTTGTGTTGCCAAAGGGATCTGGATCTTTAACCTCCTTAGGGATCCTTGAGAACCCTTTAAGTGCCTACCTGTCCTTAAACAATTCTGAGAAGCTGCTCCTTAATCTTCTCTGAGCACCTCGTTTGCACTTCTGTGGAAAGACCCTTCTGACACAAGCAGTACTGACTGAGGAACTGGAGGTTGTGATGATGCTTGTGGCACTTGTTGGTTCATAGCTGGATACAGCTCCAAGGACAAAATAATCCGAGGCACCTGCTGGTAAACTGCTCCATTCAGGACAGAGCAGAGGAAAGGAGCATCTGTGTCTTTACTGGTGAGGGTAGTGGCCAGAGTAATTTTTCCACTAGAATGTAACTGTCTGTACTGCCTGCATTGTAAAAAGAGGGTAAGAAAAATACCTTAAGTTATATCCTGGTTAGTCATGCACAAAAGAACAAATGCTGAGGGAAATTTTCACTCAGCTATAATCCTTACTCACGGTGGGTGTTGCAGTTTCTTAACTAGAGGCTCAGCTGGGATTAGTGCTGCAGAGAGGGAATGACTACAGCAGGAAACACTGGCCCAGTTAGTCCTGGGGCTCCAGGAAATTTGTACCTGGTGCTGATGTTGGGAACATTTTATTTTTCTGAGAAACTTCTGTCGTTTGAAAAGCTGAAAATCTTTTTGCTGGGGGTATTTTAGCCTTTCTGATGAAAAGTTGCAGTTTTCTGTGGAAAGCAAAGCCCTGCTTTGGAGAGGGCTGTACTGAGTGACCTACAGGTTGCTTTAAATAGAAACATTTCCTCCAGCTCCACACATTCAAAAGAAACTGTGTTTCAAAGAGCTTCCCAAGTGACAGTGAAGTTATTTCAGTAATTCTTGTGCAGGCAGAGCACCCTGGGATTGGCATATGGCTGTGTTCATTGCAAGCTGTCCAAATTAAAATTATTTTTTAGATGAGCAATTTTCATTCCAGGGCTCCTTGTGCTGTGCAGGAGCAGCCACAGAACACCTTGTTTTCAGTAATAAATTTACTGTTATCTATAATAACTCTTGTAATATGAGACCTTGTATTGAGCTGTGTGATCTAACAGCTGTGATTGCTGAGGGCCTGCAGTAAAAAAGCTCTGGTTGTTTTTGCAAAGAATGAAACTGATTCATAGCAAAATTATATGAGTTTTCTACATGATTTGAAAGTAGTTTGTGGGCTTTTGCTCTCACTCAAATTTAAATGGTTCCCAAATTTCCAGCAGAATGATTTTTCACACTTGAGTACTGGCAAAGACAGAATTCTTTAGAGCTTACAGGGGGTGTGTGGTTTGAGTGGCAGCTGCACCTCCCTTTGGCAGAGAAATGGGAGGGTGGCTGTGGAAGGAAGTCTGGCTGCCTGGGGAGGTCTTGGAGTGCCAGTGATGAAGGATGTGAAGCTCTTAAAAGATTGGGATCTGCAGGAAGCAAAGGTTGCAAGGTGATGGACGGTGAAGGAGACAGTCCATAGGGAAGTGTGTGCTGGGCTCCCAGCCCAGGCTCCCAGCAGCCCCAGCTGCATCACCATCAGCACAAGAGCAGAGCTCAGGTGAATGCCTGCACTAACCCAGCAGCATCTCACAGGGGAGCAGCAAGCTGCTGCCCTGGTGCATGGTGAGCCTGGGTTTGCTCTTAGGTTTGCCAGTGCAGCTTAGTGTTGGGGTGGTGCCCACCTTACAGTCAGTCTGTCCAGTGGAGGTGGGGAGCACTGAGAGGAGGGGACATGGAGTGAAGGAATAGCTGACAGGCCCCGTGCAGGGCAGCTCTTCATGTCTTCATCTATTTGTGGCAGTGGTGATTCCCATGACCTTGGGGTTTTGCTGTGCAAGGAAAGTTTGAAAGCTTACCATCATTTATTTATAATTATAAATAGTAATAAAACCAGAGACAGTTTCTGGGCTCAGTACATTCCTCGCAGCAGGATTCCCCCTTGACACCAATCTCTGTTCCAGGGAATGGAATGCCCTTCATTCCCTTTCTGCACTAAACTTTCCCTCCTCCAAACAATAACCCTGTGTTGCTTCCAGTGGCTCAGTTGTGCCGTGGTGTTGGTCCTGCTGTGTCCCATCCCAACGCCTCCTGCACTATTGCTGTGAACATTTTAAGCAGGGAGTCATCGAGAATATTTCAATTATTCTATAAATTAGGCTTAGAGAAGTGAGCCAAGTATGCAATTTCTACATTTCCAGACAAACTGTGTATTTTCTCAGAGGTTTTAAAGCCAGTTTTATAGGCTGAGTATGGCAAAAATCAGTGTAATCAGCAAATACTGACCTTTAGGATAGAGCAGGATATTGGCTTTAGTAATTGTGGTCCAGGTCAGGTGATCTAGATCTGGGAAGAAAATGAACTTAATTTGCCTCTCAATGTGAAGTTTCTCAACATATGATATCTAGGAATATATGTCATGTCAGAAAACCACAAAGTTAAGAACAGAAAATAGCATGAAGGTTTTAAAATAAAAACCCACTATTTTCCCCACTTTTTTTTTTCCCCTTGGACCAAAATCTTGAAATATTTTTAAAACAACAAAGATATTATTGTAAGTATATGGTAATATGGATCTAATAATTGCCTGGAATAAGGAATCAGGTCTCAAAGGTCTTGTACCTGAGTTGTTATTAAAAAGCCTAGGCAGTACATGGGTTTGGGCTTTGCTAATTCACACCAGAAGAGCATCTGTCCAGTTAGTGGTTTGGGCTTTTTGACTGAGCTTTTTTTTGGGGGGGCTTTGTTTCTTAAGAATGTGAAAGTTAAATGGTGACAATGACTCAAGCAAGGCATTGTGGAAACCTCTTTTATGTCTCCCTGCTCCCCAGTTTTGTCAGTATGTGTTAGTCTGAGCTTTGTGGGAGTGACTGAAGTGTCTCTGTAGTATTAGTGTGGATTTAGAGAGGACTGGATTCTTTTGAATTCGGGTAACTCATTTCTGCCTCACAGAGCAGAGCTGGGCTTCGTGCAGCATTGTCATGAGGAGCCTGCTCAGTGAAAGCCTAAAGGTAACCAGAGCACGTTTGTGCAACAGGGAAAGAGTGAGGAGGACTCTGCTGCTTGAAATGAATGCTTCTTGAGCTTTGTCAGCTTAATTTTAAATATCTGTTCTTTAACCTTTAACTTCAACCTTTAGCTCCCTCCATAGTAATCGAAATCCACATTCTTTTAGACATCAGGCTACACAAAGAGGCTGTCTCTAGTAGGTTTTGGCCTCAAGTCACCAAGTTGCCACTCATCAGCTGAACATGACACATGTTCTCATAAATGAATGCTTACAAATTAATATTAATGGGAACTGCATGTACAACTGCCCTAGTGAGATTTGGACTTTTTGTCCAATTTATAAAATTTTTTGTTTTGTTCATTTTACTGTGGAGACATCTGTTTGCCTTTATTCCAGTGGAAATTAAAGAGCTAACCTCGGTCAAAGTTTAATTTTGTTTTTAGTGTTACATTATATTTTCAGAAACCTAATCAAGCCTAAGTTCACTCAAGGAAATCAGCTCCTGTTTTCAGTCTAGCCTCCTTTCTCTTTGAAAAGTTGTGCTGCATTTTAGTGGTCAGGATTAAAATTAACCACCTGCTCACCTGGATCCGAGCTAACACTGGAACTAAGGCAGCACAGCCTCACACAGTGAGGCACAGACACTTCTGAGCCATTCTTTTATTGCCCCTTAATATCTGTCAGCGAGAAGCTCATGCTAATGTGCAATATTCCAGTTTTAAGACCCCTCCCAGAGAACGGGGAAATGTTGGATTAGATTTGATTTTAATCCCACTGAAAAACTTTGCCGTTTTTTAAATTGTCAGCATCTGGATGTTTCTGGAATTGCCACTGGTGGAAAAAGAATTTCTTTCTGTGGCTGCACAGAAAGAGTGACTTTGACAGAGGACTGGTCTGAATTGTTTAATATTGTACATCCGTGGCCTTCCAGAAATTCCATTAAATTGCCTGTACCTATAGATGAACTGAGCATCAAACCAAGTTTGATGGAATAATAAGTACTGGAGTTAGAAATTGAGGAAGTCAGTCAGTCAGTGGAGCCTGTGGATGGCAGAAGGGGAAGTCACTCAAGGGGGAGCTCTGTAAACCCAATTCTTGCTGTATATAACTCCAAATAAGTCTTTGCAGCTTAATGTAACTCCTGAATTCTTACATCGTACATCTTCAGCCTTTCCTCCATAAAAGGGGCAGAAACCTCTGGTGGAGCTGTTTGCTTTGAAACGAGTTATTCAGTACTGCATCCATCTAATCCAAAGCTTTTCCATCAACACTAGACTGAAAGTTTCCTGTTCTTTGGTTTTCTGTGGTCTACCTTCTTAGTCACCATAACCTCTGGACTGCCAGGTCATACACAACTTGTAAGTTCTGGCTTGTGTTTGATTATAGTGGGAGCTACTAAACCCCTTAATTTGGTTACTAATTCCATTGGGAAAGACTGAAAAATAAGTGTGAAAGCCAAAGGTTATCTACTAAAAAGCCTCTTTTACTAATATGTAAAAAATGTCCACTTCCATCTAAACCCTGCTTTTTTTGTCTGAGGATATAACATCCTGGTGACATCAGAGACACTCTTACTATATTATTTTTGGCCCATTCACAATGGCTTTAACTCTCAGTCTTGTCTCAGCCAAAATTGTGTCAAAAGGGGTCAGAAAGGAGAATGCAGTAGCCGCACTAAGAAGGTCATTTTTGCTTAATATGTTGGGTGTGCTCCCTTAAACCCTGGGGCTTAGTATCTGAGGAACATTTGATTGGCTTGGATCAAGTACAAGTGCTTCTATACTGGAAACTAATCCTGATAGATTTTACAGGATGTTTCAAGTTACTAAAACACAAACCCCTGGATGAGGGCGAGTTAGAGGGAAGGAGGACCCTGCTGGGCTTGCCTCTGGAAGAAACAACAGAGCAGAGCCACTCGTTTGCTTTTAAGGAGGATGAGTGAGAGGGCGTTGGGACACTGACTAAGGCTGACAGCCCCTAGATGGCTGGGGAGATGGGACTTACACACCATTTCCATTATGTTAACAGCAACTTAAAAACACAGATGTCAATCTCGGTAACTCTCCCTGCTCCACAGAGCAGCTACAAACAAACAACAGCCGGCAGGATCATGTGAAGTGCTGGCAGTGGCAGTGAAAAAGTTCCTCTGCTTCCCACTGACATTTCCTTGGGATGGGGAGGGATTGCTGCAGGGCAGATGTTCAAGACAGCATGACAGACAAGGGAGAAAGAATCTTTAGGTTTATGAGAGAGGAAGGACTACTGTGTTTGTACACGTGATCGAAAACCACCAGAGATGCAGTGAGAAAATGATGTAGCCCTCTGAGCTGTATTTTCTCAAGATGGTTCTTTTTGGGGGGAAGAAATCCCCAGAGGTGCTTCTTGAGAGTCTGTGCTGCTTGCTGGAAAGCAGTGGGTGGTAAAGATCTCCTTTCTGGTTTTAAACAGGGTCAGCAATCTACTGAATAAGCCACTTCAACCTCGTTTCATATCTACCTTTACATCTTTGAAAGTTTGTATTTCAACTAAATTTCATCCTTGGTCCTGACCTCTTTTGCTATAGTATTATCCCAGTGTGTATATGCAGCAATTATTTAACAGAACATTAGGACTCCTAACCATCAAAACTTGTAGAATTTGAGTTATCCTAGGAAAGGATGAAAAATAGATTTAGTTTCACTCGGTACCTACTATTTGCTTGTTCATCATCCTGGACTGCATTTAGATAAAATTTGAAATTTAACTAAATGCACAAAAAGACCACCAAAATGTTTTATAGTTGTATCTCTTAATGTTCCTGTTTATATAGGAAAAAAAAAATATTTGAATATATTTTGCATGTAAAACTAACCTGTTAAACACAGAAATAGAGAAAAACTTGTGTGAAGCATCCACATTAGAGGCTTGGAAAAAACCTGAACAACCTCCCCCCACTAAAAACTCTGATATGATTTCTACTTCCTTGCCTGGAAGCAGTGATGTCTGAGACTTTGACTGAATCAAGTCAAGCTGATTGCAAATTTTGCTCAAATCTCAATTGGAAAATGAGGCCACAGTGAAATTAACAATGTAAACAATGTCCCCAGGAATAAATGCCAAGAAAATGGGAAAAGTAGGCTGAATTTCTGTGTTTGGCTTAGGTCAGGAAGAAAGAAAAGGGGGACAGTGTTATTTTCACAGAGAAATGGACAGGAATCACCAAGTGTGAAATAAGTCAATGATGTCTTTCCACTGCTGTTTATTGGAAAGCACTGGGAGCCTTTCTCCTCCCTACTTCACCATGTCGAAGGAAGGTCTAAACTAAAAAAAAACAAACAAACAAACAAAAAAAACCCCCATAACCAAAAACCAAAAGTGTTTTCTAGTTTTTCCAGCAACTTTTTACATGTCTTTGATCTAGGGCCTGATTTTGTTTTTGTTCTCTTTTGCAAAATGAGCATAGAAGGTCTCTTTTTGTTAGCTTCATACATGGGATTTTTCTTATCTAGCTCTTGTCATCAATAAAACCATAAAAGACTAAAAAAAAAAAGTTTTTGTCCAAGTTAACCTCTTCCTAGATAGCAAAGAGAGATGAGCAGCTACATCCCATGCCATTGATGTCCTTTGAATGTGCCCAGCTCCTTTAAGGGTACAAGGAGACTGATGCCCTCAGTCCATACCTTATGCCTACTCAGGGGACTGTAAGCATGGGCTCTCTGTGCAACACCCTGCATGCGTGGGCTCCAACTCTGGTTTTGTTTGTACTGGGAAATACAAGCAGTGTACTGGAAGCAGTGGTATGATGGGAGGGCTAGAAAACCCCATCTGAGCAGCTTCTAAGGCTCCTACCCTCCAGGCATCAGTAAGATGGAATCACTTCCTGTGTGGTACCCTGATTAGAAAATCAATTCAAATATTCACCGATCTGATTTGCAGGCACTTGGACAGAAGTTAATAAAAAAGTATTTCTGGAAACAGTTCTGAAATATTTTTTTAAGCCAGCTTTACTCTGCATCATTTTGCAGGTAATTTGCACCTCTTTGTGTGCATGTGCAATGTGACATCTCCACTGAGCCCAGACCCATCTGCATTTCTGTGCAGAAATCCTATTGAACACATGGCTTGGCACCAGGCACCCTGAGAGCATGGGGTGGCTACCTGAGTGGAGTTCATACCTTGTAGTTTGTTCAACTGGAGCTGGATGGACCTGCTCTTTCCAGCAGACTGCTTTTCTAAAGGGTTCACTTGTCTCAGAGTAGCAGTGAAAGAGTGAAAAGGTTCAAGCCCTCAGCCTTGCTAAGGATGAGACCACAAAGTCACCACCAGCAGCTTGATGGCCTGGAATGCTGGGTGACTGTGGGCCTGCAGGACTGCAAACACCCAGTGCTCCATGGCCTGGGGTTTCACCCACCTCAGACAGTGGAGCTGCAATACTGAATCACTTTTGTTTTTGTGATTGTGAGAGCAGAAATCTTCAAAACAAAACAAAACCCCCCAAAACCCAAGTGGGGATTTTCTCCTCTCTTGTGCGTATGTATTATTTCTGGCTACCATGTCATTTTTCCTCTGCTGTTTGGCTTTGTAGAGTTGATAGTATCACTTTGGTCAAACCAACTACATTTCCAGACCTGGGCTGCACAGCCCATTGCCGAGGTGAACGAAGAGGTTTTTAAAAAATAACCTCATAAAACTGCTACACTTTTTTCTCAGCAAGAAAATGTTCACCGTGCAGTATCCCAGTTCTTTGGGCTCCTCAGACCAACTGGAATTTGCTCACCTTGTCATGAGGTGCTTTTTTTCTCTTGTCACATGTTCTGTGCTCTTTGCCACTCGGGTTACAGATGGTCATTTTAATTTGAAAACACAAATGTAATAAATTCAGCAGATTAGTATTTGGCTGGGATTGAGGGCTGAGATTGTTCAATTGACTATTATGGAAAACACATCAGCCAACCTCATCTCTGACCAGAGAGCAGCGGTTCCATCCCCTTACAAACAAAGCCTTTGTTTTGTCTTCCTTGCTCTGTGATTCTGGTCTCTACTGTGCATTTGTTTCCAAAGCAAAACAAAGAATTCATAATCTTTGGCAGTTGAAATATTTCAACTTGGATTTTCCTGTTACACAACTTACCTACTAGCTGATGGAGTAGGACATGACCTCACTGCTGAGGAGCAGTGTTTTTTCAGATGCCTTCAGCCCTGTTTGTTTCTGGTCCAGCTTTAACCAGGAGTCAGCCATAAGGCAGAGTCTAAGGATCAGGGTGCTGGTGCTGCTGCCCCACATTCCATGCTGCAGAAAGAGTCAAGCCTGTCCATTTGATATGGTTTGTGAAATGAGCAAACACATTATTCGTATTCCTGTGATGAAATGTGGAGGGTTATGGATAATCCATGTCTGCCATACAGCCCGTGACTGTTTTACCTGCATTCTGCCTATTGCTTCCCCCTGGTTAGTTATAATATGTCTAGACTTCTATCAGGTTTAATGAAAACAATCATAATGGCAACAAAGATTTCATTTTTCCTCCAAATGTGCTCCAAACTGACCCTGGCTTGGAGTGCCAGCAGCTTCCTGCAGTGCAGACAGTCCTGTCCTGTTGCAGGGTATATTCTGGGGACAGATTTGAGCTAGGGACAGATTTGAGTTAGGAACAGATTTGAACTTTTAGGTGTAACTGCCACGAAACTCAATTTTCCATTAAGTCATGTGATATCTCTTCCTTATTATTTTGGCCATTCTGTTCAAACAGGTTTTAAGTGTTTCATTTTTTATTCTGAGACGCTGAAAACATGAGCCAAAGAAACCTAGCAGAGGAAAGCAGGAGAAGAACACATAAAAGGATGTAAGGTACTGGAATGTTCTCTGTTTTTTTTTGGTTTTGGTTCTTTATCAGTGTAAACTGCATGATCTATTAACCACTGAGCATGATGGGGTTTTGAAAAAAGCAAATTAATTTAGAAAATGGATAGACTACCTGAGTAAGGACCCCACCAGTATTAGGTCTGAAAGACAAGCACTGAATGACTCCCACTTTTTGGATGAGTATTTGTAGGATTAACATATAAAGTTGAAAATTGAACGAGAGGAATGAAAAGGGAAAAAAATGACATTTCTTTACAGGTCTTCTGCCAACCATTTGATTTTTCTGAGAGTGCATTTTTTGACATTTAGTAACAATAATTTGATTTGTTTTAGTGTTTGAGGCCCTTGGCCAAGACTGGGGATTTGTTATGCATTGCACGTGTTGCACATGTAGGGACAGCTCTGCTCATAGGACTTGCAAAGTGCAGGAACAGAAATAAAGACTCACAGAGGTGCTGGTTGTTTCCATGGGGCGATGGAAAAGGCCAGGCAGGTCACTGGCATAGCCAAGAATAAAGCCCAAGTGTGCTGACTCCTGATCTTGTGTCCTGCTTACTAAACTTTGCCTTCTGTAGCAGAAGAATGGCAGCCAAAATGCTGCAATTGTCTGGGGTGGGAACAGGGTTGAGAAAGACACAGAGAAAAAATCATGTTCAGCTTTTTATGAATTTGTAATTTTCTGGATTTGTCACTAGCAGAGACAAAACTGCCAGCACGGTTTCTGTCTGTTGAGTTCTGCACCTAACAAGTTTGTTAGTGGGTCTTGACTGCTCATTCTCCTTCTGTTTCAACATTTCTCTCTGCATGGTGTCTGTACAGCCAGATATTTTACTGGATTGTTTTATAACTTTCCAGTAATGAATAGTATTAATCACGCAGTAGCGATATGTGAAATCAGGCATCTTTAGGTGCTGAAGGGGTGTAAACTTGCAGCTTGGCAAACCATCTTTTAAGGAAGAGTTGGACAGATGTTCTGTCCCTTCTCCCGAAGCCTTTACACGCTGGCACACAACACGTACAGCGGTTGCCATAAGCTTTTATTAGGGCTGTTTTTCCATTTCTGAGAGGGAGCAGTGCTGCAGGATCTGCAGCACTCGCTGTGTTCCCCCTAGGAAATGGATAAAGCACACTGAGCACGCGGGAACAAAGCAGAGCCTGCCAGCCCCAAGGATGGATCTGATAAGTGCTGCAGGGGTAAGGATCTGCATGCCCTGAGCACGACTGCTGGGCTCAGAGTCATTCTCGTGAACAGTGAGTTGATTTAACCACTACCATTTACCACTGAGACCTAGATTTATGTGTTTATAGTCATTTCTATGTCAATACGTCAGTGCTTAGTGCAGATCAGTTCTCTCTAAAGAGGACAGGAATGATCAAATTTCCTCTTTACTGAAGGGTGAACAGGAGCCACAGAAAGACTTCATGATTTGTTCACCTAGCCAGCCAAGATGGAATAAGGGATTCCCAATTCCCAGTTTGTTGTTCTAGTGACTGGTGGAGTCTGTTTCCATTCCCAAGCAATAATGTCTATCCTAAACCCATTAAGAACACTCCTTCCTATTCCATATTCCAAACTAGAACAAACTGTACTGATCTGACCCCAGTTGTGAAGCTATAAATTTAATTTACAAGGTCATTTATATGGGAGGAGAAGTAGTGTCAAAATACAAGAATCTATGCAAGTAGAAAACAGAAGAGGCATGGATAACATAACCCCTATAAAATGTCTCCACATGTGATTTGTGTGGAAACAGTTGCTCTGAGATCAGAAGGAAATCTGTTGCTTTTGGCAAAACTGGTAATTCTACAGCTCAGGAGTTACTAGGGCCTCTGTGTGATACTTTCTGAGCTATGGACTTATCTTAAAGACTTCCTGTTTTGGAGCTCTCGGTCCTGCCAAGATGTTTGTCTTAGCATGATTCAGTTCTGTTATTAGAATGATATAAAGATTTACAATGAGCTGGTAAAAGATTAAAAGATAGAACTGCAGCAAGCATAAAGATGAACATAGTCTGGAATGGAAGGTAGAAGATTCAAGAAGGAAATTTCAGGCTGGATGTTGATTTAGCAGTATTTTAGGCACTCTGTGCTTTCTGTAAGTCCATCAGTCCAGCAAGCCTGTCCTCACTGTAACACTTGTTAGCTGTAAAAACCCTTTCCTTCTACTGCCAGCTCAGTGTTGTGCAGTGTGGGTAGGAGATAGAAAAAGCCAATTAAATTGATTTGATTTTAATGTCTTTACAGAAGAAAATAAGGGATATGGTCTCTAGAGCTCGTCTGTACTAGATGCTGGTCCAGTTCCTATGCAAACATTTGGTCTGTTCTTTGGTAACTTCTCTGAGGGATGCTGAACAAAATAGGGAGCAACCACCTCTGGTTTAAGCTGTGGACACACAGGGATCATTTTGAAGCCAATAAAGGCAATTACAGCTGCATTACTGTGGAGCTGGGAAGACACAGCTGAAAAAGAAATTATTATTTGGCAAAAGGATCTGAACATGCAAGGTATTCCACAGACATTAAAGGGTCTGACCATCAGTGGGAAACACTACAAGTTTCTTTGGAAAACTCATGACCCTTATACCATAATGACCACGTCCTCTCAAGGCTCCAACCCTGCCAAAACCCAACCTACCTCATACTAAATAACAGCAAAAAGACATGCAGTCAATTTATCTTAAAAACACAAATCAGTGCACTTGGGATAAAAATTCTATCAAAGCAGAGTTGGTAGCTCCCAAAAACAGGGCAGATAGAAACCTGTCTTGCTTGGGCACTGTGAATGCTCTTCATTTTGGTCAATTTGATTTATCAGGATGTCACTCAGGGGCTACCAAAGTATGGTAACATAAAATAGACCAGAAAAACAACATGAAAAAGCACAGCAGAAACAGGTATTTTACCAGCAGTGCCTGAGGTGTTGGGCAATACTTTCTCCACAGGTTCAGTTTGCTTTCCCTTGTAGCATCTCAAGGATGTGGATTCAGGAGTGGAGTTCTGAGCTTCATCCACACCCTCAAGAAAATACTGGCAAGCTTGGGAGAGAATGTAGATAGAAAGAAACCCCAACCTATTCAGAACTGCTTTTCTAATCTTTTCTGGCTAGGACATATGAGGAGGAAAACCTTCATTCTGATGAGATTAGTGGGAATTTTTCTTTTCTCTTCCAAGGGGCCAGGATTTTGCCCACACCTCAGGAGCCTGTGAGTCTGAAGGAGAAGGTAAAGTGCCTCTTGTCCAACTGTGCAGGCAATCACTGGGCTAAGCTGTGTGATCTGGGCATAATTCAGTATTTCTTCTCCAGCCACTGGAAAGGTGAGGGAGCTTTTGGAAAGTGGATTCTGACTTAAATGTCAGAACTAGAAAATAAAAAAGTGTGACTGGATAAATGAACGGAATGAGATGATGGATTAACTCATACGTTTGCAGTTACTCACCTGGTCTCCTCCACAGTATAAAGTCACCTTCTTCCTTTCAGTGGCAGGTTTTGTTGTCACTTGTAGTTAATATTGTAATTAAATAAACATAGATTTGGCATGAAATTTATGCTGGCCTCTCTCACATTCATGGAATAAGGAAAGAGGCACCTATCTGACCTGGCTCTGTGACACGTGGGACCAATCAGTCAAAGGTTTTGCTCTACAGAACAGTTGTTTAGATAGCAATTCACAAGATTTACAGAGGAGATAAATTATACTGGACTCCAAACCACACCATATCCCTTGCTTGTCTTAAGGTTAAAAGGGGAAAAAAACATTTATGAATGAATAGAGGACAGGATGGGAGCTGAGTTCTCTCTCCCACTCCCTCACAGACATACTTGTATGTATAGCTGGTTTATATATATATATAGGAATGATAGCATTTAAATATACAGGGAATAGAGACTGAATCAGCTGCTGAATTTGATGGAAGCATGGGCACTCAGAAAGGTGCTGATTTAACAGCTCTTGAACTCTGTAGAGGCTCTTCAGGAGATGTTGAAGCCTCTTTGGAAAAAAGCACTTCATTTCTGTTGGTTTTGGTAGAAGAGAGCCTCAGTGGCAGCAAACATCCTGTAACAGAGTGGATTTTTTATTGTGTTAAAAAAAAAGAAAAGAAAAATCTCTGTTTTGAGCTGTTATTAATTGTCACTGTGCAATTGAAAGGTCAAATCTGATGTTCTTGCTTAAGCAGAATGCTTTGGAAAGCCAATGGAGTTTTGCCTGAGAAAATACTGGATAGAAGCATGCACAAATGTCAGCATTGGGACTGGATTTGAACTGGGTTCAGGCATTAGTTAAGAGAGTTCCAGAATAAGCTCTAAATGTTGAAAGTGCTATCTTTAAAGTGTGCTTCTACATGAGAAATACGGGGTGATAGCCTCAATTTATAAACTCCTGGGAAGAAGGAGGAAGTGGCTGGCATTTACGGCTCTGTTCCCTTGGTGCTAGGGGTGTGAGCTCCCAGGTGTCATCAAATAAGTCTGAGGTCAGGCTAAATGCTGCTGCTAAAAGTTCCAGCTGGTTGTCCACATCCTGTCCCTCCTGAGCAGGTGATATCAGGGTGACTTTCAATCCAGGCCTCTTCAGAATGTCTTGGTGTCCATTTTTTCATGGATGTGCATGAACCAGCGAGACTGTTCGCAGTGTAACAACTGTCCATGGTGCAGCAACCGGGAAGGTGCTGGAAGAAGTGGGATTTCATTTGTTTAGCAGCTGCAGAGGCAGCTCTACTGCTCATCTCTTTCCAGCTTGAACTTTCTGTCCATACCAAAGCTCACCTATCCTGCTCCCTGATCTTTCCTGTAGCACTTACCCTGTAGCATTCACAAGATCATTTTTTGTGTGGCTTTTCAAGCACTGACTGAAACATTTCTTATTTTGTCTCAAGTTCCTAATTTGACCTTTGCAGATCTTGTCAGAGTAACAAATCATAGGATAAAAGAGATAATGACTGATTTTTGTGAACAACTTACACAGTGCATCCTAAATTAAATAATCAAATGTCAACAGCAAACTTCTTGTAAGTTATTTTGAGAGGGACATGGAAAACAAGTTCACAAGTCCTTTGAAATAAATCTGAAAACATCTCAAGCTACTCACAAATAAAAGAAAAGAGATGGAGATTTCCCAAGGAATTTATCATACTGCACAACTCCATTCCTGTCCAAAAGGTTGGGAAGATGGACAGGCACTTCTCGCTTGTGCAATTTTAATTTCCAAACAGGACAGAATCCTAAGTATTAAGTAGATTGTGGGTATCTGTGCCTTGAGGGATGTCTCCCGAAGGTGGAATCAGATGTTGGCAGGTCTCTTGTCACTCTAATATTGATGAATGAGACCTTTTTAGTGGTATTTCATCTGCTCAGTTATGGCTTGGTGGATGGAGCCGAAGAATATTGAGATGTTCTTAACTCTTCAAATAAGAATAATGCTGATAATATTAGAGGCTGGAAAGTCTGAACCAGATCTCAGCTATCCTTGTGGTGAAGCTTGACACAATCTCTATGTAGAGACTATTTCCATACCCTATTTAAAAAGCAAGATAAACTAGAATAATTAAGTAATTCTCCTTTGCAGCAAAAGATGAAAAAATCCAGGCTGTTCATTTTGAGAAGTGCCTTGTTCATTGTGTGCAGTTTTGTCACAGTCTAAAGATTGTGGCTGGAGTTTGCTCTGCTCTGACTGAGGAAGGTGTAACAGGAGCCAACAAACAGAAGAAGGAGGATCCCTTCAAACCAGGAGTAAGACTGCCTTTTGAACAATGAGCTTATTTAACCAGGGTGGAAAAAATTACCCAGGAACACTGTGCATCTCCATCACTGGAAGTCTTTAAATCAAGAATGGATGTCTTTCTGATGAGCATGCTTGTTGCTACAGCAGGAGTTATAGGCTTTGAAATTCCATGGCTCGTGTCATCCAGGAAGCCAGGGTAGATGATTGCATTTGGTCTCCAGTGGCCTTCCAGTCCCTGTGAAGCATTCAGCTGGATTGCTGCTTGCAGCATGTCTGGAAGAGGAAAAGTAACATTTCTCATAGCTGGACAATAGATGACAAGTGGTTTCCACTGGAGTTACAGATCAGGGTTTTTTGAATTTTCCAGGCAATGCACTAATTTTTCAGGGAATAAAGAAACTGCCAGAGGACCTTTTGGTTATTTAAAATTTCATTACAGCATCCTTTCCACTCCTCCCCCTTGTCCTCCCCTACAAAATCAGTGTAGAGGTGAACAATGCATAAAAGTGGGGTACTGGTCCAGATATGGAAACACTGGCCCTGAACAACTGTGTTTGCATTGGGCATCATTTAAATGACATTAATTAAATTGACTGAATTTCTCTGAGTGCTCTGAAATGACTTTTGAAAGAAAACAGGTTTCAGCAATTTGAAAAAAAAATCTATTTCATTTGCAAATGGCATAGATCGACTGAGGCTGGCCATAGTGTTTGTGAATGGCCACAGACACCTGAGGAACAGGATCTACACAGCCACTTCCAAACTTCATTGCCAGCATCAGCCAATTCCTACAGAGCTCCTGATCTGATATACCTGGTAATGGTAAATATTATGTATGCAAAAGAGAAGAAACAAACAGGCATTCCTTGGTGGTGTTCTTCTGCAAATAGACCAGCATTGTGCACACGCTTGCAGCAGCCCATAGCCAATTAATTAAACCACAGAGTATCTGCAAATATTTACCTGATGCCTTTTTACCTGGGGGTTGAAAAAGCTATAATGTAAATAGCTTACTACATAAAATAGATCTGATTTACATTTCAGCAGATGTGTTGGTGAGAGTAAATGATGGGGAAAGAAAAGGAAGAGGAAAAAGCTAAAATGAAAACAAATAGATTATGTTTCCAAAATCCTACCAAGTATGCAATGCACTGAAATGATCAGACTCTTAACTGCTTGTAAATCTGCCTGGACTGGGGTTGTGAAATTATTTTTAGGGTGACAGCAGAAGCCTTTCTAATGCTACCATTGGTGCACTGTGTCAGCTGAGTAAGAAGCAGCAAGAATGGTATAAAAGTCAAGCGGGCAATCTGAGAAGGAGGCAGTTTAGCAGTACAAAAATTTCTGTCCAAGAAGAGGAAGTATCCTGATGTAATTGTATTTATAACCTGTGAGCTTCTGAAATCCTAGGGAGAGTACATCTGAGGACAGTGCTGTGGCTGTACATGGCCCAACTAGGAGCTATTTCATTTCTGAGGAAGAACATCAAGAATTCTTGCTCAGCTGCTTAATAGAGTGTGTCAGAGCTCTGCTGTCCTCTGTGGAAGTGGTCCCTTCCCAGCACAACAGTTCTGCATCCAGTCCAGCCAACCTCAAATATCCCCCCGGGTCGTATCTTATACTTTCATAAATCTTAAACTTGGTTTCAAATGAAAGAGCTTCAAATAAATGTCTTTCTGTTATTTTTATTTCCCGTCTGGTTTGGAAGTTTGGAATTGGTAGGGAATAAGGTTTTTGTGGTCTTGGAAGCATGCTTTCTCCTGTTGGACATTTGGCACTCCTCATGTATCAGCCTGAGCCATGGTGGCAGCAAGGAGGACCTTGGAAGAGGAACAAAGCAGGAGAAGATACCATTGTGGAGGAGTTGTGGAGGTTGGAAGAGTTGCACAGACAGATTGTGGGTACATATTAGGATCTGAGCTTGGGTTTTTTAAGGCACTGAGTGAAAAAGTGGGAGGCTGCAGAAGCTCAGCAGAGCATTTCTGCTGACATCCTCAGCTGGGGAAGCGTTAACAAGGTTGACACAGACTGTCAACTTCTGGTTTCAGATTCACTCCTCCAGGATGAGAGACAGGAGTTCACATCCCTCAGACATTGTTTCAAGCTGTCTACAGGCTAGAGAAGATAACAGTGCATCAGCTTACATTTTTATGGGTTTGCTTGTAATTACAGGAAAGGAAAATTGAGGTTTTGAGTGTTGATTTCAGTGGGAGCAGAAATGCAGAGGCACTTCTGAAAATCTTGTCTACAGTTTATTTTGAAAATGGAACTGTAAGTTTTTAATCTCAGTTCTGTGAAAAATGTCAAAGATGGAAAAAAATATTAAGTCCTGCATGTGTGCAGAAATAGATGTGACAGTTCGACCTGATTAATTCTGAAGAAAAGCAGCACAGCCTTATGCAAATGAAATTTCTCAAACGTACATGAAGACCTGAAAAGTTACACTAAGGGAGGTTAAAGCTGGCTTTTGAACATCAAATTCAAAAGAACTTCTTACTTGACTTTGTGAATTGTAACAATTCTGTTTCTTCAAGATACTCAAACAAATTGAGCTTTGTCTTCCAGGCCAATGGAAATATATTATCCAGTGCTGTTGTGAAGTAAAATGGCTCCAGCAACTTTATGGAAAGGGGGAAGGTTCCCAGGCTTTCTGTTCCCAATCCGGTTTAGTTTCAAGCCCCATGCTCAGTTTCAGAGTGTGCCCTAAGAGAAAATGTAATTTAGACTAGAGCTGCATTCACAAGTTAATGGCACTGAGTGTAATCCTTCAAGATGATGGATACTGGAATTTCACCCCCTTTACAGGAGGAATTGCATTTCTCAATGTCACATAAGGGAGAGAAACAAACATGCAGGAACAGCAACTGGCCCTCAAATCTTTGAAGGTGGATGTGTGTTGCCAAAGCTGAAGTAATTTTCCTGCCAGAAATCATTGTGACAGAAAGTTAGAACTCCTGTATCTGTGCCCTTTGTACTGTGCTGACCTGGTTAAAGATACCATTCTGTGTATTGGAGAAAAATCTGGGAATTGTGGGGGAGGCAGAGGGGTCCTCAAGCACGTGAGGGTTTGTCTCTTGAGGTAAAGGCAAAGCTTAGATACAGAGCCCAGTTTTTGTTGTCTGTCCATTGCATTCTGCATGTTGTGAGTTCTCAGCAAGTGTTAGAACAGCAGTATTTATTTGTTTGGGCTGGTTTTGCAGTATTGTATCTGCTTTTGCCTTCTTTTGCATGGGCTGATTTACTGCTGTTGCTTTGCTACACATTCACCCCTGTGCTGGTCACATGAGGAGGTCTGTCCTGAAAGGTGATATCCTCAGAAGATTCTGCAGGAGCCTTTGAAGATAATAGAAGGATGGGTTTGCCTGCAAGAGGTGAGTGGAAGGATGAGACAGAGCCATTCTGATCTTTTCTATCAGCAGTACCAACAGCAGTAGCAAGAAAGGAGGCCTAAGAGGGATCTTCTTTTCAGAAACAACACAGGGAAAGTTACTACACTTAGAGTAACAGAACCACAGACCCAGACTCTGTATCCCTGCAAAATTATCCATGTCCTCTGAGGGAGCTACATGGGAAAGGTCACTCTGTCACTTTGAGACTGTTGGATGGGCACAGTCCTTACACTTAGGCTCAGCACCATCAAACACAGCAAAGGTCAGAAACACCTGAAAATATTGAAAGCAACAGCTGGTAGAGCAACAGCAGAACAAAAAGCAGGTGGAAGCAGCTGTGTGTGCTGCTAATGGATCCACTCTGTGTCTCCTTCTGAGGTGCACATCACACTCATGGATAAATAAATATAAGGGTTTAGCCTTTCAAACAATCAGCACTCAGCCCTGGGGGACTAACTCTGCGTGGGCTGGGTGCCTGTTGTACTCAGAAGTAGCTGCTTGCCTTCACCAGGTGATTTCTCTTCCAGTTGACAGTTATCCATTCAGTGTTACTGGGATCAGTACACAGAGATGTTTTATGTCACCATAGGGGGTCTTATGGCCAAAGACAGAGCTGAAACCTCTGGGCTGTGTTACTGGACCTCACTGCAGCTTTGTCAGGGTGAAGTATGAGGTGTTACTGTGATGATGTGGTAGGGGCAGCATCCCCAGGAATCTGGACAAGAACACTGAGTGGAACAATATTAGTAGGTTCTCATGCCCTGTTATTGCTGATATATCTAGTCTGAGGCATATCCCATTGTCCTAAATTATTGCAGTGTTGGCTGAGGCCTGGTTTTTTTCCATGGATTTACATGTGACTGCCATGATGTGGAGGAGCCGAGGGAGTCATGCAATCAGGTGATTTTCCTGAGCAGTTGTGAGCATGGGGTCTTGGTAGATACCTGTGTTCTCTGCTCTCCTCAGGTGTCACCCTCCAGAAAAACTCCTTACCAGTAGTTTTGTTTTGGTTTTTTTTTTTTTTTTCTTTTAAACAGGCAAAGAATAATACCAGGAGAAAAAACCTACAATAAAAGGAAGGCTACTTCTTTGGTGTTTTGGGAAACATTTTTGTGAAAAGACTTTTAACATTTGTTTTTGCAAAGAGATACCTTAAAACACTGACAATTGACAAACAGGCTGGAGTAGGGAACTGGATTATATCAAGACTGCTTGGTGATACATTGACATTTGGTGTCACAGCTCCATTAATCAAAAATATTTTGGAGGAAATTCTTCCTGGTTCATTCATGCACAAATAATTTACACTGGGAGCAGTGGGTCTAAACCTCTTTGGCAGCCTGAATGGAGGAGCATGATGAACAGCTAGGCTGGCTCCTGAGTGACCAGACACTCACTGCTTTACCAGGGCTCTCCTTTTTTCCAGGTATGCAGTTCATCTGTTGTGCCTGGAGGGAGCTCACAGTAGATATTTGTGAATGATAAAATAAAAGGGGGCTGAGGGCCCAGAGACTGAACAGAGGATCTGAGGTGAAAGAAAGCTCAGTTGTTCACCTTCCTGTGCCTGATACGTGGTTTGTCAATTAGGCAGCAGAAGCTGAGTTGGTTGTATATTGACCTACAAGCATTAAACAACTGGCTGGGAGCCATATCCTGTGAAGTCTGTACTGTCCTTTTGATTTGAAAAGCAGCACCACAGTTGTGGTTCCTCTTAGGGTTTTTGAAACACAGGCTTTAGTTTAAAAAAAAAAAAGAAAAAAGTGAAAGAAAAGTATCTTTCACCAGGTGCACTTTGACTGTTTATTTGGAAAAAATAAAAAGGGGTTTGCACAGAAAAATCCATAGTGTTCCAAGGGTTATTAACATGCATGGCCATGCCTGGCTTGACCGTGCAGTGTGCTCCTAGACAGAATGACAAAGCTGGAAAAATGAAGTCAAGGAAATATGAGCTGATTTATTTTTTATGTGTAACAAGCTAAACCTTGATCCAGTGCATCTGTGGAGCAAAAGAATATTTATTCAGTTCCACCATTGAAAACACTGAGAAACACGAGGTGAGTGTGAATTGTCTCAGCTGAACTCATGTATTCTCCAGACGTAATTAAACACTGGCCCAATTTTTAATGTGGGCTACTTAATTGGATGTCAGAAATTCCACATTTGGAGGTTCAGTTTGACCTTTAGTTACATAAAAGAAGCATTTAAGAGTCTCCAGTGAGTGTCAGTGTCTGAATGCAGATGCCTTATTTGAAAACTGTGCTCCTTTACAGAGATGCATTCCAGGAGGAGGAAGCCCTGATCCTGCAAACACTTTGGAGCAGGCTCCAGCTTGCTGGCAGTACCACCAGCTTGCTGGAATCCACTCATTCCAGGGCATGGCACGCTGGTAAATACTAGCAGATGGGAAAGCAGTTGTAGGATTCAAAATTAGCATGAGCTTTTTCTCCCATCTAAATGCATACACATTTGTGAATGTACTTTAATTTCAAGGTAGAAGCCCAGAAATGAAAGCTCAGGTAACCATCTGTCTCAAATGCCTGAGGATTTGCTGAGGAAACATCTAATCAGTTACAGTGAGACTTTCATTGAGTGGTGGAGCCTGGTGTGACCAGGTGAAAAATGGGACTTTGGTATATACATAAGGTCATTTTTGATCCAGCCAGCCCAGAGGAGATAATACCACTGAAACCTGACAAGATCAGCTGGATTTCCATCCACCTAGGACAGAAGCATAGGATGAGGGCAGGTATTCTTAATCACAGCTATTGGAGATGTTGCTCATGCCTAGTGAAGTGTCCTGAAGGAGCACTTCACTTCTGTGATAAGGAAGTCCTAAAACACATGAAACTGTTTGGTCAGTGCAGCTTTATCTACGCCCTAAGACCTGGAGAGACTCTTGCAGCTCCTGCTGCTCAAACTTGTCTCCTGCCAGTGCATGGCAGAACGAGGTTAAAGCCATGGAAGCAGGCAATCCACACACTGCCAGCATGGCTCCAGCCTAGGCTCCTGTAGGATTGGCCTCACAGGTAACAGAGATCCCAAAGGTGTCTCAGAGATCCCTTTGCACATGGGCTGTGATTCCCTTTCTGTGGTTAAAAAATACGCTTATTACACCAGGAAATTAACTCATCAAGGGAAATGTTTTCCTGGCTGGGTATTGGATGCTGGTAGCTGCTTACAAGGTTTAGGAATGAAGTGAGAATCTCCAGACTTAGGCTGGATATGGATGTGCAGCTCCCTGTTTGCTATGATGTTATACTGAAGCATCCAAACTGATGTTCTTCTTCCCATACTGATTTGTTTGGTCAACTCAATTCAGATGAAAAATGTAGTTTTAAGGGTAAAAGTGTCATCAGTTAAAGGCATTGCTCTCTGAAGTGTGTTCCTCACTTGCCAGCTGCTACTTGGCAGGAACGAGCAGGCAGGGTCATTAGTGTGGCACTTTCTGGAGAAGGATGCAATGCACTCCGTACAAACTGCAAAATCCAGGAGTGCCACACTACCAGTGTAGAGTTTTTCATTTGCTGAGCCACAGGGGATAGTAAAGATCTGCAGATAATTTCTCAACTTTAAACAAATGTTCTTTCTGTGTATGGCTCGCAATTCACCCAGGGCAAATGTCCACAAGAAAACAAAACTCAGTGAAAACTGGGCTGTCAGTCAGCACTGAGTGTGCTCTCTAACTTGAATTACATCCATGTTACTCACAAGGGCAACTGTGTATATGTAAAACAATTTGCACAATTTGAACTGGCTAGCCTAATTATATAAAGTACTCAAGCAAACAGGTAATTCCCCAGGAAAATTATGTTTGTCTTTAAAATTAATCCTTTCTCTCCCTGTATCTGTTTTTAGAAAAAGTTTCACAGATAAAGAAATGGAGGTTCTTTCCAGGCACAAAAAAATAGTGCATAGAAAATATGCACTTCCAATACCTGGATTGGGTGAATGTAGTATTTTGATCATCACCTATGGAATATGCAGGGGAGCAATCTGCAGTTTTGGTGCTCTAATGGTTCTTAAATCACAAGTTGATGTTTGCAATATTATGACCAAGGCTTCAAAAGTAAAGACAGTTTTAAATATTTTTAAGCAAAAATAACTTAGGGTTCATATTTCCAAGTTTTTGTCTGTCATTCTGTGGACTAAAGGAACTGAGAGCTCTGTGGAACTAAAAGGAACACTAAAATTCTCAAGATTCTCTTTTTTTTTTTTTTTCAATTTTTGCCTATTTTTGGAAAATGCCCAGCCAGTATCAGAAGAAGTAGCAAAAACCCATGAGTGTGACAATCCTCTTGTCACACCACATTTCCTGCACTTATGTTTTTCAAACAGATGATGGCCCTGCTGAGAGGGTGAGACTGTGTACAAATGTTTGTGGTTCAGAGCCCAGTTTTCCAAAGAGAAGTCCAGAACACACAATACGTCACCTGTTTGTACTCCAGCTCCATGAGGCAACGAAGACAGAATTATCCAGCCTTTCCAGATCAGCTCTCCCGTGGGGCTTTAGAGCTCAGTTTTGGTCTCTGCAACACACAAAAATGTTTCCCCACATGAATTAAAATATTACTTCTTGGCTGTACAGCGTGCTACAGGCTTTATCCACTGGTGTTACACTTTTATACTGTTTTAACCATTCCCAAACTAAGGTGGGGAGATGGGCTTGCCAGCATAGTATTAGTCTGCCTTTGGCTCAGACAGTGTTTGCATTTCTTGTTATTACTGCTAAGCAGATTATTCACCATTTATGTGAAGACAATTTATCATGTCCTGTAATATACCTAATGAGAGACTGAGGGGATTTTGCCAAGTGAGGTTCCTCTACCTTCAATTTAGATAATTTTTATGCCTGACTTTGGGAGCAGGGGAAGTCAGACCCAGTGTGGATGCTTTTATTTGATGTTATGTGAGTTCAGAGCCCAGGTGAGTACCTGGGCATGGCAAAAGAAGGTTTGCTGCTGTCTGTAGTAGCACTGGAGAGTATCCAATGAATGGTACAAAGGCTTTGCTACAGTTAGGACTGAGACTGGCATGGAGCTCTTCCTCTTTGCCTTTCTGCTAGAACTGCCTTCCAGTTTGTGAAGGGAAAGCTTGGCCTGTGAGAATGAACAACTCTGTGACAGTACACAGGTTCTGTGGGCTGCCAGTCAGCAGGAGAATCAGCCAGTGCCACACATGCCAATGGGAATGTGGGCATCCTGGCTGGGGCATCTATTGCCTGCCTTCCCACTTGTGCTCCCCTGGCCCTGCTCTGTGGGCATGCCTGACACAAAGGCCAGGAGTTGGCTCCTGGACATGGAGCAAGTCCAGCAAAGGTGGACTGGGGAAATCCTTCTCCCATGTCAGACTGCTGAGCACAGACCTGGAGGGAGCACAGAGTGTGACTATTGCATACAGCAATGGAGAAGCGGCTGTGGGGAGGTCAGCATTTTATTCCACTTTCCACATGCTTATCCCATGTCAGACTGCTGAGCACAGACCTGGAGGGAGCACAGAGTGTGACTATTGCATACAGCAATGGAGAAGCTGGCTGTGGGGAGGTCAGCATTTTACTCCAGTTTCCACATGCTTAGGTATTGTGCACTTCCATTGATTATTACTGCATCTTTAGCATTTACAACTCTTTCTAGTTCTCTGGTTGTAAAAGGTCCTTGGCCAGGTGGCTCTCAGCTCTCAAGTGATATTTATATGAGAGACAAGCTGTGGTCATATTTTCAGACGCATTGTGGTCACACTTTCAGTCAGGAATTAGGGCAAGAATAAGACCATTCTTTCCCCCTCTCTAGTTGGAGATGTTGTTCAGAGCACCTTTCTGGTGTCATTTCATGTCTGTTCATTTTGGTGTGGGCAGTGGCTGGTGTCAATCACGCTGCTGTGTCAGTCCAGCAGAAAGCCCAGATGAGGAGGGGAATTGATGGCCATGCTCAGCCCCAGGGAGAGCACACAGTGAGAATAAATGGAGGAGCAGGCTACTCGGAGCCACTGAGTGTGCCCTTTGTGCAGCACACTGTGATTTTTGGCTTTTGGAGGCAAGGAGGTGGGCAAACTAGAGTGAGGGAGAGATACTTCACTAGCCAGCTCCAAGCTGGCCTTTGCCAAGAGAATAAGTGCAAACGGAAACCCAATCGTATACAACCGCATGTTGAATGTCAAGGGATGGAAATGTTGTAAGAGTCAGAGTCCATGTTTGCTTTCTTGGTGTGTTCTTTTCCATGCTCCCTTGAAGAGGAAAATGGAATTTAGGATGGGGAAAAGACAGAGCTGGCAGTACTGATAAAGCAAAACACACATGGACACTACCTGACAATAATATGCATTTAGCTGCCAGCAGAGGGAATGCTAAATAAGCATGGATCTCTTACCAAGTGCTTCTGGCTGTATTTATTTTGGTTTAGGGTTTTTTTTTTTTCCTTCCCTCAGTGTTTTTGCTAATCATAAGCTGTGGCACGAAGAATATTCAATTCTGTTGAAAGGATGTGTAGTTTTCTGGATGGTAGGAGTGGGGTAGCCAGGCATACTACAGAGGAGAAATGTCCTAAAGCAAAGGTTTTAAAGCATTTTGTGTCCATCTGAGCAAGCACTTTGTGCTGTTGGGACTTCAGAGAGAGTTTTACCACTGAGCCCAGTTTTAGGGTCTTCTCTGTGCATACATTTTCAGTGCCAGAACTCTGTGGTTCAGCAAGGTCGATCCGGTTATGCCAGGATAAATTCCAATAAAATTTGGTTTGCTGATATACTTTTATTGATTTTTAAGATCTAAATGCATGATGCTGTTTTGAAAACCCAGTGACCTTTCTGGAAAAGCTGTGGAGTCTGGACCTCTGGAAATACCTTTGTGGAATATCCTTGTTCCTATTGTTCTGCACTGTGGTCACCTCTGTCTGCTTCTGGAGGCATCTGCTGTAACCTAGAGGAATTTATTGGCAGGAACCAGGACAAAGTTCTCAATCTGATTATTTTAATCCCTGTTTTATTTTTGGAGAGATGACTGCAAAGAAGCAATGTGGCTTCCCCAGTGAAGCTGTGTTCTTTGGCATTGCCTTAGGAGTCCCATTAGCTGCTCAAATTAAAAGGTTCTGGTGTGTTACTAGAACAGCTGTTTTCATTAAACTCACTCATTTAGGATACAACAAATAAGCCTTTAATCTAATGTGTTGATCAGTGACAAGTCAGCAAGTTCATTGAACGTGTTACCAGCTGAGGAAATGTGTGTTTGCTGCTGCTTGGTCTAAACAAAAGTTTTTTCTTTGTTGCCTTGGAAATATTCTCCAAATTGTGAAGAGGGTCCTGTCCCCAGACTCATTTTGGGTCTTATCTGCCATTATATGTGAAAAAAATGTTATAGCTGACAGGTGAGAATTGTTGTGGCTTATCAATAATCTGTACCAGTTTCAGTTGGATTTGAGGGCACACAAACGTGGAACTAGGGATTTCTTTTTTACTCTCCTTCCACCCCCCCCCCCCCACTTTTCAATGTAAAAAGGCTTAAAAAATTCTAAAGTAATTTTGCAAATAGCAGCCAGATTATAGTAGTGTTTTCTTCTTTCTCCCACTACTCTGAAAATTAATTTCTTTTTCTTTGCACACTGGACATAAGGCTGAAACAAATACTCCTTTTACAGTAACCATGGCTGTCACATGGAAGAACCAAAGTCTTGCGGGTCTTTGGGATTCGGATTTGGGAGGAAAAAGTGGTGGCACTAATCACAGCCTTGGCATTTTAAACTGAGACCTGTGGTCTTTTAGGGTCATGTCTACTCAAATGATCTTCAACTAGCAGTTAAGAGCAGTGCTGTTTGTATTTTCCAGCCTGATTCTACCTTTGATGGTCTGGTTTTCTCTACCTGCGTGCCCAGGAAAAGACAGCCCTGCGTCACTTCAGATTGGGTAAGTTTTCTTTGGGATAGCCTTAAGCTGAAAACTCAAAACCTAACATGAATCCATACCAAACCAAATAAATCTGAAGATCCATCTGTATCCTGGTATCTCTGAAAAATGGCAAAAGCTTGGAATATCCTAGGACACCAATGCGGTGAGTATATTTTATATGAAGGACCAGTTTTGTGGTGTCTTGGTGCATTTCCCACAAATCTAATTAAAGATAATGCTAGTGTTAAAAATGCCCCCAAAGAAGCAGATGTGGATGTGCTGACTCCCAGTCCAGTGTTGATTCTGCCTTTTTTTTGGTCTACATCAAGGCCCTCAAAACAGCAGGCCTAGAAATTGGTGTTTCCTTCCTTGAAGCAGCAGCTGGACAGTTTGACTTCGGATCACTGCTAAAGGTGAGTTTCCACCCTGAATTGAAGACCACTGTGTACAGGTGGGTGTCCACAAAAATGAACTCCTGCACTTGCACTTCACACATTGCACTTGCTTACACAACTTTTCATTTCTCTGCATATTTAGAAGTAGTTTCCGTATGAAATATTTAATAATTTGAGCTTCTGGGAAACTGAAAACTCATCTTCAAAGTTAAAAAACTAAAAGAAATCTGCTATGTTGTTGTTATTGTCATTGTTATGTCAGCATAATAGAAAGCTATAATCACTTTTATAGCTGAGAACTACACTTTGCATGGTTACAAAGGCTGCTGGAGGTCAAAGAAATGGAACAATCCTTTTGGGAAGCACTTTAAAATCCAGAGGTGGTGTACTGGTGTTTTTTTAAAGTCTTTAAGCAGAACTGTTCTCTTGCTATTCCCACTTCTAAGCCTGTCCCTTGTCTCCCCAAACTGGCTACTTAATAGAATTTAGATATTGAAGTTCAAAGCTTCAGTAATCATGAAAAATGTAAAGTGCTAGGTATGTTTTTTGCCAAATACATATGTTTGTACTGAAAAATCCTAAATGCAGGTGCTTTTGGGACCTGATCTGTTATCCTAGTGATGGGTATAGCAGACCAGTGTCTGAGGATCAAACATGAGGTTATACTTTGATACTTGTATGATCTTGCAACCCCCATATTCCACAACATTAACACATATTGGAACAAGCAATCCCACTGTGATCAGACTGTGTATGATTGACAGAAACATAATTTTGCCAAAATGGAATCGTCTAAAGGATTGGAAGTGATCTAAAGCAGGAAGGAGCAGGCCATTGCTTTCCAAAGGCCTCTGCTGAAGGTTTTCTCACATCAATTGTCATGACAATAGGTGGCACCCTCATGCCAATAAATATCATGCTAGGCTTCCTTGCCCTCACGTACTGCAATTTCTTTAACCAAAATCATTGGAATTGAAAGCAAAAGCAACTCATGAAAGCAGAATATTCATTAGGGAAAGGAGAGACATGCCTGAAAAATAAAAATGTAAACGCCATTCTGTTGATTTTAAGATAAGACTGAACTATTAGATCAGCATAAAAGTAAACTGCTGTTTTGTTGAGGCAATTGAGGATTTTGAGTGTGGGCCTGTACTGAGCAATGCACCCAGACTGTGTCATCCTGTGCTTTATAGCTGAGGATTTTGACCCCTTAGGGATTATTTCAGAAGAAACAAGGTGTGTCCTGTTTTATTTGCTGTGTTACACAAAGCCTTGGGTGCATGGGATATCCAGGCAGTCTGGAAGCTCACAGCTGCACAAAGTCAGAAAGGGAATCTTGAAAGAAAATACTTCTCTCAGTTGAATTTTTGTCACTTTTACTTCCAATGTGAGTCAAAACCTGGAAAAAAATATTAACCAGACATTGTCAAGCCACAGGCATCTTGGCTTGTGGTTTGGATAAATGTCCAGGTCATTTCTTACTCTATCCTGAACAAATCTTATTCCCTGCTTCTCTGCTGAGATAGAGAGGAGGTTAGGAAGTTAAAAAAGCCTAAATGCATTGTAGAACAGTGAAAGGTCACCACATACTAGGAAGTGTGAAAGACACCTGCTTTTGTTGATTTTGGTGATATAGCTGGCC
This sequence comes from Passer montanus, assembly GCF_014805655.1. Classification (NCBI taxonomy): domain Eukaryota; kingdom Metazoa; phylum Chordata; class Aves; order Passeriformes; family Passeridae; genus Passer; species Passer montanus. The sequence continues at coordinate 7,590,873 of NW_024368485.1, read as the reverse complement.
ATGAGGAGTTTTGCTAAGCCTAGATTTTATGCATTTTTTTATTTTCATGAAAATGGTGTTTAAATATCTGATGTAATTCCAAGGACATAAATTGTCTTAGGCCTGCAGATGGCCCATAAAATTTGCAAAGCCTTGGCCATTTATAAGCTGGAATTGGAACAGAAAAAGCTTCAGGATTCATTGAACTTTGCTAGCCTTGGCAATGTCTCTGTTACACTTTTACAGAGATTTTGCTTCATCCTTACCTTGCAAAAGTAACATCTTAGGATGGTAAAGCCAAACTAAAGGGGAAAAAGAATTGATGGAGTGAATGAGGTTCCATTCTAATTTGAGTCTTACTTAACAAAGGTGTTCTCTTAGCTAAAGTTTTGCTGAAGTAGCTATGATGTTCTAGGGAAAATGACAATTTCCAGTGTTTCAGGAAATGTTTCTTCTTTGGACCTCTCTTCATTTCCCTTTCATCATCTCGTGCTGATTTTTGCAAAGGTTTTTGTGCAAAGCAGTGTCATCCCTGGAGAAATTATATTCCTTGGGATGAGTGCTGTCTCCAGGTTTTGATGCCAAAATGGAATTGTTGTTTTCTGCTTAGCATTTGCCCCTGAGCAGGTCTGGTTTCAGGCAGGTTACAGATCCAAAAGGAACCAAGAGAATCCTGCAAGTCATTTAAGTCTGTCACATTGCATTTAAATGATATGAAATGAAAATGCTTTACCAAGCACTCATCTTGCACTGACAAGTACCCTGATGCCCCTGTTAAGTGTTTCTATTCCTTGAATTTCACAGATGGGAAAACTCATTCTGTTCCCCAGGATGCAACTCCTGTCTTGAAAAATCTAAACAAGTTGGACATTTTTTTGTCCCACATCTAAGTCTTAGGTTGGGACAGTGACCTGCAGTCCTTCAGAGCAGCAGCATCATTCTTTGTAGTCTCACTGGGAATAAGGAGGATTCTGCTTCATTATGTGCTTTCTCCATCCTGAAGTGGAAACAGATTGTGCAAAAAGTGTTATCAGAACACCACCAGCCTTTTCCTCCTGTGAGCAGCAGGCTTCCAAAGGGAAGCAGTAGCTGCTGAGGATCATGTTAATTCTTAGAGGGTAGGGGGAACACTGTCTCATTCCTATTTCTGGTCTCTCCCTGGGTAAAGACCAGGCTGTAGGGAGAAACTTCTGTGCTGTCTGGATGTCTCACTGCAAGCTCCCAACAAAATACTCCAGGGCAGCGATATTAGTGGGAAACTCACCTGATGGACAGAGAATCAGGCAGTCACAAGTTCAGTATAACAGAGAGAACCAAAGGGTTTCATTTGTTAATGTTTCTGTAGTCTCTCTCAAAACCCTTTTGATTTCATTTAGTCAATTAAGTAGAATTCTTTCATTTTCCCACTTTATCTTTTGCAAACATCTAAGTGCATCATCAACTGCAGATGTGATTAATACATCCTATTATTTGCACTTCACCTTAACCTGGCTTTCATTAATGAATGATTTTGTGATTGCTCAGTCAGGTGCTCCTGGCCACAGGGATGGCAAATCTGTTCTCAAAGATGTCCTAGCAAGGCCCAGCTTCCTACAACAGTCACCAGAGTATCCAAAGGATAACAGATTCCTTGTGCACTCTTTCTCTCTTTGCTCTCAATGGGAGAGAATTTGGAATGTCTGGAGCACGCTGGCATTGGTGCTGGCACCATCTTCGGCCATTTCCATAGTTTAACCAAGTTGTATTATTGAGTTTTTTCACAATGTGTCGCTTGTTTTGCCTTTCATATCTGGATATGGAAGGCATTAATTTCTACTGCTTACTATAAGAAGATAGTTCTAACAGTCCAAAATTTAGGAGTTACCAGTATTTACAGAAGCAAATACCATAAACCATAAACACTTGAAGAACCCTTCCTCATAAGAAAGAAGGGGCTTATTTACAGCTCATCTGTACATACACAAAGCATTAAGTATTCTGCCTTTTTGATCCTCGGGTCAAATTTTGTATTATAAACCCCAAACAGATTGTGTGGTTTGCACGGAGTTGTAAAACTAAATGAAGCACATTCAAAATACATTTTTGGTCTTAATTCAATTTTCCAAATCCGTGTATTAAACACGAATATAACAGTCCAGGTTTCAAAACCAACAATGTTCTCCTTAGAAACCAGCATCTTTGTTTGCAGAGGAGCTCCCAGGATTACAGTGCTCTCATGGCACCCTGAGGTGGGTGTGGGTGGTGGGACCCTGGCCTTCACGGAGCACTGGGAGAGCTCAGGACCTTGAGAGCAACGTGAAGGTTAGAGGCTATGTGCAGGATTGCAGCCTTCCTTGCAAGTTTCTCAAAATGAGTTCCTCAGCTAGGGACTCACATTTAAGTTCCAGACTTCAAGGATGTAAATACTTTTCTAGAAATAGCTCTTGGAGTCTGTGCTACAGCTCAATTTTCTGTTTGTGGGCTGTGCCCCTCTGAACCCTCAGACACTCCAAGGCCCTCCGTGCACCCGACATTTCCACGGGACCTGTGGGGACACAGCAGTAGTGCTGACCACTGAAATGTGCTGTTTGATTGGCCGTGGGCAAACAAAGAAGGTTTTGGTCAAAGTGGTTACCAAAGACCAAAGTGACATGCTAGCTTTTCTGGAAGTCTTGTGAGTAACTGAGGAGCTTTGGGCTTAGCTGGAATGTCATTGCTGAGCCACTGTGCTTTACTGAAGAGCCTTCCTTCACCTTCAGAAAGGTGAAGGAAAGAAATCCCAGACCTGCACACCATCCTGCAGAATACACATATTTCTCCTGCACACATCTCTGGAGGAGTCCCCCACTAAGCTGACACTAACCCTGACAGCCAGATGTGCAACTCAGATCAGACAAAAATCAAAATAGACTGTGGTTTACAGCTGCTTGCAACAATAAACAAAGCATATCAAAGGATCCCCCAAAACACACTTTCTCTGTAGAAACCTACATGGTTTTATTATTCTAGTCTCCAGCTTTAAAGCATTTTTGTCATTTTTGTAGAAGAAAAATTAAATAGTTGCAGATTCCAACCAGGGACAATTGTCAGGGACTCGACTGGGCTTACTGGTCAACCACATCCATCCCAGTGAGACTGTGCATCGTCAGCAAAAGTTTCCTTAAGGATGATGTTACTTGCCAAAATCTGCTTTCTTCAGTTTGTGATGCATTTTTATAGGGACATTACTTATATAAAGCTCTCCCCACTGCCCCATGCAAATACTTACAAACACCATTTTATGTGCCCCAGTTGGCCTGTGCAATATTCAGTCTTTCCCTTGACTGCTGGTGAGTTCTTTCTGTTAAACAGAATGAAAGAGGAGCATCCATCCCCTCCAAGCAGATCTTAATTGTTTTATCAAGGTGAACATAAATATCACAGATTGGCACGACCAAATGTCATAAGTCTTTGAAACACATTTCCATGTGAAAGCATCTAAAATATATATGGTGTAAGTTGGAAGTGGTGCTCTGCAGAAAATAAATTCAGCTTTGCAAACTGATCTGGATGAACTAACCTGGGAAGGGGAAAGTGAGAAAAGCTACTCTAATATGAAAACAAGTAAAGCTTCTGTTTCAACCTGTTTTTTTCTTGAATCTATTTTAAATCTTTAGCATTCTTTTAGCCTCCAGATTTCTATAAAGTTGAAAGATGCTTTGTTCTCCAAGGCTGGTATCACCTTACTAGGAAAGCCATGGAGGAGGACTCATAATGTCTTCTATTATACAGCTCTATCTCTACTTAATGTTGACATGAAATTCTTTGCTAAAGGTCTGGCAATAAAATTGGAGAAACCTATTCCCTAAATTGTTTCAGCTGATCAAGCAAAATTTGGAATTCTTTCTATGTCCTGAAACTTCAGAAAGTTAATAGTTTGTGTTATCCTGACTCAGTCAAACTCTTGTCACTTTCCTGGAATCTTTGTGGGCTGAAATACTTGGGTATTTTTACTTTTGCAGACATGTGCATTCTCCTGTGGAATTAAATGTGAGAAAATTTTAGTTGTATTTTATTACTTCAGAAAGAACAGACAAAATAATTGTTCTTGGATTAGTTTCTTCTGTTCTGGCCCTTCCCTTTTCACCTTGGTGTATCACTTCTCAGAGTTCTGGCTTTCCTGACTCAAGCTAGGAATCATCATCAGGCAACAAAATATATAGGTGATTTTTCACCCATCCATGCTAGGTGTTCAGGTTTCAAATGGCCATCCAAAATGTAGTCATTTCCTTGATTCTCAGAGGTCACAATTTTGGAAGCCAGTTGTTAAGGGAGGACATCAGGAAAGGAATTCCTGCAAGGAAACCTGTGAGTTTGCTGTGTACAGGAGAATGAAGGGGGAAGCCAAATGACAGTCCTTGTCCCAGCAGCCTTTGTCTCAGGTGGTGTTACTCCAGATGGCAAAGTGGAACCTGCTCTTCTTCAACACTGAAGATGAATCTCCCTAAGAAGGGGAGATACAGGAAAAAATGGCAAAAGGAATCAAAGCAGATCTGCCTGTCACAGTTGGTGGCTATGAAATTCTGGGTGTGAACAATTGTGACCTCTGGAGTTTTAAGATGAGATGAAAGTGTTCAGGAAGTAGAGAAAAGGACACCCTCCCCAGGCTGTACAGGTGCTTCTGCTCACTGTCCTGAGGATCCAGAGAGCTTGACATGGTTCATTGCACCCCAGCATGGCTACTGGAACAGGGAGAGTTAATCCTGGCTGCAAAGTGGGAATACCAGCTTAAACAAGAGACTGAAGAAGGCCAAGAGCCTGTGCCTCCCGCACTCTGGGCAGACATTGATCCTGGTGTCACCTGTGAGAAGGGCAGAGAGTGTTTCCTGGGAGTCTTTATCATCATATTTATGCTCTAGGTAAGCCAGTAGCTGGCCCCCTGTGGCACTCTTTTCCCAGTGTTCCCAATAGACTTGTCAGTGAGTGGGAGTGGGCTGGAAGCTGGAGTGCTTTCCTAACTCACTGGATAGTCTGTACAGGCTGCAGCAGACAAGCTCTTGTGGTCATGGCATTAAAATATTACAAGCTTTGTTTTGAAACAATGACACAGAAATGTTCGCAATGACTCCTTGTGCAGTGGTTTGGGATTTTAGCTCATGTCTGGAAACCACAGTTTCTAGATTGCAGGACAGCTCATAGCTTGGGAATTTCCAAAGTGACTATTAACTGGAATGTCAGTTTATATAACTGTGTCTGTGTTAGTTCAAGGTTTGTCCTCTTGCAGGTGGCAGTGCTGCTGGGCAGGGAAAGGGAACAGGAGGAAACCTCTCACCATTCATTTTGCGTGGGTGCGGTGGAAATCCAAATTTTGACTAACCCACCATGTCTGGAATTAATCTCTCTGGCAAACCAAGTACAATCATGGCAAGAAATTGTATTTGCTGTGCTGAAGCCTTTCCTATGGGGCTGATCCAGCTTCTTATGAGGTCAATGGAAAAGCCTCTGTAGGCTTCTCTGGGTGAAGTGTTCTAAGTGGGCTCTGTAGGTTCTTAAGTCTGGACTGGATGCAAGAGCCTCTGTTCCATTCTGCAGTTCATTCTGATCCAGGCACTGCAAGTGGGTAGGATCAGAAGGCACACTGGAGGGGTCAGAGACTTTGCTAAGAATGAGAGATACCATCTCTGCTAGGACTTGGTCATATTTTTTTAATTCATTAATTAGCTAAGGTAGAGCACTTAGGAGCCTTTACAGAACACTGTGAACTACGTAACAACAAGAAGTTGCTTCAGCAAGAAGACCTTCTGCTCCTGCAGAGGAGCTGCACTGCACGTGTCCACTGAGTGAGTACCCAGCCTTGGGCAGGGCTTTACACACCTCTCCAGTTACCTGCTCTGCACAGGCCTTCTTGGAGATCTCAGCTTAAGAGCTCTGCTGGTTTGTTTTCCCTCACCTTCACTGTTCACAAAACTAAGGCGTGAGTTCAGCACCAGCAAGCCAGCTGGCACAGTGGGGCCCAGCTCTGCATCCTTATGGAATTGCTGCTGGAACAAACCCACACAGCTCCTGCCCTGTGGAACAGCACAGCTTCTGAGCATGGGGCCACAGAAGGGCAGAGAGGACAGAACCAGGGACTGTTATTTGCTAAAGACATCATGAGCTGCAAGAATCTGTGTACACTCCCCCAGACTCTTGTTCAAATTCAGAGCATGTCTGAGCTGCCTGTCCAGACACCAAGGAGTGAGAAAAGACATTAGAGAAGAATGACAGGCAAGAGACTGTCTTCAGAACATGATTTGTTTGTTTTGCTTGTCCTTCTCCAAGATGAAGATGAAAGATTCTTCAAGCTGTGTGCTCTTCTGCTTTCATTGTCACTTTTTTTCCTGCCAGGGGTGTCAGCTGCAGATTTTGTGCCTTGGGCATGCAATGGGGGAGCCAGGAACAGACACAGAACAGCAGCACACTCAGTTGAGTGGAGTACAATGAACGTGGGGAAGAGCTGCTTCCAGAGGACCAAACACAGGAACCCAGTGAGAGCTCAGCTCTGGACACCCACAGCAGGATGAGAACGGCTATCCTGATTTTTTCTAAAATTGTCTTTCCAGGCTCACTAAATAGCGATACTGGCCTAAACATTACACAAGAGAAAACCATACTATTACCACTGAATTATTTTAATTTGATTTCTCATCCATTTCACTTGAAGGTGGCTCGTTCTGTGTTGTTTTAATCCTTTTGGAATTGGATGCACTTAGGATCCCTCATAAGATGAACATCAAACTTTCTCCAGTGCCTAATTAGTGCCTGTGTCTTCAGTTCTCAATGTTTTTGGGGTTTTTTAAAATTTTTCCTCCTATGACAATTAGAAAACTTTGCCTTTAAGGTGAAAGGTCTGATTGCAGTTTAGTGTCTGACTGGCAGAGCCAAATCTTTTCTACAAGAACCACAAATACTGAAGGATTCCTAACACAGCAGTGTGAAATGTAAACTGTAAAGTGGTACAAATATAGTAAAATGAAAGCTAATGAACCCTGCTGAAGAAAATTAAAGCTGTGTTCATAGCTGAGACCCTCCTGTCAGGAAATGTGGTGACATGCTTTCTTCATAGCTATGGGCTGGCAGAGTTTACAGCACCCTGAACCTGTTGTAGATATTTGCCAGGGTTGAATTTCTGCTCAGACTCTGTGCATCCGAAGATTCGTGGGCAAGAAAGGGACAGCAATCCTTTCTTCTGAGTAGATCTTGGATTACTTTGTAAAATGCAGAATTCTGCTAATACCTTAAATGTAAGAAAACAAGAATGAAAGGGTTTTAAGATGGATTTTATCTTGACAAATGAGTGATGCATTTTAATGCACCATAAACATGTAACCCTCACCTCTCCTTCATTGTAAGGTAACATATTGTTTTGGTTTCAGTTTACCTCCCACCTTCTGACTGTTCTGTTTTCCATTACTGCATCTTGCAGTGCAACAACAGAATCGTTGAATCATATGAGAAGGGTCCAGCAAATCTTATTTGTTCCACCAAAATTCCTTCCATGTGTTGAAGCTTCCTTTTTTCTTCTGCTAATTTTTGTCATGTGCTTAATTTTAGTCATTTCTCCCACACATTGGAGGCCAGCATCCTTCCCTCACCACTGACAGGTTTCGAGGCCTTGCAAGAAGTAACTGAAGCCTGTTGGATTTACCACATCCTCAGAAGAACGTAACCATGTGCATAACTTAAAGCTGCCCTCACAAAGAGGGAGAGCAGAAGAGCAAAACAGAAGAGCAGAAAATAGGAGTTGGGCTGGAGAGTATAATTGGTGATTCAATTTAGGGATGCTGCATGGTAGGAGAAGAGAACAAGACAAGAGCTGGGCCTGTCACTAATATTGGGGGCACATGATTTGAAAATGGCTGTTGAGACATAAAATCAATTACCTGGATTCAAATGTGGGAAAATGTTGCCACCTCCAAGGTAAACTGAGCAAATTCCCATGGAGTGGTGCCAGGCAGTGTGGGATTTTGAGCACGTTTTTGCTAGAGGCCCTTTGAAGTCTCTCAGTTTGAGCTCAGGATCATACAGGATTTGGGCAGGAACTACTGGGCACTTCATTTGCTCAACATATATGTTTGGAGGCAGGTTTCCAAGCTTTAAATATCTCTTTCCTTTGCAAAAGGATAATTTGGGTCATTGGTCTTCAAAGAATTTTTTCCAACAACGGTTTTGATTTGCTCAAGGAAAGTGAATGGGAATTCTGTTAGAAGCAAATGCATAGCAGAGACATCTACTACTGCCCTTTAACTGCTGGAGACTTTGCTCTTGTGTGTTTTATTCATCTCATAAAAAACAGCTTAGAACCTTGTAAAGAAAAAATATCACAGAAAAGACGTGAGACTTAGCACAAATATATACCACACACATAGGGTGGTCTTTTCTTTGCGTGTATCCAATAAACTTCCCTTTTTTCTTCGTGTTGTTTTTGCCAACTTCCCATTGTTTCCTCATATATGAATTTCCTTTGGCTTGGGCCACGCTACCCCATTGTTGTTGTAGGTTTTCTCACTCTCTACAAATTTATAGCTCGCCAATAAAAAAAAAAAAAAAGAGTGAGGATACACTTTATTAGCAGAGCCAAAGTATGTAAATGTTTATAAGAAGCAATGCTTATAGTAATCCTAAGTAAACTGTAAGAACATGTAAAACTTAAATGCTTAAAATTTTCTGGACACTACATTTTGGTACAGGATTAGACCTTTTGCTAGCCAAAATGTTAATGATTAGAGAACTGGAGCTGTGACCCATGTAAGTTTAGAATATGGGAAGTTTTTAAAAACAATGTTTGCAAAAAGTATTTGAGAATGTTTTGGTGATAATTACAGCCAGGCCCCAGAAAGATCTTTGCATTCTTCTGTTGGGCCAGAGGCGTGGGTTTAGAGAGGTGGAGGATCCAATGGGCTCCTCATGGCCAGGCATCCATCAGGACAGCCACTGTCACAGCTGGGCTGAGCTGCAGTTGCTGTTCCTCATTCCCATTCTCGTGGAGAAGCCAAAGAATCCGGAATGTGGATACAAGAGCATGGTCTAAATTATGTGTCTTTTGCAAAGCAGAAGTTTGCTTTTCAACACAGTCTTTAATTGCACAGAAGAAGTTAGGCAGAGTATTTGCACCAGCATGCTACTTATTATCAACATGGTTTTCATTTGAGGACTTTTTTTTTTCCCCCAAATCTGTTTGGGAGTACTCTCCTTTTCTGGGATGTTGGACTTTATTTTCTTAATCTTAGGATCACTCCAATTTCCTGTAGAGGAATAATTCATCCTTGACCCTCCTCTATCTGTTTTATTGTGCTCTTTCTCATATGAGATTAATTTGTAGTGCTGCCTTTTAGCATAGATGAAGGATTTCAAGGGTCAGAAAAACCTGTGCAAATCACTATTTTGATGCACTGGGTATTACTGGTCTTTTAAAAGTACTCCTGTATCCCTTTCTGGAGGCAATAGTGCAGCTAAACTGAAAGATTCTAGTAAACAAAAATTATAATTTTGACCAATAAGTCCATGTTACCATTCTTTGGAAATATTGCAGCAGCCTCTGTAAGTTGATTTTCCTAACTTTTTTTGTCATTTTTTCAAAAAATATTTTTTTGTTGGGAAAGAAAAGTGTATTTCTTTCTTTTCTCAACTGTGTGAGCATGACTGTGCATTTTACCAAAGCACAAATCAATCCCAGTGAGTTTTTGAAAGCAGTTGGTAAAGTGTAAAGTTGGCTGGGAAGTAGCAGGGATTCCATGGGACTCCCCCTTACAGGCTATAGTGGGTAGGATGTACTTGTGCTCTCAAGAGTCATTTCTTCTTTGTCCCAGCAATGACACCTCCATCTCATGACAACTGAAAAATCTCTTTATTCTGCCTTGGAATGAAGACAAGTCCATGCAACCAGTGGCTCTTTCACATGCTTTCACAGAAAGTGATGACTTCCATTTCAAATTGCAAAACCAAAGTTGTTTGATCAAATTCTTTTTTTCTTGAAGGGGACTAGAGAACCTTCCTCCATGTTAGGAACATTACCATCAAAATCTCTTTCCATGGAAAATTTAACAGAATTGCATCCTTTTATGAAGGAAAGCTCTGTGAAAAATATTCTGGCTGTCTCCTCCAAATGTTTCACAAACACTTTTTAAGCACCTTATTTGGATTTGCACTTGTGGCTGGGCTATGTGTCTGCAGTGAAATGTGTTGTTATTCCTTTGGCCAGTTACTGTTTCTCTGTTGAGTCTGAAATGAGAATATCTCCTGTGTTAGTACCTCTTTTGTGCTTCTTCTCACCTCCTTCAAGCTAAGCCAGCGAGGAAGTGTCTCCAATGGAACCTGTCTTTATCCATTGCAGCTTGTTCTGCTGACTGCAGAAACAATGTTCACACTTGCACAACATATTGAACCCTCCTAACTTGGGTCTTTCCTCAGTGATCCTCTCTGTCCTAAATGCAACCAAGGAAAAGCTGGTTTTAGTGAAGCTGAACTTTGAAATCTTCAGTACCTAAGTAGGTACTGAAGTAGGTACTGAAATGACTCTTGATACTGGTTTGCAGTCAGACCAAAGATAAAGGACTTCACAAATGTCCACTAATAATATTTCCTTTTCACTGGGCTCCAGCTGTAGTTGTGTCTCTTTTACAGCCTGTGTCTCTTTGGTGGTCTTAAGCCCAGAAGACTCCTTCCAGAGCTCTGCTGCTCATGCCAGATGCCTGCAGTGAAATTCAAGGGTGGTAGGAATGGGCTCCAGCCATTATACAACCACAAAAATCTCCTGATGATTCAGAAATTTCATTTAAACAATAAAATGCAGGGCACAGATAACAGAGGAAAGAAGAAAAAAGTAAGATGCAAGTGTCTCTTCCTTACATTTCATAGCTGACATCTGGTGTAACTAAAGATTTCATTAGTGCAGCTGTTGTCCTGCACTGTCTGCTTTATGCTCAGTTCTTCTGTGGAAATGTAATTCACTAAATCTGGGCTGGCTGCATTGAATGTCCTCTTCTTAAGATGCTTGGGTGACTGGGGGGGTTGCTCTCACTTTATAGATCAGGCTATTATCTCTGCAGAGCTTTACAGGATAGCAGAAAGGGATAGTGGTGGTGGAAGTTACTTGAGTCAGCAGCTGGGGAAAAAAGGAATAAAAGATTGGAACATTTCTTTTTATATTCTTGGCAATAAAATTGAGACCAAAGGCCAAACGAGCAGCTGCTCATTCTCGCTGGGATGTGGAGGTTCCTTGGGGGGATCCTGAGTCCCATTTTCCCCTTGTGACAGCAACATCAATCCACTGATTCTAGCACAGGGGGTGCCTGACCCCCTGACTTTTCCTTAGTGATGGTACAGCCAGAGAAAGACAAGAACTGCTCCTCTACAGCAGGAATTCTCCCGAGTGCTTCTGATGTGCACAACTTTGTTGCTGATGCCTGTGATACCCACTCTCATTTTCAACTCCACCACGATACAAATGGGGGAGTGATTCTGAATCAGCTCCATGGCTGCCAGGAGTCAGCAGGTTACCTTTCAAGGCTGGGGGTTTGCTGCACAAATCAGGGGACTGAAGGTGACCGGCTGCAAGTTTTCTCTGCTCCCAGCTTTTTTAGTGCATATTGATTGACATGAAAGAAAGCCTTCATGGTGGAAAAGGAAAGGAGCACAGGAAACCTCAAGTAGGAACTTGAAGGCAGTAACTGCCTGATGGTGGACAATACTGTTTCACAGACAGTGAACAAAGCAGCTCTATGATATGAATAATCAGATTTTTCTACACTGACTTTGGTTTTTTTAGTCCTCTGCCAACTGTGGCCCTTTCTTTGATGTTCCTGTTTCAGGTGTGGCTATTAAAGCCTCTCTGGTTGCATTTTCCAAGAAGAAATAGCTCAGTGTGTGTCTGTGTGTCAGTTGTGAGCAACACGTCCTGCGAGTCACTGCCATGGCCATTCACAGTTGGCAACACACATTTGGACACAAGAGGAGCTGGTAACAGAGGGTTACAAACCTGTGGCTTGAGCTGTCATCTGACCATGAATTTTGACACAAAATTTGGGTCACGTGGAAGTTAATTGCCTACATCCTTTTCCTGGTTCTGGTCTTGGTCCCCCTGTTCCAACCAAACTGGCTGTTTGTGCTCCTTGGAAAAGCCAAGCTGATGACTGTGAAAAGGCCTGCAAATGCTTTGCCTTCACAGGGTAAAAAAGAATCTGAATTGTAACTTTGAGCTTTGTGTACTAGGATGAAGAATGTTATCACATAATAATTCAGGGAAATTATCTCCACTCAAAGCATCTTCAACTGACCACAGATATGTTCTCTCGCATTCTTTGATACATCTTTAATGTGTTAGTGGACTTTTATATCCCTTTCCATTTGTGCCTTTCCTCTTGGCCTGTCACGAGACTTTTTTGTTTCATCTAATTCTTCAGCTAACAAACAAACAAGGTTATAAGAATAAGATTGTTAAAATTATTTGCTGTTGGGAAGTAAGTTTTAATCAATCAAATGTCTTACATGTTTAACAACTGCTTTAAAACAAACAAAAAAATTGTGGTGAAAAATCCACACACAAATAATTTTGGCTTTAGTTTATGTTCTTTATTCAATTGAAAATACCATTGAAGTCACTCAGATTTTTGCAGAAGTGAGAACACAGAACATCAAGCCTTGGTTCTTTTAAATATGGCTTTTTACTGCATCGACAGGAACATGTTTTCTTTTGATATTTAAGTTCTGAGAAAACTATATCAACTGGCAGCAATGTAATTAAGCAAGAAGAACAAGTGAAATCCTCTCCAAGCTAACCACAGGCTTTGGAGAAAGCTTTGTTTTCTCAAGCACAGTAGCAATTAAAACCTCTTCACTCAGCTCCATCACTATAAAGCAGGATGGGTGTCTGCTGCTGTTCATTCACACCTACCCTGTGTATTGCCTAAGGTTCAAATGTTCCTGAAAAACAAAAAGTACCACTTAAAGTGAACCTGCTCAGCTTCCAGGCAGAAAATTCTCTAATTATACAATCACAGAATGATAGAAGGGTTTGGGTAGTGAAGGAACTTAGAAACCATCTCATTCCAACCCCCCTGCCATGGGCAGAGACACATTTCACTGTCCCAGGTTGCTCCAAGCCCTGTCCAACCTGGCCTTGGACATTTTCAGGGATGGGGCATCCACGGCTTCTCTGAGTAATCTGTGCCAGGGCCTCACCACCCTCACAGGGAATAACTTTTTTCCTAATATCTGATATAAGCCTACTCTCTTTTATAATATAATTTGGAGATTCTGATTTTTTGCCAAGCCAGAACAGCTTCAAAGATAAAAGTAATGTTTCAATCAGCTTCTGATTTTTACAAATAATTTTGAGCAAAACAAGCCAGAAGTTGCACTTTTGGCATCATTCAAATGAAATATTTTGTTTTCCAGAGGTAAATGACTATTTGTGATGTAAATGTATGTTTAAACAGAAATGTTGACAGTGAAATATCATGTATCCTAAGGAAGAAATTCTGTCCAGCTGCTGAGAGAGAGGGTTCATTTGCTTGGTCACAGCTCTTGGAGCACAGCAGTTTGCATCTGCTTGTCCAAATGGAGGCAGAAGCTTCATGTGGAAGCTGTAGTGTCAACCCCAGGAGTAAAACCTTGTTGTCTTTTCCAGCCTAGTGCTCATATGGGTGTATCTGCTTGGGAGCAGAAATAGAGGTGAGAGTTGGACCTTCCCCTCTGTTGTCTTCTGATCTGGTCAAACCTCTTGCACAGAGTTTCAAAGTGGGTTCCAATTCGGATTTGGATCAAGGTTCCACTTCGGGATGCCAGACAGCAATTCACAGAGTCTGGGTGATGTTTTGAGCAGATTTCTATTCCAGTTCTGAGAGAAGCCATTTTACAACTAATTCAGGTAAAGTGGGCAGCAGCATTGCAGTGCTGAAGAGTAAAAATCTCACAAACTCAGTGAGCTGTTGAGATTAAGAATGGAAGTAATGCCAGTTCAGGTCAATATGTAAAATCTGTGCAAGCAGACGCCTGATAGAGCAGCACCAAATGCCACAAGAAGTGGCTGCCTGAGAGGGAGAGCTGCTTTGTCAGGAGAGGAGCAGCATGGGCCATGCTGGCAGGTGATTCCACAAGCAGAGGCCCTGATGTGGCAGTGCTGCCAGCAGCCCAGCACCAGTGTTGGCAGCTGGATGAGTGAGTGTACTTGGTGTCTCTGTGCAAATGGGGATGTAGCCAAGTGACCCTCTGATGTTCTGGCTAGTCTGTCTGGGGCACAACCCTGACCAGAAAGCTGTGACACAGTTCTGGAGCCTGACACACTGCCAAGTGACCAAGCACCCTCTGGGGCTTCTCCTCATCTTTTCACTAGTCTGCTTGAAACTGTGCCCTCCTGTTCAGGCTGGCCATACTGAACTGCTGTGACCTAGCCCAAGAGATGCTCTGACAGTGATTCCAGGAATGAGACAGATCCCTGGGGAAGCTGGTTGTGTACAATGGCTTGTGACCTCTGGCTGTGGTTGCAGCTGAGGAGTCACAGTGGGGTGTGGGTAGCAAAGCTCGTGCTTGTGGAACAATCTGCTCAGGCAGTCTTGGCATGGGATGGGGGTTTAGCACTGAAGCACCACGTTGGGACAGTAACTGCTCATGGGGAGCTATGCGGCATCTGGATCACCTCCAGAAGAGTCACAGGAAGCTTGGGAGGGGTTGAGATAACTTCATTTGCAGGCACTGTCACTGTCCCTGGCTGTGCCAGCCTCCATGGGGCCTGACAGGCTCCAGCTCTGTGCTAACAGCAGCACTGGCCTTGTGGCTGCCTGGCCAGCTGCTCCTCCTGCCACCTCCCACTTGCTGGAGTGAGGCAGGGAAGGCCAGCAGGGACCAGCAAGGAGCAGCTGCAGCCCAGAGCTGGGTGTAGGAATGGGAAGGCTGTGAGGAAGCAGTCCACCAGGAGTCCAGGATGTGGGTTTGTGTGTTGGCATGGAAGAGATTCATCTTGCAAATAGCCTCTGCAGGGAGTGCTGCTGTGGACATTGGGCCATGCCCCTCTGACTGTGGTGGAGCTAAAATAGATGGGATGAATATTTTTCCTTTAGAAATGTCCTGGAGGTGTAGTTCAGTTTGTGGAGATAATAATGTGAGAATTCAAAGACAATTGCTGGCAGAAGGGGAAGTGGATGTGGCTCAAAGCATTAGGAATTTTCTTCTTGAGCAAAAACCTCATATTTTAGAGATCTTGAGACTGAGTAAAATCTCCTAGGCAGTAGGGGACTGCAGGTACTAATTGCACGTTGAATAATTATCCATGCCCTCTGGCAAAGACCAATAGGACAAACTCTCAGGGATTAGAAATGGGTTTGCAATTTTAGATAGCGTAACAATTAGGGTAATATTGATAATATGATGTTGCTGATTCTTGGTTGCTGGTATTCTCAAGGCAGAAATTGATTTAGATTGGTAGGCAATGGTATCATCATAATGTTCATAGTTAAACTGGAAAACCCTTTGCATCTTATGGGAAGTACAAAGCCAACTGTGTCTGGCCAGTGCTGTCTTCTGCTCATAAAATATTTGCCCTACTGAGGAGTAAGTTCTGGTGTCTGTACATTGATACATTGCAGGAATGCCCAAAAAGGGGCTGAAAGACAACTGTAAGAAATTTAAAGTTAGAGTCACTGAAGAGATGCTGATGTGAGTTCAATAAGTTGTTGCAGGGATTGTGAATGTTTTCCAGAGACTGCCAGTGAATATGTCAGTGCTTAGTACAGGATAACCTGTGCTGGGGAGTGACAGCCCTGACAGAAATAATGCTGAAAATGTGTCAGTATTACAGAACAAGCTGGCAAGAGAGGCAGCCAACAAGTCCATGCTCTATAATATCCTTTGGATTTCCTGGAGATGAGGAACAGTGTGTCTGAGCTACTGCATAGGATGGGAAGGTGGAACCATGGCAACTGAATACGGGAAAGGCTTGGAATACAACAGAACTCTGAGAGTATTTCTTGTATAGGAGAATGTCTCCTGGAATCTTTGTTCCAGAGCTTCAGCCTTGTTAAAGCCCTCGTGTCAGCTTGTGAGGAAGGAGGCAGGAAATGTTTAAAAAGCAATCTGAACAGTTTAACCTCCCTGGTGGCTCTCTGCCCTGGGCAAGGATTTAATCTCTCATGTGATGTGCTGCCTAGAGGGTTGGGGCACTCCTGTCACCCTGTTCTAGTGATTCCAGGGAACACCAAACTGGATATGCATCCAGGTACTAGGATCATGTTTTCACAGGGTTATGTGAAGTACATCCTGCATTTTTAATGTGAAATCTTTGGCTTGGAGCTATTTAAGTCACCAGGAAGAACTGGAAAAAACAGTTAAATGTAATCAGTGCTACCAGTTATGCCAAGAGATCATCCTGCTACAATGTATGTTCTGTGCAAATAGCTGGGACATCTATGATTGAAAAATAAATACTCAGGGGCCTTCTGCCTTGGGAAAATGGCATCATCAGTGGATGTGCACACTGAAATAAATAAAATAGTATGTAACATCTTTCACTTTGGAAAAACTCACCCATCTTCTCACCAGATATGGACAGGACACTTGCTGAGCAAAAATGAAATTAAATCTATTCAAAATTTCCATGTCATCCAGGTTCAAATTACCAGAGAGGGATAATCTCTGTGGTAGAGATGAAAAATAAATGATTAATAGGAGCTTGGAAATGATTTGTTTGGAAGGTTATGAGCCCAGCCCAGACTTTGATAGGAAGGAATGTTAGATTCTCAGCATGCAAGTGGGTGTGTAAAGGAAATAATCCTTCGAAAAATAGTCCTGGGACTTACAGTGGAGACCAACAGTTATTTCTGAAGTTGGGTCAGTCACTAGTAACAAGTCAGTTTGCAGGCTGGATGCTGGAATGGCCTGGATTCCTGGTTCTGAGCGATGATCACAAGGGAAGCTGATAGCAGGATTCCTTGTGAATTACACAGAAACAGCAGAGCTCTTGCACTCGGGTGGTGACAGGAACAGAGCCAAGAGGAGATGACATTATTTTGGGAATGCCCAAATCAGAGACATCTAGAGCTGCTCTGCCAGATGTAGCCTCTTGGCCTAAGGACAGACCCAGCAGCTGTGTTTAGATTCTGCCATTTGAAAGAGATGGCTGTGATATAGATGGAGAGG
This sequence comes from Passer montanus, assembly GCF_014805655.1. Lineage (NCBI taxonomy): Eukaryota > Metazoa > Chordata > Aves > Passeriformes > Passeridae > Passer > Passer montanus. The sequence goes on along the minus strand of NW_024368485.1, from coordinate 7,573,767 downwards.
GGCAGGGTTAGGGAGAACAGCCCTGTTATCCATTACTGTTGCATTTTCCAGGATATTACAGATGGGTTCTGTGCTTTGCTCCTCCCATATTTACATCCTGCTTTGCAAGTGGAATCTCAGCTTCTCTTCAAGGTTCCCTGTGATGGTGAGAGGTCCTGCCTGGGGTACTTTGAAGGAGATCTTAAGGAGAGAAGGGGGGACTGTGCAAATGGCTTGGAGTTTTGTGTGTGTACAGTGCTGTTAACCAGGTAAACCTCACTGCTTGTTCCACAGCTGAGAGACAACCTCAGAAAAGGCTTTATCAACAAGGGAAAGAAGAATCATTTTGGAAAAGGCAGAAAGGTCTAAGGAAGGTCCCCAGTGTGAATAAGAAAGTATCCAGCTTGCTGACATTGGGGATATCTTAATTTGGGGGAAACAGAATAAGGAAGTCCCTTTCTGCAGGTGCTGTTTTGGCCATGCCTGTGTTTTCCTAGACGTGTTTCCATATGCCCTTTATAAATAGACCTGGTCGTCCTCTCAGCTGGAGCAGCTGCTGATCAGGTGGCAGGTTCATACCTTGGAGAAGGTAAATTTGGACACAGCAGTTTCTGGAGCTGAACCACAACCAAAGTCCAAGTGATTTTGGTGTCCTTTTGCTGCTCCGTTTTTCACATAGAGGAATTGCCTACTCTGATGTTCCAGTGTGCATGGCAGGCACAGGCACAGGGGGCCTGGCAAGTATCCAGTCTGCTATGTTACACTTCTAGAAATGGTTCTCCTTCACTGAATCCCAATGAAAAAGAATCTGGTTATTTCTTCTAGGGATATACAGTATGGATTGGTAAAACCACCTCTGTGCTGCCCATTTGTGTGGTCATTTTTTATCAAAGGAAGCCTTTACACAGAGTGTTACTGATAATCCAGGAAGAAAATCTGTTTAGAAATATGTGATGACCTTTCCTGATGTTCAGGCAGGAGAGCACAGAGAACCAGCCTCGGCAGCTGTTGGTAAATAACTGAGAAAACACATTGTTTACTATAAAATAAATGAACAAAATACAAAGGCTGTGATTGCACGCATGGAACAACTTGAACTTTTTACAGCCTGTTTGCAGAATTCAGCCTGACCCCGTGGAAGCTGCACAGTCCTTAGAGCATCTCATGGAAACAGAGGGATTTCCTCAGTGTTGTCACAGTCAGCAGCAGCAGCAGAAGTGGCTGGAGTGAACAGCCCAATGTTTGCACCTCTCCCAGTTGTGCCTCTCTCCTTGCTGGCCCTCTGGAGCTGTCCAGCAGAAGTCACAAAGGTGCTTTGTGACAGTGCCTGGCAGGAGGACAATCCTCCAGCAGATCTCAGCCAAAGCACCCCGGAGGAAGCCCTGGCATTCTTCTGCTTGGACAATCATTTATCTTCCATGGCAGCTGACAAAAAGAGCTGAGCAACTTTCCCCAGAATTTCCATCTTGAAGAAAACCTGACAAACTGCTGTTTGTCTCAGTTCCAAATCTGAATGAAAAGATAATATAATGGAAGATTTTTTGTGGGTTGAAAAGCTCTGAGGAGTTTTCATGAGAAATAACTCCTTGGCAGAGTGAGGCAGTTTAGTCAAAACTAGTCTGTCCTTCCACACACTGTGCACAAGTCATGGAGAGCTGTGGTTTCAGGGCTGTTAACTTATTGTTTTGCTTTTCAAGTCATGGTCTTGACTTTGTGGATGTGTCTTTTCATGGCTGTCATTCCTACCTTTGACCTTATTTCCAAATAGAAGTGTTGTTGGTCTGCAATTTTATTATGAGCTTGGCACAAATCAAGGCTTGATACTTCATTGACAGTACAAAATGTTCTCTTAAGCAGATGAAATGAAACTAGACCAATGGCCTTTTGCTTCTGAGGTATTAAAACAAAGGAATGGGATTCCTCCTGTAGCTTTGTACTCAAACAATAAATTATGCCAGAAGTGAGAACCCAGACCAAATCTTTCCCCATCAGAAAATGGGATTTTGTTACAACAGAAATAAATCTCTGCATCTGTTTTGTGGTGGTGTCCCATGGGACCCATCACTGCAAGCCTCTCCTGTTTTATTCTCTCCCCCAGGACCTGAGTGGTGTCTGAGTTGCACTGCAGGGGCTGCTCTGATGCCACACTAGTTTATGAGTGATGAGGTCTGGCAAGAAAAGCAGGTTTTAGCCGTGCAGATGCTGTGAGACACTCAGAGCTATTCACCTTCAGCCACAGAAGGGATTATTTGTTTACCAAGATGGATATTGATATCCAAAAATATTTGGACGTGATCTTCTTTTCTGGTGAGAATTACATGGCAATCATTTTTTCCCCTGCAGAATAATAAGAATGTAATTACTGCTTATTTTTCAATAGGAGAAATAATTCTTTGGGGTGTTTTCTAATTTGTTTTTCTTTGGATTCCAGTCACTCTTATGGGTGCCATGTGTTTGGGACTCTTCTCTGGGCATTTTGCATCCTCTCAGTAAGAACCAAATGAAAAGTTTGGGAGTAACTGACCATGTAGGCATTTTACATTCCTTTCCTGAAGGAAGTCTCTAAGAGTTGTTACAGAGGTAACAGAAACTGAGGCATTTGCACCTGGTGTTCTACAGTCTTAGGTAAAAGAAAATTTATTTATTTAAAATAAACTGGTTTCAATGACATTTTCTTAATACTCAAATTTTCACTCTGCACTGGAGGTTTCTCACATCCTTCTGATGACATTGGTTTTTTGGCCAATCCAAATCACCCAAACTGTTCATGCTTCTGCTGATGTCTCTCTCTTCTGCCAAGGTAGAGCCCTCTCTTTGCCTCCCTCTCAGTGAGGAATCCCAAAATGCTTGAAACTCTTCAGTGGAAGAAAACAACAGGGTTTGGTTGAGTGATTGCCCAGTTTCCTTCCTTGTTTCTTGTGTCAGGGACAGATTGTTAAGAACTGAGCAATTGATGCTGTAGGGTTCCTTAAAGGGAAGGGTAAAAAGATGTTTAAGGTTTAGGAAAGAGCACTAGAACCTCTACATGAGGCCTTGAAGCCTCACAGAACATATCTTTTACTCCTTATCAGCCAACAGCACATAATACCTTCCTGTTTTCTGTGAATTATTAGAACTGGGCAAAGTGCTGAACATAGCATGACTCCTGTTGAGCTTCCTTTATTCTCCTATGTTTGCAGTCTTGGCTAAGTATTGAACCTATTTAGAGAGCAGTTCCGTGGCTTTGACATGTGATTGGGTGATACTGCTAATTTCATATGTGCTGTAGGGGGAGAGGGAAATAATTGGCTGCTCTGTTATTTCTTGAGGTGTTGGAAATAGAGTGTTTGACTTCTGCCTAAAATAGCTCAGACTTGGTTTCCCAAGTTGGTAAAACATCAAAATACCTCTGCTAAAATCAGTATTTAACAGTGCTCACATGAAGGCAACCTGTGGGTAACCAGTTCTAAGTATATAAGGTGCAATAAATTTCTGAAGGAAGATAAGTCTTTAGTGAAACTAAAATATTGTAGTACTCCTTATTCTGAACTGTTATCAAATTCTTCTCAGCTGTGGTTTCCGTGGAAAGCTGATTTTCTCCATTCCCTGCTCCAAGAAGTTTCTATTTTCATTCACCCTAAGAAAATAAACTCACTGGAAGTATATATAAACATTTGCTTCAAGCTACTCCAGTAGAAACCAATCCAACATGTACAGAAGTCTTTCCAGTGACTGCAGTTTGATAATTTCCATTCAGTCTTGCAGTGAATGACAGTTCCGTTTAAAAAGAAAAAAGAATAAGAAGAAGGTTTTGGTGAAAAATAACATTTGGAATTTGTAAAATGAACCAAGTGGAGCTGGTTTTCTGCTGTGTTACACAGTTGGGTTGTGCACTGTACTTTCAGCAGTTCACAAGTGTGCAGGAGGATTGATCTGCAGTGAATCCAGTGTGATCTTTCACTCCTGATGCTAATTAAATACCTACCTATGAAAATTCTTCATAGGAACGATTTAACTTGATTCCGAGCATATTATTGCTTTCTCTGTACCAGGTACTTGCTATTTTTGCAAAGGCATCTGAAAAAAACCACGCACTAAAAGCAATCCTGAAGAGTCCTGGTGAGGTCTGCTGGGTTCAGAGGGCACAATTCTTACCTCACTGGCACTGTGTCATTCAGATCTGCATGGTCACAGCTTCCTCAGCTGTGAAGGGAATGAATTTACAGGTCCTGGTCATGTTTTGGTTTGTAATCGTGCACCATCTCATACTTAATCAGTGCTTCTGGATGTCTGTCTTGTAATTCTGCAAGGATTTCAATGTGGCACCCAGAGGAGCATCAGGAGCTGTGTTATTAGAAATGTCAGCAGGATCACTCACCCTCCATCTCAGGACAGACGGATGCCACAAGCCATTGTGGGAGGAGGCACCTCAGCCCTTTTTTCACACTCTTCAGCTGGAGCCTGAGCAGGACTGGGGGCTGTGACTTGTCACTTTCTGTTGGCAGGGCAGCACCCAGAAGACCCCTGGTGTGACAGGGTATTTCAGATGGGGTTGGTGTGCAGATTGGCAGTTCAGCAAAACCCCAAGGAGTGCAAAGTACCCCAGATGGAGAACTGCACTGCAGTAGCCATCTGATTTCTCCTTCTGCCTTCACATTGATTTCATAGGGCTGTTTCTCTACATGTCATATGTTTTCATTCTGATCTTCTTTACCAGTCAGACCAAGTCCATACAAATTCCTTGTCCGGGGCAGGTTTTCTTGATGATGTGTTATGCAGAATGTCCCTCTTCTCTAGCCAAGCTCAGATCATATGTCAATCATAGGAAGTGAAAAAAATATGTGGTTCAACCACAAAACCAATTTCCAAGACAGAAAATCAAAAATAGAGATGTTGCAGAGTGGGATGCCAAAGTATCATTGCATCTGGGAAAAGACTTCTGGGTAAATGAAATAGAATTTTTCTGTGGAGACGTTAACAAATGGGAAGGGTGTTGCAAAGCCTGCAAAAAGTAGTCCTTGGCCTGGTTGAGTGACAGACTGGACTTTGAGTGGCTGCACAACATCCTAATTATTTATGGAAAAGGTAGCATTATGTTTTCTTAGTGACCTTTGCTCAAGTGTGGATTTTCACTCGCTGATTGTCAGCCCTCACATATGAGTTATTTGTGTAGAACAAAAGCACTAACACAGAGGAAACTGGAAGTGTCTGGTGGTGTTTTCCCTTGCCCTCCTGGCTGCACACGTGGAAGAAAACAACCCTTAACTCCAGCATTGGCTTCCAGTAATGATCTATTGCTGCCTGCAGTGCTGATTCCTGGTGCTTGGCCCACTGTCAGGGTGATGTGACCTATATTAACTGCCATGTCCCATATCCACAGAGGAATTCCAAAAATAAGCAGTCAACAGTTGAAGAAGTTAATTGCTTTTATTTTGTCTGCTGACTACCAGAACTCTAAGATGCTGTTTTTCATTGCCTAGGCTAGAGCTTTAGGTGTGACCAAGATTACTGAGGAAGGAAAGAGTGTAGAAATCTTGGATTCACAGTTTACAAAAAAAATAATAGAAGGTTTGGTTCAGCTGGGTGCCTTTGCCAAGAGGAAAATGGGCCTGAATATTATATCATGTTAAGATTTCCTTACTTTTGTCCTTTTTTCTGGAGGCTTGGGGTGGGTGATTTAAAATGTTGTGCCAGCTTTGCTCTGAACCTCTGTACCAGGTACCTGAAGTCTTCTGCTTGCCATTCTGGATGAAGGGGACCCAACTGACTTAAGCTCATATATCTAAGGGAGCCCTCCCCACTAAACACACAATTCCATAATGCTGATTTTTTTTTTTCTTAGCACTTAGTACATCTGAGAGGGAAGGGGAAGGGTGTGATTTCTCACCCAGAACACAGCTCTCAGCAGTATTGGCTTTTTTCATCCAAAGAAGCCCAGAGTAAGATGAGCACCAAGTTAAAGGAAACAATGGGAGTGTAAATGTCATTTAAACATATACATCTGCAAGCCATTCTCTCCTGAACGCTTGGAAAGTTTGCTGTGTAAATATTGCTTTTTCTTCCTCCTTCCCTGCTCTGCTTGCTCTCAGCCTGGGGACATGAGGAGGGTGCAGCACGGGATACCAGGCAGCGCCATCACTGCAGAGTCCTTAATTCCAGATATCACCCCGTGCAGAGCAGTTGAAAAGCTCTGCCATTAAACAGGCAGGTGGAAGCCTCGGCAAGGAGCCCAACACAGGAACTAAACCATTGCAGGCATGGCCCCATTAAAGTACCTTTCAGTCTGGAAATGAGAAAAATGCCTTAGGCAGACCATTCTCAAAATAGCGTTGCAGACACAAAGCCAATATAAACATTAGATGCTCTTAAAGAGCATTTGTTTGAATCGTGGGGTTGAATTGACTCCTTCACCACTGACAGACAGTGCATATATCTCACTAGCAGCTCTCCAGAGGGTTCTCAGCTGTTTGTGTGGGGAGACAGACACTGTTCTTCAGGGAGGTTTCTGTAGCATGGCTGTTTCTAGAAGGTAAAAGGTCAACAGCAAAGTTCTGGAAATGTAGTAAATAAATACTCTGACAGCCCTGCCCATCATCTGTGTTGACAGAATTCTCCTGAAGTTATTAGTGTTATTTATTTGTTTTTACAACAGCAGCACTAATTTAATTTTTATTAGGAGCCCCAGCTGTGGTTGGGGTTCCATTGTTACAATCAGTGGAGAGGCATGTCATAACAGGCAGATCCTCTTTGAAATATTAGTGCTTCACTCTGAGCAGCAAGGCTGAGTATGGGAGGTAAGGAGGGTTCTTCTTCTTCCTACCCTACAACTGGAAAATGGTGGCATGCAAAATTTCGCAAGTTGGCCAAGGCCAAGGCCACCCACAGTCCAGAAACTGCAAGCTGGGGATTGTAAATCTGTCAGCTTTAATGAGGTGTCTGGCTGGGGAGAGTCTCATATGAGTCCAGTTTAAAAGTTAAACAGAAAAAGCCCTGCAAATGTACTATAGGCAGCACATGGTGTGCGTGGTCAGCGCTGCTGGAGGCAGTGCAGGGTGTCCCATGCCCTCAGAGTGAACGTGTGTGTGTACTCCCACCAGTCTAGGTCGAGGCAGAAAAGGGCAAGATTTCAAAAGAGAGAACACAGTTTGGTGAAAATGCAGACCAGACAGTCCTGAAATGAAGGATTACCTCCTTTCTCAAAAATGAAGCAGCCATAACCACCTTTACTACCACGAGTGGCATTTCTGACGTGTCCCTCTGCCACTGCATGAGCAATGAACACAGGCTGCTGTTTCTGGATGTGATGGGTGCTGGTATTGTACATCAGCAGAGTTCCCTCACCCACTCAACGTGTCTCCCCTCACACCTGCAGCCATCAGTTGCTCACAATTAGGTGGATGATGTTTCCTGACTTTCACCAGGAGGTCAAGTACAAAGCAAAATGAGATGGAAAATACTGTAGCATGTGGTGGTAGAGGGGGCAAAAAGGAGCAGGAAAGAAAATTATTTCCATTCTGACGCAAAGAACTTTCAGAAATTCCTTCGTGAACTCTCAATATTTCCTGTCCTCCCTCATTCTGTATTTTCTGAAGTATGAAGACAGGATGTTCCAGATGGAATGAAGTTGCCAGGATGACGGAAGGTTGTTTGTGCAAACTGAAAACCTTAAATATTTTCCTTTCTTGGGTTTAGGACGATGGTATTCACAGGTAGCATTTGTGTTGCCATGACCCCATAAAGCATGGGCTTTAAAAGTCATGCAGATAATCACAGATTTTGTCCTGCTTTAGGCACTGATCACCCAGTTTGAGCTACTTTTTGGGAAAAAGCATCTATAGGAGAAAGCCTGATCTCACCCAGAAAGAGGACAGAATGCTACAGAGAGGATTTGTGTTATGGAACATGCAGAAAGTCCAATTTCTTCTGTCACCTTTCACAATTTCCATTTCCTTAATGGCAGCATGACCTGATCATGTAGAGCTGAAGATATTACCACACACATGATTCTAATGCTGTGAGGCTCCCAATGGATCTGAAGGGAAAACAAGGAATTCATCTAAGGATGACCCTGATTTTGCCAAGGGAAGTCAATGAAAAAAACTTCTATCAGCTCCAGTTAAGCTTGGTTTTTAGTGCCATAATTAAACATATATTACAATTCTGCCTCCCTGTTTAACTTCCACTAGAAATGAGTCCTTTAACATAAGAAGCATTCGTTTTGTTTATTCTGTTGTTGAGTGGGATAGGAGGTGGAGGCTCAGAGTTGGACTGCATCTGGCAGCTGGGAAGAGACTTCAGGGCAGCCTGCAATGACCAAGCCACTCCTCTCAATTGGGCAAGGACCCTGTCAGTGACAAAACCTTTTCCACACCTTCTCAGTGCGACCACACCTCCTAGAAAGGGGCAGAATGGCTTCAACAATTCTTTCTGTCTCTGTCTGGGGCCCTGAGGGTGCAGCCCTGCCCCTGAGAGGCTGGTGAGCAGCACTGGCAGCCCAGGGCACATGGATTAGCCTGCTCCAGTGCCACCCATCAAACCTCTTGGTACAACAAATAGGGAGCACATGATTTCTCCATCTCATCTGCAAATGCCATATTAACAGTTCACATGGCAAGGCGAGGAAGATGCTCCTTTATTAAGTGCTAAAACAGGCTACTTCAGCCCTAAGCTAAAACAGGCTACTTCAGCCTAGTCCCAGATAATTAGAAACACCTTGTTCATCACTACTCAATTTCCCTCAGCTGTTTATGTTTGTTCTTGATTCTTTGCTGCTCTTAAATAAATGAGCTTCTCAATTTCAAATAAAGGACATTCTAAAAATAACTGATTCTTGTGAATCAGAAGGCTGCCTAAAATATAACCAAATACACTTTTTTCCGTTTTCCTTATTGCAGCTATATTAAAGCAATCTGAAAGTAAATCCCCTCTAGTCGCTGGTAGGACGTGGGAGGTGTTTGCACCTTCTAAGTGTGGCCAGTCCTGCTCAATTGGCCACACCTGCACTTGGTTTCAGAGCAAGGAAGGAGCTGGACTTGGAGGGAAAGGCTGGTGGGTAAGTGGTGTGCTGATGTTGCTTTTATGGAGGGCTGTAAGCTGAGGAAAGGCTGAATTGGGAATATACTGCTCTGTGAGTGAGCTGGACCACTTCTGAGCTTGAGGCAGAGACCTTTTTATAGGGTGATGATGTTAAACTGAGGAATACTGCCTGGATGAAAGCTGCTGCTGTGAAGGTGCCTCCTGAGGAAGAGGAAAAGAGTGTGGGGAACCAGTGAGGACTGGAGTTCAGCTGCTCTGCACAAAGTTTCCTGGTATGTCAGAACTTTTTCCCTTTGAAAAGGGTAGACTGCTGAGAGCAAGGAGTAAGAATGAAAGTCTTGGTAATGTGGTTACAGCCCTGGTTGTCCTGTGAGTCTTTAGGGTGAGGCCTGGCAACTCTGCCTGGTGCAGCTGGAAGACAGTCGCAAGGAGAGAAAGCAAGCCCTGCTGACTTGGGCTGAGTGAGAGATCAGAGGTTTCTTTTTCTTCAGGAAAATGCTCCTTTGAAAGTCTGGGGTCTTGATTAGCCCATTTGCTGTTAGCTGTCTATAAATGGCTCCCAGATGAGATCCACTTCAGCTCCTGGAAATGATGCAGCATTAATAGGTAATTCAGAATGGTGAGTGAGTCTTAGGGGACCTGTGTTGGCTCTTAGAGTCCCAAGATCTGTTTGGGATGATATCACAGTCTGCAGGACCCTTTGTAAGGATGATGGGCTCTGGATGGCTTTATTTTATGTACATGTACACAGGCAGGTGCATAAATAATGATAAGTAACCCCTGCAGAGCTGTGGTGAGCCTGCCAGCCTGCTCTGAGTGGCTCTGTGTGCCCTCTGCCTGTGGCTCACCAGTGAGAGCTCCCTGCAGCTGAGCAGGAAGGAAACGTGAGGCTGATCTTGTGATGCAGTCTGATATTTGAGCCTTTTGTTAAACTGATGGCATGTTGTTGGGGTAGTGTCTGTGAAGTTAAAGCTTTCATCAGAACAAGCAGTGGTGCTTTGATTCCAGTACAGGGAGGATGTTGTAAATCCCAGGATATTGCAGGTTCAGGGAAAGGGTGACATCACTTAGACAAGTTTTTTAAGCAGGTTCACCAAAATCTGCAGACGTTTATTGGTCCAGATGAGTTTGCAAGTGTCAAATGCCTGACCTTCATTTCTGTTGTACTTTCAAGAATTAATGCAGGTGTTGGTACATGCTGTTGGTAGTGATTAGAAGGAAAGGCTTGAAATCCTTTGTTCTAGGATGTAAAACTCCATTTTTCTTTAGTTACCCAGGCTAATTAAGATACACTTAATTTCTGGAGCATTGACTATGGCTTGTCTGTGTGCAAAGTGATAGCCAATGGGTTGTTGTTCTACAAAAACTTGTTTTATGCCTTGCAAAAATCCTTTCTCTCTGATCCCTGTGGATTCAATCTCTGTTTGATTCCTGTATGAACCATTCACTTAAGAGCTGGACTCAAGGATCCTTGGGAGTCCCTTCCAGCTCACAGTATTCTGTGCAACCTGTGAGCTGAGCAGGACTTGGGGGCACAAGTTAGAAAACTTGAAAGTTAGAAAACTTGACTGAAATAAGAAACTGGAAAAATTTGCATGATGGAATTTGTGATGGTGGTGGCTGTAGCACTGATGAACTGAGCTGCCTTCCCTGTCTCTGTGCTTGGGAAAGCACCAGAATCCTTCCCAGCCTTTCACATACTGAGCTGAGGATGTGTTTCCTCTACCTGATTTTTGTGGCAACTCTGTAATACATTTCTAAATTAATTTTTGGTTCTGCTTCACAGATACCCTTCCCTTCATTATAAGAGTGAGTGGTGGGAGTTTGAGGAAAATGGGAGAGGCATTTTCAAGTTACAGGATCATCCTTCTCTTTGGTCCATTATTGCTGTTGTCACTGGTATTTAGTCATCCCTCCCAACCGATGGAGCTTGCAGGGTGATGAGGAACACAGCCCAAGGATTGTTTGGAATGATCTTGTGCAGTCAAATGCCTAGGACAATGGAAATTCTAGGGATGGTTTTCCTGCTCTGATTCCTGATGCAATTAATCCCTCCTCTTGAAACAGATTATGGTTTGGGCTGGGCAGGGGGATAGAAATCACTCATCCAACCCAGAACGTTTTGAAGTTACTCTGTTCCTTTGTGGATCAGCAGGGACACTGAGCTGTGTGTACATGGGTCCTGAAGCTGGTTTACTGTTCAAAGTGTATCACTTTGTGACTCATCCTGGCCACTCCTGAACTCCAGACTTGATGGGTGGCTTTGTTTGGTTTTGGGTTTTGCTTTTATCACAATGACATTGTGGTCTGTTAAGATAGTGTGCCACAAACCTCTGATTGGAGCAGGAGATCATTTCTGCCTGAAATCACTGAATCTACTTGAAGACAACATTGGATGTTGTCCAATAACAACATCTCAGTAGAGGTCTGGGGAGCTTCTGGTGTGGGGTGTGAGCTGTGGGAAATTCAGGAGTCTTGGCCAACTAACCAATATGATTAAGTAGAAGCCATTTATTGTTTATATTATGTACTTATTTATACATTATAACTCTCCTGTATATGGTGATCACGTATTTCTTATTGGTGCCTTTGCTCGTTGACATGTTTTGTATTCTTATTTTGTATTCTTTTGGTACTTCTCAGAATATGTGATTGGTTACAGTCTAGGTGTTTTGCTGCCCCTGTTATTGAGTTTTTGTAGTCTTGGAACTGGATTTCTCCATTTCTTATTTTAGCACAGTTGATGTCTTAGTAACCCTGATGAATACCAGAGTGCCCTGAGAAAATTCTGATAAGCAGTAACAAGTGAAATGGCAGGTGCACCCTGAGGTCTGAGTTGTCCAGATACATTGCTGCAGCGAGCCAGGCTGTGGATGGGCTGGAGTGCAGTTTCAGGCTGCTTGTAGCTGCTGCCTGCCTCTTCCTGTGCCCCTCCAGAGTGATGGTGCCCAAAACCTGCAATCCATGAGGAAGTTATGAATCCTTCCCTCCACATTTCTATACATACTGCCTCATTTGATGCTTTTTATAACAAATGTTTTTGCTCAAGTGACAAATGCTGAGGTAGGAACCTGTCCTTTTCCCTGTCATATCAGCTCCAGAAGCTGAGGGAGGTCTCTGCAAAGAATTTCTTCATCAAATAATTTTCTGGAGTCTCAGCAGAACAGCAATAAGAAACAGAAATGGTGGGAAGTAAATGTAATGGCCACGCTGTAATGGAGGAATAATGGTGTTTGACAGTTGCAACTTAAATGAAATGATTTTTCTAACATTGTGACTTAAATTTTGTGGAATTTCTGGCCTTGGAAATGTTCAAGACTCAGCTAGACATGTCCCTGAGCAGCTTGGTCTAATTACACCTGCTTTGAACTGGAGGTTGGAGTAGATGACTTCCAGAGGTCCCTTCTTACTTAAATTATTCTGTGCTTTTAATAAGAGTATCCCATACCTTGGTCCCTTTCTCTCTGTGTGGTGTGTGATATATGTTACACTGTTTTGGCAGGGATTTTCTGAGTCACTGAAGTAATTTATACTGAAATAATTCTTGAAAAGATTAATGAATATTATACCACACTGTATCATTTTACTGTGTGTGCTACTCTTCCTATCGGTGCTTGGCTGTATTCGTGGCTGCTGTAAATCACTTTAGCCATGTGGATAGTTAGTTGCAACACTTTAATTTCTTTAGTTTAATATATTCACATCTGAACCTTGGTTTTCTTAGTACTGTGTCCAATGTGTGGTGCTTAAAAGGAGATTAATGTTTGGGGGTTATCTATTAACTTTTAAATTCATAACGAAACCTCTCTCAGACTTGGTCTAGGCTCCTCAGGGGCAGCCAAATAAAATTCAGGATTGCTTCTAATCTTTTCCTCATTGCTATTATGATTAAAGATCCTCTGTCTACATGAGAACTGGGCCCTAGGATGCTTTCATTTTCAGACAGGACTCCAAAGAACTCCTATAATGTTAATATCTTTCATGCTGGTGAAATGTCACTGATTTTTTTTTTATTGGCAGAGAATTTGGCCTATTCTGCAGTGTTTCAGGGTTGACAGATTGAAGATCCAACCTCTGCCAGTTGGCTGGGAGGAAACACCAAGCCTTGGATGCACATAATCTTGTGGGAACAGTCTACTTCTGGAAATCAGGAACTATTTCCTTAAACTGCTGATTACTTGGAGACTGTACCGCAAGGAGCATAATTCTCCTGCCTTGTTTCTGTTCCTAAACAGCTGTTTCCTGGCCGTGGCTGGACACTGGGTACTGGGCTGGAAGGCCCTTGGATTTAGCTCAGTCTGGTTGCTGGTATTGCTCTGGCTGGAGCTGTGCCGAATCCTGGTGGGTGGAGGAGGACCCAGACAAATGATCCAGCTGGGGACTGAGGGAGGGTGGTTGAGGAAGAGTGATGGAGGTGGTCATCCTTGACTGTTGAAATGAGGCTTAATTGCTGCTGTTCAACAAACACTGCTGCTGTTCAACACATGTCACAGGCTAAAATCTCCCTTGATTTTAAGGTCTTAATCATCTTGCCCTGACAATCAGCAAAATGGACATACTGTGCGCACCGCAAGATGTCAACAAGACACACCCACTGTCCACATTTGGCAGCTTTCTTTGAAAAGTGAAATAACAAGCGCCAGGAGTGCCAAACCAAACCTAAAATGAAGACAAAACCAGAAGGACCATCCAGATGGGTGTGTGTCTATTTGGAACAGACCTTTTTTCAACAGGTCTCATGACACGCTTGTCCCAAACTGGAATCCAAGTCATCAGGTTTATGGTAACGAATGATTCAAAGTGAGCAACTCCCTCCCCTTCTCTCTGCTCAGGTTTTTTGAGATTTCTATGGTGAGATGAAGGAGGGGAGAAATCTAAGACTGTCCAACCTCAAACCTCTAATGCACAGTTCCATTACTGGTGATGGATAGTGTGCTGTGGGCACACCAAATGGAAAGTAAATTGATTAGGTTGTACTTGCCTTAACTCAGGGTTGTCTCAGACTTATCTGGGGAGCCCAGGTCACTTTTCTAAAGGATTTAATGGAGTCTTTTGAAGCCTGAAGACCTCGTTGTGTCCCAAAATATAAGGACTAAGATGATCAGGGACCTGTCTGTATATATTGCTGAACTTTTCTTATTTATTTTTTCATTTCCTGCCTGTCTATGAATATGTATACATAGTTAATTCTTTATAACCTTACATTCTTTGCACCATTACTTATGTAGAACTGATCATTTTAAATTAAACCTTACTGTTTATTGAATATTTAAAGACATCATTATGAAGAATTCCAGAGTAGAAATCAATAGTTTAGTCATCCATAACCAAAACTTCTTAGGTGTTTTAAATGGAGGCGTTCTCAAGTTTTTCCTCTGTATTGAAATATTAGCTAGAACAAAAATGACTGCTGAACCTTTTTAGTTAGCCTGACTGTTGTAGTGCTTTCTCCAGCTTTCCAAATCTGCCGTGGTCAATTAAGGACCACATCACTTGCCATTTCGACTGATGTTTTGTAGCTGTGAGTTATTAAAACATGTGGGGGTTTCCTCTCTAATATATTGATGCTTTGGAAGCTTCTACTGTGTGCTCTGCACCCTCAGCCATAGAGAACAGAGAGGGAAAGCAAAACTTTCCATCAGTTCATGACATGCGGTCAAAGTCGCATTTCAGCATGCACTAAACAGATCCTATTCTGTTTGAGTTGGTTGACATTCAGGGATGGAAATGAAATTATAAAAATCATCCCTTATTCATAAAGTTACTGAATGGTTTGGACAGGAAGAAGCCTTAAAGATCATCCAGTTCCAACCCTCCTGCCTTGGGCAGGGACATCTCCCGCTGGACCAGGTGGCTCCAAGCCTTGTCCAGCCTGGCCTTGAACACTTCCAGGGATGGGGCAGCCACAGCTTCTCTGGCAACCTGTGCCAGGGCCTTGCCACCTCGTGATGAAACATTTCTTCCTAATATCTAATTTTCCCAGTTTGAAATTTCCCAATTTGAAGCGGTTCCTCCCTGTCCTGCCTGTCCTGTCACTCCATGCCCTTGTCAAAAGTCCCTCTCTAGCTCTCTGGTAGCCCCTTTGAGCACTGGAGGGTTTCTGAGGTCTCTCCAGAGACTTCTGCAGACTGAACAACTCCAACTCTCAGCCTGTCTTTGAAGGAGAGGTTTTTCTTCTTCTGCCCTCCTTGGCTTCAGTGGATGAGGATATATTTCCTTAGGAAGATGCTCTGTATTTGCAGACCATCATGTTTGCCAAGCACTACTGTAATTAGAATAGTAAATATTTGTTTTTGATTGAAAACGCAGTAAATATTTGTGTATAACCCATATAAATGGCTAGAAGCATTTTTCAGCTGAGCAGATGCAGCCTTGCACTGACCTTTCCCAAAAGTTTTCCTCTTTTTCTGAGAACTAAGTCATATAGTTAGAACCAGAAATAGCTGCTGTTCTCTTCGCCTTCCAGGGAGCTGAAGATCAGGGCAATGAAAAAACACATAAATGAAAATGATCCCCAAATGTTCAAGCTTGCCTGAACTTCTGTATTGAGAGAAGTCCTGATCCAAATCTTTGCACCCCAGGCCCTTCTTTAGTTGTAGGGTTTGTTTGCATTTGCAGCTTTAAAATGTTTGTTCCTTTCAAACGGGGAAGGAAAGCAGCAGAGCAGAGAGCAGAGGGGTGGTTATTTATGATGCCCTGAGAAAGGGGTGCTTGCTCTTTTTTCCTTAGTTTACTTTGGGAATTTTGCTGCTTTCATTTTGTTTCTGATCTTCTGCTTGCTACCCAGATATGCACTTTATCCTCTACTGGCATTTAAAAGGGCTGTTTCTCCAGAAGTCATTTTGTTGGTGCTTTACAAATATGACTGCTCTCAATCAGCTGCAGCCGTTGAGATGCATCAGTGTGTGATTCAGTTTTGTTCTGGATTCCTTCTGGAACCTTCACAGTGGCATAATGTAATTAATAATATTAATTAATTATTAATAATGTAGTCAAAGTATCTTCTTGGTTCTATTTCAGTAGAAACACAGTGGTCTCTCACAGAACTGACATGGAAACTGGTTAAGATGCTGAGGCAGAGCTCGTGCAGTGAGGTGGCTGCTGCAGTCTGGGTTTCACCTCAGTGCGGCACGAAATGCTTTCCCTGCTGCTGCTGGCCCTTGCGGGGGGTATGAAGGGAGGGTTTCTCCTCCTTTTTGGGGAGTCTAAAAATTATGGATGTGCACGAAATGCTTTCCCTGCTGCTGCTGGCCCTTGCAGGGGGTATGAAGGGAGGGTTTCTTTTTTTGGGAAGTCTAGAAATTATGGATGTGGCTAGAGCAGAGGAGGAAGCTAGGAGTGTTACAATGAGAGAGCAGTGGTTGTTCAGCAATGAGAATTTGCCTGTTCATTGTGAGAGTTCATCTCTCAGTATCTGTGTGCAAGACTCTTGGTGGAAGAGGGAACATTCCATGCACACTCCTTTCCTGCTGGTTTTCCATGGGGTTTGCTCTGTGGCTCTGAGCACCTTGTGCAGGCAGCTCTGTTCTCAGCACTTGCTCAAAGATCACTTGCTGTTCTGGCACAATCTAGCAATTTCTCCAGTAGATTCCTAAATGTGTCTAAATGTCAGAGTGGGTAGAGTAGCAACCAGCTCATTGATAGGAACAGTATATCCATAGGAGCAATAATTTGCAGCCCCCAACTCAGCTTTCTCCATGCTGTAGAGTGATTGTCTGCAGTTATGTTAAGCCAGGCATGGGGGAGTGGTCTGTCTCTTATAAATGCCCCTGCCTCAGGTATTTGCAGAGGCAACCTTCTCTTCTCTGCTTCCAGAACATACCTGCCTTGAGAGGTTTTATTCCATGGCACTGGACTTGCAGCTTAGCATTGCACAATTAATGACAGTCCATCTTGTATTCCATACACATCTTGCTGACCAAGGGTGCTTAAAAGGAAAAATCTATTTTTTCAAACATTTAAAAGTAACTGGCTGGAAGATGTAATGTAACAATTGAACACCCATCTTGAACATGCTATGGTGAAACTCTTCCTCAAAACTGAGGGTCTGCAACCAGGCTTGAGGAAAAGTCAAACCCTGAGAAGTTTCAGGTGCGTCCATTTTATGAATGTGTCCATAGTGTGGACTCCATTGGTGACCAATTTCTTCAGAAATTAAAAAATATTTTTAAAAAATGCAGCTGAGAGGGATGTAGTTCTTCTAGGGCATCCTCTCACTGTGAGCAGCATCAAACCCAATGATGTCATTAATTTCAGATTTTCATTTAACCTGGCCTTAATTCTCCTAATGGTGGATGTTCTGTCCAAGAAAAACATTTTTGTGCTTCACTACTCCTTTACTCCTAATGTTTTCCTCTGAATATGAATATCCTCTGAATATGTGTAACTTAATCATATTTCTATTTGTTCTGACCACCGTGGATTAATTCTTTCCCCTTTTTTCAGCAGTCCATTTTTCTTCTCTTAAAGCAACCCCAGTTTCTCAGTCTTTTTTGGCAGCTCATGATTTCTGAACTTTAGACCATTCCCATGACTCTTCTCTGGAATTTCTCTAAATGGTCCAAATCAGGGCATAATTATTCAGCTGAGGTCTTGCAAAAGCTGAATGAAGTGGGCACTTCATTTACCTCACAGTTTTTACTCCTGGTTATGTGTTCCAAGATGATGGTTAGGGCTTTATTTATTCAAAAGCCTGGTTCTCTTCATGCAGGCAGCACTTCTGCACAGTCCTTACCTCTTCTTCTAGCCATAAATGAGTCTTCCCACTTCAGTGCAAAGATATTGCACTTACTGAATATTCTTGGATATTGTTTTTTGTCACATAATTCATTAATGTAATTTGGAACTCCAGTCCTGTCCTCCAAGGCAGATTGCCTTCTAGCAGCAATGTCATCCGTCTAAGTTACAATGTCTATGCCAGAGGATCTGCATTAGTTGGTGCCACCTTAAATGCCGGGAGCTGTGGTTAAAATGCAATTTAGCAGTTCCATTTTGACTTGAATTCCTGGTCAGTCCCTCCAGGAAAAGTGCACCCAGAGATCTGCATCACATTCTGAAGAGGAGAAATCTGAGGCCCAGAGGAGCCAGCAACTTGTCCAAGGTCACGGAGGAAGATGGCAGGGAGCAGGGTCCAGTCCCAGCTGTGTCAACTCCCAGACCAGGGCCTCAACCACAAGCCCATCTCTGTGCCCAGCTGAGTCTGTGTGTCTGCCTCCTGGGCAGAGCCCAAGCCCTTGGTGGAAGATCAGGATACAGAGTAAGCAAAGTTGTGTTTATTTTAGAGCGCGCTCCTTGCAGGCCCTGGATGTCGGAATGCGTCACGGGGTTTGTGCTGAGCCCTGGCACAAACACCAGCCTGGCCAAGGCAGGCTTTAGGAAGCAGGAGCACCTCACCTGGTGTTGATTACACTTCTGTGTATCCTGTCTGCTTGGGGGAAATCTGGCTAATACATGTTGGGATGAGTGGATAGTAAGAATAGGAAGGAATTAGTGGTCATGGGGAGGTCAGAGTGAGCGGCACAGCTTGTTAATATTAATCCTGAAGCCAGATGGGCTCATAAGATGTATTGACTTCGGGAAAGGTGATGCACTGTTGCATTTAGATACTTGTCCTGTGAATTCTCTGTGTGATTTGACTGGACCAGCTTCACAGGGATGCCAGCTGTAAGATGTGCCTTGGGAGCAGAGAGGTGATTATGCCCTGCTTTGCTTTTTGGCTCGTTATCACAGGAAGTGTATGCCTACTTCTCTGGTGGCCTGTCCTGCAAACATTGTTAGAGTACTAGAAACATGAAGCAGATGTGGGTGAAGGGTAGAGTTTCTGACTGAGGCTAGTTCTGTTGCTGGGGATGTATCTTAGAGAAAAAAAGGGATATCTAATTCAAAAACATACTTGAATATAAATCCAGGAAAATAAGGCTGTCTTTAGTAGTTAAGTGATTTGCAGTGAAGATTCTCTTCTAGTCTACTTCATCTTGGATCAGACACCTATAGTTGCCCAGCCCTATACAGTGCCAGGGTTAAACCTGTGCTGGCTGAGCCATGAGTGATACTGGGATGTTTGAAATGGTAGGAACAAGGGGTAATGTTGTTTGTGGGGTGCTTGGGAGAACTGCGTTCTAAGATCCTCTGAATTGTGGAAAGAAGGAAAGAAAGAAGGGGTTAATGCAGCTTGTGGGGAGACAGGAAATGTCCCAGCTGGAACTGATTAAATCTGCTGTGGAGCCTAAGCTGCTCAGATGGGAGACACATGGCAGAGTGAGATGTGCTGCTTAGCTCCAAGGGATGTCTTATCTCTAAGTGGGCCTTGAGCACTGATTGGAAGTCTCCCTCCATACTTAGGGTGGATCTCCTGGGCTATCAGCAGAATGTCAAACCACATTTTTAACCTTTTCC
This sequence comes from Passer montanus, assembly GCF_014805655.1. Classification (NCBI taxonomy): domain Eukaryota; kingdom Metazoa; phylum Chordata; class Aves; order Passeriformes; family Passeridae; genus Passer; species Passer montanus. The sequence continues at coordinate 7,554,378 of NW_024368485.1, read as the reverse complement.
ACACAAAAGTTTCACATGCCCAAGAAGAGGCATAGAAGTGAAAATAGAAGGTGAACAGAGGTGAAATAGAAGCTGCATGTTTTTCTGCATCTGACCACCAAGCCATTAGAGAGGCTCTAGAGCTGTTGGGTGCCTCACTGTCCCTCTTCCTTCCCCTCTGTCTCTAGGCAGAGCAGTGACATGAAAGGTGAGGCAACCTGGACTGTTCAGAGATGGGAGAAGGACTGGGACAGCCTGCTGTCAACTGAGTCTTAGAACATGACAGCTGTCAGGGCAGTGTTAATTGTGGCTGCATTTAATTAGCAGGGCCTGTGACCCCAGCACAAAGTCCTAGTTCATGAGCAGTTTCAATTTGTACAAGTTTCCTCTGAGTCATTGCAGCAGATCTGTGTTTCTTCTAAATCAGCTCCAGCCATGGGCATAATCCTGTGTCCAGCAGGGATTAGTGCCAGGGTCTGTGTGGAGCACTTCCTTACAAACAGCTGTGGGACAGACCATCTCCAGAATCCTTATTTGTGGCTATTTGAGTTTTTTAAAAAGTATTTTTTACAGAATTCATCTGTAGTTTACTTTTCCCCCCTTATTTTTACTATTCCTACACATCTCGGTTCTGAGGCAGGAGTTTCTAGAAACATTCCACATCAGGCACCTGCTTGGCTAATTTTCTCCATCTTTACAAGGTGTCTCACAACCTCTGTCAGATCCTGGAGTTTTTCTTTCAGCTCTGTCTGGAGCAGCTGGGGAGCATCAAGGCTCATGCACTGAGGCAAGGCTTTGATGTTGCTCCAGTGATACTGTTGATAACACCTGATTGTTTTCCATCTAGATCTTCTAAGAAATTGATCTTGATTGAACACATGTTAGGCCCTGTAAAACTAGACAAAAGCTCCTCCAGTGGGGCTAAAACAGCAGTTGCACAGCTTTGGGTTTGTTTTCTTTAATAAACTATTTTTCCTTTTTTCTCTTTCGCTGGGGGCTGGGAGAAGCAGCAGATGTGGGCAGAGACAGCTCATGCTGGGAAAGGAACCCACCACGTTCCTGCTGATCAGAACTGCAATAAAGAGAGGAGTTTTTGCCTTTGAGTAGGAGCTCTGGTATTGCCATGAGGAAACTGCAGCTGAGCAGTGTTCAGTGGCCTGGCCAGGTTTCAGTTCCAGTATCTTTTGCAGTAAAAGGGCTCTTTTTCCAACCTGTTCCCTTGTTCCTTAAAGAGCTGTCTCCCTAACGATTCAGGCTTTGTGCCCTGGCAGTATGGGAAGAGAATGAAGATTTCCATTTTGAGCCGATGCCCTGAAGATCTGACACTATGGATTTCAGCAGGTACAGGCTTTCTTCAATTCTGGGAAGCAAAACCAAGACACCCATTTTTGCCAAAGGAAGGTGGGCATTTGCCCCTCAGCTTTAATAGCTGCAATAGCCAGAGGCTGTTGTTCCAGCTTCTATCAGTGCTGACTCTGACCTTGGAATGAAATGTGCCTGTGTAACACCAGCTGGAGTCAAATTGCTGGATGTTTCTGTCTTTTTTATTTTGCTCTTTACCTTGAGAACATTTTTGAGGTGACAGCATTTGCACAACAAGAGCCATGGAATTTCAGAGTCATTCTCCAGAATGAAACCCATGTACTTTCAGTTTGAGAGTCTATTCTTACATATGTGCTAGTCTCTGTTTCCTTTATCCTTCATGTTGAAAGAGTGGAAAAGGTCACTTGCAGGGGGATTTGATGGGGAGAAGTGTGCCAAACCTGCCCCAGACAGAGAAAATTATTTAGTGGTTCTTGTAAGGTCTGTGAGAGTGGATGTCTTGCTACCAAACCCAAAGGGAGGATGAAATTCTCTCCTGAGCAGAGGGTGAGCACGAGGAGTATTTGCCACTAAAAAGGGCTGGGTTGAGCCAGAAGTGATCCATAGGCCCTGCTGCCAAAGGGTGGATGATTCCTATGGAATGGTACTGCTCAGCATAATTAGAGGTGGCAGTGCTGGTCCTGGCTGGCTTTCATCTCCCCAGGCAGCCCAGGACATGCACAGCCTCAAACCCTGCACAAGTACACTTGACTTGAGCCAGCCCTGCAGAAACCAACAGCAAAGCTCCCCTCATCTGCAGGAGCCCCCTGGGATAGGAACTGCAGCACAGGCTGCATTACTGGGAATTTCTCCTGCATTTTGCAATGCAAGTACCTACACCATAGTGTGAGGCTAGTGCTACAGTTTCCCATTTGTTGTTCTGACCAGAAATTCACATTAGTTTGGAAATCCATGGGAAGACTGCTGGCAGCACAGGCAAAGAGTGTCGTGCTCTGTTAATTTTTTAGCATGCAATAAAGCCTGAATATGTGACTTCAGCTTTTTTCCCCTGGTGCAGTTTGCCTTGGCTTGGTGACTGGACCACTTACTCTTCTCTTCCCTGCGAGTCCGAGTTCCAACACTCTGGGTAAATGCATCTTAAATATTTGGGGCCCTTGAAGTTTTTCTTAGATTTAAGTGTGGTGACACAAATTATGTAAAAGCTTTTGCTACATAATTATTCGAGCCTTAACATCTTTAAGTGTTTTCTGATGTTCTGCAGCTCAGTATGAAACTTGGTTGTTTTTTGTTTTTTTTTTTTCCATGATCTGCTTTTGTGGAGATCTTGACATCCTCTGCTTGCTTGATGAAACAAATCTGGAGGCAAAAATGAATCTTTACAGAAAACATCTTTGGTTCTCTTAATGACGATGATTTAAATACCACTGATAATTAGATTCTAAGTGACTCGGAGCAGATTTTCAAAAGGCCAGCAGCCTAATGATTGAATGGCTGTTCCTATTGAAATAATTCTCAAAAATGTGCTGGTTAGTAAGAGATTGTGAGAAAGAACCAGAAAGTTTTTTCATAGACTTTGGGACTTGGTCCAGTCTGAGCATGTACCCAAACAGAGCCTTTGCAGCAGTGCTGTGACAGATGAGTGACACGAGCTGGGACTGCAGCCTGGCTGTGAGCAGGTGACAGTGAAGGTGGGGTGACCCCTCCAGATCAAGGAGGGAAGATGGTGATCCCAGCTACTGGGTCGTTTTCATTCCCTGCCCCACTTCTCTCTCTTCTGCTGCAGCAGCATTTTATTGAGAAATACTTGCTGTTGAAACCAGATGAGACTGTAAAGCCCCATCTGGGAGGAAAAGAAGGAGAATAATTGCATTTTGAGTTCTCACATGCCATTAGTGCCATACAATGGGAGGGAGTGGGTGAGACTCAGTATAGCTTTACCTAATGCTGTGGGTAATGTAACTGAGGTACTCAATGGCCTGGCCAGCTGTAATGGGAAGAAAAATATTATGAGATTCTTAGCTCATCTTTCCCCCCAGTTGAGAATAAAGTCCCTTTCTTTACAGATGAGCAAACCCCAGTCCAAAATAGGGAATGCATTTCTGCTTAAATGTGGCTTAATGGATAAGAGAATGTAACATTTTATGTGTGAATCAGCATTCTGGCTCCCAAAAGGTTATTCAGCTAGTCTAAAATATAATATGCTTGGAACAATGACAGCACCCCTTCTGTTATATTGTAGATACTTTTGCTGTATTTTGTTAAGGATCAGTGAAAAATGAAACATTACTCCTTAATCCCTGAAGAGCTGTCTAACAGAGCAGTTGAAATGCACAAGGAATAGCTATGAAGAAGAAAATAATGGACTGGCTGTTTAATCCAACAGAAACTCTTAGGTGGCAACTCCTGTTTTGCTATGAATAGCAATTTCTCTGTAGACATTTTATTTTGTGTTGATCGAGGGCAGTAAAACAGCAAAACTTTGTGCATGGCCAGAAGTCAAACCGATGGTTAGTTGTGTACACAAACAGAAGGGGTTTGCTTTCTGCCTCTGCCCTCGTAAATCACAGAGTGCTTGCACTGAGAAGATGAGCCCTGGTGCATGCAGGCAGAAGAGCTGTAATTCTGGAGGCCATCCCCACAGAAGGGAAAGGCATCATCAGTGTGGGGATCACAGACATCTCCTGTACTTTTCTTTTGGCTTTGTTGGCAAGGAGCTAAGCAGGTACCACGGCCCTGTTGGCCCTTGCAATGTGCCCATGCAGCACCTGGGCAGAAAGGCTCACATCTGCATGAAGCAATGGGGTAGACAGTTCCTGCAGGGATTGTCTTGGGAATTGGCATGTCTGGTTCTCTGTGGGGCTCTGAAAATTGTACCCTTGCCAGCAAAGAAGGCAAAAAGGCTTCTTTCAAAAACTGCTGAGAGCTGCAATGCACCCTGAGGTATTCACAAGAGGCATTGCATTTCAGGAATACATTAGAAACATAAGATCTAGTTATTTATTTCTCCCAAATCCCCCAGCAGTAGCCTTCCTAATAACTTCTGTGCTTAAAATTCTTATCATTAGCCTATAGGTGGGATTGTTCTAAGGCACTATTACACCCTTTGCTGCTTCAACAGTTACCAAACCTTGGGGCAGAGGTGGATGTAGACATGAAATGCTGGCTTGTTGTTCCTCTGGGGAGAAGCTGAGGGCTACTCAGAGCCACTGCTGGTGCAGATCAGTGTGCAGAGGAGCTGTCACCAGCTTAATAAATTGACTAATCCTACCTCCCTTTTGGCTTGGCAGGACTGGGATGTGGAGAACTGTGCATCCAGACTGTGCCTAAAAGTTAATTTTGAGCCTGGGCCAGATAGTTAGCATTCAAGAAGTGATACCTTACTCACCAGCTAAGGGTCTCACATGTTGTTCTGCCCCTATTTTACTAATATTGTGGATCTCATTAAAAGGTAAACCAATATCAAGCCATGTTATTGACTTGACTGTGGTGTACCCTAAATTTAGAGCAGATGCCACAGTATGGTGTTTGTACTGTATCCTGGCCAATGTTTACTTCTAATGATGCCATCTGTGCTTCAGTGCTGCTCTCTTCCAAATGCTTTTAAAATAGGTGAAAGCAGTTCAAAGTAGGGAATTGATAGTTAAAAATGGTTGTAATGTATTTGACATACTGGCTGTTACCAAGGTGCGTGCAGAGCTGTTTAACTCAAGACAAGAAACTGTAGAGAGTCAACTCTGGCAAGCAGGTAACAAAAATAAGTCATCAACAGTAAGTTTTTGCTTTTGAACAGAAAAGAAAAACCACAAAACCTTTCTGGAATAAAATGATCATTGTAAAACAATAAATAATCAATCACAAAAAGGGAATGCTTGGAAAGGACTCTAGACACCTCAGAGAGGAGAGAGAGCTCCACATTTTGGACCCCAGCATGTAAAGACATGATCCTCTAGCTGAATGCATCCTTTAAGGAATCCTCTCAGCCAAGCAGCATCTGTCAGTCTGGGGATGGTGCTGCTGTTTTAGCAAAGCAGGGCTTGAACACCGGGGGGCAGATGGACCTTGCAGCTGTAGGAATTGGGGCAAGCAGCTCTGAAGACGTTCAAGGATTGCTCCGTGTAATTCCTCTGGGGAAAAAATGCAGTTATAGCCCCCATGCCACCCTGGGTGTCATTCTGAGTGCACTCTCTCCTTTGGCTGAGTTGAGTGAGTGGCCAGCAGGTGAAAAGCTGACAGCACCACTGCTAGTTCCCACAGCACAAAGTCTGCCTGTACTAATTGTCGTTGTGATAATTACTCAATGAATCTCTTGTTGAGCTTTACGTAGGATGTTGATTTATATCCTGCAGTTTTTTAATGCTTTGAACCAAAGCTACAGACAGATTGGGAAATGTGAGTTTGTGTATAGTATCATGAAAGTGTAAGCTCTTTTGGTTTTGAAATTATCCAGCATTGATTAAATTATTGTGACTTTTCAGATGGATAATAAGTAAGCAAACTGACCATTTTAGAAAAAGAAAGAGCTCTAGAGAGGAAACATCTCCAGAGGCTTCTCCAGCTGCCTGTTCAAACTTTCAATGGTCCATAGAAACTGCAAATAATACCTAAGACTGATACTTTTTGCAGGCCCTGAATGCATCCCATGAGCTGCGTTCCAGAAGTGAGAATGTTACTCTGACAGGATCCTGATACAAATACAGAGTTACAGTGTGCCAGTGTGTTACTGGACAATTCTTCAGCTTTTTTTTTTTTTTGCTTTTTCTTAGCTTTTATAGGTGGTCTAGATCTACACTTGATGTGAGCAGTTATGATGTTTTGTCTTGTAGAGCTTAACATAGGTGGGAAGACCAAAGAAAAAGGATTCCAATGTTTGCCAGCAAATTAGAAATGTATAAAGAACTTATCATTGCAAAACAGGCAGGAATTAAAAAAAAGGGATGTAAAATGCTAATCAAAGATTTGGTCAGGAATGTGCTCAGCTGGTTAACCAGAAATATACTTTTAAGTTATTAGTCTGTTGAATGGAGTGCATAACTGCAGGTTTTGAAACTGGGAAAAGAAATAAAAAATCTTTTTCTGCAAATAATACTTCTCTGATCTGCTGTGCTCTGCTAGACCTGGTTTTAAATGGAATAGGAGGACTGTGCACCTTGCACAAACAAACCCTTTAGTGCTACATATTACACAGAAAAAAAATGTGACCTGCAAGGGCATTGGGATCGTTGCCACAAAGCTTCACTGCTGAGATGATGTTCATAGAACAGCAAATTCCCTTGCTGTATTCAAGATGAATTGTCTTGGCATGGCTGGTGTGCTCCTATGCAAAAAAATGTTCAAGTGTCACTATTCCACTCCTTAGCAGCTTTTTCTCAGGCAGCTTTCATCTCCTGTAGTTGTTTATAAGGAGAATCTCTCAAAATCCAGAATTAAATATCTTTTTGCTTCTTACTGCTGTCTTCTAATATTGACCTATCTGTTGTGCCAGTGGTTTTGTTGATCCTGCACACAGGGAGGTTCAGTGATCCACCGTGGTCCCTTCAACCTTCCCCATTCTGTGGAATGCTTGAATCTCCATGTGGAACAATATGTAATCCTCTGCACCTGGCTGAAGCTCACTTAAAATACTTTGAGGTGGAGTTGGGCTCACAAGCTGTGACCCTGTGAAATGTTCGAGTGTACTACACTCTGCTAGGAAATGGAAATTAGTGGAATTTATAAACTTTAGAGAGGATATGGGATGCTACCACTGAGTGAGCATTTCTGCTGCCTGATCTCATGTTAGTGGTGAAATAAAAGCTGCTGCTAGAACAGGAATGTGCAGGAGGGCAGCAGATCCCATGTAGCTACTGCTGTAGCTGAACAGTCAGGGATGGGGAGAAGTGAGCTTGAGATACCCCTGGCTGCTTTCCTGAGAATTCACACAACTGAGTTGCTGCACCCTTGCTCAAGGCTGGCTGTGCATCAGGTGAAATGGGTGAAAAAATATTTCTTCAATTTACTGCCAAGAAACTACACTTTGCATGTCTCTCTGCTTCTTTCTGGATCAGGAAAATGTGAACTAGATTTGACTGAACGTTGCTGGTGATATTTAAATCATGAAGTGTCTCGTTAGATTCAGTGGGCAATGAGACTGATGGGAATTTTCCTCTGAGAGGGGCCCGAGGCTCTCAAACCAAGGGACTCTTGGCAGGACATCCAGTGCATGGCTTCACAGGCTTTTGTATTTCTTAAAAGCTCATGAAAGAAATGAGCCTAGAAACACCCTCAAGGACCCTGTCACTTAACTGGATCGGATTTGCCAGACAACAAAGAGAGCTGATGCCCCCGGGTCTGTATGTGAGGAGGGGTTTTGGTGGGGTGAGGGGACAGTGAGGGCTCAGCCCAGGTGCTCTGGCTCCGGGCAGGACTCGGGGCTGGAGGTTCTGTGCAAACGCACCGCTGGTGGCCGGCGGGGCTGGGCCGATGAGTGTGCTTCCCATTAGCGGCTGTTGTTACACAAGAGCACAAATTACTCCTCTGACAAATGACATGGGTCCCCTGCCAACGACAAGTTTTGTTCTATGTCAAAACTGAGACATTATGCATTTTTTTCCCTCATATGTAAAAAATTATAATTCCTGATTTTTCTTTGCTACAAGGTCATTTCTGGCCCTGGCTTTTTGACATGGAAGACCATGTAGGACTGGCCAGCTAAAACAACCTTATTTACACAGGGGACTTGTTTATCTTTGGCTCCTTTGGGGAGGTCATAATGGCCCAATCAAGGTCTTTTTCCAAGCCTTGTGCAGTCCAGGCTATCATCCATGACCTAAAAAAAAAATGAATAGCAAGGTGAAGTAAATCACAAGATCTCCAAGTGAAGCTGTCAGTTTATAAAGGTGCAGAAAGATCTCATGGCAGTGACCGAGAAAGTGGTGTTAAACATACATAAGTTCTCTGCTACTGGCTGCTATCCTCCAGCCTATTCCAAACAGGTCTTTTTCCTCCCCTCAGCAGCTGGTTCTGAAGAAGAGACACTGGTAAAGTCTTGTAGCATCTCCAGCATCCAGGTCACTTTGGTCTTGCAGTAAATTTTCCTAGACCCTGCTCTTTTACTGGAGAGTGAGAAGGCCTTTCCAGGCTGGAACCTGGCAGCAGAACATCCAGCAGTGCTCTGCCATGGAGTGTTATCAGCTGCCTATCAGTCAGCTCATGTGCCTTCCCACAGGCTTCAAGGGCTGGCATTTGCTGTGCCTTGAAATGCAGCTTGTGGGGAGCTGTGGTTGATATCTCAGTGCCATCATCTTGTGGGTGTTGCTGAGGCCAGTGGCAGCATGGAAAAGGTGGGGTCAGCTAATTATGGCTTTTCCAGAGGTAATGCAGTTAATGTTAGCATTGGAAAGGAGAGGAGATGGGGAGTGTTTGGCATCACTGCTGGTTTTGAGGGTTGTGCTGCCTGTCCTGCCACCACTGGCTGCTCTATTTTGGACAAATGCATGTTTCTGTTTGCAGGTCAGGGGCTGCTGTGTGGCTGAAGAGAGCTCCCAAGGCCTGGAACACGAGCCATGGTGTTGGTGTGCTTCTTTGTCTTGGTGTGAATTGTATGTGCAATGCTGTGTCTTGTTTTGGTTTTCTGCCTTCCTCAGTTGGTACCAGGATGTTCAGGATGTTTAAGTAGCATCGAATGTAGTTTTTGGTGCTAGAGCCTTGTCTCACTGCAGATTCTGCTAATGTCACTTTCTCTTGCTGATTGCTGTTGAGACTTCTGACCAGCTGCTGATAGGCACAAATCTCTGCATGATTTGTTACAATGGCTGGACTTAATTCAGAGCAGAAATAGATCTCCAAGAATTGTTGTTTCCCCTTGCTCCAGTGAAGTGTGCGTGGAGCATCCAATGCCCAGGAGCACGTATGGCTGCTCAGCAAACAGCATCCTGCTCAGACCCATCCTCCTCGCCATTGATCCCAAATTCTGTGGCTGCTGCTACTGTGGTATGTTTCCTCCCCACTCCACCCACTCCAGGCTGCTGCTGGTGGTCTCCAGCTCCATCCTTCCTTCATCAAAGACCAAAATGTCCATGTTGCAGATGGTGTTAATAATAACAATTGTGTCTCCAACAGTGCTAATGGCCGTGGGCTTCCTTTCATCCATCTCAAGTGTTTGAAATCCTCTTCTAGCACCGACCACCCTTTTTCCAGGCAGCTCAGTGGGGTGGTTTTGGCTTCTGGCAGGAATACCAGCAGGCTTAGTGATGATGAAACAGAATCTTGATTGCAGGGCTGGGCGGGTTCCCTCTTCTCACTCCCTTCTTGCTGCAAGCTGTGGAGTGAGATAGCAGCTGAGGCCAGGCCTTGAGCTGGGGGTTCAGGAGCCCTTGGCCTCGTTTGCCCATCCAGTGTGAGCTCAGAAAAGTTTTCTTTGAAATTTAATGTATTTCCAGGCTTTTTACATGCTACAGGGAAACCCCTGAAAATGAAGAGAAACTTGAAAAATTCAGCCTTGTTCAAGTGAAGGTCACATCTTGATTTAGGAACAAACTTCTACTTTCATCCATTTTTACTGTTCTTCTGTTTCTCTGACCTTTTAAATCTCTCTAAAACACATCCTTTCTTTTTCCAGTGTGTGAGAGTAAGACTGGAAGGATGAGAAAAGTTGCTGGCTCTTTCAGGAACAGCAGCAGGTTTTTAAAGGATAAAACTGCTGCCATAAAAAAGGTCAATACCCTTAAAATCTCTAAATATTCCAGCTAAATCAATAAATGTGACATTCCTCTGGTTTGTGTCTGACTCAGTGTGCAGCACTATGAGACCTTCCTTTGGGCAACATTTTCAGCCTCCTGAGCCATTATGGGAAAACATGAGATAGTTCTTGGAGTTGTCTCATAGAAAACTGGGCCAGGAGTCAGCTGATCAAGATCTTAATTTAGGCTTTTCCTCTGCTCTGCTTCGTGTTCATATGGATAATTTTATTTCTATTCTTTTCCTCACCTCCTGAATCATGTCTGGTTTCATAGTCTCTGATCTGCTCTGATTTATTTTCTTGGGCTGCTGTGGTGGATGCAGCCAGCTGGCCAGGATATGCAGGTTTTCAGGTAGTACCAAGGTGATATCACTGACCAAATAAGAATAATTTATAAATACAATGCCCAAACCGTACTGAAAAAAAATAAAATCCCCCAGAACCCTGCCAAAGAAACCCTGTCACATTCTGATTTTCAAAATATCATGTCCCTAGTGAAGATTTTATGAGACTTATTTATGTCTTATTTGAGAGGGGAGATTTATTATAATTAGGTAAGAGAAATACTATTTCAGTGTTTCTGCAGGCTTGGAAACTGCTGAAAGCTAAGCATGGCAGGTCCCAGCCTTAAGGAAGTCTTGAATTTAAAAACATATTCAAAAAGGTGCCTCATTTATCTTGTTTAATCTGGACACTGCATTGTATTAAAGGTGTGTTTTCTTAGTGACCTTTTTATTTAATTGGAAAATAGGTTTCAAATGAGGAGATAGCTTCTGAATTTTGGTTGTAATGCCCACCTCAGTTTGAAATAATTGTAAATTGAGAAAGAATGGGTTGTCTGTTTTGAACCACAAACTATAGAGAGGAAAAGCAGTAATAATGTATTCAATATTCATTGCTGACCCCAAAACTTCATACAATCAGTAAATATTATGGTCAAGGTCATTTTTACAGTGGGTTAAGTAAAGCAAAGTCTCCTAGGAGAGGAGTGGGAGGGGAGGTGGCAGAAGGCAGAACAGACAGGTCATGATGGGTTAAAACCAAGTGTTCAGGAGCATTCAAAGCAGCTCTTTTCTAATTTGGTGTGTGCAGTGATGCTCCTTGCAATCCAGTCATTCCCAGGAAGCTGGGAGGTGAGGGAGACAGTGGGTTAAGTAAAGCAAAGTCTCCTAGGAGAGGAGTGGGAGGGGAGGTGGCAGAAGGCAGAACAGACAGGTCATGATGGGTTAAAACCAAGTGTTCAGGAGCATTCAAAGCAGCTCTTTTCTAATTTGGTGTGTGCAGTGATGCTCCTTGCAATCCAGAGTCACTCCCAGGAAGCTGGGAGGTAAGGGAGGGGGTGGATGGAGAGAGCCCATGTAAATATTTGTGCAAACAGAGTTCTTGCTGCAGTGCTTACCTGGCCTGCAAAGCCCTTGCAATCTTTCTCCATGACCTTCTAGTACTGTTCTTTTGCCTGAAATCTTCCCATCCAGCACACATTGCCTGGTATTTTGGCCTGTAGGCTCAAGCCATGTGAGGAATGGAGTTTCCTGACTGAGGATTCAAGCCTTGTCTCTTTAGGGAGGAAGATTGAGTGCTAAACTGCTGTCCCTCCACGGGGGCTTTACTGGAGCTGTGAATTTCCATGCTCCAGAGTACCAGGCTTCATGGGATTCCAGATTCATCTGTTACAAAAAGCAAATGACCCTGATCTGAACTTCCTCCAAGCCTTCCCCGTGTTGCTGGAAAGCCTTTATTCCAGCCAACTGAGCAACAGTTCAATCCCACCCCTTCTCCCTCAACCAGCACTTCAGCCTCTGGGAGCTCTCGTGTGTCTCATTAGATACAAGTGCACGTTCCATGTCTTGAACCAAGTCTGGCTACTCCTGGTGTTTCTGGCAGAAGGAATTCTGGATTGGTGTGTGAAGAATTGCCCAAGTTTTGCTGGTGAAGAAGGGATGCCCCAAGTGCTGCATTGTGAGCAAATATTTCACAGCAAGGATGTGGAGTTTCCAGAGCCAGATGGCAAAGGTTGCCCATCTCTGCATGGTTTGCCTGGGAGACAAAATAATGGAGGAATTCCTATTAACTCTCTTGGATATAAGGATTTAATAGAAGAAATAGTGCTGTTTCTTAGACTGCTCCCCCATCTTTTAGTGAGATTTGGTTTTGCTCCTATTCTCATTTAAGGGTGTTTTTTAATGGTTTTTGTGGTCCCCAAAAATCTTTCATTCTGCCTCTTCACCTGCTACTGTTAGTTTAATTTTCTTTATGTGAGTCAAGAAAGGGGCTACCCTTTAACTGAGCAATGGCCTCATTTCCTTCACAGCTTCCCCCAAAGTACACTGGGACATGAACATCTCCTGTCCCAGATGAGTGTTTGGGTCTTTCCTCCTCTTTCTTTCTTTGGGAATCCTAACTCTAAGCACCTCAATTGATCCCTCTGCAATCAGCACCAAACCCTATCAGTTCTATCAAAAATGGCCTCGCATGAAAACCTTACAGTGGCAGGGTGGGAGTCCACTCAGACCTTTATTTTATTGTGTCTTGCAAAATCTCTGATAACTGGGAAATGGAGAATCTCTGACTCCATTGTGAAACTGCATAAATTCAGAACTTAATGAATTGTAATTAGTGGCATCATAATGGGCTCCATATGTTAGTAAGTCATTTAGGAAGAAATACAGTTGTTTGCCATCCTGCACAGCACTGACAAATTAGGATTCAAACCATACAAGCCTGTGTCTTTCACAGAGCCCTTATACAATGTGTGTGTCAAGAATGTCCTCGTATGAGATGATGCACAAAGCAGGATGCATGGAACAATCCCCTCTTGTTTCCATGTTGCCTCTTTGTATGTGAGGGAATGGAGGATGTGCATTCCTGGCTCTGTCTTGCAGGAGGTTCCAACCATCCTGAGGCTTGGATAAAGGAGTGCTCAGGCTATAGGTTACCTTCTACATTTCAGTACATCCTGCACTTGGAAAATAACTGCTTCCCAGGGAGAGAAGTATTGTCTAATAGATCTGGTTGTCATGCCTGAAGGTGCTGTATAAATGACAAAAAGACATATGTTTGTATAATCTTCATTACTTTTAACACGGCTCAATATAATTTCACAAAATGTTTCATTTATTTTTATTTCAAAGATTGTGACAGTTAGGATTTTGAAGTACAAGTTGCCATCTGCAATCAATTTATGATCTCTCCCTAGTGCAATTGTGGAAAAAAAAAGAAGAGAGGAAAAAAAGAGAATTATTTGGAGTAAAAAGCATTGAAAAACAAGTAGAGTGGAGTAATAGCACATCTGTTTTCATAAGAAATCATGGAACCTGGACTTTTTTCAGTGTGGTATTTTACTACCACATGGCTTTAATCCTACATCTGGGCCTGTTGTTTTATGAAATATTTCCCACAGATGATGTCAATTATAATTTTTGTCCCGCTCGTCAATTTACGGACTTTTGGAATAAGACAAAATGAAACAACCAGAAAAAGAACAACTTATGTGGTCTACTCTCTGACAAAATTATAGCTGTGTGATACACTTCTAAAATCAATAACTCTGTTAATGATTAGCAGAAAACATTGCTTAGTTTATGAGCAGAGATGTGGCCCACACTCACCAGATGTTTGGCTCTGAGTTGCATTCTTGTTTGCTGTGTATTTACCAGCAGATGTTCAGCAGTTTATTTAATACCTCTTGTATGAGCCAGTAGTAGGTCTGAGGCTGTGTGACATTTATAAGCCATCTGCCAGCAATACAGGTGGAATGCTTTTATGATTTCTCTCTTTTTTCCAGTGATGATCTATCAGTGAAACCGTAGATAAGTTTTTATGGATTTATATAGCTATTAGGAAATAGAATCCTTATCTTTGTAGGAAGACCCTAAAGTGCATTCCTTAGCAGATGCCTTTTCAGCTGGTCTTCAATTATTATTTTTATACTTAACCTGCAGTACTATATGAAAGATCTGATGAAACTTTCCTCCTCAGAGATATTTGAGCTCTTTTTAAATTAAGTCACTCATTCAGGTATGAATGTTCTGAAGGCTTATGCTCGTTGGAGCTGGAATCTTTTTTGGATTGGCCTTTGAAAGCAAAGTAGAGATCCAGCTTGTGTTCCCAGCTTTCCCAGAGGTGAGGAGTATTTGAGTTTAGGGTTTACAATGAACTAGACTCAAATTGTTTCAATGCAAGGGCATGCACAAATTCCAGTGCTGGTTTTAGTTGGAAATGCTCACGGGGTCTGATCCAAATCCTATTGAAGGGAAAGACTCTTGCTGACCTCAGTGGGCTTTGGATCAGGTCCATGGAAAAATGTTTCTACGAAAAGAATGCATTTACTGTGGCCCTGATTCAGCAAGGTATTTGAGCATGCACACAGAGTTTCTGCATGTGCATGGTCCTGTTGGCACACACGTGGTTATTGTTATCAAAGGGTTGCACTGCTCCTTGAATGGCCACCAAGAACCTTCATTGTGTCCAGCTTGGGTTAAGATTCTTTTCCCTGGTAGGAACAAGGCTCAAGACGTTTGGTCCCCAAGCTCTGCAGAGCTTTGGAAATCTGCTCTCTGTAAGGGAAATCCGTGCAAGACCTTGTATTCCTGGCTCGAGGCTGTCCTGACTGCTTCTCCAGAAGCCTAGCTGGAGTGGTTCATAGGATATTTTCTTGCTTTTAAGGGCATATTGGACCAGATTGTACTTGAAGAAGTCCCCTGGGAGAGATGATGAAGGAAATACAGCTGGGCAACTGCAGATAGGAAAGATAACCGAGGCTAAAGCCACCAATAAACTGCAGAATCCTACCACAAATTATATCCGCACATGAATTTAATTTCTAGATTGTTCATTAATGTAATTTGGATGTGTACATGCTCGTCCTGGGTGTTTGCCACAGTATCTAAACTGATACATAAGGAACTACTTTGGTAGTGAGTTACAAAATGTTTATTGCTCTATTAGAGGAAGGAATATCAGAAGTAGAGCAGTAATATGGGCAACAGGCAGAAATAGAGTAGCCATGCCAAAGTATATGGTAATTGGAACAGCCAGTGGGGTTCTCAGTGGCTGCTGCATGTTTGGCTGTGGGCAGTGTTACAGTGTTGTCTGGACTTGGTTCTTTTCCTTGTCCTAACTCCCTTTGTGCCAGCCCTGCTCAACCCTCTGGTTGGAAATTCAAGTCTGGTTGGAAATTCAAGTATTCCTTTCCAATAAATAATCTGAGCTTATTAGAAACCAAATTGCTGGAGGTGGGAAGAATGCAATCTGTGAAAATAATGCTGAGATATTTCTTTGCTTGTTCTAGTTGAAAGTGTCAGTCAATTAGTTTCCCCTATAGTGAGCATAAGAACTTTGTCAGCCTCTGGTCTCAGTTCAGTTCTGTGACAAGTGTGACCTCTGGATGTATATAAGGGTTTGTACCAGCAGTGCTTTTGTCCCTCTGTGCTGCACCAAAACTTGCAAGACAGCTTGGTTTGTTGGTATTTAGAATTAGATCTAATGGCTGGGCAAAATCAGGCAGCTTCAGCCTGGGGTGAAGGTGAAATTTCATAACAGTGATGTAACTCAGCCCTGGAATGAATTAAGAAAAGAAAAAAAATTAAAAAATGTTTTATCAGCACTAAAGGTCCTCAGAGTGAGATTAAGGACTTGATCCAGTTTCTTGCAGACAGAAGACCTCCAAGGTGCTTAAAAGCCAAGGTCTCAGAGAGCTGTGACTGAGGCTGCTCTGAAATAGCAGTGCAGGTATTCCTGTCCTTCTGGAGGAGCCAGCAGATGAGATAGATGAGATGCCACCCATCTCCCTTGCCAGCACCCAAAATAGCCCTAAATATCATGCAACAAAAGCAAACTCAGCCTGTCTGCCTGAAGGACACTGGTGCTGTCATCTGGCTGCAGAGAAGAGCTGTTTGGGATGTGGTGGTGTCCATTCCCTTCTTGGGGAGAGCAGGAAGGTCCCTCCTGGTTTCTGTGCATTCCCAACCCTTTTTAAATGGAATGCTGCAACTGAGTCTCATGTTTCAGGGTTTCAGCCTGTAGGACTTGGGAAGGATTTATTGTTTGCTTTCCTCTGAGGCACCAGATTTTTCCCAGCTGGAGACATGACACTGGAGGTAGGCCAGTGCTTGGACAAGGAACTTGAAATCCTCTTTTTGCAGAGGACTGGCTGGTCAAACTGATTTGATTAGCAGATTCAGGAAGAAATTTTGTTCTGCATCACTTGGTAAGGCCCAGAACCATAACAAGGCCTTTGGGTTGGGAAGGCAAAGCAGAGAAAGCCCTGTGATGTGGCAACTTGAGGGGAAAGCAGCTGAGCCTGTGGACAAAAGGTCTCAGTGGTAGACAGGACTTCAAGAGAGATGCTCACGTCCATCCCAGCTGTGAGTTCAGTAAGGTGTCTGCCAGCCCTCTCCCTTCTCTGTCCCTAGGAAGGGAGCAGAGGTGGCCTTCACTTAGAGTCCAAGGAATGGTTTTGTCCCACTAAAATTAGTGATTCACAGAGGGCATTTCCCTCAGAGAGCTTTGCAGCCCTCGGATGCCCAAGGTTGTGCTGTCTGGTTTTCCTGCCACTCCATGAATGCTTGTTCCTCTTCCTTCTCAGGGGATCACACCTCCTGGAGCTTGCCAGGCAGTGGTGTGAAGAAGCAAGAGTCTCATCAAAGATGTAAATTCATCCTTTACATCAAAAAACAACCATTTGAGTTCTGCTGGCAATTTCATGTGCCACAAAGCAAAGCCAGGCTGGTGTTTCCTTAACTCCAAAAGCCATTTATCAGTAATTCTCAAAGGCACTGACTCAGTGCCTTGTGAGATGCCTCTTGCCAGCCCAGATTGCTGTAAAAGCCTGCAGGATTGGGGTGTTTGTTTCAAAACCCCACAGAAATGGAATGCCCAGGTCTTCTAGAAAGCCTTGGAAGTCTGGCTGCTATAGCTAGCTGCACTCAGGCTGTATGGGAATCTGGAATAATGCTCAACAGCAGGATCTGTTCAACCAGCTGAAACAAAATAGCTGTCCTGAAACTGCCTGTTGACAGAAATCACAGGTTTTCAATTAAGCTTACCTTGAAAAAGAGCTTGCTTTCCAGGGAAACCTTTCTCTTGAAACCTTTCTTCAAAACCAAAATGTTTCCATCTGTATAATCTGAAGGGGTAGTGTGGGAATATGGTGATATTCTTCAGCCTCAGATCCCCATTCATTTCTCTAGTGTGTGTCCCACCAGGAATTAGGAAATACAACTTCAGTGATGCAGCAGTTTTCATCTGGAAAAAGGGAAATCAGCTGTATCATGGGGCATAAAGGGAAATGAGAGCATGAGATCTGGAATTCCATCTCCCAGGACTCCATGCAGTAGCATTTCCTAATGGAAATATTTTAGGTTTTGGTTGAAATATTTTGGTATTTGAGTTTCAGCCAAAAAATTGAAATTTTTCCTTTGAAAAATTGAGATGAAAACTATTATGTATTTCCACTGAAGTTTTGCCCAGGAAAAATCAAGCACTTTCCAAGCAGCTCTACAGAAGATCACATTTTTTTTGGCCATTTAAGCAGCTGTTAGAGCATTAAGATGGATGCTAAAGGCAAGAAAAATAATTGAAAAGGCAGTCCATCAAAAAACAATGAGGGCCAAATTTTTTTAGAGCAGTGCTTCAGCTGTGGCAGGGAATTGGGTGCATAAATGTGCCTCTTAAGGATGAAACTGAGCAGGAGAGGTTCTGAAGGCTTGTCTGCTTTTTCCATTCTGTATATGCTGCTGTTTGTCCTCGGTCTGTGTCAAGGTACATGCAACACTTCAGAGAAACCTGGGATTGGAAAGTTGGGAATGTGGGCTGTCTTCTGGAGTGCTTCTTCCATCCCTCTTACCATTGCCAGCTCCAGAAAAGAGGATTAAACTCTGACAGTACACTTGCAATTTTTACTTTATCAGGGGATGTATCTGGCTGTTTAGAACATCAGCAGATTGGCATGGCTGTTCCTTCTCCCTGTGGGTGCTCTGTAGCTTTGAGTGCCAGTCACACACCTGTTGGAATGGGTGAGTGGAATAAAGCCTAAATCCCAACATCCCAAATCCCTCCCTGCTTCGCTGTTTGAGTCAATTGCTAACAGAAGGGCACTCAGTGATGAGTGACCCACCCAGGGCTGACACAGGGTGCAGAAGTGAAATGATGATTTGAGTTGCTCAGTGATGCTCTCTGCTCAGGTGAGAGCCAAGCCAGCACTGCCTGCTGGACCATGTTGGTGTGCTTCACACACCAGCAGCTCACACTGCAGGAGCAGAGCTGCTGCTCTGGCAGGACTGGGAGGTGCAGGGAAAGCTGACCCAAAAAGGATTCCTCGAGGGGAAAAGTTTACAAAGGGCTCATCCTTGGGGGATATTTGAGTAGAATTGCTGTTGTATAACTTGTGCAGATGCAAGTCCTTGTGAGGATGGCTTCATTCCAGAATAATCTCTACTTGAGGGATATCCCCAGCATACAAGGAAACCCACTAATTTTTTAAAGCTTTAATGATCTATTGTGGCCATGCCATTGATAATTATGGTCTTTGTAATTCCTGTCACAAGGTCAAAGCCATCCTTAAGGCATCCTGGCCACAAGGCCTGTTGTAATCATTTCTGAACATGGTTGTTGTTACGAGTTTTTACCTGGCATATCAACAGCAGTTTGTCCTGAGTAAACTGCTGCTCAAGAAGATGAAATGGTGTCCATCCATGTGTGCAAAGGCACAAATGTGGTCTGGCCACACCTGCACTGTGACATCTACCCCTGACAAAAAGACTAAATCTTTTTTTACATGGCAGAAGGACTCTTGCCTTTGGTTTTGAATATTTCCTTTATGTAGCGTAGAAACATCACCTGGTAAGTAGAAGAGCTCTGAGATTCCACTAAAGGGTTAAAATAGCTATACCTGTGCTCTACAGCCATATTAAATCACCAGCTTTATCCCAGGCTCAGGTCAGATAATTTACAGTGATTTACCCTCCAAAGGATCCCAGTTTGCTGTCTGCTTCTCCAAACTTCTTGCATGATCTCTTTGTTTAACTGCTGCAAGTGGCTGACAGGTATATCCTAACAGCCTGTGCTGTGGGTCTGCTGTAGGAATTCAGCAGATATTACAAATAGTATGATAGTATTTGTGGGTTGTAAATTCGTTTCCTGCCTGGACTTTAACTCACAGAAAGGTTTGGGCTAGAACAGACAGTAGGGACCATCTTTTTCCACCTGAGAGCTTTCACTAGACCAGGTTGTTCAAAGCCCCATCCAACCTGGCCATGAGCACTGCCAGGGATAGGGCTTGCATGTTTTATCTGGCTAGCCCTTTCCAGTGCCTCACCACCTTCACAGTGAAGAATTTCTTCCTGTTATCTGGTCTAAGTCTGCCCCACTTCAGTTTGAATCCATCCCCACCTTGTCCTGTCATTCCAGCCCTTGTGAACAGTCCCTCTCCAGCTCTCTTGTAGCCCCCTTTGTGTGCTGGAATGCCACCCCAGAATTTCTTCCTTTCTGGGCTGGACAACCCCAACTCTCTCAGCCTGTCCTTACAGAAGAGAGGGACAGTGGGTTTTTTTATTGTTTTGTGGGTTTTTTTCTTAGAAGTGTGGTTTACTGGACACAACTAATTGCAGTTGGTGGTAGAGTTCTTGCCAAGGAGAAAGGTCCTGGAGATAATCAGAGTAGCAGCAGCAGACTTATGCTCTGATCATTTAGAAATGGCACTGAACCTGGGAGTGTTTGTAACCCCAGCATTTGAGCACCATTTCAAGCACAGCTTCTCCATCAATGCCTTCAAAGCTGGAACACATGAGAGTCACTGATGGTGATATGTGATATTGCAAGTGAACTTCTGCTACTACGAGTGACTCAGTGCCACGGAGCAGGGAGTTTTTATTGAAAAAGCTTTACTACTAAGTGCAGGCACTGCTCCAGATGCCTCTGAGACATTATTTAGACAGAACTCATCATCCACCTCTTGGAATTAATTTGTGGATGAAAATTTAATTATAGCAATGCATTTGTAACTTTTTGTTCCTTTCCCATTAGGACATGAGGAAAACGTAGAGTGGGTAATAACTGGATGCCACAGCTCTGCCCAGATCATAGCTCCTCTGGGACTCTGCTTTGTGCTTCCAAACCAGAGTGCAGCACTGCTGTGTTCACATCTGCAGGGAGGTACACAACAGTGGCACTGTGAGCAAGTTTTGGTGGCTTTAATGCTGTCTGTGATCTTCCTTCTGCTCTGATTGCTTTGATGCTCGTTGGCATCACAAAAGTGCCTTTTGCTTTAAGTCTCTTTTGGCTCCTCCTCACTAATCAAGGCCAAGCTGCTGCTGTTTGTCCTTGTTGCCTTCCCTGGACACTGTGTTCTTGGGAAAGGTACAGCAGATGTTACAAAAGATGTCTGGATGCCTTAAATCCCCCTCTGGGTAATCTTACAGTAGAATTTTGGGGGGTCAAGATGCCTCTTCATCATCACCTTCCAAGTTTAGGATTTAACAAACTGCATCTGTGGTTCTTACCCTTTTTCATGCTGTTTTATCCAGTCTTCCAGCAATGTACCCTGTCAGTTTCTGAACAGTCTTTCTTTTCCCCTGCTTGCTATTCCTGAACATGTTCAATGTTAATTTTCCAGTCATATGAGTTATTCCATTATATGTTATGCCAACTAACCTATAATTTTGATTATGTATTGATGCTTTCAGTTCCTCCTTTTCGTGTTCCATGCTACTTGCCTGAACATGCACACATCAGCAAATCGAGCCTCCATTTCCCTTTCTGTCCCTTGTCTAACCCTGTTATCACTACCCACATTCCCTTCCCGAGGGTTAGGCTTTTTTCCAGGTCACCATGTTCCTTCCCCTGGTTGCCCTGACATTACTTCAGCAGTCAGGCATACACACACAACCCCAGTGCAGGCAGTCTCTTCTCAGAAATACTCAGTGAGCTGGTTTGGTCTGATGGTCCTTTCCACCCACTGAAGAGCCTGAGAAAGAAAACAGAATTGAGGAATGAGCCAGAGAGTTTAAGAAAAATCATTGGGGTGGGTGGGAAGCTCTAGTTCTTTGTTAACCAGTGTTTGTGACTTGCTGGGGAGCTGCTGTGTTCAGGCTGAGTTATTGGAGTGCCATAGTGTGTGTCCTGCTGCCTCTGTCAAGCAGCTCCAGGAGGTTTTATGGTCTGTCTTGCTCCGAAATTATTGTGAGTGACATAGAACCCCTTGAAATGGAGCATTTGCTGGAGGAGCAGCTAATGACATGGGTGGTCTGGGCATTGCTAAAGTGACTTTGAGTCATTTTAATTTTCCCTTTTATATCTACCTGTGTGGCCCTACAGGAAGGAGAATAATGAGGGAAGCACTCATTAAATGTGGAAAAGGGATCTAGTTACCCATTTTCAGGTGTGTCGACGTGCGTAGATCCTGTATGGAAAAGTCAATGTATAAATGAAGGGAAAAATATGTTAAATGTGGAAGCTTGAAGTTCTGCAAGCTTTGCACCTGCCTTGCAACGTGACACGTGACAGGCAAAGAGGGGAAAATTGGCTGAATTATGCCACTTAAAACCTAAAATAGTAGTGGGAATTTTCATACAGCAACAATCCTTGTACTTGTAGCAGGCCTGAAGTGTTTTCTAACTGCGGGGGGAAGGGGGCCTTCCAAAAACAAGGGGTTTCCATGCACTGAACGTGTGCAGACCTACCTCTGTCAGTGTGGAGAACTCGGGAGAGCATTGCTGACATTCCTGCACAGGCATCCTGGTGTGGGAGTGCCAGTGCCTTGCTCTCCCTGCTGCCATGTGCCCTGGGGAGCAGTGATGTGGCTTGTCCACGCTGAGGAATGCAGCTGTTTGCAGGTGTTTGGGAGCTCCTCACCCAGCTGAGGCAGCAGCCTGCCCCATTCCCCACCCTCCTGCTCCCTGTCTGCCCGGGATGGATGTGGGGCTGGATTGCTCCCGATGGCCTGAGTGCTGCCTGACTCAACAGCCCCTCCAAAGCTGCCACTGCCACCCACGTGCACTTCTTCATGCTGGGACCTACAAGAGAAGATATTCTTATATCTTCTACCTTTATTTTTCTAGCCATGGCTGGTAACAAACCTGTAGTATCTCCCATATGATACCCGTTCCAGTCCATATACCATTTTTTCCACGTTTTTCACATAGTTTTCACTTCAAGAATATTAACATAGCTATGTTTTATGAGTCCACCTGCACCATCTGTCCCTTTTGAAGCTCCTTTTACCTCAGTGGTGCAGGATCAGGCACCTTCTGTGAAGACCAGGCTGGCTCCAGTTCTATTACACGGCTCTCTCTGCATGGAAATGCAGCAGCAGGTAACACAATAAGCAAACACATGGTAGGAAAATTGTCCAGTGCACAAAAGAGATCCTGGATGACATTAAACAAATGGCCTGAAGTAGCTTTAGAAATGGTTTCATGCATCTCAGGCTGTTAGCTGGTTTATGTTTCCTGTCTGGAATGAAGAGAGAGACAGGGCACAAGAGTCAGGCCTTGTTTGTGCTCATGTGTTTATTGTATCAGAGACGTTTAAGTAGGAGGATATGACAGGTTTTCAAGGGGACAAGGTATGACTCAAATCCAGGTGCAGCTTATTTTCCATGAAATGCATCACTTGCCTATTAGACGTGGAGTTACCGGCGGCCAAAACAAACCTTGGCAAACTTGGCATTCTTCTTACCATAAATGAATGGCATCCCAGCTTGTTATTGTTATTGTACAAATATAGCAGGTGTTGCTGATTTCTGCTTGATAACCTGCTGTTTAAGGGGAATTTATTTAACTTTTACGTACAGATAAGTGGGCTGCTAAACCAAATTCATCCCAGGTGTAACTCCAACCTTTTTTTTTGTTCCTAAACTAGATTCTTATCCTAAATCTTAGTTATTAGATGGACAGATGTTACTGTGTTCTTCCTAAAATAGTGGGGTTTGAGGTGTGTTTGCATCAAGGAGTTAAGCCTTTTTGCCTTTTTTTTTTTCCTTTTGATGCTTCCTATTCATGCATCTGTCAGAACTTCACATTCTTTGAAAAATATACACTGTACTGTGGACATGCCAGGAATTTAGGACAAAAATGGGATTTCAGCCTGGAAATGCTTCCATACTGTCTAAGGTAAAAGAAAGCTTATTGGAAGAATTTGAAGGAATTCATTTGGATCATAAATTCGTTTTAGAAATCAGTGTCCATTGAGAAATTAGACTTACATGGGTTGCTTTAGGAAGCACCTAAGCCAAGATAATGTTGTAAAACCTAAGCTAATGAAGTTGTTGATAGACCTCGCTGGTTTTTAAATTTTTTTGGTGGGTGGTGGGGAAATGGAACAAACACAGATCCTGGTAATTAAATCCAAGGGAATGGTATTTGTAGGTAGCCTGCCAGCATTGGGTGCTGCATGCAAGGCAGCAGATAAGATCTTCTGCACTGTTTAAAGCTATCTGAACACTCCCAACATTTTTGCATGTTTCCAAAGAGAGAAATACCACAGACCTGAGGTTAAGGGTGTCTGTGCTGGGTTTGATGGGAGGGAGCAGATCCATGCAGCCACCCCATGGCACTGAATCATTATTTCCAGAAATGTTGCCTCCTGAGTCAGTCAGCAATTTGGGGGTACCCACAAGTCCATGCCTGGAGGTGGGTGTGCAAGTACCCACTCACATCCAGAGTAAATAGAATTCTGCCTGAGCTACTGTGCAGTGACCCTTAAGAGTTAATGTTGCCTCAGTGGGCCTTTGGTTATGCTAAAAACTGCTCCCCAATTACTCTGTGGATGGGGACAGTTTGCCTAATTTATCCTTTTATAATCTGGATTCTGGTAATGGTTTTACAATTATTTCAAGCTCCACCTCTGACATGATTCATCAAATCAGTGTGCAGTAGAGACCCACTTGGTGTTCCTGGCTCTTGTATCTCTTAGTTTGGTTCCCACTGATCACTGGTATTTGCCATAAAGAGTTTTGGAAGGATTTTTTCCCCAGAAAAAGATGAAAGTGGAAAGGACATGTCTGTCAGTGAAACTCTGTGAATGACAATATGCCACTTCTGCTGGCTGCTAAATCAGTTTTATTGTTGTCTGGGCTTTAAAGTGTATACAGCATAAGGGAGAGTTGATTTATTGTTTTTAAGGGTTATTTGTTGCTGTAGGCTCCAGCTGGTATGGTGGCCTCTCATGCTTGATGCTACCTTTCTGAAATTGAGACTGGTTCCTGGAGTCCAGAGCTTCACCAGCAGCAGCCAAGGGAGACTCTGTTGAAAAGCACTGTAAGCCTCAATTTATAAATACACAGAAGTCTTGGAGCACAGAGCAAGTGGCCAGTAGGTGACACAGAGAAACTGGCAGCAGCAGGAGCTATCTGATTTTAGAAATGAGAGGAAAGTCACCCATTTACTTTAAACATGAAACCTTTGACTTCATGCTCTGAGTCAGTAGATTAGCACTTATTGATAAAATATTATTACTCTGAACTTCTAATAGGCCAACAAGAAATAGGCTGCCAGCAGAGCCTTGAGGCAAATATATCCAGTGATGCTGGATATGCAAACATATAGCCAGTCAATGAAGCAGAAAACTTTAATTTATTTATTTAAATGTATTGGTTTGGTGGTGGTTCTTGGGGGTTTTGCATGTGTTTCGTATTTATTTTCATTTATACCCAAGCAGCCCACTT
This sequence comes from Passer montanus, assembly GCF_014805655.1. Taxonomy (NCBI): domain Eukaryota; kingdom Metazoa; phylum Chordata; class Aves; order Passeriformes; family Passeridae; genus Passer; species Passer montanus. The sequence goes on along the minus strand of NW_024368485.1, from coordinate 7,529,698 downwards.
GTATTCCTGATCCTAAGACTTGGTTTCATGCAGGGGTTTGTTGCACTGTGCTGTGTTTCTGGTGAGTGCCTCCTGTACTATCAGTGATACCCTGTGGGATTTCTTCAGGGGGATGGTGTGTGCCTTTGGATTCCACTGTGCCAAGTGACTAACCAGGACTTCAAAACTCATCTCTAAATTATCCCACTGCGTTCCTTGTATCATTTAATCCCCTTAGGACAGCAAAGAGTGCAGGAAAACGTGTTTGGATGGTGGCTCTGTTCCCCTAGCTCGTTCTTGGTGTGCCCTTTCAGAGCAGAAATTCAAACTCTGTAATTGGACCGGGAGATGTTTGTGTTCCTGTAGGGATCTTAAGCTGCTCCCAGATGTGAGCTTCCCACCCAGAGGCAGCTCTGGGGGTGACATTTGTGGCTTTTCAGAGGAGCTGCTTGCAGGCCCAGACACCCAACAAACTCAGCTTGAATTGAAGCATAACCAACTGGGTTGGGTGTCACTTTGAAACAGCCTGGGCAATTCAGTTCTGGCACAGCTCTTCTCCTGTGTGACTGATTTGTCTGTTTTCCCCTACTTTCCTTGCCAATTTATAATGGCTTCACAAATATCTTTCCTTTTGTTGCTCCCTCCTGTGAAGTCAATCAAATTTGTCTTAACTCTTCTCCTTTCTCCTGGCCAGCTTTTTTCCCCTGTGTTTCCTTTCACTGGTGATATCCCCACCCCTTATCTCCAGCCTGAGCTATGGAGGCTGCTCTCAGATGCTCTGCTGCCTTGGTAAATGCAGGTGTATAAACTAAAGCCATCTCTCTGTTTGCTGGCTCATTCTTGGAGGTCTGCAACTCCCTTGGAGACAGCTGTTGTCTTCTTTTGTGCCTTTAATCCAGTTGCTTCTTGCTGTGGGAGCTGCCTTTGCCAGACAGGACTCTGAGTTTTTTTGCATGAACTCAGTGTTGCAAAATATGTTTCCATGAGACAGACTGTGCAGATGGCAAAGAATAGCTGAGTCCAGCCGGGAGGAAACCCATTTGTCACCATTTCATCATCAGTCCCCATTGTGTTGCCATCAGACAATCCCATTCATCAAGACAAGTTCCAAAGTGCTGGTGTTTACCAGGGACACTGCACAAATCCCATCTCTGGAGATGTAAGCCCTCCCTCTGTGGTTTCTAGCATTGTTCTTTATTTCTGTTTACAAGGATGTCTAGAAAGACTACTTGAGGTCAGCAGCCTGTTTCCAGGTGATGTTTGATCCCTGAATGCATTGCTGGCAGCAGGGGAAGAACCTGGGACCTGTTCAGCCTGAGAGGGAGCAGGTGGCTTTTATTTACTGACAGAATAGAGTGTGAGCTTGCAAGTGCCATCCTCTGTGTGCTGCCCACCACACCTACCCAACACCTCGTGCTGAGAGGAGCTGGTCTCCATGGCACCTCTGTGGGAACATGTGGAGAGAAGTGGGAAAAGAGGAGAAGATGTCTCTCTGCTTATCGGGGTGACAGCAGAGCTGGGACTGGACCTAAGTCCTTCTCTTCAGTGTCCTGTCCACTCCTTAAAGTTTCCTTCTGAGGCTGAGTTCTTACTTGCCAATGGCCTGATGTCTCCAGAAGAATGCATGCTCTGAAAGGCAGGAGGAACTTCTGTGGTCCTGCAGACAACCTGCAGTGCCCAGAGCACAGGAGTGGATCCTGGAGATGAGGAGAGAGCACCTGGGAGCAGTGGCTGTGTGCAGAGCCAGGGGGGAGTGCCAGCTGTGAGCTCGGGAGGGCTGCTGGGTACTGCAGTGTCTGCCCACCACCCTGAGGAGCTGGCCCTCAGCCAGGGACAGGGTTGGCACCAGCTAGGGAACAGAAATGGGTTTGGTGGCACCAGGTGGGTTTTTGCTCTTGCAAGCTTTGCTTGTTCTGATTTGAGGCTTTTTCAGACAGCTTTCCACCATTTCTTAAGTAGCAATCAGAAGTTGTCTGCCATTGAGGGGCTCAAAAAGGCTGAGAACTGGTTGAAAAAATTTTCCTAAGCTGGCAACAGTGGGCATAGAACTAAGACAGGGCACTAAAAAAAGCAGGTAAGAAATTTAAAGGTTTTCAATTTTGGGTGACCTGGAGAATGCAGGAAGAAGAGAGAGGCTGGAGAGTCCAGAACGTGCTGAGGTGGGAGGGTTTGTCTGGCTGTTGCAGCAAGGATTGGTGGAAGAAGGAGGGTTGGTTGGGACCTCTGCTGTGGGGACTCTTGTCTGGGAGGCACTGAATTAAGGGGTTTCTGGCCAGGGTGTTTAGTGGGGGAGTGTTCCTAACAGGGAGCAAGCGGATGCTGTTAATCAGAACAATATGGAGCAGGCAAATGCCCTCCAAACTGGGGGTGGGGAGGAGGACATCTTTCCTTTCCTTTGCTTCCCCCCTCTCCTTGCCCTCCTCAGCACGGATGTCATGTGCTACAGGGGGACTTGGTGCTTTGCAATCACTGAGGGTAGGTTGCATTAATTAGGAAACCTGCAAAGGAGTGTTCTGCATCCCCCAGCAATCACAGAAAGGGTTAGTGCTCCACCAGGAAGCTGACAGCACCGCACTGGACCACAATTAAGACTTTAAAATATGTAACAGCATTTTTATGACATCAAAGTACTGTTGCTGCACAAGGCAGTGTTTACAAAAAGCTCCCTGCTCTTCACCCTACAATCATGATGTACATATTGGCAATAAGGAAGTCAGCAATAGCTATTTACTGCTCTCCTGCAGCTGTGGACTTATGGCTTAGGTCCCTAATTAAGTAGAAGCAGGGCTAACCACGAAGCACACCACAGTGCCTTAAAATGGCTTTCATACTGCGGAAATCTGGTGTTTGGTTACTCCAGAGAGTGGGTTTTTTTCCCCTTGAAAACTATATTTGCACATTCAGAAATAATTATCTGGAGATTAAAAAAAGAAAAGCTGTCTTGATGCACCAGGAGATCTAAAGAGCTTTTCATGGAAAGCATTTAAAATAAAAAAAATAAAAAATAATCCGGCTCTATATGGGAGATATTGACACCAGCCCCATCTTTGTCATCAAATGTGAGTGATTGTTAGCAAAGAAACTGGTCATGCTGCACAAAGGAGATCACAGTGTGTGTGTAAATCTGCATAACCTAATTGACTATCTTGGGAACGTGATCTTCAGCTGTGAAACTCCGCTTTTGACAAAACAATAAAGTTAAAAAGGAATGTCCCATCATTATGTTCCTTAAATGTCACAGGAACTGCAGTAAGTGCATCTTGGCAGAGGCGAGCCTACATCATTAGTTCCTCTCCTGGTTGCTTTTAGGGTTTTTGTTCCACATGGCCTGACTTGACAGGACAACAAATAGGCCTTTGCATCTGTACACATTTATTAGTGGATTTTATCGTTGGACATCAAGGAAATTGAGTCTCATCTAAAGGTTTATGGCTGTACACATCTGTGGATTTTACTACCCTTCCTTTCAAACAAACAAACAACAGCAGCAGAAAATTATTTTTGGAAAGTACAGTTTAAGATTTAATAATCATTTGATGTTCTGAGAAGTCCTTGGCTGCTTGTCCAAATATTTGCTGAGTGTTTGTTGAGAGCTTTAGTTATTGGGAGGTGGGGGTGGGTAGGGAGCTGGTGGGGGGGCAGCCGTGCTTCTGCCTTGCATGAAAAGGTGATTTTTGTGTAATCACAGCCTCCTTCTGCTCCCAGCATAGCTGCATTTTGTTGGATCTGTCTAGAGGTGTCTTCTCCTTGGGAATAAGGCTTTGTGCACACAGCAGTCCTGTCTCCAGCTGATAAAGCGTGGAGGAATCCTGGGGGTCAGACCAGGGCACAGCACTGCCCTGTGCTGCTTTTGCTCTGCTTGCTAACAAGTGAGGTTCCTATTCAGCTGGTTGCTAAAAGAGAGCCCCAAATCTAAGCTAAAGCAAGGTCTGCACAGTCTGCAAGCCTTGCTCATTTAAATTCCCCCTGAAATTAGCGGGATAAAGGATTCGTTTGAGATTCCATCAAAGTATTGCACAGTTCCTTCACACCTGACCATAGTCTGAGCTGTCACATTTAAAGAGAATCATATAAAAAAATCAGAATTCTGACGATTTTGGAAGCAGCAGCTGGGTGTAAAATGAAACAGTGCATGCCTAAGATTGCAAAGGGGCTTAGACAATAATTTTGAGAGAATTGCTGCCTGTTTTTGCTTACTGCTGTGTTTATGCACAGACTAAAAGTGACAGCTTATGTGCCAACACTCTGAAATATTTCACTGAAAATAATTTGAGGTTCATACCTCCTAGTGTGTTTCATTGGAAGAGGGCTGTCCAAGATGAAAATTGAGGTCTTAAGTTAGTGGAGCTTGTACTGATGGATTGCACTTTGTTGATGAATATTTTAACAGCTCACATAAAGGAAACTGAAAGTTGATCTTTTTAATTCACTTTTTCAGCCTGGGGAGCTGGATGAAGGAGGATTTTTCCCTAACAGGAGATTCTTACTCTCAGTCTTATACCAAGGACATTGTTTGACAAAAACATCTTCAACCCACTTTGTTTCAACCTGAAGTGTTTCAGGTGAGATGAAGTTTTCAGATGGAGAGCCTGACTGGGACTAAGAGCCTGAAAAGAGGGTGCTTGTTATTAATTGTTTCATAGTGAGGAAATAGGGCTCTCACTGACCTTGATTTTACTCTGTTCACTGATCTATTCACTGTGAGGGATGCTTACACACACCAGCTCTTGGAGTAAGTGGAGAAAGAAAGGGGATACTGGGATACTTGGCTCTTCCCTGAGGAGAGAACTCTCCTCCCTCGTTGTGTGCTCATGGTGGCTCTGTTTGCAGCCCACTTGAGGACAAAAGTCAGGCTGAACTGCCCAAAGTTTGTGACAGCCTGGGAGCAGGGCCTCCATAGGGATACCCACCTCCCCATGCTCTGGTCTGACCTGAAGGCCAGATTACATTGCCAGTGTCCTTTTGAAATGGTGGTGTCTGGAGAAAGAGAGAGCTGCAGGACTAAAATAATACACTCATCCTGGGGGAACTGAGAGCTAAACTCCTTGTTGGGCCAGCAAGGAGCCCCAGGAGCAAGGGGCTCTTCAGGAGAGAGGATGCAGCACCACCTGTGCCTTTTGTTGGGCTAGCACAGCCAGCCATTTAGCAGTTATGTGAAGGCAAGGTTGAAGAAGTGTTGCTTGCTGGGAAGAATAAATAAATGTATGTTTTCCTACACCACACAGTGCAAGTGAAACTGCCACTGAGGTGAAGAAAGGCTGTGGCAGTCCCTCTTCTCAGTCATTTGTAAACCTTGGAATGAGTTCCCAATGAAATTGTTGCTCCCCTCTGCAGTGGGCTACTTCTTGGCCAGCTCAAAGAAGCCCCAGAAAATATTGCACCCATATGCGCCTTTTTTTTTTTTTTACATTCTCATTAAGTTTATAAAACCCACAAATTTAGACCATCTGTCCTATAAATGTTTCTAAACTACGGCAAGATGAAAAAGCTGTTCTAGCTTTTTGATATAAGCGGTCAGCAAACCAAACACAAAACCAGAGCAAAGCAAATATTTTCTTGTCATACATGCTTCCCAACCGTGACGGATGAACTGTTATTTTTGATGTGTGTTTGGATCCAAATTTTGGAGAGAAATGCCTCCTAGATATGTGCACTTAGCACCAAACCAGCTTGATATGAAGAATTCTTGTTGGGGAGGGGGAAACAGAGGGAAAGTTGCTCCACATGCTGCCCATGGTTCATATTAAAGAAGCTGTTTCTTCAATTATTCATCTTCCAACTACCCTGCTGACTGCTTTAACAAAGCCATCCCAAGCATGGACTGTGTCAGCCCATTCTCAGGGTAAGGTGTGCATGCTTCTATTCTACCCACCTGTATCTTGGATGTTAATCCAGGATTATTTATTGCCTCCATGTGAGACTCCAAAGTGGGCTTGGAGCAGGATAATGAAGAGAAGCTGTCTGCTGTGCTTGCCTGACAGGTGGGATTAAGCCCAGGTCCTTGTTTGCAAGCAAACCCGACAGCAACCCGTGCATTGTGAAAAGGCTCAATAAAGCAAGTGGTAGAAAGTGGAAATCTCACTTGAAATCCTTTTTTCCTGGTGTTTCCATGGACACAGCAAATTCCCAGCCTAAACCCTTTAAGAATAAGGCGCTGCTTGAATTGCACACCCTGCTTTGGTATTTACAGCTAAGTGGGAAAAACTAAATCTGTTCTGTGTCCAGTGGCATTTTTAACTCCCTTTGCTATTGGCACATTACTGCTTTGATGGCCAAATCCTCACCCAGGTCCTGGCTCAAGGAGATCATGCCCAAGCCACAGAGCTGCTGTAGTGCTGAGGAGCTTGTGTGGAGCAGTCTGAGGGGGACAGGCAGTGCTCAGTGCACCTGGAAAGACTTTAAATCATCCTGTCTTTCTTGTGGAGGAGGAGAAGCCTGGTGCTTGAGCTGTGCACTCTGTGAGCTGGTGCATGTGTGAGCAGTGCTGACTCTCTGTGTCACTGGATTCCACCTGCCTGCCTTCTGGTATTTCCACAGCTGATCCAGTCCTCTGGGCCCCCTTTATCATCAATAGGAGTTATAGGCAATACTTAAATACACATGGCTTGTTTTAATTCTCTATCTTGGAGGTAAAATGTGAGTGAGTTGTTGTTCTCTGCTGTAATTGTGGGAGCATTGAGATAAACAGCTTGTGGATGTCTGTATTTGTGCTGAGGAAGGCACCTTTAGTGTAACTTTGTGTGTAAAAACTTACCTCTAGCAAAATGAAATGTGTCTTTAAAAAAATAAATGTATTTAGTTTATTTAACTCAGATTAGAGGGAGGGAGCACCTCTCCTACCAAGAAAGGCTGAAGGAATTGGGTTTGCTCAGCCTGGAAAAGTCAACTTAGGGGTGACCTGATTTTCCTTCCAGTACCTAAACAGCCTACAAGAAAGATGGGAGGGGATGTTTTACAAGAGCCTGGAGTGGCAGGAAAAGGGGGAAGAGATTCAGAGTGAAAGAGAGAAGGTTTAGATTGGATGTGAGGAGGAGGTTCTTTACTGTGAGGGTGGTGGCACTGGAACAGGTTGCCCCATCCCTGCAAGTGTTCAAGGCTAGGCTAAATGGGGTTCTGAGCAGCCTGGTCTAGTGGGAGGTGTCCCTGCCCATGGATTTTAAGGTCCCTTCCAACTAAACCATTCCAGCATTCTACTCCATTATCCTACTTGTCACTTCCCCAGTGTACAGGCTGCTGTTTCTGTCCCTAAAGCTGTAAAGTGCAAAACCCCCAAGCCACAGTAAAAACAAGCTCAGTGCTGCCACTGCTGCCTGACTCTCTCATGGTATCCAAAGTTTCTCCATCTCTGCTTGCCCAGCCCAAGCCTGACTCCCAAATGCACTGATTCCAAACCTTTTTTGACAGGTAGCTGTGGTTTCACACCCTGGCTGCAGCAGCCTTGCTCCACTTGAAGCCATTCCTGTGCAGCACAGGGTCGGTGTGTGCTGGCAGCGTTGCCTCCCGAGGAGCTGCCAGCTCCACACCTCTGGCACTGGAATCCCCCACTCCTGCTGGGTAAGGCTCTTGCAGAAACCAAACAAATGGAAAAACCACTGTTCTCCCAGGACAGCGCTCGGGATCAGTGCACACAGGTGAATAATGTTGACCACGGGTTTAAATTCAGTTCAAATTTGAAATGCAGCTCCAGTCATTTCCTTCCACCCTCCTGCTGCTGTGAGAACTCAGCCTGGTCTTTCAGCCCAGGGCAGTGTTCTGCCTGACTGTATCTGCACAGGATACCACGTTTCATAGGCAAGCAGCACTATTCCTCTTTACAGAATTCCATTTCTACTTTTAGAAAAGCAAAATATAGTTTTTCCATTCTGGGTTCAAGCCTTAGCCTGTTTTTGAGTGTGCAGTTGAAGTGCTCATTGAACAAAAGAAAAATAAATTGTAATTAAAAATTTAAAAAATTAAAACCCACCCAAAAAACCCACCACAAAGAAACCATTTTGCTAAATATTTGGAGAACTCATTAACTCTACCCTTTTTATCCTGCCTCCCCTCAAAAATTGAAATACTATTTGTCAGTCTTCTCTTCAAAGTTTTGCAGAAGTTCAGGCCATGTCAGGCTTGCTACTGAAGCTTTTTCTGTTCATTCATTTACCAAAAAAATTAGAAGGAAATTTTGCCTTTCAGTTGTATCCAGCCAAGCCCTGTTACACAGCTTTATTACTCCAGTGTGATTTCACCACAGAGCAAAGGCAGTGCCTGCAGCCCCTGCCCAGCTGACAGGAGTGTCTGAGCCTGACACATCAACAGCTTGGGTTGTTTATATGAGTGAGGGCATTGCCATGTTTATTTGAGCCACATTTTTCTGGAATGGTATATCTGGATTTAAGTCCTGCCTTCACATCCAGGTGGGAAGTTCTCCCAATGCTCTGTGGACCATCCTTGGGACTTGGGTGGCTTGTGGGGGTTTTCAGAGGAGGTCTGGGAGGGAGGAGCAGCAGATTCTGTGCTCTGCAGGTTCCTGTCCTTGCTCCTCTGCCTGACTGTGTGCTCCAGTGGGGAGAGTGTTTGCTACTCTGCTTCTGCTTCCCTTCTCTCTCAAGCCCTACATGCCCTTAGCCACAGTGTGCTCAGGAACTTCTGGCTGCTGAGTCTGGATTTTTCTCCCCAGTTGTGCTGAAAGAGAATAAAAAGATGTGTCTGTGCAAATAAAGCAGGGGCTCTTTCGCTCACTTGTTTCCCACCTCTGTTGTGAGTTATGGGAAGATTTCTGCATCAATCTTCCTTTCTTCCTTCTCCTTTGGTGAAATGCAGCAAGAGATCCAGGAGTTTGAGGTACCACCTGAAATAAGATTGAACTTAGACGAAAGGTTATCCTGCAATATTTAAATATATCTGAGTTCATCCATGTGGTTGAATTTTACAGGCAGAGGTGTCATTTTTTCAGCTTTATTTGCTGTGTGTCAGAGCAGCCTTTGACTGCTCTGCACACAAGGCAGCAGCTCTGGCACAGCCTTAGGGTACTTTGTGGTGTCTGATGCCAACTTCATTCCTTATCATGGGCAAAACTCTGTTTGAGCTGTGTGTTGTCTCCAGCTGCTACAATTTTGCCCCTGTGTGTGTTGGAGGCTTGGGGATAGGGAGACAGAGCCCTGCAGCTCATTGCTTGTGGTCTTTGGACATTCTGAGCCATATCCTTGCACAAAATCAAACTTCTGCAGTAACATTTGGCTCAGGTACCACAGGAGCTTGCACTCGTTAATAGTTTGGTTGCTTGGGTTTGTCTGTTGTGCCCTCTACCTGTAGTTTTAGGTGAGCAAACCTGAAAATAGCTCTAAATTTAAAGGTATGCTCAAGAGCACATTATGAAAAATATTGCTGTTACTAAGGAGAAATAAGGCAAACCTATGTTTTTTGTTTGTTTTTGAACATGTTCTCTCTCAGCAACACTTCTGCCAGGAGCCTCCACACAAGCAGAGAACTTCAGTTCTGTTACTGGATTTATTTTTAGCTACTCCAATCTCCAGTGCACAAGTATTCCTTCAGTTGCCAAATACAGGAATTGATCCAAAGCTCACAGGAATTAACAGGAAGCATTTCTGTGAGCTTCAATGAAATTCATGTCAGCCTTGTTCTTCAGAAAGGCTGTTGTGTGTTTCTTGTCTCCCAAAAATGAAACAGGTGACTGTTGCAGGCAGCAGTGATAGTTCTCCTGGAGACCTGAGTGTTCTCGTGGAGGCACATTCTCCTGGCTGACCCACCTGAGGATCACAAATTCACCCTGTTTTATGTGGTTTTAAAGAGACAAAATTACTGGTGTGCATGTTTTTCTATCAGCAGAGTAACATTACTTATTCCATCTTATTTACTGTGAGCAGGACAAGCAGGGCTGTAAATAAATGTACTTTTAAAACTGTTTCAGTAGACCACAAACCAGCAAGTCTTTGACTTTAATATGATTTTTCAGCTGTAGAGTAATTGTGGATAGTGGTTTTGGACAAGGTATCTCAGTAATAGCATTTCCTATGATGAATATTCCACCTCTTAAACTGAGTACTCCTCATGCCTTTGCATGTCAGCAGGGAAAGGAACCAGGTTATGATATGAATGAAGTTCACAGAGAGGTTAATAACCTTATAATTAGCACTGGCTGGGAGATAAGCAAATCAGCACTCCAATATGCAAAGCAGAGTGGAAAAATGCCCGTCAGATTTTCGGGTTGCTATTAGCAGGGTTTATTCCTTTGGATTTTTGATGAGGAACAGCTGTGGCTTGGCCTGGGGTAAGCAGAGACAGTAGACGAGCTGGTAGGGTCATTGTTCCTTTGAAATGCTCAAGTTTATGGGGTGTCAGAGCAAGGCAGGTCATGAACCCCCTGGGCTGGCTGGAACAATGGGGGAGCCTCCAAGGGCTGGACCATCCCCACAGCCCAGCAGAGCACAGAAATCCACTCATTCCAGGTGGGGATTCACCCCCCAGCTCTTTATCCTTCTATCTGCCAAGTTTCCATCAGCACAAAAATCTGATCTGAGCTTCTTTGGGTAACTTGTAGGGCTGTCGGTCCTACAATCAGCACAAATAAGTGTTTGTGTCATGGAGAGATTTTAAAAGGTGGCCACTTTGGACCACAACTTCTTTGTTAGGAATAAGCAAAGATTGCTGCTTTTGTGCAGGCTATGTTTTGAAAAATATCTTTTTTTCTTTTTCCTTTTCTGAAATGGAGATAATTTTGAAAAAGATAATTTCTATTTTAATTGACGTGTGAAAGCTAAGTGCTTTTGTCTGTGAGTTTTTCACCTCTCTACTTGTGTGGTGTGAATTCATTAAAATTTGTTTGGAATGACTCCAGACAAAGGTCTTGTCCATGGACACCTTTTGGACACATCTGGACAGAGCAGTCCTTTATTTTGTGCAAAATTGTGCATTTGGGAAGAGATATGTGCAGCAGCTGAGTGAAGATTTGGCCAGCTCTTCTCCAAAATCATCTGTTGTAGCCTTTAGTACTGTATCAAAAGCTGAATTTTATGTCCACCATCTCAGAGTCCCATCCTGATAACAAAAATCTGAATTAGAGCCTGTTTAGTTTACCTTAGAAGCAGATGTGGTTTTTTCTCATGTGCGTATTATGTGGAGCAATTTTTCAAATTACCTGAGGAATTTGTTTTCTTAAAAGAAAAATATAGAAAGAACTGGAATAATCTCAAATGTTGTTACCAGTGATTTAAGATAATATGGTAATTGAAACATCAATTTTGTCTCCTATAACTACTAGGGAAGTTTACTTATTATTTCTTTTCTCCTGCAGAGCTTCTAGTTTGTGCAACCTCTGTCAATGGAGCTGTGCTAATTTATGTCAGCTGGTCCAATATTTGTGCTTATGATTTCTGCCTTGGCAAAACACATATATAATATTGTTTTTCCCTGAAGGTTGGCTGAATACTCTAAAAGTCATTATTGACTAATACTGGGGTTAGCCAAGTAGGACTAGGATTTCTTTCAGTAGTGGAAACATCGATCATGAGGGTGAAACAGATTTTGTTTGCTGAAAGAAAAGCTACTTCTGTTTATTTGTAGGGCATAAACGTCTCCTGGGTCTGTTCAGAGTTATAACAGTGCAAATCCATTAGAACTGAGTGGAGAATTAAGCATGTTATTTTTCAACAAGTGATATTCACCTGTTTGCTTAAATGATGCCAGGTGGAGAGAACCAACTTTTATAACAAATTTAAACTCCTCGTAAACAGAGCTGAAAGTTCCCCCTCTTCTTTGACTTTGTCTCCCAGGCTTTGAGAATGACGGGGACACCTGTACCTTTGTGGTGAGGCAGAAGAGCAGGTGAAGCAAAAATAATGTCTTTATTCTCACTGTATTGAACAAACCACAGATATCTGAGTGGGGAATTAAGTTACACTCAGTTTTGAAAAGTTAACACTTTCTAAAACAAGAAACTCAAAGCCTGGCCTTGTTTTGCCAACAAGAGGCCTCAGCTTCAGTTGCTGAATTGGAATTGTCCTGTGAGCATTGCTGCTTTGCACCAGTTTGGTCACATAATGCAAAGCTGGAGTGGATTTGGTCCCAGTCAGATAAAGCAGGATCTGCCACAAATAAGAACCTTGGAAGCACCAAGGTCTGCTGTGCTGTGGAAGAGAAATGGATATAGGGTGGAGAAAAGTCTCAGAAGCAGCTGTGCCAGGTAAAGAAAATCTCAGTCCTAAATCCATCTGAAGGTACAAAGTAGCAGGGGAAAGTGATGATGAGAGATCCCTACCCTGCTGATTAAATATTTCAGAGCAGCATCTGGCTGCAGTCTGGTATCACTATTCTGGTTTTGCAGTGGGTAAATCTGCCTTATTCTTTAATGTGCCAGATACTCATCACACAGGAAGGTCCCCAACTTTAGTTTGGGTGAACTGAAGTTTCTGTAAAAATAATCCAGAAGAAAGAATGAAGTAATCCTTCCTGACTGTGACAGGAACAGGCCCAACCATTTCCAGGTCTGCAGAAGTCTGACAGGATGAAATGTTAGAGTTCTAAAAAGACAGCAAGCTGTTTCAGTACATCTTAGTTCCAGGTTTATGAACAGAGGGTTGTGGTTCCAAGGTAAACTCACACATTTCTTACAGATGTGCAGACAGATAGTTAAACTCTCCAGAAATTGCACGCAGCAAGGTTTGGGTTAAGCTGTGTTTTACCAGCCTTTTAAGTTGATATTTGAGCATTTCACCTTTGCAGTCTGTTTGGAAAACAAACAGCAAATCCAAATGCAGGCATCCAGTTGATGCTATTATGTGAAGGTCACCCACTGATGCTCAGGAAGGCTCTCCAGTTATGACCTCCCTCCTGCAGAATCCTGGGTTTGGCAGATTTCGTGTGGTCAGAGCTCTACTGTTTTTCCATGTGCTGTCATTCTTTTAATCTGCATTTTTTAAAGAATTCCTAAACACTGGATACTCTTCCTTCACTCGTGCTGTAACCTGGCCAGTGTCTTCAGATGACAAAGTGCAACTCAATCCAGGGGAAGCAGTGAACATTGTCAGGTGGAGTTTTGGGGGCTTACCTATGCAGTGAATGGAAGTGGAACAGAGCTGGACATCCCAGAGGTCACTCCTGGTTGGACTCAGAGGTTTCAAGCTTCTCCTGACAAACCAGGCTATTCCACAGGGAAATTTAGTGTTGATGGAAAAGGCAAATCCTTCTCCAACATCCTCCTCTGAAAATCTGTTGTACTTTGGTACTGTGGGTAATAAAGTGCATTTGACCTTCTTTGAACACTTCAGCTCAAACTGCTCAGACATTTTTCATTCTCCTTGCTGCCTTTTGGTGGCAAGGTGTCAGGGACACCTTTGCATGGCAGATGGGTTTGTCTGGAAGATGCCTTGCTTCTGTTCAGGTTTCTCCTACCCTGGCTTTCCATAATAAATGCCTTGCTATAAATTCTTGGCTGACCAAAGGAGTTTGGCTAATCCTGACTTCTGGATGCTTATCAAAACCAAAGCTTAAATTTCATCCACTGTGAATCCTAGTCTATTTTTAATGCTGCTGTTTGGAAGCATGGCTCCATGTGCTCTTAATAAAATAGTGGAAACAACATGCAGCAACTTTGTAAACAAACTTAAAAACTATTATTTTATTTTTTAGAGAGCCAACTTATTTGTAAATAATCTACACCAGATGTTGGCCATGACATAAATTCCCTCTATTAATATCTTTTTATATGGCCTTGGACAATTCACAAGTCTGGGCCCTGGTTCCCCAGCCAAGAAAAGGTGTGGTATCTTCTGAGGACAGGAATGCCTCAGGAACAAAGGTTATTTAAATAACTAAGAGACAACATTTATTCTTAGACCGTAGCAATGAGTACTGGAACTAAAAGGAATTAAAAGCATATTTCTAATACCTACAAAAATGGTAGTTTGGTAGGACTTGTAGTGAAGGCACAGCACAACAGTCCAGTCTGTGTGCTTATACATTTAAAGACAACATTTATTCTTAGACCGTAGCAATGAGTACTGGAACTAAAAGGAATTAAAAGCATATTTCTAATACCTACAAAAATGGTAGTTTGGTAGGACTTGTAGTGAAGGCACAGCACAGTCCAGTCTGTTGCTTATACATTTAGTTTCTATTTTGGATAATGCTGCTTGCAGCTGTGTTGAAGTCACTGGCCAAATGGTTAGAGCAGAGCTGGCCTACTTATGTTGGCTTTTCTAGAAAGAAACTTGAGGTACACCTGCTTGGAATGTAATTTTTATTTGAAGTCAAGATTTTCTGGACTGGAGCCTGATGATGGGTAAGGTTTACAGAGGGACTTGGGTATCCTCCCCAGGATGTGCTCCTGGCTGGCAGATCCCACTCCATGATGTGTGCACCACCAGTACTGATGTGCCCTTATTGCTTTCAGTCTGAATTTCAGGCTTTTGGGGCCGACACAAAGCTGAATTTTTTGACTTTGAATTTTTGTGTGCCTGTTGAAGCAAGTAAAGAAAGTAGTCTGCATTTCCTAAAGTGTTCAGTCCTATTTACCAGTCCAAAAACACAGCAGGAGAAGTTCACTTCCTGTCTGAGAGAGCTTGAGGGGGCTTTTCTCTCCCCTCCCAAAACTGAATTCTTGTACTGCAGCCCCTTTTTCTGGCGTGTAAGTGGGAACTGTTGGGAGTAAAGTTGTTTCAGGTACCTTTGTGCAGTGGTGACATTGAGAGGCAACAGTGGAAAGGAAATATATAATTTTGTAGTCATCAATTAAAAGAAATGGAACCAGGTTTTGTAAGAGCTCTGCTGTCCCTCCAGAAATGTGGGCAGAGTTGTGTCCTATTTTCTTGCAGAGCTCTACATTTGGCTTCTTCCAAATAACAAATTTCCCAAATGCTTAAAGTGAGTTCTGCTCCAGCCCCAGGTGGGATCTGTAAGACCTAAAGTGAGATATCAGCAACATATAAGTCCTGTATAAATGCCTTTTTTTAGTGAAAGTGTCAGTATTTCTTCATCCTTCACAACAATTGTCCTGTTTTGTTGCTGAGCATAAAGAGCTTCTCTGTTTTCTTGTACGAGTGAAAGTATCAAACCCTTATTCTGGACTCTTTCTGGTGCTGACTTGGCTTTGATTTCAGATTGGTTTGTTCTCATTGGCTTTTCCAACACCAAATGCAAAGAAAACCAAAGGAGAAAGGGCCAGATGTGTGGATCAGCTGTAATACAAAACTGCCCAGCCCAGAAATCAGCAGGAAAAATGCATGTGATGGAGCAGCAGCTGAGCTGCTCCTGTCCAGCATCCCTCAAGGAGAGATAAAAGAGCCTCTGGCCTGCCAGGCACAGTCCCACTCCTGCCCTGTTTGCCTTCCTGCCCACACAGAGCAGCAGTGTGGGCTGTGCAGCACACCTGCAGCTGTGCTCCTGCTCGACCTTTCTTGTTCTTCCTGCCAAAAAAGAGATCTCGGCAATAAATTCAGAAGGAGCTGGCATGGCTCACAAACCAAGAGCAGTGTCTTATTTCTCTTTTATTATTTCCACCTCTGAGGGTCAGTGGAAAGAGGAAGCCAAGTTAGGTGCAGGTGGAAATGGAATGGGTAAGATTCCAGGCATGGAGGGACAGGGCAGGTGCAACTCAGTTTTTGGGGACTTTTTATGCCTGAACTAAAGCATTCTTTTTAATAGGGAGGACATTTTCCCTCATCATATGGTCTGTGGCCATTTTCTTCCTTTCCAACAAGTGCAGTTTATTGAAAAGCTTGCACATCCCTCTGTTTTTCATTATTAAAGTGAATCAGGGGTGTCAGTGAGGGCAGCTCCATCTCCACCATCACAGCTGGTGGCAGTGGCTCCAGTGATGGCCTCAGCTACCAAAGGATGTATCTCCCTTCCTCCTGGTGTCCCTGTTTGCTAAATCCTCATTGCTGAGAATATCCAGCCAAGCTTCCTGCATGACCATGCCATTTTTATTCCACAGCTCCACCCCTCAAACATCTCTCAAGGGCTCTTCCATCTCTGATCTCCAAAAGGATCAGCTCTGCCCTTTTATTTGTAGTGTTTGCAAGGTCGTGTCTAACAATTTTTATCCAAATCCTGCTGGATTCAGTGAGTCTTTGGCTCACTTTCTGAATTGCTTGATTTCCCCCTTTTCCATTCTCCTGTTTACCCACATTCTGTGGGTCATTATATCCTGAGCATTTCTGCAGTATCCCCTTCCCAAAGAACAACCATTCCTTGTGGTTGAACATGCACAGAAAGTTCCAGGAGTCATGTAAGAAAAACATTAATAAACCCCCTGCTAATGGCATTCACTATTAAACATACATTTGGTTATTCTGTGGACAGGGTAAAGTTCTGAGCACCAGACTGATACCTGGGATCATCAGATGGCTGCCACTGGCACAGGTTCCCTTGCATATAAACTAACAGGTGAAAATTGTCTCTGTTTTTCAAACCTGCAGTGGCTCTGGTCATTATTATGAAGCAAGTCCACCCTGTAAATGTTTCCGAAGCACCCTGCTTTGTTTTCAGAAGCAAGACCCTTCTGCACTTGTGTCTGTGGTACTTCAGCCTGAAGTAGAAGTTGGATTCAGACCGATTCTGTGGGTCAGTGGTCTGGACTGAACCTTTTTCCCCTCTTTGTTGTAAGTACAGCCACATCCAGCACTGGAGGAGCTGGGTTTGCTCTCACTGAACTCCTTTCTCCTGGGCTGGAAACACTTGGTGGTTCTGGTTTTAGAGCAGGGGCTCAGCCTGTGCCTCAGGGAGGATAAATGTGAAATCAGTGAAGGTCTGCACTAGCAGCCATCCAGCAATTCAGCACACAAGTGCTCTTGTTTGAGTCAGCTGCAGAGTTACAGCCCAGCTCAGGGAGGAGAAGAATGAGCTGGCTTATCCCATGGACCGACCCTTCCTTGGGGAGGGAAGTGTTCACCAAGCATTAGCATACATGTGTAATTTGAATTCTTTTTCAGTGTAATTTGCAGACTTTGCCACACTCCGTATCTCAACGTGTTCAGGAAATCCAGCCTTTTATTCCAAAATAAAGATGTAGAAAAAACTTCCCCCTTGCCCTCACTTATTTCCATCACCAACCTCCCTCTCAGTTTCGGCAAACAAAAACATTCAGGTAAAACTTTCCCAAATGAGCTTTGTGACTTGGGGGGAAAAAAATGTAATTACTATGTTCAAGGAAAATAGACATTTTCCTCTAATTAAAAATCCAGTTTTCCATGGGGTGAGGGGAAAGTGAAGTTCAACATCTCTAGACATGTACTTGAAGTGTGTGGGGAAAACTGCACAGAGGGCAGATGTGTGAATGACCAAGCAGAGACAGAGTGGATTTTTTATGCTGCACACGCATGAGGAGCTTTCTGCTTTTTAACATCCCTTAGAGATTGTATTATTTGGCTTTTTCCTCCTTTCATTGTGGAATTTTCTCCCCTTTTCTTTTCTACCCATCTTTAGATAACTCAGAAAAAATGTGAAAAAGTCAAGGAAGGGAAGTTCAGATAAAACTCAATTATTTTTGATTAATTATTCAGCTTCTTATTTTATCTGGAAACTTTCAGCAGAGCCTTCTCTCTCACTCCTGTGATGGAGATCTGTGTTGGCCACCTGTAGCTGTCTAAGCCAGCCTCTTGCTGCCACAGTGAGGAGTTCCAGGAGATGGGAAGGAGCGAGTTTGGCTCTGCAGTGTGAGCACACAGGCAAGGGCAGGTGAGGAGGGCAGTGCCCAGGGTGTGGGGAGAGCAGGCTTCCCTCTGTCCTGCTGAGTGCTCCCGGCCTGTGGGGAAGAGCAGAGACACAAAGAAGGTTCTGTGGCTTTCACAGCGCTTGTCCTCTTTCAGGGTGGGTTTTTCTTTCCTGCTTTGAAGGCCTATTTCATGGGACACTTCACAGAATCAATGCAGCTCATCAGCAGATGGGTGCTGTGTGCTCCAGGCCTGTGACAGGGCAGGCATTTGTTTTCCCTGCGTGTCAGGGGCTGGCAGTCCTGCCCCAACACTGCACGGCTGTCCTGCTGCACATCAGAGGAGGCTTGTGCATAACCTGAATTTTGTGCAGCAAATCAGGGTTTGTTCTATAGACTCAGATCTCTGATTAGAGTCCTGGCAGAATATTCTTTAATTCTGCCAACATTCAGGCCAGAACTGATTAATAAGCATCAGGTGCTAAAGTTCTGAGATGAAGCTCCCTCCATGCCAAGGCTTAAATTATCTTCGTTTCTATTTATTTTTCCTGCACAACTGAATGCATATAAAAGCCTGGGTAAATGCCCCACTTTAGAGTTTGTAGCTAATGTTTGTTTAAAATGCCTCAAGTACAAGCTCCACAGGGTAGGCTTTGCTGTGCAAATTAAACAGATAGTTTGACATTTGATAACCAGTAGAGCATAGAAACTTAAATAGGAGAAATGTGCCCAGACAGGCTCAGGTGATGCCCAGGTGTCTGTGCCCTGTGTTTGGCAGGAATTTTGCCTTTTGGAGTCAGCTTTAGGCTGTCCTAAAGTGATGGGTCAGCCCCCAGCAGCCCCAGGAGATCTGAATGACAACACACAAAGATGTTCTAGAGTGGCAATTTGGGGAGTCTCAGTCTTTTTGGTTCCCCCTGCCTTCTGAGCCCTTCTGTATCAGTACCTTCTCTCTAGCTTTCACTGACCTGAACATGGGGTAATCAAAAAGAGTATGATACGGCTTTTGCTCTGTCTTGTCTGCTTTAATTTCTAATTGCTTGGAGATCTCTCTGTGTTTTATTTTGCTGTATTTATTTTTTACGTTGCCTAGTTCAGTAGCAGTGTGATATCACTTAGAACCTCTAGGAACTGCTGTAATATAAATATCAGTAAACAGAAACGTGGAAAAAGAAGAAAAGCTGGCCCAGAAATGGGCCCAGGCTGGAATTTGAAACTCATGTGGTTCCTGTGGTTTGCTGTCGTCTAGGGAAGTGACCATGATGTTCTCTTGGCCCAGCTCTTGGGTCAGATCTGCTCTAGACTTTTGTGTGTGACAAATGGGATGGTTTCTTTTTTTTTCAAATACTTTTCTAGTGCTCTACAATAGACAGAGATACCAACTGAACACTCTCTCACTGTCAGAGTTATCTTGCACAGGGAACTGATATGTTATTTTGCTGTTTAACTTCTCTTCTCTGGGAGGATTTACTTCTGTTGTGTTCTTGGCACAGCTTTTCATTACTGCCTTCTCCTACACGTAGATAGTGTTGCCTGACTTTAAATTAAGGAAACCAGACCCAGGTAGTACGATCAAGGGACTGCACCTTTATTGGTGGACAAATCAGTTCACACTAACTGATGATTTAGCTTTAAATACTTTGTTTCAAATGGCTTATCAAAGATTAGATAACTGTGTAGTAACAGGCTAAGGAGTGAAGTCTGCATATCCCTGAACTCTGGTCCCCTGTTTCTGTCACTCAGCAACATAGTCTGTCTGCAAACGAGGATAACATTGCTCTGACTACAGAGCAAAGTAGTAGAAATGGGGTTTTAGGTCAACATTTTTTAGTATGTGTGTGTGCAGAAAGGCAGCAGGAAAGCTTCTGCCCACGTTTACACATATGAACCCAAGTTTGCAGTTAACTGAGTGCAAAATGCGTCCTGAGCACACAAATGTATTAGCAAACATGTGTGCTTTATAAGGATTGCACTACTGGTTTTCAGCATGGTTTTATTTAATGAAAGTTAACATGATCTATGGTAATTATTTGTGCAGTTATGAGGCTTTGTTGACGTAAGCATGCAGTCATGGACCCGCTTCTAGCACATGGTTTTAATTTTTGCTTTGTTACTTTCACGATTTGACACTCTTAGCCAAATAAAATATTTTTTGAGAATTGATTAATGAACATTCCCTGATTTATAACAAGACTGATTTATAGAGCATTAATAAAGAATAACAAAAGTTTACCCTAAGATGATTTAGGCTTTCATTTCTGGTGGCTTACTAATGGGGCAGGTGGTAGAAGATAGCAAAAACACTGTCATTGAAAAGGCACAGCAAAACTCCACATTTGTTCCACAGGAATCCAGAATGGCAAAACTCTTACTGTGTTTGCTCGTCTTTGTGCAGTCCTGCCTTTCAGGTGGCTGCAGCAGGTCTGGAGGAATAGCTGTGGAAATAGCAGCTCTCATTCTTTCAATGCTCTTTTCTAGCCTAATAATGAAGGTGCCTTGTGGTAGAAGGGAGCTAAACTCAGTGATCTTATGAGCTGCCACCTTTGCAGACTGGCTGTGTTGATGTCTGCACGTGTGGCTTCACCCAGACATGGAGAATTGGGCAAAATGAGACACCTCATGGTCTTCAGAAAATCAATGCATTCTGCATCTGGCAGCGCAGCAGGGCGAGTGAAGGCTGACAGCTTTCTGGCATGCTCCCCCTGCAGACATGGCCTTTGTGGAAATGTAATTACATTTCATAAAAGAAAAAGGAATTACAACGGAATGGAAAAGAAACACCAGCTTGGTCGACACAAATTATCCTGTAAGAATAATAACCATGTTACTATTGATTATATGATAATTCAATGTAGTTCTGCTATCTGAGTGTCTCGTCAATTTAACTATGTAAAAATCCATGGTTGTGTTCTATTTCTTCCTGCAGCAATCAAAATTTTGCTTGATTTTTTCTGTGTGGAGCCTGTGCCAGGGAACCAGCTTTGTTTGTGTTGCAGGTTTAGGGACCTGTGATAGTGTGACCCTCCTCCATGTGCCTTTTGATTGATTGATTGATCAAGACCAATACTTGATTTTAGCTGCAAATCAATTTTCTGTTGGCTCAGGGGTAAAAAATTATCCAAGTATCCCGTGTCTCAGGCTCTTCCCCAGTTTTCTCATGGCCAGCAAGGAAGATGTAGCCATGAGCTGTTTCTTCAGGGCAGCAGGTGGTTTCTCCAAGCTAAGCTGGACCATCCCCAGCCCAGCTGTGGGAGCAGGAATCCATTCTGTGTCTCAGTACCTGAGTGCCAGCAGAATATCCAGTTCCATGGTTCCATGGTAACACAAGCTTCCCTCTCTTCCTGAGGAGGAGTATTCCACTAAGCCTGCTGGTGTAGTCTGCTCTCCTGTAGTGGCACGTAACTCTCAGGTGTGAGCCTGGTTCTGTGGCATCAGAGTCTGGGGTTGCTGTTATTTCTGCCTTTTCCATATAAACCTTTGGAGGTAGAACATCAAATGTCAGAAATGGAGAGATGAAAGAGGATACACATTTGGATCTTTGCTGGAAGGCTTCTATCTGGATAGAGCAGTAAACCAAAGCCTCAAAGCCCCTGTGCAGGTTCTGACTGCTCCGAAGGGTTAGTAGAGATGTGAGGAAGGGCTGTTCTCAGGGATTGCATCCTGAAATGGCTTTGCATTGGGGTTCATTAGAGAGCAGCCATGCCTTCCCAGAGCCCTGATAGCTCAAGGAAGTGCTCAGGCAGGTTGCTGACCCTGGGGCCCAGGAGCTGCTGTTTCCCAGCAGAAGCAGCTGAGCTGGGCTGTTACCCAGGCCCCCAGCACTGTATGTGGGTGCAGCTCAGTGCTGGTGCCCAGCATTTGTGGCACTGCTTGATGTAACAAGGATTACAATTGTCAGCAGAGCAGAACGCTCCTTTTCATCTCAAATTGCAAAACTTTGCTATAAGGGGCTATTGTCCCCTTACACATGTTGCCTTGCTCTCTCTGGCATTAAATTCTCCGAGCAGCAGTGGAATAATAAACTTCTGTGTGTGTATTCTGCATCAGTCCCTATTCAAAGCTTAAGACACAGCCTGGAAGCAAGCCAAAACCAATGTGAATTAGTGGATCTGGGTGATGTTCAGTTTTTTGTGGTTTTGGGAATTTTTCCCTTTTTTTTTTTATAGCCACCCCAAAGAGCTGCTTGCTCAAATTTGGGGATGGTATCTCCTGTTTGAATAGGTCTGTTTGGCACAATTGGCATGTGAGGATGTGCTCAGAGAGCTTGTAAACACACTGCAGTGCTAAGAGAGGAACAGAGATGCAAGGTGCTCACAGATTTCAGGAATAAGGCTTGGGAAAACAGAGTTCAGCTTGATCTACTTCTCATTAGCTTCAGTCTTCAAAAGCAAACACAAAAGACTCAATTATTGTTTGATTTTCTGGAGTGCTTAAAAAAGCTTTTAAAGTTTTCCATAAAGATCAGGAAAAATGTCTGAAAACCTGACAGTGGGGTAAAGAAAACGAGTGTAAGATGATCATTAGTCAGAATAAGTTCAATAATTAAAGAAAAACAGCCAGAAGATAAAATTAAGAGGTCCTATGTCATCAATTTTCCTAATAGTAGTTTCAGTCCATGTTAAGGGCTATCCCTCTGAAGTCATTTTCCCTTGCTGTTTGATAACAGTGGAGCAATAACACACGAAATAACAGGATTCTGTTATTTAAAATATGATTGCAGATTTCAAATATTATGTGGTTGTCTTCTCATGGTGTTATCATAGAAGGGTCACTGGAAATATCAGACTTTTTGGATGGGAATCCTTTCGAAGTTGCTTGGTACTCCTGCCAGAAGTCACTGCCCTGAGCACTGTGTCTGCTGCCACTGGGACCTCAGCTTCTTTAGAAATGAAAATAGTGCATCTGCTAGCCAGAGACAGGCTTACCACCTCACTAAAGTGCAGAAATTTATTAGAAAACTGTAGAAAAGTGTCTAGGTTGCTTATTTAATTTGTTGCACCACGAAAATAATCCCGGTGACTTGCATACAATGGCATAGGAAAGGTTAGAAATGTGATGGGGCCTTTGCTGATGCAGTAATTTTTGAGTGAATGGAATGGACACAGCAGGGCAGTCAGAACAGCTGAGAAGCCTTTAGTGGGTTGTTTTCAATGCTGTGTTACATCTCCCCCAAAGGCAGAGCTGGTCCAAGGCACAGTGGAACCGCCAAGAAAGGTCTGAGTCAGCAGGGCTCTGAATGGCTGTTGTGTCAGACAGACCCAAGCATATGAAAGCACTTAGACAAATATGCAGTTGTTAGCACATGAAGAGTTTTGATAAGAAAGATAAATTTCTTTATATGCTATGCTGAGGCCTCAGGAGATCCCAACCCCACGCCTTCAGTGCTGTACTTGGGCTGCATCTCCTCAGCCTTTCCTACCTGAGCATGGCCCTGGCAAACCTGGCTTGTGCAGGGTTGAAAAAGGCATTTCCAGGAGTGCCTAAGCCACACATGTTCTGGGCAGGGAGGGGCTGGGGACCACAGCCTGTGTGGCTCCTCCAGTGAGCTGTCCTGGAGAAAGAGCTGGCAGTGCGAGCTGCCATGGAGGCAGGCATCCAGAAGCATGAGCAGGCAGCTGGGGGAGACTGTCTGTCCTCTTGCACAGGGAGTTTGGGATGCACAGAGGAGTTTTTAGTGCCCAGCACTGATCCTGTGGAGTGATGGTATGAGTGTGATCCAGAATTACAGCCACCAGTGAGGCAGAGGAGAGAGAGGAAAGGATTGACCAGGAAAAACAGGAAAGGAGGGGTTACAGGGAGAAAAAATGAAGAAATTGAGAGAAATTAGTTAAGTAACAGACACCCTCCAAGGGCCTGCAGGGAGACAGTAGGTGGGTGCTGTCTTTCTGCTGTGCATGTTCAGGGTGGTGCTGTCCAGCTCAGTGCTCAGCTCTGCCTACCCCTAACAGTGCTTACAGCACCTGTCTGTGTGTATTTATATATATCACTGAAATCCACTCTGTTTTCCTGCTGTCTCTTTTCCTGCTGGAGCTGGATGCAGGAGTGCAGAGCTGGGTGAGGAGCAGCTCTCAAGGGTAGACAGCTCTTCCCCCTTTCAGCCACTGTGGTGCCATGTGCTCAATGGCACAGGGGGAAGCACAGAGTGCCTGACAGGTCCCTGCAGTTCTGCAGGAGGGACCTCAGTATGCCAAATTCTCTCTGGGTGTTGTGCAGTTCTCTTGACACTTCCACAGGCAGGGGGTGTCCAGCATTCCAGTTTGCTGATAGAGAAACTCAGGCAATCTTCCCTGTAAGTGAAGGTCCCAGGGACAGCCAGCATTGTGTTGAACAAAAACCTGTTCCTCAAGCAATGTCCGACCACTGCACACTGCTTTCTGCTAAAGCCCAGGTTTGGTGAAGTGAGCTGTGATCTTCCAGGTGTCACTTTGTGTATCTCCATTCCTGGGAGGCCTGTTTCCCACCGCTGGGTGTTGCTGCTCCTGGGCTGTTGGCATGGAGCACTGAAGACATCCGGTGGCTGCTTGGGTTAATGGCAGGTGAGCGAGGAGGCCTCGCTGAGGTTTTACACACCCAGAGGTGCATGGAGTTCAAGTCTCGTGTTGCGTGGAGCACTGAAGACATCCGGTGGCTGCTTGGGTTAATGGCAGGTGAGTGAGGAGGCCTCGCTGAGGTTTTATGCATGGAGTTCAAGTCTCGTGTTGCAGTCACTCACCCAGGCTGGGAGAACACGGCTCCCACATACAGCTCTGTGTCCTACTCCACGGGGAAGGAGTCACCAAGCTGGCCCAGCCTCCCTCATTCCTGTGCTCCTGAATTTACTCATCTGCAAAGGGAGCTGGGGAAGAAATGTCAGGGTTATTCTATTTTTAATCCTTCCCCCCATGGCTCTTAAGCAACAGCCCATGAGGATTTCCTTGGAAAGCTGGTAACCAGTGGACCAGATGCTCTGGTGTTTCCCTGTGGGACTCACAGCTACAAGTGCTACCAGTGACCTTTGAGGACTCTCTAAAAAGAACCAAACCGTGCACCGCTTTCCCATCGAGCGTCACTGTGGAAACTACAGTCTTTCTTTGTGCTTCATTCATTTTCAATTTGGCCAGGCCTGCCACTGATACGTGGACAAATGAGGAAGCGACACGAGAGAAAAGAATACTTGACAGAGGAGAGGGGCAAATAAAAACTGTTGTGTTGTGCTGTCAGGCTCAAGTGTGAATGGTGCTGCACCTGGAGAGCCCGGACAAAGGGGCTGCATTCATGCCTGTCCCTGTGTGTGGGAAGCCAGCAAGACCTAAAGGAGCTGCCCTGTCAAGAGTGTGATTCAGGAGACCTTCCTTGTTTGGGATTAATCATATAAAAGGAAGGCATGAGTAAAAATATCCTGTTCACAGGAATGTCCTGTGGGCTGGGTGTATGTATTGATCTTTGCTGAGCCGAGCTGGGGAGGGCTCTGAGACATCTGGGAGATGAATCATCCCCAGCCAGAACTGGAGCAATTAGATACATTTAGACCAGCAAAAGGCCTTGAAAGGTGTCTAATTGAGTGGCTTGCAACTGCGCCAGGAAACAATGTGGATTGGACAAGAATCCCACAATTAATTTCTGTACTGACCTAGTGGGACACCGTTTGCTCATGTGGACAGATTATCCTACATAACTAATTCAATTCTTACAGCATCCACTGCCTACGTAAGTGTTTTGTTAACTAGGAGCAAAGTAAAGGAGGTGCTTAATGGAAAACCTTTCTTGCAGCCCATTATTAAATCTGTGACCCTTTAAATATAAACCAGGGGGTTTTGGCAAGGTCAAGGCCCCACATTTCTTGGGAGCATGAAGTTCAAAGTTCTGCCCTGGCAGCCCCAGTGGTTTTAACTACTGTGTTAAACTACTTTAAACAAGCACTCATTTACTCAAGGACAAATTTAGGGGCTTAATAAAGGAAGACATGTCAAAAACAATTTATAGGTACTAAGAAAAAAGAAACCAATTAGGTTCTAGGTAGGTGTGCAAACTTAATTTCCCAGAAAAATAGCAATCGTTTCCTTTATAAATACAAAAACTAAAAGCTTTTGACCTTACTTTAAATATTTTTAAACATCAACCTTCACCATATGGAATTGCAATACAAGTATTAAAATTCCTGGGTTTAGTGTAACCAAAAATGTGATGGCTGGACCTGAGAACTTGTTGGCAAATTATGATTGGCAAGATAAAGCCAGAATTAATTTGTGAGATCCAGAGCTTTGCAATTTATTAGTGATTATCTCTGTATGTGTGTGTGTGTGCACAGCGCTCCCCAAGAGGAGCAGCTTTTCTATAACAAGTTGATAAAATAAATAGCAGTGTTCTGGGGAGAAAGGTCTAATTTAATAAGCAGGGAGGCAGAAATAGGTTCTTCTTAATGATGCTGACTTTTGCTTTTCTTTCCTGGTGGTACTCTTTGAGGATCCCTGCATCTTAACTAACCACATTGGAGCTTTTCTACCAAAACCCTTTTCTGAACAAAAGAAGTTTGTATGAAAATGGCTGTTATGAGTTAAAGCTGCCCCTTCACCATGGCCAGGTGCAGAGCTGGGCTGCAGAGTGTGATCTCCCTTTGGGTGAGTGGGTGCAGACAGGCCACAGCTCCAGGTCTGAGCCAAATTGTCAGGAGATAAGCTGGAGAGGACTACTCATGTGATAACTTCCAAGGGAGGTGCCCACTGATGTAAGGCATGCCTTGTTCTGTTATATTCCTAAATGCCAAGAAGCTCTAAGGGATATTCTTCCTCTCCCCCCCATCTCCTGGACCCCTCTGGACTCATCCCTGAGTGTGGCTCCAGTTCTGCCAGCTCAGTAATCTCTGCCTCTTGTGGCAGTAGTAATGACTCAGAATAGCTCCATGTTTTACTCCAGGGAGGAGGATTAGGCAGCAAGGTTAGTCTGATGACAGAAGAAGGATTACCAGGATTATTGATTTATGGATTATACCTGAAGCAACTACAGATGAATATGTGGCAGATGGTTCAAGGTTTAAAATCATGCCTGCTTCACACCTTGCAAAAAACTCTGAGTTGCTCTGGCCAAGTGTTCTGCAGCACCCAGAGGGTGATGGTGTTCCCTGCTCTCTTTGGGGTGGTTTCAGCCCTGAGGAACCTGGGCATTCTGGAACCAGGCTGAGAACTGAGGGGGAGGCAAAGGGGCAAGCTGGAAATCTGCCCCCTGTGCAGGGCAGAGTCCATCCCTGCCCACCCCTGAGCCTGCTGAATGGCTCCTCAGTTAGCTCTGAATCTTCACCTGCTTTGCTGCAGAAGAGGATAAGGAAGGAGACACAATTTTACTGTGTTTCAAAGAGAAACGCCATGCTTCATGTTGATAGGAGTCAAAATCCTCAAGGAAGAAATCAGATTTGGAGCAGCTTGTAAGTGATAGATCCAGGAATCCCAATCTGGAGCATTTTGCAGAAATTTCAGTACAAAGTGGCAAGGCCAGTACAGACAGCAGGAAAGGCTGGAATGCTGCTGCATTCACTCATGTTTGCCAGGAACTCCTGACTAGATAAAAATTACTCTCAGCTGAACAAATGCTGAATTTAGCTGCCTAAGTAGATAGTCTGTAATTTTTGCTTCCAGAAGTTCTTTTAGGGTACTACAGCTTTCTGTCAAAGGAGATATTTCCATAAAAATATGTTAATTCCCCCTTTTTCTCTTCCCACCTACCCCAAAAAGTTATAACCTCCAACACACAAGAGCAAATAAACAAGAGCAAGTTCTCAGGTCTTGCATTGCTTTTCATTTATTTGTTTAGCTTTCATTTAAAAATAAATAGAAAAGGAAATCAGACTGACTCCTGGGACAATGGGATGAGCCCCAGAGAAGGAGATGGCAGCTCTTTCCTGCTGAGGAGTGACTGACAGCAAGACAGTTTTGGGGCCAGTAGCAGAATTGTGATCTCCTTGTAGCATTGGGGATTGCAAATGCAACACTTGGTGAAGTTGCTGTTGACTCCAAGCAGCCACAAGAGAAGAAATTAAGATTGAAGCAGCGTGAACTTGAGTCCACTGAGGAGCTGAGGCACTTGGCCCCAAGGCCCAATTTCAGCACAAGTGGTCTTCTGTAATGCACAGTGCGAAGGTGATGTCAGAACAGTGTTTGCAACTTATTTCCAGTTATTTATTTGAATTATTAAAGTGGAGGCTGGGAGGTTTTCTTGCTTGTTTTTTAAGCAAGCAGTTGTAAGCTGAAGTTTAGTGGAGCTAAGTGAGGGCAGGCAGCAGGGCAGATGTTGTTGCAGGACGCAGCAGGAAGGTTTCATTTCACTGAGCTCTGCTCATGTGGTGGAAGAGGGTTGGCAGAAACCAGGAAAATTCTCTTCTGCTGAGCAGGTTCTGAATTTCTTGTGTACTTTGAGGAAACAGAACCAGTGCTAGGAACTCATGCATCCAGTTGGTGAGTTTCTAGTTAATACAGATGTAACATGGACTGCCTGGCAGGTTTTAGTCCACTGCATTTCAGAAGGATCTTCCCCATGGCTACTGAGGCCTCTGGATGTGGTCCCCAGCTCTGTGGTTAGCTCTGCTGAGGACACACAGTGAGTAAGAGGACAGATTGTGCAAGATCTTCTCCATGCTCCTTCCCAGGAGAAGGGATGTGAGCTTGTTTGACTTGGGTAGACGAGCAACCCACTTATTTTGCCATGAGGACAAAGGCTGAACTTCTCTTGGGCTCAGAAATGACACAACAGTTCTCCTGGCAATCCTGATGAAAGAATCAATTCACAGGTTCCCAGTCCTTCAGGAAGTTCTGCTGGCCTAGACTGCTCTACAAACTGTGTTTTAATGGATCCAGGAAAACTTTGTTGTCTTTCCTCCTTCCCAAGAGGAGTTATGGGAAGACACTGGAGAATGAGCAGCTCCCATCTACTCACTATCCCAGTGCCTTCTCTGTGGGCCAGCCAAGGAGTGCTAACAGGCCCACCCATTTAAATTAAGAATTCCACTCCTGTGGGAGTGGTAACTCAAGGTACAGCATGAAATAACTTTGCAGGGAGAAAGTGCTTAATAGGAGTTTTCCCAAGACTCTTGGAATTTTGGGAAAAGAACTGGCTCAATTCTTTCTTTCACAATGAGATGATGCTTTTCTACAACATTACTACCTGAGCTTGTTTAGATGAAATAGGAAACACAAGCTAAAACAATCCCCTCTTGATCACTCATTCTAACAGCTGTGGATATGACCGTAAAGCTGTGAGTTTGGTCAGTAGGTGTGTGGATGTTTGGGATGATTTCCATTTATCCTTCATGTACAGGAAGAAACGTCCAGGAGCACGTTTGGTAATATTCCTGAGCTCTTGGTAATGTGAGCCCTTCTTAAAGCAATCTGTTCAATCTTAGCAGAGAAGGGGGAAGAGACCATGGCTTTCTGTGTGTGAATTACGAGGTGTGTGGATTAGCAAAGGGAATATTAACAAGACTTTACTGTACTACTTCACACAGTGTATTAGTTATTCTGTCAATCTTCTGCTGCGGGAGGTCACCGAGGCAGATGTGTGAGTGGGCTGGGAAGTGGGATGGGTCACTCCTCTGCCTCAAGAGTTGAGATTTCCTTCAACCCTGCATCTGGTTGCTTGATCCAGGGCATGAATTACTAGGTTTGATTATAAAAATTATATGTATTCCTCAACTAGTGCCTTCACAGTCAGGTATCTGAGTCAAGGGGCTTCAGTGTTACTGTCATTTTATCTGATGGTTTTGGCAAACTTGACAAACAGTTAAAAAAAATAGCACTTTATCTGAGTCAAGGGGCTTCAGTGTTACTGTCATTTTATCTGATGGTTTTGGCAAAAAAAAAAAAAATAGCACTTCTGGTTTGTGAGTCCTACATGATGCTCTTTGCTGTGTTCCTAAGGGCACATCTCCTGGGAGTTCTCACTGAGTTTAGACCTGATGGAGCTGGGGGCTGTGTGTTTGTGGGTTTAGGAGCCCCGTTCAAGCTGCAGGTCTCCGAGACACTTCCTGCAGGTGAGTCCCAGGCTGTGCTCCAGAGGCTGAGCTTTCCCTGTGAGAGCTCACATCACCTCTAGCACAGGCCTTGCTCAACCCTTAGGTCCAACTTCTCTGACCTACTTTGAGGCAGCTTAATGGGAATCTGTAACAAATAACTGGTAATGATGGCTGTGGTGGGGGGGAACAAAATTATTTGCCTGACAATTGAGTCATCTTTGTTTCATCTTCCCACAGCTATTAATTTGCTTAAATTCCCCTCATCCTTTCTGTGGCAGTTGTCCTCCCACCTCTGCTATTGATTCCCATGTGTTTCTACCTCTGGACTGCAAGTCCACTTGCATACAGTTGAATTATTTTTCTTTTTTTTCCCCCTTGCTGCCGGGAAAATGATTTTGTTCGTGTAGTTAATTTATTGTCCCTTTTCACCACATGAGATCATCCACTTCCAGATGTCTTTTTGAGTAGCTGTCAGTGATGCAGTCCTGTCTGAAACTGGCACCCAAGTCTTCCACACACGGAAAGAACATGTGTTGGAAGGTATCATCATCTGTTCGTAAGACATGAGTAATCTTTCATGTGCTTGGCATTTGTTGTCCTACAATTAGAGTCCTCTCTTAAAGATAATAACCTAATTATAGGCTTTGCTTCAGCAGTTTAGTGCAATATGCTGGTGAATCATGGGTGAAAGGGGCAGAGGAACATTCTGCAGCTCTGCAGGCCAAAAGCTGGGATATGACAGTCAACACTGCTCGTGCCTTTTCTCCTTGATTGAAGTCCGGAAAAACTTGCTCAAAGTGCCTCCTTGAAGACTAAAAATGCATTTAATTAATCATTTGCCTGCACTGTTTATAAAAATTGCCGTGTCTAATGGCAGAAATATCTGTAACATGGATCTCCTGAAAAAGAAATGTGCATCATCTGTCTCTGAGGAGAACTTTCAATATAAAAAGAAAGAACAGAGAGAAGAGGGTTAGCCAGCAGTGCCAGGAAGAGAACTCGCCTGTCCTGTTTGCAGGGGCTGATTTCTTCTGGGGTTACAGGGCAAACCCTGGCCTGTGGGAGGAGGGAGAGTGTGGTTGTCCACATTCCTCTGGAGAAGCACTGATGGAAAGCACTCTGCAGTGGCCACAAAGTGGGACCTAGGAGGGGATGTAGGTGTGACTTCAGGTGCTGAACTTCACTAAGGGATTCAGAAAACAGGCTGCACACCTCCAGCTTCTGTTGCTTTCAGTTTCTTCAGATCCTCTGTTTTGGATCTTATGCTTCCCTGGATACATATTAGCTTTCCAAAACAGGCAGAGAAATGTTGGGTTCTGACTTTAATGCCCAGCTCTGTCTTTAGCCAGCACTACCTTATCTTTGCCCTGGATTGCTCTGAGGTGCCTAGCTTTCATCTGTGAATGCCTTCCTTCCTTGGCTGCAAAAGTAGGCTAGAGACCTGATTTTTGTCTCTTTAAACTGTCTGATAGATCTGGGCACTTGTTACTTAAGCAATTACAAATTGCCTAAATTCAGGCTTCAACTGACAGCTCTTGGCAATTTCTAACCACTCCTACTTGAAAATATCTCCATTTTTCCAGCTATTGTGCCCAGTACAGGCTTCAGCCAAGATCACATTTCTGAGAAGGTATATCCTGCATGCACTGTGTAATGCAACATTTATCACTGGGGAGAAAACACATTTGGGCTTTGTCTGCTGTTAACACACTCTTAAACAGGCCAGATCCTCACCTGACAGAAATTCAAGCTCTTCTGTGCAGATCCATGGAGGAGTGCCAGTTGACACTGGTTGGGTAATATCTGTGCATTATTAATCAGGGCTCAGATAGTGTTGTAGAAACGTTGTTCCTCAGCCAGGAGATAAATAGCTAAATAAGATATAAACCAGTAATGAGTGCAGTAGGCCAGAAATACTGATGTGGAAATGTCTGAGCTGTAATTGTTGGCTCTGAGAGTTTGATTTCCTCGAGGCCAGGTGGTACCTCCAGGCACAGGAGGTTCGTGCTGGGATTTAGGGTCAGCAACCCCTTGCAGGCAACATCAGGAGGTGAAATCTTAAGGCTTGTCTTTGCCTGGAAATTAACCAAAACAGCTATTCCAGAGTATCAGGAATTGCTACTTTGGTGTGTTTCCAAGTGCAGACTGCTTTGAAATGCTAATGATAGAAACTGTTTAGCTGTTATTTACAGTAAGAAACAAAGATAGCAGCCCACTAGACACTTGAAGGAATGGGGGGATATTTGGAATTACAAAAAGATGGGGTGGCTTTTGTTTTTTACAGACAGAGAGTGACCATTGCTGGTTTGCACAAAGGACAAGAAGTTTTCTGGTTGTGCTCTGGAAGTTGATGGAGCTGTGTAATGAGAATCTTCTACTGTGAAACAAAGATATTCAACTGTGTGCAGGCTTCTGAAGGAGAAGGAGAGATAATTCTGTTCTTGTAGCAGTAGGACAATTAGTGATGAGACTAAATGGCGTCCAAAAAGGCTGAATAGCAGGAGGAAGTTTCTGCATTAAGGACAGGACACTGCCAGGGTGTCTGTCAGGGAGGCTCCATACCCAAGAACTGCACGGAATTGAAAACAAAACAGAAAATAACTTTTTAGATCAATGTTGAAAGTGTGCCACTTCTGTCTTCTGGATTGTTTCTCTGAAACTTGAATTTGAATTGGCATAAGAAACAAATTTCCAGCCAGATCCTCCCTTCAGCCTGAAGGAGGGCTCTGGAATGTGTGGTCCATGTTTTTCCCTTGGCATAGGGGTTTTTATCATGGCATGTTTGACAAACTCTGTGTACTTACAGCTCTCTGAGTGAGCACACGTCTTGCAGCTTGACTGAGAGGTGGCCTGGTCCTGAAATACCTGCTTCACCCTGGAAACTTGTCACAGGGTGCTTGGGGACAGCCGGGCTGGCCAGGGGCTGTTTGAGAGGGTCAGTCCCTGTCCCTGGGCGCTTTCTCGGTGTCCTGGTGGGACAGCAGGAGAGCTGGAAGGCACAAACCCCCGTGGCATCCTTGTGTCCTCTGTGGAATTGCTGAGGAGGCTCGGTCGTGCCTCAGCGGCCGCTAGGAAGGACAGCAAGTGTTAAAAGGACTGGCGGCTCAAGGAAGTGTTGACTGTAACAGGTACCCTAATGATGAATGGCATGAATGGACAATCACTCCTGCCGCAGCAAATAAACCCTGGCACATGGAATCCGGCGTTTTCCAGGGAAATCAGCTTTCACTGCGGGCTGCCAGCACCAAATGAGCTTCATAAAGCACCTGCAGATCTGAGCGTCAAGCAATTATTCCACTATCTTGCCTAAAAACAAAAAGGGCGCTGCCCTTCGGTCACCCCCGACCTTTTCCAGCTAACATAAACTAATTATATTTGCGGCAGGAGGGGGAAGCGGGGTAAAACCCACCCCCCAAATCTTCTTGCGGGTGTCTTGCGGCCCCTCCATCAGCTCATAGCGGTGGGGAGCGCTCCGAGAGCCCCGGGGGGCTGAGCCCGGGCCGGGAGCGGGGCTGGAGCGGGCTCGGCCCGGGACAAGAGCGCCTTTGTTCGGCATCACTTAGCAGCAATTACAGCCCGTCAAAACAGTTTTTGTTTCACGACAACGTGTTAATGGGCCCACGGTTGGGTGTGAGAAGTAACCCAAGCCGCATGCACTGAAGCGAGGTTAGAGGTTAATTGAGACTTTCTAACACAGCGCATGAGATTTTTGCAACCTTTTGCAGCGAGGGAAGTGGGGAACAAAAAGGAGATAATGTGATACAATTAGTTGGAAAGCACGAGGGTCAAAATTCCCAGATGGAAAGGAAAACTGGCCAAGTGAATCAGGCCAGATGGGCCACCTGGACCATAACGAATGCCAAAAATAGCTTCAGTCCTGAGTCTGGTGGATGAGGCAGTAGGTGGTATGTCCGTCGTTCACAGTGGATTTGTAAAAAAAAAGCAAGGTCAACATTATAAACAGCAGTAGCCTGTTGCAGTTTGTATTCCACATCTATGGTCATTAGTGCAGCTCATAGTTTGGCTTTTATTTTCTTTATTTCAAAGTTATGTGATTTTAACCCAGCAGCCCTCTTCAGACTTGCTCATGACACTGGTCTGCTGATAAACCTTGGGCTCCCCACCATTTGTATTGCTTTCCCCACTCCAAATCTCTGGAGCATTATTAATTAACTTGCTATTAACTTTTGAAGAAGGTTTTGGTTTGAGGGCTCCCCACGGTCAGTGTGAAGATGTTTTGGTGTACCTGAAATAACCAGCTGCTCCCTGCTCACCTCCCCCTGCAGCTGGTGTTGCATCTGGAACTGTGAGTGGTACAGGTTATGGTGCCCAGAGATGTGCCTCTGGGTATGCTGTCCTTGCAAGATCCCAAAGGATACCACACTCATCCCCTCACTCTCAGCTGCTTCCTTTCTTCTCTGTACTTTGTCATTTCCAAGACCTCTGCAGGGTGACACGTGTAGAACAGGAAAAAGCTTTTTTGTGTGCACTGGAAATGAACTGCGGGGTTGACTGGAAGTGCCAAGTCACTGCTGGCACCTGCTCAGGGCTTATTTGTTTTCCTAGAGCCACCGTGATTAGTTTCCTTCACTACCATATAAGCTTCCTCTATTGAAGCTGAATCATCTGCTGCAGGTGCCTGTAGCTCCTTCTCTGTGTCCTGTCCTAATGTTTGGGGGAAGCAGGATAAGGAATGTGACATGGGGGAAGTGCCACCCGCCTCTGCTGCCTTTTGCTTGCCCTGGCAGGCTGTACTCGCTGGCCCTGCCAGCCCTCGGTGGCTGCCTTCACCCTCCAGTGGGCTGAGCAGGGCTGATGTCTAACGAGGAGCTGCTGCCAGCCCTGGGGTACCTGCTTCGAGGTCAGTGGAGCCCAGCTGGGCTTTATTAATGAGGACTGGCCTGGTGGGGAAAGAGCCTTGGCAGGGGGACAATGGCACTGTGCAGCCTTCCGAGCTCCGAGCAGCAGCGAGGGAATAGCAACGAGTTCATACAGCAGCAAACTGCCAAGGCTGAGCCCAGCCTTGCTGAGCCTGCCCCTCTGGTTTTCCATCTCTCCCTCCTCCTTCATAGGCCTCAAAGCAAATGTGGGAGGTGGAAGGGGTAGGAGGAGAATGGGAGTAGAAAAGCTCCAGGAAAAGTGAAGGGGGATAATGGGGATGGGGGAAATTGGCTGAATTTTGTAGCTGTGGATTACCTAATGTACTCGGTCTGATTCCAAAGTTCAAAGTGGCCTCGTGACTGCACAGAGGGAGAGAGGAGAAATAGAGGAGACTAGAAATAAAGCAGAGGTCAGCCATTCAGAAGGTGTAAATAAGGGGGATGAGTGTGACCTGGAGAAGCCTGGCTGTCCTCTGTGTAAGCAGAGCACTGCTAAGTTCTGGAACTTGTATGCAACAACCAGACAGCTCTAGGAATTGGGAATCTTACACAGGAAATGTAGGAAACCCCTAAGCTTTCTTTCACTGAGATCCTAACACAGACCAATCTTAAAGATCTGTGTTGATCCACTTTCCAACGCTATAAATATTCCCAAAGCAAGTGCTCTTCAGGAGATGCTGCAGTGAAATTATTGCAAGGCTGTCCATGGTACCTAATGATTCAGAGCCTGTGCTCACTGTAATTACTTCTCCACGCAGGTGTGAATCTCAAATGAGCACTATCCCTGGCTTTCCCTGGCTCTTCCACTGCTCCAGCCTGCACTAGCACTTGTTTGTACTTACCTGGTGGCTGGGGAAGCCAGAACCCAATAAAGCAAAGGAAGCTCACAGGGACCAGTGAGGATTTATTTTCCCTCATTATGAACAACATGGTTTATTGTTGTTGCTGCTGTTGATCACAATTCATTTGTTGGTTTATTTGTGGATGGGGTGGGGCTCTTTCCCTTCTCTTTGAAGCATTAGAGATTGGCTGCAGCTGAAGGTGAAATGTTAGGTGACTGACACACATGTGCTAATGTTCCTGGTGTCCTTAAGCAAACTTCCCAGTATCTGTCTGTCTTTTGCATGGATTTGTGGGAGTTTTTACTGAAAGCCTTAGAATTTTCCCCATAATGCTAGAGGGCTTCTATTTTTTGGGTGGTGTGGGATAAACTTTCAAGGATTCTCCTCAATTTGAATCTGCACTTGGCTGTTTGAGGTTTGCAGGAGATTGTCTTCTGTAGTCTGTTATTCCTTTCACTCACTGATTTTACAAATCCAGGAAAAAAATATTCAACCCAAACCATTTTTAAGCAAATATTCTGTGCACTCAGATTCTTGCTAATCCTGGCTATCTGCACAGAGCACTTCAAGTTTCTTTTATCTAAATATCTCCTTTCCAAGGTCAGCTGCCTTTCCTTTGTGATTTGTTCTTCATTGCTGCATTAAAGACCTGCAGTGTTTCAACTGCAAGTGTAAAACAGGACCAGTGGCTCATGCTGTGCCAATCTCCCCCAGCAGAAAAGAAAATCTTGTCTGTATTGAGCATCAAACTGAATTAACTTTGTGAAGCAGGGTGTTGTGCCTTCACCTCGTGTAGCAGCCAGAGGGCTGGCTCCTAGTGAAAACATTGCTTAGTTTAAGCTAGTTCCTCCCATCACTTCTGGCTGGTAAAGACTGGCTAAAATGTTATGATATAGAAACAGAATGTATTTCTGAGACGTACATTTCAAGCATAGTTTGGAATTATAAATGGCTTTAGTTTAAGGTACAGCTACTGCAAGATGTGGTGTAGCTTTGACTTTCTGCAGTTCCTTATCTTTTGGGTGCAAGACTGTGTATGTTAGTTTTCTTTTGAACAGCTCCTTAGGTATTAAAGCCATATGATTTCCTTCACTTGTTGTCAGCAAAGGTTAAGAATGTGCCTTGAATAGTCAGCCAGTTAAGATAAAAACTTGTGAATTTGGAACAGAGCACTTAAATGGGACTAATGGTCAGCTCATTTCTCTGCTGTGGATATTGGATAGTGGCTGGAGATTTATGATAATAAATATATTTTTAAACTTTGGGAAGAGGTCTAATAGGGAATAAAAATAAGGTTACATAGCCAGTAAAACACAGATTAATCAGAGCAAAATGCTTCTGTTAAGTACAGGACCTATAGGAATACCTCTGTTGTCCTTGATTTGCCTGCTTCTGGAATGAAGTCTCAACTCAATGAGTTATTGCTACTGAGTGCTTATATTTTCCCTGAAGATCTTTTGGAAACACTCCTTGATTGCCAGAATCAAAAAATAAGGTGAGATTTCAAACTTCAGAAAAGTTTGATCAGCTCTAACAAGATAAAAATAGAAACGAAATGACATCTCCATACCAAAATGAAGAGTGCTATTGACATTGTTTACTTTGGTTTTTTTTTCTTAGTTGGTCAGTTAGGTTTTTTTATACTGTATATTTGGTTATTTTGGGAGTTTGGCCTTTTTTTCTCCCCAAGATGATGATCTGGCTGATTTTAAAATTGATCCACATGGATGGTGCTTGAATGAGTGGAGAGACTGGTGTATCACTGTAAAAAAACCCAAACAAGCACCAAAACCACCAAAAAACCCCAACCAAACAAAGAAAAAACAAAACAAAACCCCCACAGCAACCAAACTCTGAAACAACCCCCAAAAAACCACCAAGCCAAAGCATTTCTTATATCCAGCACTGTACCATGATGCTCCCCCAAGGAACAGGTGGGAATGTTGCACCTACAGCATTCCTTATGCATTTGTCATAGACATCTCCTGTGGAAATGCTTGCCTGAACCCCTGAAAGCCCAGTGTAAGCTAAAAAGCAAGGAAGTCACATTTTCTGAGGGATAGGAGGTTAAATTTTGCCCCCTCAGTGAAGTCAGTGACAGCCGCACTGTTAAAAACCCGGGGCTGAG
Source organism: Passer montanus (assembly GCF_014805655.1). Taxonomy (NCBI): domain Eukaryota; kingdom Metazoa; phylum Chordata; class Aves; order Passeriformes; family Passeridae; genus Passer; species Passer montanus. Next base: position 7,492,242 of record NW_024368485.1, on the reverse strand, counting down.
CTGACAGCCCCAGTGCTTTAGTTTGAGGTGTTTCCAAACACACCATTCCTTGCCCGTTGCCTCCCAGGGAACAGATGGAAAGTGTTACCAGTAAAGCACAATTTCATAGGCTTTCTGGTTCTCTTTAGCAAAAGCCTTACAAAAGTCTTCAGACAAATTAGTGCCTGAAGGTAGAGGAAGTCTTTAGGAGCACAGGAGAAGTGCTGACTCAGCCGTGTCCAAGGGGAGCTGCTTGCTGCCTTCAGCCTTTCCACCAGGATGGTGATTCCTTCAGAATCAATTACACTGCTCTCAAATGTCTTCTTAAGTTTAATGAGTTCACTTAAACGCTGAGAGTCACTGACGAGCAAGAGTTCAACGAATGGCAGAGGTAGCCAACAAAAGTCAAGGTATCACCCAAGGAAAGATTGGGTCAGATAAGCAGGATCTCAGCTGGGGTATGCTCTCCTGCACTTTTCTTGCTTTTAGTCCCAGGTCGTCTCTCAAGTTTGGTGATCCCTGTTTGAAGCAACTCTGGTGGTGCTCTGGACTGTGAATTTGTCCTGACAAACACAAATATGTGGATATATAATGAGTCAGGACCAACAGCATCTTGGTCACAGCTTGCTTTGGTTTCACCCAAAGCCCAGAGATGCTATAAGGATGACCTGTTCGTTTGCTTATTCTTAGAACTTTATTTCAAACTGGGAAGACCCTTAATTTTCAATTAATCACTGAGCAAATTCAAGTTTGGGGAAACAAAGTTGATTTGAAATCACAGGAAACCTAAAGTAGAAAAAACCCTGAAATCTCTTAATTAAATCTTATGTTCTAGAAAAGTCAAATATAGCCGAACTAAGTTTCTCAAAATATGTTCAAAAATTGGTTTCCAGTTTATATTGTTGTCTTGGTTTGAAAGACACATCTGCTAAGGAAGGCGGGAGAAAATGTGATCCCCTTCCCCCTGAATTATTATAACTCTGAAATCACGAGGCTGTCAGGAAGAATTATGGGGAAAGGAGCAGCAGTTCTTTACTGTGTGTAACAAACAGACAATGTCAGACACACAGACAGTGTCAGACAGTCAGACAGTGTCAGACACACGAGACAGTGTCAGACAGACACAGTGTCAGACAGACAGTGTCAGACAGACAGACACACAGTGTCAAACAGACAGACAGTGTCAGACAGACAGACACACAGCATCAGACACACAGACAGTGTCAGACAGTCAGACACATGGACACACAGACAGTGTCAGACACACAGACAGTGACAGACAGACACACAGTGTCAGACACACAGACAGTGTCAGACAGTCAGACACACGGACACACAGACAGTGTCAGTCAGACGGACACACGGACAGTGTCAGACACACAGACAGACAGACCGACACTCCCGGCCGCTTTCCCTTGCTGCAGCCCCGGGCGCGGCCACCAGGGGGCGCTGCTGGCCGCCGGCCGGGCGGGCGGTGGCTCCCCGCTCCAGCAGGGGGCGCTGTGGCTGGGCCGCGTCTCCCTCACGCGGCGATGGCGGCCGGGCCGGGCAGCGCCGGGGCTGAGGGGACCGCGGAGCGGGGCTGGGAGGGCACAGGAAATGCAGCAGAAACTCTGCAGCTCCAGCAGGAGCCATGTGTGGGGTTACAGTGCAGTGAAAACCCCTCAGAGCAGGGCAGAGGAACAGCACGGCCGGGCAGTGGTGGCCCAGCTCCCGAGCACGGCCCAGAGAGGCTCCCTCAGAGAGGGGAGGGACTCGGGGTCCCGGCTCTTCCCCTGAGATGTGAGGGTCCCTTCCAGTGAGGTCAGGTGTTAACAAGGTCCCAGTGCCAGAGCTGCTCCTAGGAGCAGAACCTCACTCGTGTAAGGAAGAAGCAGGACAAGGCTGGGCTCTGGCGGTGGCAGTGAACTCCCTGCAGTAAACAGCAGCTCAACCGTTCTCCTCTGGTGCCAACAGCAAGAGAGTGAGAGGAGTGAGCCCAGTTCCTCACCACCCTGCCAAAATCTCGGCTACCTCTGCCATTCCAAAGAGAAAACCCCTCAGGTAAGAGAGGACCAGCTGCACCCTTCCCACACCTTGGCCATTTCCTGTGTTTCTCTTAAGCACCGGTTGTTATCATCTCTTAGAGACAGATGGGACAAATCCCATGAGAGAAGGAAAGAAAAGGAAATATCCTAACTACCCCCAACAACTGTCTCAGTCAAATTTTCACTCAGAATGAATTTTTATCCTGATACTAATTTATAAATGCATTTAAGCAAAGGTCTTGATTTCAGCAGTTGTGTCATGAGGACTTTGCATGTGCTGAAAATCAAGTGTGTTCTTAAACCTTTTGCTATGTTAAGGAGGGAAATGCTTCATGCCAAAAGTAAGTTTTTTATAGTTTTTTGATAAGTAAATATCCTGAATTTCCTTAATTTCATGTTGGAGGGATCTGTTTCTCTGAGAATATAAATTGTGATGGAATTAAATCTCTTTGCATAGTGGAATAGTGCTACTAATAGTGAAATAACTGAGGAGGATGATCTAGTGCTCTCTGATTTGTAGCCACATGACTGCAGCTAAAGGGAGCTGTGGCTGGATGTGTGTCCTACCTCTCAGGCTATGATTTCACGTGGTACTTGGAATGTGCTTAAATTTCTTCGTATAAATGTTGAATATTGGATGGATGCCTTCAGAAAGATGATCTTTGCCTTGAAAGTTCAGCACCTGCTTGAGCACCAGGCTGATTTGAGGGCACAGAACCCGGAGATGGGATAGAGCCCAGTTAAAAAGATTGGCTCTCTTGTGGAAAATAGTGGCCCATAGCAACAGGAGGAATGAAGTGTTGGAAGAGTGTTTTGGGTAGGATGTGCCTGAGGGCAGGTTTAGAGGTGGATGTTGGAGTTAGTAGCGAGCACATCTGTGAGCTGGGCAGTTTGGTGCTCACACTGCAGATCTGCAGCTCCTCATCTCTGCATTCTGGCACAGAGCACAGGAGCTGGTGCTTCTGGGGAGCCTTGGGCCAACCACTGGCTACCATTTTCTGGTTCTCTGCCTACAGCCATTACCGTAACAACTGGATTGGAATTCCTTTATTTAGCCAGGCTGGGGGAGCACAGCACCCGGGGAAACAATCTGTCTGGCTTTCCTGGTCATCTCTGTGACTTCTGAAACCATTTGGGAATAAATCAGTACAATATTCCATGGTTTGCAAGCGCTTGAGCTAAGGGGCTTACAACAGGGAAAGGAAATAATCTCTCCTTCCCCTTTCCTGATGGATTTTGGTTATGCTGAAGGAAAGATTCCTTGGTATTGTAAATGCCTGTGCCTGTTTAGGTGACTCTGATATTCCTGTTTCCATATGGAAGGTGGTCTCACAACCCATTTTTGCTTTTATCGTCCTGTAATTTTCAAAGCTTACCAAATCTTGCAAACACAAAGCACAAAAGAAATTTTGAGTCTTTCAGCACTGTCAGACTGTCCAAAACCTCAGAGCTGTTTGAAATAAAGTCCCAGAAGAACAGAGCTGAAAACGTGGGAAATGATAAGAACAGAATTTGCTTTAGCTGAGAAAAGAAAAAAACATAGGGAAATAAAATTGAAGCATATATATTTTAAGATTTATTTCTGTTTTTTTAATAAACAGTTTCAACATTTTATTCTAATATTTTTCTTTGGTCTCCTTTATGTGCACTTGAGCTTTAGGAAGTCAAGAAGAAAGGGGCTGACCCTCACCTGCCCAGCAGAGCTGTTCTGTAATACTGATGCCAGACAGTGCAAGTGTAGTTTACTGGATCTGGTAATGTGCCTCTGTCTGCTCCAGCTGCCTGCTGCTCTTGCAGACAGGTTTGGATGTGCTTTCAGAGCTCTCTGTGGCTTGGCTGTCTGGCATGGTTTGGTGCAGGAATGGTGGGGAGAGCTCCTCTGGTTCAGGGCATCAGATTGACCCCTCCTAACCTCAAAACCTTTTTAGCTCTACCAGCCACTGAAAAGTCTCCAGATAGTGCTGACTCTGAGTGGTGCCATCTGGACTTGGTTTGAATCAAAAGTCGGGGTGGAAAATCCTCGGTAACTCTCAGACCCAAAGGCCGAGGCTGGAAAAACAGACCCCACCACGCTTGCAAGAGGGCAACTATTCCTGGTCTGTGAGCACTGGTGTCTCTCCCTCTCTGGTGAGAAACCACCCACAGATTCAGAAGTGTTTCATGTTGGGTTTTTTCCAGGGTAACCAGAAAGGCATGTGTGATTTATCCTTATGAGACCAGTTGGCAGAAACAGAATTATATATGTTTAGCAAACAGTGTATTTTGAAATGAAGCTTAATGTATTTTTAAAAACTCTGCTTGGTTTTTCTGTTAAAATTAAATGCAATAAGAGCATGTACTAATTTTCTTTAACTTTTGCCTTTCTGAACACTTCTCTTTGAGGGTACAGGTAGCTGGAGTTTCTAGTTTAGCTCTGTTAATTAAGATAAAATAAAAGGGTTTGATTAGAACCTGAACAACAGTATTGCAGGACTGCATGAATGAATGATTCCAAAGAGGAGATTTTCCCAGAAGTTGGTTTCCTCAGTGGCTAAGAAAGGAAGTGTTAACCAATGTTTGCAGCAAGTCAGGTCCTGTGTGCTCGCTGCTGTTGTTGGCAGGTTTCTGTTGGCAGGAGATGGGTGAACCTCAACAGGTTTTGGAGGTTCAGTTCTAATTATTATAAGCACCTGAATGGTTAATGCTTATCTGAAGCACAGCAAAACCTCAAAGCCAGCTGGGAGGCTGCAGGCAGAGCCTCCTGCGTGCCCTCAGGCTCGTACTGGTGTGTGTGCTCTCCAGACCTCCTGGGAGCTTTGGAGTATCTGTGATACGGCTCTGTGGAGCACGGGAGGAGCAGGATGTCTTTGGTGGGGATGTTCATGGTGTGGCTGATGACAGAGACCGCTCAAGGAGGTCTCACAGCTGCGGTGTGAGCTGGAGCAGGTGACGGTCCGAAGGGACTGAAAGGGACCTCTGTAACTGTTTGTTACAGGAACTGTCCCAGGTAAGGGAGCTTATTAAGGAGAGGAAAATCCTGGACTTTCCTCTCCCTAGTAATGGCCTGGATTTGGGCTTTGCTGGGCTATTTTGCCATGATGTTGTGCTGCCATAACACCAGCTGCAGCTCAGTTCAGTCTGCCCAAGCCTCTGGCTTCAGCCACATGGAGAAATGACCCAGTAAATACCCAGTGTGGGTAGTGAAGGTGCTGGGGAATCAGGCATGGCTGGTCTCTGCTGAGCTGCTCATTGTGTTTCTCCCCCTTAGCACCAGCAGGTCATTACAAAGATAATTCTGTGGGCACTCTTTGTGATACCAACCTGACCACACTGCACCTGGTTGAAGCTTCCAAAGGAGAGCACACATTCCTGCTTTTTAGAAACAAAGCTGGACTTGTGTAGCCAAATTTGGGATGCCTCTAATGTTTTCCTTTGATGCTTGTTGTTTGTGCTCGTTGTGACTCATTTTCCAGCAGGAGTCAGAAGCTTTGTCTGACAATGAGGTTCCCATAGGGCACTCAGTGACATCCAGTCCCACTTCCCAAAGGTGCAGTTAAAATGGATCATAGAGAGAACAGGACCATTAATCAGAGCCTTGGGATGGAAGCAGAATGGGGAGGACAATCTGTGTCTGACACAGGGACACTGCTGCCAAGCTGGGAAATAAAGTTACATTTCACAAGCCTATCCTTCTTGTGGACATTCCAAGTATTATGGAAAAATATCAGTGTAGTAAGCATCAGTGCTGGCATCCCTTTGTCCAGCACACAGATAATCTTGGCTGATCCCTAAGGAAAAGGCAGAAAGAGCCAAAGCCAAATATTTTTAACTTGTTTGCTTTTATCTCATATTAGAAAAATTCTTCAGCATCTTTTGTGTGATGTAGGTTAAAATAACACTACCAGAGCCAGGAGGTTTTCTGTTAATGTGAGAGTTATTTCAGGAGTATTATGTTATCTAAATATAATCAAAGAGTGCCTGATTTTTTTAATGAGCCCATTGTTTCTGTGCGCTGCTCTGCAGAATAAATGTTACCCAAGAATTTAAATAATAGTTCTTTTGCAAGAGGAAGACTTTAAACTTTCCTGGTCATTTCATTAACTTTTATGTCTAATTCTTCCCAACCTTTTCTTAATTTGCTATAATTTTAACTGTATCTGACACTCTAATGTAGTTCTATGGTATCCAGCTGACATTCCATCACTGGTATGGCCAAAACTATTTCTGCTTCACTTCTGGTTGTGTTAGGGAGCTCAAGTGAGAGTCTATACCCAGCCATACCCACAAAATCTGAACTAACCCCATGGACTGGTTTGTTTTAGGTCATGTACACATTGAACTGAGCAGATCCTGGGATTCTCCAGCTGCAGAATTTTAGTTGTGTGGCTCCTGGAGATTCCCCTGTAATGCGGGTGGATGTGTTGGCAGGATTGGATGAATTCTATCTCTTGAAGCAGCTTTGGTGTGGAGCGGGTTTTCCTGTGCTTTAGGATGCTGGGAAGATAAAACAGCCGGGGACTGTTGCAATTCTTGGTTGCTTGGTGTAGGGAGCCCTGTCAGGCACGTGCCTGAGGGGACTGCTCAGGAAGGGAGACAGGCATGTGCATGACCCAGCACGGTGCCATGCAGGGTGACAGTGGCACAGGGGGCGAGTCAGCACCCTGGGGATCCGTGACCCAGACCACGGTTTGGGAACAGCGCGCTTTGGGATGTCACTGTCACCCAGGGCGGTGCCATGCAGGGTGACAGTGGCACATAGGTGAATCAGCACCCTGGGGATCCGTGACCCAGACCACGGTTTGGGAACAGCGCGCTTTGGGATGTCATTGGCAGAAGCACCTCCTTAGGCAGAGCACCAGAGAATGATGACAGCAGAGGCAATACTTTCAATTCCCAGGAGGAAACACAGCTTCCACAAAACCTCCTGGCACTCGTTTCTGGAAAAGTAATATCTTGACCAGGATTTTTCCATAGTACAAGTTTTCTGGGCAGTTCTCTTGTCTTCCAAGCCTGAAATGCCCTCTTGAGTGGCATCCCAGTGACTCCTTGCCCCTGGAATAAGAGCCATCGAGGAAGATTGTGCTTCCTGCTCTGGATTTGCGGTAGCAGCGCTGTGAATGAGGATCACAAATCCAAGAGCAGCTGTTGCTTAACGCCGCAGAACAAGACAAGGCGTTGGGTTTGGTCCAGGCCTGATGTAAGTGAGGCTTGCAGTATTGTTGAATTTGGCCTATTCTTCTTACTCAGGAACGGATTGTGCTGCTTACTTGGCCGTCCTGGTCCTTCATCCTGAGCCAGAGGAGCCTAAGACTATTTGTGGAATCTGAAAATGAAATCCTGGCCCTTTTTGACTCAATGGGCATTTTGGTGTTGACTTCCACAGGGCGGGAATTTCATCCTGAGTGTACCAGATGTCAGGAATATTTTCTGGTTTTGTGATTCTCTGTGGAAGATGTTAGATGCTGTTTTCCTTAGCTCTGCTTGGGCATAAGGGACCTTCCTGGATTATTTTAGTTGGCAAATACATTTTTCCAGCGTCTGTGGCAGAAATAGCTCTGTGCATGAAGTGCCAGGCTAAGTAGCTCCTGTTAAGTAGCCCCTCTGCAGTTCTGCAGTTAACACCAGCTGCTACTGCCAGACCCCTTCCGTGGGCTGTGAAATATCCAACTTTGTGGTGGCTGCTGCTGTTCTACTGCCTGTTTAAAAAAATAATAAATCTTGGAGATATAGCCTTTGTTTTTGGGGTAAAACAGGAATTGTGAAATCGTGGCACCAGCACAGGTCAAGGCAAAGCTTCAGTGAGTTGAAGCAGGATAATAGGAATTTTATCTGAGAAGTTTATTGGGACTAAGAAGTCTGTGTCCCAGTCCTGATGTGGGTAAACAGTTGACATTCCCTTTGCTGGTGTTGAACTGGGAAGCATCAGGAGTGTTCCCAGCAGGAAGCTGCAACGGGCTTCAGAGCTTTAAAACATTTTCATGCTGAATTCAAGGAGGGAGGGATGCAGTCTTAGCAAAAAGTAAACTGGTTTTAAGTATTATGCTGGGCTTTGGAAGAGCTGGATTCATTCCTGGTATGACTTAGGGCAATCACTGCGGACCAGAGCTTTTGTAAAGCACACATGACTCTGCACATCTCAGAAGTGATTTTGAGTTGCAGCTCTCATGAAAATCTGAAGGATTTAGAAAACTAAACACTCCTGAAAACCCAAGAAGAAGCCTTGCCTCCTTCTTATAGCACTTAAATAACTTTATGTGCTTAGTTTATCTACACAGCTGCCTTCTTATCCCTTATTCCACACATCTGAACAGGATACCATCTTCGTGTCTCTCATCGCACATTTGCCAGGTCCACACTAGAAAATGAAGCTGGCCAAGAACTCTCATCTGAAACAAGTGGTCCATGAACAGCTCCTGTCTGTGTAGCTTCCCTCCCCAGAACCCCAAACCTGGTCCACAAGGCTCATTGAAATGGAGCCAGTGGCCCAGGGGGGTGTCCTGACTTACCAGCCTTTTGGAACTTCTGCTTGGGCATCAGGGTGGTCTCCTGAATCAAGAGTTCTGAGAGTCTCTGTGCTGCAGTTCTTGCATCCTACTCTATCAATGTTCACCTGGAATTAAAAAGTAATTATTATTGTTATTGTTTGGGTTCCTTAATTTTTAGGTCATGGTGCTCATTTGACAGGGTTTTGTGTGTCCAGTTCCCAGATGAATTAAAAGTTTATTTTCCATTTGGTAGTGTTTTGTAGCAATTAATCTTATTTTTTAAACATCAGCACCTGTCCCATGACAGCTTCCTTGCTTCCTCCCTCATTTCTGACACAAGTAATTAATTTATTGAGGCATTATTGTATTTCATAGCTGAACTTACTTTTGAAAATCTGTTGCAGAGGACCTAAATAAATCAGTAGTTCACTCAGCAACACCATTAATGTAGGTAATAAAACAAATTTTATAAATTTGTTGCAGACCTTGAAAGTGGTGCCAAAACCTTTTAAATCCACATACCACTTCCACTTTTCTTCCACACACCTCTCTTGCCATGCTAGTCACATTTTTGGTGTCTGTGGCAGGGTGGCTACAACACTGAGGCAGATTTTAATGCTTCATAATCTGGTAAATATCCAAAGCCCTAGATCTGTTGCCCAGATGACAGCATCCTGTAAAACCTACCAAGTTCAGTTCTTTAAAACAAATTGTAGTCTTTAATCGAAAGACTGAAATTAATTAAGTATACATAAAAAATCCTCCCAGAAAACAACATAACAAACAAGCCATTTTCTTGTTTTTAACAAAAAGAGTGTAAAACTGTAGGTCTCATTCAAACACAGGTACTGTACTCTTCTTTTGCTACAGATAGCAGACACCCTCTCAATCCAGGCTCATTTATTCCATCTGAAAATATTTTTTTCATAAATAGCTCTTTCCTGTGAGGAGGGAAGATCCCTTTGCCAATAGAGTTGTCCACACTGCAGAATACCAATGTAATGGTTCTGCTTAAAATTAGGAGGCCATAACCCTAAATCAACCAGCTGTAGTGTTATGGAAAGTGTATGTTCTGTGGAGGGCCTTTGTGGAAAAGAGTTATCAGGAAATACCTTTGCAATCAAAGTAGGAGTGCAAATTGAGGATCTGCATAGGGCACATTCAAGAAAGACAAGGAGCTTCTGGAGGGGATCCACCACAGGGTCAAAAAGATGATGAGGGGTCTGGAGCATCTCTGTTTTGAGGAGAGACTGGGTGTGTTTGGTCTGGAGTGAAGAGGACTGAGATGGGATCACATGAATGCACATAACTATCTCAAAGAGCTGCCAAGGAAGGTGCCAGACTCTTTTCAGCTGTGCTCAGTGACAGGATGAGGAGCAGTAGCAGGACTGAAACACAGGAGGTTCCACCTTAGCATGAGGAGGAAATTCTTTACATTGGTGGTGGCAGAGCCCTGGAACAGCTGCCCAGAGGAGCTGTGGGGTCTCTCTGGAGACATCCCAAACCCACCTGGACACGTTCCTGTGTCACCTGCCCCAGGTGCCCCTGCCTTGGAGGGGACGCTGGGCTGGGTGATCTCCACAGGTCCCTTCTAACTCCTGCTATTCTGTGATTGTGAAGATGATATGGAGTATTTCAGGGCAGTAATACCAGCTCTGTGTGGTTGCTCTTCCTTGCCAAGCTGAACCCTTTCCCTTTGCCCATCTGAACTCCCTGTGCCCCATTTTCAGCCTCTCCTGCAGTCAGTGACTGAGGCTGTTCTGCTGCTCTCAGGATCCTTCACAAAGCCCTGAGGGCCATGAGGAGGCTGAAGCTGTACCTTCCTCCTCCAGCCTTGATGCCCACTTTGGAAGTGCTTTCATGCATGTCTTTGCAGAGCTTTGTGTCCTTTTGCAGAGCACTTTAAAAGCAGAGTTTCCATCAGCTTCATGGACGGCAGGAGCAGGCCAATAAAATCTATGGCCAAATCTCAGGGACAGCCAGTCAAAGCCTTTAATAAGAGGCAGCTTGAGCTGTAGCTGTGGAGAGGATTGGGACAGCCTGCAGAGCTCCCCTGATGCCTGTTAGCATCTGAATGGCTCTAGTGTTATCTCTTTCCAGTGCTCCATGCCTGTTCAGGCTTTTGTGTCTTCCCACTGAACCTTTAATAAGAGGCAGCTTGAGCTGTAGCTGTGGAGAGGATTGGGACAGCCTGCAGAGCTCCCCTGATGCCTGTTAGCATCTGAATGGCTCTAGTGTTATCTCTTTCCAGTGCTCCATGCCTGTCTTTCCACTGAGCAGCCAGCTGATCATAACCAACAGGATTTTGTTTTCATTTCCCTATAGGGTTTTTGTTTTTCTTGAAAAAATGACTGAGACTCAAAGGATTTTCCAGCTGGAATATAGACCTGTCAGTTGGAAATTCTGAGTAGATGTAAGTAGACACCTGTATAATACTTTGGATGTATCATATGGCTGGAAAGGAGTGTGAGGGTGCAAGGAAAATGGAGGGGGTAGGAGAAGAACTTAATGAGTCTATTATGTCCTCAGGTAGTTTTCATTTTTCCTTTTTCTCCATAAAAGTAAGTTTTGGTCAGCAAAAATGGTCAAAGGTAAGTAATAGTGACAATAAATAGAATGTTCAATGACAATGGAATTTATGCTGGACCATAGGATGTGCTGATGCTGTGTTGAAACTGGTGCTATCACTATGGCAGAGGGAGATTTTGGGAAAAGCCTCTGGGACTTGATTATTCCTTTGCCTCATTGGACATCCCCATTATAAGGCATTGTTATAGCTGACAGCCTGCATCAGCTCAGCTCTTTTGGGTGGCTGGGAAATGAAAAAGTTGAGTTCTTCTCTTCAAGTCTGAGGAAAAAAATAACCCAAGAGTTTTGTAACAATTATCACATTGGAATCCAAACTATGTAAAACTTGTCAAAATACTCATGTTGGTCGTGACCACTGAACTGCTTTGTTAAGTTGCCCAGACATATTTAGGTGAATTTGGAGTTTTGCTTTAGTGGTTGTGCAGGTAAACAATGCAAAAATTCGGCTTTACCAGTTTTAATTCTGTGTGATCAAGGGCTTGCTATTAGTTTCAGTTTTTTGTTGAACCTGAAATGTGAAGAGAAATTGGGGATTCAAAAGCACAGAGGACTGAGCCTGAAGGAAATATTTATACAGTTTGCTGTGACCTGGAATCCCTAAGCTTTGCACAGCTGTAGAAAGAAATCAGGTTTGGAGTCTATTATATTCAGACATGACTATAAAACATAACCTCTCAAGTGCATGTCCCAGGAATAAAGAATTAAACATTTAGGGAATGTGTTCAAATACTTTTTATATCTTAATATATCAAGCAAAAGAACTAAACTAAATGTCTGGGCTGAGATTTTTTTCTGTTTATACTCAGGTGATAAGTTTATGGTGTTTTATAAGTGGAGGGCACAGAGGCAATTTCTCGGCATGGTGCTGGAGGAAAGGGCTGTATCTTGCCCTGTGCCTGGTACCCTGGGTCTTTTGTTGCAGCTGGGGCCTCTGACTGAAACTTGTCCTCTTCCATACCCAGGACAAAGCTAAAAATAATTGTACTTGGATAATGGATTATGAAATAATTATAAAACATTTTAAATTATAGCAAAATCAGCATGGGTCTAGAGATTAGCTGCAATGCCAAGACCTAAACCAGCTGGAATAATCTAGAACAAAGCCCTACTTTAACTTGTTATTTCCATGGTTTAAAAATACACCTTTTCACTGCTGAGTCTTTGGTGTTGGTGGTCGCGTTGCATCCCGTTGTTCGCACCTGGAGCCGTGCTGGGAAAATCCAGTTCTTGGCATGTAGAAGCTAATGCTTCGCATCGACCTGTCGTTGCCAAATTACATGGAAAGCATTCTCTTGCCAGGTCACTAGAAATTAGATTAATTGTAGCACAGAAACCACAGGGAGGGAGAAAAAAAAGCAGTGTTGTGCCTCTGAATATCGCCGCATGCCTTGGCTGTACAACAGCAGAGCCAGGCTGAAGCAGACTCACCGGGCAAGCTGCACAGAAGTGTTTCCACTGCTCCACAGCTACTTGGTGGTGGGATTCAGCATGGAAGTGAAGAATGTGCTGGTTCCAGTAACCAGAGGGGCAGTGGGGGCAGGAAAGTGAAAAGGGGTATGACTGACACACGTAGATTTAATCAAGAGTCTGACAGCACCACTTTGAATTCTGTTTCCTTCTTCTGAAACAATTTTTGCTTAGAGCAGAGGCCAGAAAGGCTTTAGCTTCTTAGAGGAGGTCAAAAACATAACCAGGCCAAGGTTTTTGTGGAAGTGCAGAGCTGGGTTGTGCCAGGCCCTTGCTGGGGGCACAGCTGTGGAAATGTCCTTGTACCTTTGTTTTCCATGGTGCCAAGTTGCCCGGCTCTGCTGGACACTGGCATTTTCCAGAAGATCTGACCTCCTCCATGTGGCCTTTCCAAAAACCCCAAGTCTCAGCTGCCCAACAGAGCCAGGGCATTCAGCCTGGCTGCCTCAGCAAACCTTCACCACTGGGGCACAGAAACAAGGGCATAGAACAGTCAGCTTTTTTTCTTCCCTCTGCTTTATGGAAAATCTAAATTCTCCTTCTGGGCCACAGCCTCCAGGCAGCTCTTACCAGAGGTAGTTCATGAGACTGAACCAACAAATTTTTCTGTTGTAGAATATTTTCTCAAGGAGAGAAGCCACATTTATGTATTTCACCAGCATTGATCATTTCTTGTGTGTTGAATGGAAAGGTTTTCAGGTGTGCTCAGCTTCACTGCCCTGAGCTTGCCCATTGATTTCCCAGGAGTAAGTTAGGTCTGTGGGCTCTTCACCAAGACAGGCTGGAGAGGTGACAGGCCTGTCCGAGTTTGCAGAGCTGTGAGGCAAAGGCTGTTCTCCACCCTGGAATCATCTGCCTGGAGACATGGAAAAGTCTTGAAGACACAGGGCAGCTCCCGTGACTTGGTTTGCTGTCTCTGGATGTTTCAAGCAGTACTTTACTGTTGGATGGTGTTTTGGGATAGAAAATGCACATGGCATGTGTTCCCATTTTCTGTGATGCATGCAGAAATTCCCAGCTATGCAAAGCCAAATTTAAGCATCTGACATGGAGGGAATAATGAGCAAGGAATGGAAAATAACCACTAGCTTTTTCATAGACACAGACCTTAGCTCAGTCACGTTGGGCATGGAAACAGGTGTTTTGTGTGTATTCCCACAATTAAAATATACCAAGGAGCCAGCTCACAGCAACAAAACAAGGGGATTAAGAGTATTGAGGGCAAGAAGTGCTTGGAACTGAAATGAATATTCATAAATACTTGCATCTGTCCTGTGTGATGTCTGGCCATATTCCCATATGTTGTCCTTCCACCACATCAGGGTGTTAGTTTGTATAAGAACTTGAACATTTAACTAATCCAAGCCTTACCTCAAATAGGGAAAGAAAAACTGTCTTTAGTCAAATTTAGCAAGAACAATTTTGGAGTCTTCTGTTGTTGTAGCTGATGAGTGGGACTGTTCTGAAGGCACAGAGCAAAGCTTTGGGTGGAAGCTCTGCTCCCATGCCCACAAGAGCAGGCCAGCCATTACCTGTGTTATACAGGAGGAGGCTAATGGCACAAAGTAGTTCAGATAGGATGTATTTGTTTATTTATTTACTAGACATGCTTACAGTGTGGACTGCTTGAGAACACAGGCTTTATTTCAGCTGTGTCTGTCTTGAAAGAAATCAAACTCCTTTCTGTGACTTTGGCCACAAGCAGTGTCTGTGGAGCAATCTCTCTAAGGCATTCCTCATGCAGCTATGGAAAGTCCTTCAAGGTTAGCAATTTTCGAATGCAGAGTTACTTAAATGCTGTAGAATACCTTTAAAAAATGAGTGGTTGTCCAAAAGCAGCCAGCATACGGCTACAGCTGAGATAGGAAGAGAGAAAGATCTTTCAAAAAGGGTGGTTATAGCCTTTCCTGTTTTCTGAAGAAAATATTTCCTGTTCTGTAAAAAGACAGACTGACTAGTGTAACATAAACCTATTACAGAGAAAATACCTCAACAGCAGCTTGAGTCTGCTGGTAAATTCATGCTGTCTCTGTCTGTGATGGAGAGTGTTGTTCAGCAGTTTGTGTCAGCACATGCTTGTCCTTTTGTGCCATCAGCCTCTGCTTGAGGAAGCTGTTGAAGCACGGGCCTGATTTCCAGTACGTGAAAAGTCCCATTGATTTCAGCCTGCAGTATAAACCCAAACCTATCATGACTATTAGGATGCATTCCTGAGTCCTAGACATCCACTCATCCAATGTGCCCAACTCTACCGTATCACATCAGCAGCTTCCTTCTTGCAAAAGAGCACAAGAGCTGATTTTTTGCCAATAATTCTAACTCTAGTTGTTATTCAAACCTTTCCTTGGGTCTAGTCCTTTAAAGGTCTACCTGATCACTTCTTGCATCCTGTTAAAAGCAGTCTACAAAATGCCAGCTGTGTGGATAAAATCACAGGCCTTTTCCACTTCCTGTAGTTTTTCCTTTAAGCCTTCAGTCTGAGCAAGCACTAAGGCTTAATTCGGTCTTTGGGTTTTTTTAGGGTTTTTTTATGAGGATAGAAGCTGAAGCCTCCTGCATAACAGATGATGCTTCTGTGTTGTTGGAAGATGTGAATAATTAAAGAATGCATCATGTCATGGCTGCTGCAGCTGCAGAAAAGGGGGATATTTGTGGCTGAATCCTTTTAACTGCAATGCAGCAAATGCGCGTGCGGTAGACTTTGGCAAATAAGTTGAAAACTTCATAATTAACTGGCTGTCAAAAATTTGGAAGCAAAACACAGGAGGTGGTTAGGAAATCAAAGTATGATGTGTTTTTAATCACAAAACACAAGGAAATTTTAAAAATTTATGAGTAATAAATCTATATTGTTGGTACCAAATGGCTCCCTTTGCAGTCCTTTAATGTAACACCTGCACTTCCTCTCTGTGAGTAACGACCCATTTTTGGAGTGCCCTAGGAGCAGTGCAGGAGGAGGTTTGCAGGCTCAGGAGAACAAAGCCAGGTTCCCAGACTGAGCTCTGACTGCACTTTAGGATTCCATTTACAGTCTGTTTGGTTTGTAATTCAAATCGCTCCAGACCAGAGTTAATGTTTAGACCACAGCCACCTGAAATTTGCTTCAGGGCTGAAGCCCAGCCAGATTGCAAATGGAGGAAACACTTGAGGTTTGCTAAATACAGTTAATAGGGGATTAGAGGCTGTGTTTTTTATGGGAGCACAGGGAGGTCTGTAATAGGAAAAATATTAAAATGCAAATATACAACTTCAGCCACGCTGAACAGGATGCAGCTAATTGCTCTCCAGCCATCAAGTAGCTGTGCTTCCTTTCATTAAGCAAAGGGAAAATGAGAGGAAGAAGATATCAGGGCTAATACAGGTTTTGATGTGGGATGGTCTTTTACATCTAGCTGGGAAATGACCAAATGACTGGGTGACTGCACTGGGAGTTCTGAGATTCCTGAGATGATACCTGTCTGTCTGCTGCTGATTTGTTATATGCACCAGGACTTGAGCAATTTTGTTTTCCATTTCCTTTTTTAACGTTTAGCCCCTTGGAGCTACTCCACAAAATGTGTGTGTGTTCAATGTCTCGTGCAGTTGAGGTGTGGGTGGACCCATCTTATGAGAATTTACCACTGCCCTGTAAATCATGGAGTGACTGGAAGGAGCCTTGGAGGTTGTTGAGCTGGATGAAACAGATCAAGTGTAGCTAAGCCATGCCTACCAGACATGTGTCTTAACTTTTTCTTCAAAACTCCAGGAAAGGAAATTCCACATTTCTGGGTTGCCTGTAAAGTGGTATTTATCTAAATTTTGTCTGCATAATTTCAGTGAAGGAGATTCCACACTCCTAAGTTGCTTGTTCCAGTATTTCACCACCATAGCTGAAATGTTTTTCTAATACCTGACCTAAGTTGTCTTTGCTAGAGCTTATGCTGATTCCTCCTCTTTCTGCTGGCTATGAAGAACAATTAATCATTCCTCTCTTCTTAGAAGTCCCTACACATTGGAAGACATTTTGTCACATGCATTCCTTAGTTTCCTCTCCTCCAGACTAAACAACACCCAAGTCTTTATCCTCCCCTCAGATGGCAGGTTCAGAACTGCAGCTGGCTATTAGAGCGACTTCTGTGTTGCCAAAAATGTGTGTAGCCCTGAGATGTTTTTCCAGAGCCAAGAGGATTTACCCTTGTGAAACTCTTAGTCCTGAGATTAAGAGGTTTAAAAGCTGTTGTGAACATAGGAGACACGTCTCAGTTTGTTCAGTTAGAAAAGGGCTATCAGAGGACTCTGGGCAATTCCAAGGCTTTTAGGGCTTGTATGTGAGGGAGAAACCATTTGTGTGCTTATGCAAACAGTCCTTAATGTGAAAAATTAGATTTTAAAGCATGAGGTTTTACTCAATAAATAAAGTCCTTTCTTAAAAGGAGGAACATGGACAGGGAAGAACTGGCCAGCTGGGTTGGGGAGGGAAGCCAAGGGCTGGCAAGGATTGGAGGAGACACAGTTGGGATGGAACTGTGGGATCCACCTGGGAAACGTGTGCTTGCTCTAAAAAGCTCGTCTGTCACAATTCCCAGCAACCAGGACTGGAGAAGTTTGAAAGGCTTTCTCAACTGTTTTTACTTCCCTCCTCTCTCCTCTTTGCCTTGCCACTCAATTTATTGTTTTCTGGTCCTGTGTACAGTTTGAGGAAAACAGACACTCTGAAAAAAATCAAAACTACCAAAATTCCAGACTCCACATTTTTATTTTCAGGGTAAAGAAGAACTGTCAATCTTAGGTATTTTCATGTCTGATGTTTATTAGAAGAAAGAAGGGTTTTAATTGAAAAAAAAAAAGTGCTGAACAAAAACTCATCAAATTTCAAAGGACTCCTGCAAAACCAGAGCAGCATGCCAGAGATGCAGAGCAGGTTGCCCTGCAGGGACAGACTGTCACCACGATGTGTCCATCCCTCTTCATGCAAAGGCTGGAAGCAGGGGAGGCTTTTCTGCACCCACAGCTGACTCAGAGCATCTCCTGCTATGTACAGCAGCCTCTGTAGCCAACAAATTTTATGGGGCAATGGCTTGGCTGGGTTTTTATTCTTTCTGTAAACCCAGGACAGGAAATATGCAAAGCAAGATGCACATGTGCATCTTCTTTGATATCCACAGGGAGCACTCTTGCCTTCTGCTTGGTGCAAGAGGTGTTGGCATGAGAGAGATGGCATTGCAAAGCCCTCAGCTGTCTCCTCAGTCAGCTTTTGAAGAAGTCTGGATGATGGACATGATTTTTTCTGCAAATTTAGCAAGATCCCAGATATTTACACCGCCTTCCATGGCAGAGGTGGGCAGTGTGATAACTTATTTTTAAGCACTGGCTTTGAAGCATCTTTTGACTGGCCCACCTTTTCCACATGATAAAACCAAAATCGATCTATGGAAAAAGAGAGGACTCAGCCCCTATCCACTACTTAAGGCATTATTAAAAAATCTTCATCCTCTCTAGAGAATAGCAATAAATCAGAGCCAAAGCCTTACTCATTTTAGTATGAACAAGGAGCTCCTGCAGTGATTAAAGCCAACCTGTCAGTGCAGTTACTCTGAGCTAATGTCACTCGGGGTGATTGACCCACCTTGAGCAGTACTGGGAACTGGGTTTGTGCTGAGTGTGGAGCCCTCTCCCAGCAGGGGTAACAAGCCAGCTTTCAGGAGTGCTGAATGATTAAGTGTCAGAGCTGATCACTGCTTGTACCCCTTGTATCACAGACCTCTGTCCTCTGCTTTAGTTTGCAGTGGAGAACTGGCCAGAAATGTACGTGTTAGGGACAACTACCTGGAAGTGTCAGCTTTGTCTCCAGTATCCCTGTCCATGTGACCTGTTGTGATGGTCTTTGTTCTTCTAAAGACTTCTGAATAGCTGAACCTAACCTGCTAGGTTTAGCTGAAAAAAGATGTATTCCCTGCCACGTGTATAATAGATGGTAGATCCCTGATGTCTGTTTAATGAGAAACTCTTATCTGCAATACTAACACTGGAGTTGATTGCACCACAGTAAAGGACCAGAGCCAGGAGAATTCCTAAAATCTCACTTGTGAAGTGAGTTAGGATTCAAACAGCTTGTGCTCTGATGATAATTCATGCCCTTCTCCACTGCTTCCCATCAGGATTTAAATCAAATATTCCAGGCACATGGTAATTACTACTGTTGTTGATGATGGCAGTGAATTCAAAGTTCCTCTGGGAGTTGCGGTTGTCCACTTTGACCTGTGGTGTAAAACAAGCCAAAGAATTTGACCTTGCTATTTTTATATTATTTCCTACCAAGTACAGGAACTATCAAAGACATGAATCTGGGACTGAGCCATGAGTGCATCTTTTAGAAAGGCATCCAATCTTGATTTCAGATTCCAAGTGATGATAGAATTACAACACCCAGGAGAAGTTACTCGCATTTGTTAAAAAAAAGTGTTTCCTACTTGAGCAACATGAGCTTCAGCTTCCAGTGAGGAGTTCTGCATGTCCTGCGTGCTACGCTGCACATCCCGCTAGGAGCACTAGGATCCCACTCTGATCTGGATGTTATAGAATGTGAAAGAAAATTATTGCATTTGTCTTAGGAAAAAGCTAAGTGAACTCTAAATGCTTCAGAAAGAAATGACTGTTGATACTGGATTTGGGTTTTTTTTTTCAAATTGGCTTTCAAAATACCTTTTTTAACCCATATGATAAAAAACCATCACAAAATATCAAAGAAAATATAGACTTTTATATGAGAAAAAGTGTACTGAGAAGTTACAAATTCTGAAGCAAAAAACATCCAGTATTTTTCCAGTATTAAGCACATTCAAATTGCCTGCTTATCTGTCACAACTTCAAAATTCCGAAGTCCTGGTACAAAAGGATTCCCTTATAAAGCTAATGCTTATATATGTACTATTTATACAAAGACAGGAAAGAATTTCTTTGTGCACTGTGAACACTAGTGATTTGCACAGCTTTAAATGATGTAGAAAAGGCTCAAAAATTTTAAAAACACGATGAACAAGTTTCTGTTTCCCTCAGAAGTGATTTTATTTAGCATTTCTCTACTTAGAGCATCCTTGTCATACTTCTGTACCTATAAACAGCCTCCAGATATTTATTTCTGAAAGTACCCTCTAACACCTGAGCAATTTAATTAATGTGATGAAGTAAAGCCCAATATTCATATGGCAAGAAAACAGTGGACTAGAAAGTGGGTGTTGGTAAAATACAGATGCAAACCCCAGACATTTTCCTGTTTTGTTCTGCTGTTGGATTTTCAGAAATTATTTTTCTAGCCATTTCCTTGTCCATTATTCTTAAAAAAGATTTTACTGGATTATGGACTATTTATTTTGGGCCACATAAAAGGTTCTAAGATGTTTCCTCTGGAATTTAAAGATTTTTTTTTCCTGAGGGGAGGTATGTTATTCTACACCAAGAGGGAAGCCTGATGGGGAAAAGCTTACAAATAATTAATTCGAGGAAAGCTAAAATATTGTGTACTCTTTGATTGTCTCCTGGGAGAGGGTAGGCAAAAATAAATCAAAACATTCCATTCTGTGGATTCCAACTTTTATGGATTTCCCATTGGTAATGTTTCACTCACTATGGTTAAAGACTTTATGTAATGAAGTATGTTAATATATATATATAGGAGAGGTTTAGGCCAGCACAGCTTGCTTGATCCTGGACCAGTAAACACAAGGTTTTCTGTTTAAGTCATCGGTGCCAGCCACCCCTTTTAGACTGTCTATTGAACTTCCACTGCAGCCTCAGAGGCTGTACCTGCCAGCTGGTGACTAAAGAAAGCAGAGATCACACACTGCAGCACCAAACCACAGAAAGGAGAAACTTCATGGCTGCTCCTGCTGCTCTCTACTTCTCCTGCCTTACCAGAAGGGAGGACGTGGAAGGAGGGAGAGGAAAGAAGCCCTGTGGAGCATGCACCACCTTATGTGATGGGCTGCTTTTCTTTTATTGGTAAGGGAATGAAGAGAAAAACCCAGAGACAGCCTTCTAAATAGCTGCTTCTTCCTGGCAGGTGTATAACCCACCGTCCAGAATCCCTCCAGTGTCAGCTGAATTCCTCGTGTTCATATTCCAAAGAAAACTACTGCAGTTGTCTTCAGCTGTTGCCTCTGTTGGTGGTCCTTGTAGAGAAGCCAAGGGCTGGGGTGAGTAAAGTCTTGTAGTTGAGAAATAGGTTGGAATTTTTGGACTCTTGTCCTGCCTGTGCCATTAAATCCTGATGTGCATTGTACACATCAAATAGAAATGTAAATACAGTTGTGTCAATAAAAGCACATGGGAATAGTGTACGTGTGCTATGAAAAGAGGAGAGCTCAGAGCATCTTCCTCCTGAGCTAACACTGAGGTGCACACATTTCATTTGGGATTCTTCAGGGGAAATGGAGGAAGGCACAACTCAGTCCATGTTATGAAACCTTGAGGATGCCATGGCCACACTTTCTGAAGGGGGAAGGTGGCGAATAACACTGAGGATCCAAATCCAAGCACTCTTCCTTACAGGGGTTGTTAATGTCTTTGCCAGCTGCTAGGGCTGATGTTGCCACTGTGCTAACTCAGCACAGTTATGTATAGAGGGATTTCTTACCCTGTCAGGTCAAGGTTCCTTGAGTCTTTTTCCTTTATCTCTCCCTCAACTGTATTTGTGTGATGAAAGCATTTTTCTGGGAACCATCAGCAGCCACACTTCCTTGTAATCTTCCAAGGCTTGCTTGTCTGTATTGTTTTGTAAGCATTATGCAAAGTTTCAACTATTTTGAGGTGTCCCTGGGTTGTCAGTGTAAATCCTTTTGGAAAAGGGTTTCACAACAAACGGGGAAGTGTTTCCCCTTCACCTCTTTCTGATGGGTTCCTTAAGGCAAAATAGCCCTAGGTACTTCCTTCCAAGTTTGTTCATTTTGCCAATTGCTGATACTTGAGGAGTGTAGGTCCCTAATGAAATGCAGGGAAGATCCCCAAGGAGGGCACTGCAATTCCATTTTGGATTTATCTGGTGGCAAGCATGGTGAGTATCTTCTCCGTGGAAAGGGCTCCAGGGCATTACTGAAGCTTACAGTATTAGAACCTTTTCTTAACATGAAGATTTTCAAAGACAATGTTTTTTTCCAAAACAAAAATACTAATTTTCCCAGAACAGTTTGCAGAATTTTTTCCTTGCTCCAGTGTAAATTCTACACCGTGGCAATGTTATATCACTTTCTATTTATTTTAGGAGACTCTTAATCTTTTCCCAGTTCCAAGAGCCATATATTGCTATTTCACACGCTCCTCTTTGAACCTACAGCACAGAAAATTAAAGTGTAAATATGCATGCGAACCACCCAAAAGTCATAATAAGATTATGTGAATGCCTGCAACCACACAGCAGGAACAATGGGGTTGCACAATTCATCTGCTCCAGCGCTGCTGAATTTTAATGAGGGATAGTCAGTACATGCTGATACTCCTAGAGCTACCCTGGAGCCAGAATGGTGATTTAAGATGCCAGTGACACAGTGTGTAGGTGAGCCTTAGGTGTAGCGTGCCTCAGAGAGTAAAGCATGATGTGCCAGGCTAAAACCACCTGATTAAATTAGAGTGAGGAATGGGACTGTGAGGGGAGAAGAGGGTGGAATACTGCCAGTCACCTGTGCTGCTTTCATCGCTGTTGAGCTCCCGTTGCAGAAAAGACAATAGCAAACACTGATAGGAATAATAGGAATAACCCAAATAAAGAACACATGCTGTCACGCATCACAAAGCTCGTGCTGCAGGGTTTAAAGCGATCCCTTAAATATCAGGGATTAAGAGGAGAATTTAGCATGTTCCCTCTCTCCCATGCCAGAGTTTGTTTTCACCTTCTGTCTAATACCTCTGCTAGCCTTGGTGCACCTGGGAGCCGCTTGGGAAAGCCTTGGCAGGAGGTGTACCACTCCAAATATGCACTTTTCAGATAGGAAGATCTCCCTGTTGTGTGCAGCTAATCTAAGAATAAGCATTGCTCAGGGCGATTCTCTTTTCAGGCGGGCTGGCTGTGTTCCTGCTGCACACCACGGGGGCTGCAGCTCCCCCGGGCCCTGGAGCTCTTACACATGTTTGGAAGAATGCACATGTGCTCTGCAGTGAAAAACATTACAAATAATGGCAAAGGTGTGCTGGGGCCTGGGAGGGTGTGTTTGTGTAGTGTGGTGTCAAGGAGAAGTAGGATACAACCTGGGAGGATGCTGTCCTGGGACATGGGGGACAGCCGGGTCAAACCTGCCCTGCTTGTGCTCAGGGAGAGGTCCTGAACTACTGCAGAGATTCACCTCCTGGGGAACCTGTGGGCTCATTACAAATGAGACTTTCAGCCGTTGTGTAACACAGATAATTGTGTTGTACTTTTGCCTATTATTGGAAACTCTTACTGAGAGTTTATGTTTGGGCTTACAGACTGTTTCATAGTGCAGGGGAGAAATTCTTTTTGCCAGCAGCCAAATCTTTCCTTCTTCCATCTCACCAAGCTCCCTGTGAGCAGATCCAAAGCAGAGATGTGGCCACAGTACATGTTCCCCTAATTCTGTCAATTACAGTTTCAATTTAGTTTCTCACTAAATTATAATTACTGTACAATATTTCCCTTGTAATAATAGCTCAGGTTTATTTGGGAATTTTATTTTGCTGCTACCAGGTTATGACATCTCAAGAAAGCTGTCTGTTCTATCTTAATTGCAATTTTTCTAGAAGACAAAAATTTAATTTTTTGAGGCAAGCTGATTGTTTTTTTAATATCAGGTCCTGTGTGCTACAGCTTGTTGGACCTCATCACATTGTTCTTGTAATGCCATGCCAGGATATATTTTTTACCCACTTAGATGTGTGTAGCCATACTCACCTGTCTTTTCCCAATTGTTTTAGCTGAAACAACAAAAGTGTATAGGAATTGCCCTTGTCAGTTGTTCCAAGCCAAGTAAAGCACAGAAAATTGGAGTTAAAAGCTCCTGCCCTAAAGCTCTACCCAGGAGTTAGAGAAGATCAGATATCCCTGGTCTGCCTTGTCCTGTTGTGTT
The DNA here is from genome assembly GCF_014805655.1 of Passer montanus. NCBI lineage: Eukaryota > Metazoa > Chordata > Aves > Passeriformes > Passeridae > Passer > Passer montanus. The sequence continues at coordinate 7,468,665 of NW_024368485.1, read as the reverse complement.
TTGCAGTCCTGACCAGGGCTTGCTTTGCTCTGTTAACCAAAAACAGCTCAAAAAGGATATTTCTCATGCCCGTGGTGCTGCCCACTGTGTGATTTATACAATGTGTTAGTTTTGATGAGATGTCCTCTGTCAACGATGCCAGCTCGGTCTGTACACTGTGTGAACATTTTTGAGATGTGAAGCACTTGAGTAAATGTCTCCTGGGTTTTTGGTGAATTAGACAGGACAAACAATTCCTTAGTTCATCTAGCCCAAATTTGCCGTTCTTTTTTTCTCTGGTAAGAAAATGTCAGCCCTTTTCTAAATAGTAAAGATAGATCTAAATCTAAAGCACGGCTGACTTAAAGTGTGAAAAGCACTTGATCCCTTCTTGAGGACTGTTGGGTTATTTTATGAGGTTGTGTGAAGGAGATTTCTTTTAATTGATCCTGAAAGGAAAAACATTTGAGTTGATATTTTGTATATAAACCAAACAAAAGGAAAACTGTGCTAATCACAGTCAGTGTGTGCATCCGGCTTTCTTGGGGTTAGAAGCTGCATTTCTGAAACACATCTTACTATTGGGAAAGGAAAGAAGGAAAAATCCTGGTCTAAGTACAGCCACACCCCTGAATTGATTATCCTTGTAGGATTTGCTCATCCTATTTTGGCTGTGTTATAAAACTCAGTGGGAGCCATTCCAGCTCGAGCACATCACTCGCGCGTCAAGCAGCCCATGATGTCATGAGGAATTCCTTGTCGTAAGACGTCCCCCCGAGGAGAGCGTTCGCTCTGCTGGAGAAGGGCCATCCACCCACACACTCCATCTCCACCCAGCTACTCCATCCAAATCACCAAACCGAGGGAGTGCTTTGACTAATGGAGTGAGTAGGAGTGATGCCATGACAATACAATGGTGTGTCTGCTGTAGACTGTTCTTGATTTGCATTTGATTGTTTGCAGTCCTACCCATCTGTAGCCAAAGGCAAGAAGTGATAACCTGTCATGTTATATAAAAACATATTTGGGAAAAAGTGGAGTAATGCAAGATAAATAACGTGTGCTCCCTGGGTCTCTTCTTCCCAAGCAGTCCTGAACTCGTCCCACAAGTTGCTGGTTTCTCTATTACCAAATGGTTTCTTTCCAGATAGTTTCCATCTGGAAAAAAAAAAGAGGAAAAAGAAAAGAAAATCAAGGCAATTTGAGTGAATAAAAGCACAGCCTATTACAATTTGAAAAGTTAGTAAATAAGTGGAGCTTGAACACATTTCAGGCCCTTCAGGAATGTAAAAAAGGCAGTGGCATCAGTCACTCAGCAGCTGCACACAAGGATTCTGCTCAGCTGAGACAGTAATGGACCACCTCTGTCTTCTCCAGGGTTTCTGTGATGCTCTGACACTGAAAATATGAGCTGAAAACAGCCAGTAGTAGTGTCATGTGACTTAAGAAGATCCCCTCTCTTGTTCAACACATCTTTTGTTCTTCTATGGCTGATTGTCAATCGTTTAAGTTATGCAATAGAATTAACCTACAGAAATAGCTTATAGTGAAATCTTGCTGGCTCTGTTCAAGCATGTTTTGTTAGGATGTTAGGGGAGGCTTTCTCATCTTGTGTACAACATGGGCTCAGAGGGAGAGGGCTTTCCATACTGTAAATGCAGAGATGCAGAATACTGGGCTGGAGAAGCCCTTGACAAACGCAGGATGAAATATTCCCACACCTTAAAACAACCTGTAAGAGTCATGTGCTTTTAGGTGAGGTAAGTGGTAGGAGGGTCAGTCAACATGGAAAGGGTAGAAAGTCTTGACTTCAGTCTGGGAACTGGGAGCCAATCTTCACTTAAAAGTCAATAATTGCAGATCCAACTTACTATTAAGCTGTTCCTCTGTTTTGGACTGAGCCCACTTTACTGACAAGCCTAAAAGTATGAATTCTTCTTTCCTTGAATAGAGATCATGGTTTATTGTGCCAGACAGAGGACCTCATTCTCCTCAGGGATACCCTGAGTGGGCCTTTTGGGTTGAGAGATTTTCTCTAGTGAATCTCTTCCAGCATGGTTTCCTTTACTCATCCTTCCCACTCTGCGTGAGCTGCCTCCCTGCTGTCCCAGCAGAGCACTGATGAAGGTGGAGACACACAAGTTGCACTGCTCAAAGTCCTGTTTCTTCCGATGCACTTGTGTCCTCCCCAGGTATTCCATGGCAGCTGGCTGCACTGCAAAAGCTGCCTTTGGTGTCAGGCCTGCAAAATACTGATTGATAGGAAGGCATGGCTACGTGAATTGATGCTGCCAGAGGTGAATGAGCTCAGCCCATCATTTGAACGTGTTCCAATCGTATTGGTACGTGGTATCACCGTGTTAATGCTGCCTGCAATCCAGGCAGATCCATGTGCTTGTGTCCATGTTCAGAACATAGAATCATAGAAAGGCTTGTGTTGGAAGGGACCTTAAAGATTGTCTTGTTCCAGCCCTCTGCTGTGGACAAGGACACCTTCCTCTAGACCAGCTGGCCTTAAACACTCCAGGGATGGGGCATCCACAGATTCAACAGGGGCAACCTATGACAGGGTCTCACCATGCTTGGAGTGTAAAGAGTTTGTTCCATGTTAAAGTTTAGGATGCCTTGAACTGCAGCTCTGCTGCCAGCTCATGGAAGCCTGTGAGGCATCAGCTCATTCGGCTTTGTTTTGAAGTATCAGGTTTCTAATCCTTAAGTCTAAGAAGAGTGTGGAAATGCAATTTACTTGTAACTACAGAGAGATACACAGATCCACAGGCTGTTCTCACCTGACTTGGGAAAGTGTGCAGCCTGATGGCAGAACTCCCTGCGTGGCCATTCTGCCTCTAAAATCCTCACAGGGAGTTCTGCCTTCAGCTTGACCTCCTCCAAACAGCCTGGGCTAAACCAAACCCTGCTCCTGATGCAGTAAGAATTTAATCAGATTTCCATCAAGATTGTTGTAACAGTCTAAATTTACACCTCTGCTACTGAGTTCTGCAGATGCCCTGTGTGCATTTAGGTAGTTTGAAAGCATAGCCATAGGTGTGGGATTGTCCTCTGCATGAGAATTGGGTGTTGGCTTTGAAATCCACTGCTCTTGGGGCCAGGCCAAGGCAGTCCTAACGGAGAACCAGGTGTGCGGGCGTGGATGAGCAAACCTGGGTGCGTGTGGAGAGACTCAAAGCTGAAAGTAGGGATGGGCAAAGAATGCAAATAACCATGGAAAAAGAATTTTGCTTTTGCTTTGTTCAGAGTGAAAGCTTACAAGTTGGAGAATTTCCACCGAATAATTCCTTGAGAATAAAAACATGACTGACTGGGAGGTGCTTTGATTTTTCCTGTTGAAAATTGTGATAGTTTTTATACTGTAACATGGAATACAAAACTATTTCCAAATTCTTAGGTGTCCCCACTGTCCATCCTTTCTTGCACACCTCAATGACAGGTATGTGACACCAAACCTGGATTTTCTGGTAAGCCTCCTCCTCTTGGATGGCAACTCCTTTCCAGAGGGAGAAAAGTCTCCCTGGCTCTTCTGCCTCAAGGGGAAGAGGGAACAAGGGATCAGCTTCAGCCCCGGGGAGGGGCCTGCACTTGTCCTTTGTGCCCCAGCTAAGGCAGAAGAGGGAATAACCCACCAGAGCTGGCACTTGGCTCTCCTGCCTGTGGAGGAGGCCTCTTTCCAATAGAGGGAGGCAGAAGATAGACAGCAGGAGCTATTGCTTCAGTGGGAAAGATGCGTGTGGGTGTATAATGAGGGGACTTTACAAATAATTCCTTGGTGATTATTCATTTTGCAAAGGGACAATCCGTTGCCCTAGAGATATCCCATGGAGTACTTAATTTCTACAGAAGTTTGGACAATACAGTGTATTTTGGTTTCCTGCCTAATGGCAAAAATAATTTTCATACTCTGTCCTGGGGATTGTGCTGTGTTCAATTGCTGGTTGTGTGCACAGCCCATTTTGAAATACAACTTTTTGTTTGGAAACTGAAATTGTTCCAAATAGTAATACCTTCCTTTCAGATTTTCCTTTTTCAGAAGTGACCCACCCTCTATTGAATAGTAAAGCTTGATAACCATAGTTTCTCAGATAACATGCAATGAGCTGCCAATATTGCTTTGGGACTAAATCAGGAAACCACTGGCCGGTGTTTTGAAGGAATCAGTTATCCAAGGGGATCATCTATGCTTGGAATCTTTTAGAATAAGAATGTGTGTTAGAAATGACCTTTTTTTGAAGATGTCCCAGGTTAATACTGAAATGAGCATACAGATTTAAAGAACAGATCAAAACACCTCCACTTCCAGGTCAAGAACAACTGTGATTCAGTCCAGAGTAAATGAAACTCACACACTTGTGTGAAACCCGCAGTAAAGGAGGTTTATAGTGGAAACATTGACTGACCTTTAATAGGAGCAGCGAGGCCAGTGCTGCTGTAACACCAATTGGAAATAAGAGGCTATACAGGCAAGGGCAAGGCCTTTTCCTTAATCTAGCCTGAACATTCAGAGAGAAAATCCCAGAGCAATTAACTGACTCTCATCTTTTTTTCCGTTAATTGGCCACAGCACAGTACTCTGAAGCTGACAGAAATAACTGCTGTGATATTAGCACAAGTCTAAGCATTGCCAAAAGCCATTTTATTTCGAAGCTCTCTGAATTACAGTATAATTTCCTCTATTGCTTACCTAAGAGAGCAGGAAGCTGGCCATCCATCTGCTCAGCAAAAGGCTCCGAGCTTTATGTGACATAAACCTTTATTTCTCCTATCTGTGGGAAAATGAAGTCAGGGCACTTCCAGCTCGGATGAGAATATGGGATGCTAGAATAATCTTAGAAATATTACACGTATCCGGTTTTTACATTCAGGGCCCTGGCTGCTACTACAAGCTTCTCCTGGAGACAGAATAGCTGGATCGTAAGTACCCAGCTCCTGGACCTTCTGCTCTACCCCACCTCTCCCCTTCCAGGCAGGCACTTTCTTTCCTTCCCCTGCAGTGTGTGGACGATGTGAGGAGGCAGTGATGAGCTCTGGGGGAAACAATGTGATGCCATGCAGGTCTCACGTGGCAGGATAATTAGAACCCTGTCTAGGAACCCACAGCTCAGATCTTTGTTGTATTCCTGACTCTGGAATGTGCAATGTTGCAGGAAATAAATCAAAAGTCCCACTCCTGGACAAGCCCAAACTCCTGAAGACTCTTGTCTCCTGCTTGGTGGCTGCTGCTCCCTTGCAATAACATTCCTGCTCCCTGATGGTGGGGAGCTTCAGCTCTATGGGATTGGTGTTCCTTGTGACAATTGAAAGGCAATGCATGTTTCTGCAGCAGAGTTTTCTCCTTTTCTGGAATCTGTTAGGCTGTTCCACTCATCCACATGTTTAATATTGTTAGTGCCCTGCACCTAAGCCTCTTGGGTGATTCTAATACCACTCATTCATTTTGTTTCCCCAAGAAAATGAACCACTGTGTAGCAGGTCCCATTCCCAAGACCAAACCCAGAAGTGAATGTGAGTTTAAGCAAGTTGAGATTCAGAGGTTGTTGGGATTAGTGCAATCCTCTGCTTTACTTGAAGACTTTATTTATCCAACATGTGTACTTCCTGAACTCCTAAACCTTTAAAGTTACACTTCTTTGGATTCACTGGGACAAATTAAAAGGTGTTGTGTACATTATATTTATCTGTTGCATTCATTGCCACTTCCTGTGGCTATTTCTGTACCAAAAGCTTTGACGATATGGGATGGACTATCCTCTCCTCTAAAATGATTTATCCTTCTTTTTGGTTTTGTGCAACTATTTAAATTCTCATAGATGTCAGTCTAGTGCTTGGCTAGAAAGTATTTTAAGTCTACCATTGTCTAAAAGTCATAATTCTGGTGCAAGGGAAGCTTGATGTTGTGTCCATGGAGTTAACTTGATTCATTGTTATTTTAGCAAAGAATCCTTGATGTAAGAGAGATGCTTTTTTCAAATAGATTAAGCACTGCATCTCAGCCATTTGTCCTCCCACATCATCTCTTTCCATCAAGAAAATTTAAGCCCTTGACAGGAGTAAAATATTATGAGTGTTTTGTAAAAGGCAAAAATTAGAGAAGCCTGGACTGCTTATGTTGCAAAATACTTGAATGTTACATCAAATATTTGGATCTCAATTGTTCTCTTGATAGAAAATGAATTGAGAATCCAATGGCATGAAATTTATGCCTAACAAGAAAAACAGCTGCTTACATTTTCAAACTTGCTTCCTGATTTTGCATATTTTCACTGTTGCTTGGCCATGCTGCTGGATGTTAGGATGTGATGCTCAGTAGCAGCTGCTCCCTGAGACTCAGAACCTTTCAGTTTGGATAGACAGGGTGCCACAAGATATTCTATATTCAATATTTTTGCAATATAGTTCAGGTGTTTTCTCTAATAATTTAGACCTGGTATCAACTTAGGTTTCCTTTCCTTTCCTTTCCTTTCCTTTCCTTTCCTTTCCTTTCCTTTCCTTTCCTTTCCTTTCCTTTCCTTTCCTTTCCTTTCCTTTCCTTTCCTTTCCTTTCCTTTCCTTTCCTTTCCTTTCCTTTCCTTTCCTTTCCTTTCCTTTCCTTCCCTTTCCCCTTTCCTTTTTGTGGGTGCTTGAGTATCTTTAAGATAAGACCCCCTTTCTAAAGTACCAATTAATTATATAAGTGGGATATATATTACCATAAAACACATAGTAATTAATTAAAGGTAGGTATATGGAAGAAAAAAATAGTCTTGGTTCCTTACTGGGTTTTTATATATACACCCAAACATCTCTCTAAAAAAAAAATCTCTGATTTACATTTTCCAAAGTCATAAATTACATTTGTATTTTTCAGATCAACACCTGTTGCAAGAGCATCAACAATTTCTGTAACTCATGTAGGTTTTGACTAGTAAGATATAGGGGTCAATGGAAATTATTGGATTGCAGTCTTTCCAGCTACCTTGCTTGAAGGCAATCCAGAGATATTGAGAAAAGAGAATTATTCTGGACATTTCAACTTCTTGCCAGAATTAAGATACAGGAGTTTAAAATAAAAGCAAGACAAATGTAATTCTTCTGGCCATGTAGTTTTGTTCTGCATTAAGGGCACAGATTTAAAATGTTCTGTTGCCTGAACTCTTATTGTCTGCATTGCAATTAAAAGAAAGAAATTGTAAAAATAATTGCATGGCCAGTAGTTTGCTCATTCAGATCCTTTGCTGTGCCAGTCCCTATGGCAGCAGAGTTGTCATTCAGGTGCTCCCTGAGTGCTGAGTCTTTACACATCCAAGAAAAGTCATATCTGGAAGGAATTCACACAGCTCCAAATTGATTTGATGTTTCAAATCTCTCAGCTGTGTCCAAGCAGGCTAAATGCAGAAGAGAAATCTGAAATAGGATCCAGCATTCACCCTTAAAAGGTGCAAAACACAACTTCTGGTTCAAGAAAACACATACAAATGTAATAATTATATTTTTGTGCCTTTCTACACTTCTAATCCTAGACTGTGTATGCAAGTCGTTGGTAGCCCAGGTCTCTCTAAGCAGCTGGAAAAGCAGATGAATTATCTTGAATAAAATCAGGGATAATCCAAACTGAGTTCAAAACTGATCTGAGATTAAAGGAGAGTGGGCAATTCATTGTTAGCATTTTTGAGCACCTCTTAACTTTTTGACCTGGACATGATTGCACTGTTTCTTCAAAAAGCAGGAAGTACAATATAAACCTCACATGAAAACCTCTTCCTTTGCGATTTCTAACCTAATTTTGTTGACAAACCACATGTATACATTCTGACTTGGAAATGTCAAAATGTTTATTTTCAGTCAAAATGTTTCAACAGTTCAAACTAAAAAAGAAAAAAACCCTAAGCTCTGAACTTTTGATTCTAGGGGGAAAAAATGCTGAATGTTTGATCTCAATATGAAATGAAAAATCATGATCTCCTTGGGTGGACATCTTGATTTTTAATTTTGGCTTTTTAATGCCTCTATTTGATACTTTATATTTCTGAGGGACAGTACTGTCCCCCAGTTGTGCACACTCAAATTTCTGCCAGCCTTTCAGTTTACACATCTGCTAAGTGTCGTGCAAATGGAGGTTAAACATGTCCTGTGGGGTGACCACTCGGCTTTGTGAACAGTCCCATAAATAACAGGCAGCTGAAAGGCTGGACTCAGCCTGACTGAGCATCTAACCAGAAACTGAGGTTTAAAAGATGCCAAAGAGTCTTAAAAACTTGCATGTGTTTAAGCTGATCTGATTTATACCTGTTTATAAAAGCTTTAACTTTGGTTATATTTATCCAGTTATTCTGGATTTACATTACCATAAATGAGACAAGGATTTGGCTGCTTTTTCCCCCCCCCTTGTTTAAACAAAAACTATTCTATCTCCCTTCTGCTTGGGACAGGTCACAGTCTGACTTGATTAAACTGGTTGTGTTTGGACTGAGGGGAAGTCTGTGTTTCCATGCCTGGGTACACGGGGTATTTTAAGCAGCTTATCCTCAGAAACAGCCCTCTTGAGCAACAGGCTGAATTTTGGGATAATTAGATGGTGCTGAGGATCCTTCCTTTGGGATAACTCTGGCAAGCTGAGTGTCAGTGTGGGTGATCAGGGCTCCGCTGTCATAACAGCACCAGGGATGTGTTAATTATGGCCTTCGGCTCTAATCTCTCTGGAAGGACATCTTGGCTGTGCAAGAACACTTTCTGCAAATGCCCTGGCTTTTACATCTCTAACTCGTCGCTTGTGGCCAACTTCAAAGTGAGGAGGTGTCACTGGGATTTAGCACCGGGCTGGCTGGGGACACGGAGATGGCAGGAGAGGAAAGGCGTTTGCTTGTGGGGGAATGGCAAATGCTGCTCCAGACATTGAGGGAGGAACAGTCAGAGTTCCAGCAGGGACAGGCAAGGTGCACACTCAGCTTTGGGCTCTGACTGATGCCTTCAAGAGGTACAGGCAATTGATTGCTCTCATGTTCATCTTAATTAATGAGCAGCGATGCCTTGCTCACAGTGTCAGCTCATGGGGACCTGCTAATTCACTTACTCCCAGGGTTTGCTTTAGCAGAAGGAACAGGATTGTTTTACCATATTTTCAATGGCAATTCAAGTCTATTTTTATCTGTCTTTTGGCTTGCATGAATGGAGGCTCCCACCTGTTTTTTGCAGGTTGTTTTCAGGACTGCAAGCCAGATTAAAAGTTGGCCTATTTAGTGCTATATGGAAAATTAATTTGTTCTCTAGCAGAGAATCAGGAAGGTGTCCAGGCACAGTGCTGGCATTTGGCCCTCTGTCACTGTATGAACTCTGTCTCCAGAGAGCTGTTCTGGGGTCAGCAGGATCCCCTCTGCTGGCAGTGCCATGGGCTCCATGGGCTGCTCCTGTCTCCTGGCTTTGCCAGAGAATGGGTGGGTTGGATTCTTTTTGCATGGCTCTGTTCAGTACTGACTGAAATATCTGGGACAGGAAGGAAGATTTAGCAGGAGACCTGGAGAGCTGTAATGACTTTTGGGAACATTAAACTTTTTAGGAGGACAGCCTTTAACAGGGAGTTATTTTTGATCCCACTGGAGTTTAGCAGTCTCTGGTTTGAGATTTTGCCATTCTTCACTCCTTATGTTAGACTGGAAACATCAGCACCGAGGCAGTCCAGTGGAAAGCTGTGTTTTCTGTGTTTTGCCCCTGTTTAAGTCAGCCAGGCTCGAGTTCATCTCTCCTCCCACAGCCTCAGGTAGGTGTACACCTTCTCCAGCTGCTCCTCAATATGCCACTAGAGACATTTAAGGGCAAATAACCTTCAAAGACACTTGTGATTCTCTTGCCTGAATCAGGAGTTCTTATAGTCAGTTCAAGAGAGGTTCACAGACTCTCTGAGATTTTTTTAGACCCTTTTTCTTCTCACAACTCTTTCTTATTGATTTGGTGTTACATATGACTGTATTTACAAGCACCTGACTCAGAGCTCCTTTTATTCATCACCAGGAACTCCACCAGAAGAGCTACATCAGAGCTCGGCAGTGGTGTTATTTATTCTGGCTTCTCTCAGGGTGACTTTCTGGGTGGGTTTTTTGGTTTTGATTTTCTGCTATTCAATTGTTGGACTCTTTTCTCAATTTGTTCCTCTGGATCTACTGAAGAAATATGAGTGCCATATATCATGGGGCTTAGGCCCTCTTGCACTAATTAACTTGTAACTTCATCTTCAGTTTTGCTAAACTTGGTGCTTATTTTACTGTAAACACCCATTTGTTCCACTGGGTAGCAGAGCTCTCTGAACATCTGGGAATCATCATGTGTCATGAATGACATGATGTATCCTCACTGTTAGAGCAGCACAATGCTAGATCTGATGGATGGAAGAAATGTGTCAGGGGGAAGATTAATACACACTTGGTTTGTGACTTGTGACTCACTGGGTAAACTTTGTTCTCTCTTTGATGGGACAGATCCAAGATCTGAGTTTTCCTCTCCCATTTTGGTCCTGGTTTATAACATAGGAGCTTGCACTAATGAGGCTGGAGCTTTTGCCTTCACATCTGCCTGGACCAACAGGTCTAAATAAATCCTCTATTTGTATGGCACAGCTGGCTCTCTCCTGGTGGTGGTTTGCTACCCTTAGGCTGGACAACCAGTGAGAATTTGGTAATATTCTGCCCTTGCTGTGCCTTTGGAAGTGCACATGGTATAATATCCTCTCTGAATGTCCTCTAGATTAAAGGTAAACCTGTCTTGACAAAACCAAACACTCACTATTTGATTTCCCCATTAAAATTTCATACTGGAATCTCTTTAAAATACCTGTTTGTTGGTCAACTCCACATTCCCATGCTGCAGCAACACTGTGAAATGGTATCTGAAAGGTTGGAACTTCACATCCTAACACATACATGGATAGAGGAGGTATTGTAAGAAGTTTTTTACAAGCATAACTGATACTGTAGGAAACAAAGCATCCATTTTCCGTGTGAAGAAGCACTTCAGGCTCACCAGGTCTAGGCAGGGTGGCTTTGCTGTGGTCACTGCTTGCTTGTCACCTGTACCATAAAACAGATTTATGGTGCCTCCTACAAGAGCTATTCCCATGTATTGCCTTGGCAGTAGAACAGCCTGGAAGAGTTCTCCTTGCATGGCTTGTCCTCTGCCCAGGACACCATAAGGAGAAGAGGAATTTTACTCTTTTTCTAGTTAACAAAAGCAATCAAGATCCAGATACATCTTGTGGGGAAATAGATAAGGCAGTCAGGGAGAACTTACAAGGAGGTCTGGAAAAAAAGTGGTTCAAAGAGAAGCCTGGAGTTCCAGCAGTTTGTTCCCAGACTGGCTTGAGCCAAGGCTGCAGTCTGGCCAGTGGCAGCACCAGCAGCAACGAGATGAGTCAGTGCTGGGTCCCTCTACTTGTTTATACAGAACAGAAATTAGGGACTGAGACACAATACAAGGGCTGTGCAGGCCTCTCCAGGTGCAGAATTAATAAATTTCTAGATAGAAGCTCTGAGAACCTGAAAAGGTCACTCACTGTCTTCAATTATACTCTTGTCTCTTATTTCTCCTCTTTTTTTTTTTCTCCTTTTATATCTTTTACCTACTTTGATTTAATTTTTTAAAAGCAGATTTCCATTTCTAGAAATTGCATTCACTCTACTTTCAGCAAGCTGTATGACTGTTCATTATTACATATTTGGTGAGCAGGAAAAAAATGGAGAAATTATTAGAGGCTGCTCAGAGCTGGGGCTGTTGGGATGGTCATTAGAGGGGAAATGTGGCATTTTGTCTGTGTCAGAATGAGGCCAGAGACAAGTGAGCAATAATAAGGCTCTTGAAACCAGTCTGCAGGTGCAGAGTGGTAAAATAAATAGACAGGTGCAGAGAGTGAGTTTTTAATCAGAGTCTTGGCAGGGATCTGGCTCAGGGGCTGTCCTGTTTGGCTTCTGTGCAAAGGAGGAAATTCAGTGGCAAAGGACTCACTTGCAAACTGCAGCTCATGCTTGTGCACCACAGAAGATTCAGGGGGGTTCCTATTTTCTTTTCAAAGCACTACCATCCTCATGGAAAACTGAAGGTTTGTACCTTGTAGCTGGAATAAATGAGCATGACTCTGTGTCCTTGTGAGGATAGCTGGCTTTGATCTAGAGATGAATGCCAGCATTCTCTGTAAATATGCAACTTGAAAAAACACGTTTTCAGAGAAATTTGCTTTAGCAAGAGTTGTGATTTATTTTGGGTTCCTTACCAGGAAGTATTTGAGCAGGTGAATCATGGAATCACAGAATGGTTTGAATTGGAAGGACCTTAAAGATCATTCAGTTCCAATCCCCTTTCCATGGACAGGGACACCTTCTATTAGCCCAGGTTGCTCCAAGTCTAGTCCAACCTGGCCTTGAACACTTCCTGGGTTTTACAGGGATGGGGCAGCCACAGATTCTCTGGGCATCCTGTGCCAGGGCCTCACCACCCTCACAGTAAAGAATTTATTCATAATATCCTATGTAAACCTGCCCTCTTTCAGTGTGAAGCCATTCCTCCTTGTCCTGTCACTCCAAGCCCTTGTAAAAAGTTTCTCTCTATCTTTCTTGTAAACTCCCTTCAGGTACTAGAAGGCTGCAGTTAGGTCAGTAACCTTTATGTTTCATTCAAGGGTTATGCAAAGTCCTAGCCAGCCTTGGAAATAATTGGGGGAAAAATGCAATTTCAACATCACCAAATTCAGTGTTTTGTGTAACAAGTGAATACTACATGAGGACAAATAGTAAAAATATTGGTATCTTCTGTGCTCTGGGAAAAGTGAAGGGGAAACAAGTAGGCAGCAAGAAAATATTGTGTTGTGTCACGGGAGGTACAGGGGAAAAAGCATACAACTAATCCAGGACTGCATTTTCTTCAAGGCATCTTTGTGTCTGAGGATGCTCCTCTGATTCCTGAAGTGAAACAACCAGTACTTCTTCCTGACCTCCTCAACAGAGCTGTCCCACCATGTCCAGTCTTTCCCCTCAGGAATGTTAACCCTCTCTCTGCCCTCCCACCTTTCTCCTTTCACTCTGGGTAAAATTCCAGTGTCAAACAAAGAAAAATTTTCTATGAACCCAGGAAATAAGATTAGCTCAAACCACAAGCTTCCTTGACAAAAATCAGACCGTACTGGGAAAAGTTATGCCTATAGCTTGTGTGATGGACCAAAACTCACCATCCCAGCCCCTGGCTGAATTTCACTGACCACAGTCCAGACATGGTGGCTGTGGTGAACTTTCAGAAAGTAACTGCTTTTAGCTATTACCAATCACAGAAATGCAATTAGCAACTGCTCACTTTGAGAGAACTGCAAGTCACCAGGTGGCAGTTTGCAAAGAGAAGCACGGTGAATTCCCTATTCCTTTATTCAGCCCAATCTCCTCAGCACTTCACAGTCTGCTGCCCTCAGGCACCATGCTTGGTGCCTCTGCTACCACAGCAAGTTGTCACCTGCTGTGGGTCAGAGGCAGGACCTGCTGAGGACAATGTTCAGAAATATGTCATCCATGTATCACTGTCACAAGGCACCTGTCTGGATCCTCTCCCTTCCCATCAGTTTTTTTCATGATTCCACAAATTCTTGCTAATGAAGCTTCATAGCTCAGCTGTTCACAGCTCCCTAAATATTGAGTCACTACGCTGCTTGGTGACCTGAAAACTGTAGGGCTTTTAAACCAGACATTTTCCCTCCATCTCTCACTTGTGGGCATCTTCAGCATCTTCCAAAGATGGATGTTATGATGGTTTGTGCGTCCTATAATTTTCACTCATCCAAGGGGTGATGATGTTTCTTGCCATGGGGGTTGTCTAGGGCAGAACCCCCCAAGGCTGCTGTGAAGCAGCACCTGGTCCCAAAGCTTTCCCAGTGGCTACGAGACTGCTGTAGCTGGCAACCTGTCAGGTACTGGGGTGTGAACTCTCTCTGGGCTCCGTTCAGCTTTGAGGAGGGCATGCTGCAAGCTGGGGCAGACCCAGCGGAGGTATCAGATCGACAGAGCTCATCTGCAGCTCTCCACCCATCCATGTGGGCACGGAGCTCACCGCATGCCGCGCACGGGGGATTCTTGGAGCTGCCGCGGGTCGGCCTCAGCGGGGGGAGTTCAGACCCCCTACATCTTTAAGCCCAAAGGGCACTGCAGGAATCTTCTGTGTGGTCTCGCCTCTACGACATTATTGGTAGGGGTTGTTCTTGTCCTGCTGGCTTGTTTGCAGGAAGAGCTGTGTGGTCTTCGAGGTGCTCTTTGAAGTTCATGCAGAGTCACGAGGACGCAGTGAGCGTGAGCTCAGGAAGGCTGATTTCAGGTGAAACCAGAACTTTGGCAGTATAGCTGGTCTTGGTGCTTGCTGCTCATATTGTGATATAGGTGATAAATTACAGTCATGCTGGAGAAGTGATGTGTGAAAACATTTAAGGTGAGGTTAAATTTCTGTTAGGAAGCAGAGTAGTAAAAGCTTGGAGTACCTACACCTGAACTGTACCAGGTTTGTGTGTGCTTGTGCTTTTGGGTAAAGCGGAGGAGTGTGAATATTCAGCAAAACTGGAATTTAGAGACTTAGACTCGTTTCCATTTCTCCACATTCAGCAAGTAGGGATGTAATATACATTTTGAAATCCCTGTACTGTTCCGGAATTTATGGCATCTCCTGGGAAAGTCACTCATCTTCTTCAAGTCTCAGTGTTTTACATTAGATGAGGATGTCTGCACCACACTAGGCCAAAAATTCAAAGGTGCTTACACTAAGGTGATGGGAGCTGTAGAAATGCTATGTATTTTTTGTTGTTTTATTTTTCTGTTGCTGTGAATGTAATCATGATTTAGATCAGTACCCAATTTCCATAGCTAGTAAATGATAACCACTCTTCAAAAGAAAACTTCCAGTAGGACCAACTAATAGTGAGTTCTCGACTTGGCTTTCAAGGGCAGACTGGACAGGGCTTGGAACAACCTGGTTTAGAGGAAGGTGTCCCTGACCATGGCAGGGGGGTTGGAACTGAATGGTCTTTAAGGTCCTCTCCAATCCAAACTGTCCTGTGATTCTTATGAATTATCCCTACTGCTCTATCCTGGTGCTGTATCATCCTTATAACCCAATCACATTAAAGCAGTTCTTTGGAAAACGTAGGGGAAGTGAAATTGGAATGTCTGAAGAAAAGGGAAAACTATTTGATAGCAAGGTTTGATCATAGCAGCAGAAGGACATTGTATTCCAAGAATAATGTTGTAAGGATGCTGGTGCTGCAGGCTGAGCAGAGAAACACTTGAAGGGATGATGATGAATTTTGGGATTTAGCAACTTTCTGCAGACAAGCAAAAGGAAAGAGAAAAGTTAACAATGGCTCCTGAACTTTGCTGGTGTGCAGCTTGGTTACAAACAAGGGGGAAATCCCTCCTATAGCTATTCCATGAAGGTTTGGGAGGGCTGGTTGAAAATACACAGCTGAAATTGCTGATCAGTGTTTTTGAGTATGACGAGGAGAGTCTATGGAATATGGCCCTTCCTGTGAATGTGACTGGGCAGCATTTCTGCCATTGCTGCTCTTGGCTAGTTTGCCTGCTTACCCTCTCTCTGAAGGCTGCCTCTTCTGCCACACCATACAGAGCATGAGTGTGGAAAGTCCTTGATTTTCTTCATAAGTGCAAAGTGAAAGCTTCTAGTATAGCTTGCTTTGTAAGGCAGCTCCCAGAAATGACAGCAAGTATTAATAAAGCTTGCTTAATTGATATTAGCATAAATGTAAAGCCAAGTAATATTATCAGTATCAGTTCTGGATCAGTTCCATTGCATGCTCTTCACATCTCTGTTTATCTGTTCCAGGTGATCTCAGGAGACTGCTCAGGGGGAATTCAGGGACGAGAAACTTAATGGTTGCAGTTTTATAGTCTTTATCAGACCATCAAGGCTGTAATCAAAAGATAAGAGTTTTCATCCATCATCTCAATCAAGTTTCAAGAGAAAATCATTGCAAGAGAGCCTCTGGTAAGTCTATGAATTAATTCAGATTTGGGGAATGTTATGTAATTTGTGTTAACACCCGCAAGCTCTAGTCACAGATCAGGAATTTTCTGTGGTAAATACTCTAAGAGAACAAAAATGAAATTGTTTGTTTGGTTTTTTTTTCCCAAAAACAAACAAACCAACCAATCCAAAAGGTGGAGTGTTACCTAGGCTATTTCTCATGGATTTGTGATTACTGTAAGCTCATATGATGTGCAGAATCAGTCTCATCTTTACAGGGCTCTGAAAATTGGGATAGGTTTTTCTAGGTTTTCCCTGTGGAACAGAAGTCTACAGGATAAGATATCCCAATTGGGATAGATTTTCCCGGGTTTTCCTGTGGAAGAGACATCTTGAAGAATGTATTTGTCAGCATGTGTCTAGGTGGTCTGATTAAGAGGAGAATGATCGTGGGGAATAGACATGGTCATTAGGCATGTTGGTGAGAACACCTCAGAGATGCTGCAAAGCCCCAATTCCTCCAGCCAGTGCTGTTGCAGGACAAATATTCCTTGTGCAATGAGTAATCTCTAGAGTTAATCCCTTTTCACCCATGAATCTTATTTAGTGGGAAGAGGTTGGAAGGATATTAGGAAGAGGAGTACTGTTGGGTTTCCATGGGCTTCTCAAACCATTAATGTTTACTGGAGCACTTCTGGAAATGCAGTCCTTCCTCAGCTGCAGAGTCCAGAGCTGAGCTGCTGCTCCATCCCTGGCTGTGTAAAACAGCTAATTCAGGTTGTGTTCAGCAGCAGCAGAGGGGAAAGGCTGTTCCAGGGCTCAGTCCTGCTCCAGGGCTCTCTGTGCCTGTGCACTCCATCCCTGTAAGAGCCAGCCGAGGTGGATGGCTCCAGTCAGAGCTGGCCACACTCAACCTGACAGCGAGGTTGCTGTGGGAGTGTCCCTGTGCTCTCAGCTGGGTATCCCACATCTGCTCCAGCTTTCCTCCTCTTTCACCCCATTTGGGACTTCAGGAGCACTGAGCAGAATGAGGCCCAGGGCTGTCTTTGTTCCGTGAGGCTGCCCCAGCTGGAACCTGTTGCTGGCTGACACAGCCAGCTCTTATACTGACACTGTTATATCCTTTGGCATATTACACTGCATTTACATCTTTTAATTCACCCCAGAACACACATGGCTTTTTTTGAGCACCATGTGTAAGAGCTTTCATTAAAACCATTACAGGACACCAGATGGGGATGCAGAATTGACAGCAACAGGGCTGCTTGCTACCATATTGGATTTAGGAAATATTCCAGAGTGCTTAGCCCTTCTCACCACTCTGCTTTTCTGCTTTGTGGTGACACAAACACTTCTGGGTTGAAGTTACATCTCTATGAACCAGTCTTTTTTTTTTTTTTTGCCCATGTGTCAGATTTTGCTCATCTGAGTTTTCCACATAATTTCTGAATTACACAATATGGCAAATAGGATTCGGTGGGAGTGTTTGGTGATAAAAAATGTCAAATAAAGTGGAAGAGAAAGGTTGATTTTTAAGTTTTGCTTTTAAACAAGAAAAGATAATGAATTTATGTGAATTTTCAGTAAGTTAAGAGACAAGACTCATTAAAAAAACAGCATCTCCGAGGTGTTCTCAGGAATACCAACATCTTAAGTACATTGGAGTCTAGAGAAAGTGCCAGTAGTCTTAAATAAATAAACTATAAAAGGATATGTTTTGAGAGGGAGTAGATTAGTGGATATGGTAAATCTTGGCCTATTTGATTTAGCTATTTAACTGAGATGGATTAAAAAGTACCTGATCAGTAGAGCTTGGACTGGAAGTCTCGTGAACTAGATTCTCATGTTAGTTCCTCCTGCCACAGCAGTTACTGAAAGAGTGCCAAAATATTTGTGACAGTTGTGGGTTTTTTTAAAATTTATAAGTCTGACAAAGTGAATTTTTTTCAGATGTCAGTCTTTCCTGCAGGTAAAAAACACAATGCTTTGCTTCACTATAATCAAAATATGATATATAATGTGATATTTTGAAATTACTTTTATATGAAAATGACTTAAACTTTAAGAGGTTTTTAGAAGTGTAAAGTAATCACAAAGAAAACTAAGAAACATTTGAGACTATGAATGTTAATTTATTTTAACATTTTCTCTAATTGAAAAAAATACTGTGTTTTTGTTCAACAACCAAAGCTCACAAATCTGTTCTAGACCAAAGATAGCATAGCTATGAATTCCTATAGCTGCAAATATTTGCTTCTGATTCTCTTACAATGTCATTATAAAATGCTTCATTGCATCTTATTTTATCCATCTAATTGTTGGATAATACAACCACTTGCTTACATTGAATTTTGAAAATTCTATTTGAGAAGATAAAAATGAAATTAAGTCTGCTATTTAATATCCTTGTCACAGACAAAATTTGAGTGGAACCGGAATTCTGTGACCTTTTTTTAGCTGAAATTCTCTTCTTGTAGCAGGGATGAAATATTGACATTCCTAAAATGAAAACATGTTTAGTTGTTGGCATGACTGAAAAACAATTAACTTTTAATCCTGTTAACATTAAACTGTATTTAGCAATAGGTATTTAGGGATGTGCTGTGTCTTAAGGCACCTTGAAAATCTGATCAACTTATTCTTTCCTGTCTGTGTGGTTCACTGGCTCCTTTGAGCCCAGCTGGTTCATGTGATACCTACCACAGGAGACAAAGCACTCTGGAGTCCAGACTGGTAGGAGCAGGAATATTTCAATTTAATAAATCAATGGACTTGAGATTTCAGCTCAAAAAGAAAACCAGTAGCACATTTCTGAACTATGGGACTAAACTTTGGCTAAAGACAAATCTTCAGCTCCCGTGCTCACCTATTTTGCCCAGCAGATTGTTTTGAGTGTTTTTATAGCTCTAGATGCTCCATCCTTGCTACATTATCTGAAATTCCTGTCTTCAGCCTGGTGCTGGCAGGGCGAGCGGGGATCCCAGCTGCTCTGGGCAGGAGCACACCCCTGGAGCTTGTGCACGCACTGCAGCGAGCGCTGTAAACACACAGCCTAGCATGCAACCTTCCCTCCCGCTGAACTTTGCCATTTGCTAATTTATCCCTGCTCGAAGTTTGCTCTTGTGTTTGCCTTTTCCTATAATTTCTTCCTGTAAAGCCTGTGTGGGCTGGCTTCTAGTTCC
This sequence comes from Passer montanus, assembly GCF_014805655.1. Classification (NCBI taxonomy): domain Eukaryota; kingdom Metazoa; phylum Chordata; class Aves; order Passeriformes; family Passeridae; genus Passer; species Passer montanus. Next base: position 7,449,526 of record NW_024368485.1, on the reverse strand, counting down.
CATGCAGTGCGATTTTCTAATCCAGCAGTTTCACCTCCGGCTTTGGACATAAATCAGCAGGGAACTCTCACAGGTTCCTCGCGCCCTGTTTGGGGAAGGAAGGGGGAGTGCTGCAGATATTGAGCTAATGCTATCAAGCTGCCCAAAGCAGGAGAAGAGATTGATAAGAGAAAGCATTGTATTTATAGTTTCTGGCATATAGCATAGCACAAGTCCTATTTAAATTCTTCAGAAATTAGGATCAGATGACTTAGGAACTTCTGGCGTATTTGAATCTTAAGTGGTTACAGGCAGTTTTGCTCAGACTTTCCTTCAGTTGTTATATATGCTACTTCTTCTTCATTTAGAATTGGTTGGGAAAGTTTACAAATTCTTGGGAGAATGGAAAAAAATCCTGCTCACACTGAGGCTGAATGGCAGCAGGGACACAGATGCTCCCTGAGGCGCTACCTTTCTTGTGTGTGTGTCTGTGTAAATGTGTGCAGAAGGATTTAATTTGCTGGTGTTCACTGTGATGTTGCCTTTATTTTCCAAATATTAATTCTGACTTTGCTGCCACCATGTATAACATGGGCATGGTAGAGATCTGCTCAGGTAAAGGGTCAACTTCAAATTACCATATTTTTTGTCTTCATCAATGGGTTGTAGTATGAAGCACTGGAATGGATACTTTATGAAGAGCAGAGAAAATGTAAAACAGCCTTTACCTGTAGAAAATGTAATGCATTGTTGTCATCAGAGGGCCATGAAAAGCATGGTACAGAAGTGCCCTGGGATGGCTGTCAAGGCATCAGTCACTGCCTGGGCACAGAGTAGAGGACAGCAGGTGCCAGTTCTGAGAATGGGAACAGTGTTTTTCTGCTCAGACCCAACTGCACTGCCGTGAACGTGACACAGTGGTTGGGCTTGCTTGCTCCCACACAATGAGAACAGCTAGGGTATTTCCTTCTTCTAATTTTTTTCATTAATTGCCTTCTTCTGAGCTGAGAGCTCAGCCTGCTCTCCACTGGGCAGATTCCAGCTCAGATGAGCATGAAACTGGTTCCACTTCTGCGCCTATGCGGCAGTAGCTGAGGTCCAGTCTGCTTTCCCAGAGGCTCCCAGCAATTCCATGTGCTCGGCCAGACCCCTGTGCTACCAACATGGAGCACAGGGATGCACAAAGCCCGGGTCAGCTGCACCTCCGTGGGGACTGCCCAGAGTCAGTGGAGCCCAGCCCTGCCCTGCCTGCCCTGGGGACAGCCCGAGCTGCTCTCCACGTGTGTGTGCTCAGGCCAGCCTCCTGCCAGGGCTGCCTGGCACAGCCCGCTGCGCTCAGCTCGGCCGGCGTGCCGTGCCCAAAGGGCCGGAGCGCTCCCGCAGCCTCGGCAGCTGCGGAGAGGCGGCTTGGCATCACCCACGGCTCTGCCAGCGCCTGGGCAGGGACTGCCCTCCTCCAGGCAGGGCAGGGGAGCCTCCCGAGCCGCCCACGCCGTGGCCTCACTGGTGCCCCACGGTTTCCAGGCTTTGGCAAAGCTGCTGTCTCTGCCTGTTCCTTGCAGTTATGGGTTGGGTCATCTGCAGAAGGAGCAGAGCTTTCAGTCTCCCTGAGGTCTTTTGAGTCCTAAGGGACTAATAACTCATCGGGATGGTTGGAGCTTGACAGGGACCTGGAGGTTAATTGCTGTAATTCCCTGGCAGTATCTTTCGCCCTTGGGGCAGGACAAGTAGGAGTTTCTCCCACAGCAGGAGTCAGAATTATTCTGCAGGAAACACCCAGGCCAAGAGGCCTCTCTCCAAGTTAGTTCTTTTACAGTAACATCTTAGTATTTTTTTTAAGGTAATTTCTAACCTAGTAAGAATGAAGTCTGGAAAATGCATCTCTCACTTGCCGGCTCTCACAGTTGTATCATTAGCATTGCCAGTGATCAAAAGATCAGATGCAAATGCAAATAAACAAGTGAATTGATCTTTGTATTTAGAAATAACAAAGTTGGGGAAATCCCCTTCTATCCTTAATCACCAAGCCCAAAAGATTTTGAGTCTGATTGTCCTTGACAGTGAGTCAGTGTTATCTTGACACAAAGACAGGGAGAATGGAAAGTTGTTATGTGAAAGTGTTTTATATCCATTTTGAGCTGTTATGACTGATGATGAACCAGGGTGTCTTACTCTTTATTATTGAAATACCAATGAATTTCTATTAGAAGTCAATTATTAGCATAAAAAATTTACTCTGTTACTCAATTCCTTTTGTTATAAGCACAGCCTTTGTGTTACTGCAAAATTAGCTATAAATACATTGCATTATATCTAAATGTTGCATTTTGCATGGTTTCTAAGTTCTAATGTCCTGATACAAACCAACTCTGTACTCAGCAAGGCTTCAGCAAGATCCAAAGTACCTTTTCCATGATTTTCTCACCAAAGGGTGCTTTCTCATGTGACTAAAAAAATGTTGTGTGTGAAATAGTCTGTAGGGAGAGGAAGCCTTTTCTCAGGCTCTAAAGTGCTGGCAGGTCCAAGTGCCCTGGTGATTGTCAGAACTGGGGGTGAAGTTCTTTATATCCATAATAAATATTATTGTACAGATAATTCAGGCTTACACTGGGAAAAAAAACTGTTGTGTGTGAAATAGTCTGTAGGGAGAGGAAGCCTTTTCTCAGGCTCTAAAGTGCTGGCAGGTCCAAGTGCCCTGGTGATTGTCAGAACTGGGGGTGAAGTTCTTTATATCCATAATAAATATTATTGTACAGATTGCCGTTCAGGCTTACACTGGGACTATTCTGATTTTTGGTTGCACGCTTTTGTCCATTCAGGTCTTCTTTTAATGTTGTCTTTTTAATATTGTAAATGCTACAGGTAGCACTATCAAGGGACCCAAGCCATACAGGAGTGAAGTCACGTAGGGACCTTAAGCTGCCCTAGGGGTAAATCCTATTTTCTTCTTGGTGATTGATACTGTGACAGTCCATACCCTTCCTGACCTGGGGCATAAGCCCTGTTGGAAGTTGTGGGGCACAGTGCCCACATCAAACTCAGTTAATACATTAAAAAGTTCCTGAGTACCATGTGGACATCTGAAGAAATCATCTGTGTTCAACACATTCCTTCAGTTTCCTCTAACAAGAATATTAATCTAATTGATGTCAGAGTACGGTGAAAGTTACTTGGCTTTCTCATCAGCATGTGTGCATAAATACATATATAATGTGCAGCAGAAATATGGCTCATTTACAATATGCATTCAAATACATATAGCTAGTTTTCGTTTTTAAACTGTTACACAAAAAATATCAACTTTTATATACCTGTAGTGCGTGTGTGTGTGTACATTTCTGCTAGGAAGTTATCCTGCCATGTTTATGGCGTTCAGTGGGATGGATGAAGCACCCATGGAACTTTGCCAGCTGTGCTGACGCAAGCGCCCAGCTCATCCTATAAACATTTACGCTTCTGAGTAACTTCAGTCACGTACAAAGCCTGGGCCCAGAGAGTCCTCATGGGTCACTGATTCCAGCCCTGTGGTGGGACAGGCAAGGCTCAAAACTCCCCTCATAAAATGGCCAAGCATTCATGTAAAGCTTCCCGACTTTTCACCTGCCATCCCTCCTGCTGGAAAGTTACTCCATTGCCTTCTTCAGCTGGCAGTTGAATAGTCTTCCCTTATTTTCATCCTCAGGTTAGTCATGGACAATTTCATTCTTATGTCAATATTCTAAGTACCTCTTCTTCCTCCCTGCTGTTTACCCAAGGAGAGCAGTCGTGCAGCTGAAGTTATTTATGTGCCATTTGCAGCTTTAGGTCCTTGGGGGTGGATGTCCACATGGATTTTACTTATGTACAGATAAGCAGGCAGAATGATTTTACAAGCCAAACCTGTCAGAGTGATTAAAACTAAGCAGGATCCCAAAGTAAATGTGTCTGGGGTTGATAAGGAGTGTCTTTGAAGCAATTGTCCTTCAGCGTGTGGTTATTTCTGGGCAGTTGCAGCTGGCTGACTTTGGTGCCCTGTGATTTATATCAGGACAAGTCTCCTGCTCACATAAAACATAGGATGCCACAATCCAGTACAGATCTGTTCATCATGAAAGGAGATATCTGTGTCTATCCCTTATTTTCCTAGCAATAAATTACATGTTAGCTGGCAGAGCTGTTCATTTCCACTTTGGGGCTGAACTTGAGGGGTGGTTTGTACTTTGGTATTCTCCATTCCAGTGCTGCTCCAGGTGTGCCATGTTGGTATTCCTCCTCAGCTAAGTAACTTTGCAAACATGATTCCTCTTTCCTTCATGACACTGCAATTTCTGTATCTTCTAGAACTGAGACAGGTAGCATTTGGAACATTAAGTTCAAACAAGTTCACTGTGAGAGAGGTAGAATGGGCTACAGAGGAGCCCTCGCCATACCCTCTTCCCCTGTCCAGTCACTCACAGACCCCTGAACAAGGAGGGGAGGAAGGCAGACACTGTATTTTATACTAATTGGCCACCTGACCTCTCTACCCCTTCTGTGAAGGTTACAGAGATGTGAAAACACGTGGGATGAGAGCTGGTAAAGCCAGGAGTGACATGGGAGGGAGAAAGAGCTCCCAGGTGTTACAGGCAGGGCAGTAAAATCTGCCACAGAAGATCATGTACATTGAAATCACATCAGCTGCCAGATTTAGCAAGGAAACCAACAACTGAACGGGGCCTATCTTTTTGAGGTGCTCTTCATAAAACGAGCTTGATTTGCCATCTTCTAGTGCTGCAATACACTTGAAATAACCCCATCATGAACGAAATAAGATTTTCATAAGAATGCTGGCATTGCAAACCTGCTCCCTGTAGCTCTAGTAGAAAGTTGTTGGCAGCCTCATCCTGCAATGCCAGGTGATTTGTGCAGCAACTTGTTAACAGCAGTTAAGCAATGAAATCAGGTGCCCTTCCCCGAGGCTACAGATGAATCACTGAATTACAGGGAGGGAGAGGAGACTGGGAGTAGAGTGGGTACACAGCAGTGAAGAAAGGAGATGGGAGAAGCTGGGGTGGACAGTCATGGAGCCCAGGGGATGTGTCTCGATGTTTTTGTTTAGGCAAAACGTAACTAGTGGTAACTGGAGGATAAAGGGTCAGAATCCCCTGTCAGAAACTGTTTGGGCAGGTATCACTTGGGAGTAGCTGAGTGGATGGGTGTCTGTGGAGCTGCACTGGCACAATGCAGCTGGAAGGAGGCTCCAGGTCTGTTCCCCTCCTGGTTACTGCTCTCTAAATGGAGCCTCCTCTGCCGGTCACCTGCAGCTTCCCAATTCCCATTGATTAGGTGACCCAAATAAAGTTCAGTTAGGTCACCACAGGTGGTGGTGGTACTCACAAGGGTTTATTGTAACCTGCTCTAAAACACTGATAGGTAACACAGACAGCATCCACCATATTTTCCTCCACATGCTGGACTATGGTCCAGATTTTCCTGGTGGATTATACAGAGGTTTTCAAGTGCAAAGTGACCTCTTCTGTAGCTTCACAGCATAAGGTTCACGTGGTGGGATATTTCAAATCTCTTTTGCAGTCATACTGCATTGACTGGTGTGACACAGTGCATAAATGCAGCCCCAGTGACACTCTGACAACAATCCTTGATGTGATAATCCAACCAGTACAGCCCCAGGTGCTGAAGTAGGAGGCTGGAGACTGGAGCTGAACGTTGGCCTGGTTTTTCAGGATGCCTCAAGTTACTCCTCCAAGCACATCTTTGCACTCCTTCCTTCAGTTAAGGCTTCAGAATGTGAAGTCTGTATTCCCTCTTTGGGGAAAGTGTGTGAGAACTGTTTCACTTTCAATTAATTTGCAGCCACCAATGGAAATAGAAGCACTGAACAAAAGAATAAAGCATGGAGTGATTGCCCAGACTGGGGTTTTCTCTGAAAAATAGCCATCAAGTTTATTTTTTCCAGCATGGCAGCAATGTGCCTTCCCCCCAGAAGCAGAGGGTTTGATCTGTTTTTATAGATAGAGTACAGGGCCAGAGTGTGGAGCTGTAAGTTTTAGCCAGCATTTGGGCAGGTTTGATGTGCCAGGGTGGCCCGTGTCTGCTGGGCTCTGACTCCTCCCCAGAGCATGCCAAGCAGTTCTGTGGCTGCTTCTCTGACCCCACTGTCCTTGCTTGGTTGGTAAGGTCTGGTTACATCAGACCTGGAGATCTTCTGGCCCATCCTTATTTGTAATGAATGGAGGTACAATCTTTGGAGTGGAAATCATTGCAGAAACATACTGCTGTGCTTTTTATGCCTACTGTACTTTTGTCTGGGTGAACTGCATCCTTAATTCTTACAAGTTTCCAATATGAAAAACAAGGATTCCATCTTGTTTCAGTAGCACTTGCATATTTGTCTGTCATGAATTAAACCCTTCCTTAGAGTACTTTCAATTTCTAGATGCTGAAATAAGAAATCCCTATAAGGCAAAAAAGATCAATATTTTTAGTAGTGAAATATCCAACATTTATACTCTTGAGCCCATATTCAGCACTGCATTTAGATTCAAATTCTGATTCAGCTTACCATTGACTTGAATACCAAAATATGCACCAAGAAACTTCATGTGAAACATTCAGCACTTCTTGAAAGCTGAATAAAGATCACAGGTTTTCAATAAAAACAAATTCCCTTCTGTTAGGGAAATAAGTATTTGAAATAAAATGATGAAGTCATCTTAATATCCTTGCAGTAGACCTGTAGAGTGACATTTATTTGAAACATTGTCAAACAGATCATCATTACCAAGGTTTTGCTCTTGATATGAGTTACTGCTTTGTTCAGTGGTTTCAGCTTTGTGTTCTGTGAATCAGGTTTATATCCCAGCCCTATGTTCTCCTTCAAACATCATCAGCCCAAATTCAGCAGACAGTAACTGAAGTTAAGCACAAAGAGGCAAGAACTAGGATCCAAACTGATCCAATGGGCAGATGTAGAAAAAATTATTAATGGGTGGGGCATCTTTAAAAATAATAGGAACAGTATTCCTTTTGATTAAAAAGTACAGAATAGATCTTTGGGGTAAAACTAAAAAGTCTGTTGCCTACAGGTACTGGCAACATATATGTCTTTGCAAATTATGTTTTTATTATAAATAAACAACCCACTTTGCAATACTGTGACTTCATTCAGATCTTATTCTTTAACATAATTGAAGATCAAATACCTCATGCAGGACTTACAGAGTCACCTCTTTTTTTTTTTTTTTTTTTTTTTTACTTAACTCTGTTTTGATCTGTAGGTATTATGTTATGTTATGAGCTGAAATGTTCATAAAGCCTCCAGGCTCTCATTCAAAGCAGCTGACAGCAGCTCAGAACTCTCCTTGGAAAAGAGGAGCTCTTGCTTTTGCAAGTCTCCCCTCTACAGATTTCCTAGCCCAGAGAAGATCCTATACTTCCTTTTTTCCTTGAAAAGATACTTCTGAGAAAGGTTTCATATCCAAAGTGTCTTTGCAAACTATTCATGAAAGCTCTAGAATAAATATATTTCTTTATATCTGTAGCTCTAAATTAAACCAGATTTGTATTTTTTTTCTAATTACTCATCCTGATCTAATACTGCAACAACCGAGCCATTGACAAGTGATCCAAATCTTCCCATCAGTGTCCATTCTGAACAGGATCTGTGTTATTCATGCTATAATTAAAGGAATAAGAAAAGCCTCTGCTGATGAGTGTCCCTCACTGAGAACAGAGATTTCATAACTGGGCACTTGGTGGGTTTAAGGCAGGTCAGAGTAATTTGTGATGGACAAAACTACGAATCATCATAAGAAATGCTATTAGTGGCAAGGCTGGTTCATTTATCAACTCCAGTTCACCAAACCCCATCATAAGAAAATCTGGATCTAGTTTTCTTTGGTAAAATACAGCAGGAAATAATTTTTGAATATTTTCTAAAATATGTCTACAAGTTAGGGTGTGATGTTATGTGGATAATGCTAAGCAAAGAGATACAGCTGGCTCTCTGTGCCTTGCCGTGGAATAAAACTGAGTCACTGCCATGGAGAGGTCACTCCAGGGCTCTGAAAGCAGACTAGGGCTTAACATCAGTTATCCAGATGTATCTGTAATATTCAATCTATCATTCATAACTGTATGCAACAAAATGAGCATATTGAAGTAGACATGATGTGAAATTAGAGCTATTGAGAGACTCTTCCAAAGAACAATAGGAGTTTTGCTTTTGTTTCAACGGGGCTGAAATATATCCTATTTCTTATAAGAAAGAGCAGCAAATAATATTTATTATCCTTTTGATATGGAGCCATTACTGGAAGCCATTATCATCATATTTCAGGTTACTTAATCAGCTCTGTGAACTGATAACCCACATAAATAATTGCTTCACTGTTGCCAACAGTGCTTTTGGCACACTATGAAAATAACATTACTCCTTACGAATTAAACCACAATAAGATTTTAAATGACAGATTAAAGGCTTTCTTTAGGTACCTTGAATCCTTCCAAACTGAGCAAACAAGAAGAGACCTACCATTTTTCAGGTATGTGATGGAGGTGAACTACAGCTGAGCTCCCTGATGGCACAGAAACCAGGTGCATGTGTCCAAACATGCCAGACGAATGCAGATGATGAAAAAGAAAGATTAACTGCTGAAGAGCTACCTGCTCTTCAGAGCATTCCAGCCATCAGGCACACCCCAGCCGATTCTGTAATGCTCAGAGTGTATCCATAGGTCTGGAGGCAGGGACTCCATTATCTGTTTGGCTCTTTTCTGTTCCTGCGCCGAGCAACTCATGTCAGCAGCATTGTGCAAGATGTTCATTAGTGTTTCATCAGTATCCCTCACTTTGTAGTAGCTTCTTTCACTTTGAACCTTTCCCTCTTATCTCCTTCAAGTTAGAGATGTCCCAAGTGGCCATAGCTCAAGCACAGTCACCAGTCCCATTTTTTATATTGCATTGCCTACTTGTCCTTGGCTGGATGTGTGCTCATAGCCTGCCTTTCACTGCAAGAGGGGAAACAACACTTCTGAATGAAGTTCTGCTGTGTGTGTATTTCTTCTCATCCTAAATGATGAGAAGAAATCAGGACAGGTCAGCCTTCCTAATATTACTGAAACCTGTGCCTGGACAAAAGCTGTAAGACAATGGCTGTACATAGACACAGGGCAGCCAAGGGGAAGGATCTGCCAGGACAGGCTGCTGCTCCCTTCTGTGACAGCCTGGTCTGAGTTCTCTGAGGGACAGCCTGGCAATGTCACCTGGGGGAGCTCAGCTTGGCGCATTTGCTGCCATGGCAGGAGGTCAGGTCCTCCATGGGCAGCCAGCCAGGCATGGAAGTTGCTTTGAAACTCTGCCTGCACCACTTGTGTCCCAACATCCATAAGGATGAAAATCACAGAATGGTTTGTGTGGGAAGGGACCTTGAAGACCATCCAGTTCTACCCCTGCCATGGGAAGGGACACCTTGCATAGACCAGGTTGTTCCAACTCCCATCCAACCTGGCCTTGAATGGGACAGCCACAGTTTCTCTGGGCAACCTGTGCTAGGGCCTTACCATGGTCACAGTCAAAAATTTCTTCTTGTTATCTGACCTAAACCTGCCTTCTCTCAGTTTAAAGCCATTCCCTCTCGTCCAATGACTGCAGGTCATTGTAAAATGTCCCTCTCCAGCTCTCTTGGAGGTCTCCTAAAGGAGAAGTTCCTGGAAATTTCAAATTAGAGGTGGCATAATATTTTTGACCCCCATTTTCCATGAAACAAAATGAAAATATGGAATTTGTGACTAGACTGAAGTCCTGTTTATATTATACATAATCTCTTGTATGCTATCTCACCATCCTTTGTGGGTTGTAGCCCAGGTGTTTCAACCCTCCTTCCTACCCTTTATTTATGAGGTTTTTCTCATATATTGTGTGGGAAAGAGAAGAAACATGTGGTAGTTAGAGAGATGAGATCTGGCCAGGGATCTTACACCAGCAGAGCAGAATGAGGAAAGAGATACTTAAGTGCTCTGCAGGGAAAAGTGGTTTCATATTTGACTCGGATGGAAAGTTTTCATTCAAGCTTCACCACTTTCCTTTTGAAACACTGGGTGGGAAGTTCTGCAGAAAATAATTCCCCACTAAAAAAATTTTTGGCCTGGCCTACTTGCTCAAGTCTATGCTGCTGCATTGAGTTGAACTCCCACGGTGTGTCCAAGGGCTGCCTGTGCTGGCAAGTGAGCCCTCAGTGCTCAGGGCAGGTACCTGAGCCTCAGCCAGCAGTTGCCCCAGTCATCTTAAGGAATTACCTCTAGATGTCACTCATGAATCCCTCTTATTCAAGGGATTTAAATAAGCAGTTGGGATACCTCTGACACAGAAACCCTTCAATCACTCTGCTTGGTTACTGAAATGTTTGTTTTCTGCCCTCCTTTTCCACGCTGCTGGAGTCAGATAAAGGCTGAAGGCAGAGAAGGTACTTTTTCAGCAGTGCAGAGATGCCTTAACTCATGCAGAAAATAAAAAAATAGAGAAAAACTCAACCTTAGTCAAAATAAATAAAGAACTTCTGTAGTCTTTGATGCCAATTGAACAATCTCCCAACAAGCTGGGAGAGCTCAGGATGAAGCTGATTGTCTGTTGATTTATTTAGGTAACTGTCTTGTTAGTACTTGCTTAGCAATGGGTCCAGATGCTTGGTGTAACATTCTCGAGCCCATGACTAAAATGATTTAAGTGGCGATTTCCACACTCAGTAAGGCTGAATAGACTGAATAGAGCAGTTCCCCTCCAGAAACTAATTATTTTCTGTTAGATGTTTTCAGTGGATTTTCTCTTTTTTCTTCCTTAAAACCTGATTTATTTCATTTTGTGCTTGCTTTTTTAGTAGTTAAAAAATCCAAACACATTTATGCCTGACTTTCGACAGAGGGAAAGCATTCCTATGGAAAAGCTATTTCAGAGAGAAGAGGGAAAAATGTCTAAGAAAATTTGGGGCATCTCTAGCAGTAAGGAGGTTTTTGAGATTTTGACCTTACCCATAGTAAGTAGAATTTTATTCTGCAAATAGCTGAGCAGAAGCCAAAGGGTCTCCTAATGGAGTAAAATACTCAGGGTGTGTATAAGAGTACTTGAGTTCTCATATGAGCTGTGGCTGATAATTGTTCCAGTTTCTCTCATGTTTGGAAGAAGTTTGGCCTTGCATTGTTCCAGTGTTCAACAGTTCATGGAGTGATGTGATTTCCCATAAAACCTTCATTGAAGCTTTTGGGAGTTCATCAGTTGAGCTACTTAAAGGACTTGTTCTTCAGTGTTATCCTGTCATAAGTATTCACCTTTCATTGAAATTAAAATTAATATCTCTGATGGCTGCATTGCAGCCAGGGCTTCCAGAAGGCTGGCAGTCAGAATGGTCAAAAGATTCCTATCACATGGTAAACAAAGATCTTGTAAATAAACAGGGGATAATGAGTGTCTGGCAGGACAAAGCAACCACATTTGCAGATCATACAACAATAAAGACAATTTGAGTTAATCAAGTAATTACCCTCTTCATATGAGTATGTGGATATGCATGCTTTCTATGTATATCTATTTATGTGCGTTGATTATTGCCCCTTTTACTTCCATGGAGCTTCCTACATGAAGACTCAACAAGTGTAACTATTTTGTCAAAATGTATTTTTATTACTAAAACTGCAAGGGACAGTAAAAGCATTTGCAACCTTACTAGAGTTTCTCATGTCCAAGGGGTTTTACAAACACAATTTAAAAGTAATGGAAGCTGTACTTTGATGGCATCGGAATTTCAGAGTTATTTGGGTTTTATCTATAAGGCAGGAGAAATATTGTATTGGGTTAAGAGCACTTGCAGTAAGCAGATCCATGAGGGATTTTTGCTGCAACTTCACCTTTCCATGTCTGTTTTTGCTGCTGCTGCTGCTGCATCACAAACGCTGGCTTGGGTCCATAAGGGTGCTTGGCTGCTTTGCCCCTGGTGGTCTGAATTACACACCCAAAACTTCTCTGGGTCTTTGTCACATCTGTGTAAAAAATGAGAATCCTTTGCCTACATCCCTGGAGAAAGACAATTCTTAGAGGGACATTAAGCATGGCAATACCAAGTAAATAATACTCTCCATGTAAAAAACCCCAAAAATATAGGCAGGCATTAGAAGTTAGATTGCTAAAAAAAAATTACATTATTTAAAATAGCAGGGGAGTAGAGGCTCTGTAAGACCTTGGAGGCACAGACCTGATCTGAAACTCAGAAAAAAGATCATATCTATCCTGCAGGGTTGCCAGGAGGGTGTGAGGGGATTTATCTTCTCCATCGGAGAAAGTGCCCCCACTGCTGAAACAGTTCCTTGCTCCTGCTTCTGGAAAAGGGTTTCTCTGCCTGGGTTTGATGCAGGGAGGTGGAGGCTTGAGCATTGTAGCAGTGGTGGGGTCTTGGAGATGCCATAAGGAAAGTCAGTTCATTTTACTTTTCAAAACCTGGAAATTTATATGTGCAAACAAACCCCATACTGGACAAATATTTCATTTGTGAAGTTAAGAGCTCCAGACTTAAGATATTTTGGAACTCCACAAGATTCATTCTTCTCTGCCATGACTGATAAACGGACAGAGGGTGTGTGAAGAATGTGTTAAGGAGGATTAAATCAACCAAATAAAACCCCCCCAAAAACGTGATGACTAAACTATCTACTTATTCCTATACCAGAGAAATTATTAGAAACTATTTCCAGGTTCCTGGATTTTTTTTTTCTTGGCAAGAAAAAGCTGGATATAGTAAAAATTTGGTTCATTATCTTATCATAATTATGCAGTTCCTCAAATGATGAAAACCACCTCTAAAAGGATTTGTTGGCCAGCAGTCTGTGAGACTGTTGCTGCTGTGCAGGGATGCTGGCTGGTTTGGACACAGCAGGCTGAAATGGCAATCAGTTAGCCCAGGAAAAACCCACTTACAGAAAATGGATCATGCAATCAGAGATTCTGCCATAATGAATGTGCAAGGGGACAAAATTAACCTTTGTGCCATGGCATGGACTTGGGGCACTTGAGTGCCTGAAGTATAGCAGGAGTCAGTGGCTGGGGAGATAAGCAGCCCAGAGCAGCAATGTGCTCTGCAGGGGAGGGGCAGCAACGTGGCATGCCAGGTCTCACCCCGCTGGGAACGTGCAGGAGGGGACACTTTACCTATTCTTTTAAGGCTGACACTTCTGTGCTCCTCCCTCCCTTTTAGGCTGTTTCAGCCTTGCCTGTCCCACCATGGGTGCCCCTTCCCAGGCTGCTCCATTCCCAGCCTTCTGTATTCCTCTGACATTTCACAGCTCTGGCTGTTATCACTGATGCGATGGAGAAATGCTTTGGTGGTGCACGGCCGGGTCATGCAGGGGTGGGAAGGGGGAAGGGATGGGGAAGGGATGGGAATTCTCTATGCCTGTGCCGCCAAGCGCTGTGGTTACTTGTTTGCACGTTCTCAGTGGGCCAGGGAGGTCCCGGTGGCAGAGGAGGTGCTGGCCATGCCCTCGCCTGGGTGCTGGCAGGGCTGGCACCAAGGCCATGGGGTGGTTGTGCTGACGAAGAGCAGCCCCAGAGCAGGAAGCGGCGGCTGCGCGCCCCAGCCATGAGCTGGGGGTGGCACCCCAGCCCCCGTTCCCCAGCCCCACCACATCCCCTCTCCCCTGTGATCTGGGGAGCGAGGGGGTGGCTGTGGGACACGGGGGGCACGGGCCTTCTGCTCGGCATGTGGGGCGCTCCAGCTCTGGGGAAAAAGCTCCAGCAGCGTGCGCTCTGCAGTGCCACTTCAAAGCAGGCTCTGGCAGAGAGGCAGGGGATTGTCTGGCGGGATTAAACCACACTGGAACCGTTTTGGAAAGGGTTTGACTCTTTGATTCTTTCGTATACAAATCTGACATCAAAGCCAAGTCCTGGTGTCTGTCAGATATGTCCTTCATCCCTAGAAAGAGATAAAACAGCCTCCTGTCAGTCAGATAACACGATAATTAGACAGCGTGATAATGCATTTATCCTGGTGCTTACAATCCTTGATCATATATTGCAATTATGTATACAGGCCACAGCAGCCAGTGTCTTTAATTGTAACCTTGATGGCAAAATGATAGGAAGCAAGAGTCTTCCTAAGGGTAGGAAAAAAGAGGTTTTTAATTCATTTTTATAGATCCTCACTGAACGTAATAGAAGAGATTAATATGAAAGCCTTTGCCAGCGTGTTTGTGTGACCTGACAGACGCGTTTATAAAGAAGCAGCAGTGTGTGGCTACTACACTAATATAGGGCAGATATTACAGCAATATGAGATAGGTACTAAACCAGGTAGAAACACCAGCACCTCAGTCTGATGTTAATCTGCTGCTCAGAAAATTCACAGTTAAATGACTACAATAATCTTATTATTGAGATTTTGAAGATAAATAGCCGACTTAAAGATTTCTCATTCATTTAGCCAAAAACTTCTTGGTTGCTTTGCAAATATCAGCTAGACAAAAACAGATAGGTGGTATTATCCCTCCTGCAATAAACTGCCTCTGTACCAGACTGGACAAGGCTCCTGGATCAGGAATCTGACTGCTTATACCCAGTTGAAATATGCTTTTACTTGCATATTATTTAACTGCAATTACATTTTTGAGTTTTTCATGCATTATGATGCCCTTGACTAAAATAAATTAAGCAAATGAAGGCAGAGAAGTGGGGAGTGGTTGTAAAAGGTGTCAGTCTTAGAGTTCATAATTCTGGTGCTTGAGTTTTTATCATTTTTCTACTACTCAGTGTTTGGTGTTATGAAAAACCCACCAAGTCCTGCATGTCTGGCTGCTGGTCCAGCCCTGATCCTCCTCCAAGTCCATTTCTGCTCTCATACAGAAAAGTGACCATGTAAGCACATCCCTCGTGAAAGGTCGTGGTGACCATGCCCAGGCGATCGTCAGGAATGGAAATGCCAAAGCTTGGGCATCTCCCTGGCTCTCAGGATTGAAGCACAGAAGCTTAGAGGAAAGGGAGAGACTTCAAGTGAGCATTTTCCCAAGGGAAAACAGTCTTAATTGTTAGGAAGTGCTGAAAGGTTATGGAGTGACAATCAGACCCCTTAAAATAAGATTTTAACATTTGGGGAAAACGGTTGCTTTGGGAAAACTGAAGTGTAGATGTAATCATCTGGCTACAGAAGGTGACTAAACCAATGGTACCAGAGCTAGAACACAGACTTACCTTCAGACACAAGCAGTGAGCAGGACAAGGATAAACCTTCTTGGCTGTGATCATGCATTTGCTTAGGAATTGCCAGCATGGTGATGATTGGTATAGATTGTTTCTTGTTCTTCAGAGCAGAACTATGTGTTTATCCAGTTCAAACAGTCCCTCGGGGCTGGGGTCATTCTCTGCATCTCTTATTCTTTCAGGGCCTCTCCTGTCTCTCCTTATGCCACTGCAGGGCTTTCCTCTGCAGCTTCCCCTAGGCCCTTGCCAGCAGCAGTGCCCTCCAGCTTATCCTTAGTGTCTTAGACACTCATCCTTAGTGTCTGAACAATGTCATTCCTCCTTGTCAGCAATGCCAGGTGCATGGCACAGCTGGGAAATGAGGCCTTTGAGGCAGCTGAGCCCCTGTGCCCAGCCCAGACTCCCAGGAGCTGCTGAAATCACTTGCTGTGGCTGCTTGGTGCCTGCAGGGTTGATGAGGCTTGTGCAGAGGAAAACCCCTCCAGACTGAAAGGCCAGGACCTGAACCCTTGGGAAGTTAGGACCATTGATGGTGCTGTGCTTCTTCTGCAGCAATCTTTTCCTGCTCCCATCTTTGCACCCTAAAGCACCAGCCAACGTGTCTGTAGAAGCTCGGAGGAGATAAAGATTCCCATGGAAAATTGCCATGGAAATTCCTCCTCCAAAGTTACAGGATTAGTCTGCACTGGAGAGCCACGTCCATGCAAGGGAAGAAGCCACAAAGCTTTTCTTACTTCTGCTATGTTCTTCACACATCCTTTGGTGGTAGCTGTGAAGCCTTTTCTGCTGTGATTTAATCCTACTGTTTCAATAATTTCTAAAAGATACTGGCTGCATTATTTATTCACATAAAATTTTCATTTTTAATGGAGGAAAATGAATTCTGTAAAATGGAAAAGAAAAACTTTTTGACCTCAGTGATGCTTTTATGTCACAAAACCCAAACCATGTCTTCATGCTACTGGGATCCTAGATTAAATTTTAAAAATCAGCTGAAATGGGCCACTTTTCAGAAGTCAAAAAAACAAATGAAACCCACAACAATCAGAAAATATTTCTCTTGTGGGAGAAAACCTGAAGCAGACATTACAAATTCCCATTCTATGAAAAGTAATGATGGGAATTGCTTAACTAGCTACATGTTTTGGTACATTATTGTTGACTCCTTATTGCAATATTAAAGTGTCAAGTGGATTCAACCAACTAATATCACTTTGTATACCATATATATGTGTGTATATATGTAAATATATATGTGTGTAAATATATATATATATGTAAATATACATACATATACATAAAAGCAACTGGTAAATGCAGTATTTCATGTTATAAATCACTCTTCCAACCATCCCTGCCAATAACACCCAATGCTGAAGATCTTATAGAATATTCCTCTGGCTGTGGGTGTTGCCTTGTGGTCATGGCCCTGTGGGGATGGATTAGCCTTCAAATACCTGGGCTAGGAGCTGCCAGGAGAGCACCACATCTTCGGATCTCACAGTGTGGCAAGGGGATATTTATCAGTAGCTTCCATGAGGTTAGGAATTGCCTCATGAATATTTACATGTGGAAAGAGATAAACTGTGCAAATGTATCCAGGACACCCATTTACCACTCTGGTATCTCCCTTGGTTTGAGATAAACAGGAAGCTCCCAGAAGACAAGCCCCATTCCTGGTGGAGGACTCAAGAGCGAGAAAACTAACACGTGAGAGCACTGGAAGGAGACTGGGGTAGGTTTTAGGCAGGGGGTGCATTTCCACTGCTCCTGGAAGAATGGGGAGGATGAAGAGGTAGCAGCCATTGCAAAGGCAACAGTGGATTTTGTCAAGGCTTGAAGCAGCTGCAGGGGGTATAAGGGCATAGCTCCCAACTGCTGATCCTCAGATAATATAAAAATAGCAGTAATGTGATAATTGCAGAGTAAAGCTGGGCAAGTGTTGAATTAGGGGGCTGTAATTCCAGCAAGGGCTTCCACATGACCTGATAGACAGTAAGGGTCCCAGATGGGGGTGGAATTGTGGTCCTGTAGTTCACAGCTGCCGACTGGGATTTTTAACCCCTTCTTTTTTGCCTGTTGACCACTTAGTACAGACAAGCTCCCACTATACAATTAACTGCAAGCTGCACAGCACCAGCTGAAAGAAGGTTACTCTACTTCACCTGACCCAAAACCAGCCAGATGTACCTGGTACCTCATGGGCCTGTGCAGGACCATTTGCTTCATTTCAAACGTGCTGCACTGTGGCTCCATGCCTACCCTAATTAGGAATAATTAGCTCAAGCACTGATGCAGCTGTGCAGCTTCTTTTGTCAGAGCTTCACCACATCCCTTCATTACCTCAGCTTTTGCACTGATGCCCCGCAGTGTCCCGTTTCACAATGTGGGCTCTTCTGGGGATCTGCTCATCAAAGCCGTTCTGCATTACTTGGTGTTGCTGGGAGGAGAGCACGTAACTCCCTGGCCTTTTGGTGACAGCATCCCTGTCCTCTGCCTGAGGCTGGAGAGCCTGGAAGCGGCCAATGCCACATCAGAGCCATCTGGTGAATCCCGACAAACCATCAGACTAGTTACCTTCACTGGTCCTCCAAGACAGATCACATGTGTTCTTGGAAGTCACCGTATTTGTATTTCATTGGAGATGAGAAGGATTAAATAAATAGCCCTGGTGGTTTTCTAGTCCTGGTAAGGAGATCTGCAGATGCTTTTCCTTCATCTGGGATCATGTGGCTGTCTCAATTAGGCATATATAGTAATAACTGTAAATCATTCGAGGACAGGACCTGTCTCTCTTCCAGTTCCTTTTTCCAGGGTTCAGACTATCAGTTGTCCTGAAAAGCTCCAGGTTCCGCTCAGCACCGTGTGAGTGTTCCACCAGCCCTGGGGGCCCCTGAAGGTGGAAACGCTTTGGTTCCAGTGGCTGTTTTCCCAGAAATACTTTAGGTATTTCCTCTTCTCTCTGCAGTCCTAGACTCCAGATCCTGTCCTATTTTAACTGCAGTATTTTGGAGCATCTCTACTCCCCTGGATTTCTCTTTCCCACTTGTGGTTACCTGATGCCTGCTGTGTTTGAGTGCACTTGTTTTTGTTTAGAGTCTCGCTTAGCAGCATTTCTGCCACTGCTTCTTGAAACATTTTTTCCCAATTTAATCCAAGGCTAAAGGGAAAGACATGAAGAAGAACAAATACTATTCCCATCAGAAAAACCATTCCAGATTCCAAGGTGCATACACTTGAATTTTATTGTGTGCACATCTTGGGCATGCTGTGATTCATCCAGAAAAGTTCTGCCGGTGCCGTGCAGCCTCAGGAAGGTGCCAGGAACACCAGGAGGCTTCACAGTTTAACAGCAGATACCTTTGGAAGGGCATTCAGAGAAGCCAAGAGAAGGGAGTGTGGCAGCAAATTGTTGTGTATTGGGGCCTCAGCTGGAAGTGAGGGCAACTGGCAGGAAGTTGTTCTCTAAAATGAGAGCCAGTCATGTCCATCAGCTTCAATGAAGATGGCCATCCCTTCAGCAGATCCTCAGGAATGGCACTTCAGAATGGGAAAGGACTCTTCCTCAGAGCTTTCCAGTTTCTCAGACTTCCTTTTAAATCTGTTTTTTGCTTTAGAAAGCTTAGTGGCTAAAAATTGGCTAAAAACTCCAAATCTGTTTCAAGAAAGAACACTAATTGAAAAATGGGCCTTGTTTAGATTTTGGTTTTGATCAGATCCTTATCGGTGTAGATGTTTCATATTTCACAGGGCAGGAATGTTGGGACAGGCAACTTTGTTCGGCTACAGAAACGGGAAAGGAAGGCTTGTGCAGGTGAGAAAAAGTGGATTTTGAAATCAGCTATCTGGCATCTCTTGCACATCACTGGGCAGACCTCTAAGCAAAGAGAATCCGATCTGAACTTCACATTAACTGGTATTTTATGCAGCCCAGGTCAGACAATGGGGGTTACAGCAATGCAAATCAGGGTTTTCAGCATTTCTCCAGTCGCCTTTTCCATATTTCTCAGTTTTAAAACAAAATTTGTATTTGAATCCCAAGCAAACATGACAGTATCACTTAATCATCTTTCTAATAATTCCCTTTAAAAATTATTTCTTTCATTTTGTCCTCCAGCCAGGAGAATTGAGCTATAAACCAGCTTAATGCTAATTCTTCTTACTTTGACAAGGGCTGATTAAATTCATACTTCTGAATAAGCTGTTAAAAGCCACAGTTAATCAATGTTTTGGCCGATACATCCTCATTAAGAAATGTTGTTTTTTGCTGAGAAATAAACCACACTCCTTAAAAGCACACACTGATTTGCTTTGGGATCTTCATGGGGGCCAGGGTACTTACACAGCACATAGCTCACCTACAGCTGTGTGAAGTGGTTTATTCTGCTGAAAATGTGCTTTGCCTATGACTCTTCTCCAAAAAAAAAAAAAAAGGATTACTGCCCATGGGGCATTGTATTAGCAGGGCTGAGACATCCTGATTCCAAACAGTCATTAAGCAAATCAGAGGTAATTTATACTGTGGTGAAGAAACTATTGCAAAGCCTGCCAGCTGTCTGGCCCTTCCAGTATGGCTTCAGACAGGACTTTGAAGGTCGGTTCGGGAGCGTTTCTCTTACACCATGTTGTTGTTGTGACTCCAGGACAGTCGAGTTCGGAGGCAGGCCCCGATCCAGCAGAAGTTTAAACATCTGCATAGTTTTGAGCAATCCCATAGAAGTTAACGAGGCTACTTTAAATGCTTAGAATTAGGCATGTGCTTAAGAGCTTTGCTGGACAGGAGCCATGGTAAGAACCAGCCCCAACTGTGACCTAAAATTAAAACTGGAACACTTTAAAGATTAATTAAGGCCTTGTCTACATGGGAAAAATTCTTCATTGTGGCATGAGAAACTTTCTTCTCATGGCGTTTGTGGCCCAACTGGATTCAGACCATTTAAAGTGGAGTCGACTCTTACGAGGCTTCCTGACCACACTCAGGAGGAGTGGAGAGTTTGGAAATGCACCCAATGTTTGGAAGCAAATCTTTCATTCCCCAGTGCATATGAAATTTGTATGCCTTCACAGTCAGCTTTATGATAGCATCGTCCTTTCAACCCCTGGGAAAATGGCAGAGCCATTCAAGTAGCCAGAAAGCAAATAAACAGGCACACTGCACTCCTCCCTTCTTGACCACAACTATTGAATTCCCTGAGTGCCGCAAGCCGGAACTATTGTCCTTTTAAAGCCTAGGGATTTGAGGACTTGGAATCTGTGGATCTCATTCTTTGTCCCAGAAGACATCTGCTGCAGCACTCCAGAGGGGCTGTGGAGTAGACATGAACTGCATCTCATCGGTGTGTCGTCCCTTTTGTGTTCCAGAAGGGAAGGAGGGGGACTGGTGTGCATGACCAGGCCATGATGGAGTGCCAAATGTGTTCCAGCCCAGCACTCCATGCCTGGGGCACAGCACTGTGCCTGCAAGCCCAGCCAGCAGGGAATGAGGGGCAAACTGAGGCCTGTGTGAAAAGTTGTTGGTTTTGGTCTTGGATATGAAGGACCTCAACAAATCTGGATGAGAACAATGTTATATGTGCTGGCTTTAGCTCTGATGCTATTTTGGTTTTCTGTCTGTGGGAGAACTAGACCTGGGTTTGAGTGCATTTGTAAAAGCTATCTGCTTCACTGTGGCACAGAATGGAGCCTTCTTCCTTCCCGTGGGTAGAGGAGCACTGTGTCAGTGCTTTTAGAGAAATGATACACACATACCACTTTAACTTTCAAAGAAAGGCAGAGTTTTTAGGGACTCAGCATCCCTTCTGGTTTGACTACACTGAAGCTTTGTTTCCTGGGTCAGGGCTTTGTCATCTGTATCACAGCAGAGCTGGGCAAATCCGCCAGCCACCCTTCACCTTTGGAGACCAAATATTTACTTCTAGGCAGGGCAAGTCATCCTTCAGCTGAAGAAAATGCTCCGTCTGAATTAGTCAGCTCTGCTGTGGCCTGGGACTGCTTACGGTAGAAAAGAGATCTCTGGGTAGCTGAAAATGTATGTGTCTCTATTTCCAATATTTTTATATTATTTTTTTTTCATTTAATTTCTTTTTGGCTGTTAGTTGGTATTAAAAAGCCAGCTAGTGAGTAAATAGAGAGAAATAATGGAACTTAGGGCTGCTGTGCTGCCTTGCATTTATGAAGTTCAGACCGAGCAGTAATTAATCTCTGCTGGCTTCCATGTGTGTGTAAATCTCCAATCACTTTGTACAGCCCATGTACAATTTTATCCACTAAATAAATGGGTTTCAAATGTGCCATTGAGGCAGGGCCTCCTCGGAGGGTTGGAGGTGGCCCATGGAGCAGTTTGCTGCGAGGTTACAGAGGGATTTCTTCCTGCTCTTCATCCCAGTAGAGGATCACACCCCCAACTTTTACTGCAGACCTCATGGGACTTTCTTCTGTCCCTAAATTTCCTAGAGTAAAGGCTGGCTGAGACTTTTGTGAGCTCTTAAACACCCCTGTGAGAAGGCAGAAGGGTTTTTCAGGCTTCCTTTTCACCGTGCACCCACAGCTCTGCTGCCTGTGCTGAGTTCAGGTCAAGCTTTACACCACCTCCTGCTCCTTTTGTCTCACCTCCAGCAGTTTGAGATGGAGAAAACCTGAAATCACTCAAAACAAGGACCAACTTTTTTCCTGGCTTTCATTCCTTGCCCTTCTGACAGTGTGCTTGCATAAAAGCTAGGGAGAATCTGTACCCAGGGATACTGAATTTGTGGTCATTTAAAGAAACCAGCCTGCCTGGTTAATTTTCTTTTGTTTTTCAGTCTTAAATCTGTTCCTTAATGCAGACTTGTAGTGCAGTTATGAGGATCAATGGACCAGACTCCCAGCATAAAGTAATGGAGATACTCCAAAAAACCAGGCAGCTCATGGGTTTTTCCTCTGTATTTCTAGCCCATGTTTGATGGGCTAGACAGTTGTGCACAAAACACAGCAGGTTGAAAAATGAGATATTATCAATGGACCAGACTCCCAGCATAAAGTAATGGAGATACTCCAAAAAACCAGGCAGCTCATGGGTTTTTCCTCTGTATTTCTAGCCCATGTCTGATGGGCTAGACAGTTATGCACAGAACACAGCAGGTTGAAAAATTAGATATTATTTGTTACTGCTGTTACTGCTGTGATTCTCCTGTAGAAAATGACAGTGTTTCATTCAAAATTACAAGGTAAAGATTGATGAAAACCCTAAAATCCCCATGTACTCTCAAGCCATGATCCATTTAGGCTGAAACATTGAAAATTTGGAGTTTCTAATGAAATTAAAAATATGGGCACAGATAGATGAAAGTGGTCATGCTCTGCAGATGTTCTCATCTGGTTTAAAATAAATTATTTTAAACTAATTGTGGCTAAACTTTTCAGGCTTATCAATTGATCTGTTGTTAAATGGGAATTGAGGTCACTGGTATCTATACTCATGCAGAGTTACCAGGACATGTAGGAAAGTCTCCCATCCCACACGGGGCTAAAAGTAATGGAAATCAAGATCAAAAGGAGAAAAATGAGTGTGGCAGATTTGTTTATATAAATGGTTACACCCAGCATTTTGAAAAATAAATATCCTACCCAGACCCAAAAATGAATTAAAAGTTAATTGGAAACAAACAAACAAACAACCTAGCATAAATACCTTCACAGGTATTGAGGATTAAAATCTAAGCCTGTCTCAAAAGGAAAGGTGGCTAAACTGGCTTGGGGGAAATAAAAACCCATGTGAACCTTTGTCTAAAATTCCAGTTCAGCCAAACTCACATCTTTTAAGGTTCAAAAAGACCTTTTTGCTTTAATTATCCCAAGTGTCTCTGTTCCCTGGCTCAGGGTATGACTAAAAGCCATGAGAAGGTTGGTCATGGAAATCTT
Organism: Passer montanus; assembly: GCF_014805655.1. NCBI lineage: Eukaryota > Metazoa > Chordata > Aves > Passeriformes > Passeridae > Passer > Passer montanus. The sequence continues at coordinate 7,426,435 of NW_024368485.1, read as the reverse complement.
CTGCTCTTTGTTTGGTGTTAATGCAGTGTTGGTGCCTTTCAGCAACTGCTTGTTTTCACATCCCTGCCACTGGCCAGGCCAGTTTCCCTGCAGAGCAATTTCTCAGTGGAGCAGCTGCCCAGCACTGCCTCTCCAGTGGGATTCACCCCACGGCCACGAAGGAGAGCAGCTCCAGGTGCAGGCAGGCTGGGGCGCTCAGCCTTTGGCAGTGCTGAACCAGGAGGGTTTTGTCTCATGGGAGGTGTAAATGACACCAGGTTCCAGCCAGGGTCTGAGGGCTCAGCTTAGCTCTGCATTCATGGGCTGCGCTGAGCTCTTCATTCACTGTGAGCCACAGTCCAGATGTAGGTGCTGCAGGCTCCACAGAAATGGGTGGGAATATTTTGCAAACCAGGGGAGGCTTCGGCATCTGTGGCACTGACCTACTTAGCAGAAAAAGCCTCAATATTAAAATGGAATTAAATGGATGCACCTTGACCACAGTTAAGCAACACATTTAACCACATATGTCTGAAATTAGCTTTTTAATGGGAATTAGATGTTCTCAGTGAGTGGGACTTGCTGGAACACACAAGGGTCTTCATTTATGACTGGAGACAGGTATCTGTGGAGTGCAGCAGTTGCAGGAGGGTGTGATATGGCTTTAACTTGTTTTCCCTTTGGTGTTTTTCCATAGGGACAAGCAAAACACTACAGCAGAGAGGACTGGTTATAAATACTTCATCAAATTATTCTAGTTTCAGAACTTTTTCTGAGTAGACTTTCATTTTCCCATTTTTTGGCATCACCTTGAAATGATTGGATCATTTGAAATGAGAAGGGGGAAAAAGTGTTTCACTCCATGTATCCCTTCTTGTTTCTTTTGACTCTCTGGTGCTGGTGATATATTTTGAGTTGTTTGGGTCACTGGGTGTTGCTTCTATTTCTTGACTGAATCACTGTAACTGTTAAGTGTCAGAATGAAAGAAATCAAAGGGATTTAAAATATCAACACAAACTTCCAGGAAGGATTTGCCTGACTGTTAAGTGAAAAACATGGCACTCTGGTCATGAAAAATGAGAAATAAATTCACAGGTATGAGTCATGTTGGAAAGAAAAATTGTAAACTCAGCCTGGAATATTGCTGAGGCAAACCTGTGAGTGTGGGTCTCTGTGGCTGCTGTTCAGTTTCCACTAAGGAGATTTGGATAGATTTTCAGTAGTATCAAAAGCAGAAAATAAACCTTCATCAAGTGAGGATTTGCCCCCACATGTGCCATTGGAGCGTGGAAAGGCAGAAGGTAAGGGACAGAGTAGCACAAAAACCCCACCAGAATCAGGCAGATATGACAACATTGGTGAGTCCAAAACCATATCACACAAACATAAATTCAAGGTTTACTGTAGATTTTGTGTGTTACAGTAAAGTTATGTTTTCCAACCCTGTATTTGTACTTACAGGTGAGTTTCCAAAATCAACATTTTTAGAGGTGCAAGGACAAATGCACTGAAGTTTGAGTAGCTTTAAAAACATCCTGCTTATCAAAAGGTTTTGAGTAGAGGGGCTCTGACACAAGCTTTTCAATATTTCATAATTCTGGAAAAAATGAACCCTTCACCTTTCATAAAGGGCTCCATTCAGTTTGCATTCCTGTTTGGTTACCTTCTTGGTTCACTTTTGGCCTTGACCTACTTGCACATCACTGGAACACTCTCCTATAGCTAAAGCTACACATCAGGTTTGCAAAAATGACTGCACTTGAGGCACTCAGTAAATCTTCCAAGCAGCTCAAAGGTCAGATTGAAAGAAATATCTGAAATAACTCTCCAGAAAAAATGAGAAAAGAAGAACTCAGAATGTGAGCACCATAACATTTATTTCTGGCAGCCCACGCTGTTTTGTTGCTCTCTGCAAGGTGTGTCAGAATAGAGCATATGAGTATCTTTGAAATGAAGATATAAATTACCATTCCTCTGCCTTTCCCCTAACCCTCCAGTGGTGTTTTGATTTGCTGTTCTTCTTCTTCTTTCTGTTTTGATTTCCTCCGTGCTTTCTCCTTTAACTCTCCCTGCCAAGGGGGAGGCTGCTAAAATTGCCAATCCACCCTGTATATGCAGCTTTTCCTATGGGTTTTGCAGAGAACCCTGGTCCAAAGCCCATCACAGCCCTGGGGGATTCTTTCCATGCGCTTCCACGGGCTTGAGATCAAGTTGAGCACGGAGAATATTTTCCAGTGTGCATCTTTGAGCTGTCTGCCCCACCTGTTTCCCACCAGAGCCTGTCATGGGTATTAAATGTAATTCATGGCTAATTATGGGTATTTACACCTCGACCTCAAAGCCATCCGCTTCCACCTGCACGGCGGCCGCCATGGCTGGGAGCGGCGAGCGGGAGGGACGCGGGAGCAGCTGTGTTTGTTTGATCTCCTCGCTGCCAGCTCCCCGGGCTCGGGGCTGCGAGCGCGCACGGAAGCTGCTAATGGAGGCAGAACTAAAGAAATATACAGAGCAGCTCGCTGCTCCCAAGTGCACAGCCACTGCTGGAAAGAAAAGAGTGAGAACAAGAGGGAAAAGCCCGCGGAGGCTTCGGGAGCTTCCGTGTAAATACAAGCAGGCCCCATGTTGTGAGTGTTCCCTTTGATTTCCAGAATGCTGAGAGAGCTTGGCCGTAGCTTGTGCTTCCTCTGGAGGCTGGGAATGGCAGCATGACAAGGAGAAGGTGTTCCTGTGAACACCAAGCCTTTCTGAGTGAGGAAAGCCAGGGCCTCCCATGGTTAAGATGGTTTGAGACAGCAAACAAGTGCAAAACAAACAGGAACAGATTTTGTGGGGGATGTTTAGTGGGTCTGGAACCAAAAGATTCCTTTCAGGTGTGAGACATGGTGGCTTTGGGGGTTGCTTTGAGCAACCCCAAAGGGCATGAGGATGAAATATGGAGATGGTTGGGGTTTTTTTCCAGGGAAGCAGCAGCTGGGCTTCACATAACAGCCAGAGAGAGGTTTATGGATTCAGTACTAAATACTCTTTGCCTCTGCAGAGCATTCCAAGCAACTGTTGCTGAGAGTTTTCTACCCCTGTCACTGTCTGTAGGTACCTGGAGCTGCCCAAACCTGGCTTTTGTGAAAGCCAGGGACAATGGGTACATGAACCCTGGGGGTGTGGGGACTACGTTTTCAAACCTTGCTCCCCTTTTCAAACCTTGCTTGCTAAACTAGATTCCTCATCTCTGCATTTATAAACTAATTTTAAAAGTAATCTTTTCTAAGATCGGACTGTTGAAAGTGCTCCGGGCACTCAGGGTGAGCAAAGAGGGACAAAAGAGCAGAGGAATGGTCAGACTGGACCACACCAAAGGTGCAGTCTCCTGGACTCATGCAGTGTTTGTGGGTGCTCAGAGACCTGACAAATTAAATGTTTTATTGAGGTAGTCCTCAAGTTCACTATATCATTTTTAGGTCCAATTGGGGAAAACTTTTGGTTACTAAGTGCTGGAATATTGCCTATTAGTTACACTGCAACCTAAATGGTAATGAAAAGCAGGGATGGGTTCTTCCAATCATTGTTTTAATCTCTCATTCACCAAATATCACCAAAATGAAGCAGGAGTTGCTCTTGGGGTTACTCCTTCTTCTTTTTCAGTAAGTCTCTCATCTATCAGTTCACATTCAAAGATTCCTAGCAAGCCAGAGGAAAGAGCTAGTCATTTAAAAAGTGAAAAAAAAATAGTGAAATACATTGTTGGTTATGCAAATTTCTGATGAGCATCTTTCCATTTAAATTAATATTTTGGGTTATTTAGAAATGTGGATTTTCTCCCTTTTGTTTCCAAATTCAGAACCCTCATATTTATCGAGATAAATGCAGTGAAACAAATTACTATTTCCTTACATTTTTTCATGGAGAAATGTGTCCAATCAAAGCATGACCATGATAGTTGAATATCTCAGAGGGATTTAGTGTGGAAGTATTGTTACCCTCCATATTTTACAGACAGGGCAGTTCAAAGCACTTGCAAATCAGGAACTTGTAAGAGAACCCTGCTGAATCCAGCTGCCATGCTGGCAGAGTGGTGCACCTCAGTTCCCAAAATCGGAGAGCTTTGGGAATGTCTCTTTTGATAGACAACAAGAGGGAAGCAGGTATCTCTCATGTTCTGCCAGGAAATGATGGACTCAGGATCCAGTGAGCATAGCCAGAGAGTCTTGTTACTCATCCTAGAGCTGGATGGGGGCTCAGAAATCCTCAATTTGTCCTTTCTGCTTGGCAATCTCTGACCACATCATGTGATGGTCCTCAAGCTGTCTGGCTTGGTGAAGGAAAGCTGCATCTCTTTTCTCTGCACTCTTCCTGTGGTGTAACTTCCACAGCCTTGTGTTTCCAAAGCTCTTCTCTGGCGTCTTTTTTTCTCAGTTACTGCCAGGAGGGAAGGGATCAACATGAAAACTCAGCTGAGCAAGGTGTTCCGTGCAGGGCTACAGGTGCTGTTAGCATGACCTGAGATAGCTCCGAGCCCAAACCCAGATCAAAGGGGAAATGTTGGGAAATACAAATGTACAGTCTGTTTTCTGACAACTTCACCCCACACCAGCCAGCAGCTCTGCAGCCAACACTATCAACACAGAGCAGGAGACACATCCCACACACACAAGCGGGGTCGGAAATAGCAACCCTTTACCGGGAATGGGTTTGAATAGGAGAGAAAAATTCAAGGAGCAAGTTGTCGAGGGATTTCAAGGGACTACATTTTCCAGAAGCAAATTTTAACTTGTGGCTCTTTTCTTCTGTTTTTTTGGGTTGTTTTTTTTTTTTTTCTTTTTTTCTTTAAATAATGTTTTCTCATTGGCTGATTATGATCTTTCCAAAAGGGAAAAAAAGGGGCCCTGCAGCACACTTGGTCTGAAGGCTCAAATTAGGAGTTATCAAGAATCTCCCTGTAGCCAAGCAGCTAATTCCAGTGGCAGAACAAGAGAGCTTCTGTTACCACACTGTGCTGAACTCCTGCTGCTCTTTCCATGACAGGTGTGGGCCCAATACCTGTTTATCAAGGGTCTTACTTATATAAAAGTAAAAAGTTCAGGAAACTAAAAAATCTGAGTCACTGTCTGCTGAACTCCCAAATAAAATAGTTTTATTTTCCAACCAACCCAGTTTTCCTTATTTAAGCCCAAGGAAAAGAAAGAAAGTAAAAAAACTTGCTTTGAACCCTGACCTTTGGAGGTGTATCCCCCCCTGGGTGATTCATCTGTTTACCTTAGGACAATTAAATGTGAGTCAGTTTAAATAAACTTTAAAAACCAAAGGAAAAATATGCTAAAAACAGACCTGACCCCACCCCTTCTCCTACTAGGGACAAACTGAGAAGTATGAAAAAATGCAACTCAGATCACATTTTCAGGAAAATCCTAAGGAATCCAGAGTGAGGTGGCAAGTCATGGTGAGGGGCAGGAGCTGGAAGGTGGAGCTGCTCCAGGATGGATTCTGTGGTGTCCCCACACTGCCACCAGCAGCAACTGGCCACCAGTAATAAGCTAATGCAGGGGCCATCAGAGTCGTTAACCCCAATGCAATATAGTTAAATGCTTCACCCTTAGGCTACCAGTCAGTGGCTTCAAGGAATTTCGGTTCAGTAATGTCCTGACAGCTTGAAATATTTGGCACTGATAGCAGCACTGCTGTCTGGGGAAAGGCAGCAAGGACCCAGGGGTTTGCAGCAGATAAAAATGGAGATAAAATCACCAGAGACTTATTAGCTGAGGGAGAGGGGGAAGAGCAGGAACGAGCCCCCTCTGTAAATAAAGCAGTGCTAAATGCTGAATGTCAGGGTTTATGCCTACAAGAGAGGAGGGAGCTGGAGGACGTAGCTCGAGGAGACCATTAATGGAAAGAATCAAAGCTGCTCTCGAGCCCTTGGAGCAGGATTTCCAGGGCTCTTAGCAGGCATGTGTCGGCTCAGAGACTGCCCAAAAAGTGGTGGAATTGCACTAAAACAGCCCTGGCTTTGGGCAAGTTTTTCACTGACTTTTGGTTTCCAAGTTGCTCAAGTACCTTCAAATCTCACTAAGACCAGAGGGAAAAAAAGTGTGAGGAAAAGCAGGAGATCATCCTACGGGTGGTGTAGGGAAGCCCCAGGCACTCTGTGAAATTCATAGTGGAGCCCTGGGAAGTGGGGACATGGCTGAGGAGGCAAAGGCTCGAGCAATTCCTCACTGTTATTCTCTGAGTTCAGGCATCCCTCAGTGCCTCTGTGCCAAGGGGGACAGTCACCCCTCCTCCCCCAGCACCCAGAGGTGGCAGCAGGGAGAGGTGCCACAGAGGTTCAGAGAACATTCTCACCTTTGTCAAAACACACACTTTTGTTTTGGAGGCGGGGAAGAGACCAGGCTGTTTTCTGCCAGGAGGATTTAAAACAATCTCAGGAGTTTATTTCCCCAGATTAGTGACCAAGTGATCTCTAATGATACATGAAAGCTTAGGGGTTGTACCTGCTGGACATTTCAGTGCTGGCATTGCTCCTGACAGTGATGAGTGGTCAGCCTTCCCATGCCCAAAGGGGCTGCAGAACAGCTGGACAGGGACTTTTTACAAGGACCAGTGGCTTCAAACCCACAGAGGGCAGTTTCACATTAAGAGGAAGTTCTTCCCTGTGAGGGTGGTGAGGCTCTGGCACAGACTGCCCAGAGAAGCTGTGGCTGCCCCTGGATCCCTGGAAGTGTCCCAGGCCAGCTTGGACAGGACTTGGAGCAACCTGGGGTAGTGGAAGGTGTCCCTGCCCGTGGCAGGGCAGTTGGATCCAGGTGGTCTTCGAGACCCAACCCATTCCACAATTCTATGTTGAATTTTTTTTTTTGATCCTGAGATTCAGGGTATGCACGGACTCTCCTGGCTGTGGTCACCACAAGTTGATACTGGAAACTTCAGGTGCAAGCATGAAATGGAGAACAACAGCAATCCACCAGCACTGGCTGAGGTTCTTCCAAAATGCTTTTTCCCCATCTCCTCATAGTGATGATCTCATGCTGGAGAGGAGCTGTGAGAAAGTAACATGAGAGAGGGAGGTGGTGATAAAGAAACTGCATGAGAAATGGAATGGGTCCTCTGTTCCTCAGCAGGCAGGGATGGGATTGTCAGTGTCTGTAGCTGTCACATCCCTTCCCAGGCAGGGATGGGATTGTCAGTGTCTGTCGCTGCTCCTTCCCCTGCCCAGGGTGAGCAGCCCTGCACCATCTGCTTTGGCACCTGTGTACAAAGATCACAACAGGAGCCAGCACTTACAAAACCCATCATCATCCACTTCTTGGAGCATTTCATTTCAAGGAGTGCAACCAGGCATCCCTCACAGTGAGCAGGTGTGCTCCTGAGGACCCGGGAACAAGGAAATCCTGGAAATACAAATTTCACGGGGAGGAGGCTGCGTAAAGGCAGGTGTTGTTCCCAAACAAGAAGTCTAGCTGCATGGCTGGGGCTTTGTGAGTGACAGGGCTCAATGCAAACCTGCCAAGCTGTTCTCTGAGCCTTCCCTGGGAGCTCCTCTTGGTTTTAGAAAGGGCAGAGTATGCACAAAACATAAAACATGGGACCTTGTGAGGTAGAAATGCAGACTTCCTGCCTAGGTCTTCACTGGTGGAAAATATTTTGGGGGTTATAGAGGAGGCAGAGCTGTCTCATGGGGAGCTGTGGATGCTGGGAGAAAACTTTGGAATTCATTTTGTGCTCTTAGAATGTTTTTGAAGTGAAAAGTCTCTTTTGTGCAGACTTTCCACTGCTAAAAGCTTGTGTATCAGTTAACTGAGCATCCAGAGCTCTGGCAGTGGGAACACTGGGTCAGCTTGCTGCTGATGGGCACAAATGGGTGTAGCTGGGACAGCTGGCCCAGAGCTAAACCCTCTGCTATCACACTCTACCAAACAAAAACCATCCTGCAAACCAAGTCACTGTCATCAGGCATGACACACGAGTCTAAACTATAGCTTAGGGAAATCACTAATTATTTAATGCATCAAGAAACATGGAGCAAAGCCACCTGTGTGTCCATAAAAATTGCTCACACAGGGAGGGTCCTGCTCACAAGCCAACTGCACAGACTGATAGCCTTTGGGAGCCAGGTCTGTCCTTTTGGTTTGGAAAACAGGACCTTACCCTGCACCGCGATCTGGTAAATGTTCTGCAAGGCCAAACACGTGGACTGTGGAGGTATTTTTAAATCACAGACAAACCTAAGAAAGCATCAATGGGCTGGCAGGAGATTTACGGGCAGGGAAAGGAGTAGGTTTGCAGTAGGATTGCAGTGCTCTCCAGCAGGGAGGTTGCCATAACACCGTGTGTTGTTGAGGCTCGGGAGTGATGTAAAGGCACTGTAGAACATCTCTGCTGTCAGAATACGTAGCTGTGGGATACGCTGCCATCTCGCATCCCGCATCCCACTTCCCGCATCCCGCATCCCACTTCCCGCATCCCGCATCCCACTTCCCGCATCCCGCATCCCACTTCCCGCATCCCGCATCCCACTTCCCGCATCCCGCATCCCACTTCCCGCATCCCGCATCCCACTTCCCGCATCCCGCATCCCACTTCCCGCATCCCGCATCCCACTTCCCGCATCCCGCATCCCACATCCCTCATTCCACATCCCGCATCCCGCATCCCGCATTCCACATTCCACATCCCACATCCCACTTCTCGCATCCCGCATCCCACATCCCACTTCCCGCATCCCGCATCCCCCATCCCCCAGCGTCCGCCGCCGCCGCCGCGGGGACTCCCCCGGGAAGGGCAGGGGAGCATCCCCCATCCCGCATCCCACATCCCGCATCCCACATCCCACTTCTCACATCCCGCATCCCACATCCTGCATCCCGCATCCCGCATCCCACATCTCACTTCTCGCATCCTGCATCCCACATCCCACATCCCACATCCCACTTCCCGCATCCCGCATCCTGCATCCCACATCCCGCATCCCACTTCTCACATCCCGCATCCCACATCCTGCATCCCGCATCCCGCATCCCACATCCCGCATCCCACATCCCCCTTCCCACATCCCGCATCCCACATCCCCCTTCCCACATCCCGCATCCCACATCCCCCTTCCCACATCCCGCATCCCACATCCCCCTTCCCACATCCCGCATCCCACATCCCCCACCCCACATCCCGCATCCCACATCCCACTTCCCGCATCCCACATCCCGCATCCCACATCCCCCTTCCCACATCCCGCATCCCGCATCCCACATCCCACATCCCGCATCCCACATCCCACTTCCCGCATCCCACATCCCGCATCCCGCATCCCGCATCCCGCACGCCGCCGCCGCAGCGCTCGGGCCGCGCCCGCCGCTGTCAGTAGATGGCGCCGTTTCTATGGCCTGTCCGCCCGGGCATTCCCGAGGGAGCGGCCCCGCCGGGAGCGGCGCTCAGGAGCGGGAGCCGCTGAGATGGAAACCCGCTCCCCCGGGGAGAACCGCCCTGTCCGCAGGCCTCGGGTCCCGCACTCTGGGGGTCTCTGCTCAGCAGCTCCTTGCGCTTGTGCTCGGGGCTCTTTGCTCAGCGTGCACGCCCGGAATGTGAACCGGGCCGTGGGGCCCACGCACAGCCGGCATGCAGGTGCCAAGGTGATCACATGGGACTTGTGTTTGGGGAGAGTCAAAGTGCCAGGGATCACCAGGAAGGCTGTAAAATAAGATACTCTGTCCACCCTGCATGTTTATGAGTTCAAATTCATCCCTCACTCTTTTCTGCTCCAAGCTCCTTTATTCTATTCTAAAACTCTATCATTTGCTGTCACACCTCCTTGATTTGTTTAGGCTCCACACCAGCATTACATTGGAAAATTATTTCAGGCTATTTGGTCATCGTCACTTACACAAAATGGATCCCAGCTCCTTGCTACAGGACTTCCAGTTCTGCAGGCTGGACAGCTTGCTGCTTCTGAGCACATGGAGGAAAGGTGTGAGGGTGTGCAAAAAGGATAAAACAGAGTCCTGGATTCCTTCCATGCTCTGTGGATTTATGCTGCACGTCTAGCAGAGGGACTTCCAGAAGGGTCTATTGTAACATGGTCCCTCAGCATTCAGATTTACTGCCCCCATTATCATAGTCAGCCTCCTAACTGGAGAGAGCATCCTGGGATTAAAGCCCAAGACAATTACTGGGCTGTTAGAAAACTCTTTTAAATAGTCCTACCCAGCCATTTCTTCATTAGGTAATGGCCAACTAGAATGCTCCAGCCTTGGCTCTCAGACCTCATCATTAATGACCTCAAGACAGGTGAGATCGGGGAGTTTGAAGGGAATTGCTTTGCACTTAGCAGCCATTAGGTCAGGAGAGCTTTACTGACACGCTGTGTGTTTACACAGCTTCCAGCAGTTCAAAAAGCCAAAGGAGGATCACAAGTCTATCTTCAAGCCAAAAGGGGAAAAGATTGACACAGGGTTGTAATCATCAGAGTCTGAAAAAAGCCTTCTTGTCTGTTTTTAAGCGTGTTCAAACAAGACGTGACTCTTTGTACAACAGGGGCACAGGGAAGGTGGGCAAATGCCATTCTTGTGGTTTAATTAAGGGCCTCAATGAGGATCTAACAGATGCAGTGTGAGCCGTGCCTAGTGGGTCTTGCATGTGTGTCAGGAGGGAGGGAAAGAGGGGGGTACCAGGGAGGGTGGAAAGGGTGTGGGAAGTGAAGGACGGTGTGTGGCAGCTGTTCACAGCAAATACTATTCTAGCTCATGGCTATGTGTTCCAGCCCTGTTGGAAAATTACATCTAAATAACAGATCACGAAAGAGCAACCCTGACAAGGCCTGTAATTTAGTCCCAAGAGGAAATTCTTCATTCATCAACTGTACAAGAGACTAAATTAGTTCCCTGCTGGATGAGGCTTTGCTGGCAGTTTGCTCTGCAGGCCAGCCCTACCTTAGAGCAGGTCCTGCTGGGGAGTCACTCCTGCTGGGCCATACCTCTCCCACCCACTGCACTGAGGGAGACAGCACCCTCCAGGCCCAGGGCTTCATCCTCACCTGTGTTTGGGGGGTTGTGGGGTATGACTGGCTGTCTGAGGTAGCTGGACAAGAGGGTTGCAGTGAGGGTGAGCACGCTGTGCCCCATGCTGAAGAGTCACCCAAAGGCAGCCTTCTCTTCCATCAGTGCTCCTTGTAGTAGGTTCTGCTGCTTGGATTAGAAGCACAGGGAAGGATGGTGTCCTGCTGTCATTGTCACAGCAAAGCTCTTGCACAACTGCATGTGCTGGTGCCCAGATCTCTCTGCTTTCTTGTGCTGTCTGGCCAAGGAGGGGGCACCCAAAAGGCCTCCTGGCTGGAACAGCTGGTGCTGTGTAGGAATGGAGCCTCCCATGGTCTGTGGGGCTCCGTTCCTACACATAGAGATGTGTGCACAGATCTATTGCATGGCAACAGCAAGTTTTTTTAAGTATTGACTCAGCTGATTTCCAGTTAATGCTTCCCCTGAGCACAAAAGCAATGTGTGTTTAGTTTCTTCCTTTACAGGTATTGCTGTTTCTCAGGTGCAGTTAGCAGCTCTCCAATTCCAGAGGCCTGGCATGTGGGTGTGGGAGAATAAATCAAAGACACCCCAAACTGTGAGAGGTGTCCTGAGCAGTTAAACGTGGCTCAATAATTTTCTTCTCTGTGCGTTGAATCTGGTTCTGCCACTTTCACTCATGCTAAGAAGTATCACTCTCAGGGATCCATCCTATTTGTATTTGGAACTAATGAAAACACCATGGGAAGTCAGGAGTTCTTCAGGATCAGCCCCAAGTTGTAATAACAGAGTACATTAGTGCAAGAGGACTGGCTGTATTTGCTCAGAGAGCTCTGAAATGTTGTCCCTCTACCTTAAGTTCCCTGGGTTCAGAGACATTCTGCTATGCTAATGCAAGTCACAGCCTGGTTTGCATGTTCAAAAGTTTATCCTAGATAATACTTTCTTCATCATTGTCTATAATGTCCAGTACTTCCACCCAGCATCTTCTTTAACCTATGGATCAGTTCCAGGTGTTTTCAGGATAGTAGGAAAAAAAGTTACAGGTAATTATGTATTATTTCTGTCAGACTGCTTTGTTTATGTCTGGAAATATAGGGACTTCTGTCTGCTTCGAAACAAGCTGGTCATCTGCATGCCTTTATTCTTATAGTCCTTGAGTCCTGTTTTGATGGTCTCAAGGTATGTGGTCACTGTGGTTTTCTATAGCGATGCATCTTCCAGGTAGCTGCATATGAAGACATTGCACTTTTTTTAATTTTATTTCCTTTTTTTCCATTTCTCTCAGTTTCATTGAGGGTTTTTTTGCCTGGTGTTAAGGGATGTGAATTGTACATGAGATGCTTCCCTTCCCCTTCCACTCTTTAGAGGAATGCTCCTGTTACATCCCCACTTACTCACCCTACTTGCAGATGAAACGCACCTACACTTTCCAAACTCTCTGCTGAAACCTTTCTGTTGTTTGTCATTTCATTTCTTCTCTACGCCCTCTTCTGAGCCCATTACAGCTGTTCCTCAGCAATAAGGGTATGTTGGCAAGTACAGTGAACAGCTTCCCCTTTGGTCTGAGAGTTAAATCACTATTTAAGGCCTTGTAGGACGTTTTCCTTTAGGAGGAGCCATGGATGACACAAGCCAGGTATGCACCTTGACACAGCCTGTTTATTTGCAAAGAATGCTCATGCCTGCTGGGCCCCAAACACAACAGGAGCAAACAGTGGAAAGTCCTGTCGCTGGCAGGAGTCTGTCCTGCCCATCCTTTCTGAGCCACAGGGATCTCTGCTGCTCTGCTCACCATTTGCTCCTTTCCCTGCCACACACCTCCTCCTAGGCCTTGCCAAGCTGTGCTCACATCCTTTCAGGAGCAGCTGGGTAATCCCACCTCTGCCCAAAGATTTGTCTTGGGATCAGCCCTTGGCAGGGACGGTGGCTCCTATTGTTCCCAGCTACCTCCCTACATAAATGACTTTCTCCTTTCACACACAAAAAAGAGACATCTGACACCCGCTGGCTTTGTGCAGAGCTGTTATTTGCTACAGACCAATGACCCAGTTGAAGGCAGCCATTAACTCACATTAAAGAGACCCCATTACTAGAATATGTTCAGTCTGGTTTTCTGTCACATCTTTCTCCTTCTTAATACTTTATTTATTTATTTGGCTTGCTGTGCCATGTATGGAGAATTTTCTTTCAGCTCTTTAGGCTAAGTTCTCCCTGGCCACAGGCAGAAACAGGGCATATGTGTGCCAAATGCAAATTTTCCCTTGTGCTTTGTAGGAGGCATTACCTACACTTGTCAGCAGTGAATTTTTTCATCCAATTTACCTGCTGCTTCTGAGTTTCCCTGTGGTCTTCACCTCTGCTGATGATACTAAATCACTGTTCCCATTGGCAAATTTTCTGGCTGCTGACCCATTTTCTAGGAAGGTATGTCTGGATGAAAATTTGTCATGTTTGGGTCAAAGTCCATTTCTGGACAAAACTGTTTTATAGGATTGTCCTTTCTAGCGTTGAGGCTAAGCCTGGGGCTCTACTGATGTGTAATGAGCTGTGTAATGGGACCTCCTCTCTGGTCAGATAGCAGAGCAAAGCTGTTTTGGTAGCAAAGTCAGAGGGACCAGAGGTGAAATCTCAGGAGACAGGAGGTGTCCAGCTCAGCTGTGCAGCCCAGTCCCCTTGCAGGACTCAGCAAAGCCCTGCAGACTTCTCAGCCCATTCCCACTTCTCTGTCCCACAGGGTTCTCCTGAGCATTAACCATCACAGGCATTAACCATCACCTCATCTTTCTTTTGTACTGAAAGAAAGACTCTTCAGTATGTCTACATGAAAGAGCCCTAAATGAACAGAAGTGGCCTATGTGGGGCTGTGTGGCAGCGCTGCAGCACCGAGGATAAGTTACAGTGGCTGCCTGACCCTGACAGCTGGTACAGTGCCTAAATGCAGGGCATTATTACTGCTACAGCAGAGATGGCAACAGGCTCTCCTGTGTCCTCAAAGTTTCCTTGCTTTTATATCGTCTCATACCTGGCACATCTAACTGGTACCTTCTGCTGCTTGCTTTTTTTTTTTTCCTAAAGTATTGGTTGGACTATGAAAAATGTCGTGGTTTCAGCTGAAGGTCAGGCAGCCCACAAAGCACGGAAAGAGCGCTGCTCAAATTCAGTTCCTCACCACATTTATTGCACTGAACTCGCTTTCCCTTTTGCCTTGGCCACGCAGGAGTAAATGAATATCCCGTTCCATAAAACAGCAATCAAGAGCACAATTTTCACCTCCTCCTAAGAGTTAGAGAGTAATAGGGTGCCACAGCATTTTCACAGGGTATTTAGAGTGAAATGGCAGAGGCTGTTTTAGCTCTCAGCTGAGAGGGAGGAGCTGAGTCCTGGGATGCTGAGACTCACGCCGGAGGTCACATACCTTCTTGTCATGGGCTGAGACCAGATACCCTAAGTACTGACCTCTGCTCTCTCCATAAGAGCACTCTTCCTTTCAAGACAGGAGCTGCTGAAAGCTGATCTCGCACGTCCAGGTGAAATTGTCACCTAGCAGCTCCTTGGAAATATGAGTTCTTCCTCTTGCTGGGAACATCTGGGGGTAGGACCTGGATTTCATGCTGGTCTTTTGATATTATAGTTAAAACAATATCCTTGGGAAGCTGTTGAAGCTGCTGACTCATAACCTTACCCTTTACATGACTAGCAGCTTTCATCTCAAATTTCTTTACAGTGAGGACCAGAGGTTCTCCTCAAGCCCAGGCCTGAAAAGTGAGCACTGCTTGCTAAATGGAAGAGCAGCACCTTCAGCAGGCCCAGCCCCAGCACTTCCAGAGTGTCCCACCAGTGTGTGCCACCTCCTCCCAGAGATGGGGTTGTGGCAGCAGCAGCTCTGCAGGGTTACCTCAGTGACTATCTGTGTGCTGGCACATTATTTTGTGGTATGGCTTCACCCTGGGTTTTCCTCATTTGTGCAAAGAGTGACAGCCTCCTGCAGTGTAACTTACTTTATAAAGGCTGAAAAGTGCCCAGCTGGTGTCAGCCCTGGGCCCTGGCCAAGAGGGAGTTCATGAACCTGTGAGCTTGTAACTGGCCCCAAAGCCTGTAAAATACTGTGCAAAAACACAGCCTGTGAGCTCTTTCCTTGCACTGCAACCACATTCTACTGTCAGGAGACTAAAGCTTCCTTTCCCTTCCTCCTCTTTTCATTCCAGGACACAGCTACGCTTTTAACTGATTGCTTGAAAGGGGCTGCATGTCACCCTGAGGTGACATTTCTAGCTCAGAGCAAGCAGACCATTGGCTGTGACACATGACAGCACTTCAGGGGCTTCCACAGATCTGTTCAGGTTTGGATATTTGTTACGGAGGGCTGGACTGTCCCACAAGTAGTTCTCCATAGGGATGCAGTAGGAGGGGTGCTCCTGAGGAGCTCATAGTCCCTGCACACCAGCTGGACACCAGCACAGTCATGTTGCCTAAAATGAGGTGGAATGGGCGATGTGAAAGTCTGTGACAGCAGGAACTTGGAGAAAAATTTTCTGTCCTTGCATCTGACAATGTGACTGCAGCCTTTTCTTTCAATAATCTCAACCTGTGCAATAGCTGCAAAGGATAAAAGGGTATTTGTGGCCTTCCAGCTTGGACTGGAAGTTTCTCTGGGCAGCACTTAACAGCATGTAAACCTGTGAGAACTTACTTCAGCTTCTGGGTGGTAAAACAGCACAAACGTGATTTCCTGAAGGGGATCTGAGTGGCTTATGGGGAATGGTGTGTGGAGGGACTGGAGGAACTCCAGTGTTCTGCTGAACTGGGATTACCACTCTTTTCTCCAACCCCCCTTTGCCACACCACTGCAAATCTAGGTAGTAAAAATAATAATAACTGCGGTCGTGTCTAGGGTAGAAATGCTTTACTGTGTGTGCTATAATGGCAAAGCCCTCCCTGCCTGAGCACAGGTACCCAGGGAAAGCTGTGCTTTGTATCCACACCCTGGGAGCCCGCTGGTCACCCAGCCTGAAGCCCAGCAGACTGACCAAAGGGCCATGGCCATGGCTGCCCTCCCTGCCCAAAGCAGGGGTTTGGGAACACAGGAAGGCAGCCCAGGTCCCTCACCTCCCAGTCAGTTGAATGATCACTGTGGCAAACAAATCCCCTCAGTAGCCTGAAAAAAATCTCAAGTAACTCATTCATTTTTTCAAGAGTTGCTACGACACAAATGCTTCTTTTAACCATGGGGAATAAAGGAGGTAACCATATCTGCTTGTGTTTGAAAGACATAGACACCGTGGACTTATAATTGCATGCACTCATGTTTAGCATCATTATCTTTCTCATTTTATCTTTTTTCCATGAGAGCTTGCCCCACAGCGTCTTTCCACTGCCAAATCTGTAGCATTTACATTAGAGCACTTTAACAAGACAGGAGTATGTGTCAGGATCTGCAGCTTGGACTGCAGTGACAGCTCTGGATGGATCATGCTCTCCTGTCTCCTTTTGTGATGCTCTGTGGAAAAGGGGTTTATATATATAAGGCATGGCATGAATCAGCTATGAATTTCTCAGCCAGGTCTCTGTTTTCTTCACACCTGAGGACAAGGGCCAGGATGTTTGGCTCTGCAGAGCATCCCAGGGTATTTAGGAACTCATGCCACTTGGATTTCAGGGAAGGAGGAGCCCCATTGTTTTGGAAGCACTTGCACCATGTCTTTCCTGTGAGCTTGCTCCAAAAGGTTCCTTCATGTGGGCATGTGGAGAAGCTGATATTTGACAGAGAGCAAGAATAAACCACCTTAATTGCTGATTATCTCAGATTCTGTCTTTAGAGGATGGATTATGGCATAAAATAGGGTGGTATTACTGCTGGTTGTTAAAGCAAGAAGGAAGGGGACAGAACTGCTGCTCTTTTGGGGAACAAGGTAAGTTTGTTCCCAGTGATGGAAACAACTCAAGCAGACTTTCCTGTGCTCACTCCACTCATACCCTTTCCATGACCGTAAAGCAAAAAGAGCTTTGTACATGCAAAAAGGCAAAGGGCAAGGTGAGAGTTTTGCCAGCTGTCATTTTTCACTTGATTCCCTTATTTTCATCACTGTGTAAAACCTGGCTAGATAAGCCTATCATAAACAAGCTGTGTTTGCATATGTGCAGGCATCTGTGCACTGGTCATACCCTGATCCTCAGAGGCTTTGCTAAACTATGGAAGGCTTACCATGACATATCTTGCTTTTGAAAGAGCAAATGGGTATACAAACCTGAGTCTGCTCCCAGTCCCAAAGAGCCATTCCTTGTGTAAAAGGCTGAGAGGATAAGGGGATGGATTTTGGGTGCCAGTGCTGCATGACCTCATAGGTTGGGAATCGGCACAGACACCAAATGAAACTTCTCTCCCTAATCAGGTTGGAAATTGATGTTGAGATAACAGCAGTTTCCAGGGTCTGGTTAGTATTTTAAGCCTCTCAAAAGTCAAATTCAGTCCTCATGTCTGCCCTTGCAACGCACCACATCTTGCAGAGTGAATTAAATTAATCTGAGAATAAAATTTTACCTCACTATTAGTGAGTCCTTTAACTTAGTGGCAAAGCCCATGAAAACAAAAGTAAAAATTTGGATATTTTTCAAATTTGAATACTTGTCCATTATTATTCTTTTGCTCGTTATCATTAATGAGTTTATTAGTGCAGTTTGAGAGAGGAAACCTGACAGCAGTTTGAGATTGCATTCATTTCTTTGCAGTGCCCTTGGGTTGGGGACCTGGGGTTGTGTGCACAGCTAGGGATGCAGTTGGTCAGGAGCTGCCTCTGACAGCAGCCAAGAGAAACCATTTTTGAGGAGGTAAATGTGCAACAGGTACCTAAAAACCCATCCTCTAAGCAGTAGATTAAATGTAGATTCTATGCTCTGAAAATTCAAAGGTTTTATGCCTTCAAAAGCTTTTGTTTACTTGCTATTTGTGGCTATTATATTTCTGTAATATTCCCCTTTGTATCTATTGTGTTTATTGTTTTCCTATAGATAGATGTGGGGTTTTATTATTCTTTGCACTGTATTCATGGTGACAATGCAGGGTGAAGAATGGCACTACCTAGATTTCTGTTCCATAGAAAAGTATTCCTTTCAGATTGTAAGCTCATTGTTCATGCTATACAGAAAGAAAAAAAAAGAAAAATAGTTCCAGTCTACTTTCCCAGCACTGCTCCTTATTTTATATGCTTATATTATCTCCTTTCGCTCATCTTCTCATTCATGTAGTCTCTACCTGGAGAGTTACAGGCATTTGACCCTGCTGGTGCATGGAAAGCTGTGCAGTCCTCTTGGAGTAGATGCAGGACACATTCCAGGATCTCTTCTTTTTTCTTCCTCCTGAAATATGTTATGCTGACATAAAGCAACTAAATGTTTTTAGGGGTTAAACTTTAAGGTGTGAATCCATTTTAAGAGAAATTATGCCAGACATTTTTACATTTTCTTGATGTTATCTTCATGAACTATAGAGTTAGGGAGCCTCCTCCTAACCACCAGGAACAGGAATATCTGTTTCTGCTGCCAGAACGGCAGGACAATGCTGTCACTTGGGCTGCAAAAGAGACATAGTCCTGAATCTCAGACCAAGCCTGGGATAAACTGTATAAATGAATCTGAATTAGTTTTCAGGTTTGGAAATATATTATTTTTAGTAGAACAGTGAGCCCAAGCACAAACTAAAGTTAGATTTAATTGCACCCATAAACAACACATGCACACTTATGTGTGTGCATGGGTTGCACATACATGTGTGCCTCAAAATGAGCCTGGTTTGAAAGTTTTTAAAGGCCTTCCCACCTAGAGAAAGCAGCAAAATAAATCTAAAAGGTGCATGAAAGCAGCAATCACTAACAAGCACTATCACTGATGAACATGCTTCTTCATGAGCTCTGCAGTGTCCACAGCTCAGAGGAGCTACTAATGAACCTTATCTTTGCGTGAGATAATGGTTGGGACCAAAAAGGGGGGGCGGAGGGGAATTTGACCACCCACAGAACAAATGCTATTATCAAAGTGCAACTTATGCCCCAGAGCAAACTTACTTGCTGGAGTGACATTTCTTCTTGGCATTTCATCATCTTTGCTAGGTGAGGATCTTGGAGGAGGAGGGGAAGGAGAGAGGGAGGGAGAGAGGGGGGAAAAAATAGCCCAGCTGACATTTGAAGCAAGTAAATAACCTCTGCGGGGAGGCAGCTGGAGTGGTGTTTCCACTCCTAACGTGTAATTCCCATGGCACTGGACATGGGTCGTGTGGGGCGGGGTGTGGAGGGAGGAGAGCAGGGCACTGTCCCCGTCCCTGTCCCCAGGGTGGGCTGGGGAGGCTCTCGGCAGAGCCGGAAATCGGAGATCAGCCTTGTCAGGTCATATCTCATCAACAGCAAGGAGCTGCAGAAACAGCAATCCCCTTCCCACCGAAGGTGCCATCGCTTCCCGTGCGCCCTGGAACATGAAATCAGCTCAATTGAGTGAAAAAGGCAACAGGTCCTTGCGCTGTTCAGCAGGCTGGGATTTGATCACCCATGACTCTTTGGAGAAGTCAGTGGTGAGCAGCGCTCACTGCTTCAGGGGCAAAAGAAATGAGCACTTCAATCTCTCTTGGAGGTCCTGTAGGATTATGAGAGCAGTTGTGTGTGTTCAAAAGGAACATCTGCTTGTTTGTACCAGCCTAGGAATCCAGCTCTATCTCACAGCATCTCTCAAGAGGACACGTGCTCTTCTGAAGCAAAACATTGAAGTTGCAATCAGTTGCCCATAACAGTGCAAAGATGGAGATAAAACAAGGTGTCCCTGCAGGCACTGCACAGCAAATCATTTCTGTCCAGAAATGGATAACCAGGAATAGCCCTGTCATCTCCCCATGAGACCCAGTCAGATCCCAGATCCATTTGGCATGGGCTTTTCCTGCCTTCACTGCCATGGAATTGCACAGAACCAGTAACAAACATGTGCCTGTAGAAAACATAATATCATTCTTCTGTGCTAGCAGATAAGAATGAAAATGAGGCTTAAGCTTTCAAAACACCATCAAAACAAATGTGAAATTAGAGTCATGCACAAGATTTCTTGGAGGTATGTTTGTCTCAAACATATGAGTATTAATTGTTGTATGAGCAGCAATTAGGCTCAGCACAGGTGAATCTGAGGATGTTCTGCAGCAGTTGTGCCCAGGGGCAGTACAGTAGTGGCACCACTCACATGATTTCTGCAAAAATAGTGCCCTGTCAGCTGCAGCTTCACAGAAAGAGCTGCACTGAAGAAAGAGAAACAGGAATGTATTGGTCCAAAAAAGAAAGTGAACTGGGAATTGCTGGTTTGTGTGCTTGGTACCTGGCTTCTGCCTCCCTGTGCTTCTTGTGGCCATGAAGTTGCTTCCCACTCCCTTATTGGAGATTTCCATAAGATGTGAATATCAAATCAAACTGAAATTTCTAGGGCCTCTTGTTGCCTTTGGATTGCAAAGCTCACTCAGTTACTTACACTGTTCTGCTCACGTTCAAGGGCTGCAGCAGTGTGTCAGTGGCATGAAATGCCATTCTTTACCATCCTGCCTGGACCTCAGCAATGTGCTGCCAGGGCAGTCAGCTCCTGGACTCTGGGGATTGATAATATTTCAAACCAAAATGCAGTCCATATCCCAGAGCTCTTCCCCTGGGCCATGGCATGCCCTGTGGTCTGTGGAATGTTGTGGTACAATGGCGTGGGAATTTGCTCGCCAGTGGGGCTCACTGAAATGCTCATGGTGGAAACTGCTGCAAACCAAGTCACCTCCATGGATTCATGCAGTCATCATGAATCATTCTTTACTTGAATAAATGTTCGTGATATCCAAAGGTCAGGACTTATCTTCCCCATCTTGTTTAAAGTCCTGTTCTGTGACAGTTTTAGAGCTGCTCAAACTAACCTTTAGAAGAAAATAGGTCTAAAAACTGGTAGCTTTCAGTGTTTGTTTTCTCTTTCCATGAAGCAAAAATGTGCTTATAAAATATTTCCAAGCTTTGCTAAACATTCATACAGTTCTAGTTGTTTTCCATTGATTCTTTCACACGTTGTGTTTGTTGTCCAAAGTGATGGTCGAATTGTTTCCCACTGGGAATATATTGACCCACATGACTTTGAGAGAACTAAAGATCGCTCTTCATCCCAATGCAAAAATTCACTTTTCTCAAATAAAACAACAAACACCACTAGTGTGTGAAAATACCTAAGAACTGAGCATACCCCATGTAGAAAATGTTTTTGATGAGGAAATAATAATCATGAAAAATTTGCTAAAGAAGGTAGTATCAACAAGGTCTGTATCCTCCTGAGAATATTTTTTTAAAACATTGAATGATTTTTCACTTCATTTGTTATGAATATTACAGCCTCCACTATCCCAGTAGCTACAAGTGTCTTATAACTTCAGAAAAAATATACTTTCACTGGACAGCTTTCAAATTAATCTTTGACTGCGAGGAAATTGAGCTTGTTGCATTTCTGCAATTCTTCCCCCTTGAAAGGCAGCAATGAGGATATAATGAAAACCTCTTCATCTCTCTAATTAACTGTCTTGTGACCAAACAAGAGAGGGGCAGGAGTGGAAATACCCAACCCGGTTAGGTAATTGCTGATAATCACAAAGCTGCAGGCTGAGGGCTTGGGAGCTGCGGCCGCCTGGGGCTGCCGGCCCGGTTATCTGCTGGCATTGTGCAGCGGGGCCGGGAGCAGTGCCCCGCCCTGCCCTGCCCCGCCCTGCCCTGCCCTGCCCTGCCCTGTCCTGCCCTGCCCTGCCCTGCCCCACCCTGCCCTGCCCTTCCCTTCCCTGCTCTGCCCAGCCCTGCCCAGCCCTGCCCTGCCCTACCCTGCCCTGCCCTGCCCTGCCCAGCCCTGCCCTGCCCTGCCCTGCGGAGCAGCGCGGCCCCGGGGGCACATCCAGCCCTCCGGCCGGGGAGAAGCCTCGGGAGCAGCTGGGGGAGCTCGGCACCGCCGGGACACGCTGCTGGTTCAGCTCCGTGCTGCCCACCCGTGGGGCTGCAAGGGGATGGGAGCTCAGCTGTGACTGAGCAGCCCGGCTTCCAGGTGATCCCACCTCCAGGAACTGGAATGGCCAGGGATCTCTGTCCTGGGCATTTGTAGTGCTGTCCCGGGTGGTTTCCCGGAAAGGAGGCTGTGTTTGGGTGTGTTGTTTGCAGCCCGTGGTGTTGCAGTGGGACGCTTGGCTCTCCGGGATGGTGGGACAGGGAGAGGGCTGGAGATCAGTTCATGGCTTGTGGCCAGCAGTGACCAGGAACCAGATCAAGAGACAGACAGTAGTGCCCACTACACACAGTTAAGTGAGGCAGCAAACAAGTGAGAATATCTTTAGGGACTCATTAAAAGAATGTCTCACTGAAGAAATGACTGAGGACATTAGGCATCAAAATAATTCATCGTTTTCTCCAAACATTTTAGATCTTCAGGCTGAGGACAGTATGCTCACCTCAAGTGGGAGTAACTCCGTAGGAGTTATGTACAGACATTCTGTAAATAAACACAGAAAATTACTCTAGATCTGTATCTTCCTTTTCATATGCATCTTCCCTTTTTCCATAACTTCATAACAGTCCCACTGGGAGGAATCACAGCTGTCCAGAGCAATTCTGCAGTGCCCTTAAAGAATCCTGAAGCAGAGCTGCTAAACCACAGAGAGCTGAAAGGCTGGTGCCTTGTCAGCCATGTCATTCTTTGAGATGAGCAGGTGAACCTCAAGAAAATCAACCCCTTCCCCACGATTTCCAAGCATTTCTGAGGAGCCCGTGGTACAGAATGAGATATCACTGATGCCAGTGAGGGAAGGAAAAATATTGTCCTCTCCGGAGTGGTATTGTACTGGGAATGGGGAGGAAATCCTAATCTTCTGCATACATCAGGGTGGTTGTTAAGGAGATCACTCTCACCGTGTTAGTCTGTTAAATACCTTTAGTCCAGCACAGAAACAACATTGCTTGATGTTGGTGAAGATGAGAAAATACCAAAAGTAATAGTGAGGGGGGCTTTTTGTTTTCCAGCATAAATCGTTTTCATCGCACAATTGACTCAGAGTCACTTCATGGACTCCTTTATCTGCAGAATTCCTTTAAAGTTTAACAGTGCAGAACTAATTTTGATGACTCAGTAGCTTGAAAATTGTTATTTTAAGTGCTGAAAAGGTATTTTCCCTGTGGATTTTCTAGCGCTGAGGCAACGTTCTGAATGTTTTGACTGCTACTTTGTCTGACAATGTAAACAGACAGGAATAATTTAATGATTAACTCGTTATCCTTGATGCATGCCTTGATGTCTCATCTTGTTATTAACAGTTTGCCCATGTTTTGAAATATATATAATGTGAAGCAGAGCTAATTTTGCTCTGGAATGCTCTTCAACACCATTCCACAACTTTTTCCACCCACTGTCTGAGCTTGGTCAGCAAAGACACTCTCTATTAACATCCCAGCAACTCACCCAGGCATTTTCAGTTGTATAAAATGAAACCCACTAATAAGAAACTTCATCAAAGAGCTTGAATATGTGCATAAGTCCATCCTTATTCAACCTACTACTATTTGAGTGTGTGCTTAACTTTACTACACACTTGCAAATCTTGCTGAAAGCAGTGAGACTCAGCCTTGCTGGTTGGGTCCTTGAAACACTTCCTAGCACCACATCCTGCTTCTGTCATCTTTGATAGTTACCTGTCCACCATTGCCACTTCCTCACACATTCCTCCTCAAAAAGCCTTTTGCAGAAGATAAAAGATCTTGGGAAAAAGACATTTGTCTTTGAGCTCAGGGAGTGCTGCCTTGTTTGCTGTACAAACTAGAAAGTCAAAAACTAACAGAATGCTTTTGCCATCAGAGAGAATTTTTAATGCATTTTCACCCAGACTTTCAGTGTGGTAATATTGTTCTGTGCTGCTGTTTTTCTCTTTGCATGTCACATTTTTGAGATGATGTGCATGCTGCCTGTGAAGCAGTGAACCCCTTTGAAAAAAACCCATTAATTTGTCACATTAGCAAACAAACAGCAGCACTTACAGAGCCTACACTGTGAGTGACCCCACAAGGCAGGAAAATCCTAAAAATTTATTTTCCAGGTCCTTTGAAAAACATTTTAAAAATGCATCTTCTGCTAGTATTATATAAACTGATGCACCTGAAAGCAATCAGGATGTGAAAAATGGAAACTCTGGCATTAAAATGAGTACTAAAAGAACCATAAAAACTAAAATAGGCAAAGTCCTAGCACAGATCTCCATTCCCAGCAGATGGTGGTGTCAGCAATCCTTGGTCCTGACCTCAGCTCTCTCACTTCATGTGAATTCAGACTGGTGAAACAAATAATGGTAGCATAGTTATTGGCACATTTCCTCCAGAAGCCACTAATAAAAAAATGCTTCCCCTGACATTTCCATTCTACACCAACCAAGCTCACAACAGTTACAGCAAGTTAGGGAAGTAAAATGAAAACAATGACCAAATGTGATTTAATTCCTAATGAAAATATTTAAAAGGTAGAAAGAGAAATGCCGCTGAGTTGTTGAGGATGTGCAGCATCTTCTCTCCAAACACCTTGTGATATCAGCATTTGTTGCCAAACCAGCACCTGCTCTTGTATTGTAATATTTCCTCTTAGTGCTGCTCTTATGCTGTTAGGATTTCCCCTTTATTCTGATTTTCTTATAACTCAGGTTGGTAAAAATGTGTCCTTAGTGCATCTGTCCAATACCTGAATGGAGGGAATAGGCTCTGCAGTTCTTTGCTCTGTGCAGACAGTAACACTGCACCTTGTGGGTGGGATGGGGGTCTGGCAGAGGGAACCCAGGGAGGGTTCAGAATTCATCATTTTTTATTTTCCCTGGTCAACATTATGGAAAACTCAAAGTAAAAGGGAAAACTAAACAGGCAGTGCCTGCTGCTCCATCCACAGGTATTGCCTGTAACTGGGATGAATGTATAAATATTAATATGCATCTATTTATGTTTGCAAAGTTTACCCAAACGGCCTTGATTGGGAAGCAGGAATCTTGTGTTCTTGTGTCACTTTTCCATGATAGATTTCAACATCTGCTGCAGAAACGTGGAATCACTAAAGCTCTCCTGATTTAAGATGAAACATGAGTCTTGGCTATCCTCTGGTGAGAAACCATCAGAGACCTGGTATCTTTTAGAGGACTTTAAAGGCACTTCAGCTTTGTGGGAACTTTAAAGGAATGTAAACTGTGCAGGAGCTTTGGAAAACCACATTCAGTGCATCTCCTTCAGACACGAGCTGTCTTAGGCTGTAGGTAGGGTCTCATCTCATGCTCAGGAAGTGCCCTGCTCTGCCTGGGACAGGGCTCTGGGCAGGCAGGGGAGCTGAGGTGCTAAAAGCCAGCGGGTGCCAGCTGAAATCCGCCTGAAGCGCTCCTCTCTCCGCAGGTGGGAAGATGGTCTGTGACAGACAAAGCCAGATGAAAATGCATCTGGGGTAGCTCGGTGTTTGTTCTGCATTAGCTTCTGGCACGGCCTCTGCTGTATTTATCCTTCCGCCCACCTACCTTCCGCAGAACGGGGATGTACTCAGTCACTGATCTTATCATCCCAGCTTTGATCCAGCTGGGATGTTGGGGCCTTCGGGAATTCCCCACGCTTGATAATGCCTGATAGTTACTTTTAAGAAAATACCAGCTGAAGGATGGGGAGGGATTCTTCAAATTCCAGCAGCTGAGTGAATGGTGGAATTTATCAGGCATCCGAGCCAGATTTCCTTGGAAAGAACACATTTATTTTCGAGTGTCACATTTTCATTGTATTCAGGGAGCAATATCACCTAAGGCCAGAGAAAGCCAGTGGAACAGGACATTTCTGGGATTTTTAATAAGCACAGGAGCTGGCCCTGATAAAGGCATTGTGAGACATATCCAAACTATGAATAGCTGAAGACTGGCTTTATCCTGAGCAGTAATTCATTACCCCTTCATGTTTAGCTTTCAAAATACCACCTCGAGAGAAACTTGACCCCAAGGAAATCTATTTCAGGAATGTGTGTGGCCCCCATCCCAGCGGGCTGGGACTGTCTTACCACCTTTATTGGTTTTTTCTCACCACCCTCCTGCAAGGTGGAGCCAAGCCATTACCCCAACTTTACCAAGAGCAAATGGAAAAATATTCATGCATCTCACGCCCATTAATACCCAAATTGTGGCAGTTAAGTGTCTTTCCCAAGGATGAGGAGGAAGTTTGTGGCAGAGCAGGGTCCCTGGTGCTCCCTGTGCCTGCCTGAACACAGGAGTAATTTCTGCTGGCAGGGTGGGGCTTCCCACCCCCCGCTAGTAGCCAGGTTACAGGGCTGTCAGAAGGTGTGTGTGTGTTTGTTTGTTTTTCCAGGGGGAGCATCAGGACAAAATATCCATCATCTCCCCAGACCAGAGGCATACCTGAGTGAAAGTGTGGGCGGCTGCCGTGTCCCGCTGCGGATCTGGGGAGGTGCTGGCCCTGGGCTGCTCCCAGGCTGTGTCCAGCTGGGCCCATGGCAGGCTGGGACTTGCAGATTTGGAGGATCTTGCTGTGGCTTTGTCTGGCTCTTTGTGAGGAAAAAAAGGGGGAAAAAACAGCTGTATGGCTGCTTGTATCTGGTGTGTTGATTTTACTTGGTAGACAAGCTCCAGATGAGATAATTCAGAAGATGTGAGATCCGAGAGGATTGCTGGGAAATCTCTTTTGACCTCTCAAGAAACACAGGGCTTTCTGCCTGTAATTCCTGGGTGAAATCTTTGGTGGCCAGGGTGGATTTGAGTTGGTGTCCCCACACCCTCCTTCATACTCCTGGCTGCTTCATGGATTTTTCCTATATCCTAGAATGTAGGTACTGGATATGAGGGTAGGAAAACTTGATTTATTCTTATAAAGACAATGTACTATTGGGAAATAATAGAATTGGAAGAGTTTATTAGATACCACACACAAGGGAAAAAAAATTAAAAGAAGCAAATACTGTGAATTTTTAAGGGCTCTTTTTAATGTCAACCATTGTTGCTAGAGGAGATTTTTAATGCTGGTCTAAAGGCTTCCCTGAGAGTCAGTGCCTTTTTTTAGAAGATAACTACATTCAAGCTATTGAAAACATTTATTCCTTTATGCATGGCAAACAAATTAGGGGTTAAAGACCCAGCAGAGGGAAAGAGCAAGTGGTGGTAAAGTGAGATGGAGAGATAGGTGTGCACAAGTCACTTGATGGTCCCAGCCAGACCAGAGGGCAATAACTGGAATATTGGCCTTTGATATTTAGTCATATTCACCGTCAGCTCCTGCCTTACCTAGGGAATGTGTCTGAGAAACTCCTTCTTCCCAGCAGGGAGCAAACACCCATAGTCCTGGTCATTAGCAAAGAGCAAACAGAACCATTTCCCTTTGTCTATTCCCACGCAATTTCAGCATTACCTGTTTTTAATTGCTTGAGAAATGTTTTACAAACATCTGCATCAGGTGAAACATCTTTATTGTGGGAGGGAGGCTTTCCTGAGGAGACTTCATAGGCTGCTGATCACAGGCCCTGCTTTAAAGCCCACTGGAGTCCATGGGAGGGATGAGTGGAGTCCATTTCCCGTGACTCCAGCAGCCTTTTGATCATGTCCATTATGTGAAAACGATGTCCAGCACCCTGGAGTGGGCTCCTCCAAGGTGTGTTTTGTGTACAGTGGGCTAGGAACTCCCAGCCACCCACCATGTGTGGGGAATGGTGGCTGGGACACTCAGGAGCAGCCACATCCCAGAGAACAATGGGTGACGTGGGCACGAGGGGCTGAACCCACACACCCAAATGCTGGATTCCCTTCCAGACATGTGTGAGGCACTGCAAAGCCCCAGAGCTCCATGGATGGGCAGTACCAGCCTCCCTGCCAGGAGCTGGGGCTCAGGTGCCCACATTTTCTTGGCTTTCTGTCCTTGCTCAAGCCTCTCAGTGGCTCCCAACCACTGACAGGTACCAGGTCAGCCTCTGGTGTAGCAGAAGAGGGATTTTTCCATTGGTGTATTTCACTGTGGAGCCTTGGTCCTGCTGCAGCTGGAATCAAGGGAAGGTGGAGGAGTATCTCATCTCCAGGATCATGGCCTGGATGTGGGAGGGTATGGGCCATTGGATGATTTTCCACTGTTTTGGGAACAAGCAAAGCATTCAGGATATTCCCTGAAAAGCTAAGGCACAGTCCAAAGCTGAGGTGATGCTCACCTGGTAAATCAGCAAGGACCTGCTGGTATGGATAGCACCCCTATCAAACACGCCAGCATTTTTTTGCAAATACCACAAAACTCCTTTCCCCAGCTGGAATTACTCATGCTAAGAAAATGTGTGATGTCCCAAGGAGTGACTCTTTTGGCATCCAGAGCTTCAAGCCCAGTATCTCTCCTGCCAGGACTTTTATGTGATCAGTTCCATTCATTCCTCCCGCAGGCTGATGGGGTATGATAAAGGAGATGGCCAAAGTCCCAGACAAAGGTCAGGCAGGACAATTAATGACAAGCCGACAGCCCCACAAAGGCCATGGGCCCGGGATAATGCTGGCCCTAACAATAACATAAAGCTGCTCCCCTGACAAAGGGGAGATAAGATACAGCGCTGTAATAGGAAAGCAATCATCACAAAATGCCATCAATTATAGAAGAGCTGCACCAGCGGGGACTGGTTCAGAATTGGCTCTGTTGATGCCTCCACATCCCTCGGCTGTGCTTTCTGCGTGGCTTCTCACGGCGAGCCTGCTGCTCACTGCAGCAGCTGAGGCTCCCTCACCCCAGCTCTTTCATCAGTTTTTGGCTCGTGAAATTACACCGAATAATATGCTTATTCAGGGTTTTATATCTGGGCACCTATTTTATTACCTTTTATAATGCATACAGGGTCAGATCAGCTTGCAGCAGAACAAAGCTAATTACACCTTTCATTACCTAAATATAGCATAATGACAGAGTGTCATTCAAGTGTGGCATTGAGCTGAGAAACCTCATGGCAGGCCAGGACAATGACAGAGGTTATTGAGCTCCACCTGAATTGCTGCTGGCGCAGTGAGAGTGGGGCAGGGTTAATAGACAGGTCATTCCATAAATGACAGTATCGAATGGAAACTGCGAAGGGTGAACGCTGCTCCCATCAGCCTCTGATCTCCCAGAGTCAGGAACCTCCAGAGCCAGCACTAACCTCTTGCCTTCCTCTTGTTACCTCTGGAATTCATATTCATACCTCTGGTGTTCATAGAGTGTATGTTGGTAGTTGTGAGATCTGAGAGCAAACCCTCCTGCTGAGGTGTGAGAGCAGCAGTGCCATGCTGAACCCTTTCGTGTCGGATCCTCCTTCCAGGGAGGCACGAGGGTTGGTTGCCATTTCTAGCACGGTTGTAGCCATTTCAGGTGTCTGCTCCCAGTCTGTTATGGTCCTTTTGAGACTTAGTTAAAAGCTCATACTGCTGACTGTAGCTCTGCAGGAGGTTCTGTGGCTGAACTCCCTGTGCCACCTGAGTGTTGTCCCCAGGGACATGGCAGGGTCTTCCTTTGACTTTGGTTGGAAGCCACCTCCTCTCCATCTCCTCTGTCACTTCATGCTAACAGAGAGGCCATTTGCTTTTAGTTTATTCCTTTACATGTCTTTTAATAAGAGGCTTCCCTAGATTTTAATAAAGGAATGGTGAGAGCAGAGGCTGGTAAAAGCAGTGTTCATAAAAATTATTATCAGAAACTATTTCATTTCTGCCAAAGCAAGCAAATCACAGAAGGTTTCTACTTTCCTTGGAGTGTTTCTGTGTTTCATCAAAACCAGAAAATGAGACATTTTAATTTGCAGATTCTTTCAGGAGTTGAAGAATATTCATTCCAATTTTCTTAGATTCTTACCGAGTACTTGTTTTGCGGTTAATGGGATTTTTTTCCTTATCTTTTTGGCTGAACAAAAAATATTTCTATCACAAGTCATCCTATCCCTCCCTAGTTTCTCCCTGAAAGGTGAAAGGTGTTTCTGGGGTGTAATTCCACTGTAGCAGCACTGCCTACATGAAAAATTATTAGGGCCAAAAACCTGCAAGAAGAGACAAATGAGATTGTCTTAAGCCTTGGATGAATTTCCAGCTACCAAGGAGAGACACATGATCTCCAGTACTTTGAAGGCTGAGACTGATACTGGTTTCATTTCTGAGTGCAGCAGAAATGTTGTTTATTTTCTTTTGACAAACTGATAGTTTTTTGACAAATTTGTTAGTCCCTGGTTTTCTTTACATTGGTTGAAGTCACCAGATCCCTTTCTCTGTCTTTCTTAGGTACTCATACTTCTTACCAGGAGTTACATGGGCTGGGAGATCCTTGAGTTAAAGGAATGCTAAAATAGGTGCTCTTCACCCACCTCCTCCCTGCACAAAGGTACGGGAGGTGCTTGAAGAGTCATGAGTAGAGATTGAACTTTTAGAAATGTCTTCAATCCTTTGGTGCAGGATATCCTTCCAAAAGATGGAAGATGAAGTTTTCAGTGACCACAGGATTATTTGTTAATATTGATGTTATGCCACCTTTAGTGTCCATCAGAATAGACCCATGACCGTGACTTACATTGAGATTTTTCTTCTTGTGCAAGTTATATCTTCTTAGGCCTCCTTGGCAGTTCTTTGTTTTTTCTCATCTCCAAATTCCTCCTTGTTACTCAAGTTGTGCCTGTGCTTAGGGCTGGACACAAAGCAGCTCCGAGGCCACTGCAAAGACCCTTGGTTCTGTGGTGGGAGCCCCAGGGCCACAGCTGAAAGACAATGAAATACAATTTCCAAAAAACCATGAAATCCATGGTTGAGAGGAGCTGAGTGCTTTGAACAAGGTGGTAGGGAAGGTGTCTGATGGGATAAACACTGAGCACAGTTTCCAGAGCTGTGGACAGCAGCCCAGCAGCTGCTCCCATCTGCAGGAGGTGCCAGGGCCATATCTCTGACCTGATCCAGCTCAAAGAGCTGCACAAATCTGTCTGCTGCCCACCAAGTCCACATCTGGCTGCAGCTCCTCTCTGTCCCTAGCACTGCAGCCTCCACCCTCGCTGAGCTCTTTGTGGGGCCCTGGGAAGGATCCAGCTTGACAAAAGCAGAGGTTTATCTCCTTTGGTGACTCTCTCTACAAATCAGAATTGTTTCTCATTCACTCACCTCAGTGCTTCCTGAGGGCACAGAGAAAAATCTTACACACATCCTTACAAGTGAACTCTGAAAGAGCTTCAGAGACCCTTGAATTGCTAATTACTAATTGCTAATTACTGGGCACTTGGGCATTTTTTTCTGGAATAACTGAGAGGGTCCTGCTCACCCCTGCTGCACATCTCTGAAGCTCAGCAGGGTCGAGCCCCATGCCCCTGTGAGCAGAGCAGGCACCCTCCACCCTCCAGCCGGGCTCCCTGGGATGCTGCTCTCTCTGGGTCCCTCCCAGACCCTCCAGCTCTCACCCTCACCTACTCCAAGGGCCACAGAGCCTCCTGTCTCCATTTCAAACCAGGACTGACTTTGCAGTGGCTCTCATGAAAGCCTGGCTGGCTCGGGGCATGCTGGTGGGGTTGGCAGGTTTTCACAGTCACTCTCTGAGCTTTAAATCAGCCAGGGAAATCCCAGCAGTTCTGAAAACACACATATGCTCTCTTTTTGCCCCTTTCTTTCCTCCTTTTTTCCTTTCCTTGGTCTGTGAAACCCTCCCAGCCTCTTTTTTCATTTCCCTTTTTGCTCTCGCCTTTATCTCTCCCCACTGTTGTCGTTACATCCTCTGGTGATAAGGGGAGTGACCCCACGGGTGACCCTGGAAGATTATTACATTGGCTGTAAATTTTGAGCCCGGGCCAGCCAATCCAGTGGGGAATGCAGCTCCCATCCTCTGAGTGCAGCAGGATTAACGCTCGCCAGCGTAAGTCCGTAAAGCACTCCGCAGACACCAGCCACCATTCCTTTCTCTGCATATCTTTGTGCTCTGCCTTTAAGAGCAGCTGGGGAATAGAGCTTTGCTGTTCCTGTTGAGGTGGTGAAGGGGAGGAAAAAGACAGCATTCATGACAGTCGGGGCAGAGCTGCATTAAATAAAGCCTCCATCTTTCATTCTTAAGCTCAGCTCCAGGTCCTTGATGAAGACAGATTTTTCAATTAGACAGGCAATGTTTGTTCTAATATTTTATACATGAACAGCTCAGCTGACATCTTACCCAGATTTATGAAGGAAATCGAATACAAATGGGAGGTTTAATATAAATTTATTATTCAAATTTATCACATATTTCCGCAAATAAAAATTATGGTCACCTCAAAGAACTCATTTTTTTCCAAAAGAAAGAAAGAAGTTGATAAAGTTTCCACCCAGTGAATAACAATATTGTACGTTAAGAAAGATCTGTCATAATATAAATTATAACACACATGGAATACATTTCCCATTGAAGACAATATTTCTTTCTTATACAAATGTTGCACTCCTTCGTTGAACTGAAAGGAAGTTCAGGAAGGTTGGCAAAACAAAGTCCCCCATTTTTAACACTCTGCAGAACAAAGTGTATTCTGCTGCCAATTACCCTTAACTGAAAATGACTGCAGCTTCTGGGAGACACAGCCAAGGGTCAGGGGGTGCAACTGCTCCCCAAAGGAACAGAAATGTCAGGTGACATTCACACTGTAGCTATTTAAAGAAAGGATGGAGAGAGTTTAAGGGAATAAAAGGCCCTGCAACATCCATTTTAGCCATGGGGAAATTACTGCAATTAATGCTAGGCCATTTATAGCCCACAATTCCATAGTTTTCAGAGGGCATATCTAATTTAGGAAGGGATTAATATGCCACAAGTTTTCATCTCCAGTCAGACCGAGAAGGAAATACGGGAAAACGTTTCTTTTTTCTAAATCAGAATGAAGTACTAGACTGAAAGATTTATATATTTTGGTTTCTGTAAACCAAATTTTTGCTTCCTTATGCTGTTATGGCATTGCCATGGTTTAGCTGCAATTCTAACTTCCTATTTTTAATTTCATTTTTTCCTGTTTTCCCACTTTTTTTGACTGGAAAACAGTATGAGATGTGAAAGGTGATCAAAACACATGATAATACTTCCAATGTCTCTCCATTTTCGAGTAGAGAAAGAATAAAAGAGGGGAAAGCCTGAAAGGTCCTAATAGTAATGTCAAAACCATTAGTGTGTTCAGTGCTTCAGAAACCTAAAGCAAACAGAGAATCTCCAAGAATGTCTTTTGACTGTGTTTCACTGGATTTCTGGTTTTTGTTGAATTCTGTTCTAATGCACTCACACATGTGGATTTACAAGTTGTTCAGGTATTCCCATGAGAAATTATGATGTTATTTGGTGCCCTAATAAACCAAACCATGACCAGATGCACAAAAAGACAAAAGGTCATATACTGATATGTGTGTGAATTAATGTGTATTAATGAATATATAAATTAATAGCAGAAACTGGAGGGATATCCAAAGCACGGGGTGGCTAACCCTGCATGATTTCAATGGGATATGACATCCCTTCAGGAGGATTTGTCTCACCTAAATTCATCCACCTACAGAGGTGGTGCTCAGATGGGAACCAGTCCCCCTGGTATGCCCAGGGCACAGAAATGGGACAAAGGAATCAGCCCCTACAAAAAGCATCTCTAGCTGGCCATGAAGTTGGGTTAGAAGGTGAATTCAGCCACAGAGGTCTGTGCTGGGGGAGGTGGCTCCCTCCTGATTTTCCTATCTCTAATTAGCTATGTCAGCAGGCACTGAAATGAATTATCAAGCCCAAAGTTCCTGTCCCAAAGAGCCCAGATTTTAGGTCAAAGTGAGTGTTTTCTCTTAAGAAAGCCTCTTCCAAGTCCCTAAGTCACATATTTGGATATTCCCTGCTCGGTGCTGCTAAGGCTGAAGGCCCCCTTTCCTCACTGGGCAGAGGGACATTTCCAGAGGGCTCCTGAGATCCTTCCCAGGAGCAAGGCTTTGGGATTTTGAACCCAGTTCATGTCAGGATTGAAGTCTCCTCATTCAGCTGGGGAAAACACTCTCAGGTCTGTGTTGATGTGGGTACTAACTCCTGCTGAGAGTAACAAAAGTATTATTTGAGGAGCTTTTGAAAATCCTATTTACCTTCAATTTACAATTGCAGTTGGTCAAACACCTTTAGGAACTCCTCCTGAAATACTGGTCAGCACAGAGCTGAGCCCTGCTTAGATACCTGTAAACCCCAGAGTGTGCTTAACTTAGAAGCACAGGACTATTCACAGGGCAGGCTTAGTGGCTTTAAATTAATTTCTACTGACTATGCCACATATATTTTGTACAGGAACCACTTGTAATGTCAGTTGCAGCCATGAATCAGAGGAAGCTGTTGCTGAATCAATACACTGAGGTGTGACATGCAGTGTGTGGCTGCAAAGCCAGACCTTCTGCCCTGAGATAACAACACAGGAGCAGCAGTGAGGGGATTAGGGATCTCTGAGCTGTTTGCTTTCATGCTGAGATGTGCTGTAAGGCAAAGCAGGCAAACAGAACAAACAACTACAGGAAAGCTGACACGTGTGTTGCAGAGTCTTTCAGATGAGTCTTTGAGATGCCCACTTGTTTCTGCTTATGGCATTGCATGGCCTTGGGGTTACAGGCTTGGCTGGCACAGTGCAGAGCCTCTGTTCAGCTCAGACTGGGGATTCAGAGAGCTCCAAGGAGAATACCCTGGGAAGAAAAGGTCTGTAACAGCACTCAGGGCACCCAGCTGGCAGGTAGGGTTTCTGGCTTCTCATGCCAATTCCCAAGATTGTTTTGCTTGGGTTTAGTTTTGTTTTGGTTTGTTTTATGCCAAATTGTTTATTGTAAGATACATGAAGAGTCCTGGGAGAGCTCCCCACATGCAGCTGAGAGCTCTGACCACGGGATGGTTGTGCACAGGGCAGGGCATTCCCAGCTGTGTCTGCAGCTGGCAGACAACAAGCCATGAGCACTGACCCTTCTGGGGGGGCTCTGGCCACGAAAGGGACGGGGGCACCTCCCCAGCTGCTCTGACTCAGCTGTGTTTGGCACACCAGTGGGGCAGCATTCACACACAGCTCTGCTCAGCACCCTCTGAGCACCAGTGCCATAATCCTGGATACTATCCTGTCCCACCCTGCTCTCAGCAGGGACAGGCTCCCAGGGCCTCTCAGGGTTTCAATACCTGCATGGGTGGAGACTCCATAACCTCTCTGGGCAAGCTGCTGCATGTTTGGTCACCCACTGTATTCCTGGTCACCTGTAATTACCTGGACCTCTTGTATGCGTCCCTTTTTGGGCTCAGTTTTGTCAGGAGCTCTGTGCTCCTCCATGCAGGCTCCTGCTGCCATTGTTTTTCAGATTGTTGGCATGGACAGTTTTTGAGTTTGGAGAAGGTTGTCCCCAAAAATCCACCAGCTTCTGGACTCCTTTCCTTTCCAGAGCCAGATAAAACCATCTCTGCTGAGAGAAAATACAATTACCTTCCCTGACTAATTTCAATCCCCAGAAAACCAGGGTTGAAGTAGTGGGTTTTAATCTCAGGAAGGATCTAGTTTGCTCCTGAAAGACGTGAAAATTAGGAACGCATCAATCTTGCTTTGCTGGGCCTTTGTGCTTTGGTAGCAATGATTTGTTATCCAAACAAATGTAATATTTTCCTGTCTCATATTTGCCAGGCAAGACCAGTGGCTGCGGAGGGGCTGCAGGAGCTCCCAGCTCCCATCTCTCTGGGGCAGGAGCTGTTTCCAGCGCTGCTTTGGCTGCAGGCACAGCCCGGCTCTCACAGAGCCATATTTTACTAGTGCTGGATGAATGGTCTTAAAGCTGTGGGACATTCTGTGCTTTGCCAGGCTGCTCATCTGCAGGGCTTTTTCAGTGTCCATAAAATTCATTATCATTGTAGGGCTGCCTAATTAACCCATAAACGTTCCAGCATAGTCCATAAATTACCCTGGCCTTAAAGGGCTTATCTGGTTGGTGTAATAAGTAGGTCCATACACTGTTTTTTTCCTATTCTAATGGTCAGAGTATTATTTATATGACTGGGACTGAACTATGCCTGAACTGAGAAAGAAGCACTACACTATAAATAAAAAGTATTTTACTGTCCAAAGACTTTAAAGATAGCTCAAGGCACGTTAGCATCTGCCTAAACCATCTCGTTTTGCTTACTCTCTGCTCCAAACAAGTAGAGAGTGGACAGGCAAAATATATCCAGAATAACTGATGTACAGTGATCTACTGCACAGATAGTCAGTGGTGGAGGTTCTGAGGGCATTTTGTATTTTGACAGGTCAGTGGGTGCACCATAACATCTTACAAGATTCCTGGAGCTCAGCAGGAGGTGCTGAATTTTGTTGTGGAGCTACACAAGGTATGTTTTAATATATACATATTTTGCCATGTTGTCTAGGTTTCTCTGTAACTAACATGTGAGGAAAAGGAATTTTGTTTCTAAAAATGTAAAGGAAAAAATTATCAGTGTTTTTCAAGCAGACTGGTCTAAAATTGACACTTGTTAGGTGGTTAAAGTATACTCAGGTCAGATACAGAACATAATGGTATTTTTTTTTCACTTTTAGCTAATTCTGCTAGCTGTTTTAATGTTTTGGTACTTTATTGGGAGGTAATTTTAGAAGGCTTTTACTTTTTTATTTATATGAAAACAGCATTTCAAAAAGGGGTTTCTCTGAGACATTCAAGGCCTCCTCCAAAGCCCAAATCCAGGTGGATGCCTAGGAAAGCACAGAGGGAAGGAGGCAGGTCTGTGGTGCCCTGGCTCTCATGAGAAACACCTGCACACACTATTCAAAGAGCCACCCACCCAGTGGCCACAGGCCCAGGGCACTCACCTGCACACTGAACAGGCTGAAGGAAAAGCTTTGGCCAGGAAAAGGAAAAAGAAAAGCACACCAGCTGTGCTGCTGTGCCTTTGGGACAAATGCCCAGGGTTCAGCCCTGCAGGGCAAACGGCCCCAGCTCCCAGACCTGGGGTTACTGAGCAGCTCATCCCACAGCACCGAGCCATCAGCAGCCAGGGCTGTGCCTCGGTGCCTGCTCCAGGTGTTCCCCATTAGGGCAATTAATGGGCCCGGAGCAGGGAATGCGGGAAGGCTGTGCCCTCACAGCCCGCCTGGGGCAGTTCCTGCAGCCATTGCTGCTCCTTCCCTCTGACCTGCAGCCATTGCTGCTCCGTGCTCCTGGAGTCCTGTCCTGTGCTGTCACCAGAGCGTGGAGCAGACCGTGGGGCTCGAGGTACAGTGCTGGAGAGGGGGTGCCACCCCTTTGGTGTGGGGCTCTGGGTGTGTGGGTGCCCTTCTGAGGCGCTGTGGAGGATAAAGGGGGGTGACACATCCTTGGCAGGTACAATCTTACAGTAAGGGGTGCTTTGGTGGCAAACTGTGGTGTGGAAAGGAGTTTGCCTGGCTGTGTTGGGGTCTCCAGAAAGAGCTTTACCTCAGCAGCTGGAAGGAAGTTGTCTGTATTTCAACACAGGCCTAGTTCTGCGTCTTAAATACAGGAATTATGTGCTACCTGTCTGAGGAATATGCTTGGCTGTAGGTGCTCAAATAATGTAAAGAGATGGATTTTATGGGGGAAAATGGTCTGACTTCTGAGTTATTTCCCTGCCTAGAAAGCATTTGTGTTCTGTGGTGAAGACAATTTGATGGGCAATAGTGGGGCTGGGTGTTGCTCTTGTCTCTGCCATGAGCTCTGCTTTTGACCACAGCTAAGTTATTCTTTATCCTGGTTCATTTCTCCATGTCTCTGCCATGAGCTCTGCTTTTGACCACAGCTAATTCTTTATGCTGGTTCATTTCTCCATTGATAAGCTGCAAACAGTGCTGCTTCCCTGCCTGCCTGGCTGCTCTAGGGGGTGAGGAGTTAAGGTCTTGTGTTACCTGGGTTTGCCCTGCAGCATCACCCTGGGCCCTGCTCACACAGGCCTGGGGACTGGGCTGTCTGTGCACTGCACACAAATAACAGGAGGTGTCCTCACCATCTGCTCTTCTTAAACTCATTTTTAAAGGCTGAAAAAATGTGATTTGTAGGGATACTCATGTGGAGGTTGTTTTGCTCTTTTAAAAAAAATCAGTTTTGAAAACAGCTCAACTATTGCCTCCTCAGGTGTTTTTCCTCTCTTTCCCTCCTGACAAACTCACCCTCACTTAACCAAAAGGAATAAGTTTCACAAGGGAAATCTCTTTCTTTCAACTGGTGCTCCAAAACGTGCATACTTTTGTTGTTGTGTGCACAATTATTTTGCAACTACGAGCACCATTTCTGCAACCCAGGAGGACTTGTGGTCACACAAGGCTTGTGTCATGACTTGTCTGAACCAAAATGTGCAGAGGAAGCTGCATGCAGCCACACAGCTGCATTTCCTGTGCTGTTCCCACTTAGCTGGGTGCCTCCATCCCTGTGTTGGGACAGGATGGATATGTGTACTTTGAGATTTGTGCTGGGGTTTTGTGGGTTGTTTGTTGTTTTTATGCAAGAAGCTCAGGAGAAAGATTAACACACACAGTGTGCTTTTAACAAGCACCACTGCAAAGAATCCAGCTCAGGGGTGGAGGGAACTGTGATGTGTTTCTCACCTTTGCTTTTCCTGGGTCTGACAGTACTAGGTTGTTGTTGGTTCAATTCAACAATCATCCCTTCCTCCAGGATTAACTACTTCTTGTTCTGGGGAGCAAAGGATCGTTCCAGTGTTCAGGGATCATTTCAACACTCTGGAATGTCTTTTCTGGTCATATCTATTAGCATTCCAGCATCTCCCACCTTGCAAGATGAGCCCTGATTCTGCATGTTCTTGCCTGTGTGTATTGGACTGAGGTGATGGTATAAGGTCTTGGGAGTTGTTGATTATAAACATGCAGAACTTCTTTGACTTCAGGCCTCCACACTACAAAAGAAGTTGGGTTTGGAGAAAACCATTTGAGCAATGTAAATCCACCAAGGCAGATTTTACAGGTGGGGCTTTTAATTATTTGTAAACAGAATCAGGCAGCATATCCCTGTTCAAGTATGTACCAAGTATTGAAGATACATCTGTGGTTATGCAGTTGGTGCTATTTAAATAGCTGTGATTTTTGGTAACTGGAAAGAATTTATTTTCTTGAAGCAGAGTCTGGATTCTTCAATGAGAGACCAGGTCATGGCTCATTCAAGGCTTGCTGTTGTCTGAAGAAGTTGGTAGGTGTTAAATTTTCATATTTAGGAATGAGGAAGACTTGCTGGGAATAAGTTCAACATTCTTCACTTCAGGGATGTGAACTATGAGGTGTATGGTGTTGCAGTTTAGATGCTGGATTTGATCTACTCTCTGGCAATGCTTCTCCTGTTAGAGCTGAACCAAACATTAAGTTTTCACTTCAAATCCTAGAATAGGATCATAAACACAGAAGTATTTAGTCTGTAGGTGACGTGGCCAGCTGCTGAACTGGCTTGTCTAGGAGAAAATTATACTCTTGGTTTACTTTTCTCCCCTATCTTGTTAGGAAATCCAAACTCTGTGTTTTCCATCTGCTGCCCTCCAGCAGATCCATTGGCAACTTTTCCCAGAGCAAACTGTCACCTAAAAGTGGTTCTATCAGATGTTTTCCAGCAAGTCCTTGCAGTGAATATGTGTGTGACACAGAATCCTTTTCCTAGGAGGTGTTTTAGCTTTAAATGAGTGCACACCAATACATTAAAGCTACATGCTCTGATTGTGGCACTGAAATCACCCTCATTGACTTCTGCAGGACATGGATCAACCTGTGTGGTTTTGCCAGACGATTATTAATTTACTTTAGCACTTTCCCAATCTTTGGATTCTTGCAAAGACAGTACCATGGCATTGTTCTGTAACAGTGTGGATGGATTGATTGCCTGGGTTTCATTTCCCTTTGTTATTCCCTTCAGTACATCTCTGTGCTGAGCATCTCTTCTGTCTGTTCTCTTCAGATGCCATTGTGTTGTCAAAAGAGACTTCACACAGGACAATGAGAGTCCCCCAGCCTTTGTAATGATGAAGTATTTTTGTTTTCAAAAGCCTTCAGCAGTGTCCCTGCTGCTCCCCAGCAAGCAGAGTAACACAGGAGTTGTTCTAAGTTATCAGATTTCCCTCTCTGCCCCATTTTGGGTGACATATTTATGGAGAGCCCTCCAGCCTGCTCACCTCCCCCGGGCTCAGCAGCATCTTGTGAGCCTGCTGGGGAATGCATTGGTGCTCTGGAGTGGTCACTGAACCTTCACAAGTGGCTCCACACCGGCCTGGGAGGCTGGAATGGGGTCTGGGACTCAGCTGCTGCCCTGACATTCACAAATGCAATGGGTGGAATCCTGGGACTGAAGTCTGTGGGAGTTTTGCCACCGACTTCATCACAGCCAGGATTTCACTCCTTTATTTCACAGCCCCCTGTGCACGAGTGTGCAAGGGCAGGCTCTCATCGTGGTCCTGCTGGGAGCCATTTGCTGGGTCCTGTGGAATTGTTCCTTGCTCTCAGTACTGCAGTTCAGTGGGAATCCTTGCCTGTGCCTCCAGGGGTTAGGAATCAGCTCCCAGCTGATCAGCATGCCTCGCACTGTGCTCCTGCAGGGTGGGTTGGGAGGCTCTGGAGGTGTTCCCTTCTTGCAGAAGGTTTGCTCCAGAGGGGTTTTTTTGGGGGTCTTACTTCTAACAGCATCTTTTGGAGCTTGTTTTATGTGGAGAAGAAGAATTCGGCCTTTACCACAAACCTTAACTCTAGCAGGGTGTGTGCATGTGTTAATGCCTTTGTTTCTATAGATATGCTTGATCCAAAAAATGTGGATTCTGGAACTTGGATGCAGCTGTAAGTGAAGGATCTGGCTTGGGGGTGTTGATCCTGCCTGCTCCATCAGCAGCCCTCAGCTGCCTCTTGGAGATGTTCATGAAGCCCATTTTGTGGGGTCATTGTCCAGGTCTCCCTGTTGATTTCTTTAATAATACTGAAAATGCAGTTTAAGAAATTGTTACTTTGTCCAAGAAACTAGAATCAAACTAAACCAACAAAACGAGGAGAGTTCACCCTGAATTTCTGGGATGAGAGCCAGTTCTCAGCCACATGTTGTAACTGTGTTATTTATGTCCTTATTTATTGACTACATTGGCACCTAGAGCTCCCATCTCAGCCTGAGGCCCTGTTGCAGTACATGTGCAGAGCATGGTAAGGGTGAGTCGTGGCTGTGAAGACCATACAAGACACAACAAACGCAAAAGTTCTTCCTGTAAATCTCATTTTGCATAGTAGGAACTGAGGCATCTCTCTGGCCTCAGATGAGATGTTGCACAAAGAAATGAGTGTCATCCTGCATCTCAGGTAGGGGCTTTAGACAGTTCCAGCTCCAATCATGCTTCCTTGTCTCTTCTCTTTTCAAGAATAAATCTCCTTTCAGTTCTTCCCCTGGATCCCGCTCTCCATTGTCAGAAGCAGTGCCACCTCTGGCACTGAGACTGAAAGGATTAAGGGAAGGGCAACGTCCCATTCCACGTTTCCCTTGCTTCAGCGGTTGAGGGAAAATGTTAGTATTCTGTAAAAATAGTTTCTGGAATCAAAGCCAGTTTATTTCAGTCAGGCTTCAAATACATTTGAGAAAAAGAAAAGATAGACACCAGTTGTTGTGTATTGCAGTTTGGATTAGTGTTTCCTACTGCTCAGGTACCTGTCATTTCTTCTGCCTTCTCTCTTTGCCTGAGGCATTCAATCCCTTTCAGCTCCAACTGAAGGTAGGAACTCGGGTTTTCCCTAATAATGAAACACAATACCAAATTGAAGCTTCTTGAAGGGCTCATAGGGAAGTGTGCAAACATCTGGTTGACATTTAATCTAGAAATGTCAGGTCTCAGCATTTCCAACCCAAGCTGACAGCTCCTTGAGCACCCAAACATTCTTATTGAGAAAATATAGGGAAGAGGTGGATCAGAGACCAAATATTAAACTGGAAAAAGGTGCTTGTTTTTGTTTTTTTT
The DNA here is from genome assembly GCF_014805655.1 of Passer montanus. Classification (NCBI taxonomy): domain Eukaryota; kingdom Metazoa; phylum Chordata; class Aves; order Passeriformes; family Passeridae; genus Passer; species Passer montanus. The sequence goes on along the minus strand of NW_024368485.1, from coordinate 7,384,499 downwards.
AAAGAAGTGGCTGTAAGCTCTGTGTTTGAAAACCTTTGCATATTCCTGATTGGAATTACCTGATCAGCATTACCATGCAAGGAGGGCAGTTTGCTGTGCAGAAAGCTGGGCTGAGGCTCTCTGTGGAGGTGGGGATGACCTCCAGCAATCCCTTTGTCGTTTGAGTCGGTCAAACCTTGCAGCAGCTGGCCAAAGCTGGCTCCAGGGCTCTGCAAATGGCAGGAGATCCCCAAATCCTCTCTGCCACATTCAGGCACTGTCATTGTGGCTGTTTCAGTCCCAGAGGTGCCACATTTGTACCCTGGAGCACACTGGGCTTCTCAGTTTAGCTAAGGGTTTGATAGGAATGCAGAACCTGCATCCTCCTGGCTCCCAGGATTGCCTAAACCCAGCCTAATGGTGCATTCCCAATCCCAGGATGATGCTTCCCATGGGCTGGATGTGAGCTTCTTGAGCCAATGCAGGGCTCAGCTCTCCTGGTGAGACTGAGGAGATTTAGTCACCAAGTCCCAGGAAATCCCAGGCTTAAATGCATGTTTAAATCCCAGTTAAATAAATGAAAAGGAAAGATTTGCCTAGGAAATGCATCTAGAAACTGCTTTGGAGACCTGGCTTGGACTGAGAAAGTCAGGCTTCAGTTCTGATTGAAAAGTTCAGCAAAAGTTTCTCTGTCCTGTTCTAGGACAGAGGTTTTCTTTTCTCGAAAAGTAATATAAAAGTGAGAAACAACTATTCCTGGGAAAGTACTGTTTTTAGCAGAGGTGATGGGGGTTTTTTAAGAACTTTTTTTTTTAACATTATCTAGTCTTCTGACTGCATTCTTCTCCTTTTCACTTTCTTTATACCCCTCCCTGTCTTTAATTCCTTCCAATGTGCTTCATCTCAAGGAAAGAAGGAGCAGATGTTCCCATGTTATTCCAGGTGAGGTTCCACCATCTGCCTGTGACATAACCAGATTTGTATTGCTTTACTCTGACCTCACATTCTCCTGGCTCTTTTCTCCCCTGCTGTCATGGTGCTGCAGGCAGGGATGATGCCCATGGTGTCTGGATTTCATGGTGACTCTTCATCCCATAAGTCAGGCCCCCTGATGTGCTGTATCCAACCATCACCACTTCTCCTCTTCCACTGCCCATTCACCTTCCTTCACAAAGCTTTCTACTTACTGGGGTGTCCTGGTCCCGAGTGAAAGAAATCATTTCATGTCCAATTTTCTTCTGCCCAACATCCCACAATGTAATATCATGTTTCTACTATCCAGCCGTGGTAAAAACAGCAGGCAGGCTGGCTTTTGGAAGTAAGGATATAGGATCTGATCTGCTTTTTATTGGAATCAGGGATCAAATTCTCGCTTCAGCAAAACTCATGACTCACACATGGCTCACAGCATCTCATTTGCACCACTGAATGTTCTGGGTTAAAACAAAGGTCATTAGAAAATGTACCCAAGAGGTTAAGACCTGTTTAAATGCACATGAAGGGGTGTAATGTTTGAAGGGAGTGTAATTAAACTGAGCAAGCCCGATAGCAGAGCGCATCTCCCCAGGTTCTGAAGGATGCATCAGGATTTCTGGTCCTTTCTTTACGGCTGGCTGATCAATAAACAGGCTTGGCTTTGCTCTAGCAGGAATTGTGGGGTGGAGAGGGAATGGGAACAGTTTGTTTCAGGAAACAGTTTCATGTAAGCTCAGTTGTAAGAATCTCAAATTGAAGAGTTCACATGACTGGAAGGCAAAATCTTCTGGCTGAGGGCCAGGTAGGGAAATGAATGGTGTTTGCTGGGGGAGCTTAACCCCACCTGGGGACAGGAGGAGTGCCTGGTGGGGGGAGAAGCTGGTGCCCTCTGCACCCCTCTGAGCCTGTTCCTACCTTTCTGAACCCACTTTGCCTCTCCTCCTCCTGGGGACACTGGATATGTTGGTGGTGATCCCAAAAGGCTCTGTTTTCGTTGTTGTTTGTGCCCATGTGGAGGATCTTCCTCGGAAAGGTTCCTTGAGGTTCCAATCCATGAAAGATTTTTTTGATTGCTTGAGAATGACCCTTTCCAGGTGGCAGAGGAATCTGGATGTGCAGTGCTGGGAGCTGTGGGGTGGGCTGGTGCTGCTGTGGTCCCACAGTGCTCCTGCCCACCTGAGCAAGGTGATGGGTGATGTTTCAAGGTGTGCAGATCCCCTGGTTGTGATCATCCCCTGTTGCACAAGGCATCTCATTCTGCTTCTCTGAGAAGGAATGGCTGAAAGGGATGGAGAACAGAGGGACTGTTCCCTCTTTTTGTCCCCTGGAGGGTGCATTATTTAATTAGGTACAAAGGCTGTTAAAATCAAAAGGTTACATTGAAAGTCTGCTTGATTTATTGCAGCCTCCAGCAAGAGGAGAGAAAGAAATTCTGAAAAATATTCCGTTTTAGTTCATATCTTTCAATCTTGGACAGAAAAGAAAGAAAGAAGCAGGAACTAACTTTCCATGTAAAATTCAGTTTTTGTTTAAAATTTTCACTTTGGGATTTTGTTTTCATTAAATTACCAAATTACTGGGTTTAGTCAAATCGCCAAAGCTAAAAGGAATTAGAAGCTAATTACAGAACATGGAAAAAATATTTTGTTGGTGGTGTTCTTTTCTTTGTATCTTAGATAACTTGTTAAAAAAGAATTCCAAAATGAGATATGTCTCCTTTTATCCATGTAAATTAAAAAAGTTCCTTTTGAACTTTCAGGAAAAATAGTTGTAATTTTATAACCGGTTATATTCCAGCTATTGGAACACTTTTTCTCTTTTACCCCAAATTCCATGTATACGTTAAGAGTCAGTCCACCCTTTAAAAGTCACGTAGACCAGGTTTGTGTTTGTTTTCAGAATTTGGATGTATTTTGGTGGGGAGCTGCGTTGAGCCCCAGCTCCAGGCACTCTCTGCCATATGGAAATGTTTGCAGATGCTTGCTGGGGAATGTGGAGCTGAACCATGCTCCTCACCGAGGAGCAGTGCTGCCTGCTGAGCATGTTTGGGAATCCAGGGGTTTAGTTGAGCAGGATGTCTATTTTCTAGGTCAAAAAGAGCAGAATTTGGCACTCAGCTCTGGTGGAAAATCATGGAGAACTGGCTTCCTAGCCGCCCTTTGTGACACTGAAAATGTGCTTCTGCTTGAGTGAATCCAAGGGTTTATTTGATGTTGGACATATGGGGGTTTATGGCCTTGGCCCAGGCCCCTTGTGTGCAGGAACTGGAGGGTGGGTGCAGAGCTAGACACCAAACTGGCAAAATGTCCCAAGGAGCTGGGTGTCAGCCCTGGGCACAGCCACACAGAGAGAGCCTCTGCACATGGGCTTGTCCCATCACACCTCCATGCCATCTCCATGAACTGCACACAGGAATGCAGCTGTGACACCAGGGAACCCTGTCCTTGCAGTGCCAAAGCTTCCAGCCTCGCCATCTGCTAAGTGCAGGATGTTATCAGGCCCTTTATCTTCCACAAGCTCTGTGCAGGCACATCAGAGAGTCTCCTCCAAGCCTCAGCCTCCCCAGCGCTGTTTGTGAGGGCATGTGATGACAGGACAAAGGGGAATGGCTTAAAACTGATGGAAAGTGGGGTTAGATTGGATATTATGAAGAAATTCTTTGCTGTGAGGGTGCTGAGGCCTGGCACAGGTTGCCCAGAGACGCTGTTGCTGCCCCATCCCTGGAAGTGTCCCAGGCCAGGCTGGATGGGGCTCTGAGCAGCCTGGGATAGGGGAAGGTGTCTCATCTGGAATGAGATGAGTTTTAAAGTCCCTTCCCACCCAGACCTTCTGAGATTCTGTGGGGAAGGCTTTCTTGGTTTGTGAGTCCTTTGAGAGGTACAGAGGTTCTAGAAGTACCACCTGTGTGTATTGCTGGACAGCCTGGGGGGACTTGTTCTTCCAGTCCCTTTTGTGGGCTTCAAGTTTGGGAACATGCCTTGGCTGAAGAGCTGCTGCTCTGGAGCAGTGATGTGGGGTGGTCACCCGTGGGGTGGGAGAAGGGGCTTTTCTGGGGTCAGCTGCCTTGAGTACACAGTGCTTCATCGTTTTGTTTGCTTAATTGAAAATTACCTTAGAAGTGCACAGTAAATATTGTTAGTGCTACTGCAAGAATGTGTCCAAGCTGATTCAATCCTGAAAGCAGCTGGAAGAGCACCAGCACTTATGTCATGCTTGCTTGTGACTTATGCAATCAGAGGTGCACTTAGCAAAAGGTTGAAAGAGGAATTGGACCTCTCTGGCTAAGCTGGGTCTAGATACAGCACTGAGCTCTTAAATGCACAGATACCAGGATTTCCTAGAAGAGCCCCACGAGTTTTCACACTTGCATGTAAAATTTCACCCCTTCTGGAACACTGAGGCTCGTGATGTTTGACAACACACACACGAGCAAAATCACTCCGGACTGTGCAGAATCAATCAGGGGATGCTGTTTGTGTCTGGAGAAAAGTATTTAATCATTTTCCCAAAGATATCCCCCTGATATGAATGGTAACAGGATGTTTATAACAGAGATAAGGCTGGGATGAAATCCTATCCCTCTCTGGGAGCTAATAAAAGCAAAGATTTGGAATTAAGTATCACTTTCTCTGAGCTGCACGCGAATGAGGAAATGGGGTCAGAAGGGCAAGCTGCAACATTGTAGGCACTTTATCTAAAACATAAACATTACTAGAGTGCATTCTGGCCAAATTAACTCTCTCAGATCTGCCATGTTAGCATTCCTGTAGTACTTAAGCCTGCCAGCTTTACTGCTCCGCTGACTGAGGGTTGAACTCCAAGTTGGGGTTGACACTTCCAAACAGGGCTCTGAGTGGGGAGGGTCTGTTGAACCCTTCTGCAATTAAATACTCTCCAAAGAAATGCCAATGTCATTGTGAGAAAGAAAAGGGGGGGAAAAAAGGTGGGGTGGAGTCACAGAAATGTGATCTGCACTGCTCAGTGCACAAACCCCTGAAAAGTGGAATTTTCTTTGCACTAGCAGTAAAAACAGGAGTATTTGCTTTGCTACTGTTCACTGCAAAGCACTTGGATCAGAGAGGCAGGGCTTGAAATCGCAGCCTCCTTCAAGCCCAAAGTGATCCATTTGATAGCACACTGGGTAGTTTAGCCCTGGGTGATGTCAAAATCTTCCTAAAATCAGGATGCAACCATGGGGTGGGAACACGCTGCGAAGTCAGCATTATCTGTGTTTGAGAGGTGTCATGGCATTGAGCAAGAGCTGCTCGCAGGTGCTCCAACCAACAGCAAGGTCCCCTTGTGCCAGGCAGTGCCAGGATCTCTCACAAAACCAGAAGTTGTCCCCGTACGTGTCACAGGGGCTTGGTGGAGCTGATGCTATCTCCACCATGAAAGCAGAGCTGCAAAGGCCTGCAAAGAGGAGGAATGATTTTAAAATTAGCACCTTCCCAAGATCAGACAAGCTCTTGGGAGCTAAATTACTTCCTTGCTGTGTAAGGTGGAAGCAGAAGAGAGCAGAATGTGCTCCACACCTTTCCATGGAACAGATGGCTCCCCACAGCAGTGATGGACCTCAGCCAGGAGGGATGGGGAGAGAGAGCTCTGCCCCAGGGTTCTGTTCAGGCCTGGCTGCAGCTGGTTGAGTTTGGAGTATCTGTTCCACTTGAAATGCTGCCTTGTTTAAATATCTCTCCTAAGTTTTCATTCTGATTCGATATTCAAATAGTGTTTTCTAAGTGTACTGGGCAAGAAACCATCTGCACCTTTTGCAAAAACCAAGTCATGCCAACTGCTTGGAGTGAAGGGACTGCTTAGGATTGGAGTGGTTTTGGTTTGTTTTTTTACTCCTTTTCAGAAAGAAGGAATAGATCCTCAGGATCTCCTAAATGCCTCCATGCTAGTGACCACTTTTCTGTCTTCAATTTTACAAAACGTTAAGGTGTTCCTGAATATCCTGTTTTTCTGAGATCCCTGGGAGTCTTACAGCAGGGAGGTTGATGGCACAGGGATTGCCACCTCCAGGGCACTGTGTGTACAGTGAGGATGCTCTTGGAGGTACAAGACTGAGGAAACCTGGTGTCCTCACTATTCCTTGGTAGTAACCCAAAACCCTCAGCAATTCCCCTCAGCCCTGCAGGGTTGTCTGCAGTAGATTATCCCAGAACCTATCCTGAGTATCAGAAGAAGGATATCCGTTTGAAATTCCGTCTGTAAAATGGCCTTGTGTCAATAGAATGAGACTTTCTGATTATAAAAGCATTTCTTATATTACTGTTCTCTGATTTCCAGTCACAGAATTGTGAGATGCAATGGTCCAGAGTTAAATGGATTATCTAGAGTCTCACAAGCAATTGGAAGGGAGAGAGCCCAGACTCAAAAGTCCCAGCTCTTGCTTTTAGGACACCCAAACTACCTTTTTGCCCAGTTCCTTCCTGAGTAACCTCTTGAGTTTATAAACTGCCTGGTTGGGTGCTTTTTTTTCCCCTCTTTTTTTTTTCTCCCTTTTTTTTTTTTCAACACAATCACTTGAATTCTTATCATAATTCCTTATCTATGGCAAAGAGCAGTGTAAATACCTCAAGTAAAATCTCAGCTGTGCTGGGAACAGCTAGTCCTTGTTAGCTGATGGTGGTTTATGTTGCAGATAGCAGTTATCTGAGGAGGCTTTGCACGGCACTGTAAAGCCATTCCTTTGTCAGCTGAGGTCCATCAAAGTCCTGTGCAGCTTTTGGCTGCTGGAGCATCCTGGTAGGGCACTGCTGTGCCATTGCAAGGTGCCTTGGCAGGAAAGGAGGCAGCCATTCCCTTGAAATCTGAACTCTGTGATGCTGTGAATTAGAGGGGAGTGTTGTCTCTAGTGCCAGCTGCCAAGGCATCGTGCTGCCAGCTTACTCCTTTCCTCATTTTATTTCCCAGAGCACCAGCTTCCAGCTGGATCCCAGCCCTTCAGAAAGGGGAGGAGAGTGGAGGTTGTGATTTGCTAGAAATCATTCATATAGGGGAAAATGGGAGTGTGTAAAAACAGTTGGAAGGAGTTCCTCAAGTAGCCTATAAATGCACATTGCTGTCTGAAATGCTGCTGAGCATCCCATAAACCTATCCTTTTCCTTGTGCTGATCACTCTGCTCCCAGCACTGGACAATGAAACCATGTCAGATGGGTCACTTCACACTAGCCTTTCATTTTTTTTAAAGCACACAAGGTGTTCCTAGGGTTTAAAATCATGCAGTGAAACTGCATGTGACAAAGCTGTCAGTATTCAGCAGGAATCACCAGCAGTGTGTTAATCCCAGCACTCACTCGGATCTCCTCGGGTGACATCTGCTCCCCTTCCAACACCTTCCCTCCAGTTTTCTTTCTAAACCACAATCAAAACTCCCCTGTATTTTGTTTGAGATTTGAAACAGCCAGTGCTTCATTGATTTCACATAAAGAGCTTCTGTGCAGGGATTGTGCATTCGTTAAACCCCTTGGAGCTCCTCACCCAGAGCCCTGGGAGGAGCCGGTGGGGTTCCATGGCAGCCTCCCTGCAAGGGGAGGGGAGCAGTGCTGGCTCTGCTGGGGCTCTGGGGTCCCACTGGGGAGCTGGGTGAGGCTGCTCACACAGGGAGAGCCAGCCAGACTGGGGAAAAGGTCCTTGTGGCTGGGCAGGGACCTGGACTCCAGCCTGTGGAAGTGCCCACCTCCTCCTGCCTGTGGAAGTGCCCACCTCCTCCTGCCTGTGGCTCCTCAGCCTGTGCCATGTCTGCTGTGCGCTGGGCTCAGTGTCTGGTGCTCACAGGGAGCCCAGGGACTCCAGTCCTGTGTTACATCAGTTGTCTCTGTTAAAGTGTCTTCTATTTTGCAGCCCCACTTCAAGAGGGGATTAAAATAGTACAGCACAGCTTCTTAGCTTGATTGGAAACTGTAGGCTTGGTGAGGTTCACATGCCTTCATCTCCCTGTTCTTCCTCTTCTCTGTCCCAGGGCAGCTCTTGTTCCCCATTCGGACCCATGTGGCTTTGAGGTAGCACAGCCTTGCTGGGCTGGGGTCAGAAGCACCCTCTCTTCTCCACCACCTCTGAGAAACTGTCAGAAACTTGTTTTAGAGCTTGGCAGTGCCTTGGGTAGGAAGCCAAGCTCTGTGTCTGAAAAAATCAGTACAGGATCCTGATAAATTGGTCTGCCTGATGGTGCTTCTATATTTGGATTCTGTTCCTTGTGGTTGCACAGAAAGGTTTGAAAACATGCACTGGAGAGACCAGCAAAACATAAATCTATCTTATTTCAAATTTGAAATTGGTAAAGCAATCTCATCCCTCAGTGGCCAAGCAAGGATTTTTTAAATGCATCATTCTGGCAAAAATTAATGCCTTATTATAGCTTCAGGGATGAGTTTGCACCAGCTTACCCTGAGTGACAGAGTTAACATGCAGGTCTGCAAAAAATATTTGCATTTTCAAAATTAATTGAAAACACTGTGCAGACATCATAGTTTTATTTAGGTGGGGTGGTGTTACCTGGCAGGTTTTCTACCCCAGCCACCTTTATGGCAGTAGCAGTAGGGTATGTTGGTTTCAGAATGACTCGCAGATATTTTTTTCTCCTTTTGAACTGCATTCGTGAACAAGTTTATGTGGAAGGAAATGATGCATGGAAATCTCTCATTCTAAGCAGTGTTAGAAATTACCAAATTACGAATGTTAAACCATATAAGCACCTTGGATTTAATGGAAGTTAGAAAACACTTGAGAAATCAGGCCCTAAGTTCTCATCCTACCAAAAAAGTTGAAGTGGGCAGGAGCATCCAGTGAAGGTAGCCAGGGTCAGTCCCAAGTTCACTGTCAGTTCCACAGGAATCACCAGGAGCTTCTGCTGAATGAAGTTATATCCAGCCTGGGGTCTGTTTTATCCCACCCACTTGTGGACATTTTCCCTGCAGTATTTAGCCTGGTCCTCATTAGGCCAGAAAATGAGATTTAGTCTCCCTGGCCTTTGGTTCTCCTGGTGCAAGAAGGAACCTCCCATCCAAAAATGCCTTTTGACTGCAGATGCAGGAAATTGTTGGTGATTTTCCTCTGGATTCCTGTGCTCACACAGAGCCTGGCCCAGAAGGGATCTCATGGGAGCAGAGAAAACTGGGTCCTGCCACTGACAGCAGCAGCAATGATAACCTGGGAACTGACAAGTCACCATTTCCTCTTCTCCTGAACCATTTCCAGTTCTTCTGACTAGGAAAAAGTCATTCATGTGTATCTGTTCTGTACAGTTTTGGATCCATCACTTCTCTTTGCCTAAAAGCACATTTTATTTCAAGCTTAACCTTGACGTGTGCTCCCACTGAATGTGCTCAAACATTTCCCTAATATTCTCCAAGGTGCCTTCCTATGAGGACCTTAGAGCAGGTAAGCTTCCCAGAAAATATAGTAGTCGATGAGTTTTACATCACAGGCTCCCTCTCACACTCTTTTCTTGGGTTTTTTTCCTTTTGAAGTGGAAACTGTATTCATTTTCAAAGTAGACATGTGCAGTCAGCAAGGATAAAAATGAAGGTAATTGTCAAAAATCCTGCCAGAAGGGATTTCTCCACTTTAATTCCTGCTTACATTATTAAGACAAGTAAATTATGTTTTCATGGAATGTTTCCTTTTTTCTGGAAACACTACTGATAAATGATGTAATATTTAAAGCCCTTCTCCACAGCTGTTGGAAGCCCAAAATTTCTATTCCCTTCACCACAAGAGGTGCAGATGCCAAGTAAAACCTTAACCTGACTTTCATGATGAAATGTGATGGTATCACAGAGGGAAATGAGGAATCTACAAATATTACTCTGAAAGTAATGGATTGATTGAGCTCCTGTATTTTTTTCCTGGGTATTTTTAGGAGCCTGCTCTTGTTGCTACAGGGATTAGGAGGAAGCCAAGCAGAGTTCTGAAATGGTAGCTGAGAGGGGCTTTCTCTGGCTGTGACCTGAAATACTATTTTAAAACCACCTTGACAGGAACAAGCTATAGCTGCTGTGTCAAAGCAGAAAGCTGCTATTTTTATCCCTGAATTTTTAACCAGTTCTCAGGAAGGGCTTGCTTTCTATGCTGCTCTCAGACTGTCACTTCCAAAACTGAGAGGACTTCTGTGGTATCGTTTAGGAAGATGGAGTAGCTCAAGCAGAAAAACCTCATCCACTGACAGGATAGTATAGTGCCTTTTTGTGAAAAGGAATCCCTTTTCTTCTGGTTTTTATCCTCCCCTAAGCTGTCCACCGAAACTTGAGTAGCAGAGGCCACTTTTGCTCCATATCTAAAATAAATTAGGTCAGTTGTTGACATTTTAGCACAAGTAGCTTATCTTAGGCGTAAGAGCTGCTTAACCCATTGCAAGGGGGAATGAGTACTTTTTCCCCCAGCCCAACATAAACAGTGCCTGGACTTTCCAAACAGTGTTTGGGAAGGTCTCTTGACATCTGACACCATGCAATTTACTACTCTTGTCAGGTGAGCAGGTTTGTCTGCAGTGACCAACGCTGCTCCTGCTGCACTGGTGATGGGTGTTCTGATACCCCTGCCCAGCACCCACTGTGCTCCTTTCCTCGCTCTGTGGACAGCAGTTCCAGCTGCCCATGAGCCATCTCTCATCTGCTTGAGGGCCTTGTCCTCCTGCTTCAAAGATAAGGAGAAAAATTGCACTATTTAATCGTGTAATTGGTTGGAGCCTCCTTGTTGCGCTCTTTCATGTCTAAATGAGAAGCCTTTAAGGGGAAAGTTGCTTTGTAAACTTGTGGCATTTAGTTTAGGAGGTTATAGACATAGAGGAATTGATGGGTGGCAGATGCCCTAAAATTCTCCTATACTGACCTGAGGAGTCAGCCCACCTCTGGCTGGTTTTCATGCTGAGTATGCCAACTTCAGCATCCCATCACTATGTACACAGCTCTGGATTGTCAGGGGGGATCTAGCAGAACAGGGAATTTTAGATCAGGATTCAATTGCATAAGTAGTGTGAATTTTGGATAAGGACCCAAGTGTCCTGTACCTTGTACTTGGCTAATTTTTACTGTTGCTGCTCTTTGACTCCGTTCCTCTGAGCAGTGCTTATTTTAAATGTGGATATTAAACTTGAGGGAAACACAGAAGGAACAGGTGAATTTTAAGGGTTCAGGGCTAGATAAAATTTATCAGGTTACCTAACAAGAAGAAAACCCACTCTTTTTCTATGGTGTATGCACAAAAGATTTGCAAGTTCCCTGGTGAGATGTGTGAATGAGAAACTTTGACAGCACCAAAGTATCTTTTAGAAGTACTCATTTATCTGAGTGCTGGTTTTTGGTAAGAAAACATCATTTACATGGGTTCAAGGAAGAGAGCACAGGTGGTTATTGTGGTGGGCCTCTGAAAATACCCAAATCCTCCTGTAGCCCATTGAAAAAAACCCCAGTGCTGCCTGAGTTCAAAAGCAAGTAGGTGACTTGCCAAGGCACTGCAGAACCACCTGTGAGCAGCAACACCCCTGAGTCCCTGGCCTTGGGAAGCAGTGGCCTCTGACACGCAGGGTGCTGTGGAAGATGTGCTCAGGAGAAGCTGAGCCCTGGGCTCTCCGGAGCAAGGGCAGAGAGGCTGACACGAGTGACTCAGGGCATGAGGGAGCCTGGCTGGAGCTTCCCAAGAAACCCTGACGTGCTCTAGGTGGAGGTGCTGATTGCAGAGCATGCAGTCAAGCCGTGTTTAGCAACAGCCTTTGATGAGAGCACCATCCCTTCTGTCGGGTCCTGAAGACATTACCTAACCATCTGCTTTCTGAATTCCTGGGAACTGCCCAGCTCAGGGCTAATGGAACCAACCAGACACATGCACACACCAAAAAGGAGTTTTGCTTAACACCTGGGGCCAAGCCCTCAGCTGATAGAAATGGGCAGCAGTGACACTGAGCTAATTTATGGCAGCCCTAGATTTGGCCTAAGAATACTATTATTTTTCTATTTAGAGAAGTGCTAGCAGTTTGCAGGAGCTTGTTATTAGGAATGAGCCAACTATTTCAGAGGAAATTATGGAGTAATAACAACCACAGAACCTAAATTAGTTGTTTTTAAGTTATGAGAGCATAAAATAATAATATCTGACACCACTAACCACTATTCTTTTTTGCACTCTTTAAAACTTCAGCTGCGCTTTGCCAAACCAATTGTTTCCAGATTCTGTCAAAAATATTGTCCTTGGGCAGAAAGCTTGGATGCTAAATTTCAACCCAGAATGATTTTTGTGGCGGAGTGACAGAAACCTTGAAAAGGGGATTTATAACAAATACAACCTTAACTACTGTGGTGTGAATGGTGCTGCAATTCTCATTAGCTGAGCTTTTTTTTCCTTTTTTTCTCAGAATTTCAGAGGGTGGGGCTGGCCATAGGAAGCAGTTGACTTGTGTGTACACTTCTGTCATGGCAGGAAAGGAGCTCGGCAGCTCCATTTCCCCTTTCATCCCTGAACATCTGTCAGGGTTCAAAGCTTCTGAAGCAATAGGATTTCAGGATGGTTTTTCATGTTGTGGCTGTGAGCGTGGGCAGCTGGTGTGGCTGTGGTGAGTGAGCCGAGGGGTTTCAGCATCAGGAGTTGACTCTTCTCCTGCTCTTTAATGAGGTTTATTCACTGGGGCACCATGGAAAGGCTTTGAACCTGAAAAGAAGCCTCAGCAAATAATGAGGGAGAGGGACCAGCAGCTCGAGGATGTGCCAGGTTTGTGTCCTGCTCAGCCTGACTGCTCAAGTCCAGGCTTTGGGCTGTAGGAGAAGGTGAGACTCCTCTGTGTATGTTAAACACCAGGTGTGCAGGGTTGGGAAAGGGGAGTGGAGAGCTGGCTGGAGGATTTTTCTGTATGTTTGGACTTCTGTTTCCCATGAGCAGAGTTCCAATCACCAAGCTCTTGCAAAAGTGGTGTAGGTGCACCTTCATTTTAAGGTATTTCTTCAGCATGGCTCAACATTCAAGGCAAAAACCAAACAAAAAAAGCCTTTTAAAACCAGTTTGTTATAGAAACTGAGAATTTCTGACTGCATGTAGCCCTGAAGCAGCATTGTGACCCTTCTTTGGAATTTCAATGTAAACATCATCTTAAGTATCCAACTTCCAAACTCTCAGGGTGGGATTTTGGCTGTGGGGTGGTGGAAACCACAGGGGGACCAAAAGCCCTAAAATAAGAAGTGATTTCTGTAGCCCACTGGGTCTCCCCAGGATGGTCTCCTGGGCCTGGAAGATGATACACGTGGTGAGTAATGTCATCATCATCCCAGAGCAGAAAACAAACCCAAGTTAAAGGTCTTAGAAGTCTTTCATCTCCACTTTCCCAAGCCACAAATGGCGAAATCTCCACACGGCTTGCTCAGATTCCTTTTGAAAGATGAGAACTTCTGTCCTCCGTGGGAGAGGCAGAATGGGAATGAAGTTGCTCTGTTAATGAAGAAACCATTAATAATAATTGACCCTGCTAGAAGCTATTCTTGTGGTGCCTTCTCTTGGTGTCTTTGATAGAGAGGAGGAAGATTTTGATGAACCTACAAGATCCCTCCTATCTGTCTTTGAAGCAGTTGAAATTCACTTAAGATAAGGAGGAAAGAGGGTTCTTCCAAACTGAACATCCCAGTTGGCAGCTTCATTGGGCATGTGCTTTGCAGCAGATGGTGTGAAATGCTTTTTGTGGTTCCTGGCACGGCAGCTTTTAGAAACCATCTTTTTTTCTGAATTGATTTTTTGAAAAAAAAAAAAAAATTGAATTGATTAAATATATATATACACACACACACATATATATGTGTGTATGGATGGATGTGGATGATTAAATATATATATACACACACACACATATATATATGTGTGTATGGATGGATGTGGAGGTGCACTGTGTTTGAAGATGGTGAGTTGAGGGTCATCACCCAGCCCTGGGTACCTAAATTCATGAGCAACATGCAGGAGACAGAGGCTGGGGTGAGCTCTGGCAGCCACTGGAGGTTGTGCATACTCTGCTGCCATCTGGCTAACGTGGAATCCTCCCTCCCTGCCTTGGCAATCCAAGCAGGAAGCATTCCTTGCCTCTCTTTTGTGGGTGGCTGGGATATCACTTCATGCAATTATCTGAAAATGCTTGCAGATCTCACCTCTCTGCTCTAGTGGAGCATCTCCCAGTACAACGCTGATGTGCTTAGTTCAGGAACTGTGATTTTTGGTTTGGTTTTTTAGGGTTTTTTTCAGCTGGAAATAATAATTTAACAATTTTCAGCAATTTTCTGTCTTCAGGGCCTGACCTGCCGTTTGGGGGGTTTATATTTCTGCTTGACTCTCCAGAAGAGCAGATCAAGAGAAAACACCTGTCAGCTCAAAGGTACATGCACTTTGTCTGGCCTCGTATTTGGGATCTCCCTTTCCATCTGCTCCATGTTTGTGTAATCCAAAACAAAGGCTGCACCAAGCCAATGCAGGGCAAGGGGAAGGGAATAAACAGTCATGTTTGTTTTCCATCCTCTCGCTGTCAGATACAAAGGACAACTTCAAAGCAGTACATAACGAAGCTGGGTGATACACCAACCATAATTAAAACGCCCCTGCAGGAAGTCATGTCACTGAAACAACAACTGCTTCAGAAAGCAATAACAGTTTTGTGCCAAAGGCATGTGAAACTAGTGTGTCTGGGCTGGGACTCCAAAAAAAACCCACATTGCTTCTTGCTTTAATCCATCCCTATCCAGGACAATGGAATTGAATTCTGAGACTGCACTGGTTACAGTGGGGCCAAATTAAAGCCCAGACTGGCATGGTGTCCATGAGCCATCTCTGAGCAGAGGGCTTGTGTTGGGAGCAGAGATTTTGGGGGTGATCTCTGTGGGAGAGCTGTGCCTGGGCAGAGCTCAGCCTCTCCAGCTCCCTCACACTCTGTGATTTATCAAACCTTATGTCACTCACTGCCGGAGGGAATGAAACCAGGGCATGGCACTGCTGAGTGCTGTGCCCAGCACAGGAGGGACAGGGACCTGTGGGAGCCCAGAGCAGGGACAGCAAGTTGATTGTGGGATGGAGCACCTCTGCTAAGAGGGAAGGCTGAGAGAATTGGGATTGTTCAGCCTGGAAAAGAGAAGGCTTTGGATAGCTTTTATGTATGGCCTTGCAGTACCTGAAGCAGCCAGCAAGAGAGATGGAGAGAGACTTTTGAAAAGGGCCTGGAGTGACAGCACAAGATGGGGAACAGCTTCAAATTGGAATCGAGTGTGTTTAGATGAGATATTAGAATTTCTTTATGGTGAATGTGCTGAGGCCCTGGCACAGGGTGCAGAGAAGCTGTGGTTGCTCCGTGCCTGGAGGTGTTCAAGGCCAGGCTGGAGGGAGCTCTGAGCAAACTGGGATGGGGGAAGGTGTCCCTGCCCATGGCAGGGGGTGGGACCAGGTGGTCTCAAAGGTCCAAACCATTCTGTGAGTCTGTGACACGCAGGAAGAATTGGGCTCAGCAGAAGGGTGGTGTGACCCTGCTCCAGAGGAGATGGGTGAGGTGCCCTTATGGTGTTATAATTCAGTGGCATCCAGGTGGAAATGGTGAAAAGCTGCTGCCCATGCCGAGTGCTGTATGGTTAAAAAAAGAAAAAAGGAATTCAAGAAAAGAAAAAAAGACTATTGGTGATGACTTGTGTAGAGGCAAAGCCATCCCTATCTGTACCAACACTTCAGCACCATAGTGATTTATTTGTGTCTTTATTACACACAAGGCCCAAGCCAACAAAAAGACCCTACTCAGCTCTGGATTGTGCTTTTGTGCCTTTCTCATGATGAGAAGAAATGTTCCCTCCGTCGTCATTGTGTGTGGGTTTTTAAATATTAATTAACATTGTTGTGGAGTTTTTAAGTATTAAATAATATCTGTGGTGCTGCTTTGTGGCCTGTGCAGCTGCTGTCCTCTGTGATGCTCTAAATGTCAGAGCTTTCCTCAGTGCTTTCTGCTTTTTTCCCTTTTCCTTTATGGTCAGGGTTGGAAAGGATAAATGCTACTGAATGATTATGAAGTTGACTTTGGAAGACTTTATTTAAAAGTCTAGTTACACTCCTTTATTTAGAGAGTAGTAATTCTAAAGTGGAAGGAAATTGTTGAATAGATTTACCTGTAGGAAAAGGAGAAAAGCAGCTGCTACTTTCTATTTTATAAAAGTAGCTTAAAACATAGATGGTTAAAAAAACCCTAAAACCCAAACCTAAAACTCCCAAAAACTTTCAGTGCAGGTCACTTTCAAGAGAGAAGTTATTCAGAGCTTGAGCAGCAAGCCCCAACAATGAATTTAAGTTACAGACAAACCCCATGTTTTATCAATCAACTGCTACTTTCAAGTTTGACAACTTCTGTAAGCAGGAAAATGTCAATTACAGAAGATATTTGAACCTGTGGAAATAACCCATGGAAACACAAAATGTCTGTTCACACATCAAAATGATCCAGACTCGAAGGAAGTTAAAAACCAGAATGCACTAAGGAATTATCTGATGGAAAAATGGAAACTTTGTTATGAATTTTCAAGAAATATTGGCTAATTAATTTCTTTGGTGAGTTTATAAGGTTATTTAGGATTGGAGAAAATGAGCTAACTTCCGTATTTTTCCTGCTGTGTAACAGCTATGGAAACACTTTGAAATGAGTGTCCCATCATTATGAATTCATTTGGTTATCCTTTAAATAACAATGATGGTACTCAGGCATTTTATATGGATCTTACATCCCATCTCCTTCAGGTGCTGCTTGGTCATTTCACTGAGCACTTGTCAGCTGGGTCTTATTAAATTCCCATTAAGGAAGGAAGAGCTAAATACCCAGGAAAGAAGCTGAAAGGGGAAAAAATCTAAAAAACACATAGGCTCAGGCCTGGAAAATTAGTTTGTGCAGAGCAGAAAATGTTCTATTTAAGCAAACAAAAAAACCACTGCAATTGACTGTTCTACATCCATTGCCACGATAAAAAAAAATTGTCAGGAACCTGGTTCTACAAAGCAAAATGAAATCAGTGCTCACTTTCTGCAGCAAGATGTGCTCTTTGCTGATGTGTTTTGTCAAATGCAGCTGGAAAAAACAGACACAAACTTCCAGGCTTATGAGCTCCTTGGGTCTGAAGTGTGGGATTCAATGGGATGAGTTTGAGAGCCCTCAAAGCAAAGCCCACGTTACCATCCACGTGGAGCTTGGATAATGAGTAGCAAGTTTGCTTGGTCTTGAGCTCAAATGTCCCTTCACATTCATTGCCTGTGATTTACAAGTTCAGCTGAACAAATTGGGATGATTTTATATCTGCACAAATGCCTGTGTTGAGTTTTGTGATGCTGTTTTACTGGTCTGATGAAACTAAGCAATCTCCCATTAAAACTCCAGGCATATGAATGCTAAATTAGAGCCCAAAATTATATGGTCAGAGGAGTGTGTTCCCAGCAGTGAGGAGCACAGCTTGCTTCATAGACACATTAATAAGCAACACTTTTTTTTTTCTCATGGAATATTTAGCATGGTTATTAAAGACTAAACATTTTTAGTCTAACCTGGAATACTTTCAGTGTGGGGTTAAAATGGGAAAGTTTTCAGTTAAAACCTTTTGTGCTGTAAAAGTTTCCTTTTTGCATTTTCTGTGAAAGGTTTCATTTGGTTAGACCAGACATTTTCTGTCTAAACCCAGAAATATTTGATAGCCTAATTAGGATTATTCCATTTATGGAGGTAATAAGCTAGATGGAACCTCATGTTGCATGGGGGCCAAGCATCACTGTTCACCCAAATCCAGCATTCTTGCTTTTTTTTAGTTTTTTTTTCCCCTCAAATTCCCCTCCTGCCAAGGGAGCAGTATTACACAGCCAAAATCCTTGGAAAGCCCCAACAGCCCAATGCTGCGTGAGTAAGTGAACATTAAACAATTAAAATACCACGTTGTTAACACCAAATACCATTTCTCAATGAAATTAAGGCATTTCTGGAGCCCAGCCCTGGCTGCCCAAGACATCCTTTCCTTCCTGCAGAGCCATGTGCAGAGCCCCTCAGCAGCGTGGCAGGGGGGAACCCAGTGGGCAGCAGTGCTGTGCCCACCTGTTCCTCAGGCTGCTGGAGATGGGCAGCTCCCCAAGGCTCCAGATGGGCTGTCCCTGCAGCCCAGCCCTGTGCTGTGTCACCCTTGCTGGAACAGGGGCACAGGGCCACCCTCAGCCTCTGGGTGCCGTGGGAGGGAACTCGGGAATTATCCAGGGAGCCTTGGGACAGCTGATGCCAGGGCAGCAGTGCCACTCTGGCACCTCCTCTGTCACCTCGAGCCCTCGTGCTGTGCTCCAGGGGTGCAGCATGTCCCTCCCTGTGGCCCTGGGGCTTCAGAGGGAGGGGACCACGCAGGGCCACTGCTGGGACACTGTCACCTGAGCAGAGCAAGAGCTGGGCAGGTGCCTGGTTAGCAGGGTGTGCAGAACTAACCCCGTCAGTTCATGACGTGTCCCTGGTCCTTCCTGCTGTCCGTGGTGGCATTAGGCACACCTCCCTGTCTGAGATGGATCACTGGGAGGCTGGAGCTCCCCAGGGAAGAGCCTTTTTAGGATCCCAAAGCACCAGCTCAAACTGTTGTCTTAAAATGAATTCCAAGCAAGTGGCCTGGCATCACTGGGTAGGATTACTGACACCTGTTTAGTAAACAGCAAAATTACATCACCTCTTTTCAGCACCAGGTTCTTAAAAGAGAGCTGGGGAGCAGATGTAACCTCCAGAATGAATGGGACAATTCATTAGGCTTTAAACTCATCAGGGTTAAACAGTGATTTACCTCACACTGTAACTGCTAGCAAGTGATTTAGTGACAAGGGATTGACAAGGTACATTTCCCTGGAGGGCACAGTAAATAATTTTTTAATCCCAAAGTGTTTTTGCAGAAATGTTTATGTATTTGAGTATTCAAGGTTAATTAATTTCCAGTAGTTTGACAGAAGGCACTTTTTTTTCTCAATGACCAACAAAATCTTGTGTGAGTTCATCTCTTTTTGCAGTAGTATTTGGTGAACTTTTCCTGCATGATCTAATGTCACAGTGGAAAACCAAATAAGAAGGTGTTGGTAAGCAGGAATGAGTTCACCAGCCTGCTCAGCTGGTGTTATGGGTGAAGACAATGCTCTCACATCGTGGAAACAGTACTTTTCCTTGGCCTGGGAAACCACAGTGCTCATGTGCACAAACCTGTGCCATGGGTGTCCTTAGGCAGACCATCAGTGTTGTCTTAACTGACTTTCAGACCCACTATTTCTATTGTAAATGGAAAAAAGACACCTTCAGCTGTTCTGCTTCTCTCACAGTATCTCTCCATTGGTGTTTGGAGTTGTTCCTTGCCACCTCTTAGAGTTCTCTGGGGGTTTTTGGGCTTCTTTCGGTGGGGATTTGTTCAGGTAGGAGTGATGAGGAGGAGCAACCATCAGACAAGAGGCACATTGCTCCAGACATCCTTCAAACAGCTCCTGGCAGTAGGATTTTGGTGTTCTGGGTAGTGCAAGCATAAAAAAGAGAAAAAAAGCCCAAGGTTTTAGTGATCAAAACTTAGATTTGCATCAGGCAGTGTGGCATTAGAGATGAACATGCTGATGTGGGGTTTTTCCATTACTACTGAGCTGATTCAAAATGAAATATTTTGCTTTAAGGTGTTTTTCCATGATTTTTAGAGTTAACAAAGCGGAAATTTTCATGGAGGAATTTTTGGAGCTTTCCTCACTCCAAAATTTCTCCCAGTGGAGCATTTCCAGCAAGCTCCAGCTATTAATATACATTAAAGCTAATGGCAGATTGAAGGGTATTTTAAACAGTCATGTCAAGTTTTCAATGCTTAATTAAACAGCCCTTTACTGTGTGCCCATTAAATTCAAATAATGCCACTCCAGCACTGATCTAAGGCTTTTAAATGGCCAGGGGCTTGGCCTGCAGCTTGATTTGTGGTTTTTAGTGACTTTCCATGCCACTTTCCCATTCAGAGCTGTTTTGAACTTCAGAATTCAAACATTTTGGGTTTGCTTTTCCATTTTTCTACTTGCCCATGCCCATGGCTAATATGTTAAGTCCTTTAGGAAAAGGACACAAATTCTTCTTCATCCCTGTTACTTATTGAACTGATTGGGGTTTGTTATCTTTTCTTGCCAGGGTGACTTTTTTATGCTGATTTGTGCTGGGTTGTTGGCATAGCAGCTCTTCCCATTCCTGGTGGAGGATTTCAGTGGTTAATTTCTCTGAGTTACAATAGCAAGGAGTTGGAAGATGGTAGGGGCTCATGAAAGGGTCTCTTGCACATGGCTGGAGTTTTAACTGTGGCAAAAGCCTTTCTGAAAATATTGCCTTAAAACATGGTGTGGATTCCCTATTAGAACAAGTCTCCCAGGGCAGGTCTAAAGCTGTTGAATGGCTTAAACAAAATGCAAGAAATGTCTGATCTTGTTTAACCAATTTTAAAGTATCTCTCTACTCTTTGTTGAATCAATAATTTTCTTGTGTTATGTGAATGTCCTATTTTTTTTTCCTGAGTTTTGTGTGCAAGTTCAGCATTGGGAGTGGTGATTTTTTGGTGTCTTCATGGGCAAAGAATTTGTGTGTTGATTGTTTTGTGCACATGCAGTTAGTTACCCGTCCTGATGTGACCACTCCATCCCATTATCCCCATCTCATTTGGGATCTCCACGTTTCCTACCTCTGTAATTGTTACCAGGCTCAGCTGCTGCTGCTCCAGCCCGCTCTGCCCAGAGTGGAGGACATTCACACACAGGAGCTTTAGCACTCCTGCAGTGTCTGTGCAGCAGAAATTTCCCTCTGTGAAATTCATCACCAATGACTCGTTTCCACGGAAAGTTGCACTTCCAAGGGCCAGCCCTGAATGTACCAAGATACTGAAATCACTTTGTGGTGAGTAAGCTCCTTTGAAAGCAGGATTTAGACTTTTTAAGCCGTGTAAGTGTTTCTGCAAATCACATGTTGGTTCATGAAGTGCCGGCTGCTGGTGCTTTCCTTGGCAGTCACGCTGATGGCCGCGCTCAGAGCCGGCTGTTTTCCAGGGCTCGCCGATATTCCAGGTCAGCACTCATGTCTGTCAAGCCTGTCCTGTGGCACTTGCAAGCCTGAGATACTTTGTACAATGTTGATGAGGGTGGGAGAGGGCTTTTCCTGTCCTGGGAGCAGCCTCAGCATAATGGTTTTCTTGTGTCTGTAAGATTTGCTCTGCCCACGGGGTGGAAAGGAAAAGGCCTCTGTAAAAATAGGGGTTTGATTTTGCTGCTCTCTCCACACACATCCCAGTGGCAAATGACTTCTGTCCAAGTGAGAGCTCCTGGTGAAAAAGAAAGCAAGAGAAGCACCGAGGTAATTTAGAGATGCTGAGGGAGCATTCCTCCTTCCATGAGGAATTCCTCCCCCTGCCAGCCTGTCCAAATCCCTGCTGAAATATGGTGTATCATGTTTTAATCCCCACAGGCTTCCTGAACTGTGTTGTTTGTGTGGGCTCGTTTGTTCTCCACCCACAAGAAGGAGGCAAGAAAACACAGGCTCCAGCTCTTACACAGTCTGGCTTTTCCAAGAGTTCGGAGATTTGGATGGGACAAACTTCCCACTCAGTTGACAGCCCCTTACCTGCAGGCCAAGCCCTTGGCTGGCAGGAGGAGGAGCTGGCAAGTGACTGCACATCCCAGCACTGCCCAGAGTGGATGCTCCTTAAATAATCCTTCTGTGGATTATTTGATGGGATAAAGGCACTGCCAGTGTCCACCAGGCAGGTGCTGACAACTGCCCTGATTTGTTTTCCAAGGTGCACAAGCCCCAGAGTGAGGACTTTGGGGAGCCTCTGAGGGGTTTAGCAACATGAGCTGATTTTCAGCAAGATTTGTGGTCCTCTAAAGAGCACCTGTAAAGATAACCAGAGATGACAAAGTGAGTGAGTGCAAATATTCTTTCCAGTCCTGGCCAGCTGTTCCAGTTGTGCATCTGTGCCTTTGTTCATTAATGTCTGTGGAATTCCCACCCAAACCCCGAGCCCGTGGTACTGTGAGGCTGCTTCCTGTGTTGGCCAGGCAAGAATTAGTAATTAAAAATGAATAGCGAGCAGTTCATTAACATCCCATAAGGTGCAACAGGTCAAATAGCTGATAAACTTGTGAATAAAATAGGATTTCTTTTCTTACTGTTTCTAAGGTGGGTTAAAAAAATAAGAAGAGAAATGAAACATTAAAATACTTCACTTTTCTCTTTACTTGCCTTTTTGTCAGATATGTGAGCCATATACAGATTTTAGCTGGTATTTTGAATAGTCTCTTAAATAAGTGGGGGAAAATCATGTCTGTTTTAAGCAAGTTGTTTCCTTTAATGCCTTGCTTTTAAAAAGCGCACAAATTTATATCTTGAGAAGTAATAGGTGAGAAAGGGCAGAATTAACCTAATTTTAAAGGGAAAAATAACCAATTAAAATATAAAATTGATATTATGTGTTTAGGAAACTACGTTTAGATATATCTGCCTTAAAGATACAAATTTTAGTCCTTACATTTTCATAACATAGTTAGAATATATTTGCAGTTATGTAGGGTGACAACTAGTTCATATCCCTGCAAGTTAAAGTACTAGGACCAAATAACTTCATATTAGATTTGCTCTTCATAGACATCATTTTGGAAACCTGGGCCATAAGTGCAGCACAGCCAGGCTGTCACCTGCCCGTGCAGGGCTTGGTGGCCCTGCCTAGGCCATATCCACAGTTTTTCTGTACCCACTCAGGCACAGTCAGGTGCCTGGGTGACTTTAACGTAGCTGGGGTCATTGTCATTGAGGATTTAATGGTGGCTCTCAGCTCACAGGCAGTTTCCAGTTCGGCTGCAGGCAGCAGCAGCAGCATTGAACAAAGGCCAAGTAGCCTGCAGATCACACAAGCTGAAGGGTTTCAGATATAGTCATGCCTGGAAATGAGAAAAGAAAGAGCAAAAGGCCTAAGGAAACACCAAGCAGAGATTATTTGCTGTTCCTGGAGCAGGATGGCAATGGAGCACCACAAATACCTGGAGTATTTACCACACTGTGTGCATCCATCAGGACTGGGCCTGTGTGTTTGGGGCTCTGCATCTGCTCTGCCCTCCCCTCAGTCATGACAGAACCTGGTTTAATATAGCAGGGTTTGATTGTGCTTATTTTTATAAAGTAAAAATTCAGCCATAAACAGGTTTCAATCCTTGCTGGTTCCAGCCACAGTCGAGCATTTGCTCAGCAATTGGCTCTGCTGCCTCTCAGCTCATTTTATCCAGCACTGCTGAGCTTCAGTGCTCGCCTGGGTTATACCAGGTCAGCTTTTCATTTCTTTCTTTCTTTTTCTTTCTTTCTTTCTCTCTTTCCTTCTCTTCTTTTTTTTTTTTTAATCAAAAAGATTTTTATTGGTGCTCTGGAAAAATAAACACAACACACCGCTGTGAGTTTTGTAAGTGAACCAATAAAAAATGAAATTCACTGATGGATTCTTTAATAGCAGCGAGTGAGCCCAGGTTCCAAATGGACTTTATATTGTGCCATTATGTATAAACAACGTGCAATGTGATAGCCCTGGGCTGGGGGAGCACCCTGAGGACAGGATGCCCTTCCAGGCCTCTTGTTCCCTGTCCCAAGGGCTTCAGGTGTGTTTTGGGGTTAAATCTGCTGAGGGAGGGCAGCTGCTGGGCCCAGGTGCCCTGAGCCTGCCTCAAGGCTCAGCAGCTGTGCTCAGTCCCACTTGGTGTGGCCTTCAGGGGTTGCTTTCCAGTCACCCTGCTCCTGGCTGCTCCAGGTATTGCTTTCAGAGCCTCAGCAATTTTTATAAAAGCAGTTTTGAACACTTTCATTTAATGAAACAGTCCCAGAGAAAACATTCAGAGCAAGGTTTGCAGTTCCACTCAGGAACCTCTAAGCAGGCAAAGGTGCCAGCTTGGACTCCTGAAAGCATCATAGTTTTTTCTATTCCCCATGATTTCTTTGAGGCTATTCCCAGAGCCCAGCGAGGATGAGGGACAGGCTCAGTCTGGCTTCAGGGGAAATCCTTGGGAGCAATGCAGAGCAGCTCCATCCCTTTGTACTGGGCCTTGTGTCTGGCCAGAAGGAGCTCCCAGGAGCTGCTGTGCCCGGGGCCCTCCTGCTTTCCCTGGGCTGGAAAAGGCCTCCTGCCTCCTACCAGGACGTGCAGCACAACAGTGAGCTCCTGAACATGTGTTGTCTGGCTCCAAAACAGAGAGATGTTTGTAGCCTTTAGAAGCCAGAGTGAGCTCTTGCTCCAGAGTGCAGTGGAGGCTGCAGAAGGCGCTGGCTGGCTGCTGCCAGGGCTGGTTTGTAGGAAAAGAACAGGGTTGGTGCAGCTGGGAGTCTGTCTGTCAGTCTGTGAGCTGGCCCTGAAGGCCTGGTGTCTGTCCCTGCCTTGGCTCCTCTTCCCCCACGTGTCCTGTGCTGAGAGGTGCTGACAGGGGCCTGCAGAGGGGCTGCCCATCCTCTCCAGCACACCTGGGGAGCAGGTGGGAAGGGGAGAGACATGGGCAAAGGGCAGCACGACAGGGGCTGTGTCAGGTGGGGAGAAAGGCTCATCTGCCCCACAGCACACTCTGCCAGCAGGAGCAGAGGGCCCTTGATTCCACAGCCCACATCTGCCCCAGGTTTTGTTATCTGCACTGTGTTTTGCTCAGGCTTGGTCTGAAAAAATCCACAGAACAGCTGTGGGGCTGTGAAAATTATTTTCATCTGTTTGGCTTTTAAAAATGAATTTGCATCAATCTTTCCGTGGCTCCCTCCCACCCACACCCTCTCCTCTTGTCTCAGCTGTTCTTTCGGAGAGGTGAAGCAGAGTTGGTCCAGGGAACATCCCCATCCTGCTCTTTTTCTGTCTCCTGTGGCACACCCAGAAAATGCCAGATGCTTTCCTGAGGTTATTGAGGTGAGAGCTGTGCACAGGCTCTAATGGAGTGGAAACTCTTCCTGGTGGGATGTCACAGCTGGTTTGGGTCCTTTTCAGTTTCCCCCTGCAGAGAGGAAAGCAGGCAATTTGTTGAAGACTTACTGATGCTGCAAGAGAGAAGAGGTGGGACGAGATGGTGCTGCATCTTCCATCTCCCTTGTCAGCAAAGGGGTCCAAACGATGCCCAGAGGAATTTGTCAGGTCTGCTCCTCAGGAGATGTTTTTGGGATCCATTCTGCCCCGATGGGCTGACCTGTGAGCTCTGGTGTGTTTCACTCCTTCCTGTACAGCACCCCAGGGCTGTCCAGTATCATTCCAAAGAGAAGTTCCTGTGGCTTTATTTCACAGCAGTTATTTATCTTTTATTTTTAACAGCTTATTTTTCTTTGTGCCCTTAACCCAGTGAGAGCAGAGTTCTTCTCCAGGCTCCTGTTAAAGCTGGCTGTGTGTGCATGTGTGTTTACATGTGTGTTGCACATAAATAATCCCAGCCTGGAGAGGTTCTGCTGGCTTCAGGCAAAGCCATTTTTTTGCTCATGGCATTATTGAAATTCATCTCCTGTGGACTGTAATTCCTAGGGAGGGAAAAGAAAATAGTATCAGGTGTTTTTTTTTTTTTTCCCTTGTTAGAAGACTATTTAATCTTTGTTGTAGGGTGAGAAGGTGAAGCACCAGACCTCAAAGTAGGCTGCAATAGGATCCTGGCAAACTTCCCACGTTATAAACTCTGTCCATAGGCAACACTCATTTTGTGCCAAGTTTGCTTAGCTAAAAATGACTGGGCCTGAGTTTCAAAAGTGGATATTTGGCAACAACTAGCACTGTATTATTTTTGTCCTAGCAAGGAAAGAATCAGATTGTGAATGACAAGGGGAAAAGTGCTGGGACAGCTCCTTCTGGGTAAATGGAGGTGACTTCATTTTGGTGATGCTGACCTCCCTTGTGAAGAGGTTTTCTGTGCCCAGATGAGATGTGTAAGGTGACAGCCTGGTATTGCTGTCACAGGGCAGGAAGAGTAGCAAGCTCTCATTCTTTATGCCACGCTCATCACCCTGCTCTCTAGGATCAGTTGAAGTCCGTGGAATTGTGCCAATTTTCCTTGGCTTATCTGTCTTCCTATCTTGTTTCTCAATTAGAGGAAGTAAATGATCTTTTTGTTTTCGTCTCCCCTTTCTTTGGGAAATGTTAAAGAAGGGTTCGGATTGCAGTGCAGCTGCATCATCCTGGGGAACCAGATGGTGGATGGGGGACCTGGAGGCAATTCAGGGGCTGGGAGCTGATGCCTGGCTGGGTGTGCACTGGGCTTCAGAAAATCGCGATTTCTTGCCTGCCCCCTTCACTGCAGGGCTCCGGCTTTGCAGGCCTCCCCTGAGCCAGAGCTCTGCGAGTAGAGGAGTCAGGTTCAACTCCCTTGCTCTGCCCACAACAGCACCTGTCTGTGATGCTCAGTAGGCTCCAAGAACTGTGATCTAATTAATTATCTGTTATCTCTCTGCTGCCTTCACAAGTGTTTTTATTTATTTATTAAAATAAATGAACAAGAGGAATAAGTAAGTAGTAGGTGCTGGCCCTCACCCCACATCTGCCTCGGGTTATGCCATCTTCCAAAGCATTCAGTGCAAGCCTCTGTCAGAGAACCTTTTGCCAGGCTTCCCTGGAGTGATAGGTGAGCTCAGGGAAGGAATGGAGAAGCAGGATAAATTAGCTCCAAGTTTCCACAGCCAGACTGCTCCCAGGACCAGAACCAGGCAGTGTGAAAGGAGCTGATGTGCCCCGTCGCTGCTCACATTGCTGAACAAGGCACTTCCAGTTGTGGTTTCCCCTCATTTCTAATCAGAAGTGACATTCCCAGGGTGCCAGCATATTTTGGTGGATGCTGGGAGCTTTCCCACTGCCGTGAGTGGGAGCTTTTCTCTCAGGAAAGGGATATGAGGGCCAAGCCTTTCCATGCCTGGAGATGTGGGGTACTGCAAGGCACCAAAACTCCAGCTCTTGAAAGAGGCACGACCTGGGGGAGGGAAGGCAGTTGTTCAAGTTTTGTTAAAACCTCATGCTGCTGTAGGGTCTCAAGTCTGGCATTCAAAATCATTAGCACTCTTTAAATTTGGCCTAAAAATCCCTATGAAAAGTTACACACGTGCTGAGTAACTACTTTTCACAATGTAATAACTTGGCCCTTTCAAAGAGTAGGTTTTAGAAGCACATCTTACTGACTAAAGGCTTGCCAAATTTCTTTTTTCCTTTCCAAACTCCACGTAATGATTCATGGAGACCCATCGATTTTGTTTCTAATAAGGTGCTGTTCTCGGGTCTGTGAAACTGAGGGGAAACAGAGCGCCGTTTTGGAGAAATATGTTTTGTCTAGGAGCTGAGGCATCCAAAGAAACACAAGAAAAGCATTTTGAGATTAAAGAACCCCATGTGGTGTGATGTTAAAAATGGCATTTTAATGTGAATTTAGCATTTGCAGAAGTTTAGGGCTGATTGCACTGAGGTCTGATGTGCTCTGAAAGAAAGTAGATGAACCAACTATTTACTAATGTGTGTGTACAGCACACCCACCTGACACCAACACAGGGCCAGGCCCACTGATGGGGCTCAGGGACTTCTAGCCAGTGAGTTCATTCATGGCTTCTTCATTAGTAGGAGGTTTTCATTAATAAAATCACTGCACCTTCTGATAGAGCTGGCGGATCCTGGAATGAGGATGGCAGCCCTGCTTCTTGGTGCCAGTTCCTGCAGCACTTACCTGGTGGGATGTTTCTTGGAGGCATCAAGTGTTGGAGCATTGCATCCATATGGATCAGACTTGTCTGCTCACCCGAGCTGGGTTTGGTGCTCACAAAGAGAGTCCAGAAACACAGCAGGGCCAAAACTCAGGGAAAGGCAAAATTCAAAAACCCCTTCTGCCTTCTGTGTGAGCCAGCCGTGGCTGTGGCAAAGACAAACTCTCCCCTGTCCCAGAGCTTTTCTGGTCCTCTGAAAGTGATTACTTGATGCAACAGCTCAGCTCGTTATCTCTTCCTCATTCCTTGCAAGGTTCTGGGAACAAAACCTGACCCCAAGCTGTGCAGCTCCCTCCTCTCTGCATTCTGCAAAAGGCCAAGTCTACCTCTCTAACCATATTTTTTGTGAAGCCTGTGACCAGCCAGGCAGTTTACTTCAGGGTATGATCAGATTCCAAGCCACAGTGTGAAAATGTCAAAGGTCCCTGGAAAATATGTAATTACATTTTGGATTTGGAGGAAACAATTAATGAAATGGAATTTCTTGGCCCTTTGCTCAGTCGGATGATATGTAGTGGCTTGCCTGTGAGCAGAAGTCTGAGTACACTTATGGCACAGAAGAGTTTTTATCATTTTAAAACTTAATTATATAGGCTGTAATTAAGCTATATACAAAATGTCTGGTTCTTTGAAGTATATTAATTTTGGGGAAGTTCTCAAGCACACAGTAGCTGCAGAACAATCATGAAAGAAGACAAGGCTTGAATAATGATGACAGTTGCAAGCCACAAATAATAGGAACAACCTTTCCAAAACAAAGGGTTTCACATTTTCCAAAAGTATGAGCTTTATTATTTGTGTGTATTTGCAATTTGTACATGCCTTGGAGGGACTAACCTCAACTATAGTGCTCAAAATAATTGTGGGATGACATAAATGGGCACTTCTCTATTGAGGCAATCGCTTCTCTTGCAGCATGCCAGTTTTTGTTTACTTTTTAAACAAAAAATATTCTGGCTAAATCTGCAATAATCAGGATGTGATATGGGACATAAATTAATTTGGGATGGGTTTTCTTGTAAAGGGGGATTGGTTTTCAGAAGGTGTTTCATGCAGGTATGGATGGTTGAGGGGCTGGCTGTTGCTGTTTTTCTGTACAGTGCCTAGCAAGAGTGGTGTTCCTGTAAGTGAAACAAATATATAGTGAATTTAGCATTGAAAACAAAAATACCTTCTCAGCTGTTTCAGCCTGTACTGTGTGGTCTGGACTTTAATAATGAGTTCCCCCACAACACTTTCATGCTTAGGTCTATCTGCAGTTGGAGAGGAAGGTTTTTATTTCTTCATTTAAAGGGCTGCTGTGAGCTTTAAAATAAACACAACTGTCCCTTGGAATTTTAACTATTTCATGTTCTCTGGGCTTGTGGCTGTGGCACATGTGGGTCACCAGTCCAGAGTCAGGATTTCAGAGTCTCAGTTTTCTCTGTCACCTGCTGCCCTCGGGTGCCCAGCACCCACCCAAGCACCTCTTTCTTCTTCCAAACTGGCTCACACCAGAGCTTTGCAGTCCCACAAATCTGCTCACAGAATAAATGAGATGTGTTTTTCCTGTGCTGCTTCAGGCAAAATCCTCAAGCTTGACTTGTGTGTCAAACAAAGATGGTTTGCAGACTCCTGAGTGACTCCCCCTGTATGAAGAGGCTTTCCAAGTATGCCCAGGATCCTTCCAAGGATTCAGTTCCTCTCATCAGCCCTCGTTGTGGAGCCTCCTCTTTACCTACTTTTCTCCAGAAAGGTTGACTCAAACAACTGGTTCTTATTTGGCTTCCTCAGAAACTACAGGAGAAGTTTGGTTTAGCTGTGGCTTTATAAATAGTTCCCACTGTAAAAGATGTTTAGTCCAATGGGAGTCTCTTAAAACTGGAGCAAGGTGTGGAGTGGGGAATCGTTCCCCTTCCCTGCTGTCTGTGGAAACCATCACTCTCCTGCTTGCTTACAGCAGCAGGGCAGTTAATGGACTGGCTTTCTCAGCCACATTTCCTAAAGGCAAGTTATAGCCCGGGAAATTGGCTGTCAAGCCAATAAAATCATGTGGTTGCATTTCACCTTTTTGCATTTGCCAGGCTTAGGAACAGAGATAAACCCGGAGAAATGGAAAACTCTGCAGCTTAGAAACAGTCATTTATGTCTCGTTATTTTTCTTTCTT
Organism: Passer montanus; assembly: GCF_014805655.1. Taxonomy (NCBI): domain Eukaryota; kingdom Metazoa; phylum Chordata; class Aves; order Passeriformes; family Passeridae; genus Passer; species Passer montanus. The sequence goes on along the minus strand of NW_024368485.1, from coordinate 7,354,684 downwards.
CCCTTCCTTTCTAAGGGAATTTTCTGAGGCCTTCCTCAATGTAGGAAAGGCAAAATCCTACCTAAGACTCTGACTTTAAACTAGAAGGGGGGACATGTTGGGAATGCTTGTGATATCTTAGGACATTATCTTAACGTGCACATTTCCAAAGTGGAGGAATATTCTCAAAGCAGCGACGTGAATGATCTCTTCATCCAGAGGTGTCCTTTAGACATAATTCCATGTCTTTCGAACCTTTAATGCAAGGAAGTCTGCAGGACCTCGCTGGAGGTTTATTGTACACGGAGTCACATCAGGGCAGCTGTCTGCATGTGATCCGAGTAGGAATGCACTTTGTTTCTAATTACAGACAATGAGCAATTAATGCCCTCAAATGGAATGAAAAGGAGGGGCTATTTGCAAAACCCCTGCTTTTTTCCCTCCCTATAACCCATAAATCACTTTTTTAGGAATTGAGGGACAATTCAGACATTGCCCAGAAGCTGGAGGAGATTAATAATAATGGGTCTGTGCTCCTTGTTTTCATGGAGCAAGCAGGAATTCTGCAGGCCGGGTCCATGTCCACCCGCGGCGTCCTGCCGTGTGCCACTGGGGCTGCAGCAGCTAATCCAGTCTTTTAGAGCAGTGTATAAAAATCTAAACCTTTTTAGTTCCCTTCCTAATTGGATTTATATCATTTTAGTTTCAGTGGGGGAGGTTTTGAAAGGGACAAATAGAAGCCAAGCACCTTTTTTTTTTTTTAATATTTTTAATTGCCTCCAGTATGTTGTTACTTCCAGAGGTAAAACCCAAGCTTAAAGTCTCGCTGTGCCAGGAATGTTGAAAAGCACAGTTAAAGCAGTGGTGCTGCAGGAGCCCGGACTGTCTGTGGATATAAGGCAGACAAGGCTCTCAGGTACAGGTAATCTTCTTTGTTAGGTACAGCTGGAACAGTTTTGGGCACACACAGAAAATGTTTGTGTGCCTGAAAATGGGATTATTTCTTCCAGCCGTTACAGCTCATGTAATTAAGGTTTGTGGGCAGAGTTACCTTCTTGCTCTGGCAAACAGAAAGAAGGAGCAAATGATACATTTTTAAAACATTAGGAAGTACTTAGCTGGACAATCCATATTTCTGGCCTACAGGATTTTGTTAGGTGTTGTTTGACTGTGGAGCCCCATGCAGAAATCACCTCCCTGGTCTTGCTTCCAGATGGGAGTTCAGCAGCCTGTGGCAGGGAATCCGGGGCCGTTGGTGTTTGTTCTCATCACTAAAATCCCCGTCTCCATCTCAGATGGGAGTTCAGCAGCCTGTGGCAGGGAATCCGGGGCCGTTGCTGTTTGTTCTCATCACTGAAATCCCCATCTCCATCTCAGATGGGAGTTCAGCAGCCTGTGGCAGGGAATCCGGGGCCGTTGGTGTTTGTTCTCATCACTGAAATCCCCATCTCCATCTCAGAGTGTCTGCCCTCCACTCCAAACATTGCCTCTGCCCATCCCTCTGGCAAGGATTAGTGCAATGCCATCTTCAGCTGGGCAGATGAGCCTGTGAAAACTCACCACAAAATGTGTGTGCTGCTTTTTGGGGGAGAAATATGCTTCTGGAATCTTGTCTGCTTTCTTAATTGTCCTAGATGATTCTCATCATTTTTATCCAATGGTATAAACTTACATGGCTTCACAAACACCTGATCTGAACTCGGAGCTGATATTGATTAAAACCAGAATCAGTGCTTAGCAAGAAGAAGCTCATTCTGATGGCTTTACAGCAGATTAATTCAGGATTTTTGCAAAGACTTGAAGGACAGGGTGCTTACTCCACCAAGTAGGAGATTTGGAAGTGGTTTTTCTGTGAGATGGCAGCTTGTGTGTGGGACAAAGGGATACTTGGCCTGTGGAAACCTCGTACTGGATCCATCCCCAGTGATCTCAGAGCTGGAAAGGAGCAAAGAGAATGTACAAGTTAACAAGGACTGTCCAAGCTGGGTGAGTTTTTTTTCAAAGTGTGCTGTGGTTGGAAAATGCTGATGTGTCAAATCTGAGGTATCTTACAAGAAAAAGATCAGTTTTAGTCAATTCTTCATCTGAAGGAAAAGCAAGGTAGCAAAGCTCATAATTGTCAAACAATATTTTCTTGCATTTTTTAGATAAATATTATGGCTTTTCTGTCTGAAAACAACGTGGTGTATGCAGCATTAATTCTCACTGTAATAAAAATATTGGGTTGTGTGTTCAGATCTGAAGGAAACATTACAGAAATGAAACATTTCAATTCTTCTATTAGATAAATATTATGGCTTTTCTGTCTGAAAACAACGTGGTGTATGCAGCATTAATTCTCACTGTAATAAAAATATTGGGAAATGGTTGTGTGTTCAAATCTGAAGGAAACATTACAGAAATATTTCAATTCTTCTGAATTATTTCTTAAACTCCCACAGCACACAGAATTGCCACGGTGGGGATGGAGCTGTCCCTCACAGCAGCCAACTGCCCTCCAGAGCAGTGGGATGAGGCAGGCTGCACCTTCTTCTGCTCTGCCTGCTGGGGTGGGTGAGCCTGGGGGAGCCCAAACTCACCTCGGGGGCTCTTTGCAGGCTCTTTTCCTCCGTGTCTAGATCACCAGGAAAGGGTGTTTGTGTTCCACTGATAACCTGGGAAATCAACAGCTCCTGATCTGAGCCTAAAGAAGTAAAGGTTAAATAGAAGCATTGGAGGGGGAGACTGTGTTTGGGATGTTTGCGGATGTTGCTTTTTTAGTGCCAAATTTAGTTAGGACAGACACTTAGTGCTTGTCTTAAGGGAAAATGGTCTGTTAAAATACCTCAGGAAAAGTGTTTCACTGTCATCAGTTATATGAGTTTAATAGCCAGAAGTTGTTTCAATATTCCATTTTTTATTTAAATAATAAAGCCATATGGGAGTGGGATAGCATCACAAGGAGATAATTTGGTGCAGGGGAACCGTTACTTTGTTTTGGAATGAGATTAAGCCGTAAATAAACACTACTTTGTCTTTAAGTTAGAAAATGGTTCCCATCCAAACAGCCTCCACAGACATTTTCCACCTGTTAGAGGACGTGTAGTATTGGGAGTCTTTCATAACACTGGAAACTGGCTCAAACTTTCAACGGGTTTGTAAAAAATAAACCAGCCTTGATTTATGACTTGAACTATGACAGGGAACATGTAAGCAAATAAAAACAATGAACTGAGAAAAAAGCAAATATACTGTTGATTTGGCACCGCATGAATCATGCAGGCAAATCTGAGAGGAACAGGAGGAATGAGCTTCAGAGTGATGGATTGGGAAAGGGGATCTGATCCCTGGGTAATGAAATGTGAGGGGGTCTTGCCTTATGCTGTTGACCCAGAGGTAGCCTGGAGGAAAGTGATTCCTTCTGACTATACAGTGTTAGTTAAAACAATCCCCTGGGCTCAAATATCAGCTATTCAAATAAATTCAGGAGACAGAGGAAGCGATGTTTATAAGTTGGAAGTTTGAGCTGCTTTTTAAACAATTGTGGATCTACAGATTCTGAACTGGAAACGTGATATGGCGGGAAGAGGGCAAGAGGAAATGACAGGAGGGTAAACTGGGGGTGAGCTGGTAAGAGCATGGAACTGGGAGGCAAAGCAGCTTTTGGGGCTGGAGGGAAGGGGAATTCCCACAGGGCCAAGCAGAGAAGCCCCCTACACATATTCTTGCTTCACCTCCTCCCTCTGAGGTGCCGTGGCTGTATGTGAAGATGCCAGAGAAACTCAGACATCCCAAAGACAACAAGGGTTTCTGTTACCTCTGGGTGTGTTTGGATTTTCAACCATAATTATAAGAGTTGGTCACTGTTTTTCGGCAGAACATTTTTCCTCCAGGAATGATTTGCATTGAAACTGAGGTCTTCCATGGAAAAATTGATGTGGCTTAGTTCTGGGGAGAAAAAAAGCAGTTGAACTATTTATTTAGTCATTAATAAGACCAAGGATGTTAATCATCATAATAGAACCCTTTCAATTTAGTTGCAGCAGCAGCGTTGCAACCACCAAAAGAAATCTAATAACAAAAGAAATTTTTTTAGTTGACCACTGACCAATTTTGGGTTTGGAACAAGAGCATTTTTTATAATAGTGACATTTCCCTTAAGTAATCACTTGAGTTTCTGCATTACTCCAGAGCATTATTGGAAAACTGAAACTCTAATTTGGGTAGCAGCATGACCCAAACATTATGGCAAATGAAATGGCTTTGCCTCTGCTTTCTCTCATTACTCTCTGGGATCCTAAAACAAGATGCTTCTCCTGCTGTACCGATTTCTCTAGCTTGGAATGTGGTTGAAGCAGAGGATTTCTTTCCTGCTGAATTCATGTTACACTGAGCTGGTCTTGTTTTGTTCTCTAACTACCACAGCTATTTATAAGTTTGTTACACAAGTTAGAAAAACGTAACTAGGAAATGTTATTGGTGGCTCTCTAGCAGGTTGATTTGGTTGTTATTCATAACAATACAGTGAGCATCCATGTCACAGCCTTCTTTTTCTTCTCCTCGTGCTGCTGGAGGTGTCCTGTGGCTTTTCCAAGTGACCTTTCACCATTTAACTTCTTGCTCGTGTCTGATAATGACACACAAGCAAATCCCCATCTGTTCCCATGCCCATCCCTACTGGATCCTTTCTTGTACTTAGTGTTTCCACAGAGCTGCTCCGGTAGGAGAGTCTCATGCTGAGACTGTTCCTCTGCAATTTATGAGCAGGATTGGTGCCTGGAATTTCCCCGAGTGCCGGGTGAAAGACAAGCTCAGAGACCCCTTGTATACAATGCGGAAAAAAAATGTGAAAGGCAATGAAATCTGAGCTCGGGCTCTCAGAGACAACTTGACAAGTCAATTGCCCTGTTAGGAGCTGACAACAGTGACCCTGATAGTAGAAATGATCCATTTCCTCTGGTTTAATTTATCACCAGCAGGATTCTGAGTAGCTGCTCAGTAGCACAATTTTCAGATACTGATATAGCATCAATCCCAAATGGGACATTTTGGGAACGGAGGGTTTACTTACAGTCCTAAAAAAAAATCCAAAACAAAACCAATCCCTAGGAAAAAAAAGTGCCCCAGGAATGTTCAACATGTTTATTGTTAAGAGCTGAACCTGATCCACGTGAAGCCTCACGTTTGAAAATTCCTTACCCAATATTGGATGCTGGTCCGTGGTGTTGCTCTCCTTTCTTAGGTATTTCAGTGTTCTCAAACAATTTCATAATCATTTCATTCTAGAGATGGAGGGAGCAGTGGTCACAGTCAGTCTGAACTAAAGGTGAACAAAAAAAGTCCTTACAACATGTCTGGGGAAGAACAAGAATAGAAGAATTTGAATTTACTTCAGTAGCATACACAGCCAACTTTCTTTCATTTCAAAAACTCTGACAGGAAAGATGTTTGGTTTGGGGGGGCCTATTCACAAAGCTCCAGATTTTATGACAGTATTTTCACCAATGCCATGAGAAGTACTTTTGCAATGATGCTGTGTTTCTCAAGATCCCAGGAATAAGCACTGGGAGAGAGAAAAAAAAAAGGGTGGGGGGGTGTACACAAATTTATAAAAATATACCTGAAATATTTTCATTTTATAACTTTTTTTTAAATATCTGAAATTTGATAAATTGCAGACAGCAACGAAAAATTTTAAATCCAGACTTTACCTGGTGCATCTGCCACATCTGTCCTGAGCTCAGTTTGGGTACAACTTTCTTCCTGCCACTAATCCAGAATCTATTTCTCGGGTGAGAAACTGAGCCCCGAGCACGACAGGAGGCAGAGGAGATTTACTGGGAGCCTGCTCCCTGTCAGCTGGGGAGTGCAGCTCTCCTGGGAGTGCTCTGGATGCCCCCAGCCCATCTCACTGCTCTGGCTCTAATGGAAGCCTGAGCTCTTTAATGGAGCCATTGAAACTCGATGGTTTGAGTTAGGTGGGTGAATTCCCCCCCGGAGCAGCGTGTCCAGATTTATACAGGAAGTCTGTGGCAGAGGCAAGAATTGAACCCAGCTTTTCTGTGACTATCTTTTTATTCCCAAGCTTCCAGTTAAACTGTAATCCATCTTGAACCACTTACTGGAAATAGTTCCCTAAAAATAAATTGAAAGTCTAAGTGATCAGGAAGTTTAGGTAAACTTCAGAGGCAGGTTAATATGAGAGTACTTTGGTCTGACTCCTTGGAATGGCTCTTCTTGGAGAGGGCAGAGCATTATGGGTGCTCTCCACTCCTCCGTGGATTGCCTTGTTTGTCTGCTCCTAGGGGTCTGTCATTGCTAGCAGATACCTCCTTCCAGAGCTCATGAAAAAACAGGCATTAATGAGATCTGGGAATTGATTAAAAATTAAAATAGAGCTCTCAGATGGGAGATGGACACTTTGCATGAAGTACTGAAAAGCATCTTCTCCCAACATGAAGTTGGATTCAGTTATCCAGGAGCTGTAAGAAGGGACATTCCCAGCTGCCCACAGCCAGCAGGAGGGGGATGTTTCCCACCAAGCCCTCAAGAGCAGGAGGGAGGCTTGCAGCCTGTCCTGTCTTCCTCTGGCAGGGCTGAGTGGAGCCTAATTTCCAAGGCAGTGTTTTGTGCCAGTGGCATTATCCATAAGTGGTTTTGGAGCAGGTTTGCTGGGAGAAATCAGCCCGTGTCAGAGTCTGACAAACCTGAGAAGTCATTTGGCCTCTTATATTTGACCTGAATTACTCCTGAGCACAACATGTGTGCTGCTAACGAAGGTGAGACTGTTAAATAAGGTGACAGGACAAAAGTTAGCTGATGTAATTAAACTGCTACAATTTTGGCAATTTAGAGTTTTTGGAAAAAACTTCAGCTTGCAACAGTCTTGGAGAAAATGCAGGGAGGAGGTGGAAGCAGCAGAACAACCTGCTCTGATGTGGAAGGGACTGGCATTGCAAACGTGCTGCTTAGGTGACAATATTATTGTAGTGGTTTTTTATGTATTTATGACACACATATATATTACACATGTACTTTTGTGCACACGTGTGGGTGCAATATATTAAGATTATCAACTGTGGAATTACACAGAAGAGTTTAAACTGCAGTAGGGTCACTAATTTCATTGCATTTTGTGGTTTCTGTGTGAAGTAGCACATTTCAGCTGTGCAGTGGGCAAAGGGGCACTTGTGCTTCATCCAGAGGCAGAGCTGTCCTTTTGAAAACAAAGATCTTAAACCTGGTCTGAGTCAAGTCAGACATTGCCTAGAAGCGGTCAGAAAACAACCAAAGGGGTGTTGTCACCCCAATGTATGCAAAATGTCCATGGGAATGTTTCCTTTGGACAAGTGCCTGCCAGCTTGTCGTGGACAGCTGAATCCCACTGGGGCCGTGTGACAGCCCCGAGCCTCTCAGCTGAGGGCAGCTCTCAGCAGAGCTGTTCTTAAGGATGGGGACCAAAGTGGTTCTGTTCTCAGGGGTGCTATGTCTTGGCATCCCAGGGAAATCTCAGGTCAGGAAGGTGGGTGGTTTTGCAGTTTAAACACTGCACAACAAACCCCATCCCAACAAAATGCAAACCCTGCTACTGAAGGTAGTGTGAAACCTGCCTAAGCTGGAAACCTCCAAATCTGGCCCAAAAAATGCCATTCCCTGGGTTTCCTCTGCAGAGGCAACACCCTTTTTCTCATCCTGGGCTGCCTTTGGAGATCCAGGTAGCTGTGTGTCTGTATGCACAGGTATATGCACAAAAAAGCTTTTTACAAGAAAAAGCACCCCCAGCACTTCCTAACCCCTGGGCTGAGGGCAGTTCTCCTGTAGGGTTTAAACCTGCCCGTGATAAATGTACTGTTATTCTGCTGCAGGTTTTTATTTCTGGGGATATCAATTGGATTCTTATTATGAAAGCAGAAAATTGGAGTTACATCTGGTGGCTGACGCATGTGACAGTATCACTGCGAGGAATTCCAGTTTCCTGAAGCTTTTCAATTAACTCGGAGCACTTTTCCTCAGGTGCTGCGTGCTCGGGTTTTCAGCGTGCGCCTGCTTCCAAGCTGTAAATCAAGGAGTGGGTTATTGTACTTTCCTAGGAGCTCTTGTGCCAGTAAAATGAAACAGCAAATAATAAACCCCAAGGAGATTTATATAGCCCGAGTTGATGAAACAATTACTTTCTCATTCCTAGGCTCACTCAGAAAGGTGGGTTAAAAATAACTGAAAATTTACAAGAGCCTAAAACTGAATCTGAAAAGTACAACCTCAGCAACTTATTGGGCTCAGCCTAGTGAGCACCAGATTTACTGTTTGCAATTTCTTCAACTTGTTCGGTCATTTTTATTATTTTTATTTTTTTTCAACTGCCCCTTCCCCAGGCTGATGACAAGCCTTGGCAAAAACATCTGTGCAAATAAAGCTGGGGAAAGAGTGGAGGGCCCAGCCAAGAGATCCCTGTGTCTGCTCTGGCAAAAACGTTTGATAAAAGCATCCTTTCCCCCAAAGCCTCTGGGCTGGCATCTCATGTGGCAGATGAAGATCCTGGTCGGGTCCTGGGTGCCAGGAGCCTCAGCTGGGCTCCTCAGGCCAGGGCTGAGAAACCTCTGGGGGTGAGTGAGGAGCCTAGCCCTGGGCAGGGTGGCACCATCCCCTGGGCTCCAGTCTGCAGCCAGCTCTGCTAATGCCTTGCTCGTGGTGACTCCTTTCCCACCAGTGGCTCTGCAGGGCTGCGAGCAGAGACCAGAGCTGGCTGTGCAGAGCTGGCACCAGCTGAGCCTGAGCCATGGAACATTCCTGGGAACAAGGACCCTGTGTGGAGGGTGTGGCTCAGGGTTCAGGAGACAGGAGCCTGCAGCAGTGAGCCCTGGGCAGCAGCAAAACACAATCAGTGTATTTGGGGCAGGGCAGAGAGAGACCCAGCAGGCAGTTGGGGGTGTTGGGGCGATTTAACTGCAGTGCTCCAAAGGCGCTGTTTCTATCCCAGCCTGATCCATCAGCTTGATAAGTGCTCTGCTGACAGCGTTGGGATTTAGGTGACAGCTCTTTGCACTCAAGACACATGGGGAGGTCCCACATTCAGCTGGAGTACTTGGGTAAGAAAGGGGCAGGTCAGTGGCCATTTCCCTCTGTCCCTGGTGATGGCAAATCCTTGAAACAGTGCACTGGCCCTGCTTTCTGCCCTGCTGGTGCTGGTGAATACAGCCAGGAGCATCTCCTCTTGCACAGCCAGGATGCCATCGTGTCCTGGCTGTCCTCTTCCTCTCTTTGAGCTTCCCCATGTCCTCTTTGGGAGTCATTCCTGGCTCACAGTCACATCGAGGGCATGCCAGGTCCCCACACACCTGGGGACAAACACCTGAGGCTCTGTGTCTGTCTCTGTGTGACCCCCAGCCCTGGCCACAGGGATGCAGACCCTTTGGAAACCACCTCACTCTCTGCTTCCTACTGCAACCTCCTGAGGAGATGGTGATGTGCTGCAAAGCCCTGCTTCAGGAACAGCTTGGGGTTTTCAGCCTTTAAATAACATTTTTGTCCTATCTTCCTTTTCTCCTGCAATATGGGCAGGTGAATAACGTGTTCAGATTGGAGCAGTGAGTCCTGCCCCTTCAGCTCTGCATCACACCATGTCCCCCTGCTGCCTCTGTCCCACTGGGGACACTGGCACCTTCCAGTCAGAGGCTACTGGTGAAAAAAGCTTTACCCTACCTTTTCCAGCACAATTTTTGTAGAGGTCATTCCAAAGGCAAGGTGGAATTAAGATGTTTGTTTGGTTTCCAGAGATGTTTCTGTCATAAAGCAGGAAGAACACAAGAACATAGAAATGGGCTGTTAGTTGAGTGTAGGAGATTTTGTTTTCCTTTCAATGGAAAGTTCTTTCCCTGTACCAATATGTTTGGATTTTTTAAAAAAACATTTTTTTTAATGAAAGAAATCATCAACACATTGCTTCCAGCTGCCTTGTGACATCCTTGTGAGTCTCCCCAGTGAAATTTGGCTCTCCCCAGGCAGAGGCCGTTCCCCAGCCACCATCGGCCGCATCTATCAGTGCCACAAATCCTCTAATTAAAAATGGTGGCTGAAATAATGATATGCATTTTAACGGACCAGTTTCCTCTCTGAAGGCTGGCATGTGATTCTTATTTACTACGTTATATAAATCTAAGGGTGGGATTTTCCAAAACCACTTGGTTCTGCCCTAATTCTTCTGCTGTTGAAGTCAGTGGGACTCTCTTACCCCTGGACTGCAATCGGAGCAGTTAAGCCAGCACTGAGAGCTTATGGAAACCACATCCTAACTATGCTCCCAGACCTCACCCAGTTTTCTGCTTTCATGGCATGAAATTTGTTTTCATCCTATTAGATGTGCTGGAATGCTGATGTCCAAGGGAAGCTCCCAGGGACTGAGCTGAGCATTGATTCTGGCCAGGCTTGGCTCTGTGGGTTACGGCTGAAGGGTTCCCGTGAGCGCGGCAGGGCCACCCCTCACAGACAGCTTCAGCGGGGTCAGGACAAGGCAGAGCTGGGCATGCCCTGCTCATCCCAGGCCTTCAGGGTTCAGGAAGGCACAGGAAGCACCTCGGCCTCCAGGCAGGCACCTGCCTGGGCCAGGTGGCTCCACCAGCATCCCAGAACCTGTGTCCTCAGTGCTGGAGACAAGGCAGTGGGTTTGGGGCACGTGCCTAAAGCAGTGCTTCCTGCCACTCTCTTGGAAATGAGTGTCCCAAACCTGCTTTCCTGAGTGAAGGATCTTGGCTGTAGGTCCTTGAAGCTCTGTCGGCTCCGGGCAGATCCAGCTTTCTGAGAGCAACGATGGGAATCAGCTTCTGCAGGGATTTTTCAAGTAATTGCACTCTCCACACAAAACCACTTGGGTAGAAGATATCTGCTCATTCTTCAGAGAGAAGTGCCAGATTGCTGCTCCCTGGGAGCTTGGTCAGTTCTCTCCATTTTGGTACTTTTTGGGTTTTTCCCTTTTTTAATCTTTTTGTTGTTGTTGTTGTTATTTATTTAATGTGTCACTTGCAGTTGCTCTAGAAGTTCTGCTTTGCTTCTCAGATTCTTGGTAGAAAGTTGGCCTCTATTCTTTTATGAAAATAAGCTGAAGGCCAAACCAGCCAAAAAAGAACAAAACAGTTCCCTAATTTTATCTCTTAATGTCACTGTACCACACTGCCTGTCAGGCATGCTGGCAAGATCCTGTCTTTTGTGCTTGAATTAATTTGGAAGTGACCACAGGGAGGGAAAGGTGGCTGTGCCAGGCGATTCACTCATGTTCAACATGAGATGGGATGTGATGGATCCCATCCCTCTGATCTCTGCCATCTCAGGACTTTGTTGGAACCTGGCGGAGTGTAAAATGACTCCACAGTGAAAATTCATCATGGGGAAAAGCTTCCACGCTGGTCTCCACATCCCAGAGATGAAACCAAGTGGAAAGAGCTCCAATCCCTTTCCCTGTAGCCAAGAAAGTCATTTTGTGTTCCCTGCACATGCTGGACGGAGCTCGGCCCACAGCTGATTGCTGCTGTCGATCCAAACCTCCCAAAAGGCTGGTGTATTTTCCTGCTAGTAAATGTCCCACAAATGTTTTGAATTTCTGCACTCATTAGGGCTTAGGGAGGCTATTTGTCAGGACCAAAGACTTCTTCCACAATAAGCCAGCAGCTGTCTGCAAAGGGTGAGGAGACGTTTGTTGCTGTGAGCTGAGTCTGCTGTCAGCAACCCGGCCCCTGACCAGCTCTAGTAAATGTTTTATTGATTTAATATTAAATTAACTGCCTGGGCATAAGGAGTGCATTATTTTTAATGGCATTCTGATATTAGGGACTGCAGTTTGCTAGAATGCACCTGTAAAATTAGTATCCCCCAGTATTCTGCAGGAGCCATAAAATGAAATGCTCGTGGTGCTCAGGAGCTCGAGTAGGGTTACAGGGGACCCACCTCCACCCCGCTGGCTGCACCAGTTCCTGCTGCCACGGGAGGAGGAGGTCACTCAGCTCGGGAGGCTCCTTCCAAATTCCCCTCCTCTGGAATGGGGCTAGTGGAGCCTGTGGAGCCTGACTCCTAATCCCAGAGCATCGTGTGTGACAGGGCACAGGAGCTCGTGGTCACCTCTGTAAGGTGGGGAGTGCAGGAGCAAATGATTTCCCTCAATTTGGGGTTTTTCACTAAATGGAATAAAGGAGAAAAAAAATTATAATTAAAAAGCATCACTTGTTCAGCCCTGAGTGTTTGGAATTTTAGTGAAAGAAAAAGCATGTGGAAACAAGCAATTTAAAATTTAAATAAACAAGCACATGCCCTAGTGTAAGAATGGAAATATTTTGAATATTTTGAAATTTGAATTCAATTATTTTGAATTCAAAATATTTGAATATTTTGAATATTTTCTAATTTCAGAATGTCTGGGGGGTTTGTTTTGGGTGGTTTTTTTTTTTGTTGTTTGGGGGGTTTTTGGGTTTTCTTGGGGTTTTTTTTTGTTTGTTTGTTTAGAACAGGGCTGTGAATTTAGTACAGGGAAGATTTCAGCCCAAACAAAAAATAGTTCAAATACAAACTAAAGAAACTAAAGCTCAAATGAAGTCCTCCATAGTGACCTTTTTATTGTCCTTAAAGTGTGTACCTGGTAAATGCTGCCTTTGGGTTTATTAAGGTTGTAAAAATGCCACGTTTGAGCTGTTTATATTTTTTAACTTCCTCAGAAGATGTTAATTACAGAGTCATATCTTCTTAAATGGCCTTGAGTGAGGGATTCTGAGAAATCCTGGGATTTCTGGGAAGCTCCTTTCACGTGGATTTCACAGTCATGAATCACAACTCCAAAACAATTATGGATCCAGGACACACGACAGGCATGACACCATGATCTTAGTATGTCCAAGTTATAAAAATAAAACCCTTAAATTAGAAGTTGGCAACGTCAGGAGATGAGGATGAGGTAGGATACCAAATTTGTGTATTTTGTCGTTGAAGTTGCTTTAAGAGCTGGAGAGATGAGGGGTTCCACACGTGGCTGAGTGACCAAGTTAATTCCAAGTGGCAGCCGTGAGTAAAACAGCAATCCCAGTGGATTGGGATCAGAATGGGCACCTAGCAGCAGCTGGTACAATGCACTTTTCAACTGCTTCCAACAAGATCATTCTCTTTGTACGTATTGTTTGATGATCTCTCTTCTGCAACTGCTTTCTTGGACATATCAGTGAATGAGATCCATGTTTTCATACCCCTAAGGCAAACGTTGACAAGAAAACTGTAATTTTTTGTCATGACTTTCCAGGTGACATCTAAGTTTCCTTCAAAAAAAGTTGAAAATTTCACTGACCTTACGTTCAGAGTTTTTGGGCACCAAAATTCAACTGTATTCTGGGGGAAGAGAGGCAAGATGGCAGGAAGAGAGGCAAGAGAATGGAGATGTAATTTAGCAGGGATCAGTCATTACAAATATTGTCAGTTCAACAGACAGGGTTTCTGTAGGACCAATGATGAATTTCTCAGGTGACAAAGTCCACCCAGCAGCTCTCTCAGGCTCTGAAGCTCATGAGTGCACCGAGAGCATGGAGAAAACCACAGAGAGGATCTGGGCAAAGATTTGTGTTGGCTTTTGTAGGTACTAAATCATGACAGCCTGCTGGGTTTTATAACACGATGTTGGTGCTGTTCTCCCTTTCTCTGCCTGCTTCCCCTCCTGGTGCTCGACACTGACTTGCCACCTTTCACGTGGCACTCAGAGGTGAGCACAAAAGGTGGGTCACTGTTGGGTGGTTGCTTTTTGGTTGACAAATACAGATAATTCCTTGGCCAGGCAACTTGAGCTGACGGAGTCAAACCATACTTTTTTCAAAGGATGTGGTGGATTTACTTATTCCTGTTTCTGTGTTTGATTTACTACCACATGATTTCATTAAATAAGAACTTAAGATGGGGATTTCTGCCAAGCAACTTTAGGCAAGGCCCATATTCCACAAATCCCTAAATTTGAGGGTGGTGGGTGGGGAAATAATCATTTTTTTTCTAGCAGATGTCCATTCTGCCTGTGGACTGGAGTTTGGAATAGTTTGTTATTACTGTTGTTGCTTTAAAAACCTTGTAAAATGATGTTTATTTTCTTCCCAAAAGATAATGAACTTGAATTTTTCAGTTCCATGAAGTTGCTGATAACTGTAATGGCTATTCATTCTCTAATTAATAATAGCATTGGAGGGAATAAAGGAGAAAACTTCAAACAGGCAGCATTTCAGGCTTGAACTGGTTTCAGGTTCAGACAGGGTTTCTTGGCACTCTCCCCTGCCCTCCTCCAATCTAAGGCCACGCAGCCCATGTTTGTTGGTATTTTTAAGTAGATAAAATATGTCAGAAAGTTCCTCCCTTTAATTACTGGATAGAAAATCCATATCCTGGTAGCTCAACTGTCCAGATCATGTTAAACTTCAGTGGAAGGAAATAAGTAAATGCAAAGAAGAAAACGCCAAAGCAAATGCAAGGAGGGAAGAAAAAGTGATGTAAGTTGGCCAAGAAGTGCGTTGTGCTTCCCGGCGCAGCTCTGCAGGGTATCCATCATCCCAGGCCACTTCCAGCCTCTCCCCTGCTCCAGCAGCTTCAGCGTGCCCTCTTGTCAGCTTCCAGCACAAAAGATGACAGTCAAAGCTACACCACTGCCAAAGCAAGTCTGCTGGATGCTGAGCTCTGCCCTCAAAGCTGTGTTTGTCCCAGCCCCTGGCGCTAGGGTGGCTGTGGATGCAGACTGAGGTCACAGAGGGACGCTGTTTTGGAAAGTTGGGCTGGGCAGAAAGGCACACCTGGGCTGTCCTGTCTGAGCTGGGTCTCCACTCCTCTGCCCAGAAGGATTTCTAGGTCACACCTGGCCAGCAGAGGTTCAAGGCATTTTGGTGGTCCTGGTGCACTGCCCACTAAACTTCCTCAGCAGAATGCTATTGTTGCTTTGAACTGTTCCAGAGGAGGCTCTGGAGATGTTTTGGGAAGCCACCCCTGGGAGCTTGTGCAGGTCCCCTGAGCTCAGGGTCCAGGCCAGCACATGCAGCCCCTCACCAGAGCAGGCTAGCGAGATGACCTCCTGTGGCTCAGCCTCGAGGATTCCTTTTGCTTCATTTTGCTCTTTCTTGGCCATTTTCTGTTTGGCTTTGGGTGATAAAGACCATCAGCCATCTCCCAGCCAGCACCTCATGCTGCTGTTGGGCTTTCAAACATCTGAAGCATTCTGGCCAGTGGCACAAGGAATTGTGTTTACATCTTCTCTGAGAGACATCCAGCGCTGAGAGAAAAAAAAATGGCCAAGACAGCTTAGTGCTTTTGGCTTATTGTTTGAGTATTTAAAGATGTTGCATCTGGAAAGTATTCCATTAATTTGTGGCTAGCACCCATATATCAAATTCATGAGCTTCCAAGTAAACAGCTGTCACTGGGGCTGCCACGGAGGGAAATTGGCACTGCTGGCTTGTGGTGAGCAGCGAGGGAACACGCTGGTACAGCCTAATCCAAGGAGGAAACATTAGCCCAGATGTGCAGAGGACAATGAATGGATTGTTCCTTAGAGCTCCTCAAGCTCTCTGCTGTAGTAACACGAGACACAATTAAGGCCTCAGATTATTCTATTCCCTCACACACGTGCACAGACCTGCACACACCAAGGCAGCCTGGGAGCTGGGGTTGCATCTTACATCCACAGGCCATAAAGCAGCCACCTCCGAGTTATGTCTGAGGGACAGCTGCCATCCGTGCTGCAGGAACATCTGTCTGCAGGCTGCTTGGGCCACGTGGCTGCTGTTTGACACTCACACAGCTGGGAGCACCAACGTCCAGGGCTTCTTTAAGGACACCAGGACCCACCAGGCCTCGGTGCAGCAGGGCTACAGTGGGGTGCTTGTCACAGGACTTCAGGCACTGCCAGGGCCTCAGCTGGAGCGGGCACTTCCCATAGGAGCAGCTCAGAGCAACTCAAGGAGTTCTACCTGGAAATGCTGAGGTGAAGGCTCAGCTTTTGGTTTCAAGAGCTGCTGGGGTTGGCAGAGCTGTTTGTTGTTGGCCCAGGTCAGCAGGGGAAGGTCTGGTAGCTCCAGCTGCCTGCTTGATCCGTCTGTATTGTAAAAGCAGGCAACCCCTTGTCTGGGAAGAATGATCCTGACTCCATTCATAGCAGAAGGCTAATTAATGACTTTATTATACTATATTATTCTATTCTATATTGCACTATATTATGCTACATCTAAACTGAGACTGCACAAGCACTCAAC
The DNA here is from genome assembly GCF_014805655.1 of Passer montanus. Classification (NCBI taxonomy): domain Eukaryota; kingdom Metazoa; phylum Chordata; class Aves; order Passeriformes; family Passeridae; genus Passer; species Passer montanus. Next base: position 7,338,485 of record NW_024368485.1, on the reverse strand, counting down.
TGAACAAAATCTCGTGACTGTCTCCCGACAGTCCCAGCACACACACGTGGATGCAATGGTCACCTCCCTAAAGCAATCTCCAGAACACATTCCACATGAGCACAAGAGGAGCAGCAACTGAGATAAGAATTGTTTTTTCTTTCTGTGAGGTTCCTTGCTGTGATTCCCAGAAGATGTCCTTGGAAGTTGTGCCTTGCTTTTCTCTGTGCAGAGAAATGCACCCACGCATCTGTTTGCCTTGAGGTGCTCAAGGGAATGAACCCATGAATGAAGAGGAATTGTGGAAGTGGGACAGAGATGAAACTGTGATTGCTGTTTTGGGAGGGGCATTACAGAAGTGTTGGAAAACTCCACGACAGTTCCAGGGTAGGAGCGTTGGGGCACCTGGGGTGACTCCAGCTGAAATGGAGGAAAAGGAGCAGGAAGAGTTCCCCATTCCCCTTCCAGGAGGGAGGCTCTGGGCCTGGGGAGGTGAGATGAGCCCTGCAAGGAGGTGGGAGCATCAATCCCAGGGAAATCATGGATGACACAGGAGAACTCTTCCCTGCTCCTGCCCAAAAGCTGCTCTGGCATCTACTCTGGATGCTGTGGCACTTCACAGGGCTCGGGATTTGCCTTCTGTTTACTACCCAACCCAAAGTGGGTTTGAACTGGTGACCTGAAGGTGAAAGGTTCTGCATCTTATTAGAATTACTGTGAGCTGCTGAACGAGTCCCCCATGGCAGTTAAGATTTGATTATGGTTCTAGAAAATGTTCAGCTTTTACAATTAGTGTCAAAGCAGTGGTAAGCCCCTCTTTGATTCCTGGGTGTAGGCTCGTGCTTTACTTAACCTCACACATATGCTGGCATATTTACAGTAAGTGCTCAGGGGTTTGTTTTTTTAATTATTATTTTTTTATTTTTGAATTAAAAATGAAAGTTCCCCAGGGAAATTATGCAATGGGAAATAGCCACTTCAATAAACTCGACTCACACATTTTATTGATTATGGTAAATTTAATTATTCTATTTAAACCTTGCTTATACACACACAAAAAAACCATATCCTTTTCTTCCTACATGTTTTTTCCTGTTTTTGTATCCGTCCCTACAGACCAAAACTGTGCTCTATGTTATTTTAAACTTTTTAGAGAAGAAATACTCAAGGCTAAGTTCCTTCCTCATAATTATAAATTAAAAATTAGAGAACATACCATAAATCTTACTCAAAACATCTTCAAATAGAAGTACTAATTGTGAAACAGCAGTAATTATGGCTTTTAATGTAGCTCTTTTGCCTCCACCTTATATTACGTGACCGCTTTCGCTACGGGAAACAATTATCAAGTGCAAAGGATGTTAAAAAACCCAAAATAACAACAAAAACATAGAACAAAATCAGTATTTCTCTTACTTAGGACTTCATTAGGTAACACTCTTTGTTTTCTTGATGTTCAGATATCACCTGGAGGTTTTAGTCTGTTTGGAGACCATTGCACTGAGGATTTTAGAGGCTTCTGCCAAAAGACACTGAAAGGGCTGCTGATCCCTGAGTCTGAAAATTTATTTCCCTTTTCCTTCTCTTTCAGGGAGCTGCTGCTACTTCTTCCAACTCGCTGAACTATGTTCAATGCAGGTAATCACCCTTTTTCTTCTTAAAGTTAAGAACAGTCTCCCCTTCCTGGGGAAACACATTCATTCATTACATTGTGACTGTTCCCATGACTGGGGAATGTTCCTGTGGATACAGGTCCGTGGGGCTGAGGTTGAAGCAATCCTCCATGGCTAGAAATTAGGATGTGGGAAGTGGAATTGTCCCTAGAGATAAAGAATCACAAGGAATTCCCAGTCTGTGCTCACTCTTGAATGAGGGACCTATTCAGAGCCAGCCCATCAGAGCAGAGAGACAAATCATGGCTGGACTCCTTCCCTGACACTCAGAATTGTCTGGGGTTCTGGAAGCTGAGCTCACCAGTTTGGAAGTGTGAGGAAGGACCCAGTATTTGTTCAAGGATTTGTTCCTTCCAGATAGAACTTTCATCTGAGTTCTTTTGTGAGACTGTCAGACCAGGGCTGGTCTGAATCCCACGGCCAAATCCTCATCTGGGAAAATCTGAAAGGGCCCCGATTATTGCAAGGGATTGCACCCCTCAGTCTGTGGGTGCCCTGGAAGGAGCCAGTGGGAATGAGGGATGGTGAAGGTGGAGCAACAGGGCTGGGATGTGGAAGGTTCTCAAGGCTGCAGGTGAGAAGTGTCTCCTTTGCTCCCCCACAGTTTCTCTCCAGGTGGCACACTGGAATGCCACCCTTCTAAGCACAGTGACCAATCTTCTGCATATCCCTTCTTGGCAAAAGATGGACGTGGGAGACCTTGATGCCATTTGATGGGTTTCCTGCATCCCAGTGTAAATGATTCATTAATCATATTTGTCCCTTCAAGAAGAAAATTAACTGGGATGCTCTGTATTCTGGTAGGTTTCAGATTTATTTGCTTTATTCATAAAGTATAGCTGCAAATAAGTATTTGCATATTTCTAAATGACTTACGCTTAAATATAGCCACAGTCTGATGTGAACTGGCAAAGCTCCCTCAGTTAAATGGATTCACTCCAGCTTGCACCAGGAGGATTAGGCCCTGAGATTCAAGCAAGCCCTGTGGTGATCACCATGAAAAGAACTTAGATTAAAGATGAGTTTGGAAGCAATCAAACTAAATCATAAGCCTGTCTGATTGAATTTGATTTTCTGGATTTCTGAGAATACAACCTTGTTGCAATGTGTATTACACCAAATCCTTCAGCTGATGAGCCCATTGCCACAGATGTCACTCTCTGTGCCACAGCTCCCCAGACCATTTCCATTTCCTTCCCTGTAACAGTCACCAGGCTTGCTCTGGCCACCATGCTGAGGGAACTTAGCCCTGCCTGGTCCCAGCCCCAGCTTTTGGCCTGGCTGACACAGAATTACTTTGCAGATGGGCCAGCCTAGGACACGTGTTCCTGCTGGGATGGGCCTCTGCCCCGCCTTGCTGCCTCCTTAATGAGAGTGTGAGAGCTTGGACCAACAGCCAGCTCCTCAAATGGCAACAAAAGACTCCTTGTCATTACCAGCCTGGCTCAAAGTGCAGCAGGAAGGGGGATTTTTTTGGCAGAGCTGCAGATTGCAGTCACAGTATACAGCTCATCACCTACTGCTGCCAGTGATGCTCTCTGCTAAGTTCTAAAAGTCACCTCCTTGCTCCTTGCCTCCCTTTCCACAGCTGTGGCCGTGGGCTCTGTGAGAATTGGCACACCAGGAGATGTCGTGGGTGGCTGCTGTGGTGACACAGAGAGAGACATATGAGCAACACTCCAAATGGAATCCCTGACAAGAAGGAATTTTGAAGCCCGACTTGAGTTCAAGAATAACCCCAGAAGAAAAATTCTTCTTCTGCCTTCCCTCTTGAAAAGTGAGCCGAGGTCAGTTGTCTCCATTCCTGCTTTCCATGGTCTTGTATAAAACAATCTGCATGAAAACCTGGAGGTGAAAAAGCCAAAAGCTTCATGCTGTAAATTTTGAAATGGCACAATTGCAGCGCTCTTGGTATTTTTGTTTTTCTTCTGGATGTCTTCCTTCCAAAGCAAAGTGCAGTCAAAAAAAGCAATCTTTTTTTGCTAAGTGATTCCCTTTTGGCATATTTCAAAGAAAAAGATGTGTATTCCTTTTATTTAGCCTGTTAACCACATACATATATGGTTGTTCTGAAGCTTCACCAACCATTTCTATTTACTACTGCTTCAGACAAGGCAGGATCCAAGTGCCTTTTGGGATCCTTGCTATCCTAGCACACACAGAGCTCAAGGCTGGTAGGAAGCTTCAGTATTATTTCTTCCCTGCCCTTTGTTATTACCATCATTATTAGTGGCAGTAGTGCTGTCCAATGTGGTGCTGCACACCTTCAGCCCCCATGGGAGCCCCTGACTCCGTAAAGGATTCATGGCTGGGATGTACAGGCACTGTGCTCAGTCCTGGCCTCCTTCCAGCCTTTCCCCAAATGCAGGAGGGAGAAGGGCATTGCACAGAGGGAGGATTCTGGGTTAGGGTGCTCCTCATGGGCAGGGGGTGCCGGGGTGCTTTGGGAACATTTTCTGCAGTGCCTAATCCTGGTCAGTGCTGAAGGTGCCCAGGCACAGTGTGCTGCCCACCTGCTTCACTTCACAGCAGCACGGTGCATTTCTTGGGGAATAACTATTTCCTCTCCTGCTCTTCACAGGAACCCCTTGATTTCATGGGGGTAAAAAAGTCTTAATTTTTTTATCTTTCTTATTCCTTTAGCCTGTTTGATTCACTGATTCATTTCATACACTGAAAGTTGCATTCAATTTTTAAGCCTAATTCGTCTCCCTTTTTCTGTCTCTTTTGTTGTTATTGGTTAGCTGCAGAAGGAGCAGTCTGGATGCTTTACCTGCCCAAAGGCACAGGCACGTGGGCTTCTCACTTTGCCATGCCTCCCCAGGATTTTGTTACATTCCCCTAGAACTTATCTGTAACTTGCACTGCAGAGGTGCTCCCCAGGAGAAAAGGCTGAGTCCTGCATCAGTAGCTGAGTTAAAGCAAAGCTGGTGGGGACAAGCCTGTACCCCAGAGCCCCCAGCCAGCCCCCCTGGCCACGGGGATGTTATGATTATGACTGGTGCTCCTGCTGGCCAGAAGCCCTGTCTGTGTCACTGCAGAGCCCAGGCGTGCCCAAGAGCAGCTGCTCATGCCCATCTCTCCTCCTGCTCTTTTCTCCTTCCAGACTTTACTACGTTTATCCTCTTAGCACCTCTGTAATTATCTGTCTGTAGCAGATGAGAAACAGGAGAACATGCAGGTTTGCAATTTGAGCTGGGCCACGCAGGAGCTCTTTGGCAGAGGAGGCAGCCTCCTGAGGGGTGAGTAATGTCCTTTTGTCAATCCCATTAGACTCCTGGTTTTATCCTCACACACCTAGAGACAAGCCCAAATCACTGAACCTGACTCTTCTGGGACTGATGGCAGCCTTTCACCCCAGTCCCAGCACAACTGCCAGAGAACTGCAGAGCAGTTCCACTCTGATTCACTTTGAAGGCTCGGCTCTTATTTATGCTACCAATGTAAACATCATTTTAGTCTGAAAAATACACAGAAAATTCGTGACAGCTGCAGTTGCTGTGTGCAGTGCAGAATAATTTTGCCCTCACATCTATATTTTAACCAGTGTGACTGGAAAAGGGAATCAGATGGTGCTTGGCTTTGAATGTAGGTGTATGGCCAGCTCTACTGAGCAGTTAAACCCAGAACTTTACCAGGAACCTGAGTGTGGCTTTAGAGCCTGAGTCAGCAGCAGGAGTCGAGTAGAGGCAGCCAGGGCAGCTTCAGGGAGGCTGAGCTGAGCAGACTCTGTAAAAGAGCAGTGAGACCAGGTCTGCTGAACATCCTTCCTGCTGAGTGAGTCAGCAGCAGTTTAATTAGGCATAGCTGGGCAGGGAGCAGCAGTTATGACAGAAGAGGCTTTAGTTGATAGGATCGTTTTCTGCACAATAATATTAATTAGCAATTGCGATAGGGAACTTGAGGCAGGGGGAGCACTTTCTGTCAAGGTATTTTTGTAAGGAATTAGCCTGTATAAACACCCATTGTGAATACATTGTCCTTGTCAGGTGTAACAAGTGCCTGGGCACATGGCATCCTTCCTCACAATGGAAAGATAATTAAAGATGCAGTTCCACACTCCAGTGCTTCTCCCAGCTGCTAATTGTGTCACCCAGAGATCCAAACAATTATAGCAGGAAAACACTAGGGAACTGTTAACAGTAATTTCCAAAATGGGCCAATAAGTAGATTGAGAAAATGCTGTGAGCCTTGAGCCAGCCTTGGAAAAAGCTAGAGGAAAAACTGTATTTCTGACGCAAACATGGAAATTTGAAATGGGAGTGAGGTGTCTAAACATCTTGGAGGAACTTAGACCCTGAGCTTTCTGAAGCCAAATCCCACCCTAGCCTAGAAATAATTTCATATTTCACAGCCTTCACATTTTCCTCAGATGAACGTTGTTCTTAGAAGCTTATACAAGGAGGGCAAATCCTGAAGACATTACTTAAAGGAAATTTCTATTCATGTCGCTGAATATTCACTACTGATAATCCTGGTAATAATTCTCATGAAAAACTGTGTTACATTGCATGTTGTAATTTGTGATGTACAGCAAATATAATATATTGTATAACTCAGTATTACAGGTCTGCATTACATACCTGCAATATTATGCTCTGGTAATTAAACCAATTAAAGTGCAGTTATGAGCTCATTAAACCCAAGAAATACGAGACGTCAATCAATTCTGTGTTCATCAAGATAAAATCTTATCAAAGTCAAATGGTTCAGGCCTTCAAACCAAGTGTTCATTCATGTCTCCGTTTAACACACCCGGAGAACATGATCCAGAAATGCCTGTAGAGACAGATGTGAGCTGCACCACAGTCCCACTGCACAGGGAACTGCTCCTGGATATTTTTACCTCTTTGTTCCCGTGATTCATCCGAGTGGGATTTTCTGTTGCAATCACAAGGTTTTAAATATTTAACACCATCACATGATTCTTTAGAGCTCTGATAGAAGCAAAGCACAGCTGCCAGCCAGGTATGTGAGTTTTGCACATTGTCCCTCAGTGAATGCCAGAACGACTTAGGCTGAGTTCTCCTGCTGTGGTCAGATGCCTTTTCCCAGGTGCTGCAGTTCCTAAACTGCTCCTTGCAGAATTGGCAGGTCCAGCTCTCCCTCTGGGCTCAGAGGTGATCCTGAATTAGCTCTTTTGAAGTCACCTGGGACTGGTGCCTTCCTGCCTGGAGCAGAATGTTACACTCTGGAATAAACATACTTGGGGCTGAAATCTCCTTCCCACTCCAGCTCTCCCATGGCTTTTATGGTGGGGATAAGATTTTGGGCAAAACCTCACTGCCATCCCAGTCATTTGCTGGGAGTGTTGGTGGAGCTGAGTGATGGCAATTCTGGGCTTTGCTGGGTGTTGAGAAGAGAAATTTGGTGCAGCCATGCTGGTGATCACAGGGGTGCAGAAGGAAGAATTCAAATTGTGCAGAGAGGCAGCAGAGGAGTGGCAGTGACAGGGGGCTAATTGAGCTGGGCCCTGAGGGTGTGGAGGGCACAGCCTGCCCTCATGGTGTGTTTGTACAGCACCTGAACCCTCACTGGGCCCTGGTCTTGACTCTCCTCTCTAAGGGGGCCTCTAACACAGGCAGTAATAACACTGATGATGATGATGCTAATGAGAGTCTGATAACACTGATTTTTTCATATGGTCCAGAAAAGCTCCATGCCTCAGGTTCAGCTCATCCAGAGCAGAGGAGATGTTTGTGTTTATACTGATTTCTGGTGGGAGGAGAGTGTTCATACCCAGAGATCAAGTCCACAGGGAGAGAGTTGTGGAGTGATTTTTCTGTTGTGAGTAACAAAATTATGATCAGAAAAAAGAGGAGGGAGAGAGGAAAATGTGGATGATGTTGTTATTACCAAAATGAAAGAATTTGGATATAATCATAGCAGTTAGGGAAACATGTTTTTAAAGACCTTGAGAGAGGTCATAATGAGAGTTTACCTTGTTGATCTAATCACACTTTACAGGACCATATGCCAGTTCCCAGTGGTGTCCATAGTGAACAGCAGGACATCAGTAATTTTCCAGATGTGGCTTCCCCCTTAGAAGGACAACAAAACCAGTGAGAAGAACTCAGCACTGGGGGAGCCTCTGAACTCCTTTTGACTGGGATGCCCTCATGAATAGTTTGGTTGTTGCCTGGTAACACTGGCATAAGTTCTTCTCCAGTGCGACTGAGCCCACAGGAGAGGAGAAACTGGGAGAGGGATCATAGGTTCTAATTTTATGGGAATGTCCTCATAAAACAGAGCTGAAGTGTGCATGCCATAACATCTGTCCCAGACACCCGATGAACATTTGGAGCCACATCAGTAGTGGGGGACAAGGGAGGGGTGTCTGGTGCCAACAGGGCACTTTGTGCAAGGTGCCAGTGCAGAGATGACGGCCTCAGCTTCTGCCCTGAGCTTTCTCTACCTTCAGCAAGCATGGGCTTGTTTGGCCCCCTTTGGTCACATCCTTCCCTCCCCAGCCTTGGGGCATTGCCCCGGTCCCACTGCAGCACAAGCACTTTCCAGGTCAGAGCACACAGCAGCAGGAGAGGTCACAAGGGACTGTGGAATCACCAGATCTTCCAGTTTTGCTTAGACAGAGTAGTGTCTCTCACAAACTCTAACTGTGGTTGAGGATGCACTTGGAAAAGATACCCCAGTGAAGGAGGAAAAGTGATGTTCCCCAGGGAAGGAATGTAGAATCATTTGTTGTCTTCTGGAGGTTTTGCTGGCAGCCTGGCATCCTTGCTCTGTACTTCTGTCTTGTGTGCTTTGTGCCCATTTTGTGACCAACATCAGCCCAGGGGAAGGAGCTGTCACAGTCTGGTGACGTGACAGCGGTTCCTGGTGTCACCCTGATGCAGCTGACTCACAGCTTGCTCTGGAGGAGCAGGGACAGTCTGAGATCACCAGAAGCACCAAGTGGCTGCACGGTGCCTTCAGACAGACTCTAGCTCAGGACTGGGCTTTGCTTGCACCTCTAGATGAGGTCAACCTTGTCATTTCCCCAGAAGAAACAGAGGGATTGGGACAGTCATGGGAGCAAGGAGCAGAGTTCCCTAATGAGCTGGAGGGGGAAGGAGGAAATTTCAGTCAGGGCTGTTCCTCTCAGGGCAATGGCACATGAGGAGCTGCTTGGCCAAGCGTGCTCTGCCTGCCCAGGAGCTGCTGGGAGAGCGGCTCCAGCCAGGGCTGTGCCAAGGAGCAACGTGCTGCTCTACATGTCACTGAGCGTGGGCCAGGGGCAGAAAAGGAAAAAGCCCTCGTGGGAGATGGCCTACTTTTAATGAGCCCAAACCTCTTCCACAAATTAAGTGAAATATTTTAAAAGGAAACAATATTACTTTGGTTTTATTTGTTTCAGCTACTTAGTTACAGCTCCACGTGGACACAATTAATGGAGGAAATAGAGTATTTTATAAGCCCAGGACTCTGAGATAGATATTTTGTGACCATGTGAAATTCTTTGCCCTAATCACCACACATTCCTAGGGAGAAGGTTGTATATTACTGAAGATTATTAACCTTGATTCCAAAAATGTGTCTAGTCATTGAAAGGCAAAGGTCAAAAATTGTCATGGCAAACTCAGTGACAGTTTGCCCTCCACTTTCCACTAAATTCCATGCTGTCCATCTTGGGCTCAGGTCTGCCCTAATAAAGTGTTCCACAGCAAGAAAGAGAGAAATGTCCTTTCCACTGGAGCAAGTGTGATTTCCTAGATCCTTCAGACTCCCTGTGACTTCATGTAAATCACTTGGACCTTCAGCACCTTATTTCTTGATGATTTGAGGGTTTCTTTTAATAGAATATTTCTCCTTTATTTGCTTGTTTGCAAGATGATTTTTTTCAAGGCAATGAATCATCTTATTTTGGTGGTATCTAATACCAACCTCTCTGATCTTTGCTTGTCAGAGAATAAAAACAGATTGAGGTAACAACCTGGGAGTGGAAGTTGTTTAGATGAAGAGTTTAATTTGTGCCCTGTCCTGCTTTCTTGATGATGGGTAACAACAAAGAAGTTGTCCTTAGAATAAAAATACAATTTTTTTTTCAGTCTTCTGGGACTGCTAAATATCAGATATGGGACCCACAACATAGCAGGGCTGGGGGTTGTGGCAGGAGCGAGTGGGGCAGCAGGGTGTGAGTTCTGGATGGAGAGAGCTGACCATCTCCTCAGGTGGTGCAGGTCCATGAGCCGTCCCCTTCTCCCAGGCAGGCCTGGATACCCTCCCTCCCTCTGAGCTCTCGGAGCAGTGCTGGGCAGGCTCCTGCAGGAGGTAAACAACACAACACCTCCTCCATGCAGCAATCTCTGCAAATGTCCCGACAGCGAACCCAGCAGAGGAGTAAATAAACAAGCAGCCCTTTGCCTTCCCCTCGGGCCCGATGATAAATTTGGGTACTGTACACGTCACTGCCCGGGCCGTGCGGGGCTGCTGTGAATCCATTAGCAGGGCAAGGGTGAGTGACTTCTGACTTCAGCGACCCTTAAAGTTAATCCAGCATTGTAGGGGCAGAATTAAATGTGATGAGCTCAGAAAGTGTGATAAAACCAGATTTAAGTGCACAGCTGGACAGCAACCTATAAAGGCAGAATTTAAAACCGTAATAAAAACTTTGTAATCTAATTACGACGGCAGAGTTAAAGGTGAGGTATTTGCAGCATGATTCACATGCACCATGGCTAACCTCTGACATCTTGAATATATTATGTGGTTTCTTCACTACAGGCGTAATTTTTGAGTTACTCTCTCACACTACATGGTTCCCTGTGTTTTATTCTCATGCACTGTCTCTGGAGGTTGCAGGGCAGGGCAAAAGCCTCTGCTTTCCTGTCCTTCTGCCTCCAGGGATCTCTGGGCTGCTGCTCCCCACGCTCTGGGCACCTGGGCAGGGGCTGCAGCAGGTGCACGACACCTCCAAAATATTGCAGCTCCTGATGAGAGAGTCTGAGGAGAAACTGCAGCAAGAGTGGCCATGTCTCGAGCTGGTTTTAGCCTAGCTAAACTTAATACCAGGGGAGGGAGAATGCAAAGGAAGTTAGAGCTTGGATACAGGATACAGTCCCAAGCAGTGTCGCTGTCATCCTGTCTCATTGCAATTGGCACCCAATTAACGCCACCACTGATAGCAGTCCAGTCTCTGATGTCAGTGTTGGCTTGTCCAAACACCGCAGGGAGGGGAAGAACCAACGTGTGAACCCTGCCTGGCTCCTCTGCACTGCTGCCAGTGACAGGGCTTGCAGAAGGTGCCCATCTGGTGCAGAGGGCTCTCACCAGGCTGGGCACTGCCAAGCCAGACAACCAGCTCAGATCCATGTCTGGCATCTGCCAGCACAGGGGTTCTGCACTGAAGCAGAGGTCTGTTCCCTGGCTCCCGTTAAGCATTGTCCAGCATCCCAAGAGCCCTTCATGTGTGGGCAGGTGTAGTGGTGGGTTTAAACAGGTTTGCTCAAGCTGGCAACAGCTGTGCAGTAACACCTGAAGAGGTCTCACTTGCTTCAGCCAGCCTTTATCAAGACAGAAGTTTCAAATTAGAAATCTACCCCGTGTGATAGTTCTGATTTTTTTTCTGTATCCCAAACACCAATTCAGAAATGGAGCAAAAATGCCAGAAGAAAAATCTTTCTATATGAAGTCTATAAAGCTCCACATTGGGGGTTTTCTTGAGCTAAAATTACTTGGTGGCATTTCTGAAACCAAGTTTCATTCTTTTAAGTCTGATTGGCACAAGCTGTATGCCTATAGCATAATGCTCATGGGAGGGGCCGAGGACAGCCTTGTCTGTAGAATCAGCATCCCAAAATAAACTACATCTCCCTCAAGGCAGTGTGAACCCAGCTGATCAATCTCCACAAATGTTGTTCTTGAACTGATGAAATATTTCCCATGTTTGTGAAACCAAACTGAAACAGATCTGTTTCTTAGGTTTCCCCAGTGAGTAATCCAGTAGTGTTTTTCCTCAAGGAAATGAATATTTTTTCAGGGTACTGTGTTTCAGAACATGACTCTCTTTTCCCCTTTTATGAAGCTCAGGGGGAACAGCAGAGCCCTCAAGGACTCCCTGTGAAGGGTTCAGGGTGATGCTCTTCCTAAGGAAGAGGGGCTTGTGTGACCCATTGGCTAAAACAGGTGATTGATATCAGCAGTGAAAGAGGAGTGGGGTGTTCTTGGAAAGGGACTGCTCAAAATTCCAAGAACACCTTACCTTTGTGATCAGGGGCCTATCTCAGTATTGATATTAAGAGACAGAGCCCTGCTTTTTGCTTTAGAGAGAAAAAGATGTTATGTGCGTTATTGAGGTGCCATATACACTTCTCCTGTTCCTGAGATAACTTTATCCCAAACTCTCCTTCTCTTCCTACAGCTGTACAACAGCTACACCAGGAGAGAACCCGACAGAGGACAAAACAGCTTCTAAAATGTGATTGAGGACTACCAGGAAACACCACAGCAAATGCCCCAGAACACAGGAAAGAACCCACCAGCTGCAGGAAGGCAGCATGAGGATCAACAGAGCAACATCCCCGGTACAAAGAGGGTGAGATCTCACAGAGCCCAGGCCAGCAGGCACACACTGCCTGCCCTGGTGGGGTTAGAAATCCCATCCTGGATGGCAGCTCCAGCTCCTACATGCTCCAGCACCCCGCACAGGGAGAGAATAAGGGAGCATTTAACACCCTCAGTCTGCAAGACACAGACAGGAGGTGGTAAATACCTTGATAAGGAAACTGGAGTGAAAATACCAGCTTTAGGCAATCCAGATTTTATCAGGGAAGTATGCAGGAATGAGTAACTGCCTGACATGCAGATGTGCCTCTGCACAGTGCCAGCAGCCTGCCAGTCCCCACAGCTGGCCTCAGGCAACACGCTCCCATTTCCAAACCCATGTGATTTCAGGGGTATGCTGGGGAGGCATTTTTGCATGGGGTTCTCACTTAGGCAATGGCAGTGCCCAAAATGAATCCATAGCTCCATGCCTGGAATCTCTCTAGACTTAGCACTGGGGACTTGTTTTCCTGCTGTAAGAAGCAGCTTGGCTTGTGAGCAAAGGCTGTTGCTCTGCTTAGCAATGACATGCATGTCACAGCATGGGAATCCATGTGTGCTGGTTGAAAACAAGGTCCTGGAATCCAAGGGCTGAGCAAAGTCACAAAAATTAATCCTTTTTTGCTATATTGCTCAGTGAATGGATGGTGTCTCATGGACCGTGTCTGTCACTGTGGGCCCAAGAGAAGACTTGTGCCCAGTCCCATAATTGTCTCTGCAGTGCAAGTCACAAATTGGGTGGGAACAGATGGAAACTGAAGTGCTGTGAACTGGCACAACACAAATTCACACTTGAGGAGATATGGGGATGGTGGGGAAAGAACCCCAGGGAAGTTGTAACCACACCAAGCCTGTCAGAGTTCAAGGAGTGTCTGGATCAGGCTTGTAGCTGTATGGTTTAATTTTAAATAGTCCTGTGAGGAGGTGGGGAGTTGGACTCAATGAACTTCATGGTCCCTGCCCAACATAAGACATTCTGTGGTCTGATACCGCCAGTCTGAGTAATTGTCTCTTACTGTAGCCCTGGACTCCAATACATGACAGAGGACCTGAGTGCTGGCTGCTCTCCCTCAGACTCCAGCTCTCTAGGGAACCCATTGCCTGGGCTGTCATCAGCCAAGGTGGAAACATCTGCTCAAAGAGCCTGTCCCTGCTGGCAGTGCTCTTCAGGGCTCTTACAGGCTTTTGGACCTTGTTGTTTGGTTGCAGCACTGATTCTTGATCAGGTTTTCAACAGAAGAAAAGGCACAACCAGCCCATTACTTGATGGGAAGGGGAGGGTAGAAAGAGCTTGGCAGCTCAAAGGGATGTGCTGGAAACCTGAACAAGGAGAGAGGAGAGCCTTGCTGAAATGGTAAGGGCACCACTGTGCCACACCAGGGGGTTAGTTGCCAAAGGGGCAGTCTCCTTCTTGGGGTGGTGCTTAGTGGGGTTAATGACAACCATAAGTAGGAAAAATATGGATGCTATTGGAGAAAGAGGCCCGGGAATGGATAAAGAATAAATTGGCTGTGCTGTGTACAGAGAGGGCCAAACAGATGTTGGGCCTGATCCAGAGCCCATTGAGTTAATGGAAAGGCTCCCTTTGGTTTCATTGGACGCTGCCTCAGACCCATTCCAGCTCTCCAGGAAGCAGTGGAGACCAAGAGCAATAACTCGTGGTGGCTGCAGTGGTGTGAGTTGCAGAGGTGTGGCCAGGGGGGTTCATGCTGCAAACTGATGGGTCTGACAGACCAGTCCCTTTGGGCTGGGTCACCCCTCTGCTGCTCCCCCAGCCCTGAGCAGCCTCACGCAGCTCTGGTCCTGTGGCCAACACTTTGGCATAACTCAGAGCAGAACTGGCCTTTCTGCCTTCTGATGCACCCTCCTACTGAAGCAGGTTCCCATGTGATCTCGTGGTGGCCCAGGATTTGGAAACCAGTGATTTGAGCCATCCACAGAGAAGAAGGAAAGGAGGTCTGCTGAAAACTGTTGACCAGGGAGGAATTTTGTTGTGGACCAGCAAAAAAAATAATGTAAAGCAGGTGTTTCTGCAATTGTGAGACATTTGTAAAGCCAATGTGTCCAACAAGTCTCCCACTCACATTCTGGTCCACGTGACATGGCAAGGTCTGACACAGAGGACCGCAAATAGAAAACATCTCTCTGTACTAGTTGGCCTGCAGCAGGGCCTCCCTCCCCTTCTGCTCTCTGCTTTTCTGTTTATTTAGGTGTGTGCCTTTGTTTCTGTTTTTACATTTAGCACGAGTGGAGAGGAAGTGGGATTTCATGGGGCTTAGGAGGCTGGAGCTCACCACGCTTTGGAGCACGGGCCTTTGTGTGTCCTCACCCTGCAGGTGCGAGTGTTCGCGGGCCAGACCCTCACTGGTGTGAATGCCCTGGGCTCCACGAGAGCTCCTCCTGAGCCAGCCCATCTGAGCAGGCTCGTGGCATCCAGGCTGTGCTGAGGCCAAGCTGCTCTCATGGTTAGGAGTGGGAGCTGGAAGCTGAGCAGGATCCTTTTCCTCCAGGTGATGGTAACCAGGAGCAATGGATCAACCGTGGCATGCAAAGATGCCTCAACAAACAGCAGGTGCTGTTTTGTTCAGGGTTGTGAATTTACTGGAAATGTAATTTGGGGAATACTTTAATTCAGTTGAATTGAGGCCAACTTGGAGAGGGGCAAGGAAGACTGTTTTAAGGGTAAGTTCAGGGCTCTTTTCAGGACTTCCTTCCCCTCTGCAGCTATTTCCCTGCCCACACATGTACACACAATACCAGGACCAACCGTGGCTTGGGCTGAACTGTATTTTAGGTACCTAACAGGTTTAAATCATGACCCTGCAACACCCAATCTCCAAAATAGAATCTCTTGCTCTTATTGTCAGTAGAGCATTTCTAGCCCTGTTTAAAAAGAATCTGATATCAAGAGAAGCCACTGAACTTCCTGAGTGAGGTAAGGTCAGTTTAGGGCTGGGTGAATGGCCTGGCAGGAAGGTGGAGTGGAAGTTTGGCTATCCCACCATAACACAGCAGAAGGAGAACGCCCCAGCCCTGACTTCCAGTCCTCTTTTCAACCATGCTGGCTTGTTTACATTTGGGTGGTAGATGGGTGGAGCCATTACTCCAATTTTTTGGCTTGTGTCTGTCCATTTGGATGTCAGTGTAAACTGATGCAATTAATAATTGTGGCCCGCTATTGGAAATGATTAGTCTGTTCATTTTCCATAAATATTGGCTGGCTGGCTTCACCTGGCAGAGGCTGGGAATTGTCATGGCAGAGGTGAAAGCCCAGAGAGTATGGGGATTCGTAACTCCATGAGAGCTGTGGTGTTTTCCAGTCTAACAAGGCTGTTGGATTTAGACACAAGCAGGGTGCTGGAATGGGATTCGGGGAGCAATAGAGAAAGTGCTGCTTTAGTCAGAAAGTGAATTTCTCATCAAAATAAGCCCCAAACTAATGGGGGAACTTTTAAATGTTGGGGGAAAGCTGGAAAATATCCAGGCTTTCTAATTAAATAGCACTTCCCATTCCTACATCTCCAGCACAGCAGCCTTTGCTCTTGCACACAGACCAGCTCCAGTGGGCAAAACCACATGTAAAATGTAGCCGTGTTTGAACTTCAGGGCTATTTATTCTACAAATAGGCTCCAATTCCAAATAACACTGATGCCAACCAGGTTTTTTTCCTCAGGATTCAGGCATACAACACACTTTCCACTTTTGGAGCTCATCATTCCATAACTCCAGAAATTGCAATATAAACCTTGGCTACTATGCACACTTCAACTTGAAAACACAGCAGTGATCTGGGATTTTAATTCAAGAAAATTTGAGAGTGGGTTAGAAATAGGATCCAGATGCATCTCTAATAGTGAAAAGAAAAATTAGCAGAACATTGGAGCTAAAATGAACTCTGTCTCTCTTTCAGCTTTTTTCCTCCCTTTTGCTTTGTAAGAGGAATTACACAGACCTAAAGCACCATAATTAAATTGTCATTTGTTCCTTGCCTTGGTAGAAGCTCTGCCCAGCTGAGCACCTCAGTTTCCATCCTGGGCATTTACCTACAGCATGGGGCTGGGAGTGGGGGGCAGTTTCTTACTTGTTTTAAGAAATTAGGAATCAGAGGCATGCACAGCCTGTCTGGTAGAGTCTTCAGCGAGCGAGTTGCCAGGCTCTGCAGGTTATACATCATTAGCACACAGAGTGTCCAGGAGAGCCCAAAGCTTGTGCAGGTGTGCTGGCAAGGCTCTCACCACTTCCCTCCCTCCCTCCTCCCTCTCTGCCGCACTTCCAGCAAGCTGATACTTGAAACCCGATGTGGCAGAATCACAGAGAGCTCCTCTCGAGGCTGTCAGCTCCCAGCTCACCCAGCAGACGTGACTGTGAGAGGGCGCGTGGAGCCTGGAAGGGACTCGCTGGAAAAACAAAACCATCGAGTCAAAAGCTTAGTGTGTTTTTCCATGAGTGTATGAAAAAAGTGTCAGTGTTTTTTTAAGCATTTTCAGATATTAGAAGTTTAGTGAGCACAGAGACAGCTTCTTTTTTTTTTTTTCTGCTCTTTTTTCCCCTGCCCTTGAACTTTGAGAATGACTGTAGGGAATGTATCCTAGGCTGTTTTCAATGACCCATTGAAAAAAACTCACGTGGTGGGTTTCTTTCAGCTTTTCCCAAAAGAGAGTGAGCTTCACTTGACCTCTGCTCTGGCATTAGCTGCCATTATTTGTGCATCCTACTCAGATAATCAATAGAAGTGGATGGCATCTGAAAATAATTATACACACAGCTCTTCCCCAGCTTCCAAGATGAAGACAGAAGCTGGGAAAGGAGCCTTTGCATATTCAGCACTTGTTAAAAGAATGAAATACAGTGCTGTATGTTATTGTTGTATCCCAAATCCTGGGCATTCTGCAGCAGTTTCTTTTGACATTGCATAGCACTCTGGCCACATGCACCTGAACACAAAGCTCATCAGCTTTCCCATCCTTTCTGGCTTTGCTGGAAAAGTTGTGCTGTCTGCTCGAGTGGCATGCCAGAGGGCAAGAACTCCTGGTGGAAGAAGGATCTGGCTGGGTCAGTGCCCTCCTTTTTTTAAGGGGTACCAACAGGGCTGCAGCTTCACAGCCAAATGTCCTGGCCCCAAGCCAGCGTGTGGTGACAAGTGGGTGGCCTGTGCAAGGCATGGTGTCTCTCTGTAGCAGGGATGAGCTTTTCCAGCCAAAATCCATGTTCAGCCCCCCAGCTAAAATGGCTCTGTCTCTACATGGCTCATAGCAAAGTCACCTTGAGATGTTGTCATCATCATCACCTTGGCCTGTCGTCACCTCAGGCTGTCACTGCCTACTGAAGAACCTGATTCAGGTTCTCCATCACCCGAGAGTCCTCCCAGCCAGGAAAGTAGTGAGTCATGTTGTATTAGAAGATATTTAATGTCTATTTTAGGAGGTTTGCAGCCTCAGCCTCCCTTCAGGCAGTGGCCAAGATGAACCATTGCCGTGAACACGAACATTCCCACTGCAGCCTCCCTGAACAGCAGCAGCTCTGGATGCCATCATGGGGCCTCTGAGCCAAGCAGGTGGTAGGAAAAGGAGAGGCACAGATTTTGCCAGGGCAGGCTGTAACTGCAGGGTGAGGCTGTGTCCTTTTCCTCCTGCAACCCTGGAGAAGCTTTGTGTAGCACTCGTGTCACAGTGGGGACTAGATCCTGGCTATGGCCAGGTTTAGTGGTCTTTCCATAGAGCCTGTTCATGGTCTCTGTTAAAGACAGAAGGAGAGGTGGGGTGGAGCAGGATCTGTCTCAGTGTGGCTGTTTCCACATGTTTCATTTACACCTTTCTCTCCTGATTTGCAGAAGGAATGCCATGGCTGTACAGCCTGGAAAATCCTGTGATGCCGGCAAGAGCTGACCACTGGGGACATCCTGGGTCTGGCAGCTGCCTCCCCGTAAGGAGCTAAGGACATCAGGAAACCAGCTGCTCCCAGGGGTTTCCCAGGGCTGTTTCAGATATCTGGACAGCAGAGATTACAGGGGAGCAATTCTTTTTGGCCATTACTCTGGGATCTCTGTTATCTCCTAATCTAGGCAGCAAGCAGAAGTGTTTGCTGATGGGCTGCTCCATTGTCCATCCCCAGCTTTTCTCCATGGTGGTACATTGTTTGTGGTGCTGTCCAAATCCTCCTGCCAGCCCCAACAATCCCTCCCACAACCCCGGCATGTCGTGAGCTTCCAGGCTGAGGAGAAACCGACCCCGCTCAGCGCGGCTCCGCTTGTGGCAAAGTGTTTGTGCAGTGATTAACTCCTGCACGGACACAGACAGCCACAAATCTCCAGGTTGTCTCACAGCCTTTTCATTCAATTAAGTCTGTTGACTTAGTCTCATTTTGAGCAGTAACTGGATTTAGATAAGGCAGTGGAAAGCAAAACATCAATTGTGTGATTCCTGGCCCAGCCGGTATGTTGATCCGAAGGGAATGTTTGTGCGGGCGATAACGGAGGCAGTGCGGTGATTAGGACAAAGTCATTTGTGCAAAGACTTCCACAGAGTAAAAATGCTCTGTGTTAAGTGCAAGCACTGGCCTGAGGAAGCAGAGGGAGCTGCCTGCTTCTACAAATTCCCTCTCTGCCTCACTTGACGCATCTGCTGTGAGCACACGGTGATGGAGAGGTCCTGGTCAGTCTGAAAGGGGAATCGTGTTGGGGTCAGAACTGGGAGATCCCCCTGGCTGAATGGGCTGCTCTGGAACCCAGTCCCCAGAACCATAACTGCTGCAAGGTTCTACAGGGATGTAACCATCTGGGATCCAGCCAGTTACTCTTTGTCAGAAACAGACCGAAGTTATTCTGGGATAATTCCTCCCCACGAGCTGTGGGGCATGAGTTCACAGGCAGTTCCCTAGGGGCTTGATTTGCCCAACATCCCTGGGAGGAGGAGATGCAGGTGCCATGCCCTCAGCATCCACTGCTTAGAATGCAGGTGGTCCAGGTGGAAAGATCCTCTCTGTACAATAACTGCTGTCTCTCTGTATAAGCAAGAGGTAAGGAAGCTCTCGTATTTGCAAGCAAACATTGTTGTGATGCACTCCTGTGTCTGCTACTGCTGTCATGCTGTAAACAGAAAATATGTCAGGGAGACATCCATTGTTATATCTTTGTCACAAGCACATTTCTATGCATGACTTTTTTGGTCACTTTGTTTTCCAGGTAGCTGTTAAGCTAATGGAAAGCATAGGCCATTCCTGACATCCTACAAGTCTTCAGCAAGGACCATGGATGAAGAGTGCAGAAAAAGACAGTGAGAAGACATTACTTCCTATGTTAGCTGAGGATAAGGTATGCCATTGGAACATGACAAATGTATCACTGACTTTCTTGTTTTCTCATGCTGCAGAGGATTTCTTCCTTTGATTCTAATTTGTGTCCTTCTGTGTTATAAAATGCACAATGTAAAGAGATGGTTCTAGCTGGCTGGACTGAGAACTGGCCACTGAGAACTCCTGGTGGCCATTGAAAGTGGGCAATAGCTTTTTGGTGGTTCACAAACAAGGGGCTGTGTGCAGCCTCACTGAACCTGTTCCTTTGAACAGCATGGCTCACCACTGCAGGAACAGGGGAATGTGTTACCTCAAAGGATTTTTTCTCCCATTCCTCCCACTTGCTCACATTCCTTTTGGGCCATGCAGCACTTCTCATAGAGGTGATGCTGGCAGCAATGTACACTCAGTGGTTTTGAGAGAAGTTCTGTGCCATGGGCAGTGATGCCTCACATCATTATTGCTGTGTGTTTTAGTGCACTCAGACACTCAGTATTTCCATCAGTGGCTCGGACCATGGAGTGTTCATGGACACTGCAGGAGTGGTGGAGGGACCCCAGGCACTGTGGACTCTGTGCCCAGCACATGGCCCTGCCCTGGCACGGTGTGCAGCTCCTGGACTGTGTGTACACACACACAAACACTTAGTTGTTGGCAGCTTAACATCTATTAAACATCTTCTGGTAGCGATGAAAGATGGCATCCTCCCAGAGTTTTGCATGAGCTAATCGGCCCTTTGTGTGAAAGTGTAGGTGGGGACTCTTCTAACAATACAAAGTTGGTTAGCTCATCATCTTGGCTTTAGGGGCATACTGATGTGCCCATCCTGCTTTCAAAGCCATGAATAATCCAGCTTTGCTGCTGTGAAAAAAAAGAGAGAGTGTAGTTTCAGGGCTTGGTGCTCAAGCCTGTTTCTCAGTGCAGGGGATGAACAGGGATTCACCTGTTATTCACTGGTATCACTCTTGGCTTCAGTCTCCTCTGGACTGCTCTTGGTATCAGAAATGATACCTATCAGCATAATTGCTATTTTTCAGCCATCAGCTGGAATAACGCCCTTGAGGATTAGGCAAGCATGATTCAGTATCACTGTGAGAGGACCATCCACAGCAGCCTGTGCTGCTCATGGTTCATTTAAACCTCTGTTAACTGTCTGCATGGTGGAGCAGTAGGTTAAACCAACACAACAGCCTGGAAGACCCTGACTTTGGGAGGAGGATTGATCTTAAATGTTCTTAAATGTTCATGAATACACTTCAGAAATAACCTTAGGTGAAAAAAGGAAGTTCATAATAAAAATACACATAAGGAATCAGGTCAAGGTCCTGGCACTATGCCAGGGGAGCTGGTGGAGGACAAGCTCCAGTCTAAGTCTGCCATGTGATGCTGTGGCCAGAAAGATACTTGGTGTTGGAAGGGATATTAAGAGCACCCTGTGTATGGAGGTCCTCGTGGTCCTGGAGAGGCCCAGGCCTCAGACCCACACTCCAGACTTCAAATAAAGATGTAAACTCCAGAGGAAATCTGGAGGAGGGCAACAGGACTGATGAGAGATTTCACAAAACACCACCTGTAAGGAATTATTCTTTAAATTGGATTTGTTTAGTCTAGAAAAGACAGAGGACAGCTGCGAGAGGCTTCACTTGAGAAGGCAGTAGCTGAAAGGGTCTGGTAAAAGAGTGCAGTGGTCATAGGCCTATTTGCATGGGGAAGGACAAGAGCAGGTGAGAGTTTAGGAAATCTGTTTCCTTAAAGAGCAGGAGATGCTGGAACAGGTGATGCAGAGATCTCCATCTCTGGGAGTTTCTAAGAGTTTAAACTGATGTGTCTCGTGAGTGGCATAGGCACAGAATGACACAGAAAGTCTTCCCAAATCCCTACATGATTTGTTTAAATCCATTCTGTGGGATTTGTTGCTTTCTTGGCAGTAGCAGAAGGAATGTTGGACTCAAGTTTGGTTGCTGACATGGAAAACATGCTGATAGGTGGGTATGTTTGCACAGAAAATGTTGATAAGACAGGAAAAATGACATCGTTGTCAGAAACAACAGCCAAAAGTTTCAGAAGTTCTGCTTCAAAGAAGTATATTTAAGGAAAACGGTTCCTGTGGCAAAACATCTTTCATTAAACAAAAGATTTAGCTGGAAAAATTTGCAATGAGCTCTGCAGATTAGCAGCCCAGCACAATCCAAAGATATCTGAAGTTAGTGATCCTAGAAATGGTTCTTTTCACCATTTGGGATTAAGCAGAGATAACACAACACCTCTGTTTGCAATGGGAAGGTGAGGAAAGATTTTCAGGGCAGCCAGAGAGGAGCTTCACCTGTGAAAAAGGCCATGGAGGAGCAAGGATTGAGAAAGACTCTGTGCAAGAAGCTCCAGATTAGGAGGGCAGTGGTATCTCTCAGAGAGCCAAGGAAAGATTGTGGTTCAGGGAAGAGAGACAGAAACCCAGGGCTCAGCAGCTGCTGGTTCTCACAAAGCCTGCACTCCGTGTGTTCAGCCCAGGAAACTGCTGAGTGGGATGTGAACCTGCCATATGTTTCTGCAGATGCTCCAAGGGTGTGAGCTCCCCTTATGGATACATGCTTTATGCCCAGTCTCGAAACTGGGTCAAAGTATTCCAGATCTCCAGGAGGAAACTCCTGAGAATTTACAGCCCTGAGGTGCTGTGGTAATGGACAGCAATTTTACTTTCCCCTATTGAGGGCAGGCAGAGGGGAGTGCAGCAGGAGATCCACACTAAAGACAAGGCAGACACCTCTGCCTGACTGTCAGATTTCACACCAGCAAATTGGAAGAAAATTAAATAATTGAAAGTCAGATCTGGTCCTTGCTCTGGGAATGCAAAGGACCTGAAAGGCTCCTACATAGATATTTGTGCCTGCCTTAAACCACCACAGAAACTTCTGTGTTTCACTGGTTTTGCCATGCCTTTAATAGGATTATGCCAACTGAATATGGAGGAATGAGATCTTATTGTTAGGATAGTCTTGAGTTGGTGTCATTTCCCTGAAGAGGAGGGTGCAGTGTTCAGCTCTGCCCACTGCAGCTCAACAGCCGCCCTCCCTCCCAAACACGTCAGGCTGCAGGCTCACACCTTAAATCAGCAGTCCTGCAGGTGTGGGAGACAGGGGACCTTCAATTCCCAAAAGTGGATTTTCTTCCTCCAAAGCAGATTTTCCTCCAGAGCCCCAGGGAGATTTGTATCCTGAGATACCATCCCTCTGTCAGGCATGGAGGGTGAGCTGCCACCATCATCATTGCTCTTACCTTTCATTTCCTGCATAAATAGCCCCAAACCCCTCTGGAGTGGGGGCAATGTGAGACAGACACATTGCCTCTTAGTGCAAAGCTAGCTGTGTTTACTCCATTACTCAGTTCCCAATTACAAGCCTTACCTTACAGGAGCTTGGGATGGCTCTATAGTTTCAGAATCTTCATGGTAAAAGGGGCATTTTTTAAATGCAATGTTTTCCAAAAAGACTATCTTAAAAATATAGTGCAGTTCAAATCCTCTGCTTCCTTTAATGCTATTTTCAGGTTGGGGTTTTTTTTTCGAATTAGGTTTAGCAACATGGATGAGATGTTAGATTAAAGGGACAAGGCTTGGGTTTTCTGTGTCTGTACAGAAATAGCTGTTCCCTGGGTGGGCCAGGTGAAGCTGAGCAGAGTTATTGTCCCTTGACTTCCCCAGCCTTCTGGGTGGAGGAGGCAGAGATGGGACTGGCTGCCTGCAGGAAAGTCTGGCCAAAAGCACTGGGCCACATCCTTTGTGGAGGTAAATCAACATTGTCTGGGTGGTTCTTCTGGAACCATGATTATTTTCATCAGGATCAGGCCTTTTCCATATGGTGAGGAAGTGGTAAAGATCACAAAGGGAGGGAAATCTGTCCATGCATGGCAGTAATGGCAAGAATCCATGGGGTCTAAAGAATGAAAGTGTGGTTCTTTCCCTTTAAGGAGACTTGCTGAGCCTATCAGACAGCAAGCCCAGATGCCCAGAGGAAGAGCAGTGCTGGTGTGAAGACACAGCCCCAAAAGGCAGAATGTCTGGATTTTATTTGCAGCTCTGCCACCAGCTTCCTGCATGACTGTGGCCTTGGGAACCAAGTCTGTTGTTCCAGCAGCCCTGTGCCCTCTGCACGGGCACAAGCTGTGTGCTCACTCAGGGCTTTGCAAAGCTGCAGAGAGCCACGTGCTGCCCTGCTTTACCCAGGAGAAGGGGATGAGTTAGTGAAGCCACTGGATCCCTGAGAGCAGGGATTGGATCCAGAAACAGGGGAGAGTGTCAGAGCAAAGCCCACCTTGCCCAGTGGCCCAGTGCTGGCAGACAGTGCACAAGGAAGAAAACAAAGTCAAGGTGAGCAGAGCTGGACTTCCAGAGCTGGGAGTGGTTTGTGGGAACTCAGCAACCCTCAAAGGATTTCTAAACCCAGGAGCATGAGTAGTCCAGGATGAGCTCTCAGGGCACCTTGGGATGGAGGAGGCCTCATTTCTTCAGCTCTGCATCAGACCTGCTGGGTCACACAGGGCTTTTGTAGCTGCTGCAAAGAACAGCCTTCCCATGGCTGTGTCAGCCCTCACAAGGAAGTGACGCTGCCTGCCAGGGAATTGAGGCTAAATGCACTGGTGTTTCCTCATGCTTTGGAAAGGAAGAAAAGTCTGGAAAGAGTTATTGTTGTGGTGTAACAGGAACTTTGCCAGTATAATGTCCTGTAA
The DNA here is from genome assembly GCF_014805655.1 of Passer montanus. Lineage (NCBI taxonomy): Eukaryota > Metazoa > Chordata > Aves > Passeriformes > Passeridae > Passer > Passer montanus. The sequence continues at coordinate 7,314,281 of NW_024368485.1, read as the reverse complement.
TAACACCTAGTCTTCCTTCAGGTCATTAAGTTACCTATTTTTTAGTACTCCTGCTCATGACAAATAGATCTTGAGTTTAGAGATGCCCTCCTTTCTCTTTCCTTTCTCCTGGCTTGCTACATATACTTGGGATGTTTTCTTTTTTTGTGGCAGTGCATCCCTATATCCCCATTTAGGTGTCATCTTCCAGATCTCTCCTCCAATGAGCCGTGACCAGATAACCAACACATTTGTGCTCTGTCTCCATGTCTCAGTGGGAACTAAAGCACGAGGAAATATTCTGAAGGGCACTAGAGATGATGAAACTGGATTTAGAATAAGGAAATATCTGTCTGCTCCCAGAGCTAGTCTCACATCTGCTTTGTCTGTGCCCCACAACGGAGCTGCACCCTGGAAGCCACAGAGCTGAGTGAGGGCGGGGGTGCCTTGTGGTGGGGTTCATGCATCCGGGCTGGTGTGACTGTGGCTACATTCCACCTGGAGATGGCTGCTGTCCAGCTGCCTGGGAAGGGGGCTGGATGGACAGGCAGCTGTTTGCCCCGGCCAGCATGGACATGCCCAAATTCTCCTCATGAGCTACTGGAGGGTACTCAGATATTCCAGTGATGAGGGCAGTCTGAGAACCTGTTTAGACCAGAACATGGGTTTCAGTGGCAGTTTTCTGGCTGATTAATTGGGTGACTTCATGCAAGTCTCAGCTTGCCATTGCCCTATCCAATAAATGGGAATAGCAGCATTTGTCTCCCTTTGTAAAACACTTTGAGGTCTACGGATAATCCTTCTCCTTTTTCCCACCCATCATTATGGGACCAAGTGGAATCTTACGACACGTTGAGTTTCTGTGGTCTGGCGTTTGCCAAGCATCTGAGAATGACTCTTTGGCTTGAGTTTGCAACGTCTGTGACTGCCACGTGACTTGTCATGGCAGCTCCTCGTTGAAACCAGGTCACCACTCACCCGAGAGTGCTTGAGATGGGGAGAGAGCTGAAGTGGGCATGAGGAGGATACAGACCCCAGGGCATCCTGTAGCCACACACGTCAGCAATCCATCAATAACCCACAGCACTTTGTGGTTCAAAGCTCTGCAAACACTTGAGAGTGGAAAACTCCAAACAAGAGAAGATTCCTCCTGACCACCACACTGCTCTGTTACCCTGGTGAGCAGTAGGCAGAGCTGGAGACAGATCTTCACTGGGCATGTGGAGATGTCCTCATAACATGATGTTCAACAGTTGGAATTGAAAAACCTTGTGCTGTTGTGCACTACTGATATTTTAGGACACTGTTACTTCTTTCTCTGATTGTCCTTGGAATCATAGAATAGAATGGGTTGGGTTGGAAGAGACCTTAAATATCATCTGGTTCCAACCCCAGCCCTGCCATGACCAGAGATGTCACCCACTAGATCAGGTTGCTCAGGACCTCATCCAACCTGGCCTTGTCCAAGGAATTTCTCCTATGTTGGGATGCAAATCCATTCTTAAACCTCACCCCAAGCAGGTACCAACAGGATGTGCTACTGAAGCTACTCTGTTTCTTGCAATGGCATGAAAGCAAACCTAAATGATTGCAAGTAAACCTTGAAGAAGGGAGGGAATAGCTAAGAAATCAGGTTGCTGATACGCAGAGATCTTCCCAAAGAACATTGCAAGGCTGGAGGAGCCTTAAAGAGCCAGGAAACCAGCAGAGATCAGTATCAGGTGGCAATGAGCTTACAGGAGAGAGGCTTGAAGAGAGGCTTGATCACAATCTCACAAGAGGAAGGGAAATGAGGCAGATGTATCCAGACATCTTCTGGCTGAAACTGGAAGGTGAATGGTTTTTGTTTTTTGTGGTGGTGGGGAACAGGAGCAGCAGCTTCCTGCAGAGTAATGCCCCAAGGCTGCTGTAGTCCCTGAGTAGCCAGGGGCAAGTGTTTGAAAAAATAAGCTGTAGTTGTAAGAGGAATGAGCTGGAGGTGTGTGGTGGTCTTTGCCATGTACAGGAGCAGATCAGGGGATCCTCCTAAGTCCTGCAGCTCAGGATCCAGTGATTTGGATTTCTTCTGCCACAGCAGCATTAAAGCCAACTTCATCTTCTCATCTCATCACGTGCTGAGCCTCACCAGCAGGGGAAAAGCTTTTGAGAGGGAATAGTGCTTCAAGGCCCAAACCAAACACCAACAGTTACCTGGGCCAGCTTGAGCTGCCTCTTCTCTTGTCCTTTGCCTCCACTGTATCATTACAGGATGACAGCATCAGAATTACCTGGTGCTCTCATCTCTCCTTAAATCAGAAAGAAACCCAAACAAACAAGTAACATACCAAGAGCCCGTGAGGGAGTGCACATGAAAGGCTGCAATTTCCCAGAGCAGCAGCCAGGGTCTCCTCCCTGGACAGGGCTGTGAGGGACTCAGCACCTGGCTGGGCTGGACCCAGTGCTCTGTGTTTCATGACTCCTATCAGGCATCATCTGTCCATACACAAGCTGTGCTTTACTTATAAAGTAAATTGCATTACATGGGCTATAATGTACAATTTCAAAGCAGACCCACCTTAAAAACATTTTGTTTAATAAAATAACTTAATTAGAAGAGAGCTTCTGGCTGATGTGGTTGAGGCTGTGATAATTTTTCCTTCTCAAATCATTTTCTCTGTTTATTATACTTAATTATAGTGTAATTATGTATCCATCCTCTAGGCAAATTATGCAATCAGAAAATGTGAGTGGTTCATTTGCCACTGCTGTTGGGACCAGTGTTTACATCCTGAGTACAAAATATGAGCATAAGTCCTATTATTTATAATATTACATATATACATATATATAAAAGAAGTTTCACACAGGATGAAGAATTGGTGTAAATATTTTATTGGCACTCATTTTTGCATCATCCACTCAATTCGTTTGTGGCCTACTAATAATGGAGACACCCAAAGCTCAGGTAAGTAAAATCTTTACCATGAATTTTCTCAAACACAAATACATGGCTGAGGAATGTGGAAGTTGCACAGCTGAGCTTTAATTTTGGTAGGAGGATTATTATTACTTTTAAGAGCTGTTTTTGCATTTCACTTCCTAATATTCCAGGATATAGCACAACAAGAGAGAAAGGAACCCCACAATATCCAGTTGTGGAGTGTGGAGTTGTGTTCACATCATGGGTTCAGACTAACCTATTTTTAGCCATGTGCTTCGTGAAATTTCTAACCATGGCAGCCCTGACTTTAGCAGATTGACTTGTTTGTTCTTCCTCTTGTTTCCCCTGATGGGAGTTGACAGATCATGTTTGAACATACCAAAATGTGAAGCCAAGTGTCCAAATCTTGAAAACCCTCCTGAGATGGATGTTTTCTCCTTCTTTGGCCAGCTCTCAAGTTAATACAAACTGAATTCCCACTTGGCAATTTCAGCTTCTCTGTCTGTGCTTATTTTGCAGGATGAAGCCACTCTCACAAGCAGAGCAGATGGGGAGGTGACACATCTACTGCTGGAGCTCAGCCCCCCATGTTTGTTACAGCTGGCAGAGGTGAGACATCCACCTCACCATCCCACCCAGAGAAGGAAAAAGGTGATTCCTGATCATCCTCATCAGCTCTGCAGCTGCCCCATGGCCTCAAACAGCCTTTCCCTCTCCCCACCCCCAAAATGCAACCACTGCCCCATTCCTCCCTCTCCCTGAGAGGAGAACTGTCAGTTGTGGTCTCTGAGGGAAAGGCACTGCCCCAGCCAGCCTGGAATAAAGGTACAGAGTGGAGAATCAAAGCCCAGATCCAGGCAGATACTTTGTGGTAACCTAAGATGCCGTGAACATCTGGGGAGATTTTTCAAAGGAGCCAGTGAATCCTCCTGGGCAGGGGCTGTTGCTCCATCCTGACCCTCTGGGGAGCTGCATTCACCCCCACCCAGGGGGGCAAAGCAGCCCAAACAGGCTGCAAACAGCCACTGCTCCCTGTGCTGCCTGTGGCAGCAGGTGGGACACAACACATGGGATGCCACATGCCAGGAGCCCCCAGCCTGGAGCAGCAGCAGCTCCCTGGAGAGCTGAGGACCACAGGAGCAGGCACTGAGTCAGTCCACGGCAAGGAGGCATCTCCCAGAGCGGGGTGAGATGGAGCAGCAGCTACGTCAGGAGTTTTTGTTGTTCCCTGATGTTATCCCCACTTTCCCAGGTGCCAGGTTCAGACAGCCGTCTGCCATGCGCTTTGGCCAGACACCGAGACGCTACCCATGAGCTGGCACTGCTGCCACCAGCAAAGGGACAGGCCATGCAGGGCCTGGGCCCCGCCAGCCTCTTCCCACTGCGACTCTGCATGGCCTCATCCCTACTGCTGAGACTGGGCACAGGGTGCTCTGGCCCCCTGCCAGGGGAGGATTTGTCCATTTTAGTCTCACTTGCTTTGGGGTGTGGCCTGAAAGGGAGTGTTGGAATATTTGTAGGGGGTTTTCCACGTTTTGTTATGAAACGCTTGGGTTTTCCATGCCTTGAATTTGGGAGCACATACCTTAGCAAGCAATTTTACAGGTGCTTGGCTCCAAGGTGATGCTTCCCACCTGTTGGTTTGTAAATGCTCTGGAATGAGGGGTGTATTTAACTATTTCTGAGCAATGGGGAAGCTGTGGTGCAGTTTACCTGAGGTCAGGCAGAACTCTGAAGGAAGGGCTTGGAGCAGGAGTCAGACTGCCAAGTCCCCAGCTGCCAGGCACAAGTGGGGCTCCTCCATCCTTTCTGTCCTTTCCTGGTTTTGTTTCCCCTTGTATTCCTAGGGGGGAAATGAAAGAAGGGGAAATTAAATGTAGATTATAAACTCCAGCATCTGTGCTAGGGGAATCTGCAACCAAATGCAAGTGGATGAATTTGATGCAGTATTGGCCTCTGATTCTTAAAGAACTTCTTTTCTCAGAGGGAACTGGTTCAGAAACCAGCCAGGAGCTAAAACCCCAGAGCTGTGAGTGAGGACAAGAGCCACCCATGGCTCTTGAATGTCAGTTATTGGGAAGCCATAAGGGAAGCCTGGGCTGTTTTTCTCTCTTGGAGCCCCCCTGGAAGCCTGAGCCCCAGAAATGTGTTCCAGCACATGCTGAGCCTCACAGTGTCCAGGGGAGCATTGCACCCATATCTGAGCTGTCGTGAGCTAAAGCCAGCAGAAGTAGCTTTCCATTCACACCTTCTGTTTTCATGTCAGCATGCCATAATGACATGAGGCAGCAGATGGATGGAGACCAGGAAGAATATTTGGACATATTAGGCAATGGGGATTGGTCCATTCAGCTCACACATCTCCAGCTGAGAGATCACAGGGCTGCAAAGGACCAAACTGAAAGCTTCTCATAAACAGAAGCAAACTGGGCTTTGCCCAGGTTTATTGAACATTTTATTCAAACCACCAGCTCCTGTCCCAGTCTGCATAACCCCACACCCTGCCCTTTGAATTGCTAACAGAATGACCCCATTTTCATTGGTTTCAGAGTCTTTCTCAGAGTTGTCACCTTTCCCCTCTGGGAAAGGGCTGAACAGCAGACATCCAGCTAAAATCCTGTGTCAACAGATAAAGGTAAAACACACTTTTCAGTCAGCTATGGGATGTGTTTCCCAAAAGCTCTGGTATCGCTGGTCTTCTCTATTTTGTGTAACTATTACTTTGCCTGATAGAAAGGAGCAATGCTCGACCATCTGGTAGCAACACCACCATAATTTGCTTCACTCACTCTGCCTTCAGCAACAGGAACGGAACTTCCTTCTTGTTTCCCTTGATCTCTCAGCCCTGTGCTAGAGAGACAAAGCCAGAAGGAGCCGTGGGGGAGTGAACTGTACCCTGAACTGGCTTTTTGAGTTTTGAGGGCCATCTCTGATTGTGAGTGAGATTCCTTCACAATTAGGACATTTCCCAGTTCTGTGTGAGCACGGAGATGAGGAACTCAGTAACCCCAGCTGGGAGAAGACACTGGGTGTCATCCTATGTGCAAATGCCACTTCCACCTCCAGCAAAGCCTGGGGACTGGGATCACATCACCTGGGCCTCGTGCCTGGGGAATCACCACTGAGGTCAATGCCACCAAACAGCACCACACACACACACACACATCCAACACGACTGTGAGGGAGGTGCTGAGCTCACTCATGTCCAGCATGGAGAGATCTCCATCAGGGACCAAGCCACTTCTTCATCCCCATTACTTGTTCCCTTAGAAACCTAAACCAGGGAAACTACTGTTTGCTGCCATTCCTCTACATCAAGAGGAATATCCAGACCTGTACTCCTGTTTATCCACTCTTGGTGAGTGTAGTCAGACAATGAAGGCCTGGATGCTGGGTTTATGGCTTAAATCAGTGGGATTATTCATGAGCTGAGAGATAACCATGTGCTTTTATGCTTGGCTGGAGCAGCGTCTCAAGCTGGCAGCTGGGAGTGAAAAGCTCTGAGTCACCGGGTCCCTCCTCTCTCTCCTTCCTGCGGGACCAGTCTGCCCGTGTCTGCTCCCTGCCTGCTTTTATCTGATGGCTGCTTTCAAATGGCCCCAAAGGCCTCTTCTGGCCTGATGAAAATTCAGTAGAAGCTGGACTAGGTGGAAAGATGGGAGGACATTTAACTAATGAAAGTGCTGGGGCTCAGGAAGGCAATTACATCCTTTCTTCCTCCTGACATTCCCACACAGGCTACTGGTGATTGCTGCAAAATCTTCCATGGGCAGAGAGGAGTGGGAGGCCATGGAAAGGGTGAGACAAGGCCCTCTGAGCTTGGGGGAGGCTCTGTGGTGTGGTGGTTGGGGTGACCAGCACAGCAGGTTCCCAGCAGTAGTTACACCTTAAAAGAGGCTCCTTTCAATTAAAAACTTGATCCTTCAAGCCTCCGCTTCACCTATGTACTTTGTAAAACAAAAACAGGCAAAAAACTAGAGACAAACAGAGATGCAAGGGCCAAATGCATGTGTTTTATCCCCAAATATACAGAAGTCCCCAGAGGGGTTTTCACACTCAGCATGTCTCTCTAAAGAAAAGATGATTTAAAATACAGACCCCCATCCCTTGTCCTGCTGTTCCTGTGCAGTGGTGGTCAGTACTGCAGGGGGTCTCTCTCCCCGTGGACCTGTGCAGGACCCACTCAGTGCTGAGTTTTAGGAGAGACAAGCAGTGTGAGCTGCCCAGGGTGCAAAGGACTGAGTGGATCGAGGGCTGATGGTGCCTTTTCCTGGTCCACTTGTCCCCTTGCCACACTCCTGGGAGGAGAAGTTGTTCCTGCAGCCCTGCTTCAGTGCACCCCTGGTTTTGGGGGAAGCTGCCTTTGGCACACGTCTGTAAGATGGGCTGTTCTGCACCTCCCTGTTGGTTAGCAAGTCAAATAGGAGAGTGTGAGAAACCCTGCATAGCTACAGCTGCTGTGCCCAGGAGAGAGTGCAGGCAGAGGAGCTGTGGGCATCCTTCCATCAGTAAATACAACTGCTCTCACTTTCCATTGATAGACATCAAAAAGCAATTAAGAATCAAGCTCTTCAAATTGATAGGTCTCCTGAATTTGAAACATTTTTCATTATTTGGTTGGTATCACTGCCTAGATTAGATTATTTTTTTAAAGAGAAGATTAAAATAAACAGTATTTATGGTATAATTATTTGAATGACTAAGAAGCTACAGCTTTATTTTTACTTCACAGAGGACCAGGAGATGTTTTTAATGATATGTTTTACTCACATAGAACCTTTCATCCAAGAATCTCACACTGCTTTTCAAATAATTAATTAATCCTTGTACCTCTCCATGAGACAGTTATTATCTCTGATGTTACTGATGGGTAAGCAAAGGCACAAAGACGTCAAGGCACAAACTGTTTTCCAAATATTAATTAACTAATTCTCCCAGCACTCTGTGAGACTGTTACTATCTCTGCCACTACCACTGGCTAAAGTAAGGCACAAATCTGGAGTAACTCACCCGAGGCCATGCAGGTGAGTCAGGAGCAGGACTGAGAATAGCAATGAGCGGTCTCTGAGCTCATTGTTTCCAGCAAGTCCCACCCCTCTTCCTGACAATGGGCAGCACATTCCCGGTGTGAAGCACAGCTGAAACCAGCTGCTTTATGAAAATACCTGCTCTGCTCTGTCTCCATCCACTGGAGATCATGTTTGCCCACATCAATCTGCAGTTTCTTTTGAACTTGTTGTGGCTGGTGGAAGCCAGAGTACCCGTGAGGAGCAGTGTTTGGTTTAAAGGCCCTGGGGAGCTCTGAGATGGTGGTGGGGCTGTCCAGCAGCACACAGTGCTTCCAGAGCTCATCCCTGTGCCAGCCTGTGTGCCATCCTCGGGCCAGCACAGCCTGGGCTCAGCCAGGCACAGGGTGCCACGGGCAGGTGCAATAGGCTGAGCTGCTGAAGCTGTGTGTGTCCTGCCCCATTTACCCACCTCCTCCTTTGGCACACGGCAGTGTGGGATCTGTAAGGCTCTGTGCAAGGGAGTGTGGAGGAACTCAGCAACCAAACCCACCTTGTCCCTTGCACAGTCCATCAGCTCAGGCTTCCTCTCTGTTTATCCCATGGAGCAGGAACCTTCTGTCCTCCCCAGGAGGGAGAGGAAAAGGCAGGAAGCTGGAGGTACTCTCTGCCCCCAGGAAGGGTCCAGCTGTGGGATTCTCTGCACAGGCACCTGAACCCTCACCGCAAGCACATCCCAGCTGAGCTATTTCAAACATGGGCTTGGCCCCATCAAATGCACTCTCATTTCCACATGAAAGGGCTGGAGAAATATGAAGCCAGCTCATCTGTATTGATAAAAATTTGGCATTACTTTCCCCCAGTTATCTAAGCTTTCTGTGTACATTAATCACAAGGCAAAAACCTGGAAGATGGGGTGCATCTCAGCTGTCTTTCTGGGGGTGGGGTTTTTGGGGTTTTTTTGGTCGATTGTCCCTTTTTTCCCCTAAACTTCCTTTGTCCAGTTCCACTCTGCTGCAGTCTGATTGCTCTCTCCCCTCTGCAGTTTGGATGCCTCACTCTTCATGCTCCAGCTCTGATGCAAGCACTGGGGTGCCGAGTTTGCCAAAGCTGGCACGAGCACCCCGTGCCCGTCTAGACACAGCCTAACTGTGGCACTAATGCCAGGCTTCCACAGGCTGAGCTCGTCAGAGCTCTGCCCACGGTCAGCACTTTGATCTTTATCCCTGAAAACCACAGCCATTGACAAAGGTAAAATGAATTTCTGACTTTGAAAGACTTTGATGGCATTCCTCTGTTTTGGTTTGCATTTTGTTGTTTTGTTTTTTTTTCACTTCTCCTTTGCTTTTCCAGCTGAACTTCATCATAAAGCTTCTGATTACAGCTGCAGCTCCAGGACCAGAGAGAGGTCATGCTGTCATGCTTTCTGCTGGTTTAAAATCCGAAGGGGAAACCCTGGGACACTTCTGAGTCTGCCAGTGAGTGAAATGTAAACCATAGTGGGAATCGGAGATAGAGGCCCCTCAGGATCTGGTCTTGTACCTTCTTTAGAAAAACAAACCAAAACAAAACAGTCCTGAGTAAGGCCAAGTGTCAAGAGCAGGAGAGAATGAGAACTATTTGGTGTTAGATTTCTAGCTGGAAATCTGTGGCCTGCCAAGCACTGCTGTTTGCCTCCGTGTAGCACTGGCTGAGCTGAGCAAGGCCTTCTGTCAGACATTGCACAGAAGGGCTGTAAGAGAGCCCTGCTGGAGGTGCTCCTCAAGATGTAAACATGGTGAGCACATCCAGTGCTGCTGCTCCATCTTCTCAGTGGGAAGGGTCACACAGGGCACCTGCATTCACTGAAGGGCTCCAGGTGCCTTCACGGCAGTGATCCCATCAAGGCTGTCAAAGAAGGCAGAGATGGCATCTCTGCTGGCAGGCTGTTGGCTCCAGACATGGTGGCTGTGCTGTCACACACAGCTGACAGTGCTGCCTCATGTGTGCAACCATTTCTGACGCTTTCCCTGCTCTGAGTTGCAGGGTTCGGCTCGCTGAGGGGAAGTGCTGCACATCCCTGAGCAGCTCTCTCTGCTAGAGAAAAAGTCAGCAGCTTTGAGCCAGACTTTTCTCTTTGTGAGGTTATAAAAGCCAATTGTGAGATGTTTATCCCTTTGAATTTACTGGAGGAAGCACTTCACAGGAGGGACCTTCAGTGAGGTACTTCCACCAGCCTGGACGAATTTCAGTGGAAGCAAAGGAGGGGGTCCTTCCACTGGGCCTGGAATGAGAGCAGGGATTGAAGGAACTGGAGGTTAATACCATGGACAGTGCAAAAGGGGGAGGCTTTAATTAAGGGAGATGGACACTGTTTGTTTGCATATCTGTAAAAATCTTCCAGGGACTGGGAGTGAAACCCAGGTTTGCTGAGGTCAATGGGATTTTTGCCACAGATGGCCAGGAGGGCCCAGCTCTCTCCCTAAACACCTGCATGGAAAGGTCCAGAGACCTTAAGTGCTGGCAGTGACTGGAAGCACCTACAGGGATGGCCAATCCCAAAGGTAGAACATCCCAGAGCAGATTTTAGGGTGTCCAGCTCCTGGTGAGGAGAGCCCATTTGCCAAAATGCACTTTGTTAAACAAACAAGTGAAAACCAGCTCCGCCTTCAAGGTGGCTCCCAGCTGGAGCTGACTGAAAACTTTCTTCTTATCATATATAAATATCACATACACACACATAGTTGGCAAGGAAAAACCTTATCTAGCTGGTGTGTCTATTTGAGATAGAAGGATGTTTACATTTTATGTGTATAAATATATTCCTAATATCTAAAAAATATTACTTTTCCTGAACACTTCACCAGCTGATTCACAGATGCCAAATGTTGAGACAATATATTAAATAGAAATGTTGACAGTTTCCCATGGAGAGTTTTCTGCAGCATTGAAGAAGCTCTGGTCAACATTTGCTTTGAGATTTGAAGGAATTTGGTTAACATTTTGCTGTTGCCCATTGCTGAGTGCTCTGAGTTGAGCTGGGACCGGAGGAGCACTGGATGAGTAAAGCTCTTCTCTTATTTACAGCCTTGTCGAAACAATGAAGGAGCAGGAATCTCCTTGGAGAGCAATGGATCACAGCACTTGTCAAGATCATTTCCAAATCAAAGATGACTTCCAAGGAGCAGCAAGGGCATAATTTTGGAGCCAGTCAAGCCAATGGCAAAAATCCCAATTTCTGCACAGTATTCTTAATGAAGCTTCTGAAATTTTGGAGCTTCATGTACTATATATTATATATTATAGATGATATTGTGGCTGAAAGGTCCTGCCCAAATTCAGCATCTGTGAGCCTTACAGAGGTATGACCCTAAAAGGAGTGATGAAAAAGGTCAGCCTAGTTTAAAAACAAATACCACGTTTATAATGAGGCCGAAGGGAGAATGAAGAATTCAGTACTTAATACTGACACCTGCCACTTGCAAAATATCTTCACCACTAGAAACAAATATCTGGGAGAGTTTGGAAAAGTTTGGTCACTCATTTGTTCCTCCTTTGTTTCCATTTCAGTCACGGGTCCATCTGCCCAGTGACAGCACTGACATTGTAAATGTCACGAAGTGAAGCTGCTCCAGGAGCTGCTCCCAGGTGAGAAGGCAACAGGAACAGCTATAATTCTTACCAAAACAAAACAAGGCAAAAGAGTATTTGCTCATGGTTTTGGATATAGTTGTTAGGTCCCAGGCACAGAGATTAGTCAGAGTACCCATAAATATCACTGTCACAGAAACTCTGATTTCCAAGTTCTTTGCTTTGAAACCCCAGCTGAGCTCTGGCTGCTGCGCTGGGAAATCCAATGCCAAGGACTGAGATTTGCCCGGTTCTTGGTCCCCAGCAGACCATTTCAGGAGGAGAAGCAAGAGGCACATCCATGTGGGGATCTCCCAGTAGCAAAATGCCCCCACTGTAAATCCTGCAGGTGACCCCTCGAGCTCCATTCCCGATGTCACAGCTTCCAGCGGCATCATCCGGAAGGGATCAGCCCCAGGGTGACAGAGCAGATGTGGAGCCTGGCAAAACACCCAGGCCAAGTATCACAATGCTCAGGTCAGTTTTCTCTCTTCTCTGCAGGTCTCTGCTGGGAACCAGAGTCCTGGTCCTAATAAATATGGCAGTTCTGACTGTCTTTTAAGAAAATTTAGTTTCCTAGAGGAACCTCAGACAAAGGAACCAACCCAAGATATTTATCACTTCACACTACGTTAATGCAAACAAAAACATTGCACGCTGCAATAAATCCATTACGGAGTCTTACCAGAACAAACTGATATTCCCATGGGGCCAATTTCAAGCTGGAAGGGTTTGGGTTGGTTTTTGCTATTAATATTCTTTCGTAATGGAGAAGGCATTTTTCAATTGAATGAAAAACTTTGCCTCCAAAAACGTCCAGTTTCATTGAAAGATTTAGAGGTTTCAACAAGAAAAAACGAAGACCAGCAATTCGATGATTGCCTGAGTGAGAGATTTCTTCAGTGTTCCCCCTCTCCCCATCACCTCAAAAAAGTCTAAAAGTAAAATATTAACTGAAAGAACCAAATCCATCCATGTCATCAACGTTTTTCATGGGGGAGAGCCATAGTCCCTGGCTACCTCCATCATTTACATTGCAATAATGATATGTTTATGTGTTAAAATTAGCTTGGCCGAGTCAGGAATGCCCCCAAAGACTCTCTGAGAGACATATTTGTACCTGCAGAGCAGGACTGGGGCAGTCACACACAGGCAGGGCCAGCCCAAGAGAGAGAGTCCCCTGGATTTGCAGAAGCAGAGCTCAGCAAAGCCTGGCTGAATGGCACCATTTAATCCTGAAAGGAGAGCCCAAGTGCCAGCCAGCACGAGGAGATAAGGAGCACCCTGGAGAAGGGCACAAAGGTGGCACTGAGGAGCAGCACTGGGCTTTGCTCCCACAGGGGTCACAGCTGGGTCCTCTATTAAATTTTTCTCAACACAGCAGTATTGAGAATTATACCAAGTTACTCACTAGTATGTGACAGTCCTGGCATCTGCAAAGACAGTCAAAGGCTCTGTTATCTTTTTTATAAGCTGGAGAATTTGGCTCTGAGGAGACAAAGGTCCAACAGAGCATGTGGGGAGTATCACTCATGTAAGTAAAGTGGTACCTCTGTCTCTGTGAAGGTTCATCCTGGGTTTAGCTACAAGAGCCTCCATCTGGAAATACCAGTGACTGGTAAAAATGTGTCTATTCTGATTTTTTTTTTAATTATCTATTATAGTAGAAGGAGAAACTATTTCCATTTCATTACCAGTATCCTTTTGGAGCTGAGGTTCCTTTGTGCACGAGCTGCATTCAGGTTTGTCACACTAAGTCATCAGTGTGGCAAAGCTGTTCTCAGTCACTGCTCTGTTTATTTTCAGTGCCCCATCCTATCAGCTCAGATTGAGTTGGGAAGAGGTAAAGCGAGGAGAACAGGCAGTTTTTAAGGTCGCACCAAGAAGAAGGTAAGAAAATATAATAAATTTTATTTCATGCCTTCTTGCCAATTGCTAGAAATGTGCAGTCCATATGAATGCATATAACAAGGAGGGAATGTTGGGAAAACCAATAAAGATTTTGTGGTCTTAACTATAATGAATGTAGTTTGATATAGAGTCTGTTTTTCACTGCATGGCAAAATGAATCATAAAATACTGGACCTTGAAACTCCTGCATTTTTTAACAATAGCCTGGGGACGGTTTACAGTGTAATGAATTGTAATTAACCCACCTTCAAAATCTTTTATGAGTATTTTGCCAATTAGCTTCGCATGCTTGCTAATGACTCATGGCCAGCGCATGTCTTTACAGAGCAGGGTTCACAGCACACACCAGCGCGGGAAGGCAGCAGAGGGACACAGGATGGGGAGGGACATGCAGGTAAGACCCAACCAGTCCCAGCAACCTACATATTTCAGCATTCAAAGAGCCTTTGCTGTTCTCCCAGCCCCAAAATAACTGCAATAATGTATAGCAACGTCAAAAGGCTTTGGTTTCCGAAGGATTGCGAGGAATGCAAAGGGCTCAAGTCCTGACATCTGTTGTTACTTAGTACTAACATATATAATGCTGCTAATTGCTGAGCCATCTTTGTTTTCCTTACTTAGCACTAGGGTTAGAATTATTTTATTTTTGTGGTTCATGGCTTCCTGCCACTTGCAACACAAAGTCCACTCTAAAGAAAATAAAACAACTACCAGGCTGCCTACTAACAGCGAGTGGAGGACTGGGGCTGCCTCTTCCCCCTCTTCTGTTTTAGGTTGTGTTTTGGTTCCTTTTGGGTTTTTGTTTTTAATTAAGGTAAAATGAGACAGCAGAGCTGGGACCTGACCAGTGTCACAGCAAAAGCCACATGGGCCAGTATGGCACCTCCCAGGATCCCCTGTCCCAGCATGGGCAGGAGGTGAAGCAGGCAGTGCAGGATCCATCCCTCCCCTGCTGTACCCTCCTCGCTGCAGGCAATCCGCGGTTTATGGACTTCCCGAGGCAGAGGCTGCCTCCAGACCAGTGTGTTTTAACAGCCACCCATGGATCCATCCTCCTCAAATGTTTTTGATCCTTTTCTCAAGCCATTTATAACTTTTGGCCTCCGCAACATCCTGTGGCAATGAGTTCCACAATTTAATTATGCTTTGTATGAAAAAGTACTTCCTTCTGTTGGTTTAAACCTTCTTGTGTGACAGCACCACCAGGTCCCTCTAATTCTTAGGAGAACCAGCGAACAGCCAGTTCCTATTTGCTTTTTTCTGTGTCAGTCATGATCTGACAGACCCTCACTGAACCTCCTGCTTCTGTCACTCCTTTCCACCTTGAAGGCTCCTTTTTCCATCTTTGTGGAAGCTGTTGCTAAGCTGTTGCCCATCTCTCCTCATCCTGAGTGTTTTCCTTCCTGTGCTTTCCAGTTCAGCCCAACTCTTCTGGAGTTCCATGGCCAGAAAACTCTGCCATGGAGATGCAGTTTCACTGAGGAGTGCTGTAATGATGTTTTCTGATTTGTTCCTGGCTCTTTGCCAGCTCATTCCTAACATGATTTTTGTCTCTTCTGATGGACTTTAAATGATATTTGCAGAGGCCTCCCAGCTCTCTTTGCCCAATATTATTTTTAGGGCTCATCTGTGTGGAAGTGCAGTGAGGGTGAGGGTTGTGCACGTGCCCTGCCTTTGTTGGCACTGCCCAGCATCAGCCATTTCACTGCCCAGCCACTCGGCATCGTGAGCCCTTTCAGCTGTGCTCTGTGGCCACATTTGCATCATCTGCAAAATTTCTCTTGTCTCTGTCCATCCTTTTTACCAGGCTATTTATTATTTATGAATATGTATGAACACTATCTAATTAGTATTTCAACAACAACTCAGTTCTAAGTAATGCATGAAGCCTCTCTCACACAAAGATGTGTTGCTGGTGTGCAGACACCAGCCAAGGCCTTGAGGGGACCCACCAGTGACCTCCAGTGACTGTGAAGGTTCAGAGATTTATACCCATCCTCCAAAAAGGAGCTTTTAACTCCTTATAGCTGCAGGAAAGAACTTTCTTTTACCATCTCTTATCATGAAGCCTTGTTGCAGACAGTTTTTAGGCATTTATGTTTATTGGCACAACTCTCTGAACTCCTCTGAGCGTGTTATCAATATTGAGTGGGTAAGCAGAGAAATCAGTGATAAGAAGGCCCATCTGCTGTGTCAAGTATTTCACTCCCCAGGCAGGGATATGTCATTTGTTGGTTTATTATGTTTAGTAACTCACAGTCTGTCCCTGTTGGCTCTGCAGACCATGGAACACAGGTTGGTAAGAAAGACTCAACTACACCAGTGCCTTTTGTTGCCAGGTACAGAATCACTCCTGTTTACAGGTGAACTGCACACCTTTGGCACTGAATTCCTGAAGGTCACCAGCCCAACCCACAGAATGTGTCCTGAATGCCCTATTGCAGGAGAGCTGAGAAGTGGCTTGGCTTGGTGTGCCTGGAAAATGCCCAGTGCTGCTCTCAGCTGCCCTCCTGTCATGGAATTGTCAGCTACACTGGAAGCAAGTTGGCCTGAAACTGCCCTGCTTGCACACTCAGCTGAAGAGATTTTTCCCTTTGCCAGTTCTGCTGGAGGCTCAGCCCTCATGGCAGTGTGAAACCCCACAGGGCAGTTAGCGTTGCCAGGCCATTTCCTTGTGTCACTAAATGTCACCTCTGCTCTGTTACCCCATGTCATTCTCACTTCCCTGTCAGTCTGCTGCCCCAGGGTTTGGCAGGAAGGGCCAAACTTGTGACAAACTTCACCTGAGACTCAGCTTGTGCCTCATCCTTGAAAGCCCTGCTTGGGAAGCATCCCTGAGCGCTGAGCCCCTGCCCTGGCTCTGCTGTGGTGCCACATGGAGTTATCAGGAGTTTCTGAGTGTTACCTCTCTGGCTGTTGCTCCATGCACACTTTGCACCTGGAGAACCTGTTTGCTGGACATGCAGGTAATCCACTGCAGAACTGTATCACAAACATGACCTGGTGCTTGCAGAGAGCCTCAGTGGGAGGGCAGCTGAGATTCACTGCAGGAATTGTACAGTTCTTGCTGTGACTCCTCAGAGTTGAGCACCATGTTTGGACCACAACTTTTTCCAAAGAAAAACTGCAATATCTGCATATTTCCAACCACACTGATCCTGCTGTAGTGACCTCAATTGCAATCCCAAATCTTCAACCTGATTTTCCTCTTCTTAATTCAGTGGGAACTTTTCCTGTACTGTGCAGGACTGGACCATGTGTGTACATCCAGGTTGTGGAAAAATATTATTTCTGTACCAAATGAGATCACTGTGTAGAGGGACTGCATTTACAGTCCCAACCACTTCCATACATTTCCACTTTTCTGCACTGGGGCCTAATCCTGAATCAGGGAATGGTGGCATAAAATTCAATCAGGGTTATTATATGTGTTATTTTAGCTGATCTAACATGTCACAAAAATGTGTTGTATCTCTATTTTTTTTTAAGAGCAAAATTAAACATATGGTTATGTAATCAGTGGGAATCACTAGACACCTACACAGGAGAGCTGCAAGCCTGGAAATGCTCAGATACATATTTGAAGTAACACCACAGGTTTTTTGGGTGGGATTCTTTGCACTGCTGCACTACGTCTGCACAAATAATTTGGAAGTTGACCACTCAGGTAATGTAATCCAAAATTCTGTTGCCCATGTTGCAAACAGAAGAGGAGGAGAGAACATTTCATTCCTGTCTCAGGCGGAGCAGAGCACAGCTGTGGTGTTTCATGGCAGGCAACACCACTGCTGTAACCCAGCAGAGCACTGGTGGGGGGTGTGAACTGAAATAATTGCTCTTCTGCCAAAGAGCTGAGGCAGAATGAGTTCTTTTTGACTTTTTTTTCCCCCTTCTCGTTGACTCCAAAGCATAAAAGCAATCAGTGTTCCTGCAGTGCAGTAGGGACTGCAGATGTGACATCAGCACCCTGGCATGCTGGAGCTGTTCTTTCTGTGCACAGAAAGGGAGGTCTAACGTGGCTGGCTGGGGAGTGATGGAGGTGCAGGGACTCCCAGACTGCCCAGCTGAACCTCCTCATTCTGCTGCTGTGCCTTTCACCAGCTGCAGGACAGGGATCTCAGCACTGAAGCCAGTCCAGGTGTGCTGGGGATGGGATAATGCATCAGTTATCACACATCCTGTCACACAATCACTGAGCTTCAAGAAGAACTCTGAGATCCTTGAGCCAACCTTGATCACCACCTGCCAACCAGACAGTGGCACTGAGTGCCACATCCAGGCATTTCTTGAACAGTTGAAAGGACCCTGACTCCACCACCTCCCTGGGCAGCCCATTACAAAGTTTACCAACCTTGCCACTGAAGAAATTCCTCCTGATGTCCATCCTGAACCTATCCAAACTCTCAGGACAGATCCAATCCCATCACTGATTAGCATCTCTCTTTTTTATCTTCTTTAGCACTTAGCCTCTAACACCTGATGGAAATTTGAAAGGCTGGAAGTGTCTACTGCACCCTTGAGTAAAATGCCATCCATTTTACAACAGACCAATTCATGCATTTGTCTGTAAATTCCACAGTGCCTCTTTGTTTAAATGCTTGCTCCTTATGCAGGATTATTCACTAAAGTCTTTTATTCTCGACATCCCCCACAGTTTAAAAAGGAACTTTTCTCCATGTTGACAAGCTGTATGTGAAGCAGCTCCTCAGGCTGGGGTGGCTCAGTGGCTTCCCTTGGATCAGTAACACTGGACAGGTTTTTTGGGAGGGTCTTTGTGGTTACCTGCATTCTTTTGGGCTAAGCATTCATTTCTTAGGCAGAAACCTATTTTTATATAATATTTTCTTCCCTGAAAAACAGATTTTCTGATGTGCTTTCCAAACAGTAGCTGGGAACCAGGCTCTAATTCCAGCCTAAGCCCATCTATGGCATCTCTTACCAGTCTTGCACCTCTGCACCCCTTTGCCTAAAGAGTTCTTCTTTCATTCTTTAGACAGAGACACAGAGCTACATCACACTCTAAGTTATAGACTACTGAGCGACCCAGGGACTTCTGCCAACTTGGAAACAAGATATGAACTAAAGAGTTTCTATTTTTGCATTAAAATGGAAACAGGTGGGAAGGATGCGTGGAACTTATCAAGCCACATAAATACTTTTTTCATGTTAAAATTTGAATGGAATGGAAATTACAATCTTCCAGTGCTGCTGCAGAGCAGCAATATTGAGTTTCTCCTTACTCAGCCTTTAGCAGTAAGGAACCAGGTGCAGTGGAGCTGGAGTTCTGGAATTTGCTTCCCAACTCCATCTAACTCTCTCCTAGGTCTGCCCTATTTTGAATTATTGCTCCACCTGGCACAGGGGATGTTGCTGGCTCTGGAGAGAAGAGTCAAGCCTTGCAATAGTTTTTTTATAAATTGCTAGCTGGAGAATAAGAACAGGAATGAACTGCTGCATGGCAGAAATCAGTGGTTTTCCCTTTTCCTACCTGATTTATGGCAGTGAACCTCCACTCCCACACTGAGTGAGGTGCTTTGGCTCAGCTCAGGTATTTGCTGCGTGTGAGCACTGAGCCAGTGTGTGGTGGAGAGAGCAGAGCCACACCATAGCTCTGCCTTTTGAACCAGACCTTTCCCACCCCCTTCCTACCTCCATGGCAGAAAACCTAAGGGAAGTGCCCCAGCTGAGGTGGAGCATGTTCCTAGCAGGACTTACTAAAGCAAAACCCACATCCAAAATAATTTTGAAATTATGACATAGTGTAAATGAGACAGACTTTCCCAAAACACTTGGCTGTCTGTTGTCCAGGGAGTAGGAGCAGCTGCAGTTCTGGCTGGACAAATAAGTAACCAAATGGATGGACAGACAATCTAACAGACTCCTGGCTGCCTTCACTCACCCTAATTAACAGTTCCCAGTAAACAGCCCTGGCTCTGTCATTATTTTAGAGCAGGAAGATATTGATCCAGTACTGCAAATGTTGCCATCAGCCCATGTGAAACGTAACCCATGTGAAATCCTACTGGAATCAAATGGATTTGTCAAACTGCATCTGTCCAGCTCAGCAAAGAGCCTGGGACCTTGAGCTTTTCCAGTAAAATGTCCTGCATGGCCCATTCCATGGGAATGTGCCATGTCTGCAGTGCTCTGTGCCACAGGCACCAGGGCAGCCTGCTACTGGCAGTAAGCTCCAAGTCTAAATGAGCTTAAAAGGGGATTCAAACACTTCTCCTGTTATCAAGCTGCATTTTTAATTCAAACTAAGAACAGCTTTCTGTTAGGTTAAGGTTTGGAGGGCTGGCCAGTAATATACATATGTATTTAATTTTTTTTACCATTTTGTGCTTACTGGTTGTTTCTTGTTTGCAACAGAATCTGGAATCCAAAGAGCAAAGTATTTGCAAAAGCTCTATGGCTTCAAGGTCTTTGAACTCCCAACACCAGGAGGAGAGGAGAAGCTCCCAAGACAGGCTGTTCTCCTGAGGCTCTCAGCCCAGTTTCCAGGAACTGGGGCAGTCCAGTGCATTCAGGAGGATGGATTTTCCTCCAGAGGGAGGAAATATTCAGGTACAATTCAACTATGCAACCAAAGCATTGACATTTGCCTGTCACTTGTCTAGACACAAGTTTCAAAAGGGAGTAAAATAAAAGGAAGAAAAATACCCTGTCTGGGAATTCTTACCCAGTGACTTGCACAGCCCAAGAGCTGGGTAATTCTCCTCAACTGAATAAACATCAGAGGCTGTCTGAGAGCAATTTGGCTCCAGAACAAATATTGTTACTGCATTCTTTGCACCTGCAATGGCCAGGGAAATGATCATACACCCTCTCCACATCTTCCTGAGGCAGGCTTTGAAAGCAGCTGGGAAGCATCTCCCATCTGCCAGGGCACAGAGGTCTGTGTGGGCAGGGCTCCAGTGAGACCCTGCTGGAATCATCACATCCCACAGGGAGGGGTGGGGTCAGCCTCTCAGGGACAAGGAGTTACTGGTGGCCTCCTTGAGGGACTCGAGGACCAGCACTTGGGAGGAGGAATTGCTGTGGGTAATGGTCTCACCTGGTGCCACCTCAGGCACATGAACACAGCCATGGCTGATGCCCCTGTGCGTGCTTAAATCTGAGTTCATCAGCTCCACAGCTGCTCAGCTACCAGGGCCTCAGGACAGATAAAAACAGGGTAAATTGTATTTTAAAGTGTCTCTGCTGCAAAAGAACTTTTTCCCTGGATGAATCCTAGGCAGAAATAGATTTGTCTAATAAGGAGATCTTGTGTCTCACTTGGAACTTAATTCAGTCCTGAGTCACAAGTTACTTGGTTTGTGTTGCTCTTTGAGGATATTTCCCTTATTTCCCTGTATTTCTCTTAATTTTTTGTAAATTTAGTGAAATTGCTGTGGTTCTGTCTTGTATCAAGAACTTTTCAGGTTATTTGCATTTATCAAAAGCACAGAAAAAAAATGGACAAACTCCATGTTCCACTGGAATGGTTTGTCCACAGTACATAAATTGTTGTATCCCAATTTGCCACCCTGCATTGCACTAGCTGTAGAATTTGGTCATTTAGTCCTGTACAAACCCCAATAATTTGCTTTTTAAATATATAATAAATAAACATGCATTTATTTATTACATGAAGCACATGTGGTGCAACAGGCTGGTGTGGAGGTGGCTTTGCTCACTCACATTGCACAGTAGCAACAAGGGTAGGAAGTTTTATACCGTGAGGAACTCACTGCCTTAGGAGGGTATTTTTGAATTTTGTTTTTAAATTATACCTACAAACACATGCACAAAGTCCTTGTTTTCAGTCATCTCAACATTCTCAATCTCTGCATCATCTGCCAGATTTAAGAACAGGTGATGACAAAACAATTTGAGCTGAAAAAAAAAATGGTGGGTAAAGAGGAGAAAAGATGTGAAGAGAGGAATCAGATTATTAGGAGAGAACAAAAAAAGAGACAACACTGAATTACAGAGCCTAAATTCAAAAGAATTATGCCAATTTCAGTTAGTTAAGTAGCTGTAAAGACTACCAAATATTCCTTATGATTCTTAAGCATATTAACAGATAATTATTCATATCTGTCCATGAAAATTAACCCTCACAAGAATGCAATTTAATCACTGCAAATTCAGATTGGCAGAAAAAGCACTCTGGGCTTTGTATCACTTGACTGAGCTTAGCAAATGAAAACACAGGAGATTTGGTTGATCCTCCACAAAGCTTTTGGGATGTGACATGATCAGAAAGGAGCAGGACAGTCTCGTGATGAGGTTTTGATTGTGGGGTGGTGCTGAGCGCTGGGCTGGACTCGTGAGCTGTGCTGCTCATCCCTGCAGGGGGATGAGGCCCGGGATGAGCAGCATCCCTCTTGCTCTGTTGTGTCCTTTTGGACAAGGAGCAGCGTGTGCCCTGGCACTGTGTGAATGGCCCTGCAGCAGCACCGTGCTGACTCAGGAATGAGCCTGAACAAAACCTGGCCGTTTGTGCCCCAACAAGGGAAGGCCCTGCAAACCCCGTGTGTCAGAAAGTGTTCTGCTCCTCTCACCACACTGACAGAGCCCCAGTCACCTCACCCACCTGGTACCCCCACCTTCATTCCTGCCGAAGGCATTCCTCTGGGGACAGCTGGAACATCCCAGGCTCCCTGAAGGAGCAGCCCCGTTAGCAGAGCCCCTGTTAGATCCAGCCCAGACTTCCCCACAGTACCACATCATAAAACCATCGTGCATCTGGCCCAAATTTAAGGCACAGTTAGCGGAATTGATACAAGAAAGAAACCAAGGACTGAATTAGTATCCCACAAGGTTGTTTGGGTTTTTTTCCATGTCCCAGAAGAAGTGAGGAGCCATGTGGAGAAGTTCCTGGGTCCGCCTCCGAGCCCCTCCCAAACGCTCTCTAGGTTTTACACTCTTTCAAACCACTTCATTACCTGCCCTTTTTTTTGTTGCCAGGAGAGGTTAACAAAATTACCGAGGGATGAAACATTCTTGAAACATTCTTTCTGGCTCATCAACCAGGATTAGCGGATGAATTGCGCTGGGTGGTGCGCACCTAAAGCAGAGGGGTGGTGGGGCTGCTCCATCACCTCATCCTCCTCAATTAGCCACCACAGAATGCAGGGTGGGCACACACGTGGGTTTGGAGGGGAGGCAGAGGGACAAACCCCGAGTGCTGCTGCTGAGGGCTGCCCTCTGGTTTGACCAGGGCTGCCACGAGCATGGCACACACTGGGAAATCCTCCCCAGCACCTGTCCCCGTGGGCCTGCCTGGCTGCAGAAGGGCCAGGTGAGGAGCAGGGCAGAGCTCCATGCCTTGGGAAGGCTCAGCTCTCCCTCAGCCTTCCCCTCCTTGCTGGGGAGGGCTGTGCTCCTTGGCAGCACCAAGATGTGCCAACCAGGTGGTTCTAGCCCCCAGCTCTGCCTTTCCCTCTGAAGAGCAGTGTTTCCAGCCTCCCACCACACAAACACTCTTCCCACCAAATTTTTTTCTCAATAAACTGCACAGGTTATCAGGACCTCCACGTCTGACTTTGCACTGCACCTTTGCTCTTCCAGCAGCCTGCCCTGCATCACTGACAGGTACCAGTGTTCCCAGGGTGTTTGTTCCCTCCTTTTGTCTTTGCTTTTGATCTGTCACAACCAGTGGGTTACAAAATAAAGCTCTGCACATCCCCTGACATTTATACTTATTAAGGTGGCCCTGGCAGCCCAAAACATTTATGGTCACAGCAATTTAAAACATTTTGTCGCTGTCTTGAGTATCTCCTGAAAGTAGAAATTAAAACAATTGGGAAACACAAATGTTTTATAGATTATATGTACGTCTTCTAGAGGTAGTAGCCAGCTAAGAAGAAGGTAAGGGGAAAAAAGAAGAGATTAAAATCTAGGTCAGAACAAATGTTGGACAAGAGCCCATGCTGTCAAGTCCCAGGCGTCCCACAAGAGAAAGAATGAAAGGGAGCAAAAAAGAATTATTTTTCTTTTAGAGGAAGAATAGTGGCTTTTGCAAGCATCCCATAGTATGGAAAAAAAGACATTTCAGAAATGCTATTGCTCCATTCCATCATCTGCTTCTAGGACAGCCATTACTGGTCATTAATATTACAGATGCTTTGTTACTTGTGCTGCTGGCTTGTGCTTGTCTTGCCTTGCCCCTCCTGCAGTCCCAGCCTCACCTCTGGTTTGCTGCTCCCTGCTCCAGACACAAAGCACCAAGCCCTTTGGTCTGCTCAGTCCCCAGAGAAGCAAAACAACCCTCTGCCTCTCCTCCAGAGCAGCTGGACCCGGGTGCTCCCAGGCACGGGTGGGCACCAGCAGCAGGACCTGTTTGCACTCCCTGTGCTCCTCTCTCAATCTGTAACGAGCCATGGGCACTAGAGCCGGTTTTCCCCGGATCCCAAGCATTTGGTGCTGCAGACTTCACACCAGTTAACCCCACCAAAGAGGGAAAGTGAGCCCTGTGGTTACTGCAGAGGCAGGACCCCGTGCCGGCCCTGGCAAGGAGCAGGGACCAGAGCAAGCCGAGGCACAGCCATGCCCACGCCTCTGCCTGCAGCTGGAGCGTGCCCAGGTGCCAGGGCTGCCTGTCCCGGGGAGCAGGCAGCAGCCACTGAGCACTGAGGCTCATGCTCCGCTGCAGTCATGCCCTTAGGCTACGCTTTTTTCAAAAGCAGCAGCATTATTTGAAAAGCTTCACTTTCAGAAGTAACTTAAGCACTTCAGCAGTAAGTCTTGCTGGCTCACAGTGAGGTTTACACCCTTAACTGCGGTAAGTTACCCCTGGGACAGGCTCCAGGCTCCCACCATTTCACTGCTTCTCTGAGTGAGCTATCAGATCTTCAGCACAGGGACTCTCCATCAGACTGGGTTTTAATAATCGTGCCTAAATCACCGGCTTGTTTGGGTGCCAAGATGTCCAGAATAATGGTTGGTGTTTTTGTTGTGGGGCTGACCCTGCATTCCTCAGGGAGTCAAAGCTCCCTTCACGTCTGAAAGGTGCAAAGGAAAGCAGCCCACCATCTTGTTGCCAAATCATTCTCCATGGAAGATTTGATTTGAAACTCACAAAATACCAGGATTTATGAGGAACTGGCCGCAATGTGATCATAAGAACATACCAACATTGTAGCTCCCCACTCTTTGATCTTGGCACTTTAATGATTAATTAGTGCTAAAGCACTGGAAAAATACCTCACTTGAGGCAGTTTAAAGCTTCTCTTTGTATAGATACAAACTATGACTCACATGAAAGGATAACCCAGAACTGCAAGAGGGTGAGATTAACTCAGAAGCCTCTGGTCACATGCAGATGTTTGCCCAGCTGGACAAGTGGCAGGATCTGCTCAGCTTTAGGGACTGTGCCCTTTGAACTGCCTACATTTTCCATCATGCACTGCAAGAAACTCTGTCAACATGGAGGGAATTCAATCCCTTAGAGAGAGAGACACGTTCAGGAGGTGTGAGCCTTAAAGAAGCATTACATGGCAAGTTGCAGAAAAGATTCCTCACCTGAGGTGGCTGGAGAGAAGCCATTTTCCCCTTCCTCTGTCACAACTGTGCATTTAAATACTTGCAAATATGCTCCAAGTTGTAAGTCCCACTGCCACCAGTGCTCAGGACAAAGCATTGGACATGGGAGGGAAGGCTTTTCTTGCATAATCCTGCAGAGTTTACATGAACTGCACCAAAAATTGGGTGCTGACCCTACATGTTCACAGCCCTGCCTCTCACCCTTCTTCTCCAGCCATCTGTCCCTGTGCATGCAACCACTCAGGGACATGGGACAGGACAAGAGCACTCAACCTAATCAGAAATGGCTGAAGTGCCCCCACAGCAAAAGCCCACTGCAGTGTGGGGACCCCAAACCAAAGTTGTCTGTAACCCTTCTTCTCCCAGAGACTTGTGGGCCAAGCCCCCAGCACTGGGGTGCCTCCAGGCTGGATTTCCACCTCTGCCTGCTGCTGGGACCTGTGTGCAAGGGCTGTACATGGCCTAATAAGCCATGAGATCCTGCCAAAATCAAGTGAGTACAGCCCTTCACCCTGATTCTAGCTGAGTGCTGCCAACACCTTCTGATATATGTCAGGTTTGCAGCACTGCACATGGAGCCCGCTGCTCACAGCCTGCAAGGGAAGCTGACTTTGTTCTGGGACTAATTTCAGGAAAAGTTTGCTTGGGGTCTCTTTTCTATATTGGAACTCTCAAATGAAGTGTTTGACTTGGACTCACCAGAGCAACAAAGATGGTTTGCTGAAGATGCCACACCAGTTTTAGTTTGGATCTCTCACACCTCCATCACTGCCAGGCTCTGGGCCCTCAGGACAGGGGACCATCCATCATGGCACAGTGAAGTTAGGATTTATTTCTGCATGCATTCAGTGTTTCCATCCATAGCATGGGGCAACCCTGTATTGACTTGCTTTGAGGTCATCACATCAAGGTACCCTTGAAGCACAGATCCTCAGTGCTTTATTGGCAGTAAGTAAGATTTAATATTCACTAGCAGAGCTACTGGAAGTGCTCTTGGTGGAACCTGAAATACAAAAGCATTGGCTGGACTTTGTGTTCCTTACAAGAACTGAGGCTGAGCTCAAGTCCAGTGGAAGTGCAGCTGAGGTGGAGCACAGCCTGGTCAGGTAAAGGCATTGTGACACAACCACATCACATGAAACAGGGAAATTGTTTTCTTTATTTGACATCCCAACCCACTTGGCCTCAGAGGAATTCCACACGATCCCCAAACTGAATCAAAATCTGAGGTGGGAATACAGAATTCCCAGCCTCTGTACTGACAGCTCTCTGCTCCTAGTGCTTTGATCCTCTCTCAGTTAAAGCAGAAGGGAAAAGCTGGTATAAATAGCATTATCTAGTAAACTCCAGCTAGGAGGATTTCTGAGCATTCAACGTTAGTTGTGCTGTGAATTTTAGAGGCCACAAGGAGCTTCTCTTCCCTCAAAACAGGGCGTTTGCCTGGAAGAGGTGGAAACCCAATGGCAAGCAAGTGATCTCAACCAAGCACGGTCATTGCTTGGACCCTGGATTCCCACATTAACAGAAATGTCAGACACTAGGCTGGTGCACAGAAATATAGGGATAAGAAAAGGAGAAAGCATCTGCTTCTGTCTGTCTGTCTGTCTGTCTCTATCCCTTCTCTTCTTCTTCTCCTCCCTCAATTCCATCTAGGACTAAAGACCTTATCCCTTCAAACAACCTGTCAGAAACTAGACTACTTCAGGGTAAAAATTTCAGCCTGAATGATGAGAAAGACTCTTAAAAAGTCTAGGAATAAATACTTGAAGATCCTTGTTATTATGTACACAACAGCAGCTGCTTTCATCCTAAGCTTGAATGAAAATTGCAGGATGGAAAATACAATTCACAGACGGATAAGCAGCAGTTGTCCTGCAATGCAAATGAGCCAAAGGAGGGAGGCAGGGAATAAGGAGTTGTGCACAACTTTGGCTGGTGGCTTTGGTATCTCCCTCATCACAGACAGGGAGCTCACAGACAGCCCAAAGAAGCTACAGGAGAAAGCACCTCCATGCCTGATGAACAAGTAACAGAAGATTCCTGTGCATGGCAGGGCGAGCGACACCAGGAAAGGCAAGTGGAGCACAGGGAGGTGCAGGGTGTGCTCACCTTGTCCTGGCAGGTCACAGCTGCTTGCCTTCCTCAGGAGAGGCCATCACCTTGATCCACTGTCTTCTCTTCTGGCTGCAAGGAGCTGAAGGGCCAGGAGCTGGCCTTTGGAGCAGGGCTGTGCATGGAGCCCAGCACCAGCCCCACTGCTGGCCTCGTGCTCTTCCAAGCCATCCATTCCCATCTCCCTGTGGCAGCTCCTTCATCAAGTCTGAGCTGAGCTTTGGGTCTGGAGTGAAACTCTAACTCTTGGCAGATTCCTCATGCCTCTGGATTTCAGAGAGGACACCTCTGTAGGTCTGGGATCCATACAGGAAACTGGCCACTGCTTGTAAGACATGAGTGTTTTGCCCTAAAAATAGTTAGCAGCGTGTTCAGAGATGGGGAAAACAGAGACAACACTTCTGAACTGAGCTCTGAGCACTGTTTACCCCTTAGGAATCCAGTAATGTTTCCTTCCAGGAGTAACTGCTGGGAGATATCCACACATCTGCTGGTTTGCAAGGATGTCAGGAGAAGAGAGTCCCAACAAAGAGCTGTATCTTACATCACACCCTGGATGCAGGGAGCCCCAGGGCTTTGGCATACCTTTGTGAGGAGCACATTCCTAAATCGAGGGCTCTCTTCACAGGAACACCCTGTCCTCCAGCACAACACACTCAATCCACAGCCCCATGGGCAGAGCTCCCCACCACCCACAATTCCTGGGTGATGCAGTGAATTCTGTTTATAGCCACATACACTGCTGGCAACCAACGGATCACCCAGCAGCAAAAACAAAAGCAGTGGAATGAGAGTCCAAGAGCCATCTCCCAGTGCCAGGTTCTCCAACTCTTCCTCCATCTCCCTCCCTCTGTCTCCAGAAAACAAAAACCAAAAAGTTGTGGCATGCTCAGCACATTGAAGTGCTTTGAGACTCACCTGAGTCATCCACTCATTGTTTTTCTTTTCAGAACTCAATAAATCAGGATCTGCCAGTATTTCAAGACACAAAATGCAACAGGGAATCTTCAGCTCCTGACATTCTGTATTCTCTAGGTGTTCTTGTGCATTTCCCTGTAACAATTTCAATGGAATAGTCCCCATTTTTTTGCCCTGGTTCTGAGAGGTTTATCAGTACAATCCAGACTGGTTTTGTAAATATGAGTGCCTATTGGTGATGCAGATAGCTTTTCAGTTGGATACAATTTTTGGAAGGAGGAGATTCCATTTTCAGGTGTTTTTCTTAGGCTCATTCCAAAAAGAGAAAGCCAACCCCTGCCCTATTTTGGGCAGGTGGAGAAGAAAAATGGATGTAATGGACATGTAGCAAAACACATGCTGCAGAACCAGGCTCAGTTTTGTCTGGCAGGAGGCCCTGATGTGCGTGGAAAAACAGAAGACCCCCAGCCCAGTAAGAACAGGCAGGAAACCCCAAAGCCCAGTGAAGGGCAGGAGGTGAACTGGAGCCCTGCTGGCCTGTCCTGCCTGTGCTGAACTCCCCGTGGGCTGATGCTGGCTGGGAGGAGCGTGTTCCCTTGGGCTGTGGCAGCCAGACTGGTTTGGTGACTGCTGCATTTGCTTCTCCCTGGCCCCCCGCACTCCAGGTGCTGCCCCTCATAATCCTAATCCATTCCCGTGGTGCAGTGCCCTGTCCTGCCTTCCTGCACAGCAGAGCAAGCAGCTCCTGGGATTTCTGTAGGATCAAGAGGAGGAAGATGATCCTATAGCTGCAGGGAAGGATTAGAGGCTGGAATCTGTGCCCTATTTCGGGCTATGCTCTTGGGCAAATTGAATTATCTATGCTTTCTGTAGTTCCTTGTAAAGAAACTTTACACTTGGAGATGAGGACATTATCCCACTTCCTTCCCTCTCTGAATTTAATATCTGTCAATTCCTTGCGAGATGCAAAGGGACCAAAATCCCACACAAACACGCCTGCAGATACTTTTCAATGGATTTTATACCTAGAGGGTCCCATTGAAATGCAAATATTGGGCCCTTCCCAATGAAACAAGTTTCTGTACCACAGATAACCTAAGCTAAAGGAAGTAGAACAGTCCATATGGAAATAACCTTCCCATTTAAAACATTATTAAAACGAGTACCTTTCAGTGCACCTGGAGAGGGATTGTCAATTGCAAAGCACCAGTGGAGCACAAAGCCAGAGGGAAGTGCCTCTTGGAGTCACCTTTCCCTGCTGTCTCCAGGTCTTGGGAGTGCTGGAGAGACACCAGCAGGGCCATCACCTGCCCTGAGCTGGCAGAGGAGATGGGGGGCCCCAAGCACCAGAGGTGAGGGATCCATCCCAGCTGCCACAGCCCTGTCAGAGGTAAAAACCAATCCTGCTGGAACTTCATCCCCCTGGGAACGCCAGGCTGGATGTGGCAGAGGCACCCAAACAGAAAGGATCTGCTGTACCACCTCCTGCCATCAAAGCTGAGTCAGGAAACTGGATTTGTGTGTGTGTTTTCCTCAAGACACAAAGCCCCTATATGCTGAGGAGTCCAGCCAACAAAATTACTTTTGGTTCAACTTATTCCTGGGAGCGTGTGGGGCACTGACCCCAATGCCTCAAAGCAAAGTCACAGCTCTTCTGCAAAACCTGTGGTCATTTTTTTCCAACCAGTGTCCCATTTCAGCAATGGAAAACCTCTGTGTAAAGGTGCACATACCATTTTTCATCAGTGAAACAACAGACCTGGTTGCAGCTCATTTAATTAAGGAGCCTAATTTCCCTCAATTGTCTGTTAAGGCATCACACAGGTGTTTCATTTCAGAGTGCATTAGTACATGAGGCTCTAAGCCTAAAAGCTAATTTTTAACTTAACCTAATAATGTTAGTAATAACGACCTGTGATTACTGTCTTGTGAATCAGAACCTATGATACTTAAAATAATTAGCATCAAAGCCTAACTAGTACCTTGCTAAATTCATTATTAGACCTAAACCCTCAGCACTGAATTGAACTTTTAAATGAATGTTGGTGTGGGCTTCCCCCACACACACTGGAGGCAGCATTTTAACAAACTTAATTTGGAAGTGTAGTTAAAGTTTTGATCACCAGTCTTTTCTTGGAGGAAGAAACTGTGGTATTAGCACTAAGTACAATTTGATTAAAGAACAATGATCTATTTTATGTGGTCCCTGATGTGTTTGGAGCACACATTCCCCCCCCAGCTAGGGAATTGCACCAGGAATTACTACACTGTCCCAAACCTGTGGCCAGTGAAGCCAAATAAGCTCTCAGGGGATGTCTCTGGGGGGCTTCTGAGGGTGACAGAAACCAGCTGGCTTAGGGAAAGAAAGCTTGGGTAAACCTTGGCCCAGGAGATTCCTCAATGACTGTTCACTCCAAGACAAAATCATATCCTCACACTTTTTGCCTCTCTTTTTGACAGTCAGCCTTTCCCCCGAGGTCACACAGAGACTCAGCTGTCCTCTGTCTCTGGAAAGGAGATGTTCCTTGGGAGGTGGCTGTCACTCCTGGTAAGTGAAGAAGTGAGAAGGGAGGCTCAGAACCCAGGGACTGGCTCCCCTCTAACAGCTGCAGGAAAAACAAAAACCTTTTCCAAAACACAGTCAACAGCAAAGAAGGAGACAGAAGGGCTTTGAAGTGTAGCTCTCCCTCGTGGATCAAGTGGGGAGAGGTGGGATCACAGCAAGGGCCTGTGAGCAGCCAGTTATCATGGCCAGGAAAGTGGGATGGCTTGGAGGAGGTCAGGAGCCCTGGGCAGAGCGTGGCTTCCCCCAGCACCCTGCAGCCTGCCTGTGACCATCTCATGTTGTGCCTCACGTGCCTGCTGCTGGCAGGAGCAGCTCCCAGCTGGTGCCCCCCACAAGGGAGGCTTTGGAGGCTGCACCTGACAGGCAGAGCTGACCCAGGCTGGAGGCTGCAGCGTCCAGGGCACCAACCCCAGCTGGGACCCAGAGACAAAGCAGAGGTGAAAGCTGCTGAAGTGGCAGGAATCACTTCTCCTGTATGTGTGCCACAGAGAGGAACAGCCAGAACAGCAGACCCTGAGCAATAAACAATATTTCAGGCATTACAAACACACGGGAGAGCTCTGCTGATGAAAGATTTGTAGTTGTTATGAATATCTGTCGAGTCCAAGCTCAGACCTGAAGCTCAGTCTGCACTTGAACCTTCTCCAGGTGCTCAGGTTTCCTGATGCAGATCTGCCTGACAAAACAACAACAACAACAAAGGCCTGAAAACATGCTGTTGATTTGGAGAAGAATTTCCTCCACGCATCCAGGAAAGTTCAGAGAAGAAATTGCTTGCCTGGGATGCATAGCTGTTAATACCTTCTCACAAGCTTTCCCACCCACAGAACGAAAAGCAAAAACCAGTTGGCTTTGGGGTATAAACCAAATTAGAAACAGGGAAGGGAAACGTATGAAGTACCCACAAGGAGTTTGGCTGAAGAACTGTGATGCTTCTGAACATTTGACTTGATATTCTCCCACAGAAAATGAGAGGGAGGAATGTTAGGCCAAAGCCTAAACATTCAATTGCTTTTAAAAATGCTTCTTTAAGCCTTTAAGCCAATTTGGGAGATTGTGCAAATTTTGTCCTCATGCAATAAAAACAAATAAAAAATTCCCAGTACTAATCACGTTGGAAGTCAGATATCCTAAATGTCCTCTTTCTTTTATTTTTCCCAGCTGCTGCATTATCAACAGCCCAACATGAGCAAGTCTAAGACCAGTCGTGGTCAGTATCTGTGAAAAGGATCCTTAAGAAAATCTCCTGGGTGTAAAAAGCTAAAAGTCCTGCAGATCATTCCCACTTTGTTAGGAGATAGCATTGCTATGGGAGATTCTCACTGTAAAAAGCTCTCTGAGCTCACTTGTGTTCACAGAAGGTCCTAGAGGAGGTTTTATATGATTATGAGCATCTTAGCTAATATTCACCCTGGAC
This sequence comes from Passer montanus, assembly GCF_014805655.1. Taxonomy (NCBI): domain Eukaryota; kingdom Metazoa; phylum Chordata; class Aves; order Passeriformes; family Passeridae; genus Passer; species Passer montanus. Next base: position 7,282,311 of record NW_024368485.1, on the reverse strand, counting down.
AATTAGAATTTTGTTTCTTTTATTAATTACGTTAATTACTGACAGGGTCCAGGGCTTTCAGCCCAAGCCCCGTGCACAGCCCTGACTGCTCCGAGGTTTCCTTCCCTCCAGAATTTTCTCCTGCAAAGCAGACCCTGCACCTTCCTCACTACCAGGCGGAGTTTGGAGCAGTTCTCCTGCCCTTACAAGTCAGCCAGCAGAGAGCCTGCAGCTCCCTGCAGGGCTCCAAAAGCTCCTGCGAGGGTGGAGCAGGAAGAGGCTCCCGCAGTTCCCCTGCCGGCTGTCAGGAGGGATGAGCAGCCCCGGGAATGGCAGAGTCGGGCAGCCATGAGCTGATAGGGAGAGTGGATGCTCGGAGGTTGAAGGGAAGGCAGGGGAGGGAAAGGAAAGGAAGGAATAGAAAAAGATGCAGGAAAACTGAGCTAAAAAAAAATAGGTATTACTAAACTACTGGAATGTGCTTCTGCCCAGTTTCCTAGGGATGGTACATGTAGAACAGGAGTGAATATGCTGTGAAAATAACAGCAGCACAAGAGCAGGTCTCTGGTTCACCTGGAAGGAGAGAGGTGCACAGGCATTTACATAGCCTGTGTGAAAGAAAAAATTTGGCCCTGAAGTGTTTGGCATCAGCTCCTCAGTACCTCCACAAGTGGATTTCCAGTCTTCATGCAGAAATCTTTGCATCCTTCCCATGCAAAGGCACACCTGAGTTACATGCAGGAATCCTTGACAGTCACATTTCATAACCCCACTCCTTTTCCTGCCAATGAACGAATTGTCATTCACTGCAGCTTCACAGGACTTGATTTAGAATGGAATTAATATAATTCAGTGTAAATACAACAGTTTTCAGCACTTAGAGAAACTGCCCATGGGGATCACTTTGCTTCAGGCTTTTGCATTCTGGGCACCATGAGAAATGGGCTGGGGGCTGGGCACGAGTCACTTTCCACAGGAGTTTGTGTGATGGTGCTAATCTTCTTCTTCCAACTCTTCTTTGGACAGCAGTGGGAGGAGCTGAAACGTGGGGCAAAAACTCACATCTGAGTAAACAACATCACCAGCTGAGGTTTTACATCCTGTCTGGCATTGGCCAGCCATGAGGGATTTCACTGCAGCCACAAACCTGTTGTTCCAGCTCTCTCCATACCCAGACCTGTGCACAAATACACACACAGCATTTGGGGGCCCATTCTTCCAGGTCAGCCCTTGCTTTCCCCCATCACCCGTGTCCTGTGGCCTTGCTGCACTGACCCCAGGGCTTGGTGACCCTCAGCTGCTCCTTCAAGGAGGAAGAGCATGGGGCTGGGCTCTTCCTCCCTCCCAAGGTTGCCTCGCAGCACTCAGGCATCCCTGTTCATTGGACCTGCCAGCTCTGGGTTGACCTCTGCCCTGCCCGGGGCCAGACCCTCAGGGAGTGTGAGCCCTTGGCACCTCGCTGCAGAACAGCTGTGGTGGCTCTGTGCCATCCTGCTGCTGCAAACAATCCTTCCAGGATCCTTTCAGGTGTGGTACTAATTCACAGGGAAAACTGTGGGGAGATTTTCATTGCATAACACAGCCAACCTCGGGACCAAAACAGAATGGAGGTGTTTAATCAGAGCAGTCCCCTCCAGTTCCCACGCCAGGGAGCTGAGCCAGATCTACATCTGAGGCGTGCTGCTCGCGAGCCGAAGGGACCTGGGGGTTCTCCATGCTGCTTCGAGCATCCATCAAAACAACTGTAAATGAGTTATGTTTCAACTATGCAAGAACTTGCTTCTCCATGCCAAAAAACTATTAGTGTTCTCAGGCTTCCAGCAATGCAAAGCAGAGTCTGCAATGTCCTGATGAGAGATAGATGCATTTCCTCTTAGACAATTAATATTAGGGGTGGGTTTTATTGCCATTCTTTTTTATGTTGTTAACATCCTGCCCTCTTTCCTGGTTCCTCCCAAAGAGCTACAATGCAATTTGCAAAACTCCCCTTTGTAAGATGTAAACATTTACTAAACATTGTCTTTCCACTTTGTATTATGACAAAAGAATAGAAGTCAAGATGTTAAATATATTTCTGTATTTGCATCTGAAAGCCCCAGGCCTTCCTGAACATACTTGCAGATAACTTCTATTGTTTCCAGCACGTTGTTACCTTTTTCTGTGGATCATCAGCTCCCTGAAAATCCAAGGGCAAGGTCTTTGCTGCAACCCTGTCGTGTAGGAGCCCCCCACCAGCCAGTGCCTCACCAGTGTATCCATGCCATGGGATGATCATCCATGTTATTCCACCTCATTGTTTCATCCTGGGACAAACCCAGCCTGGCCTCCAAAGCCCTCACTGGGATTTGGGAACCAGACCTTTTCTGCAGTGCAATCCAGCTACACCAGAGGCTGCAGAGGGAGTTCCTAGAGCCACCAGGCACTTTGGCAGCAAAGCCTCTGGTGATGGGAGAGATCCTGCTGTCCCTGAGGGGTGGCCAGGCTGTCCCAGGGCTCTGGTGCTGCAGGACAGACCCCGAGTGCAGAGCACAAACCACCAGAACCCTCCTGAGCATTCTCTGGAGCCAGGAACACCTGGAAACACTTCAATCACCTCCCTCACAGCTCCACTAGATAGAAGAAATCCAGGGGCTTCATCAACAGTGCCTTTGCCAGAAGCAATGAAAACAGGACCTTCAGCCCAGTTTGGATGGAGCCTGGAGTGCCCAAAGCCCCTCCCTGTGCCCCTGGCAGAGCGTGGCCACCCCAGCCCCTGCAGCACTGCACCCCCCCTGCCTGGTGCTCTCTCCTTTTGTGCTCGTCTCTCTCTGCTTGCTATAAACACAGCCCTGTATTTCACAGAGGGTAAGAGATGGCACCACATTCATTGATGTTGTAACGCTCTCCAAGGGCGTAAAATAAAACCAGTTTTGCATTCCATATCCCTAAGCAAATGCTTTTCCTTTCCCTTTCTTCCTTGTTATTTTGTGCATGTGTGTGCACATGTATTTTTGCAGGAGTAAAGAGCATAGTTTACCCCATTACACATACATGCACACATTCTTTAAGCACAATTATTTGGAAAATTTCCTGTTAAAATTCCCACTTAATAAGTAAACATGATTTAAAGAAGGAGTGCTTAGCATTACCTGGGGTTTTCTTAAAAAAATAATAAGAAAATCCAAGACACGAGGGTGTAAGAAGAGATGCCCAGCCTGACTCTGTAATACAGATGTGACTTCAGGATATGAGTTTACAAAACTGACTGAAGCAAAAGAGGAAAGACTGATATTTTTTTTTCCTAGAGCTATAGGAACAGTTTCAGAGCTTAAATCTTTTTTTTAAATCACACCACAACCACAGGGGCTGAAATCTTCCTAAATTTTTTGGAGGGAGGTGGGGCTGTTTGTTTAAATAGCCTGCTAACCTCATCTGCTACTGCAGACAAAGCCTAAGGCCAATCCTGCAAACACCTCTGGTATTGTTCAGAGCAGTCGCTTTTGCACCTGCCAGGAAATTTGTAAGATCAGAGATGCAGATCCACCTCCTGCAACCTCTTTGCCTTCCTGGAAACTCCCTCAGAAGAGCTGACTGGGTAGGATTAGGCTCTTGCTTCGGAGGTTGAATATGTGATCTCTGTTTCTTCCAGCCCTGCCAGCCAGGGCTTACCTCCAGATGAGTATTCCAGCACATGCTTAACCTTCAGCAATGAGATGCTCATGCTTATAGTTAAGTGTAGGCTTAAAAATTTAGTTGGAAGCAAATCACAAGCACATTCTTCCATACTTCTCTGGGCTGGGCCTAACCAGACCTCTCCTGTTAAAACAGACTTTCTTTTTTCTCCAACCCTTATCCCATCACTGCAATTTCGCTCCTCAACTTCCCACTCCAACTGCTTCATTCCAGTGAAACCAAGGGAAAATGACATTTTCTCCTACAGCAGTAGATCATAAATGACAGCAAGCATCAGACTGGGCAGGAATGTCCAGGAAGAGGTGACATCTTCTATTTAGCTCAGCCATCCCGCTAACTGCACACACGGGTCTGTGCAAGGCCTGCCTTTCCCTAAAACATCTCCTCTCACACATCTTGCACTCCCCCAGCTCTGCACGGCTCCAGGCACACACCGAGGCTTCACGGGGCTGGGGGGAAGCTGCCTCCTCTGTTAAGCATCCAAGAAAACAGAAGGAATGCAGCACATTGCTCCTGCCTAGCAGAGAGTTAATATCCTTGCACATGAGCCATTTCACCTACAGCTAGAAGTGAAAGCATGCGACTACACCCAGCAAATGATCACAGAGCACCCTGCAGGGAATCTGCTTCCATTTCAAAGGGAGAGATCAAAACCCACAAAGAAAAGAAGGGAAAAAAAAAAAAAAGAAATGAAGATGCTCCCAGCCTGTGCATGAGATCAATGTTGGGCCCAGGCTCAGAAGTTTTCAGAGAGGAAGGGAGAGACATGGACAGAAGAATCACAGAGCACCTTCAGTGCCGGATTATTTATGTGCTGGGGGTTTGATCCTACACACCAAAATAAATGGGAGGTTTGCCACCAACTTCAATGGAAGCAGAAACAAGTCCTATCACCTTCAGGTTTATTGGCTGTCTGCAGAAAGTTTTAAATTTTATATAGAAATTAAACAGAGGATAATTTGACAGTTTAATGGTGACGTTGTCGTTTTTACATTAAAACAGACACAAATTTATCCTTTGGGTTTTGCAATTATTTTTTCCCTGCCTGTTGTTTTTTTAAAGAAGAATTCTCATGTTTCAAGGGAAGACTGATAAAAGTGGGACATTCCTGTGTATAAGAAAAAAAGAACTTATACTTCAGTCGGGCCCTACAGTTTGAAGCAGTTGGCATTAGTGGCAGCAGCAAATTAGCCATCCTGCAAGTGCTCCACTCCTCTGCCAAAAACAGAGTGTCCTAATTTGAACTATGCCAAATAGGGCATTTGACCATGAAAAATGACTTTAAAGAGATGGAAAAAAAATCAAATCCTGTATTTGGCACCCATCGGCTGGTCCAAAAAGTGAGGAATCTGCTGAGTGACAGACCAAGGCTCAGGACTCCTGCAGCTCCAGCTCCTCAGGAAGTCCAGACCTAAACTGATGTGGAAAAGCCCAAGTAAATGACTTCCCTACCCTTTCCTCATTTAATCATTGATTATTAAATTAATCCACTCATTGAAGCCACTTCGTGCCAGTGCAATGAGCTGGCCCAGTGAGACTGAGTTTGGGCTCAGCAGCCCGGTGGCAGACATTTAAAATTAGGACAACAATCACACTTCCATCAATATGCAGCTTAATAAAATGATCTATCTCTGCCTGGTTTGGTTCATTTCTTTGGAAATCCAAGGTACTCCGAGTGGCAGCTCCTGATCTCCAAGCAGACTGGGACAGGCGCTAGATTCTGTTCAGATCTGACATCCAGCAGCTGCACAGGATGGAGAATGAGGTGGGAAATGACAGAACTGGGGAGCAACAGGAGAAATGCAGGACCACGGCAGCCACCCAGCATCACCTGCCCCCTTAAGGAGGCCCTTTCCAGCCACCCTGTGGGAGCCCTGGAACAAGGAGTCATTCCCTGGTCCTGTCCAGCACTGGCAGGAAGGTGGCTGTGCCCACAGCTCCCCTCCCCTGCTCTCCACAGGGACATGTCCCTGTGCCCCCTCATGGGACAGCTCAGTCCTGGGGACAACCATCACCCACCAGCTCCAGGAGAGGGAGCAGCCCCTGGAGCACAGGCGGATGGGAGAGGGGATGCAAGTGGGATGGCAGGAAACATTTGGGGTTCACACAGGAATGAAAAAACTCTGGTCTTCCTTCTCCCACTGAAAGATTCCACCACCTAGGACTGTATTATTTCTTATGAAAATACAGGTGGATCTTTGTTCTAGGCAACAACAACAACAACAACATGTCTTTAAAATCAACTGTGAAAATACAGCATGACCAAAACTATTTGAGTTTGTGCCATGTTCTATAATGAGTTTTTCTTGGTTTCTTTTTTTTTTTTCTTTTGATTGCTTGTTTGGGGAATGCGGAAAGAGGAAGAACAGCAAAAACATTTCAAATCAACCTAGAAGGATTTTTTTCCCTCTCTGAGATTCTTCCACTTCAGTCAGTGCACCAGAGAACATCTCACTCCCCCAGCCCTGCCACTTGCAGCCCCTGGCAGCAGCACTGAGGGATTCCTAACCCCAAAGGCTGGAGCAGGAGCCTGTCCTGAGGCAGGGGGATGGGCTGCCCTCCTCGGGCCACAAGGACACCACGGATGTCCCTGGCAGAGCTCGGGGCACCTCCGGCCGGTGGCTGCCCCCAGAGGAGACAAGGCTCTGCTGCTGGATGCATCAGCTCCAATTTATACCGAGCTTTGAAAGGCATCCAGCACTCTAATTGGGAGGCCCTTAAATTAAAGTGGGGATGGGATTTGGAATCCACTTTAGAGCCTGCGGTTTGGAGGGAAGTATGGGGATCCATTTCATCTGTGTTGATATCAAGGGAGCCCAATAGAAATGTTTTCTGGCACTTTTATTCCTCCAGCCCTGGGGTTTACACGAGGCTCGGCTTTTAGTTCAGGTTTTTTTCCTTTCTCTGTTGTTTTTTTGCACTCTGAAGCCTCTTCCTGGTGTAATTTTGGAAGAGAGGTGTTACTGCAGTGTCTGGGCACCACCATTCCTCTCAGGTCTGTGGCCCTGCCCCATGCCTGTCCCCTCACTGGTGGCAGCTGCCCTGCCCAGGGGGGACAGCAGCAAAGTTGGGTTCAGGATGTGCTGCAAGGGAGGGGAGGGCAAGGGGAGCTGTGCCCATTGCAGCAGCCTCAGGGATGCTCTCAGGGATGGCTCTCTCTCCCCAGGCCTCAGCCCTGCATTTCCACAGCTCCCCTCCAGCCTGGGGCTTGGGAGACAGCTCTGGAATGGCTTTACTGGCCGACCTCAGGAAAGCTCTGCTGCCCTAAGCCACCACGTCAGAGCTGGGCAGAGGATGAAGGGTGTGCAGGAGATGACCTTCATTTGCACATCTGCTTTTAATTGGACTCTGGTGGAATATTGAGCCATTTTACATCACTCCAAAGCTGGCCCACTGACAAGGACCCCGTGACTGAACATGTCCCACCACCCTTCACTCCCAGTGTAAACCAGCACTTTTAATTCAGTAGGCAAAGAAATACCCATATCCCTACTTCACAGCATCCCAAAGCCTAAGCAGACACTCATTTTCCACTTGTTCCACTGTGGTGAGTGAACCACACTGAAAGGTGGGAGACTGCAAGGCACACACTCCCCCTCCCAATGTGCTTTTTGCTTTTAGGTCTGACAGAAAACCTGCACCGCATGGGGAAAGGAGGGCTCCAGGCGGGCTGTCCCCAGGCCCTCCCCAGCTGGGCCAGGCTGATTCCAGCGCTGGGAGCCACCTCAGCCTCCTGAGAGAGCCCAGCGAGTCAGCCCCGCTAAATGCGGCCGCTTCTCCTAATCTTCACATAAAATACTCATCCAGCAGCCAGCAGGAAAATGATTGGAGGGAGTGGGAGTTTTCCCAACTTTGTGTTTCTGCTGCCAGAACGGAGCATTGTTCCTCCTCGCCGCTTGAAGTGGTTTATGCTCACAAAAGCCCTGCAACAACAATGCCGTGCGTGCGCAGGAAATTCCCTTCACATCTCAGTGACACGAGGAGGAGGAACAGGGATTGTACAGTGCATGCAGAAATATAAACATGAGAAATGACCTCATTCGTGCCAGTGTTCCCAGTGACCGTATGGGTTCATGGCCAGAATTGCTCCTGTGGCCTGATTTCTGCTCTCTTCTCCCACGTGCTGCATGCCCTGCTCAAACACCAGGATAGGACCTTAAATGAGACTTGGCCTCATGTCACATGCTCTCCCTCCAACTCCTAAACCTCGTCCCCAGCCAAGCTCCACAGGCATTCCCATTCTCCCAGAGCTGGGAGGGCAGGTTGCCTTGGCCCTGTCCCCACAGGGAGTGACTCTGCTGGTTGGATGCTCTGGTAGAAATTCCCTGGTGGGAATTACACACATGTATGAAAATAAGGGATAAGCTTGAGGCTAAAGTCCTGGCATGAGATGCAGAAAAACTGGCCCCCAGCTGCCAGCCCTCCCTCGGTGACACCTGGCTCATCCTGGGAGCACACACCTTACCTCCATCCCCCAGTGCAGCGGGGCGAAGCGTTCCTGTGCTTCTCACCTCTCCAGAAAAGCCGGCTGGGACACTCCACCCCTTTCTGCGAGTGACCCCGGAGCTGTGCCTCGCTCAGGATGACCACTGCTGAACACAGCGCAGCCCTGCACCAGCTCTGTCTGGCCAGTGAGCCACAATCCATGGATACCCTAACCAGAGCACAGGTGGCTCATCTGCCATGCTTCTATTTTGCAAGAAGCTGTGACATTTCACGAGTGTCTGCGTGTGGGATCAGCTTCAGAAGGACAATTCCCCACAGAAAGGAAATTAGTTAGATTTTTTTTCATTTCATTTGAAGAGGAGAAAATGTGAAACCTTTCTACGGGATTTTTTTTTTTCCTTGTGAAACTAATAAATATCTGGCTCTTTTGGCACCTGAGGACCTGCTACTTTACCCTGCCCTGAGGTCACAATAAGCATCGGGGACCCTGAGAGCAGACTTGGGAAGTCTCAAGACTGCAGGCCCTGGAGCAGGACCCGGAGCAGGATCATGGCCACCACTCAAATGGCTTTCTGGGCTCCTGCCCAAGGGCAGCCAAGGGGAAGCTACCCCTGCAGATACATCCCATCAATCTTTGTACCTGGGAAAAAAGTGCCCACAAGGTTGCCTTGAAATCATCGCCTTGAGGGGTTGCTCAGCTGAGACTCGCGGCTCTGGGGAGCTCCACACGCTCCCAGCTCGGCCCCGCGCAGGGAGCTCGGCCCCGGCCGTGAAGGGAGCTGAGCCCTGCCCGTGTGGGGAGCTGAGCCCTGCCAGTGTGGGGAGCTCGGCCCCGGCCGTGAGGGGAACTGAACCCTGCCAGTGTGGGGAGCCGAGCCCCGGCTGTGTGGGGAGCTGAGCCCCGGCCGTGTGGGGAACTGAACCCTGCCCGTGTGGGGAGCTGAGCCCCGGCCGTGAGGGGAGCCGAGCGCTGGCAGTGTGGGGAGCCGAGCCCCGGCCCTGTGGGGAACTGAACCCTGCCAGTGTGGGGAGCCGAGCCCCGGCTGTGTGGGGAGCTCGCCCCCCCCCTTCCTCCACCGCCCCGCAGAGCAGGAGGGCACAGCCGCCCCCTCCTCCCAGGAAAAGGTGTCCGTCGCTCGTAGCCGCCTCCTGCTCCTCTGCCAGTCCCCTCCTTCATTAAATTAACACCTCGTTAGAAAATGCAAGCTGCTTTGTTCCTACAAATGGTGCTGGAGGGTGTTTACTTTCCTAATGAATATCCTGTGTAGAATGGAAATCTGTCCCTGGCAGTCCTTAACAAGTGCTTCATTAAGCTGTTTGAAAAAATGCTCCTTTCTGTTCTCCTTTGAACAGGTTACGCTTTGCTCTTTTGAGCTGGGTTTTGGCTGCCTCCCCGTACCTGAGAGGATGGGTGGAGAGGTCCCAGCAGAGCAAGCAGCTTTTCCAAAGGGCAGCCACAGGAAAGGTGCTGGGAGACAGCGCCTGGCACCCCGGCGGAGAGCAGCGCCCACCCGCCTGGGGAGCCACGGGCTCACTGTCACAGCCCGGCCACCAAACAGCAGAGCTCCACAGCAAACCACAAACGTGAGAGAAAGAGGGGCGTGATGTCAGGCATGGACTCCTTAAAGTTTTGAAACTTAACAACAGATCTCAGGTTTAAATGTGATCTTTTTCTGTGTTGGCAGTGACACTTAAAATTGCTTATAATTCTGTTTAATAAAGCTTAGGTTAAAAACTGAAAGCTTGGGGATAAAAGAGTGTTTGATGAGGCTTGTTCCCCACTCACTTCTGGAAATAGGTACCACACAGGTTGTCTTTCACCCAAAACCTAAGGGAAGGTCACAGAAGGACAAAAACACAGGGCAGGTCCCTCCTTTAAGAGACCCGATTGTCTCTCACTGCAGAGATGCCAATACAATGCAGGTACGGTAAAAGCCCAGAAAAACCATATATCAGTAAAATCACGTGTTGTTCCTGTCACAGGTGGGATTTTAAACCCACAGCTTGGCACCAGTCACACAGCCCTGACCTTGGCTGGCAGGGCCTGCACTCTGCCCTTGGCATGTTTGCTTTGCCCAGCACACAGCTTAGAAAGCTGAGAGGAAATGTTTGCTCTGCATTGCACCCTCCACTGGCAATCAGCCCAAATGTTCTAATGGAGTGGGGGGGTTGTGTGTGTGTTTCAGGGTGTTTTAGTAGATTAAGGAGGATTTTCTCCTTCCCTTTTGTTTTACTACTGCATGGTGAGAGGCTGCCATCCAGGTCACCAGGCAATCCCTACAAACCTGAGAGACACACACAAGGCACATGAGAGCAGCAGTGAAATCAGTGTCCACGTACGAAAATCTGAACCAAAACATGCAGCTGGCAGCATCAAACCAGCATTTGCAGATTGAGGAAAGCAGCCAACTTCCTAGCAGTCACCCCATTAGGACAAGCTCCCTTGTCCCAACTGTACTGATAGAGGAGTGGATAATTAACCACCCAATGTCTGTTCTGTACCACTGATTGTCCAGTGTTATCTGACAGTGGTTTCAGAGATAACACTGCACAATGGCCTGGCTGGAAAAGTGGCTAAAGTGGAAAGAAGTACTGGAAAGTTGCATGAAAAAATACAATGGCCCTATTCAGATGTTGAGCTACTAAATTCAACTGTTCCACATAAATACTCACTGGACTTGGAAGCTGTCCTAACAGAGGATACATAACTGTGATGGAAACACTGGTATTCCAGTGGCTGCACTTTCCCTTTGCTCCATCTCTCAGTTTGTAGGAGAGAAAAAGGAATTTATCTGCCACTGGCCATTGAAAGGCAGAGTACTTAGAAACCACAATGTTGAAAGCAGAGGGAAAATAGCTGAAGCACCCTGAAATAGCAGATACAGAGCGAGGTGGATCATGTCAAGCAGCTCTCTCAGTAAAATCTGAATCCAAATTCTGGCCACCCAATCTGGGAGACAAATTGTTCCAAACCGAGGGGAGAAAAAAAAATTCTTTGCTAACCAAGAGTAAATAATTTAAATAAGCATGCATGTCCAGTCTAACAGCCTGCCTTAAATGTGAGAATCTCTGCTTTTCCTGTGGCCAGATGATTCCAGCTGCCACATCCATTGGTCACCTCCGGCGCTCAGACCAGATTAGCATTGCCATTATCTGCCAATACACGAACCAGGATTAAACACTTATACACCGAGGTGGCTACATCCTGCTCTAAGTGACCCATTAGCCATTAGGAACAGCCTTCCCAAAACCACTGGAGTCACTCATCTCTTGGAACTGAGATTAGAGTCTAGTGTGATAACTTTGAGGAGTTTCTTTTTGCTGCTCTCAAGTTCATATGAGCTAATGAGGAACTTTGCCTTTATCAGGAAATGGGACAAATGTGCAGCCCCACAAATTGTGTTTGCATCTCTGTCTATTCGACAGGTAAAAAATGCCCTGTGGATTCCAAAGCTTGTGTTTCACACACATTGTTCTTACCCTGCAGGGCAAGGTTACACAGGGACAAGGACAGGGCAGAGGTGGCACTGCCTTCCTTGCCACCAGGCCTGCAAAGCCACCAGCATCAGAATATCTGCATTACTTAATAGACTAAAAAACATCTTCAAAGGCAGGCAGGAAACAAAACTTAGCAGCCCTGTTCCTGGAGAGGAAGGGAAGGTATGGCATGGTTAAGGACCTCTTGCTCCCTGTTCCTGCACGCCTTCCAAAACAAGATCTTGAATAGGTTTTATTGGACTTCCACAACTCCTCAAGGTTGGGTTAATGAGTCATATCCAATGCTGGAGACACTGGCAGGAAGCTTGTCAACCCGCTTCACATTTGATTCACTTGCCAAATTTGGGGGAAAAGAAAAGGAATAGTACATGCAAAGAGAGGGAAGAGGAGTTGGCTCTTCAGCCAAGTGAAAAAAAATGGTACAAGAAGGGAAAGAAATCAAGCAACAAGCTCATCAATAAACAGAATTGATAAAATAAACCCATGAAAGACTGAGCCAGAGCTGTCCTCACTGACAGCAGAAGAACCCAAACATCATCCCTGCATGTTTACAACAGCAGAGAAAAAGAGACACAGGAATGGCTTTCCTGAACTGAATTCCTACTGACTTCCTGCACCTGTGGAAAAGGCACAGTGAAAAGTAGCACCTTCTAGCTAAGGGGCAGCCCAGCATCCCCTACAGAGAATGGCAACAATTCAGGCGCTCGGGAACCTGGAAAAGCAGGAGACTGTGTGCTAAGGGAGAAAAAGTGAAAACATAGAGCTACACGATAGCTCCTTGTGGCCCTTCCTACATCATATCTACCCCATCCCCTTTCCTTCTTTCAGCTTCTTAAAAACATTGATCAGAAATTCCACCTGTTACAGCCTCCTACATAATTCTGCAGAACACCAGGACAAAACCCAGCAGGTTTTCCTGCACAGCTGCAGGAACAGCACCACTATTGCAAGACAGCTTTCACGAGGCTTATACTGTGGGATGGATTTGTCCCTTGGCTCACACCACTGCAGCTCTTCCCCTACCCAGCACTGCCACCAGCTTTGCAGGGCCCTGGATTTTACCTGGAGACAGGAGCAGCACAGGGCTAGGGAACGGGAACTGTGCTGGCACCCCTGAAAAAGAGGCTGCTGGCAGGGCAAGGACACCTGCCCAGAAAGTCCCAACTATTTCCCTTTCTTCCCCTTACTGTGGAACTTAGTCACATTATTCCAAGGAACTGATTTTTGCAAGAACTCTGGTGTCATCCCTATTAGGCGATAAACATTTATAAGCCAAAGCATAAGTCCAAATACTTAGCCCTTAGTTAAACACTAGAAAGTAAAGGTCAAACTGTAAACATCGGTATTTTTGTAAAGATTGCTCGCATTCATGTTTTGAATTCTTGTTTTCCTTAAGTAAACCTCAGGCAAGAGATAACAGATGCCTAATTTCAAAGAGCCTGGAACTTCGAATTTGGCACGCAATGGCATGCGCTGCAGTGACGTCTACAGAGGCGCTCTCTGAAGCGTTCACACATGAAAAATTCAAGTGGAGAGAGTTTGTTTTATTTAAATCAGACCTATTTTCAGAATCCTTTTATCCAGCCATAAACTGCTGTGCAGCAGAAGATCAACATTTGTGCCTCCAAGTTTTCTTCCTAATAACAAGGCAGTAAGGCAGCCTCAAAGGACCATTAGGAAAGTATTTTTTTGCTGGGGGGTGTATGGGGATGTTTGCTACTCAGACAGATAAAGACGACTTAATGTTCCTGCAAAGCCGAGCACTCAAAAGTGAGAAAAAGGCAGAATGCCGGTAAATGGACCCTTTTCCCTGTCCTCATGCATGTGCGCGGTGGCAGGGCCCAGTCCCTTTTCCCGGCAGGGGACACAAAGGGGCTGCTCTGCCCCCAAAGCCGTTTGGCCCGGGTGTGAGAGCCCAGAGCCCCTCGGGCACGCCGGGCTCAGCCCAGAGGCACAGCAGCAGTGCCTCGGTGTGCCACGGCCCTCTGCATGGCACAGAGAGGAATTCACCTTTGGCACAGACAGGAATTAATCTTTGCCGTTTCTCAGCCTAAAGGATGAGCTTTTCCCAATTTCACATGCTGGGAAGCAAGGAAGGAGAAGGGGAGCTGAAGCGGCCATGGCTATGGAGACAGTGCAATCAGGCATGCCAAAGATTTCTCTTTTTTCAGAGCTCTGCAATAGTGTTTTCTACGCTGCAGCTCTCCTGAGCTTCTCCTGCAAGTGCCCAGGTTTTCAGGTCAGTACCCTAAGTCTCAAGTCAGATATCCAGAATATGAGGAACATTTAAATTAGTGACCACCCATGAAGAGTTTGGTTTAAGTAACTTGCCTGGAATCACTCTGGCAGAAGCACTGAAAGTGCTAATTCCCCAGTGAACATCTGAACAGCCTTTAATACTTTTTCCTCTTTCCACAAACCCCCACCTCACTCACCATTCATCTTTCCACTCCTGCCAGAAATGGGGTAGAGATCCTTGGACAATGGTGTCTTTTACCACACAACCCTGATTCATTCCCAAGCAGGTCTGTAATTGTAGTGGTCTAATTAAAGGCTGTATCACAGCACAGAAATGGGAGTAGAGCTGGGAAGAGAATTAAAGTTGCAAGATAATTTTGGTATATCCTCAATGTTTTTTAAATACAGTTTGCACACATGTGTGCAATGTCCTTGACTTAAAAAAAAAATCAAAATAAAGCTACAAAAAAATTTCACTGAACAGCTGGAAGCAAATTCCATCAGGGCTGGGACCCTTGGAGCTGCTGAAGAGGCTCCAGTAGCTGAAGCTGAGGAGGACCTGAGCTGTGTGGAGGACAGCACAGTGCCTTTTGCTGTGCAGCCAAGGGAGCTGAGGAGCTCTGTCCGGGGCCTTTGGAAGGGAAAAATGCCAGCACCACGTTAGGATTCTGGAAGGAAAGATGCTGAATCCAAGCTTGTGTGTACCACCTCCCCAGCAGACAGAAGTCTCGTGCTCCATTCCCTGTGTTATCTATGCACGGAGGGCAGAGCAGCTCTGCGAGCACAGAGATCCCCCCAGCCATGCGGGCGTTCCCGAGGCTATTCCCTCCTGAAATCCAGCTGCAATTACACAGCAGTTCCTCCCTCCACCTCCCCAGACCATCCCGGCTGGGGGCTGGGGCCCAGCAGCCACCCCAGAGCAGGGAGCAGCCCCAGCCCGCTCTGCCAAGCCCGGGGGTGCCAGGGCTTCCCCCCAGACACAGCCGGCCACGTGCAAGGGGAGAGGTTTGAAATGTTCATTAAGTGCCGAGTTTGGCAGCAAAGCAAAGTGAAAGCCACTCTGCTGCCCAATCTCAACAGCACGGTGGTGCTAGAGCTGCTCAAACTGTGGGTATCTCCCCGTTTCAAGGCAAGAAAACCTTTTTTCCTTTTCCCAAAAAGCTGGTGTCAGTCCCACTTCAGCCACATGCCACACACACACAACAGAAATTCTGCCGCTGAAACTCCTACATTGTGAAGAGAAGAGTTTGTCCTGATTTACAGCAAATGCCTGGGAAGTTTTAGATTTCAGATCCACCTATCATAATAACAGAAAGCACCACTATGGCTGAAATTCCTTTCTATAATATTTACAAAGTATTTCTCCTATATTTGTCCATATGCCACTAATACAGGTGACTTTTGTACCAGTCTAGCCATGGGCATGGTTGCTTTTTTAATATGATGACTTTTGATCAGCTGTCAGGCAAGAAGGTTTTTATTCTTTTGCCTCACTGGGCTGAGAAGCTCATCATCTGTCTACCTCAAGCTGAGAACTTTCATTTTAGACTCACAAAGTTGCCTACATTGTCTTTGCAGACCTACTACACATAATAGGCAAATAAGAAATGTGCTAAGAAAAGCTGCAAGCGAATGAATTGGGAACAGACCCAGCAGACAGGAGAACACACCTCTGTGTTTAAGCTGTTAGGAACAAATATCCATCTCGTTGCATACAATGTGCCTCCAAAAGCAAATTAACTGTCCATATTTGGTTCTTCAAAAGGAAGCCACCACGGAGACTGGGTCTACCAGCAAAATCTGGTTTTACTGGTCTCATGTTGGACAGTCAAGCTGGCTGCAGCTGCCGAGGCTGGGACTTCAAAGAACAGAGCATTTGCTGGAAAAGATTCAACCAAGTCCACTGCAGAAGCCTTCCCTGACCCTACACAGCACCAGCTACATGAGAGGGAGGAGAAAAAAATACTAATCCTCCTGTCTGTTATGTACGCTTTTGGGGCTTTAGAGTGCAATTATTTTTGTGAATAATTATAAAATTAGTGACTATTATACACACTTTTGCTAATTTGGACTAATTGCTTTTCATAGCTATGTTTAAGCTTGGAGCAAAGACTGTCCACAGAAGTCTGTTTTCTCTTTGGGAAACAACTAAAGAACAAAGAAATTGAACCCAATATGATTAAATACTGGCTAAGGAGTGTATTGTTTTACCAGACAGAAGCATTAATAAATCATGGTATTTCTCTCTCCCTTTTCTATCAAAGGAATTTTTTAGGACTAGACAGAAAACAGCTTTTTCTCTGAAAGCTTTAAGAAAAAACTTCAGGTCATTTGCACCTCAATTACCATTCCACTATTACAGATATATTGTGAAAGTCACAAAATTTCTTCCTTTGGAGACTGCTTAAACAAAGCACTAGAGCAGCATAAAATAGAGATGGTTTTGGGAAACAGACAAGAGTGAAGAAGAAAAAAAAAAGGTGGGGGGGGTTACTGCATAAACCAGCCCCTATCAGTATGAGTAGAAATCATTCCAGGGGAAAATGCTCACTCAGTTCTGCATTCAGATCTCCGAGCACCTTCCTCCTTGTTCAAAACAACCATTCCCACTTCAAGCAAAGGTAAAGCAGAAAACAAGAGGCAGTAGAAATGAGCCTGATTTTCCAGAAGATCCCAGTCAGGGCCAGCCAAAGGAACTACTCTTGGAGCCGTGTCCATGTAGAGCCCAGCCCCTGAGACACTCAGGGCTGCTGTCAGATCTCAAGTGCTGGCCAAGGTTTTCATTTCAGTGATTATTATTCTGAGGCAGCTTGTCCAAGCATCTGCAATTCCACGGATCCCTGCTGCCTCGAGAGTCCGGCAGGGAGAGGGAAGCAACCCAGCTTTGCAATAAACACATTTTCAGGTTTGCAAACCTTCCACGAACTCTGAGGGAGATGTTTGGCTGTTTGCTGGAGCACACACTGCTTCAAGAGGGGCTTGCAGCACCAGCCATGGACGCTGCCCACGCCAGGTGGCACCGTGCTGCCAGAGCTCGGTCTCACAGTGCTGAGGTGCTTTGGGTTTCACCACTTCTGGCTGGGATGCAGCAAACCCAGTGCCAAGGCCGTGCTGGCGGAGGCAGTCCCGGCACACTGGTGCAGCTGGCACTTCCCTGCAGCACCACTGCAGTTTGGGAGCTTTGCTCTGGTGACCTGTGGCCTTTCTTTCTTCCCACCCGCCTCATTCTTTCTTCCTTTGCTATGTATGTTAATTTGGGGAAAATCGTAGCCTAGGGCAACACACCTGACTGCTTCCCACCCCAAAATCATTTACCATTTAATGCACGGTTACATTCATTCTTCTGCCTTTATAGTTCCCTAATGAGCTTGAACTGCAATTAACAAAATGATTGTGTTCGCTTTAGTACAATGCACCTGCAAATACCAGCATGGGAAGTCACATTTAAAACACAAAAATACACTCAGTACATATTTCAGCAGAAGCCTGATTTTCCAGCATGGGCTTGTGTTTTCAGCAGGTGCCAGTGGCTGCCAAATACTTTGCTTTCTAAAATACTTTAGCTGGTCAGAGATATCCTTGTATTATCTTCCTGCCCACACTACAATAATTTTGTGAGGAAAAAAAAAATAAATATTTTTCTACTGAAATTATTTCCTATTTTAAACTGAATTATTTTTGTTCTGAAAGTTCAGGTCCTACATACTGAGATCCTTTTTAACCCATTGCTAGGATTCATCCAAAACTGCTATTTGTGAGAAAAAAAACACCTGCCAAAAATAAATGATCAGCTATAACTTACATTATTTCAGAGATATTAGACAGCAATTTCAACAAGTATGTGACACCCAGACCTGTACACTTCAGCACATCTGCCTACACGTTTTTGATGATTTTGGGGAGAAGGAAAAAAAAGAACAAAACATTTTCTCTTTCTCTGCTTGTTAAATAGAGCACAAAGTAGAAGTAACATGGTGTACACAGAAACAAGAACTCACCATATTCACATTTCATCTATTGCTCTTGCTCAGTGTTTTTCTCTCTGTCAGAAAACCAGAAATACCAATGAGCCTCTGAAGCTCTTCTCTTTCAACCTCCTGCTACAGAGCCAGTCCAGCTTCCATCAGGTTGTTCAGGACCTTTGCTAGCCAAGTTCAGGAAGTGAAAATTCCAAATTTTCCGCTTTCCAAAGTGGAAATTTTACAATTTCTCATGGTGCAAGTGCTAAAATAGTGCAGTGAAGAATTGTGTCCTTCCATGCAGTCAGATTTCTCTTTGCTCCAACCCATGGCACTCTCCTCTCCTCCTGCTGTGCACAGCTGAGCAGAGCCTGGCTGCATCTCCTCTGCAGCCGTGGGCATGGCAGAGTGCTGGGTCAGTCAGGGCTCTCCCACCTCTCCTGCTGTCACCAGCCCAGCTCCCTGCATCTCCCCAGCTTGTCTGTGCTTCCAGCAGAGTCCCAAACTGGATGCAATGCTCCAGTGGCATTCCAGTGAGCTGCAGCACAGGGGAATGGCCAGGCCAGGAATCCAGCAAGAACTGGCTCTTATTCCTGCAGGAGCCAAGCAATGACACGTTGGATGTGGGGTCCAGCAGGACTCCCAGCTCCCCAGGTGAAGAGATGTTACCCCCACACCTGCATAAGGGGTTTCTGTGCCAGGTAGAGGGCCTGGCATTCACTTCCCAGCTCACTCCTCTGATGGTTCCTCTGGCCAGCTCACCAACCACTTGTCCTGTCCTGATGTCCCCTGCAGACTCCCTAAGGATGCCCTGTGTCTCATCAGGGCCCACCAAAGATGTTGAACAGTCTCAGCCCCTCAGCAGCCTCTGATCATCCTGACTGACCCCATGAGCCCACAGTGCCTCATTTACCTACGAGATCTTTAATTCCTTAATGTGTGTTCCACCTCCTGCCTCGAGCTCTGCCACTATGTGTAGAGAACTGAAAGTAGGTCTTGCTCATGAAAACCAAGACAAAACATTGAACACTTGAACTTCTTCCCACGATTTTCATCAGCTGCCTCATTCAGCAGAGGGCCCACATCTTCCTTGGCCTCCCTTGTGTTGCATGTAGAAATAACCTGCTTACACCCCAAAAGCCTCATCAGTTCCAGCTCCAGCTGAGCTTCAACTTTCCCAACTCTGCTCCTACACGCCCAGGCAATATTTCTGTGTTCCCCTTTGGTTGCTTGTCTCTGCTTTCGCCTCCATACTGCTCCTTTTTGCATGTGAAATCAGTCAGGAGTTCCCCGTTCAGTCACGCTGGCCTCCTGCTATACCTGCTCAGCATCCTGAACATCAGGATGGACTGTTCTGCTGCTTTGTGGAGGCTGTCCTTGAAGATCAAGCAACTTTCATGGGTCTCTCTGCCCTCCAGGGCAGACTCCCAGGAGATTCTGCTTACCAGCTCCTTGAACAAGCCAAAGTCCACATGCTTGAAATTTTGAGTCATTACTATATTACTTGCTTTTCTCACTTCCCTCAGGTTTTTAACCAGGCATCTCATGACACTGCAGCCAAGTGTTCCCAAAACAGTTCTTCCTTATTCAGGAGCAGCAGGTCCAGCTTCCACCAGTCACCTTTGTCCAGCACCAGCACCAAAATGTTTCCCTCATGCATTCCATACATCTCCCAAATTCCTTATCCCCACCACACTGCTCCTTCCAGCAGATGTGGGGAGTTTCATGTTCTGAAAGGGTTTAGCCTACGGTCAGAGAAACAAACCCACTTCTTGATAACCAGCCTTGTGCATGAGCTGACAGCAGAATATTCCTATTGGGACTTCATAGGCCATATTCCTAATATTCCAATTGGGACTATTATATATATATATATATCCCAATATTCCTATTGGGACTTCATAGCCAAAGTGCCTGTCATCAGAGCACGCTGTAGGATCACAGCTGGGATCCACACCATGTAAATGCAACCATCACAGCCCCTTTGAAGGTCCATTTTGACAAATCCACCAGTGGAGCGTCCCTGGAGTACTTTAACCAGTGTAGAAATACCAGCAGTACAACACAGGAATGCTCACTGACAGCCTGTTCAGGTGAGCAACACTGGCTCATCTCAGGGCCTGGTGAGAAGAGGCATTACATGACCTACCTGAGTGATGAAAGCTCCAAAGCCAGACAGTCCAGAGGGCAAGGCCAGGAAGTGAGTAAAAGAAGAAATATTTCTGTACCTCGTGGGCTCAATCCCCAGCATCAGTCAGTTCCAACGACTGCCAGGGACTTCAGTTCTTTTACAAATGACAGGGTCTGCCAAACTGCAGATGCATAACTTTAGGAACCTGATGCTCTGTCGTAATGAACCTGGATACTGGCTGCACCTTTGTGGTTTATAAATCAGGGGACAATTAGGTTTTTTGACCTTTAGCTGAATTCCCCCTCGTAATCACCCAGCCTCAGTCAAAGGAGAGTGAGCATGGGGCAAACCTGGCTTTGGTATGGGCTGGAGCATGCAGCTTGCACAGCCCTGAGGAAGGCTGGTGATGTAAAGAGTGATTTGGCAGTGACTCACTCACCTGTCAGACAGCCCTGCTGGCCTGGCTCCTCAGCAGGAGGAGCTCAGGACCTACACTGATCCTGAGCCAGTCACATCTCGGGGTCAGCAACCCTGGCTCTGGGCATCCTGCCCCAACACACCCTGCCACCCTCCTCCCTGCAGCCCCTGAGAAATGCTCCTGAATTCATCTCCCAGCAGCCACACGGGATGGAATTCCACCATGGCAGTGATAAGGCAATGACAGCACATTAAGAACCAGATTTTGTAAAATGGAATTTGGTCCAAGTTCCAGAGAGTTTCAATAAAGCTTTACTTTGCCTCTTGAGCTGGTTTGAGCTCACTTAGAGCTCCTGGAGTTCAGGCCATGTGAAAGTGCCAAGTTTCACACTGTTTTGCACATGAAACCATAAATCCCTCTCCAGAACCCTAGGGGCATGAGGGGGGTCGCTGCTCAAAAGGTTCATGAACTTTGATAAAATCAGGCAGATATCAGAGTTTGTAACCATGTACTAAATTAAGTTCTGTCCAAAAGTTTCTCACGGGCCAAGAGCACAAAATAGGCAATAAGAACAGGAAAGTTTTGCTGAATCAGGCCACTAAAAGAAAAGTCATTGCCATATTTAGTTCTCTGTTTTTCAGTCAATTAATTGTGTTATTTTTCCCAGGAAAATACAAAGGAAGTTTTCTTTATCCAAGGTAATATTGACTTTTGGTACATATCTAGCCCTAATATGTTCCTGCTTTGTTTACTTTTGTTTCTAAACTGTGCACCTACCAAACAAAGATAAATAAAATAACCATGTTCTAGGAGGTGAGGCTACCTGAAAATGTTTAGTTGACCAATCCCAAAGCAGTTCTTATTCTGCTAAATATTTAGTGGTGATTTTTGCTTGCACATATATGAAGTAATAATTTGACAGTATTTCTCATCAGCTCACTTTCAGTAAAAAACTAAATCCAAGAAATAGAAAAATCTTTGGAAATAGCAGTTATCACCCCAAATCTTTACAACTCTTAGTTGTCAGTTTTCATTGACAATTGCAACCAGAATTTTCACTATCTTTTTTCAGTGAAGTTTTAAAGCAAAATTTACCATTCAATGTCCAGGATGCTCAGAACACAGAATTCAGAATAAAACACAGAAATAGTTGCTCACCTACCCCACAACTTGTTAATTAAACTCTGGTTCACAGTTTCTTTGAACCCCAGATTTCAAGGGTAAAACATACCCTGGCAGGCAGATTTGAGGGTTAGTTATGCTAAGTGACAAGGTGCTCCTTGCCAGCCTAGCACAGCTCTAACACCAAGTGGGAGACTCTGATTTTCTTGCCCACAGAGGAGCAATAAAGAGCCAATGGACAGAGGAGTGAAAAGGTCTCTGATTTGATTCACACCAAAGTCACCCATGCAGCTGATTCAGGGGAAGCATCAGCAGTCTCCTTCCTTCACATTTAAATAGGAAACCTTATTTCAACATCTGTTTACCACTGACACATTGATTCATTTCCTAGTGAGCAGGATCAGATGGTCTGACAGCATGAAACACTTCAGGGTTTTGCAAACAGTTTACAAGCCCTTTACTCACTGGGTGATGGTCAGTGAGGAACCAAGATCCAGGGGCTTGGAAATATTTGCCTACCCTGGTAGCCATTCTTTAGGGAACATCAGTCCCTATGGACTCGCAGGCATCCATCACTGAGCTCTGGGAGCAGCACCAGTGGCCACTGAGGACAGATTTTCACCTCCTGCCTTCCCAGCACACAAAACTGACACGACTAAAGAGTAGTGAAAAAATGCAAAATCTGAAGGAACCTTTAATCTCTTTGGTTAAAAAGAAAAAAATGCAACCACTTACTAATGGAATGTTAAGATTGTGTATTAAACCCACAAAAGTCAGAAAATGAAGGAATTAAAGACTCCCTTGGCTCTTTTAACCCTTCCCTCTGCCCGAGTGCATTGCAGGTTTTTCATTACACAGCCACATAACAGTGGGCAAAGGGACAGAGCTGTAGGTGATGGAAAAGGGGAGCAGGGCTTGTTATGGGGTCCAGAAATGGAAATGTTAATAACTACTCATTTTGTCTTGTAAAAGTTTAAAGGATACTAAAGAAACAGCATGTTGTTATGGAGCAGAGTGAAATCCTGAAGAAATGAGCTGCTGCTCTCTATGAATATTTTGCTTGCAGTGGTATTTATCCCCCATGAACCAAAACAAAGGTAATGTATAACTGGTAACTGTCCCTCAATTCCACATGGAATGGGCTGTTTGTCCTGCACAAAGCACCCACACCTGGATTTAAACCCCTCAACATGTCCCAGGCCTGCAAGCTCCAGAGCAGCTGCACACTTCCCAGTCCTCACTGCACACTTCCTCCTCAGGAGCAGGGAAATATCATTATCCTGCCTCTCCAAATGAGAATCCTAGGCACAGAGAGATTAAAGCTGAGCATTTCAAAGCATCCCAGTTAATTAAAATGACTGGAAAATGGGTGTCCAAATTGTTTAGATACCTTTGAAGTCTCAGAATAATTATATTGCTCAAGGTCACACTGGGAGTTTATGGCTGACCCACAACTTGAACCCAGATTTCCAGCGTCCCACTGCAGCACCTTAATCACAAAGCCATCTTTGCTTTCCAATTTAATACTGGCCAGACCTGGTCCTCATGCAAACTGGTTACCAAGGGATGAAACCTGTCATTATGCCATATAATGGAGCTATCTATCTCTACCCTACAGGATAAACAGCAGTGCATGTAGGCATCTCCAAATTCTTTAAGGTACATATCATTACTAAACACTTAGGAGGCAGGAAGAGCTTTTTGAGAATTAGCACACAGGGACAGCAAGGGACTTTTCCAGCTCCACAGCTGAGTGCTTGCTGTCTCTCCTGTCCTTGGTCTGGAGGCCCCGCTGCTAAACTCTTTTTCCTGATGTTGTATTTGACTAGCAGCATTTTCTGTTAAGTTTTACCCACAACAGCCCTTCCCCATTGCTGTCAGCCAGCCTCTAAATTCCACTACTTTTTGTGACCTGGCCACTTGACACTACAGCAGCAGTGATGCTGTTTCTTGCCATCAGACTACAGCACAAAATAAATCCCCAAAGTTATTCAGAGCAGCACAGAGGCTTCAGCAAAACAGGATAATGGTGGGGGAGTCTTGTCCAAAGGAAAAACTCACAAAGGACCTGCTGGAGAGAGCTCCACACTGTAAAGGAGAGTTTCTGTGCAGCACTGCCAGACGTTGCACTGAATGACACCACACTCTTGCCCCTGGGGTCCTTGGTGAGGGCTGTACTTCACAAACCAGTTTTGACACCCATTAAAAACCTTGATCCCAATTTCTCCTGAGCACACATCCCAAATGCATTTAGAGCTGCAAGTCAGAAAGCTGCATTTTCCAAACGCTGATTCCTATCGTTGGCACAAAGTCCTCAGGCCTTGCTGTGAACAGATGCAGACACAAAGCAGAACTTCCCAGATAGGATTTGATCTGGGCTTCTCCCTAGACACACCAACACCCTCCAGGATGTGGAATGCAGTGGAAGACAGATCAACATAAAACACGTACACACACACATCCCTACCATGCTGACTTTTTATCGTGGAGGTTGCTAATTTCCCATGCTGAGAACAACCTTAGGAGCTCACATGAATTATGCGTCTCATTCTGAGTGCATCAAAGAGCAGACAGCCTTTTTAAAGGAGTCAAGATCACCTCAGCTGTGCTTTTGTTATCTAGCCCAAGGTTAAGGATTTGGCCTTGGGCTAACAATTGGCTCAGAAAACCAGGATCATGTAATGAGAGTTCCAGGAAGAGAGAAAAGCCAAAGCTTGGTAAAGGCACACTCTTCAAAGTGTCCCAGTACTTGACCTTCTTTTTTTCCCCTCCCCTCCCCACAAGATGCATGAGGTAAAGAGGAGAGGAATGGAGCCTGAAACCCTGAAGGAAGTACTCCCATTGAGAGGAGCTGCAAAGACCTTCCCAGATCCTCCCCAGCCGCTCGGGCTCAGGGAGAAAGGCCTGACAAACTCTGCTCATCACTGAGATGGAAAAGCAGGCAGTAACCCCTGAGCGGCTCAGGGCTCAAAAAAAGGGCAACACTGATTATTTTCTTTGCTATGAAACAAAAATGAAGCTGCTTCTATTTGAAAATTAAATGCAACCCTCAAAAAAAGGCTCAGACCCTCCAGCAGGCCCAAGCTGCAACAGCCACGTGCCAGCAGCATGGCCTGCTGGGTTATAGGGGGATCTTTGCAAAATACTCCATTTTTAAAATGCATTTTTGTTGGTTGGGGTCTTTTTCTCAGAACCTGCACACAGGAGAGCCACAGGCCATTTCTGTTGCTCACAGAAGGCAGAAGGCTCCAGCCAGCACCCCTTTCCCAGGGCTTGGTGCCCCTCTCCGAGGAGCTGGCAGTGGGCACGCACCAGTAACCCAGCAGGTGTGCAGGAGCTCTCTCTAAATGACTCTGCCCTCTAGGGTACATTTGGGTTATGCTTTCAAAGATGGAAATCTTTTCATCTACAAACCTGGGAGACTTCTTTGCCCAACACGTCAAGAAGCAGTTAACCATTAACTATTTCTAAAACAAAAAAAATAACACAAAAGGAAAAAAAAAATCACCAGACCAGGAAATATGAATCAATTAGTCTTTGATCCTCCCCTCAGTAATAACATCTAGAGGACTTGGGTTACTGCTAATCCTAAACAACTGAAAATGTTGGACTTTAAAAGTACTAGTGGTTAAGCAAAGGAGAATTTCAATTCCATTCCCTTCTGATCTTTGAGTCTCAAGGTGCCATTCTTGAGGCCTCTCCCCAGAGAATGTGGGGAAATTTTCTTTTTAAGAATCTCAGGCTCCATGGTGTCCTCATGAGATTCCAGCAAGGGAAGATTCAAAGTAATCCCGCTGTAAGTCTGAACACTGCAAGCAGTAAAACGACATCATATTTGTCATTTGAACAACAGGAATAAAAGATTAACAATAACACCAGTGTTTTGCAGAACAAAACCACTCCTTTTTTCACTTAAAGCTATTAGGCCCACCTTTCATTTACAGTGCCAGGGCTAAGAAAAAATACTTCATGTGCATTAGGACTTGGTCCAACAGCAACAAGACTGTGACATCAAAACTGCCTTCATTCTATCATTATGATGTCTACTAAAAAACCAGGATTCTTCATGAAAATAGACAAAAAAAAAAGCTGGACTCAAAGTGAGGGATTGCTTTTAAGTAAAAGGCTTTTTCATTCAAAGGAAGAGAGAAGATACAAGCAGGAGAAAAAATGGTTATTGAACCATCCTTAAAATAGAATAATTTCACACAACAAGCCAGAGTGATGCTTACAAGAAATACACAAACCCCGACTCTCTTCCTAACTCCTAAGGCATCAATAACTCCCTTGGTCTGTGAAGTCCCACACGAAGTTATCAATAAATCCTGAGAAAAAATGCAAGATTCAAGTTTACCATGGGCTGAATCACTGTTTGTGGCTGTAAAGCAGAGGCAGCCACGGGCAGATAGCCCTTCTCCCTTCCTCCTCCCATCACCACTGGCCTTGCAATTAAGCTTCAATACGCCTGGGAGTAGATTATTGATGTGGAAACAGCTATTTCCATCAGCCGCAGACATTCTATACTTTTGAAGTCTGTGGTTACAGAGTCATTACTCCATACAACACTTTCCCATCACTAGGGTGTGCAGGATGCCATAAAAAGTGGTTTGTGCAAGTTCCAAGCTACAGGAGTTATGTCAATCGTTACCTTAAATACATTCTTTTTTATACGTGGTCACCCTGCCTCCCGAGGACTTGCCCTAATAAAAACAACTGGATTGTCTGAGAACCAGCTCAGTAGGGCTCTGCTGATTTGCAGATCTGGTTGATATTTCCATCTTTTAATCTGCATATTGTTTCCAGGAAGATGATAATGATTGTAATAATAGCAGCAGTAGTAGCAATAAAAAATAATAATAATAATTTGCTTCTGTTTGCAGTGAAACACTGCTGGAGTTGGAGGCTTTGTTTTAATGAGACACACTGAATGAAACAGTGTCCTGCAGTGCAAGAAGTACATGTCAGCCTTGGCATTACAAGCCAAGCTACACTACAATACCCATAATTTTCTTGGTGATCTCCCAGAAAAACCTTCTTAATTTAATCTCTAATGGGATTATCAGCCTCATTAAATTGTAAATCTTCCTCAGTCCAGCTGTTGTGGGAACCTGAACTTTCATAACGTTATCAATTTGCTGCTCTGCTCTCTCTACCTGAAATCCCCTTCGAAGCTTTTAACATTTCCCTACCTCCCTGATGGAATCCCCGCCTTTTTTCAAACTAACCCTACTGATCTGCTCCCTTCCACTGCAGACCCCACCCACAGGCTCTGGACTAATTTCTGTGGAGGCAGCCAAGCATATTTTGCAGAAGGCCCTGCAAGAATGAACTGTGAGGGCAAACCCACCTCTCCTGAGCCAAGAACCAGGCTGCCCACTGTGAATTCCCTGCCCCTGGGGAGGCACAAGAGCCCAGCCTCTGGTCCTCTGGGGTGGGCAACACAAGGCCAGGCAGGTTTTCCAGCTGAGTGCCTTCACAGCACTGTGAAACACATGGAAAGAAGCTCTGGCCCTCGTCTTTCTGGCAAGTTCCACCCCCAGTCCCTGCTGTGCCCAGGGGCACACCTTCAGAGCCATCCCAAAGTCAGGTTCCTGCTGAAGGCTGGGACAAAGTCCTCTCTGCAAAGGACACAGAACCAGGACAAACCCAGAGCAGCTGCTTTTCTGTGTTACCATTTCACAGGGCTCATGGACAGAAGGCTGCTAAACCCTGGAGAGCACTGACAGGTGATGAAATTACAAAAAAAGGAAACTCCACCTTAGGAAGCCATTACTGTTTGTTGCAGGCAAGGCTCTCAGGAGTACAGGTACAGAAGGATTAGTACTGGAGAGACAGGAAAGTAGTAATCCTAAAATACTTTTAGAATTCTTTTTGTGCCTAAGCAAGGCAAAAGCAGTAACCATGTGTGTGCCTGCTTTCTCACACACCTCCAAAAATATTTTTGGAGTAATAAACAAAAAAAAATTTGGAGTACAGCACAGTCATATTCTGAAGGAGCTGGGATTTTTTTCCTTGTACACAGTAGTCTAACAAAACAAACCACTGTTGCTTGTATCCAGCGTCCTCCTTACTGCACTAACATGTACAATCCAAGTGTCCTTCTGAACCCAGCTTCTTGTTCCCTTCCTATGTAACTAAAAAACAAAGTGGTCTGTGCCTGTAGCAATCTTGAAAAATGCATTTAATGCCTTTGGCTTTTTTGTTATTATTTTCAGCAGCTTAAGTCAACTGGGAACAAGATTTGTGGTTCTCCTGTTTTAAGATCACATATCAAGTTCTCATAGCAGCAGTCTGCCCTCCCAAAAGGGCTTGCCTTGATATAAAGGAGAAACTAAACATTCCATATCCATAATTAGATAAATAATACTTCAGGCAAGATATGGCACCTTTAAAAGTGCCTTTTCAGGCTTGGATTTTACTCTGCTTGTTACTACAGAAACCATCTAGCAACCAGAATCTAACACAGACTCCACCCAAAACAGAGGAAAACAATATAGACAGAGAAGGTTTTTCTGCCCCCTTTTTTTTCCTCCCTTTGACCTCCACTCCCCCCAACTTTTTCTTTTTTTTGAAAGGGTGGGTGAACGCTAAGGAGAAGTATCTTACTGTGCAAAGGACAGGAGCATTTTGCATGCAGTTGAAACAGTAAAGCTCTGATTACAGATGGCAGCAATGAAAGCAGCAATGAGTAATGAGCAATGAGAAATGCGTAATGCGGGATGAGGATATAATTTCCACACATCGGCTAAAGAAAGGTTTACACTCTTAAGCAATAAAAACAAACCATTAAGCCAGACCTGCACTGTCAGGAAGTATAAAACAGTTCTTGAAACTCTGCAGTTACTATACAAAAGCTTTTGTTTCATAAACTTTTGTTTCCTGATCTTCATAAAACATTAACATCAAGCTGCCATATGGCAATTAGCTGCCTCCTGAAATCCATAAACCCCCTCCCCAAAAACAACAACTGAGGAACAACCATTCCATGGAGTAGCTCAATAATTATCCTCTTCTCATAGTGCAGCAAAGCGGGTCTGATACAAGCACAGTGTGGATGGGCTCCTCCTGCACAGCCGAGGTACAACAAATCATGCTCCTGTCTGAGCTCGGGGGTGGGCTGTGAGCCTCACCTGCCTGGGGGGGAGCAGGGATGTGGCCCCCAAACCCTGGCTGTGCTGAGCCCAGCGGAGCAGCCCCTGCTCGCTGGCAATGGCCAATGCTCTCGGGAGAGCTTACCTCAACTGAAGATCCTCCTCTACATGCTGCTGACCTCAGAAGTCCAACTGAATTTTGCGCAAAAATTATCAAGCCACTCGACAAAGCTGCTACTGAGTCTCAAAAGGACAAGGAGACATGCTGATCACATTTGTGTTTAGAGAGATGCTTATCTGAAATGCACAAAGGGTGACATTATCTATCACAATCTCTGCCTATATAGATCATATAAGTGCCTAGAAGCAAAATGTTTAGGAGCTATAGGGCAACAAAGGCAGCTTTGCCTTCAAAATATTTTGCTTTTTCTCCTCTTAAGAGGAAAAAAGCTCTTTTCTCCTTGTAGAGCACTGTAATACTAATAAGTACTAAAGAACTAAAGTACTAGTGTGCTGTGCTAACAGCATACCTTTAGTATTTAGCATTATTTAGCAGTCATTACCAGACTTTCAAAAGATGCCAGAAAGCCCAAACCTTGCAGAAAGGCTGTCTGATCATCAGTTCTATCTAAAAGACTTCAGGAACCCAGCTGATCTCTAGGAAAATTTCCTACCACTCATCTGTGAAAGTTTGCTGTGTTTCTTTTACTTTAAGTCCTAAACAAAGTCTTTAGTGCAGCACTCTCAGGTCTCCAACCTAGAGAGCAACGTGAAGGTTTTAAAGGGACATTACAAAACCAGTTCTGCAGAAATTTATTGTCTTTCTGAGCTTGACACCTGCATATTTCCTCCTCAAAATCAGTATGGAACTGAGGATTCTGTGGCTAACACTAAGCAGCTACAGAAATGCCTACAAGGGTGGGTTTTAATAGGTTTGCAATGCTACATTGGCCTCCTGGTGTACTTGACTAAGGATGCAATTCCTTGTCAAGCACCAGGGGTTTGCCTGTGCAAGGAATGCGGCACCGTGCCATGAGCCAGCTCCTGCTCATGCATAGACAAGTGCTGGAGCCAATTTCTTGGCAACAAAACGAGCATCAGTGAGTTCTCATGCCTTACAGGAGAAGTAAAGCAGTCACCACTCTGTAAAGAGCTTCCCTCAGTCTGGTCACACTTGAAGGAGCTGTGAGACTTCAGCTTTACAGCACCAGAGCTGAGGGTCTGGTTAGAAGTGCTGTGGGTTCTTTACAATTTCACAGGGTTGGGATCACACCTTTCATGCTCAGCATTAAATTTTCAGCACTTGTCAGCTTTCTCAAGCTTAGTTTTACAGTACAGTAACACAGCTCTGACTTGACTGCACAACCACACATCAAACACCAAATCCTTGCTGAGCCTCCACTGCAGCCCTGCCAACCCTGCCAAAGCAACAGCCACCAACTCATCAGAACCAGGAGAGCTGGCAAGAGACAAAAAGCAAACCAAACTCCTGCACACGTGATGCTTCATCCCTAAAAACATCAGCCACCAAAACAACACCAGTGTTTTGAAAAAGCACTTGGAGATCCACTCAGCCAGCCCACAGCTACTACGCAGTATCAGCATGACCAACAGCAGCTACCTCTCAAAATTAGAGAGCCCAACTGCAGGATTGTGGATTGTTCTGACAACTGCTAAAAACACTGCTGGTACAAAGAAATACAATGTTTTATCACACCACAGAGCCTTACAGCCCAAGATTTTTAAGTTCACAAGAAAAAAACCTGAAGCAGCCAACAGGTAATTAGTTTTTCCTCCCCTATCCTCTGTACCCTCTGCTTTTTGTGATGAACAGCAGTAAAGGATTGTTCTACAAGAGGACCTGTAGGACACCATCAAGTCAGCCTTTCTGATCAACCCATCCAGTTAGTACCATTGCTGCAACCCAGATGATCCTGGTAACAAAAGGAGGAGTCTGGGGAGGACCAGGACAAAAACAGAGGGGTTCATTAACAAAACATCAGGAGGCCCAAATCAGAAATTTGCTGACTTAGAGAGGTTCCCACAGGGCCCACTGCACACATGGCTTCAGGAGTGTAGCCACAGCTCACCAAATCAGAACTGGAGCCACCACAGAGCTGAGGAGGTGACCAAGAAGGCCCTTTCAGCTCCTCTCCTGCTCTCCTGCTCCAGCACAGCTTTCACACATCAGCCCCAGGCTGTGCCTGCCACACCAGCTGTGCAACACACAGCAGGCACAATCAGCATCAGCTTCAATGCTGTTTGCCTACTGCAAATCACACCTTGCCCCTTACACGCAGCTGTGCAACACACAGCAGGCACAATCAGCATCAGCTTCAATGCTCTGTTTGCCTACTGCAAATCACACTTTGCCCCTTACACAAAGGATTTAAACACCAGCAAGATGATCAAGCACAAGTTGTGATGACTGCACAAGTGAACCATTTTTTCTTACAGACTGGACTTCTCAGAAAGAAATATCAGAATTCTATGGTTTATTATCCGAAATAGATTTAAACATTTGGGGAAAAAAAAAAAGGTTTCAAACAAAAAACCCTGGAAATGAAGAGAGGCTAATCTGCCAAACAGCAAAACCATCAGCTGAGGTTAGAGAGGAGGCTGCATATGACAACAGCTTGCTGCATTCAGGGCAAAAATTGCAGATTAATTTCATTGTAACACTCCACAGAAGTGAGCTCTCATCTGAGGTGAGGAAGTATGCAAGGCTTTTCCAACTGTTAAAGACAAGGGCCAGTACAAATTAGGTAAGTATTCCTCTTTAGCATAGATAATCACAAAAAAAAAGATGACATTTTAGTTTTTATTATTTCATATTTGGCCAGGACTTTTAAAGGAAGGACTTTTAAAGGAAACATCAAACATTCACTTTTCTGTAGGTCTAGAAAGGATTCAGTCTTCCCCCACCCCCACCTCCCATAGGATTCCTATTGGCCCTTATATTCACACTGCAAATTAGTTGGGAATAGCAGTATTTATACTAGATCAGCAACGTCTGGTTCTTATCCAAATGTTCCACCTAAAGAGGATGCCAGTTCTCATGGACTGGACAGCCCACCCTGCAGCATTCCTGAGAATTGTACAATATAATCTTGAAAGTCAGCAGAGTGGATTATCCACTTTTTTCTGGACTTGAACTTGTGACCTTAACAGTAGCACAGCAGAAAGCAAATGTGCTATGCACTTTGCCATAGTAACCTTCCATGTATTCTTTTCAACTTAAATACACACAATTGAAACAGCTACAATTTTGGAAAATTATGTACAAACCCTATATTTTTTTCTTTTTTGATTACATATAAATACAAATTAGCTATTCTTCTAAAAAGTGGTTATAATAGTAAATAAATACAAAATAAGAATCTGACCATTATACTTCATGTGCTGGGGTTAAACCCATATAAAATGTACAACTAAAATACATTTAAAATCTTTAAAGGAATATTTCTCTGATTAAAATATTTGTTTTCCCAACTTTTTCGTAGACATAAATATATTTTCAAAATAGTTGTGTTTTTTTTCTTTCCATTTCATTACATAAATAAAGTCTTCATTGGGAAATATTAAAGTGTCAGCTATTTTTTTTTTTTGCATTTGTCTAATATATTTGCTGTGTTAGCGGCACCCACAACCCTCCACAACCATATCTTGATAGTTCTTTAATACAACTTTTTCATTTTCATCAAGGTAGAGCATGGAAATAGCACTCAGTTCTGTCGGCACACAGCAAGCCTTGGGGATTTTGGAATTCACTGAATTGACCAAAGTCTGAACAATGGCATGGTTTGTTGAGTTTAGATGATCTGCCAGTGGAAAAGGACATTCCCCATGGCAGTAAAAGGCACTATACCCCGGCGGGGCAACAATCCAGTCATTCCACCCCACATCATTGAAGTCCACATACAACGGGTGCCTTTTGCAACTGTATTTGTGGCGTTTACGCTGTTTGTGTTTCGCTTGACGCTTTTCTCTTTTATGGAGCGGGTGTCCCTTGCCATCATGCCCAAACGTCACTAACAATGGCCTGAGCTGAGACCAGCTATCTTCATCCTGATGTAAAGACCTGCTAATCCTAACGTGCCTCTTGGAGGCACTGTTCTCTTTGTCCAAGTGAACCACCTCTACCACAAACCCATGATTAGGTTGTCCATGTGCAATCCACCTCAAAACAGCTGGCGTTACATCAAAACTTTCCCATTTACTTGCATTATGATGCACCAACCTGGTGTCCAAAAGTCTTGTGACAGGGTCCTTAGAGGTGGCTGTGGCTGGCTTTATAATTTCATAAATATTAATACGGTGATGGTAGCTGCTGTTGTTCTCAAAGGCTCCGTGCACCTGTTTCCGAAAAATCTGGAGTTCGGCTGAGGTGATAGACTCCTCATGAGGGATGGAAGTTAAATTAAAGAAGAAACGCCGTGCTGTTTTCCCACTCGTTTCTGGCAGTTCTTCCAAAACTTCTACTTTGATTAAACAGGGAAAATAAAAAGAAAGAGAAAAAAGGAAAAGAAATCAGAAACTGAGACAAACAATTAAACCCCTTAAGACTGTCTGCTGATGGCAGCTTTCAAACGACAGCTACCACATGTGACACACAAGACCTGAAAGACTTTCAGGCAGAAAATTCTGCGTCCCTTGGTTTTTTGTTTGTGCAAGCATGTATAGCATGAAGTTCAAAATGCTTCATTCATTTTACACATTGGATTGGATCCTGGTGGCCTTTGCCTTCCAGGTAGTTATCATTAGAAGCAAGAACCACACAGCATTAATTTGGACTTCAAGGACATGAATAAAAACTCAAGCACTGGGGAATCATTAAAACTGGTGGAGGACTTTGGGTAACTGTTGCATTTCCGATTTTTTTCTAATACAGTTCTAACATCAATCCTTTAAAGTCCATGCTGGAAAACATTAGTCTGCAATTTAGGTGACCTAAAAATCTTGATGTATAGATTTTTGTGTGTTTAATCCCACACAAATCATGCATCAGCACCCATAACAGTATTTTATGAAGCATGCCCCAATATTTACCCAAAAGGGCCATAAAGAGCAGCAGGAAGATTCAACTGCTGAAATAAGGGTGGATGGAAAAGAGGTAATGAAACAAAGTCACCTCCAAACAAGAAGTTTGTAAAACCACCAAAACCAAATATCCAAGGAATCACTAAACTCCAGGCCATTCCCACCTTTGAGTAACAACAGAATGGAGCTTCAGAAGGAGTACAATATACCTAGGGTTGCCAAGTACATTGCTGCTACAGATATTAAGAAGTATTTCCCAAAATAAAACTCTCTCATGGTTTTTAACTTTGCTGCTAAACATACTGAAGGGGGGGAAAATCACTTTCTAAGGGGGAGCCATAACTGCTATTAGCAACTCTTAGTGGTGTAACCATTCTCCTTTGAATCCAATACAAATTTTTGCATAAGGTAAATCTCAGCCTTATGGTATTTCAGGACCAGACCAGTATTTGATAATATGCAAATATTTTTGAATGGTCACAAGTGTTCTGCTCTCAAGAAATCACTAATGCAATGAGAACTCAGTGAAAAAATGGGAGCCACACAGATTTTCTTCCAAATTTTTAAAAAATTATAACACCAATCTTCTAACAAAATCCGCTTTTGCTGTAATCGTATGACGACTTCAGACTGCAGATTTTTACATTTGCCTAAAACTTATCAACTTTGCCCTTTCGACTCCTCTCTCACTCAGCCCCTTGCCCACAATCCTTGGGTTTAACACCAACGACCCACGTGCTGGCTTTTCCCCATTAACTGCCAGATTTTTACTTCCCATGTAGGGAAAGGTGGATGAGGAGAGGTTGGATTTCACCGTTCATCTTCCTCACGATAAGGCTCTCCACTAAACAGCACATCCACTTCTCAGAGGCCGCCGCCTTTTAGAAACTTAAAAACTAATTAATGTCTTTCCTCGACACAGTTTCACTCTAAAAGCAGGGGGGAAATGACTTTTCATTACTTCAGCAGCGGGGCCACTGCATGGCAGCACCGGAGAGCCGCAGCCAGGAGCAATTACAACCTGGGGAAAGCTTCCCAAAAAAAAGCACGTGAGCGACACGCGCCCCACGGGCCCGGGGAACGCCACAGCCGCTGCTCCGGCCACGGGAGCCGGGAAATGCCCCCGGAGCCGCTGCCTGGGGGCTGCAGGCTGAGGCCTCGCAGGTGAGAGCCAAGCACGGCCACGGGGCTTTGGTTAGCCCGGGCTGCAGCGCTCCTCGACGGCAGCCCCCGAGGATGTCGGACTGATTGTTTCACTGATCTCTCACGGGGATTAGACGGGGATTAGAAACCTCCGCAGCGGCCCGGCTCAGCCGCGCGTTAGGGAGCCTTCCCTGCGTTCTCCCTCGCAGGAGAGCGGCGATCTGTGGGAACGCTTAACGCGGAGTCGCGCCGGTTTAGCGAGAAAAGCCAATAAACCGGGAGCGCCCCGGCGGACGGACAGCGGGGAGAAGGGAGTGGGCAGAGCAAGAGCTCCGCGGCAGAGCCCGTCGGGCCCGCACCCGGCCGGGAGGTGCAGTGCGCGAAGCCCGCGGTACCGGCGGGAGGAATCCGCCCCCCGCTCCTCCTCCGGCCCGGCCCGGCCCTCCCCTCCGCTCCCGCAGCCCGCGGAGCCCCCGCCCGCCCGTACCTTCGTGGTGGAAGCTGCGGACGGTGTTGGCGCGGCTGGCCGCCCGCTCCAGCGGGAAGCCCAGCGCCGCCGGCTGCCCCAGCTGCTGCCCCGCGTGCAGGCGGTAGAGGTCCAGCATGTAGGGCGGGATGACGACGTCCTTGCCGGGGCTGGGCCGCCGCTTCAGCCCGAACATGTGGAGCAGGCGCAGCTCGAACTCGCTGAGCAGGTCCTCGGGGCGCTGCGCGGCCGAGGCGGCGCGGCCCGGCTCGCTGAAGCGCCGCCGACCCACCTCCGGCATGAGCCCGGCCGCGCCGCCCAGCAGCGCCTGGCAGAGCAGCAGCGCCAGGAGCGAGCGGGTCACGGCAACCATGATCAACCTGCGCGGAGGAGGAGGAGGAGGCGATGGGAGCCAGTCAGCGCGGACACCGCGCCGGGGGAGGGGGGTGCGGACGGGGACGGTCCGCAGGTGGGACCCAGCCCGGCGCCGGGCCATGGCCGGCCGAGCCCCCGCCGCGGACCAGCCGGCGGAGCCCCCCGAGGGGCCGCTTCAGGTGCGCGGCGGCACCGAAATCCCCGTGGCAGGAGATCAAAGGGAGCGAGGCGGGACGGGGGAGAGGAGCGGGGCGCTCCGCAACAAAGGAGCGCGGAGGTGAAGGGGAGGAGGGGACGCGGCCGGGGGCACCGCCGGGGCCGGGGCGCAGGTGTGCGCCGGGCCGGGCCTCCCGCCGCCGCGGCCGGCACCGCTCACCGGGAAGGGAAGGGGAGGGGAGGCTGCCCAGCAAAGCCAGCTCCCCTCTGCGCTCTGTCCCGACCCCCGGGCTTCCCCCCACACACCCCGCTGAGCCGAGCCGCGGGGGCTCGGGGCCGACTCCGCTTCCCCCGCAGCGGGGCAGCGGCTTCCCTCAGCGGAGGGAAAAGGAGAGCTGTTTTCCCTTAGTGGAGTGGAAGAAGGGGAAGGAGGAAAAGTACATATCCTGCTACGTCCTTAGCCAAACCCACAGGATGACATTCTCCCCCGTGAAACTTTGGGCTGGATTATTATAACAGTAATAATAGTTATGATTAGTGTCCCGTCCCCCCTCTCTCTTCCAGAGCGCTAGCACCTCCGCCGTGGCCCACGGAGTCATCCTGCGGAGAAGGCTTTCAGCGGATCTGCGAGCACCGGAGCTATACCTGTGTGCAGCAGCAGGGGTTGTGTCTGCAGGAGGGTGTTCTGCTCTCGGGGTGTTTTTCCCGCATCACTTGGTGTTACTCCAAACTTCGCTGCTGCTCCTCTACAGCTGCCGAGCAGAAAACAGAAGTTCCCTGAAGTGCAGTCCGCCTCGGAAACATACTTTTTAGCAGCTGGTTGAGGAGGCAGAAGGCAAGTCCCAGCCAGGGAAAAAGCTTCTCCCTTTTAAAAGCAGCGATCGTGAAGTTGCTTCTTCTTCTTCCTCCTCCTCGCGTGTGTGTGCCTGCCCGTGAATGGGTCCCTACGTGTCTACGGAGTTAAAAGGCTCCTTTTCAAAAATGTCCTTTGCATCACGCTCATCAGACAGATAGACATTTACCGAGACTCCCGCAGCAACATCAAGATGAAGCTTGACTTGTCTCCGCTCCCTTAAAAAAGAAAGGAAAAAGGAGGGAGGAGGGTAAATAAAAGAAAGGGGGGGGGAGGGGAAAAAAAAAAAAAAAAAAAAAAAAAAGGGGTGGGGAGCCGCCCGCCGCCGTCCCGCGTGGAGCGGCCGCGCTAGGGCAGCGCGCCGGGCTCCCCGCCGGCCCCGCACCGCACCATGGCCGGGGGTGGCCGCCCGCCGCCGCCGCCGGGGCTTTTTGTTGCGCGGCGATGTCACGACCCCGGAGGCTCGGGGGCCCGCGCCAATCACAGCCGCCCTGTGGGAGCGGGCTGCGGCCCCGCACGGCTTTTAAAGGAGACGCCGCCTCCCTCCCTCGCTCCTTCCCTCCCTCCTCCCTCGCCCGCTCCCTCCCTCGCCGCGGCTGCCGCCCGCGCCCGGGTCGCAGTGCCGCCGGGGCAGGGATGGGGCGGGCGGCTGTCCCGTTAAACTGTGGGACCGGCGGCCGATCCGCTGCGGGAACACCCCCGGCCCGGTGCCGCGTCCCGCTCCGCGCGGCCGTGGCGGAGCGGGACCGGGCCGAACAATGACCCATTGTACAGCCCGAGCGCTCCGCCGCCGCAAATCGGATTAACGCCGTGCCCCGGACTGCCGGGGTGGTAAGGTGCGAAGGTCACGTAAGGTACCGGGAGAATCCCGGTGCTTTAGAGTTACTTTTAAAATACATATATGTACTTATTTATTTTTCTCCCCCCACCAGAGCGTGGAGCTCGCTGCCCGAGCCAGGGGCGAGGGCTGGAAATCCGGGGGTTTCCTCGCTCTCCTCTCCGAAAGAGAAGCGCCCGGACTCGGGAGAAGTCTCCTCCCGCAGCGCTGCCGCGGCGCATCCGATGCGGGCTCAGCCCCGTGCGGGCGGAGGGGTTGGGCTGGGTGGTTTTTTTTAAGATGTGGCTGCCCTCCAGTGGTGGAACGGCGGCGGATCGCCCGGCCCGGAGCGGCAGGCGCAGCTCGAACCGCCCGCCCGCGGCCCCGCACCTGCCCCGGGCCGAGCCGCGCTCCCCGCGGGGCCGGGGCCCGCCCGTGCCCGCTGCGCTGCTCCCGGCTGCAGCCTCCGCGGCTGTGGCATCGCCCGTGCGGCGGGACAGCGGTGGCACGGGGCGAGAAGGCGGCTCCGTGCCCAGCGCGACTGGGCTCCCAATCCAACTGCATCCCTTGATCCCTCTCCTGACGCTGAAAATCTCCTGACACAACGAGCAACTCGCGAGCAGGGCTGTGTCCTTTGCCCCATCTCTTGTTTGTCTGCCCGGGCTCTGCGGTAGGGCCAGGCCTTGCATAGGTATGCAATACCTAGCAATTTAGGGTCCTCATCAAAGCCAAAGCCATCAGCACACCATCATTAGCCGGGGTCCTGCTGCCTTCCCGGCAAGGCAAGTGCTCTGTGCTCCACCTCCTCTTCCCAATATCTCTCAGGGGCTTCATTTGCAAAAGGCACGGCCAGCCTGTGACACCTTGAATTACTGCGGAGGAGGACTGAAAGCAATAACAACTGAGACAGCTCCATTACCAGCTCCTCCTTTGGGAGCGGCCTTTTCCCTCCATCTTACTCCTTCTTAGTGTAGGAAGAACACTGCTTTGAGACAGGAATTAGCACTTTTGGGCTGGAATAATTCCTCCTGTGGACCTACTTCCCTTGGCTTCCCTATCGTGACTCCCTCAATTTCCATGAACATCCCCCCAGGATGAGCAGCTCACCCAGGGAGGTACATGGCAGCAAAACAAACCACCCAGAGCTGCACCAGAGTAATTAAAGAGCTGCTAAAGCTCCTTCACGGCAGCAGCTCCCAGCACTCACTAACCTGATTTTCACTCATGCCGTGCACACAGTGGGAGAGGGGACACCGAGCAAGGTGAAATCCCTCAAAAGTTGAGTTCTTTCTCCCTTGCATTCCAGTGCAGATAATGTTTAATTTTATGACTTCCTGCAAGTCTTTAGCATGAACTGAAAGTTCCTGCAGTATGACTTCAGGGTATGCCAATTATGTAAATCAGCACTAAAATAACAATGGCAATGTAGTTTACACACCACTGACATTAAATGAGCACTTCAGCTTCTAATTGCCATTCCAGTTCAATCTTAGTGGGTCATGCCAGGAAAAAGTCATTTCTTGCCTCAACACTGAGTGCCTGTGCCTGGAGCACGGGCTCTCGTGTATGCCCAGCACAGCGTTATCTCCAGGAGCTCTCTGCAGTAGGATAAGGAGCCTTAGAAGGGAGAAACATCTTTGTGGTTGCTCTGAAGGCCTGCATACACTCTGATCTGATAACAACAGGGTCTTGTACGTTTGCCCCTCTCTGATTTTAAGTCTAGATAAGCTCTCAGACACTTCTCTTGGCCATAAAACACCTTGCCTTTATACTTTGTCATGTCTCAATCTATTTTGATCTGGAGCTGCTGGGGCAGCAACTCTGCCTTCTCATCTGTTTCTTTGAGGGCCCAAAAACAACAGGGAAACACCAATAACACATTCTGAGTGCACTGGCACCCAGCCACACCAGAACCCAGCCATAGCCCCCCACCTTCCCCACAGAAAGGTTTCTCACCAAGGCAGATCCAGCTCCACTGAGGCAGGATCCAGGAATATGAAGGAAAAATTAAAAAGCGTTATCCCTGAAGGTTTAGTTGTGGTCTGTGTCTCAGCACAAAGACTGACTAAATGCTGCCCCAGCCCCAGCACAGCTGAGCTCCCCAGCTGAGAAGCATCTTCACGATTACAGAGAGAACTGGAGACAGGTGGATTTAGGTCTAATGAACGGGAGGCAAACACGCCTGGATGTGCCCACCCAGACTCCAGCTCCACAAACCAGCCCTTGTCCCCTTCCCACCCCTAGAGCTGTGCAGCAGCACACTTGAGATAAAGAAACTAAAGCTAAACCACTGCATTTCCTGCAGCTGAAATTCCTCACAAGCTCTGTGAAAATGAGTTGGGTCTGACATCAGCTAAATATCCAGCCCCATCCAGGTGGGCTCCTGCGGTGTCACTGCATTTTACAGAGTTATTTCAAGAGCAATCCTGTTCTTCAGCCCAAGCCCTGCCAGAGAGACAAACCACCATTTACACTGAAAAGATCAGTGTTAGTAAAGCTGACTGTGCATATTTGTTAATCTCCTTTGTGAAATTTCACTTCTCCCCCACAAACTCCACAAATTCATTTATTTCTTCTTTACCACATGCACTCCTTTTTTGTCTTTTGTCTTTTTTTTTTTTGGGGGGGGGGTGTGCAGGTGTTTAGCCAGTAAGTACTCAATTAGTGGCACCTGCTGCTAATGTTTCAGATCCAGGTGTTCCTTGCTGGAACCCAAACACAGCTGATAGAGATCAACTTCACGTGTTGTTGGGTTTTCTTTGTAAAAAGGTGGAAAAGTATCCAAATAAGGACACGTCTTACAACAAGGAGAGAGTCCTTTTTTCAGGGTAGACAGGAAAGAAGAAAATATTTTCTTCCCTCAGAATTTTTCTTACAAGTACAAAATCACATTTATACACTGCCACAATGTAGTGTCTTTTTCCCCAACTTGGTTACACTGCAACCAGCTCTGCTGGTGGCTGTGGGCAGGAGACCTCAGCTGGAGGACCTAGATGAGAAAGGCTCCCTGGGGTCTGTGACCACAGCTTGCAATCCTTAACAAAATAGCCTAAATTCTGGTCTGGTTAGAGACACAAGCCTGCAGAAACACTTGCATCACTCCGTGCACAGTGATACTCAACATTTTACTACTGGCACCAGCAGCCCCATGTGACCAACACGGAACATTTTTGAGATTCCCGGTTTAGACCACTGTCCCCTGGATATGATAAGTATGTGAGATATGAAATGTTAATGGTAGAGAGCTGCTCTTTTTTTAATGGTTTTTGCACGTTTCAGTGAATAAACCTCTTGATAAAAGTCTGTGCTGAAGTATGAAACATGTACACAGTACAGCATCAAATGTGAGCAGGGTGACACCAAAAATGAGTTAAGATGTGTTAGTGATGGTGAGGTTTTGCCTTCGCAATGGGTAGAGATTATCTGAAAGCTTTTCTTTTCCTGAGCTGTGCTTCCTGTTGGCATTTGTGTGAATATGATGTGTGGCCATTCTTTAAAATATTACTTAATACTGTTTTCCAAAGACACGTTTGCCTTTTGGTGGTTTGTCTTTTAACATCTATCAACTGGCTCTGCCTGTCTCCTGTTCTGTGAAGGATGGATTCTCACCTGAGAAGATAATTTACAAGAAGGTGATTTGTTTGTGAAGAGAGGAAAGGCAGCTTATTCAGAAATGTCTATTTCTTTTTTATTCACCTTTGCTGAAATCTGGCAGCTCTTCAAAGCTGTTGCTCTGTTTCACAGTGAGTCTCAATTTCATTCATCAAATCTCAGCTTGCTTTCCGTCATAGTGGCAGGGAAATTGGAATTTATCAGGAAATACAATGCAGACCCAGGATTTTCTCAATTTCCAGTATGTCTCCACTCCTAGTGAACGATAGCAGTTGCTCCCAGCTCTGTTACATCTGCAAATACAGGCTGCAGCAATCAGTTCACGTGGCTGTGCAGCTTTGAAACTGCAAGATAAATTCCTACAATTTGTAATAAAATTACTGGTGGAAGAGGAAAAGGGGAGGCTAATATAATAACCTCTTTTTTTTAAGTGTTTTTGTTTTTCCTTTGATGCTGCAAAGTTCCAGATTTCAAACCCCAGCATTTGACCTGTGGCTTTTATCATGAAGAGGTGAAAATGCCGCAACACCTCGGTACGCCGGAGAACAATCATCACTGGACAGATTCTGAGGCAGTGGCACCACTGATGCAGGTTTAATTCCATGCAGTGGGAACAGTCACAGACAAGGGCAATTCAGCAGGCCCTGAGCTGATTCAGAAGATGCCAGCTCTCTTCCCAGCAAAAGGAGTGTCCTTTTACTTTCCACAGTGCCTTGGTTTCCCCACTGTGGAAATGGGATGATCATGCTGACCCTCGCTTGTAAGTTCCTGCAAGACCTTCAAGTGAAGGCACTAAGGGGGTTAGTCACTGCAATTGTTTGGGGTTAAATATTAGGTTAATAATAATCTCAAATATCTGGGATCCTAAATCTTGCCTCAAAGACAGTGGCAAAGTTCTTACTTGTTTTGGTGGTATGGGCTTACATGTTTAAGCAATGAAGAGACAGGGATGCCAACTCTTCTGGTCAGAAGATTTGGAGCAAAGCGGGATTTTTTAATTATATAAGTCTTGTTAGGAAGACAATGAGGTGAGGGTGTTCTCCCACAAGAAAGGGAAATGGCTGCGTCATAGATGGTCCACTTCAAGAGCTTATAATTTCATCACTACAGAGATGACGTCAAGCAAAATGGAGGATAAAATAAAGTTACGCATATTGTCTTAAGAAGTGCATATTTTAGCAGTGAAACTGGATAATGTTTTGCAATTAAAATAAAATAAAGGCAAGCGTGACGTTCTGTTTAAGCAGCTTGTGTGTATGAAGGCTTTATTGTAGCTGCAGATTTAGGGCATATGAAAAGGTTTTCTGTGCTCAGTTGCAGGATGAAAACCATTGCATCATCGGGCATTCTTGTTCTCTAACACTTCTTTGCCTTGATAGTGAATGCTTGCAATTTTATTTTCCGCTGTAAAGTCATGTTTGCTCAGGTCATTATCATTGCAATTTTTGAATATCCTCTCAGGAGCGGGCAGAAGTACAGAGAGCAATAGTGAGGATTTGTGCCTGCTCGGTGGCATGTGCTGGGCACAAGTGCCCAGCAGCTGCACCTGCCTCACGCTGGCAGCAAAGCCCCTGGCGAGCTGCTCTCAATCCCATCCCTTGTTCCCAGCCTCCAGAGGGGCTCTGATGGGCACAGGTCCCCATTCAGACATCACCCTGGAACTTCTATCTGGGAGCCTGTTTGCTTGTGTGCTGCAGAATCTGCTGGCTGGGAGGGCCTTAGGAGAACAGCATCCTTTGTTCCCAGGCTCATGTCCGCTCCAGCACATTCCAGATTGCAGGGACTAATTGTTAGCAGCACACATTCAACTGTTTCAAGGTACTGTTTATCCTCAGAACACTGGAGTTATGGAGTCATAGTCAGAGTCATCTCCCTGTATCCAGCCTCCACACTCCTTTCCAAGGGGAGGAATACCCTCTGTCTCCATTTTACAGAAGGAAAGAGGGGCAGAGACCAGAAAAAGGCTATTTTCCCTCAGAGGTACATAGGGGCCCAAAGACCTGTGGAGGTCACACTCACATTTTCAACAAGGCATTTAGCAGGTTAGACACAGTCTTTGGGTTAAAATTCCTAAACTTCAAGTGAGATGTTCAGTACTCAGCTCATGAAGACACTTTTTAAAAGCCTGATACTGACCCTATTACCCAATAGTTTCCTGACAAATTCCTGCAGTGCCTTGTCCACAGCTCTTACTGCAACCCATAAATCCTAGCAGGAATATGATAATCCCATCCAACTGCAGAGAAAAGCTCTGCTGTGGTAAGAGTCTATTTACACAGAAGAGAGAGGGTTTTTTACAGCCTTGGTCAGGATAATAAAGGTCAGGGTACCCAGGTACAGACTGGTTCCCTAGGAGAGGGACACACTGAATTCCTCATTTGCTGTGCCATCACCTCCTCCCTTTGCTGTTTCCCAGGCCCCACTGCAGGATGGGTGCTGTGCAGCCAGTCTGCTCAGCACTGTTTATATTCCTTAACACTGTAACTGCCCTCCCTCAGCACACCATGGCTTCCTGCTTTTTTCTGGTATTTGCAGTGACCTATCTCCCCTCACTTCATGTGCTCATTAAAGTAAGCACACCCATCAGTCTGTTCAGGATTAGCCTGGAAAAGCAGTGCCATAGAACATCCACGATGTGCAGCATTGTCCAGTTACTAATTCCATGATTCCCATCAATTCTGCTTTCTCTCCCTGGACTTTGGCAGCCTGGGTGTTGTGTTACTGTAGATTTGCCCTTCCTTACATTTTCTGTTTCCTCTCCAGTATTCAGGCAGAGGCTCAGTAAACATTCACATCCACTTCAGGTGGGTGCACTAAATATTGCATACATTCCTTTAGTCAGCTGTGGAATAAACTCCTTTCAAATCAACCAAAATACTAAACAAACAAACCAGCTGGGCAAGCATGGAATAAACCTCATTTGCTCCATACCTCAGACTGCCTCCCTTGCTTTCTGCTTCCCTTTGTACATCCCAAACTTCTGCATAAGCCCTGACAGCCAATGGATTTCAAAAAAGGAGCTGCCCCAAAATTCTTCCTGCCCCTCTTTGCCAGAAAGAGCAGCCAGCACTTGAAGCAGGAAAGAAGTAAGATCACCACAAGCCCCAAATTAATACCTTAAATCATTTTAAACAA
This sequence comes from Passer montanus, assembly GCF_014805655.1. Taxonomy (NCBI): domain Eukaryota; kingdom Metazoa; phylum Chordata; class Aves; order Passeriformes; family Passeridae; genus Passer; species Passer montanus. Next base: position 7,238,160 of record NW_024368485.1, on the reverse strand, counting down.
ACTATAAGTCCTGGTTCAGATGCTCTCACAGCCTAGGAAGAATCCTGAGGACCTGAAGCTCAAGTTTGTGAATAAATCCTTGGAAAATCAGGGCTGCTCTCTCCATACCAGTGGAAAATTGAAAATCCAAGTTGTGCAATCTCATGTGACATTCATTTCTGCAGCTGGTGGGAAAATAGTTTCCTTACAAAATAAACTTAATAAAAAGTAGACTGTTTTGTATATCTTTTTTCCCCCCTAAGCAACTTCTAAAATGTCAGACATTAATTTTGAGGAACTGTGATAGATTAAAAAAATACACTACTGAAATAATATGTCAATATTATTTTTTCCTTTCTTCCCTTCATTCATTTACAATATTGGACACATTCTGATAAAACAAGCTCAATTTTCCAGCTCTAAAACTATGAAAAAGCTTTTCTATGAACTCTCCAAAGGAATATCTACTTATGTGATAAAACAAAGTTTTATTCCTCTTAAGATGAAGTGAAATCACTGCTATCCCAACTGAATGTCATTAGCTCTGTGGCTTTCCCAAAACCCCATGTGGAAAGGAGGCTCCTGAGCTGCCACATGAACATCACTTAAATTTTTAAGCTTTTGAACTTTTAACATTTTTAAGCAGAGCAGCAGGTTAGCAGGACTATCACCACTGGGTTCAGAGAAATAGTATTTTCCAATGTTCTTCAAGAGGGGAATAACTGCTCCTCCTAAATAGTCCTGCTACTGATAAAAGCATTTCTAATACCATTACTGTGATATAAACAATGTCATAAAACCAGAAAAAGATACATAACTCCCCTGAATGAGGAGTCTCTAGAGCTTTTCTCTTATTTTAATATTTCCCATCCTAAGAGTAGAAGAAACCACAGCAACAAATCCCATCTTAAGGGGGAAAAGAAAACCCCAAGTCACCTGTGGGAAGTGTTCAAGGCCAGGCTGGATGGGGCTTGGATCAGCCTGGTTAGTGGGACGTGTCCCTGTCCATGGCAGGGGCTGGAGCTGGATGATCTTTAAGGTGCCTTCCAAGGGAGAGAATCTCTGTCTCACCCTTGCCAAGCCATGGGCACGTGGAGCTTGGCACCCGCAGCTTGGAGGAGTGCAGCCACCCTGCTGTGCTGAGGAAGGCAAGGGCTTCCAGCCAGAATGGGCATGCAGGGGGCACAGTGCCTCCAGTTTCTTCCCAGGTTAGTGAAACTGCAACTTTTCCTTCACCTGTGTGGAGAACATCATTACACCACGTTAAACAGAAATGCAGCTGCAGCAATAGCAAAGTGATCTGTCATGTCACTGCCCAGTCTCAGTGTACCTTGTGCCTGCTTCCTTCTCTTCCCACAGCTCCATGCTCCTCGTGAGCCCACTGCATTTTCAAAGCAAAACCCTCTTCTTCCAAAGCCCAGGGCCAAATTCCACGGGAGCAAAGTAAACCCACAGCTCTGTTTGTATCTCTTCCTCTGAGGCTACATCTCTACTAGTAAATGCAGAGTGCCTGGGAACATTCCTGGGCACGGAGGCCAGCTGGCATGGAAAAGCCTGCTTCACTGCTGCCTTCCTCAGCAGGATGGCTGCTTGGGGATGGTCCCAGGGAGCTTGGACAGTAAGAAACCACCTGGCAGAGAGCTTCCTGCTGGCCCAAAGGCACCTGGGGTGTCCTGACCGCCCCATGACCCCAGTGCCCCCAGGCACTGCAGGGTGGACAAGGAGGTGCTCCTGAGGCCATGCCCACCTCTGCCTGCCCAGAGGATGCAGGAGCTGGGTGAAGGCTGTCACCACCTCAGTCACCTGCTGGGGATTTCACCCAGAGCTGAGCACACTTTTATCTGCACAGGAGCTGTTGATAAAAGGTGCCCAGAGGGGAAACCACTTGAAAGCAGAGCTGTGGTGGTGCAGAGAGCAGCTCTGGGGCAGGCTGAGGTGGGATCCCAGGGAGCCAGAGCTGTGGGCAGGTGAGAGGGCTCCTGAACACCCACAGGGGCTGAGGGGTATGAGGTGAGAGGATTCCCAAAGCCCCAGTGCTCAGCCATTCCCACAGAGGGGCTGAGGGTGTTTTCACAATCTGTGCAGAGGTTTGGCCAGGAGCACTGGAGCTCTGCACTGGCACACCCGTGGCAAGCAGCACAGCACAGCTCTGCATTGTTTGAGCCACAGGCTGGTCCCAACTGGCAGCCAGCTTTGACTGGCATTCTCTGCATCGAGGTGACACCTACAGCCATAAACCCTGTCTTGGTTGCAGGGAGCAGGGAAAGGGATCACCTTTTCCTCCCACATCCCCACTGAGGGCCTCCTCCACTTCTCACACCCAGCCATTCCCTACCTCAGGTCTCTCCAAGTTCGGATGAAACTTCTCCAGACATTTAAGCTGACTCTGACTGTTTTCTCTGGGTTAGGGAGCAACTGTACATGCTGCTCTGCTGGCAGGTGGAAGGGAGGAAGCAGCTCCAGGGAGAGGAGCAGGGACATTTGGCAGAAAGTGCTGCTGCCAGGTGAGAATGAGTGACCAATACCTCTTTGGGCAGGTTTTTATCTGTTTTGTTTTCCTTTTAAAAGTGATGAATGTGAAGATGTTTTTATTCAGTTCACCAGACCCACAAATGGTCCCAAAAGCAATCTGTCCTAGCGACAATTATTCAATCAAACCTCAACTTGGTTTTATTCCTTCACTATCAAGCCATAAATTGGGCAGAAGGTATCAGGGTTTCTGCACAACCACAGCAAAGCCACTTCTCCCATCCACGCTGCAGTTTGATAACCCCTTGTTTGGATCCAGGCTTGGCATTTCCCATGGCTAATTTATTCCAGAGGTGAAGGACCCTTCCCTTCTTGCTGCATCTGCCCTCTGTTCAGCACAGGAACTTTCTGAAGCCGGCCTGGTGCCATGAACAGTCCCAAACAACACAGCTGATCAATGCCCAGGCTGCCACCATCCCTCCCAGAAGATCCCTCCTTCCCACCCTCCCTCCCAGCAGATCCCTCCTTCCAGTCCCTCCCAGCAGATCCCTCCTTCCCACCATCCCTCCCAGCAGATCCCTCCTTCCAGTCCCTCCCAGCAGATCCCTCCTTCCCATCCTGCTCCCTCTCTGCTGCCCCAAACAGGTTCAAAGAGCTGGTTTGCCTGAAAAGTAAAACCTTCTTGGAGCACATGCACAGCGCTTTGCTCGGTGGGCTCCTGATCAAGGCTGGAATTTCCACATTACAAATATATCCTTTCCTTTAAATACAATGTAAATTCATTTAACAGGTAAATGTCAGTTCAAATCTTTACCTTGTAAACCAGCATTTAAAAATCTCTAGGAGCCACGTTCCCTTCCCTGCCATAGCTGAAGTAGCTGATGTTTCAGCTAACCTTTTGTTCAAAATCAAATGAGGTTCACATTAGGCCCACAAAAGGAAATCGTGACTGATGATCTGGCCTGCACAACTACAATTCTTTTAGTAACAAAAATATTTTTTAAGTTCATTTATTATTGAGATCAAGCAATGAGTTTGGAGCTACATAAAATGGTTCCAATTAGATTCAAGTAATTGCCATTTTGAGTGAACATAAGCTTTTCTGGATAAAAAAAAAGGGGCAATAAAAGCTCAAGTATATTTAAGCCTTCATAGTTTTTTGTATTTTTTTCATTCTCTTTTTTCTTTTATTGTAAGAGAGATGCACACACAGGAATGGGGGGAGGAGCACCAAGGATGTATGAAAAAAGAGGAGTGATTTTCCCAAGCTGATTTCCTGGGTGACCCAGTCTCCCTGGGAATCTGCCCATGCGATCTGCACCAACTGGATCAGCAGCAGCACAAGAATCCAGAGCTTCCACCATGCCATAAGTGGCAAAGCCAGCAAAGCAAATTTCAGAATCTCACCACAGAGATTCTCAGGAGGACCATGAGTGATCAAGGAGTTATTGGTGAGAAAGAGAAGATGAGTTATTCTGATTTTATTGCCCAAATGTCATCATTAGATATTTAATCTCCCGTGCCACCCAAAAAAAAAAAAAGTTCACTACAGCCTCTAACAGTGATTTAATGTCTAGAGTGTAATTTGCTCCTAATTACAATCAGATCATAATTACAGATTTACATTTTTGTATAGCTTCTTTTGGGTCTGAATATGGAATAGTGTGACACAGAACAGTTTTTGCTTTGTTTGCAGCTTTTTAGTGTTTCCATCTGAAGTCCTGGAGAGGAATAGGAAGCCAAAATCCAGTGAACCTGTAAAGCTCAGCTGGAACTGTGGCTACTGAACCTAGCTGAAGACCTCCTCCTTCCTAAAAACAGTTGTTACAGTACCTTGGTATTTCTGGGACTCATCCCAGATTGAACATGACAAAACACCAGGATCTTTTCCTCAAAGACAGTCTCCCATGGTCCCCATGTGGGCTCTAGCTTTAAACTGTCTCCTAACTTTGTAAATATTTTTCCTTAACAATGGTTCAAGGACAAAAGGTTTAGCAGGCAGGAAATGTCAATATTTGGTTTTGATGAGGAACAAGTGTCTCCTTTCTCTGACTTATAAAAGATTGTCTTTTACAAGCAGTTCTGCCAAGAAAGCAGAGGAGCACTGGAGTGCCAAGGCAGGTAAGCACAGCCACCCAAAGCACTGCTCTGGGAACTTCTACTTCCTTAAAGATGTACAGAAACTAATTTTTCACTAGAGAAACCCATTTAGCAAATATTTCCCTGAACTTGGGAATGACAAATTCAGACTGCTCTGCAGTAAACCCTCAATTACCTTCAATAACCAAGAGGGACCCCCTTTGAAACAGGCTGAACAGGACCACTGCACATATTTTGACCATGTGAGGGGTGTGATGACCCCTCTTCTTTTTTTGAGATTGATTCAAATACACAAACAAACAAAGGCAAACCATGCATTTTGCCTTTGTCTGCTTAGAAGAAGTCAGTACCCTAAATAGTGGATGGAGAATGGAGAATCCATTGCCCCTCATTAGTGGGAATTGAGGCACAGGGAGGTTTAAATGACATTTTCTCATGGATTAATGTCATTTTGTTGTCCCTTTTTATCCAGAAAAAAGGAGGCTCTAAATGCACTTGGCTGTCTGCTCCACCACAGTTCAAGTCAACTGACTGTGCTGGGGAGTCTCAAATGTTTTCTTTCCTCATAAATTACCTTCATTAGCTATGTAAATAGAACCCTAATGAGATACTAATTAGCTGTTAAGATTTCGATCTCAAATAACACAAACAGTTGTGCTGTAACCATCTGTTTGTGTTTGCCAACTTGCAAGCACGTGCCACCAAGCTGCCAACCCCACAGGCTGCTGCCCTGGCTGCTGCTGCCCCAGCCTAAGGTGGGTGCTGGAGGTCAGGGGTTGGGGTCAACACCCCCAGCTTGCTCCTCAAGTTCCTGTGCCTGCTCCTAAAGTATTTGGGAGGCTGCACCCTCAGATCAGCTCGTTTGTCCTTGCTTCTCAGGCTACAGGAAGTTTTCTTTATTCATTTTCTTGGGAGAATTGAAGGAGTACATAGGGAGTTGGTGGACTGCCTAAAGGAGGATTTCACAGAATCACAGCATAATTGGGGTTGGAAGGGAGCTGTGAAGGTCGTTCAGTCCAGCCCCCCTGCAATGAGCAGGGACAACTTCAATTGCATCAGGTTGCTCAGAGCCTCATCAGCCTCACCTTGACTCTGTCCAGGGATGGAACATCTACTACCCCTCTGGGCAACCTGTGCCAGTGTTTCACCCCCTCATCATTAAAAAAAAATTCTTCCTTATACCTAACGTACATCTACCATCCTTTAGTTTAAAACCATTACCTTATCACTATGGGTCCTACTAAAACAATCTGTCCCCATATGTCTTATAAGCCCACTTTAAGTGAAGGGCTGAACAACCCCAACTCTGCCCAGCCCTCTGACTGCCTTTCTAGCCCTAAATTTTTCACTGGTACCAACGCAAGCAAAATTAGAGAGCCCAGCAGGAGCTGACATGGATGTCTATCTCGCTAAAATGAAGTATCAATAACCTAGCTCACACTTGATGAAAGAGCCAGTCTGAATTATTTACTGTATGTCATACTTCAGGTTTTCATTTCAATATATGGTGAGATGTACAATAAATTATTCAGCAGCATGACAAATTAAAATGCAGTTTCAAACCCCATTGTATTTTCTACTCTTAGGTTAACAGTCCAGTTCACAGTGATTGCTTGCTAATCTATTTTTGCAAAGGGTTTTTCAAGCAGAGAGGCACAGAGGCACACAAGTTTTCCATTGCAGCAAATCTTATCCAGCTTGAATCATTTAACAGCCCATCCTCCTTGAGATACACTAATGAAATACAGCTTGGGCAAGAGGGTCAAATGTACCTGCAGCAGCTTGGCCCAGGAGCCAGCAGTTTGTTTGCTCCAGCTTTCCCAGGGCACTTGCAAGGGTGCAGGGCTCTTGCCCTCTCACTTATGTTATTCTTCTGGGTGCCAAACAGCTTCTTAGAGATATTTTATTTTACTTTTTAACTTCTTCTCTTCTCTCTGTGCATGATGAGTTTTGTAGTTTTTGATATTTTATTTTACTTTTTAACTTCTTCTCTTCTCTCTGTGCATGATGAGTTTTGTAGGAAGGTCTGGGAAACAGAGCTGGTGTTTGAACCTGTCCAGGCACCTGCTCTTTGTGTTGGGATAACAGGGAAGAAGGATTCTTCTGCTGCTCTCACCAGTCATGGGTTCAATACAGGGATTGTTGCTCGGTCTTGCAACTCATTTTTAGAGCAGTCTTGCAAAGTTATTCATGTCCACTTGTCAAGATATTTTCCATCCTCTCTTTGGCAAACAAAGTAAGGAAACACTTGTCAATATTCCTCCTTGGGACTTCCTGGGGGACATCTCTTTAGACATAAGCTTAAGTGACAGTGATTCAAGTTTTGTTCCTCAATGGGTAACACCTCTGCAAAATTACAACCTCCTGAGCAATAGAATATGCAATATTCAGTCTTGCAAGAGTGATAAGTCTAAGATGCAATATTTCCTGACTCATCAGAGTTCACAAAGAAAATCTTTGTACTGTCTGAGGGAAGACATTCCAAGTTTCTGTCCATAAAAGAGCCTACTTCTTTAAAAATCATGACATGTTTATGCAGAGTAAAACAATTTTAGGTTAGTTTAGGACATTCTGTCCCTCTAAATGATAGGAAGTCTATATGCTGTAACAAGGATGTTTGACAAAACTACATTTAAAACTAGACCTTCAAAGCCTTTGACCAATACCCAGGGCTTTGTACAATGGTCTGCAAACAAAACCTTGTTTGCTGTTTTGTTTATAGCTGGCTCATGGCTCATCTGTTCTGAAATCTGGGCCTACCCCAGAGGCTTGATGATGAAAACTGCTCCCAGTCAAAAGGCTCTCCATGGAAACAAAGTTCCACCAGACACAATGGCTCAAGGAGCCTCAAAAAAGTTTCATTTGAAATATCCTGCATCTGATTGACTTATGCCCTTCCAAAGGCCAAGCAAATACTTGGAAAGAGCTCTGCCTGAGTTGCTGCAATACCTGGAAGCAGCAGATGATGTGTGTGACTCCCAGGTGGGCATCCCCTGCCCTGTGCCCCAGCAGGAAGAGTGGAAGTTCCCTGAGCTCCACAGTGGGATCAGCAGTGAGCTCATCACCCAGCCCCTAGTGCAGCCACAAACCCCCAGGGGCAGCGCTGGTGAAAGGATGGAGCCAGGAGCCAAGGGCAGCCAGGGCACCACGAGGGCATTGGCCTTTCCCCCAGAGGCAGAAAGGCTCTGAACTGCAGCCTCAGTGGGATTGCTGCAGAAGGGAAACTGAGCAGCTGCCAAAGGCAAGAGCTGCTGCTTCACCTGAAGTTCAAAAGGAAAGAAAGTTTCTTTAGGTTTCTGGAGAATCAGAAACCTTGGATTTCTGCAAGCCTTAAGAGAAACCCCTATGTCCAGAAAATGTATCTGTATGGACAGCTTATCTCTGAGAACTCTCCAGCTGGGCTGAAAGGTGCCATATCCACTTTGATATTGGTCCCTGAGGTGAGATGAACAGAAATCTGTTTGATTCTCCCTTAGCAAAAGTATGGCTGCAGTAAAAGGGAGTAGGAGGTGGTTGGACTTCTCCACTTCAGAGCCATCCCATCAGGCTGGGATCCAGTTACATATTTAGTGCACAACATGTTGCATTAAGAACACTGGGCAAATCATTCTGTGCAATGGCCTCAGTTTCTGCACCTGAAATACTCAGTTAAATAGCTACCAGGCATTGCATAACCCAGTTTATACATTTTAGGATGTGCTGACATGCCATACTGCCTGAGCACTTGGTCAGAAAAATAACAAACATTATTGATATTACAATAATACTTGCAAATTATAGATGTCTGCAATTACATTAAATTAAAACCTGGTGTGGTTCACAATACTCAGATGGGGCAACATGAAACAGGAACTCTATTACAATCAAACTGTTCCAGCTTAAATATTTGGACGTTTTGAATGTAAAAATAAAAAGCTCAAATTTATATAGATACCTCAGATAGTTCAGCAGAAACAAACTTTACTTTTCACAAGAAAATAGCTGCAATAGCAGATTTTGCCAGTCCACCCTGTGGTACCATGACACGATTTGTCAGGCTGATCTCCATGTGACTTCTGGTGTTACTGGAGCACAGATCAAAATTGGAACCTGGTTCTTTGCTTTCCAGCAATAATTTTTAAAATATATACCTTTTTTGAAACCAAAACTGGGATTGCCCCATGAACCAGTGGTGTTGGCTGGAGCACTGTACATGCAAGAAATAGAGGCAGCAGCATCTGCCTGAAGTTACTGCTCAGAGCTTAATTAATACCAGGGTTTTCACCCTCGTACTGGCACTTTCCTCTTGAATTGAATGGGACTTGACCTTGTCACAACAAGATCAGGACAAGTCTGTGAAAACAATGTTGTGACATCAAAGCCAAACAAAGGAATGTCTTCACATATGTCAGAGGAGGACACGATGGGTCCTCTCACAGTAGCAAAAGAATGTCACTGTGAATCCTGGGACACCTTCTTGGCTACCAAGGCTCTCTCTGAAAAGGAAGTGCAATGGGAGAACCTGGAATGTGGCAATTTCTTTAGAAACCAGGAGATGTGGATGCATCTCTAGCTGGAATAAAGGGGCTCTAAAGGGGTTGGACAGATTCACATCTGTAGGAGACAGGGTCCACTGCAGGCAAACAGTGGAAAGGATGTAGAAATTAAAACACTGCCTCACTGCAGGGCACAGAAATTCATCACCGGTGTGCTCGGGCATTGCTCCCCTCATGGTGTAAATAAGGCCACAGCATTTTCATTTGTGGGTAGGAGCTCTCAGTTCCTCGTGCCCCTCTCCAATGTGAAAACCCCACTGAGGGCTGCTTGCTTTTCCACCTGATGCTCTGCTGGAAGAGCTGCACTGTGAAATCCCTGTTCCCAGCAGCTACCACCTGAGGGGGGAGTTCCCTGTGCCCCCTCCCCTCCAAGACTTAACAGTACAGCCTTAGAAAGGGGATTTTCCAGTATAAACAGAGCTAAGCCAAACTCTTCTCCTGGCCTCTCCGTGCCCCAGCCCATATTTGCCCCACATATAATTACCTGTGGATTTCACCTAGAAGACAGAGGATTTCACTTATAGCCCCAAATAGGCAGGCTCTGACGTAATGGCAGTCTGAGGAATATAGGTCAGGGAGGTGGCCTGGCCACTGGAAATGAATTTTGGAAGCAGAATAAGCAACCTTGTTAGAGGAGAAGATAGTAATCAGCAGTGGTCCTTGGATCTAAACATTTCACCTCCAGCACTCTTGCAGCTACAGCCTTCATCTGTTTCGCTTTCCTATTTTAAGTACCTGACTCACATTCTAAATATTGACTTCTATTTTTCTATTAGCACTAGATTTTCAGCCTCCATATTGACTTTGACTGTACCTATGGTTGATACTAAACCTCTCAGGTCAACAAACTTTTATAGCTGTTAGCTGCTCAAACCACAGTGGGCAGGAACTGGCACTATAGAGCAGTAGCTAGAAGCAATATTATTGGGAATTATAAATTATTCCTCTGCCTGAACTTTTCCTCCTATTCACATAGCTACATTCATTTTTAAACATGTGGCAAACGAATTGCACAGTGAGGACAATTGGGACTCTGTGATTTGGGGAGCACCCGCCACCACTAGCAGGGATGGATTCTCCCCTGGGAACAGAGGAGTAATGCCGGAGTCGCAGCCGGGCTACAGCAGCACAATCTGGGCCAGTAATGCCTGTGAGGACAGACAACACCCAGCCAGAGGATCAGCAGCCCCAAATCCATCTTAGCTGCACACACAGAGCCCTAATGTCTCCTTTGGCTGACGTTTGAGCAGCACACGGAACTGGGCTGTTGCAACCAAACATCAGAGAGACTCGGCCATCCATCATTTGTAAAACACTTCATGTGTGTAAGAAACAATAACAACATTAAAAGAACATTATGGCAGCGACAAAGCCAAGCCTAAAAAGTGAGGAAATGCAGCAATTAAGATTAACTTATGCCTCACAGTAGAATATTTTTCTGCAGACCACATACTATTTTTTGGAGTTAGGGCCCAATCTCGGGAGCAGGGACAGGGAAGGTCCAGCTTGCAACAAGTTATGGCAACAATCCTATATCAAGGACTTTACTGGCACAGGGTGAGTGCAGCATTTGGATGTGAGAGGAATTGTTTGAAGCTGAATCCCTTAAAAGATACTCCTATGGGCGCTGCTGCCCCTGGGGACTTGCCCAGCACATGTCCCTGCACAAAGAGCTCACAGAAAAGGTTGGTTTCCTGCCATCCCCCCTCTGTCACTCCACCTCACAGACAGCCAAAATGTCACCCGGATTTATCTTAAATTTTAAGTCCGTGCCATGTTCAGCTTAATGCTTTCTAAAAAGTTGTTATCACTGAGGAAATGATTACTGGGATGATAAGCTATGAATGACTTATTCATGCACTATTTTCAGTCCTTCATCAGTCTACTAGATCTCGTGCTTATGTTCCAAACCTTCACATACTGATTAATTTTTCATGTGCTACCAAGCCTTTTTCAAGCAAGGACTGCCAAACTAATGCAATCTGGCCATTTGTGAGCTGTTCCTTTCCTTTTTTGTTTTTCTTACCCCATGCCTGTAGTACAAGCCCGTGGAAGGAAGGAAGGGTCTGTCAGAGAACTTGTACGATACTCGTGATTTATTATTAATTGCTGGCACAGCAGCCCCTGCAGGTCACAGGACCCTGCCTGTGCTAAGCAATGTCTGGATGCTGTGCTGGGCAATGTAGTGAGTAGGAAAAGGGCTTTTCCCAGCCTTTCCAGGCAGGCAGAGGTAGTGTCCCTCCTGTGTAATGGGAATGGCAATAAAGTGCTGGCTGACCAAGTGCACGGGGGGCCGTGCTGCACAGAATCTGGGCAAGTGTCTGGAGCAGAACCCTCCACAGCACACCGAGGAAACAGGCTTTTCCCTGGCCTGAAGTCTGCAGAATTACAGTTTTCAAGGATTTACCACTTAATGGCAAAATTCTGGCCCACAATTACGCTGTGTTCTCTCTGCCAAAGCACATACATGAGCTGTAATCAGAGAGTGGCTTTTTTCCCATCCTCCCTCCAGCTCTGCCATGAGGTGGAAGAAACTGTGATGGGTTGAGCTTCCTTTTCCCTGCTGTGCCAGGAATGGCACGTGCCTCAGCCCAGAGAGCTGCAGCTCAAATCCTGTTGCTAAAAGCCCCAGGCTTGCAGCACACAGTGCACGGCCCCACCAAAAGCAATGGACATCCTTCCATCTGCACCTCATGGCAGGATCAGGGCCACAAATACAGGCCATGAGAAGTGGGCAGAACATTAAATAAGTTGTGCCCTAAGGGAAGTGGCCAGCACCAGTGCTCGGAGTGAGAACTAACTCTGCTTTGGCAGAGACTCCCTGCACAGCTGTAGCCAAGTCTCTCAGGTATTTGATAGTTTGATTCCTCACCTGTACAACAAGGAAAAGCTAATCCTGCCTTCAGCAGAGCCCTCTGAGGATGACTGTCCTGGGTTCTGGAAGGGACTCTGATGTACAGCATGTATAATGACCCTCAGAGACCTAAACTTGATCCTTCTGGTGGAAACATTTCTAGCCCTTTAGCTCCTAATTCCAGCTATACATTACCACAGCAGCAAGATGGAGCAAGAGAAGCCTGCTGTCTTACCCAGATCTCTCAAGCTGATCAGTGCACATTTTGGCTCTGCCGAGGCAGCACGATCTCTTCCATGCTGTCCCCCTACTCTTCAAGCAATGCAATTATCAGGCATTTGAAAAAAAAAAAAAATAAAAACCACAGGCACACAAAAAGCAGTGCTGTGTGAGCTACCTGCTGCCATCAGGGTCCCAGGTGACGCGGGCTGGCTCTGCTGTGTGCCTGCAGTCAGCATGGCTTGTGTGCTCTGAACAGCTTGTCCTTACCCCATCACTCCACACATGGGACACTATCCCCTTATTGCCCTCAGCCAGGCCCTGACCTCAATTATTAACTGTGTTTAGCAAGGACATTATTAAACCTGACTCCCTGCTCCCAGATGAGCTATCAGGTGTCTCTCTTTAACCCAGCAGGAACCTTTTTCTCACCCCATGCCCTTCTTATTACCCTTTAATGTGCCCTGAAGCCTCTGGAGTGGCTCTGTCTGTCTCAGTGCCATTTCTAGAAGGACAGGGAAAAAAAAAAAAAAGAAAACCAAAAAACGGGTAAGTCCATTCCTGAAGATTTTTTCCTAACTGGCTCTAAAACATCTTTCCATTTCCTTTCTATTTTAATCATCCATCTCTAATAACAAATTCTCAAAACCAACAGGTCTATCCAGTCACAGCAAACTGCTCAGCTGTGGATTAAAGCACGCTACAGTTTTTAGCAGGACACTGCTCCTCTTTATACCTGTGAAAACTGATCGCATCTGTCTATGATGATTAAAAATCAAGGAGATATTAGTTAGTAGCTACTAATTAGCTTGCATTTTAATCTTGGCTTTTATGCCAAACAAACACAGGAGTGCCACTAAAACATAATATAAAATGTCAGCAAATGTCTCCACTTTAGAGCTTGGCAAGTGCAGCTTGCAATGTGCTGATGCCACCAGGGCACGGGAGGGCATTAGGCAATGCTCCCTGCTCCTCCTGGGCTCTGGCACAGGAAGCACCAGGCTGTGGCTGGGGCATCACCTGGAGTGACTGAGAGCAGTCTAAGGCAGCTTGGCTTCATGAGCAGCACCAAAAGCCCAGTGGAGGCTGCTCCAGCAGCTGAACCAAGGAGGCCCTACCCTGGTTTTCTATTTCCTCGCTCCTCTTCTGCAGGTTTTTACAAGAGGGATGTGTCAGGGTTCATCTCATGTTCCAAGGAATCAGCCCTGTGCCACCCTCAGAATGCTGAAGGTGTGGGTAACTGGGTTATCTGGGCACCTCAGTCAGATATCAGCAGTGTCCCTGCATCTCCTGCAGCCTCTGCACCACCCACCCATCCAGCAGCAGTGACAGCTGCCAGTCTCCCATTGCTCTCCCATTTCCAGCAGTGGCACAGGCCCGGTGCCAGCAGTGCCCCTTGCAGTGCCCCATGCTGCACGGGCCTGACCTCACTCCCTGCTCCATCTGGACCATCTCCCATCCCTCCTGAAACCACCTGGAGTGAGAAGAGCTGCTCTGGGGCTGCTTTCTGAAAACCACCACCAAACTTCTCATTCCCACTACTGTCCTTCACTACATGTCCACACGGTGCCCAGCATCCCAAAGCCCTCATCTCCTCCAGAGCCCCTAGGGGCTGCTAGATTGCAAAAAATACACACCAAAGAGCAGCTGGAGAGCAAAACGTTCCTCAGACCTATCCTTCCACTCATGGCAAGCTGCTGAAAAACGCAGCACCCTTCAAATAAAAGGCTGTGACTGAATATTGCAAGTGCAATGAATGTTTTATGGATGAGAATGCTCCTGCCCCTCAAAATATTTGTTTTCAATACCCACAAAGTAGTATAATGTCATTTAGCGAGGAGAATTCTGGCAGTCGATGCACAGTCTGGCAGAGCTACAAGTACTGTAGGTGTTATGATACACACACAACATGTTTTACAAATAGAAAGTGGTTTCCAGAGTTCTTTAATATATTCTAATTTCCCCCACCTCTACCCAAAAAAGCTGCAGTAATGAAAATACTGTTGCATACTGAAATATTAAACTAGAAATCTGAAGAGAGTTGTTTTTTTAAAAAGCTCTCTTTTCAGCGATTCCTTCTTCTCTCTCTCTTTTTTTTTAAAGTCAGGTATGTTTTTAGCAACTTAAACAGGTTGGGTTACCCACAAGAAGTAGTAATTTTTCCACCTAGCAGATTGAGGCATTCATACCCTCTTCAAACATTTCTAAATTTATTCTCCAGTATTATTCAAATAGAAATATTTGCATGTACACCCTGAATCGGATAAAACCCTTTTAGTACTAACTCATGGGTAGAAACCACACAAATGAAGAAGATTAAAAAATGCACCTTCTTTGAATCCAAGGAGGCTTTGCAAAAAGCCTTTCCAAAAAGCCATCCTGTCTCAATTGGTTGCTGTTTCTTCTTTTTGGAGGAGAATCCTGCTCAAGAGCACATCTGGTACCTATACAACATGCAATGACACACACCCTTACCTGGCTAGCAGCCAGGGCAAGGGGTTATTAGCCCAATTTACAGGTGGGAGACCAAAGGAAAAAGAGACCAAGTGAACTTTGCAAGGTCACCTGAGACACCTGTGGCAAACAGGTTTTTTGTTTGAGTCCCTCGCCTCAGTCACAACACAAGGCCTCCTTCCCAAAAAGTAACATCAGCTGCTTCTTGTGGATTTTCCAGGAGCAGGAATGCTGGGTTTTAACTTTTACAAGTCTTTGAGGTCACCAGTTTCACTCTTCACTCAGGTGAAGTGACCAGACTCAGTTTCAGGAACAAAGCCTCTAGCAGAGCAGTCAGGAGTGAGCAGAACCAACCACTGCCCCATCCAACCTGCCACCCAAAGGAGGGCACGGCACCCTCACACAAAATCACAGTGAGAGCCCTGCCTGATCCATGAGGAGCGTGCCAAGGAGCTGCCATGCAGCAACCTCAGCACTGTAGTGGCATCCTGAGCCATGGGGGCCTGACCTGGTCCTGGCAGTGCCACAGGGCCGTGGGCACATCCCTGAGCAGCTCAGCACAGAGCTGGGCCTTGCTGCTTCATCAGCACTGAAAACAACTCAGGGCACATCCACACTGTGAGCATACATGGGAAGTTTCTTCTGGAACATGGATGAATGGGCAGATGTCTGCTGATGACACCCCAAACTGGTGGCACAGATATTTCATAATGCAAATGAAGGTGTTTCTAGTTTGTCTCAGAGAATAATCCCCAGGAAATGCAGTGTTTTCAATTTACTCACTTGGGATGGGGGATTAACAACCAGGGAATGAGTTCCCCCATAGGGAGAAGAGCAAGGTGGAGGAAAACTGCAGCCCACGATCGGGTTTGGCAGGCTGTGCCACCCTAGGAACAGGACAACCTGAGGGAGCAGGACCTGGGACCTACTGGGGTTTCTCAGGCTTTTTGACCTGTTTATTCCCACAGCCTACTGTGTTCAGTCCAATACATCTCTCCTGCAAAGAGCAGCAGCCTTTCAATTGAGCTTCTATCCATGCTCCCAGCAAGGAACATCTCCCAGACATCTTTAAATTGCTACACATGAGGCGACCATGAGGGTCCATGTAGGTTGTGATGAGGGAAAAGCTCTTATGCTGCACTGCTAAAGAGGGGATGATGTGATGCTGAGAACAGGGCAAGGGCAGGGTGGTACCTGTGTATCAGCTGCAGATCATGGCCACAAGATCTGTCTGTAGCCTCAGGACAAAAACTGAGAGAATAAATTGGTACAAATTACATGAATTACCTAAATAATGCTTGTTATAAAATTACATCTCCATGCTGCCATCCGTTAGCCTGCAAGCAGCTCCACAGACAGCAGAGGAACTACACAAAAATAAAATATTACCAGTACGAGGTAGGGCTGAATGATTGTGCCTTTAGCATTTCCTACCTGCTTGCAAACAGACTGCCACCTTTACAACTCTAATTATTGGGCTGGATTCTCACCTGAACTCAACAATGCTGATTTGGGCTGGCTCTGAATCCGTGATTTACAAGCATTTGCTGATTGCCACTGTGGCCTGCTGTCTGTCTCTGGCTTTTTGCTAAGTTCCATACCATGGCCTGCGGTGTTTCCCCCTCCTGCTGCTGCCCAGCTGCCCCAAGGTAACGAATGGTGAGCCCAGTGTTCCAGCTCCATGTCCTGTCACCCACTTGTGACAGGCTTTCCCCTCGCTCTTCCCCTTGCAAATCCAACCTGGGAGCCACAACCCTGACCATCAGTCCAGTCTCCAGTGGAGGTGAGTCCCAACCCAGCAGATGATGTGGATAAGTCCTGAGGGACTTAAGCATGTGCTTAAGTTCTCTGCTGGATCAGTGCCTTTGCAACCAGTCCGACTGCTTTGTTAGCAGTGCTGAGCACCAGGGCTGAGCTCCAACAGGAAATAGCAGCTCCCTTTGAAGTCCTGCCACTGATGTTCACGTAGGTGGGACTTCAAAGAAGAGCCACCGCTTCCCCTCCCAGTATCGGAGGCCCCAGTGCTGGAGAAGCAGTCCTGCTGGTTTTAATTGCATGAAGGGATGCTTTAGGGCGGACGATTCAGCCCTTCTCAGAAAAGGGACAACTTGAAAAAGTTCCCACCTGCTGGCAAGAGACCCAAGGAGAGGTGAACCCACACCCCAAAATACCCTTTAAGACAAAGGTCTGTGGAAAGAAATCTCATTCCCTTCTGTTCCCTGTTTCCCATAGTGCCACTGAAAACTACCTTGTGAGAACCTGGTTTACTCTGGAGCTGCACTCCTGACCAGTGTAAGGGCCCCTCGCCAACTGGATGTGGATGAGGAATGGCCAACCTCAGCTCCCATAACAGAGATCACTGGAAAAACTGACTTCAACAACAGCCAGACTGAGCCAACATGAGGAAATACCCCCACAGGCAACCTGCATGGCTGATTCTGCTGCTGACTGACAGTGCAATCACACTCCAGAGCTCCTCTAATTTCTCTGTATCTCTTTTCCTTGAGGGAAAACAAAGCAGAGAAGTCCACATCCTAAAGGGTGTCAATGAACTCAAATGACGTCAAAACGTGGCTCCACCTCTTCTCTTGCAGATTGCCAATATCCATCTCTTCTCTCAATCTTCAGCCAGAAGCAAGGCCCAGTCAGAGGGGAGAGGGATCAGACTCTCAACACAGAAAACCCTGGGGACCATGGAATGCACTAGAGAAGCAGCCAGCATTCCCAGGAGCAAGAGAACAGTGCAGGATTTACATGCAAGTGCAAAGCTCTCCCCTGTTCATATTGCTTGTTTTCTCCTCCTTGATTTCCCTTCAAGTATCCAGATTCCATACATTTCTCCATTCCAAAGCCAGCTACAGGAGCAGGCACAGATTTTGAAGGAAGATGAGTAATTCTGTGCTCTTCAAGAAGTGAGTCCTTTGTGACCTCACTACACAGAGTTCAGCTGTTCTTGTCACCAGCTTCCCATAACCTGGTCATCTGCCCTGGTCACTTCATGTTTTGTGCTCCTCACACAACACTTGCTTTTGGAACAAACTCGAGTCAGCAGGAAAGCAGTGTACGCCAGTGGGGATTAATAACTGCAGGAATTTTAACCCCAGTAAAACCAGCTAAGCGAAGATGTGCCCCAAAAATGCAGAGAGCTCTCGGTGCCAGACCCTGAGGGGCTGACAGCAGCAGTGCAGTGTGACAAGACTGGGCTTGACCACTCCGATGATCCCAGCCCAAACCCTGGTGTCTTCTCTGGTGTGAAGAATGACCAAAAACTCAACTGAAACAATTCCTGGCTCAGGATGAAAAAATGAGCATGGAAAGTCCCCCATGTGCCTTTCAGTGACACAGCCATGGTTTGCTCAAAGCTCAACAGCAGAACAACTTGAATAGAAATATTTGATAAAAGATCTCTTTTTATCAATAGAAACGTGATTTTTTTCAAGACATTTCTCTTAGAGTTTTGAACTTCTACCAAAAAAATGCCAATATGCATTCTCAGCCAAAACTATGCAACTATTCCATAATCAGCAGTTTCCCATTAAAGATTTTTGAGATTTAGGAGTCTGGGGGTTTTAATTGCTATTTTTTTCTGAGTATTTAATCAACATTTTCCACCAAGAGAAGAAAAATATTCTGGTCAAGTGCTGGTTTCCTTGCAAGGTTGAGAAGGGCAAGGGGGAGGAGGGATTGCTGTATTTTTCCTTAAAGACACAAACATTTTCTTATAACTGAAGTCACCATGCACTTGTGAGCCTGACAAATTTAGAGGACTTAAAATCAATCAATAAAAAAAGGAGCTAGACCACAAGGGAAGTTCTGGTCAACCCTTCAGCTTTACATCATAGACAACATTAATTTTATCACAGCCTTAAAAAATTAAAATAGAAAAACGCATCTTCTTGGAAAACAGCAGTTATTTTCTTCCCCTGCTCAGATATTTTTATAAGCCTGGTTCCACCAGCCTCACTCCTGTTGAGAATCACCTTTCCCTGCAGGGCAGAGCATTTATTTAGAGGTGAGATATTATGTCCCAGGCAGGACACTGAGATGCCTCCACCCAACAAAAACTCTACTGTGCAGCTGAGCTGGACCAGCTACATCCCAGGTCCAAGTCTGGTTTGCAGCATTCCCCATAGTGTCTGGATACTGGCCTCTATAAATAAACAGGCCAGAAGGGCTGGAGAAGGGTGAAGCCTTTCTCATTAGCTGTGAGCAAGGAAGGAAGTTGTACCTCACCAAAGACTGCACAGGAGGGAATTCACAACTCCCTCCTTCCCTTAATAGCACTGCTGGAGGCAGAGAGGAGCAGGGCAGAGCAGCCTGACAGGGATGGTCCAGCAAAACTCTTGAGACAACCAGTGAAATGAAATCTGCACATGAGTAAGGGTGGCAGAACTTGCCTGACAGATACCTTTCTTGCTGGCTAATCAGAAGCACAATTTATAGCTCTTTCCATGAAATCTCAGCAAAAGAACACAATGGCACACAGACTGATTTGGTTTGCTGGCAAACCTGTCTGAACCCTTATTTGTTCCGAGAGTTGCTTTTGATAGCTTCTTGTCACCCCCAACATATTTTTCTGGTTACTTACGCATATTAGCTTAGCAAAACTTTAACTGGGAAAAGGTTTCTCTGGTCCAGGAGGAATTTTCTGGGCAAAACAAACCTGGCCAGAGCAGCCAACGGTTTTGGCAGCCAGAAGATGCACTTTTGAAGGCCTGATACAGATCAGGGAGTTGAACTTGGATCTCCTAAATCCGAGAGGGATATCTTAACCCCCAGGCAAGAGGCCGTTCTAGAATGTTGTTGTAGGAGTCACTTCACACTGCATGTAAGTCATGCAACATTTGCAGGTAACAGCCAGAGCAGTTCTGCAGAGCAGTGACCCAGAAGGAGCAGGAACATGACCCTGGTTCTCCATGTGCTAGAGCAGTGACTCGGCCATCCACTGCATTATTGCAGTAATCAGGAGAAACAAATCCCTTCACAGATCCTGTGCCTTGCAGGAGGAATGGAAAAACCTGGAAATGTCCCAGCACTCTGAGCAACAGGAGAAGCGTTTGCTCCCTGCTGCTGCGGGGGGCAGATCCGCCGTGTTGATCACCTCTTGTCGCCAGAGCTGGGATCTGGCCTGCTGCCTTCCACCCTCACTCAGAATGCACTTTCATCTCTAGCATAAACACTGAGGAGTATCAAAAGCCCTGTTGACAGTACTGCTCTCATTTTCTGCTTTAAGAAGTTGCCAAAATGTACAAAATTAAACTCCCTGAGTCACAGTAGGCTGTTTTGTCAGTTTATCCAATTGGTAACGTAATACTATCGCAACTTCTATCATTTCCTTCCTTCCTTCCTTCCTTCCTTCCTTCCTTCCTTCCTTCCTTCCTTCCTTCCTTCCTTCCTTCCTTCCTTCCTTCCTTCCTTCCCTCCTTCCTTCCCTCCTTCCCTCCTTCCCTCCTTCCTCCCTCCATATTTCCCTGGAAGGGAACACAGTTCCTCCAAAAACCCCATCAGAGCATCACATTTCAAACCAGCAATGTAAATCAAGTCCTCACAATCCTTGTGAGGACTCTGAGGAACACTCCTGTGCACAACAAGTACATTGTGCAGGCCATGGGAGGTACCCTATGGATATTATTGTGCTACAGGAGCATCTCTGGGAATTTTCTCTGGAATTGCAGGAGTCAGAAAGAGGAATACTCTGTTGTCCCTCACCCACCATCTCAAAGAGCATATTTGAGGACTGGCCTCATTATATTCCCAGTTCCTTTGAAAAGGAATGGGAAAATGTGGGCCTCAAAAATATAGAATTGAGGTCTTTGTTATTTCATTAACAAAAACAAGAGTAAAATAAGCAGTACCATTTTACAAACAGCAGCTCTGTGGAAAACTTCTAGGAAAACAGGAGCAATGCCAAATGTTTCTCTACCTCTGGAGCTCCTAAGCAGGGAAATACAGCCCCTCAGCAAGGCATGCATGACATTTGCAAATGACCTTCACTTGAAATCAAGTGTAACATACATTACCTCAGTACATAATTCATTCTTAATCTATTAACATAAGACTCATTAACATATTAGTAGCAGTAGCGGTGTTAATAGGAGCAATACTAATAATCCTGTCATTGTGGTGCTAACAGGTCCCAGCATGCCAGGCCTTCTACAGGCCTTCAACAAAAGGATTTGTGACTCAGCATCCCAAAGGTGGTGAGACAGAGGTTTGATAGCCCTACCAGTTACTCCATGGGATGTGTGCTATTATCTCTCCTTATCTCCCCAAGGAATCATGGAAGATCTAAATGTGCAATCATAAGGATTGTTCAGGTGTAAGATCCCTGATGGTATCTTTGCTGGACATGGGATGAAACCCTAAAGAATGTTGGGGTGTTTTTTTCATATTCCTTAAATATTTCTGTTAGTACTCCATCAGGTGTGAAATGCCTACTGAGCTCTTGCAGAGATTTCTGCTTCTCCAGGGTGCAAGAATACTCTCACCTCAGGGAAAGGTTTTATGAAGTAATTTTGCAGAATTTGTCAAGAACTGCTGGGGAGGAATAACGCACAGCCTAAGAAATGCTGTTGTAGTTCCTTTTTCCACCCTGGATCTCCCTGCTTGGAAATCTCACCTGGCAGGAGCTGAGGAATGGCTGTGTTAGTTTGGGATTTCCAGGAACACCGTTCCCATCACGCTGAGGGAAGGTTCCCACGTGGCTGAGCCCTCCCACAAGGCTCAGCCAGCACTGCCACCCAGCCAGCAACACCCCAGAGCCCAAGAGCAGCACACTGACCCCAGCTCTTCCAGAGAAGGGTCACACTCACCCTGGTTGTGTTCTGCAGGGGGCAGGTGCTTGCACAGGACAGTTGAAATTTATTGAGTGATTTCTGATGCTACAACACAGATCTAATTTATCATAAGTGCAAACACTGTTCACGAGATTTGGGAAGAAATCAAATTTCAGATTTCAAATATCCTTGAAAATCTGATGGCTCTAAGAATCCATTTTTTGGGTCTTGGCTCTAGAAAACTGATTAGAAGCCTGAGGAGTATCCCCAGCTCCATGTGCAGACAAAATCTGCAGGCACAGGTCTGCCTCTGCAGAAAATGAACACATATGCTGTGGTATCTTGCCACATATCCCTGAATCTGTGGGATCCAAAATCCACATCACAATGGAAGGGAAGGGAAGACTGAGCAGGCTGGGAGCCACAGCTGGGATGGAAAATACCCACAGCAGCATTATATAAGGACAATAAAAAGCAAGGCTCTAATTACCTTCCTGCTCACCCTCACCACGCTGCAATGAAGTCTCTGCCATTAACATCTCATCTACATACAAAGGTAGAGCACTGTAGAGTATATTAGAACAGGAAAAGCACTACAGCTCTCTTTGAGAAGAAGAGCTGTATGTACAAAGCACTTTGACACCAAAATAACTGCATTCACATGAGGTCTTGTCCCAGCATAAACAGTGATAAAAAAACTCCAAGAACATTTCCCTAACAACAACAACAAAAAAAAAGGTAATTTTTACTGTAAACCAGGCCTAAAAATGGTTCTTCAGACTAGGTTCCAGGAAAACTGTCAAATATTCCGACTCTTCTCCAGTGCTGTGATCCCAAGTACAACCTTTAAAACTCCTGACATTGCAATGGCCCCAAGTCTGCCCAGAGGTGCAAAACCAGGGGATTGATGTGGGCTCCAAATCCAGAAGCTCCAAAGAAGGAGCTGCAATCACAGCCTGTCCAGCACTCAGGTGGGTGCTACAGGACCCCCTTGGAGGCTGATGATGGCACTGATGTGTGGTGCTCTCCAGCCCCAAGAGCAGCTGTAGACAGGACTCCAAGGCCATGGCCCTGCCAGAGATGGCTGGGCTCACACGAGGAGTTGACAAGGTTTATCTTCACAGCTGGTTTATCTGGCTCCCACCTGCTGGCTTTTCAGAGCCCCCAAATTATTATTATCCAGAATCTTGTATTAACTACTACCTGAGTGAGTGAGTATTCAGGCTCATCAGCTGGGAATGGCAAAACAGATTCTCAAAGGCAGATATTTCTGTCTCCCTTTCCTTATCTTTCTTTTTAAACACAGAATCAATACCAGCCCAGTTCACCCCACTCCAGGTAGGAGGGAAAAGGCACCAGGATCCTCCTTGCCAGTTTTCAGTCTCTTTCAGAGCTCTACACAGATCTTCCCACTGATGGGCAGAAGCCTGTTAATTTTGCACTTGCTAGACCAGCCATAGCTCTGCCTTCCTCCTCCAAGTTAAACATCTCTCTGCAGCCTCCGCTGGGGTAAAAGACAGCAAGGGACATCCCATTCCTTACCCTCTAAGAAAAGAGGAAGAGCTCCCTGATGCCTCTCTCCAACTGCATTTCTGACTATATGAACAGTCCATGACTTGGCAGGGGAAATACATGACTTGGATCACACAGTGACTGCAACAACTTTGTGACATCTGCAGAGCTTTGAACTTTACCTTTGCAGAGCTTCTGTGAAGGCTCTTTTGCTGAATCATTGTCCTCTCCAGAGGTGGGGACAATATTCCCAAGACTTCTGCACTGCAAGAATATGGACTTTTATATTCAGACTGCTTCTATGGAGGCTTTGAGAGTTCCTAAATTGAAACCACATTGTCCAGCCTGAGCCAGAGCCTGCTGCATAAGCCCTGTCTACTCCCCGAGTCTTTCCAGTGCTGATTGCTTCCCAGCCAGAGCACAAAACAGGAGGGCTTACAGCTCCTGGAATCTGCCAGCTATACTGGATATATGGAAACTGTACTTGGCTAACAGTTTGCAAAGCTCCACTAGAGCTCTGGGACAGGCTTCTGTCTTTCCAGGGTCTTGGTGGGCGCAGAGTGGTCTGAACAGCTCCTTGTGTCTGTAGCTGCTACAAGAGAAACACCTTTCCTCTTTTTCTTTTTTTGAAAGAGAAGCTGTTGGGACGTGCTCACCATCTCGCTCTCTTTTGATAACCCTTTCGGCATCCTTCCGTTTTCTGGTTATTCATTTGTTACCCCTGAAATCTGATTCCTGATCTCAGCCCTCTCTTATCAGCCCCTTTCGCTGAGGAGTTCCAAAGCAACGGGTTCGTTTGAATCTTTGCGCTCTTTCTCTGTCCCCGAGGCCTCGTTGTGCTGGGAGGAGGTGAGTGATAGGACTGACATCGGAGGGGGAAGGGGCTGCCATCCATTAACTCCCTCTTATCTCTCTATTCATCTGCCCACAAAACAAAGGTACGCTTGTTGCTCCCGCTCCCAGACCTGCGCTGGCTCCCCTCCAGCTCCCGTGGTCAGAGAGACACGGAGGCAGGGCCGAGCACAGCCCAGCACCAGGGATGAGGCCAGGGACAAGAGTTCTGTGCCCAGGTCCTGCAGCCTCGTCCTGCCCTGCCCTGGTACCACCGAGTGGCAGCTGTGCCCGGCCTGGCCGGAGCCTTTGGGTGTCTGAACCTGCCCGTGAAACACGGCTTGGACTCTGCACCACCCCGGCATCTGGCAAACCCGTTCTGGGCTGTGCTCTCATTGAAGCAATTATATAGGATATAGGGTGCTAGAACATGAGTTCCTTTATCTCTGTTTCCCACATTACACCCTTTCCTTAGGCGAATTGATGCCGCCCCATTGAAGCCGAGGCACTGATTGACACCAGCTGAAGATCTGGCCCCGATTCCGCCGTGCCTTGCCTCTGGGGAGTCATTTACACCTGTTCAGAGTGCAAAAGGCAACCAGTGGAGCTGCACAGCAGCAAAGTCCCATCCCATCACCTTCAAAGCCTGACATGCCACGCACTGATCAGTGGCACAGGGCCCAGTTCCCTTTACATCTCAGTTGGTTTTGGCGTTGCACATAGACATCCTCTCTTCAGCTTCTAGTAAACCTTGAGATCCCTGCCAAGATTTATGAAAGAAAAAGAGTTGTGACCCAGTTCCTGGAGGGTGACTTGGTGTAAATAACTTTCAGTGGCATGATGACACCCTCATGAAATCTAGCACCACACTGGTCGGTCTATAAAATGTGGAGCCAAGAACCAGTCCTGATCCAATGTTACATGCTGAATATCTTTTCCTTTCCTTGCACACACAAATTCCCTGGCAATTTCCGGAAGAACCGCAGTTGTGCAAGCCAAACAGGGCTTGGTTTACATTCTGAATCATCCAAATAGTGCCAGTTTGCATGGACAACACCAGCCTTTGAGCAGAGCTTGCCAGCACTGTGACGCCCTGAGGTCTGAAGGAGACCCCAGGTGACTGCAGCTGCCTGGTTTGCCCGGGCCATCCCTTCTGCCAGCTTTAACCGTGTGCCCACAGAGTCTTGCAGGGACTAGGCACAGCAGTGTCCATTCACTGCTTGCAATACACCTGCAGGAACCCAGGCTGGACTTTGTCATTTTACTGCTCTCAGTGACACCCTGTCCAGCTTGGCACCATTTGGTGGCTTCTGCAAACAATGGTAAAGCTCAACATTAACACACATCGTCACAACCTCTGTTATCCTTGGAGAAATTCAGGCATGACAGTTGCTTCCAGTTTTTGATATTGCCATCCAAAATCCAGTGAAATTACTGTAAGGCCTCCAGAACTGATTTCAAACAAAATGGACCCAGCATTTAAATCCAAGGTACCATGTTTAGATCTGTGGGTTGCTTTGGGCTTCTAATTTCCATGAGGATTTGCATAATAAAATACAATAATAGGTTGGGCGAGAACATGGAGCAGTGGCTGTCAGCCAGGAGCTAATGAGCTCCATTGCAGACTGTTTAGCTCTGGACAAGTCACTTGACCTTCCAAAGTCACATCATCCCCACCTGTGAAATGGGATGGTAATACTTGCCTCACAGGGGTGTTATGAGGATTAATTAGTTGCTGCTTGTACATCACTTTGATGATGTTAAGAACTACATGCCTGCTAAGTATTGTTATTGTATCATGGCTGGGAAGATATTGCAGTTAGGGCTAAATCCTGCCCTTGGAAAATTATGCATCTTTCCCCACATCTTGTAAAATCAGCTGCTGGGCTTGTGCAAGCAGCTTTTATATAACATTGGTACCAAACATCAACATGCACCTTGTATCTCTGAGGCTGCCAAATCCCTGGAACAATGGCCTGCTGGGAGCCATGTGATGTCCCATGCTGCCACAAACAGCTCTGGGCACGAGTCCTGCTGCAAACGCTTCCTCTCCCTTCCCCCACAAACTGAGATTAGGAGATGTTTCCATCGGGCACTTGAGTGGTGATCTCAGGTCTAGGGCTCAGTGCTGTGCAGTGCCTGGGCAGCCCACACTGCTCACTGCCAACGGGACAGACCCCTGGCATGGGGCACTGGGGACAGCCAGGCACACTGCCAACGGGACAGACCCCTGGCATGGGGCACTGGGGACAGCCAGGCACACTGCCAACGGGACAGACCCCTGGCATGGGACACTGGGGACAGCCAGGCACACTGCCAACAGGGCTCAGCCCTGGCATGGGGCACTGGGGACAGCCAGGCACACTGCCAACGGGACAGACCCCTGGCATGGGGCACTGGGGACAGCCAGGCACACTGCCAACGGGACAGACCCCTGGCATGGGACACTGGGGACAGCCAGGCACACTGCCAACGGGACAGACCCCTGGCATGGGACACTGGGGACAGCCAGGCACACCCCTGCACCTGGGACATCCATGCCAGCTGCAGTGAGGAGGGATGGCTGCAGGAACACATGGATATATGCACAAGCACAGATGGTTACAGGCAAGCTCCCCGTGATGAAACTCCAAGCCTTGGGTGGATGTTTCTTCCCCGTGTCTCCCCTGAGAGAAGACACCTTCCACCTTGGCGTTTGGGCCTAGATGACACCAAAGAGTGCACAAAGAAAATAATTCCTTTTCTGGAACAGGCTACAGCTCAGCATCACTAATAGGCTAAAACCACAGTATCCAGCCTACTCAGGGAGTTATGCATCCAAATCTTGGTGACATTTAGTGGAAGTCAGCCAAATGGCTCCCTTTGATTCCTTTGAAATTTGAAACATAACTGTCACTGTATCTTAGATGTGTGAACTGCCCTGAGAAGTCTCCCATATAGATTAGGCTGCGATCAAAGTGTCCCATTAAACAGAATTTTATGAAGACTGGGGGTTGAGGCCAGGCTGATTAGCAGCAATATTATCTGAGAAAACACAAACCCCCAAAGCCAGCAAGTTTGAAAGGGTTAAAGAAGAAGGTTGTTTGGGTAGCCGGTGTACATTAACTATCATTTTCAGGCAGCATGCAATGACTAGTTAGCAGGGCTTATCATCCCCAGCTATGTGAGGAATTACAATAAATGCCTGAAATGCAAGCAGGTTTCCGGCTTAGGTAGGTAAATAATGGAAGTCACTATTTTTGTCTGAGTCGCAAGAATTCCCCGCGCGGAGGCTCCCCACCCCCTCCCCACTGTAACACAGCTAACTCACTCCCTGCTGCTTGGCAAAGTGAAGTCCTTTCCTGCATCCTTGGGACTTTCGCTTTGTCTGCAGAAAGAGCCGACTCACTAATTCCCTTTTGGTGGAAACCAAGAAGTTGCATTTTCTGCATTCATTTGTATTAAACACGTCCAGAATGTAATGACCTAAGGATGAGAGGAAGGAGATAAGAGCTGCTCTAAGATGGGGACTGCGTGATTTGTAGGGAAAAAGTAACAAAAGAAGCAACCAGAGCACAATTCTGGTGTTCCCAAAGCCTCCTAGCAATCTTCCCATTGCCTCCAGTGGCATGAAGCACCATCCCCTGCTGAAAATACTCTGACACTGTTTGGTGCTTCCGCTCCTATTTGAACAGCCACTGGAGAAAACTTCTGGCTGCCTCTGCGGGATAGAAATAGGATAAACTTTGGATAGCACTTGGTAGTAAATAGGGAATAAAGTCATTACAGTCGGGGAGTTGATTCTCATTTAGCCCAAGGCCTTGTCCCTGCCCTGGCATCCCCAGGCACGTGCCTGACCTGGCCTCTCTCAGAGGCCCCTTTGAGGTCTGTGTGTTGGAGCCTGTGCTGAAGGGAACACCGTGGAATCTGGGTGGGATCCTGAGCCTCGCAAAGTCCCTGTTGAGCTGGCCAGGCTCCAGGCAATTCCAGGAGAGCCTGGGCCGTGGTGAATGCTCCCAGTGTTTGTGCAGCCCTGCTGGGGAAGCCCAAGGCAGGCCTGGAGAGGGGCCCAGGGAAGGGTTAAGCAGAGGCAGGCTGAAGTGTCCTCCCTCCATGCTGCACACACGCCGTATTCCTCAGCAAAGGAACTATCAACACTGGCACGCTCCCACACACCGCCTTGGCTCTCCTCCAGGAAACCATAGCCCAGCTATTTGGCACACAAGGCCACAATTTTATTTACACAATCAACTTCTTGATAAACACAAAACTTACAAAATATACCACACCCTTAAAATAAAAAAGGAAGAAGTGTGGGGGAGAATTGCAGCAACTTGACCTTCTTGGCCAGAAGGGTCAGCATGCTTTGATTTGATAGCCCCATGCAGAAGGAAACTTCTTGTGGATCCATGAGGATTTGCCCTGGCCTTTAGGAAGTGGGGCACACAGGGTACTCAGTGGGGCTGGGAGCTGTCAGGGGGGTCAGGACTGAGGCAGGCAGGCTTCCCTCTGGGCAGAGGGGTCTCTGTCCCTATCAACATTTTCATTTCCAACTCTATGTCCCAGTCAATCTAACCAACTGCAAGTAGATGTTCTGGGCTTCATTTTGGGAGGAATAAAAATTCTGATTTCTTGTAGCAACCAGATTTTTTTGGTGACATATTCCAGTTGGCCAGAGTGCCAGTGAATTCAGCTGGAAAACTGGGAAGTCTTAAAGCTCCAGCAGCCCTCCAGGGCACCCACTGCCTTAGGTGAAGCTCTGCCTAAACATCAGATAAAGCTGCCCCAGCCTCGCAGTGACCTGAGGGGCACATGTGTGCACGATGTTGGCATCTGGGGTCATCTGAACTCAGCTCCACCACCTTCTCCTTCACCTTTCGAGCTCACACTTCTCCACTGACCCTTCAAAGAAATTGTCTTCCTTGGCAAATGAGTTACATCCTTCCTCCTCCAATCTGCAGGCCATGGAGACCTGGTGGTAGCAGATGCAAGCCCTCCAAAAGCCAGGGTAATGGTAGTTCTGTTAAACCTTACACCAGACACATGAAAACAAGAAGATGCTTAAACATTGCCTAAATCCCTCTTGAGAGATATTGCATGAGAAAAAAAAAATAATGGGCAAAGGGCATTAACTGATTTATACTGGTTGAGGGTATGGACATATCTGCTTTATTCCTTGCAGATAAAAAGATCTCCTGGAGGCTAACAAGCTTTTGATAATTTGGGAAACAAAGATTGATTATTTTAATTTTTTTTCCTCCACAAATAGGAAGAACCACCTTCAAATACCTGAGACACACTGCAATCATTTAGACAGATAAACATCTTGATTCCTAGAGATAACAGGAGCTGAATGATTGGCCTCAAAACCAAGCATTCGTGACAATTCTCAAAATGAGAGCATTATTACTCTCCATTTCCACAATAATTTACACACAACTGCAAAGGAAAGCCCTCTCCCTTTGCAGCTGGGACACACACAGTACACAAAGCCTTGCCACAGTTCCTGAACATGTGGAGGTGGATGGGTGAGCAGGTAACCCAGGCCCCTTCCCTGGTGCAGCTCAGGGTCTGCAGCACAGCCTCAGACATTGGTTTCTGTAGGTGAACACCTGGCTGACCTTGGTATCACCATGAGAGATGGGAAAGAAGGGCCCCTCCCAGGGAAGGATGGGAGCGCTGGGGATTAGAGCCAAGGCCAAGGGAAGGAAGTCTGCAGGACTGGGTAGCCAAGCACCATGGTGAAAAGCACTTGGAGAGAGTTTCTGAAACAATTTATTTGTTGTCTGCCAGACATTTTGTCTCCCCTCACAGGCTGGGAAAGAAGAACACGGGTCCACCTGAGCAGTTCAGAACTGTGCTGGAAATTTCTCAGGCCACCCATTACAAAACAACTGCATTCACTCCTCTCCCTTCCTCCCCAGAAAGCAGCAGCTGAAATGAGAGACACCAAGATCTGTCAGAGACCTTATTTTTGCCTCACCCACCCTGTCAGGGTCCTGCACACACCACTGTAGCAAAACATTCACAAATTGTAATTTAGATCTGCCTGCTACATATTCAGCTGCACAGGAGCAAAAGGCTCTCCTTGTATTGTGAATAATTCCTTCAAATACCAGATGTTGCCTGATTTCTCCAGAATGGCCAACTCCCACAATTTTATAGTGAGTACTACTACACACAGTGACTTTCCATTAAAATAATTTTCATGCCTAAGGACCTCATCTCTTATTTAAAGTCAGTTTTTATCCTCTGTGAATAAGAGCTGAGTGCCTCTAATGCAAAAACCAGAAGGCAACATTCACCCGTCTGTGTGTACTAAAATCTGAAGCCAATCTCAAGATTACACATTTTTTGAATGCAACTTGACTACTGCCATGTAAAAAGGAAACCAGGGAGAGCCAGGGCCCAGACTAGAAGTATCCCAGCTCTGCAAGTGAGGACAGGGACCTTCAAGTTGAGGGACCTCTGCAACAGCAGCACCGATGATTTCTCAGGAACGGGCTCCAAATTAGCCTCGTCAAGCCTATTTCAGAGGCACAGGAGGGCAAGATGTGGAGGAGGACTTCAAGGGTGCTTTCAAACGAACTGAATCAGAGGTTTACCCAACCCCGCTCTTTCAGAAGTTTCTGAATAACGCACCAGCTTGAACCACTGGAAAGAAACAAATAAATGAGCTGGCAACTTTCACAGGGAGGAGCCTTGAAGCCCAGTTCCCAAGACCACGCCAACCAGCTCCGTGTGACAGCACACAGGAATGAAAATAGGTAGGTAACATTAACAGAAATACACTGAAACTTAATAACAGCAGCTTGTCAGGACATGCACCAAAGAGAAATGGCTCATAATAGCTACAGCTTGTATTATGAATGTTTCATAGCCATCTGGCTACAGAGCTGCCTGAACGCAGCTCGTGTGTTGTGTGTGCTGTGCTGACCCACCAGGCACGCTCGGGAAGGAGATTGTCAAGCTCAAGTCAGACATCTGCATTAAAAAGAGACACCATTGCTCTTGTCAGATGGAAATGCCTTGGAATAACAAGGCAGCAATGAACAGAGCTCAAGAGCTAAGGCTGTGTCCTCCTTTGGTGTAAACCAGGAAGTTTTGCTCAGGATAAATGGAGTTATCCCAATTTACACCGACTCTAAGATCCAGCCCCATTGTATCAAGCCCTTGTTTCAGTCATAACTTCCATGTGTCTATCAGTAGCTTAGAGGAAAGGCACCGTTTAAAAGGAAAAGTAATCCCCCTGCCTTTCCTTTCCTGATCTGATTCACATACAAAATGGGCTTATGAACTCAAAAATTATGGGAGGGATTCAAGGAGGAGGAAAGGGAGACACAAGAGCCCTTTTATTTTGCGTCTTATTCACAATGAAAATTGGCACAGAAGCCAACCACATACATTAACATAGTTTGGGCAAGTTTAACTCTCATGAATACATTTCTGTGGAAAAACTATGTGACTATGGAAAAATCCCCTCTTTTTTGCCATTTGAAAAGATAACAGGCTTCTATGTGGAATATACCCAGAACCTGCCTGATTCAGAGACATGGAAATACAAAGATGAATAAGGCTGTTTCCCATGCTAGGGGCCCATGGAAACTGAGAGGGGAGGAAGAAGTAAGGAGGCCCATTGACTCGGGAGAAGGACTTTCATCCTACAGGTGAAGGAAGTATTTGAAGGCACTGGTAACATTGCAGGCCTGTTCCAGAGCCCATTTTAGTCACTGACAACATCACATTGACTTCACTGCAATGTGGGTCAGGGCTAAATAGTTTTAAAATATAATCCAAGGCTATTTCCACATCACTGTAGCGAGTGAGATCCAGTGTGCCCAGCCCTGTGACTTGCCTGCCTTTTGTCCATATTTCTGGCTGCTAGCCTGGCTGCTGCTTGGGCCCTAAGTCTCAGCATTGCACTGAGGAAGAGCTGAGCACAGGACCTTTTTGGAGGTCTGTCTCCAACTGGAATGCACACCAGATTGCACCCATAACTAAGTCAGGCAGCCTGGAGGAAGGAAAGCTTTGGGCACGTGTACTGGGGAATCACCTGCACCTCTCTTCTCCCCTCCTGTATATTCATTGTCCCTCTCCAAACTCAGGCTCAGGAGGGCTCCTGGTGGGACTGTTCACCAAGAGCAGAGGGTATGTCCACTGAACAACATGGGCATTCCCTTGTGTGATGGCATAAGTGCACCTGGCACCCAAAATCTGGAATTTAAAGCCAACCCAACTGCAGTGATGAGCTCTGGCATCCTCTGGCCCAACTGCAGTCTGGATACTGCCTTAAGATTTGTTCAGGATTTCACAGGTACACAGGAAGAGTGACCTTGACTCCTAGATCCCTAATTGCAACCTACAAGCTATTGCCATTTCCATAAAAAACCCCTTCTCCTTTGCTCACTGGCACTGTGCAATGCTAGTCCTCCTCCAGTGCCACATTCCTGGCAGAGGATGGTAACCCCAGAATATGAATATTTTCTTTTGAATGAATCAGTTTGCTTTATGATTATCAGAAACAATAGTTTGCATTGCAAGTCCTTCAACAGATCACTTCAGAAGTACATCACTGTATCAGGCCTTTAATATCACACTAATTTGTTTCACAAGTTACTAATTGAACTCCCTAAATGACTCATATTGGTATGGCAAGTATGGCAAGTACTGCCATAGAGAGAACTCAGTGATCTCAGTGGAGGATCAATCACAGAACCATCCTCCCCTGCTATGTAACACAAAATTAAACAGTGGGCTAGGAGCAGGATGGGGAATTTTCCTCCACAATGATTCCAGAGCCCTTATCTCTGTGATAATCTCGTTACCACGTGTATTGCTGCTGTCCCAGTGTGGAGTTTCAGTGATGTCAGCATGTGGAAGAAGTGAGGTGCACAGACCCACACACTGAGGGCAAAGGATCTGTGGATCAGATCAAAAGGGAACGTTCTTTTTCAAGGGCAAGTCCATCCAAAGTGCTCATTTGCTTTACTGACATCTAATGCACATCATCACTGATGTCATCACTGCGTTTGCCTCCACTGAGAGAATGGGCTTGGCCAGGCTCAGAAAACAGGACTTTTCACAAGTTGCCCAGTGCTGGCCACTTCCTGCCACACAAAATGCTGTCTTTGTTTTTTCCAACACAACTATCTCCAAAGATAACCTAGAAAAAAAGTCACACCTTGCCTGGCTTGGCAGCTGGTGAAAGATAACTGATTATTCCAGGGCCAGTTTTCCAAAGGCACCGCTCTGTTTCTTGCTGGGCTGCAGGGAGGTCAGAGGCCTTCAGGCAGGTTTGTGTGACTGACCCTTCACTCACTGACCTGCGGTTGTTCCCTAGGAGCCAGCCTCACCACCACTTGCCTTGCAGCAAAGGATGGGGTATTTTTCTAACCCAAATCCCAACAATCTGGTATCTACACCTGCTCAGCCACATTCACCTCCCACCAGAGTTAATGGAGTGAGTAGGCACTTCTGGGAAGAAAATCACCTGGCCTGCAGCAGATGCCTCCCTTAGGATGAGATCAGTATCACTCCCAGGCAGCTGCAAAGGCCATTTAGCTTCTCATCAGCTTTCCCTGTCCACCTACATCCTGAGGAATTCCAGGTGAGCGCTCAGATGCTGAGTGGCTGAGGAAAGTGCAGTTGTTTTGCACACACAGCTGGCCTGGTGTGCATCCTTTAGCTCCTGCCCTCCTGTTTTGCCTTGTTCTGAGCTGCATTTTATGACTGAGCCTAGGACAGGGAACCTGCTGCTGTTCCTGCACCTCCAAAAGCAACGAGAGCACGAAGACCACCACATGCACAGGAGGTGCTGCTCCAGCCTGCAGGCTTGGCACAGAACTGGTCAGCCAGGTTCCTACAGGGAGAGACATAAAGCCCAACAGGGATCTGCAAATAGCTCTGCTGGTCTCCCACAGTCCTGCTCCCACAGTGGCTCACCCAGCAGAGCTCTGAAATTAGAAAGCTGCACAGTTCTAATGCATGACCAAACACCCTTCATTAGCTCCTGAGAGAAAGATGTGACTTATTTTACCTACACAAGGCTTATGTAGTAGCCATCAACTTTCCATGGAAAGACCACACTCTACTACTATACATCAGTCATTAGAGGCAGCTTCTAAACTTTACTATCTCCAAAGGAACAATGACTGTGACCCTTCCCATATTTGCTGTGTACAGACCAGCAGAAGGAGCTCGCTGGGATCAGCAGGTGGTGCATGCTCAGCTGCTCTTGGCAATGCTCAGCTCACCTGTTCCCAGCGAGGGCAGCCACCATCAGGGAGGCAGTGCCCTGTGAATGTGCCATTCCCAGGGGGGGAGAGCCCGGATTTGTAAGGCAGACATCAAAGTGCTCTGTAACATGCAGATGTTTTCCATGCAGAGGCTGAGAAAAGTGATGGCCAAGGCTTTGTTAATCCCGTGCTGTGTTTTTTCCTTCATTTTTTCCGTTACATCCCCCATTTCCTTGCCTTCTCTTATGTGGAAGAACAAAACTATTAAAAATGATGGGCTGTATCCTCAGCTAGTATAATTTCTTGTGACTCCACAGAGCCATGCCTGTTTACACAAGCTGCAAATTTCTCCCATTAATTTAAATCTCTACAGATTTACATCATGGGGAACAGCTCTACAATTTTTTCCCATAGCTAATAAGCTTCTTCAAAAAAGAAAAGACAAACAAGCACCCTTGACATCTATTAAACTTGTATTTGGAGATAAAGATTTCAGAGAATGCCTTCTCCCACTCTATCTCACATCCTTCTTCCTGCTCCTCTGTTCATTAGAGGGTCGTCCCAGTGTCACGTGGGCCAGAGCTGAGCTGAGTTGCCAAGGATGGTACCCATGGATGAACCCATGGCTGGATCTGCTTCCTGCCACGTAGCTCTGTTCCCTTTTCATCTCCCCAAGTAGTGCTGCAACCCATCCCAAAAATCCCTGAGTCCTGCTGAGCACAGAGCTCTCTTCAGTACCACCCAGGCTCACTCACAAGATGTCAGGAAAAATTCCTGCTCTCTTTGATCAAGGGCAGCAAGTTCAGTGCTCAGGTCCCTCTGCCTGGGTGAATTCTTTAACCAACAAACTAAAGGCTGTTTTGTAAAATCTTCTCCCATCAGTTTTATTTTCATTTCAAGAAACATTTCATACTCCTATCAAATCAAAGCACATTTAAACCTCACCATTTTCTACCAAATTAAATTCTTGTGTTCCCACTTGCCCTGACCAGGAGCACTGTAGCCCCATGTCTGCAGAACACTTTGCACTGTGCTGATTTGTGCTGTCCTGCAGAGAAACACAAGGAGGTTTCACAGGACATTGCCAACCCACCTTCCAAAAACCTCCCTCCTGTGGATGAGTAGCACTCAGCACACATGAAGATAGACACTTCCCATTGGGGAGCAGTTTGCTGAGCCATTTGGAAATCCTAAACACTTCTGAACAGTCAACAGCAACAACTTTTCTGCTGGACAATAGTCTGACTGAGCCTGCTTTTGGGATATACTGAATCATCCTGAAGAGCCAGGTGAGTTAAGTGCCAAATTCCTCACTACATTCACTGATTTAATTTGACCACTGAAGCTCTCCAGGCTTTTTTGGAAGGCCCAGTTGCGATTCCAGGAACCAGTATGTCCAAGATGATCCCACGGGTTGAATGCTGTCATTAAAAGCATGATCTGTTCCTGCTGGAGGCAAATGATGGAGTCCCTACAGGAGTGCAGGGAGTGAGGAGGCTGTATCACCCATCTCTGCAGTGCATTTCTGTGCTATGGAGCAAGGCCCCACCACTGGGGATCTCTGAGGCCACACAAAAAATTCTACATTTCTTCCAATAAAAGCTGAATCTGGTGACCTACAAAACATGTTGCAGATACATTTTCTTGATGGATTAAGGAGAAAGCAACCAAGGTGATCGGGACTTGGAGCTCACGGTGACAAAGGAGCAGCTGAGAGAATTAGACTGGTTCAGCCCCTAGAAGAAAAGATCAATAGGAGACCTTATTCCTGAGCCAGCACCAAGGAGGCAGAGCCAGGCTCGTCTGGAAGGTGCACAGCTCTGCTGGACATTGCACTGACCCTCTGTGTCTCCTGGAAGGCTCTCCCATAACCCACCTTCTCCAGCATAGTGTTTGCTGCCTTCTGTAGGATCTCCTGATCCAAGAGCAACGTTTCCATATTGCCCCCCTTTCCCAGACTTGCTGGGGGCTAAGCTGTCTCTTGAACAGCCCCCATCCCATTTAGCCTGTATCCTGGGATTTTCTTCCATGAAAAAGGCACTGTAAAAGGCTCTGGACCCTGTGCTGTGATTTACACTTTTTCATCTCCTGCAGAAAGCCTGCCGTGTATGTGATGATACCATTCAGCTCCGTTTACCTGAGAACTTAAAAAAATACCATCGGAGGTTGTTTTTTCCATATGGGTAAATAGTAGGGGTGGGAGTATTCCTTATGGGAAAGCTGGAACAGTCGCACTCTGTCGGCCTGACATTTCCTGCTGTAATTGAAACTTTTGATGTTAAAAATTCCATTTACACAGTGTGTCTCCAAGCCAGGCGGGGAGAAGGGCAGAGGTGGGCTCAGCGTTAGCGCACGGCTTCCCCACCTCCCCACTGCAGCCAGCTAAATACAGCAGGTGAGTGCAGAGATGTAAGGGCAGGAATATGAGGAAGGAAATTCCAGCTGAGTTAGGTAATTTGGGTCAGAGGAAGCCAGGCGTAGTTAGGGAGGCAGGTACAGATCAAATCAACTCGAGGCTCTGGGTCTCTGCAGCTGCCCATACCCCCAGAACATGGGGGATGTGTGACACAAACTTCTGGGGTCTGCCTCCAGAGGATGGAAAAATGGCTCCCTCAGAAGTGACGGGCATCAACAGGGAGCAAATTTGCCCTCTTGCAGGTTAAAGGACTTTCTGCTCCATGTCTTTGAAATTCCCATCCAATGCTACACAACCCAATCCTTGACAAAAGCAGCCAAATTCAAACTGCAATCCCAAGCAGCCTTAGTTGGAAACCCAAGCAGAGGGTCCCACTGCTGCCAAACGTAGGCTTGTTCCCCCACCAGTTCCAGACCCTGCCATGACTTTATTCCTGAGGACCTGCACAAACCTACAAAAGCCAGACCCCCAGCCTAAGTCAGTGTTGACTCAGTTCATCCCCAGGGACCTTTCCAGCTGGAAATACAGCTCATGGGCCCATAGGGGACCCATCCAGCATGATTCACCCAGCCTCTGCCTCAGGTCTGCAGCAGCCACCAGCCCAAATCCTCCCTCTGCCTCCAGCTCTACCAGGAACTCCTGTCATTCCCAACCCTCGAGCAAGCCAGATTCTTGTCCTCCTTCCCCATGAAACCTCTGGCAGGCTCTCCAGGGGTGAGCAGCAGCAGCAAGAAACACCAGAACGCTGATATCAACCCCCATCTCCTCCTAGCAGTAAATATGGGAATAAGACAAAGTCCAGGACAAGATGGAATCCCTGTGAGTAATGGACATAATTACATTAGCTAGGCAAAGTACCTTTATGTTAAGAAATATTTTTTGGCATGCCATGAAAAGTTTGAATCCTGTCACACCCCAGCAGTTACAAAAGTCAAAGGCAACATAACATGAGTTTTATTTTAACTGTTACATGCATTTGCATAAAAATGCTTCTTCACAATGATAATACAACTGTGCTTCCCTGTTTTGGTTTGGGGTTTTTTTGGTTTTTTCTGCTTTCCTTTTGATGCAACTTTCTTGCACCGTCAAAGGCACAAAGTAGAACAGGAAGCAGTTCTGCCTGAGACTCTTTTCTCAGGCACCTTCAAAAATTAAGACTCAATCCTTTAAGATTTTCTCACATATCCAAAGACAAGACAGTAAAAAAAAAAAAATACCTAGACTCAGCAATTACTTAAAATCTGGCTTTTCACTGTCAATGGGACTCTGACCTTCCAGCCATGACAATGACAGCCACAATAACAAGCAAATTACATTCCTCATTATTCTTCCCAGTGATCCTTGGGAGCAATGGGCAATGTGGGGTGAGAAAACTGGGCTGGGACTGCAGAAACAGCCACTTCAGGAAGGAAACAAATGAGTTACTTGAACAGACACTCGGATGGATTCTCATTTCTAACCCTGTAACTTCAATGACAACTGACTATGTACTCAATTGACTCCTTGGGGTTCCACAAAGGAGTTCATTCAGGAACAGAAGTAGGGAAAACTTTCAGGTCTCAAAATTTCTAAAGTACATTTTATCCCACTGACTCTATCACCTAAGCAGCAAAACTAAAACCCAAAGTTAACAGCTGTTATACTGTTAGATCTAATACACCGATGCTCATTTTATTGAAATATTTAATTGAGATATCACTGGAGAAATTATGAATTTTTTTAATCTAAGAAGCTGCTAAACATTTTTTAAAAATAATAAATTAAGTATTCTGGTTTAGATAGCACAATACATTTTATTTGAGACAAAAAAAAATTTTTAAATGCTTTTGACAGAATTCATACCTTGGGGATAAATTAACTTAGGAAGATCTAAAACCCAGAATTGCCAGTGATCCCAGTGCCTACCAGTTTTTCCTATATCTCCCACCAAAGAATCTTTCATAGAAAAACAATAAGCATTCCAGTTTTCCCAGGCAAAGCTGAGATGATAAATTGCACAAAGATAATTTTTTTCTACTACAATGCAAGGAGTCTCCTAAGACTGTGGGTGCCCCAATATGTAAAATGCCTGGCCCTTACTCAAGGGGCTCACAACTGAAAAAAAGCAAAGATGGGAAACCAAAACTAATGTGACTTGTCCGGGTAGTCAGATTGACAGCAGTGGTGCAGAAAGTCTGGTTCACTCTTCCCTTAGTGACCTGTCTGATAGGAGACTAT
The DNA here is from genome assembly GCF_014805655.1 of Passer montanus. Taxonomy (NCBI): domain Eukaryota; kingdom Metazoa; phylum Chordata; class Aves; order Passeriformes; family Passeridae; genus Passer; species Passer montanus. The sequence goes on along the minus strand of NW_024368485.1, from coordinate 7,199,584 downwards.
GGTCAGACTCACTGATAAAACATTTATTTTGGTTTCTCCTACTTTATTTTGGCTTCATGGGCTGGCAGAACGTCACTGAAGTTCAGTAAATACAAATGTAATGGCCTTCAGCAAATAGCCAGAGGGAACCAGGGAAGATCTTTATCTTGATCTTATATTGATCTTGATTTTTTTCCAGCTGGAACAACTGAGAATTCCCAGTGTGCCACTAGCAGAAACACATACCTAAAATTATCAACTTTGAGATAAAGAAAAGAATCAGAGGAGGAAAAAGAGATAGCAGGTAAATAAAAAGCAGGAAAGTGCTGTCAGGGACCGATGGCAATACTGAGCCTGAGTTGTGGGAGTCCCTGGCCTAATGCTATGGATAAACACTTGTCCAAATGACAGCACACGATGTAAGATCATGTGAGATGGGCCAGAACTAAGCCATGATTGATGAGCCTTGGAAGAGCAGGACCTGGCTCTCCAAGGTTGGTTTTGCAACCTTTGATCTTTATAGCCACGCATTATAAAGCGGTTTCAACTTGTAACTAAATTCCTGACATACTCAGCTGTAAAATGCAGACATATCCTGAGCAATAAAACAAATACATAAACTGGAACTTAGGTGAGAGTCATCTTTTACTGTCACTTGATGCTGGAAACAACTAGAGCTTGTTCTGCCACATTCAGTAGGAAAACGCTGGTTTAAGAGCAGTGTGAGGGATTTGGGCTGGAAGGAGGTTAATTGGGCCAGACAGCCTATTTGATTAATCCTATCTGGATCCCCAATTTCCAGTGCCTCTAAAGAGCATCATGAACAGGCACCTTTCTGACTGTAGCTGTACCACACAATGTTCATGAAATCCAGCTTCTATCACTCCATGTATCAGAGCCATGGGCCCTCTGCAAAAACATCACTCTGCCAACTGTGGATATCACCAATAAATCAAAGCAGTTGCACAAGCCACAACTTAGGTGGCATTAATTAGATCAGTGGAAGTTATGATCCAACATAATTATCATTGCTAACCCCACCTACATTTAATTTCAGTGTTTCTTCCTATCTTTGCCCCAGAGGGTCCATAGGGAAGCACTGCATGCTTCAACAGTGCCAGCCTCCAGAGGCAGCACAAAAGAGCAAGGGCTGGTAATTATGTGAGTGCAAGTAATGGGAAGGGGACTATCATGAGATGGGATCAGATACTACACAAGGGGAGAGAAGGAAATTCACCCTTTGCCCCTTACACACCCCGTAGTTTGCAGCTGCCTCATCCGACCTGCCAGTCCCTATTCACCAAGGTGTGTGCATAAAGAAATCACTGCAAGCACATGGAGAGTCCCACCAAAGGAAACCTGATTTCCCAAAGTCTTACATACATGTCAGAAATGAACAGCAAGGCCCTGGGGAGGGGAAGGAAGGTCAGTGTGCTTGGGTGGCACTTGCAGCATCTCTGACCACTTCTGTAACAGTAAGTGGTGCAAAACAAGAGGCACATGGATACTCAGAGCTGGTGCCAAGAACCTGACATCCACACAGGCAGGATTCCATTCCCTCTTTCCTTCACAGAGCTGAGGCCTAATGGCAGCAGCCACCAGCATGAGCTGCTCCAGGCTGGGTGCAGCCCTGGAGCCATCCCAGAGGAATCCTGCTAATGTCCTCCATGAGTGCTCTGTGACATAAATGTGCAGTTTGGGGAGGGCACTGGGAGACATTTCAGAAGCTCACTGTTACCTCAAACGACATGCTAGTGCCAATGTCCTCCTTAGAGGCATCTCCATATGGGGCATGCACACGTCTGTCCTGATGAAATAGCCCAGAACAGCAGGACCCTGCTGCAGCTCTACAGGGTGGACAGTGTCCCCAGCCAGTGGCACACAGTGTGGCTGCACCACCATGCGGGCAGCCAGCTCCCCTGTGTGGCCTGGGAGAGCTCTCCCGCACTGCCTGTGCCAGCAGGGAAAATCTGACAATCCTGCAGCTCTGAGGACTGTGTCTCAGAAGAGGGTGTCATACAAGAACCAACACAAAAGGGAAACCGAGTGTTTGCAGGGCTGAGCCCTGAATCACAGCCCAGGACACAGCTGTAATGACAGAACATGGCTGGAGAACTGCTGCCTGGGAGCTGGCTGGAAGGACTTGATACAAAAGGTACCGTATCTTTCAGGTCACAGAAGTTCTTTCTCTCTGAAGCTGCACCATCACAGTGGTTGGAAGGCAAAGAGGTTTTCTGCTAAGGATCCCCAAAGATGCTCTGTTTTAGCCAGTCAATTGGTTCTCTTCTTCCTTGACCTTTCTTCTGTGCATCTGCTCTTCCCTACACTTACAATAAAACATTTTCCTTTGACACTGTGCAGGGCTCTGCTTAAAAAGAGCTTGGTGTAGTCAGGTGTGTTCTGGTGAGCTGCAGGCTGTGCTACAAAGACCCCACTGTTTCTCAGAAGGCCGTTCACTAATGTTCACTCAACAGAGGAGACCAACAGCACGGCAATATCCATCAACCCCTGCATTTGCTTGTAATTAAAGAAAGGTCAGGAGCTGTGCATTTCTGAGAATCACGCTTACCTTTGCATGGGCAAAACCCAAACGTAGACAAATTTCACAGTGAAGACATCCAGAAACGTGAAGAATATTAAACAGCCAACCGTGTACGTTTCCCAAGGTTTGTGAAGTGGACTTGCCCCTGTGCTTGGGTACAGAACTGTTGAGATTGTGTTAGGTACCTAACTGCAAAAGCTATTGTGTTCCAGTTTTTTCATGCCTCGCTGCTGCAGAAAGGCCCTGATTCACACCACTTCATTATCTTTCCTCATTTTTATAGGCAGCCAGAGGGCATGCTGGATCCTCAGTTTGTTTGTCTGGATCCACTCATTAGTAAATTACGTGTAGTGAGCAATGACGTGCACCTGGACATTTAGTCTGAGTAGATTCTTTAACACTCAAATTAGTTGTGCTACTCCAGCAAGAAAAGCAACAGATCTTTCTGAAATGTGACTTTTTTCTCTATGCTTTTGCAGTTCTAGGAGCTATAGCATCAGTGGAGAGGAAATAGTGAAGAAAGAAAAGCACAGGACTTCTCCCTGTGAAGTGCTGTTAACAATCTCTTTGCTGTGAATACAAGGATCCTGCAGCCAAGACCGTGGCTACATCATGGTGACAATCTCAGTGGCAGCATTTACAATATTTTCTGTACAGCTAGACAAAAAAATCCCAAAGAAAACCACAGGTGTTTAGAGATTTAGCTGGGAAATTTGCAGCAATGTTGAGTGCAAGCCCGGTGTGCTGCTCTGGAAATCTGGAAACAGAAACTACCTACAAAACTGCTTTTAGGGACCAAGCCTTTAATTCCAACTGGTTCTCTTGTGGTATCACTACATATAATTTGCTTTTGTAATGGAGGGAACTGGAACAGAAAGGGCCAGATACAGGAGACAAACAAGGCAAGAAGTATTCCATATCCTTCTGGCAGACACCCCTTGGAGACCACGGGCAGCTGGTGCAAGACTCAGAGAGACACAATCCAACACAACCCCTTGCTCTATTTTACCATCATTAGCTGGGAACCACAGAGACGGTGGTTAAAAATGTCTTCTAAAATAGCTTTAAGGATTGGAAATCTGATAAGGCAAATACAAGTGGCAAAGCTCCACTGACGTCAGTGAGACTTATATAAGGGAAGATTTTGTAATGGTAAAAGTAATACTGGAGCTGAAAAGTCCTGAACACTGAACAAGGAAGTTTTTCAGGTTAACCTCAACACAAGCCACAGATTTGTCCTCAAAACAATTTCCCCACTGGCCTGCAAATAAAAACTGAACTTGAACTATTTCTGCAAAAAGCATCACTTTGTGTGTGCAATCACACAAGCATAATTCACTGCAAAGCTACTCACTAATAGGAAACTGAAATATCAATACAAAATGATATTTTTAAATGTGAATTTTGAATTTATACATATGAGAATGTTAATGAAAAGACGTGACTGTGAAATGCAGTACATTTAGCCAGTCCTGGGACAATATGGTGTGGGAGTCATTCTTCCTTCATACAATTCTTCTTTTCAGGGCCTTCAAGTAAGTTGGTGTGAATTAACACTGCTCATTTGAAATCAATGGAAAAAAAAATGGAGCTATGCCAAATTACATCAGTGAGGGATCCAGCCTTTTGACTTCAAGTTATCCTCAGTTAACACTGGCGTAATCATAAAAAGGCGACATTTACTTCCCTGTCCAATGAAAATAGCCTGGGTATTGGCTACTTTCAGAGAGCTGCCTGAAAACATTACACAAACCATGAATTATTCACAGTATTAAACAAATAATTGTGACTAGTAAATAAATATTTGAAAGTAATGGCTGGTTCATACACCATTCACACATAGTGTAAGGGGGAGATATTCATCATATGAATTACCCATTAAGAATTACTGGCTCAGCTCTAGTTATAACTGATAAACAGTCATGTGGATAACAAGGCAAGTGTTTGGCACATCTCCTGCTTTCATTCCCAGCAATATGGCTTCCTTTTCAGCAGACACATAAGCTCAATTATTTATAGCCCTTCTTCCAGAGAAACTGACTGCCTTCCATGCACCTGAAAGGCAGGAGCTGGCGCACAGTTTCCCCTATCCCTACTTGTCTGGTTAAATTCCAGGTCAGGCAACAGCCCTCTGACAGAACCACATTCCTGCTGTAGTTTCAATTACCTAAATTATTCTTCACCTCCTGTCTTAAGCATGGGCATATTTTTGATGGCCTGAGCTGGGAAATGTGAATGCAAACTGCTACCAGATGTAGAGAGGAAGAATGATTTCATATCGGAGGCACTGGCCTCTGAGTCAAAATCTCAGAGCCTCTGCTGTGCCACAGGCTTTCTGTAAGCCACTTAGGCCCAAATCCCCAAAGGTATTTAGGCTTTTAACTCCTGCTCATTTCAGTGAGAGTTAAAAGCCTAAATACCTCCATGGATCTGGGCTTTAGCCTCTGTGGCTATGTCGCACAGCACAGGGGTACCCACAGTGCCAAGCGGGCACATCAGAGATGACTCCCAACACCCTGGCTCTGGGTGAGGAGCACCAGCCCTGGTGTTGGAGAGTGGAAAATAGTCTGACTGCACTCACCACAGCATTCCCAGGAGCTAGCCTGGGTCCCTCCACACAACACTCCATTCTGCTGGGTGGGAGCAGCCCACTTGCCCCAAAATCACACTGCAATTTGGGTCACAGCCTGACTCACTGGGATGCAGGAATCATCCCATAAGACTGGCGTGGTGCATGGGCATTCTGCTGGTGGGCAGCTCGTAAAGCACAGGAAGCCAACAGTTTTGTTCAGAAGTTTAGAACAGAAGTTCAACAGGTTCAGCTGAACTGTCCCACAAATTCCATTTTAGTTCAGCTTCCACTGGCCACGGAAAGGCAGCAAGGGGCTGTGCAACATGTTCCCAGATAAAATATCCAGCACTTTTCACTTCTAACAGCAGCACAATATCTGACTGTGTCTGCAAAGAGAATCAGAGCAAATGGTTAACAAACAGTTATGGTAGTTAAAAAAAGAAATGCTTTGCTGCTATTCCATTGTCAGTTTTGGCAAGCAGCACGGGGAAAGCGAAGCGCTGATAACATTGCTTTATTGTTCGTGTAGGTCCCAACCTTAACATGCTACATCTGTATCTTCTGTCTCAAGAAGTTGCTTTCTTTTCATCAAACACATTCCAGAAGTCAACAGTAAAAGCACTGACAAGAGACAGCAGATTGATCCATTAACTCTCACTCACTGCTAACAGTTCCTTGGCTGAAACCGGACCCTGCATTCCACTTGGGAAGATTTGGTAAGTTCAAAATGTAAACACACTCACAGGATTTGGTTACCGCTCTCATGCAGTGCAGCCCCTGCCTCAGCATAGCAGGAGGTGCTGGGAATCTCCACAGGTGCTGTACCTCTTATTTTATACATGCGTAATTAAGGAACAACCAGGACAGGCTAAACGAGTCCTGGGTGCCTCGTGTTGCTATTATACTACATTCTCAGTTAGTGCTAATCAATGTAGTTGCAGTGAAGGATATTACAGCACACAGCTCTTTCTAATATGTCTAACAATAATAATAATAATAAATAGTAATAATAATGAACTCTCCCTTCACCAGAAAAGATGTAATTAAATGAGCATGTATTTTCCCTTTGGAGACAGGCCCTTAAGCATCTTCCTTTTAGCAGCAGATAAAATGAAGTCTTGCCTGTCATGGCTTTGAATTTGGTTTGCAAAACCAGCCTTCATTTTAAGCAAGATTTATCCAAGAATGCTCCTTTGTTGAACTATTATTCTCCATCCATCCGAGCACGCAGGGTCTCTGCTCGCTGACCAGCACTGCAGTGCACTGTAAAGGCACGGCACAAAGGCCACTTCTCACGCATTTGCTCCCAAAGCTGCAAAGCCCAGCACGGGCTCTGCTCCGTGTGCGGCTCTCTGCCCCCCTCTACTGACTGCCACAGTCGGTCCCGGTCCAATTCCTGCACCCAGGGACTCAGCCCGACATGCTGTTACCCTTGGAGAGGTGACAATACACCTTCTGAGAGGTGGCAAGATGCTGGCTTATCCTGGGAAGAAGCTGATTTTTCCTATGCAGCAGCTGGACAAACAGGGTTTTGTCCAAGGAGGCCTCTGAGTTCAGCTTCTGCCTTGCTCACTGAACAGAACGAGGGTTTGTGCTGTGAAATTTGACATGGAGGTAGAACATCAGTCAGTATTTCAGCCAGTCCCTGAATACTGGGGCTCAAGATGGTGTCTGTGGTGTCCCATCAGGTTCTTGGGATGAATGACATTTTCCATTTCTTCAGCTGGAAAGTTACTGTTCTTCAAGACTTCGCATATTTTGATATGACAGTGGCACTTCCCAAAGACTTTTCAAAGAAACACACCTAACCAAAGAGCCACATTTCTGAAAAAGTGCTTTTGGTGCACATCTACCTATAACTGCCCTTCGCTCTTCATGCAGACATGGCACCACTTACAGTCCTGGAGCTCATGGGCAAAAGCAGCAGAGATTGGTATGGGGAAATGCCAGGAGGTGCTGCACTGACATCACTGGGATTTTTGCCACTGATTTCAGTAGAATCATGATTTCATGCAGGACTCTGCTGCCATTGGACTCAGGGTTTAATTACACAACTTCTTGCTAACTGGCTCTCTAGGTCTCTACAAGGCTGATTTCCCTCCAATCTCACTCTGGGGGTTAGTTCTGACTTGTTGCAGGGGCCTGTTTGAAAGCTTTGTGCTCCTTATACTTCCCTTCCTCCTCTGGTACTGCAGAGTCCCAGACACAGCTCCCCGTGCCAGCGTACCTGAGGATGCGTCATCCATGTTTACATCTTAACAGCTTCAGTTTTCTCTCCCTTGTTGTCTCAGGTTTCCAAGCCTTTTTTGCCTTTCCCCTGCTTTTCTCTCCTCCATCATTGAGTCTTAATATCCTTTTGTTACACAGACCTATAAACATATCATGATCTAGGGAAAACAACTTATTTTTTTATTATGGATCTGGATTGGCAATTTGGTCTGTTTCCAGATCATTTTGGCCTTTTGGCATGACCATTAAGAAGTCACTCTTCTGTCAGATCCAACTTGCCTGTGCAGAGAGCTGCCCTGCACATTCCAACTGCAAGTCCTTCAGGACTCACAGCAGTGAGAGCAATGGGACTTGAGATTTGGACAGCAATGGGAGCATCTCCGCAGTAGTTCAGGACAGAGAACTTCCAACACCTCAATTTGCAGCAGCCTTGCAGTCAAAGGCATCTCAGCAACACACTGCCCAGCTCCAGTCCTGCTCCTTTGGGTTCCTTAAGCAGTGGAGAACACCCTGTTCAGGCAGCAGCTGTTGAATATGCACATGGCATCCCAGGCAGGCTTGTCCAGCCTGCCCCAAACCCAGGGAAGATTAAAGCTGGTTGTTATTTGGCTATCTGCTCTGCTATCACACCTCCAGCTGCACTGTAGGGGCACAGGGGGTGAGCAGGGACTGTGCCCCTCTCTGTGCTGCACTCCCAGGAGCAGCACAAGGGGCCTGAGCAGCAGGGGCTGGAAGGCTGGACTGAGGGGTCCTGCCTGCCTGCAGCCTGGTTTGTCCTGCAGCAGCCGTGGGATTCACAGCAGCTCACACACACAGTGATAATTCAGTCTACCCCTTTCCTCCTTACACTCTGGAAAAGAAGGCAGACTTAGGACTGGAATAGCCTGGATTTATTTCAGCTGCTTTCTCAACAAGTGATCTGTTAAAGGGAGAAATGTATGAAGTTGTTGTTTGCACTATGTATTTTAAATCCTGGGATGAGCATGAGAGGAACTATCACGGAGATTTTAAGAAAATTAATTCCCATCTTTCTTATAGCAGTTCAGAGTTTACAACAATATTTTACTTCTCTTGGATCCTGCAGAGGATTTTTGGGATCCTGGAATCAGATGCTGAAAATCACTGCATTGCACTGCTACCTGATGTGAAGACAGATGCCACCAGCAGCAGCTGAGTTATGTATGAGCACAACTAATGTGAAATAAGAATAAATCTGGTAAGTCCCTAAGTCCAGAACTCTGCAAATTCACATCCTTGGATATAATTATGTACCTTTTCTGCACACAGAAGTGCAACAGTAACTAAGAGAAAGGAGAGAACAATTTGGACTCTTCAGTTTTAGAGGCTACACAGAGAGGGCCTCTGAAAGGTGGAGACTTTGAGGAAGTCTCAAGTTCCAGACAGAGAACTTAAAATCACAAACAGCTTCTCATTATCTTTCCCTAAATTTGCAAAAGCCAAGACAGGGCTACAGCTGACAGAAAACCAGATTTCCTAATGTCTGACCTGGTTGTTCAGAGGCATTTCAACATGAGAACTATGAAAAAAAATCCAATGAATCCCTGCTGACCTGCTGCATAACTGCTTGGTGTCACACATTCAAAATGGTCCAACAATGAGTGTGTTAGCAGGGTTGCCTCAAAAGCTTCAGTGTCTCACTTTGGCTAAGCAAGTTTAAGCTTGGATACTTATTTGAAAGTTGTTTGTATTCCTTAGTTGATGAGGCCAGGGTGAAAATTTTGTTGGAATAATCCTTCTCATGAGGTCTCCAATAATACCTGCATCCAGCTGGGCTAGAAAAACACTGGGAGCAACCTTTGAGAGACTTTCCTCATTCTGCCTTCCAGTTCCAGCTGAGACTCGGAAGAGCAATATTTTGTAAGCAGGACCAGCAGTGGGAGAAGGAAAAGTTTGCTAAGTCTTGGTAAACATATCCCTATGAGCCAGCTCTGAGTGCCTGCCTCTGCACATACCCAGAGTCCAGGGAACCACAAACAAGTGTAACTGGCTGTACAAATCATATATTCTCTTGGTAGAAAAATACAGCTGCCTATGTGCCTGAGCCTCTGCACTTAAGTAATTGAGGAAAATAAGTCACTTTTAATTTCAAAAAGCTCTCAGCTGTGTCCTTAGTAATTAAGATAGCATGGATGCAATAAATCAGTACATGTGCCAACCCACAGAGGTCAAATATAATCAGACAGCAAATTATAGTAAACATTTATGAATCCCTTGTATACGGCACATGACCCCACCCACTCGCTCTGGCACAGAGGTTTGCTGTTGATTGCACTGGTCCTTCTGGCATTTCATGTCCTCAGTGCAAGTCACACCAAGTAGCCACCCTGAAATATTGTACTAGAACATGATCAGACTCATTTTAATCATTGTGTGTATTTTAAATGATGACTAACACACCGAGAGGATGAGAGAAACCAAAATGGTCAGGAAGCTTTTTTTAAAAGAGGAACAAGGAACATGTAAATTGGGGATTCTATTTAAGCAACAAGAAACTCCGTGCATCCTTCTGCAGGGGAAGGTTGGGCTTGTGGCTGAAGCACAGAGCCAGGCTGTGAGACCCTGCTGACCAGAGCAATTCTCCAGGACAGCACAGCAAACCCACAGCAGGGTCCCTGGGACACCAGAGCTGCTCAGCTCCCTGTCTGTGCAACAGGGCTGGTTGTGCTCCCACCCTTTATCTGTCTTACCCATCCACACCAAAAAACACTTCATTGAAAGGGACTGCCTTTAATTAGGTGTCTGTGTGTGCTTAGCACAATAAGGTGCCAATTTTAGCTGAGGTCCCTGAGTGCTCCTACCTGGCAAATGAAAGAGGCATTTACTGCAGGGTTAATGACCAGCTGAGATTACCTGATCTTATTATTTCATTTGTACTGCTGTCACACCTAGGAGCAGCAGCCACAGACCTGAACCTGTTCTGTGTTTGCATTTAATGCATACAGCACATAATGACAGTGCCTCTCCCAAACAGCTTAAAATTCAGTTTTACTTTCCCTTCCCCCACTGCCAACCTGCACGGAGTTTGTTCAGGGAATTCTTTTCAGATATATCTGCCTTTGTGACAGCTTCAAGCATCTCTTTATGCCTGTTCTGATTAGATCTGGATAACACCTGACAAGTGCAGATGAGACACTGATCACAACTAGAAGGAAAGCGAGGAAAATTTTCTACCAAAAGGTTTAAAGAAACAAAAACATTTCCTGTGTTTTCAAATGCAGTAATGTCCTGCTGATAATTATTTTTTTATAAAAGGAAAAAGTAAAATCCAAATAAGAAAGACCAAAGAAATAATTCGATGTTTTGTTTTAGACATGCAATTAATTGCAGAGATTTTATCAGGGGTTAACTTGAGAAAAAGCACTCCTACTGTATTTTCCTCCAGAAAAATTTGCAAACATACCAAAATGTCAGGGACTCTTATGCACAAGCACAGAGGGTTTGGGGTATGAAATCCACCCCTAACTGTAATCTTGACTTCAGCCTACAGACCTTGAAGCTTCTCCTGCATTTGCACTATCAGGGGAAGCCTTGTACAAGACACTGCATGCTGCATTAAAGGATACTTTGGGTGCTGAAGTGGAGCTTCTGGTAGGGATGAAAGAGATGGAGATGTGAGATCTCCCATGTTATGAGCCATTTCCTTTCCCTGATCCTTGGGAGAGACTTACTTTCTCCTAGTAAAAAACTTTTCAAAGGAGGTTCCTTACCAGCTGCAGATGAAAGGACAGGAGCTGGCAGGAATATCTCGTCAGCATCAGTGCCTGTTTTATACTTTGCACACACCTGGAGAGTCCTGGAATACAAGAGAAACCACCTCTACATCTTTGGTTACCAGAGGAGTTCCCAGAGCAAGTCTGGGACTCTTCAAAAACTGGCATTTTACCAAGAAGCCACGGACAACAGGAATAAAGTACTTTCTCCTTTGCCTTCTTCAAGCTGGAAAAGACCCTGCAGCTTCATTTGGTTTGTGTGTGCAGAGGTGCACAATGGAGACAGCAAGGACTGAAGAGGAGACTCATCCCAGCACTATTCAGGTTTTCATAACTATCAAACAATGATAATTTCTGAAAAGGAAATTCCTTTTATTTAAATAGCCAGCAACAAAAAGAGAAAATAATGACGTGGCCTTCCATTCCACCCTGCATTAGTACCTCCCTACTATAAAAACTGCCTTTCATGCAGAACACCTTCTGGAATATCTAAGTGGATAAAAGCTGGGAAAAAGACCCTGTGAGGAAAGCAAAAATCCCTTTAAGAAGGGACATTATACCTTTATACAGTGCCTATTATACCACAGGGTGTTCTCTCCTATGGATGTCACCACATGATATTCCTCACCCAGTGCCCACCAAAACCCAAATTCCAAGAGTTTGGAATATTACATGAGAGCAGGACTAACCAGACATCCTTTTGGAAATGTCATCACATGCCATGTGAACCTAAGAATGATAATGAATTGTCAGCCCCATAACCTGGAAATGTCTGGATCAAGTGTCTTTGAAATTATCCCATACGCTTGTCTTTAAAATTTTCAGGGAGTTGTGCTCAAGTTTGGGAGTTAAATTTGATAGGCCGGGAGGCAGAAAGCTCTCTGCCAATTTTATTTTTAAGACCTTCTACAAAGACTGGTATGTGTGACCAGTATTCAATAACAATTATATATCACTATATAATATCAGGAGCATGATCAGAGCTGCTGTTAGGAAAAAACCCAAAACAGTCAAATGCAGATAATGAAGTATAGAAACATGAACAATTCCCAGTCAAATAAACCCCCCACAAGGTGTTACTTGCAAATCTCATAATTTTCAACCAGAAGTGTGATTTGAGAAGCTTGACTCATGGCTTCTTAATGCCTTGGGTTAGCAAGACTAGCTGGCAGTGCTAGTGGCTGACATGAGCTGTACTTCACACTGTAAAGTCAACCAAGTGTCTAGCTGGCAATTAGCCAGGAATCCTAAAATTAACAGCCCATCAGAAACATGTTATTGTGTGCATGGACAGCCCCTCTGAACCCAGGGCTGAGAACAAGGCAGAGGACCAGTGTCCATCACATGTTTCCCCATGGGCCAGCTGGCTCCAGCAGAGTGGAGAGCAGCATTTCAGTGAGCAAACAGGTTAGAAATGGGTCCTGCCACACTACAGCTCCCTCCTGCAAAGAGCTGCATTTAGGATTAGTGAAATGTTCTCAGCTGGCCTGAGAAATGAACCCCAAGCCTGCAGATGTTGCTGCTATGAACACATTGTAATGCACTGGCAATTTCAGCCCCACACTGAGGAGGGTTTGGTGTCAGCAGGATGATGTGGGAGAGCAGCAGCAATGTGGGCCACGGTTACATGGAGGGAAGTAAGTCCAGAGCTCGTCATGTATTTCCAATGATTGCAGGGGACTTCTGCAGGATCAGACAGTTTCTTCCAGCGCTGCTGATTAGAACTGGGCAAGACTTCTGTTGGAGGAATTTGGCATCTTCAACCAACACAATTCAACTGTCAGCAAAATTCAGGAGTTTTCATTTCAGTTTCAATGAAAATCCCAAACTAAACACTGTGATTGTGGATCAAAAAGTATCTTTGAATTAAAAAAGAAACACTATTTCAGATGTTGAAATTCCCCTTTATACTAGTTCTTGCTTTTGATTCTTATTGCAACCTCCCCACAAAAGAAATTTGGATAAAACATACATCAAAAATAGTAGAGGAAGGGATTTTTGAATAGTGTTTTTCTGCATGGAAAAGGCATCTCTAAGGCAGTCCTGTTAATACATGTGGAGACAAAGGAGCATTAGTAACATTGCTAACATTTAGGAGACATGGATATCATTCATCTCAGGATCTTGGAGAACACACTTTTTCATTCAGAGATTTTCAGATGTGGGACAGCAATCTTTGGAATATATCCATAAAAAAGAGATGAAAATTAAAGAAGTACTGGAAAAATAATAATGAATCAAAATCCATTGGACTTCAGTCTGGAGCTCAGATCAAATATTCTTGTCTTAGGAAGAGGAAAGGCATTACAGCCTGGCCAACTATTATTTGGAAATAGAATTGTAATTGTGTATTGAGTTCTTATCTTCAGATGAGGTAATCCACAGCATGCTGATGAACGTTTATCAACTGGGCTGGTTAAGCCCCAGGGAATGACAAAGGAGAGAAAGAATGGGAAGGAGACACATTGGCTATGAAACACTCCTTGCTAGAACAAGAAACAATAGGGTGCTGCAACTGAAAAAGGAAGAGAGCCACTTCCTGGGACAAGATGCCTTGCTGAGGTACATCACCACCGAGATAAGGGTGTTCTCAGTGACAGGCTGGGGCACTGCAACCGCAGCAGCTCCTGCAGTGACACTCAAGGTCTTCCTCAGGGCTATGTTTAAGGTTTCTAAGGTCAAGTGACTCTTGCTTTAGATCTGCAAAGTATTTGTTTCTCAGGTAAAACTGTTTAAAACAATTTCTTGTAGGAAGCAAGTTCTAGGCAACTCTTGAATACCACAGACCTGAAAATCTTTTAAAAGAGACACCCAACCCAGCACACTGCTTCAGACCTCTCCAGGGGTGTTCCTATAACAAATAAATTATTTTCCAGCTTAAGCAAAGCTTCACACTTCAACATTTTAGTTCTTATTTTCTGGCTACTCCTAACTGACTCATTATACTCTCCACAGTAAACAACAAATTTGTTTCAGATCTGCCACTGGACTCAAGCTCTCCATAGGAAGGGAGCTCAAATTCCAAGCTCAGAGAAAGAATAAACACTATTCCCACTCAAGCATGCTCAAAAGGGACTTGGGGTGGAAAGACCATAAAGGAGAACTATAGAGGGATGTTAGAAGCAAGGCAAGAAGAGTTTTGTACTCAAAGCATTTCTTTTTCCAAAAAAGCTTTGGCCAGTGCTGGTTAGATCTTACAAGAAGCATCACAGAGCAGAACAAGAACTGACAGCATACATACTGCTGGTACTGCTGCCCATCCTTTTTCATAAGGGATTTTGCACTCTACACCCACCCCAAATTTGAAAATCCTTGCTTTAATCCTTAACAGAATTTCTATCCAGTTTCTGTAACTTCTTTGCAGCCTTTCACTCATGCAAGTAAGCACCAGGGTTGTGGTATAAAAATAATTTCCAAGGAGGAATATGGACATCACATGAACTAATAAAACAGACACAGGTGTGGAGGAGCCCCCACAGCTTCCCCTCCCATATTGGAACAAGGCTCTTCCCTGCTGGCATCACACTGGGTGCAAAGCAGGCACAGTCCCATTAAACCTTCCATGAGGAGAGGCAAACCCTCAGCCAACCTCCTGCAGCAAATCCTGCCCCTAAGCAGAGGTGAGGCTTGCTGAAAACTCACTTGCTGAAGTAACATGAACTTAAATTCTTTGGTGCCTGACCCAAGAGGGTTTAAAGGGTCTGAAATTTTATAATCCAGCTGTCCTGTATTGGGCATCCAGACCCAAGACCTGCAACCAGTGACAATCTTATCCAGAAATCAGCTCCCTCATCCTCTGAGCTGCATCCAAAGCAGCCTGAGCACCAGGCCAAGGGAGGGGATTCTGCCCCTCTGCTCTGATGAGAGCCCACCTGCAGTGCTGCATCCAGCTCTGGAGCCCTCAGCACAGGAAGGACATGGAGCTGCTGGAGCCAGCCCAGAGCAGGCCACCAAGATGATTAGAGATGGAGCATCTCTCCTATCAGGAAAAGCTGAGAGAAGTGGGTTTGTCCCACCTGGAAAAGAGAAGGCTTAGGGGCAACCTAATTGTGGCCTTCCAGTACCTGAAGGGAGCCTACAAGAAGCATGGAGACAGACTTCTTACAAGGACCTGGAGTGACAAGACAAGGGTGAATGGCTTACAGATGGAAGAGGGTAGGTCCAGATTAGATATTAGGGAGAAATGTTTCCCTGTGAGGGTGATGAGGTCTGGCCCAAGCTGACCAGAGAAGCTGTGGATGCCCCATCCCTGAAAGAGTTCAAGGCCAGGCTGGATGGAGCTCTGAGCAAACTGGGACAGCAGAAGGGGGTGGACCTAGATGATCTTTGAGGTCCCTTGCAATCCAAGCCATTCTATGTTTCCACAATTTCCTGCCCTATTTTTTTGTCAAACAGCAGGCTACAAAACCAACACAGCCTCTGCCAGCTGGGTGAGTAACCCCACAGAAATGTGTACACAAAGTTCTCCCAAATCCCATACATCACAACAAATAATTGATGACCCTGGTGACATTTATGACTCTTTGTCAATCTGACAGCTCTTTCACTGACTTAACAAGCAGGAAAATAAAGAGTAATTTAGCAGAACTTGTGCTTCTTGTTCATGCAGATCACTGCTGTGACAGTCACCCAGGCACAGACAAACCCTGGCACACGAGCAGGATAGACAGTAGTGACAAAGGGAGCGACACTGGCACTCCCAGAACTTGCTGAATACCACCATCTACTGGCATAAACTGTGGAGGAAGGGAATGAAGGGAGCAGGGACAAGCAGGGAAACAAGGAGGGGAAAGCCAAAGAGACTGAAGAAAAATAATGGTATGAGGAAGACAAAACCAAAGTCACCTAGCATAAAACAAAAAGCCATTTAGATGAGTAACAAAGGAGCAAGAGACAACAAGGAAAAGGAAAAAAAATATGGTGGAGGCTGTTTTCCTGACAAATTGTCCCCCACACCATGCAGCTGGCTCTGAGTGCTGGGCAGGTCCTGTGTTCACAGCACTGGGGCCCAGCTGCTGGGAACGGCACAGCTCCTCTGCAGCAGCTACAGGCAGGTCAGCCCATCCCAGGCAGGCTGCCACAGCCCTCAGACCACTCTGGCTGGTCCTGTGCACCACAGGCCATTGCATCTCAAAACACTTCTTTATTTTATCCCAGCATTTTCTGTGTGCTTCTGCTACCTAAAAGGGCACATCTGGCCTTGGGTGAATGCAACCAAGAGATCTCTGGAGCTGCTTGGAATGGGTGGTCACCTTCTTCTCATCCACACCAGTACCCCTGCAGGAGCCTTTGGCCTAAGGACTCCAAGTGCTCAGGCCTGGCCTCCTGCCTTGGGCTGCTCCTGGGCCTGGCAGATCTGTGCCTGACAGACCCCAGCCTCTGAGGTCTCTTTGCTGCAGAGCTTCTGAACAGGCAACAGTGCTCACCCCACTACTGATGGAAGCTCAGCTGGAGTTTGTCTCCAAGGTAGGGAAGGCTCCATAGGTCATTACCATAGTGCTCAGGTCATCCACCCACTTGGAGCTGCAAGGCTGCTATCACACTGATTGCTGTATGTACACCTTCCAGGAGTGACTTTGCAGTCATCTACTCACCCAGAGCCATAATTAGAAGCAGGAATGTACTATTGCAAAAGACATTTAATATTCATTTGAATAATTAACATTCATTTGCTTCAGCCCTGTGCCAGCCCCCTTTTTGTATTTGCTTTCAACAAATATTTTACCCAATTAATTTCCTGGCAGGAATATTGGTAGAAATGTATGTTTTAAATCAGTACTGAGGAATGAAGCTCAGTGCTCACAATTGTGCATATTCTCAACAGAAACCCAACATTAAATCTGTGCTGATCCAATCCCATGCACCGGGCTGTCCCTGCCTGTGCAAAATTCCCTGTCTGATCCTGGACAACTCCAGCAACCTCTCCAGTGGCCTCTGCTCCTGGAGCAGCACAGCCAAGCACAAGAGTTCAGAGCTGCCAGCACAGCCAAACCCTCCCATGGTGACTGCACAGAGGTTCTTACCAGAGCCAACATGGACACAGCTACAGCTGCCTAGCACAGGGCAAGGCTACAGACCTGTGCTCTTAATGGGGCTGGACAATTCCTGTTAAAATAACAGTGATGGCTCTCAAATTGCTCTGGTTTATCAGGTTTAATGTCAATTATCTACTCAGGTTTAAAAAATCCAAATTAAGGACACATCTGCATTTTTTTTCTATGGAAATACATATCAGCCCTATTTTTGTTCAGGTGACAAAAAACCACAGGTAAGCCTTTACCTTTTCTTTTTGTCCCTAATTATGCCACAATTTATTTCCCTTCTAGACCACAAGCAACTCTGAGAATCTACTCCTTCTCCTTAAAAAGACCCTAAAGTATAAATCCCAAATTAAAAGAATCAGTGTCTCAAGTCCCTGTGTTACAGCTCCCTTTGCAAGGAAAGGGCTCAGCCACACAATCAGGGATTTCATCAGTTCTCTCTGCAAATGCTGGGGTTTTCCTCCAGATGGGAAAGGCTGGAATATCAAGGAAATTACATTCCACTTAAACTTTCTGCTGTTGTGACACTTCCCTCTACCTTTCTGTTTGTTTTACCTTTCCTTGTTCAGCCTAGCAGCATATCCTTTCTTCTTTTCCCACATTTGCCTATTCCTTTTTCCCTACGTTCCCCTTCAGTAATTTCCACCTCTTTGTAAAGTCAGCCTGCATCATGCTCATAACAATGCAAGAAGAGAGGGAAGAACATTACTTGCAGGGATGTGTCAGATCTCACCAGAACCTGTGGCCCAATATGCTCTGGCTTTTCCTTCTCCTCCACCAAATGCCACAACAGAACACAACCTTCAGCCTGTGCCATCACACCCTCTGTGTATTGTCACTACTCCTGGCAGCCAACTTTCTGTCCTTTGCCTCATCATTCTCTCAGGTTTTCGCACCTCACTCAGACTCCTCCCCTCTCCTCCTTATTTCTCTTTATTCACTCCAGGCTTTGAGCCAAATGCCTCAGGTCTGATAGAAAAAAAAAAAAACAGAGAGAGGGGAAAAAAGAGGGAATAAAACTCCCCAACTCCAAAGGTCTGCATAGGATTAAACCCCATTTGCCCCAGATAGCTTGGAGACAAGAGTAAAAGAGAATTCAGACACAGAAGGACGAGATAGTCAGACTTTCCAAGTAACACCAGAAAACATACTTGGCTAATTTCATTCACTTGATACCAATGCAAATTACTGGTGGTGGGGATCAAGGCTGGGATTTTCAAAAGGGTTAAAGCTCATGTTTTTTAAAAGC
This sequence comes from Passer montanus, assembly GCF_014805655.1. Taxonomy (NCBI): domain Eukaryota; kingdom Metazoa; phylum Chordata; class Aves; order Passeriformes; family Passeridae; genus Passer; species Passer montanus. The sequence goes on along the minus strand of NW_024368485.1, from coordinate 7,181,241 downwards.
TCTTTACTCACTTAGGAGTCAAAGTCCCATTTTCAAGAGGAAGTTAAGAGCAAAAACCCCCTTCTGGAGTCAGTCCTAATTCTACTAGTCAGACAGGCATTCCCAGATCCTGGCTTTGCCAGCCCCTGGTTTTCACTGGCAAAGTCCCCAGGATCTCTCTCGATGTGGGCAGGCACAGGCTATGCCTTGGCAGGGTGATCCCCCACTGGGTGACACAAGGGACACAGAGCAGGCTCCCCAGATCCTGTGCTTAGAGCTGCCCTCCATGACAGAGGTACTGATCCCTTGAACCCTCATCCCAGCTCCAGCATCAGCTGAACGTGGAGCAGGATGAGGGCACTGCCATGGCCAGAGGTAAACACCTCCCTGGCTCTGCCCATGAAGGTGGTGTGGGAAAGCCCTGTCCTTCCCTCTCCCCACGCATGTGCTGGCCTGGGCATGCCCAAGAGAACTCCAGAACCCTGTATGTGCTCTTCCATAAATGCCAACGTCTCCCTCACCAAAATCAGTGGCACTTACTCTCTACCAAGTCATTCAGGGTACAAATTTCAGTGATATCTTAGGGCCAGAAGTTTACAGATATTGACTTCTCCCAACTGCACTCACATAAAATGTTCTTCAGTGAATTAGGAACATGGGCTATCCATTTTCATTTGAATTTGCACCTTGGAGCTCTAGAGCTGCTTATTAAAAATCCCAGTCCTGTAAACTCAGCCAGCAATGAGCACCAAAAAACTGGCTTGAAACAGTTCCCCATCCCCACTGGAGGACACATTCTTGCATGCACCCCAGGCCCTGGCTGGTACAGCAATGGAATGCCCAGATGTTCAAACACGCCAAGCACACCCAACCGTTCTTCACCACCCAGTATTCTCACCAGGGAGGGCACAACTCAGCACTGCTTTTCTGAAGTGAGCTTGGTGTTGAGATCTTTTGAAAGCCAGGCCCTACTATTTACTACTGCTCTGAACAGCTCCAGTCTTTTAATATTTGCTGGCAGAAATGGTACCTTTGTCTCCAAGGCAGCCTCATCTTCCTTTCCAGACATAATTTCTGACTTCAGTAGCAATAAAGGTAGATTAACCAGCTATTTTGAAAATCCCACCACCTATACCATGTCACAGCAGTTCAACACCAATTAAATTTTGGATCTTGTATCTTTTCAACAAACTGGCAGTTAATGATCTATAGGCAAAGACTGTTTGACAAGCATAGCTGAAATGTAAAGCCATATGTGAAAATCACCATCTTTTCACACACAACTTGTGAAGAGAAAGAGGAAAATATGAATCAAATTAGCTATCATTATAAATAGTGGTCTGGAAATGAATCGCAGATGTTTTGATGGAGAATGGGTTTTTTCGTAACACAATTCTTCTGAAAAGTGCCCATTCTGCATGAAAAGGATCCTTTTTTTCCCTGAAGAAACTGATTGCTCAAAATATTTAAGTATTCCAGCCATGCACAAAGACATTTTTGCATGCCTTTGCAATGTTCCATGGGAGCTGGATTTTGTTCTTTGGTGTTCATCTAAGCCAAACTCCTTAAGTGAATTACATTTCAAATGTCATATATCTATCATCTTTAAGGGAGGAGACCACAGAGGATCAGTCCAAATAGAAGCCAGGTTTAAAGGAGCTTAAAGAAAGAAGTCTAAATCCAGGTCCTATGGCAGCTTTTCCAAACAGAAATATTCTGGTGTTTCACCTTACATTTTCTGGTTATTAATCTTTTCTTTTTCCTTTACTTCACTATGGGTACAGTTCCTTTCCTCACGCCATGTTTATGCTAGACATGCATCAGTAACAGCCATGTGATAAGCAGAAGTGGATAAAGGTCACTGTATCATGTACCTTGGCCAGCAGCACTTGGAGTCATGTCCATCTCTGGGGCATAACTAAACGCAAACTAAAAGAAAAAATGCCTGAAGTTTAATTGAACATGTACTCAGTGTGACCATCTAGTTAAGAAACAGTAATTAGTATTTGTGGGGGATGTTGGCAACATGAAATTAAGAGAACAAGGTGATACTCTTCACAGGATTGGGCAGAAGGAATTATTAGCTAGTGGAATATGAAGGTGCTGTAAGAAGGGCAGGAAACTCAATTGTACCATAAAACCTTTGACAGTGAATGCTTACAGATTGCAGTTCCCAGGCATGACAGTGGAAAGTGTGGGGGTTTTCAGTACAAAAACACTGCGATGACTGAGCTGGGAAAGCTCCACAAGATAAATGACCAGACTGGGCCAGTGCATTTGCATGTCTCATTTTGGGAGGACGCACAGAAGGACGCTGAACCTCAGGCAACAGTAAAATCAACAGCAAAGCACAGGCTTGTCCAGATTCCCTTGCTGACCTGTGGAAGAAGATGCTTGCTCTCCTCTGATGCACTGTGTGGACTACAGCATTAAAAATCCTGATCCCTTCAGAAGAAGAACACTGTCTGTGCAGCCTGTCCAAAGGGAGAGCCAGAACAGTGCATTATGTGGCATGATTCCTTCCAAAGATTTTTTAATCAAGTAAAACGGAAAAGTGGTAAAGCCCAGAATAGAGCTCGGCTTAATATGTTTTAATAAGAAACAAAGAAGGCCCTGTTTTGCACTGTATTGTTCAGGCTTGCCCTTAGGCTCATGTGGAAAAATGTTTACTAAATAACTCAAATGCTTAGCAGTGAGATGCATTTTATTTCAAACTGAATTTTCTGCAAGCGTACACACGCCAAAAGGGAAGCAAAAGGTCATCAAACGATTGCAGGTACCAATCTGTCAGTGCTGTTCTGCAGGCACAAACCCCTCCACTGCACCATGAATGAGCCACAGAAAAACCCAAGCCTACCTGATTCCTTTCTCCAAAAAAAACCAAACGTAAACAAAGAAAAAGAAAATTATATTAACAAAAAAAAACTACACAAAACAACAAAACAAACACAAAACCAGAAAAAAAATCAGAACAAAACCCCAACAAACAAACAAAAAACCCCAACAACAACAACACCAACACCCAACAAAAACCAAACCTGAAAGGAAAAAAGCATGCCAGCAGCCATGCATTGGATGATTGTGTTTTTAACAGTAGGGCCATGATCCAAGCTCAGTCCTCATTCTGCCAGGTGAGTAAAGGCATTTGAGAAGTGCCTGACCAGAAGAACAAGATGAAGAATAGCTCCCTCTGGCCCAGATTAATTTTCTTTATATACTTCAAGCAACACCTTCAGCACACTCAGCCGTTAAGCCAGTCCCAAAACCAAATGAAAAATAGGACTCAAATGCCCTCCCATCTCCTCCTCCCTTCTCAACAAATCAATTGTAATGTTTGTAGCTGGCATAACTGAGTATTCTTTTTAAAAATATTTTAAAAGCCCCAACATCCAAACCAATTCATTATTCCAAAAGATTTTAACTTCAAGTAAATGTCTCATTCTTTTGAAAAAACACCTCTCAAAAAAAAAAAGTCTGATCTCCTTTGCATAGGACTCTACATCTTGCCAATCAGACTGAAATACCTGCATCTCTAAGTCAATTCAAAAAATAAAAGAAAGGTGCCTTTTTAAACATTGTTCTTGCATATCAGATCCCCCACCATAACGACATGGTTGGAGTTTGAACGTAATGCCAGGTGGATCTCAGGCAGGGCTGAAAGCACCTCTAAGGTAAAACACGTACCTGCCAACAGCACCATTTCCAACTGAAGTCTAGGGCCTTTTTAAGTTATCTGCTGCCTTAGTCATCTCCTGCTTGCACTTTCCCATTTTCCTACCAGCCACAGTGAAATCTCAAAGGCTGTATTAAAAAAGGTGGCACACTCAACCTTTGAACCACATGTTGCTGAACAACTCGCTGCTGTTTTAAGTAGATTGATCAAACATACTATTTCCTGAGATAAACACAGCATGCTGAAGTGACATCTTTCAAAATCTTCTGTTGTTTGGAATAATCACTTTCTGAAAAGAAAGCAGTGATCCAAATCCCTGCTAGTAATGAGCAGGAATGCTGCCGGAGTATTATCAGTGATCCTGCAGTTACCATCCTAAGATGTCTGTAACTACTGCCAAAAACAACACCACTTACCCATTCACAGAATATTCCCAACAACTGCAAGTTTGTTCCTGACTTCAATATCCCTTTTAGTCTGAAAAGAAATTACCACACTGATTTATTCTATAGATCTAGTGCTTCCTGTGGGTAATCAAAGTCTTCATAAGCATCTGCAGCTTCAATTGCTTAATTTCTACTGCTCTGGAGAACACACGTGTGTAAAGGAGCCAGCTGGATTCTGCTGGTTGTTTGTGCATCCTCACCCAGAATCATTCCCATCAGTTACAGCTAAAATGATTTATACCATGGTGGGCCCTAGGGGGACTAGGCAGGACCAGGGCACTGTACCCCTCCCTGCAGAGCTCAGTCTGTGTGCACAAGGAGCAGCAGATGCAGCAAGGCAAGGCACTCATGAAACATCTGGCAGCAGCAAGCCCAGAGCAAAGATCTTCTCGCCAGGGAGTTCTGTGAGTTTTGTCAGCTTCAAACTCTTCCCCAGGATAACGTGGGTGGCAAGTTGAAAGGCACTGCTCTAGATCCGAGGATTTTCCTTTTGTGGAAATCATTGCTAACCACGCTGACTCTCGGGGAATACTGCAGGAGAACACCCAAAGCCAGATGAGTGGCAGAGCGAGGACATCCAGCCGACCAGCAGCTCCTGTGGGACTCCCCCTGCTAGCTGGGGCCAGACAACCTGAGGGCTCAGCCCTTTGCAAGATGCAAAGCAGAAGGACTCATTTTGCATATGTGATTAGTACAGCCAGGACACTCTTGCACAATAAAGCTGCCCTCATTCATGTGGACTAGATTCAAAGAAAAATGTCAGCAAGAGCCGCTCCATTTCTTCAGTGGATTTGAATGAAAAGAACAATTTAGAAAGATCAGTTGCTTTTCTCCAGTCACAAGACCACATAATGTCTTTTAAGGCCACTTCCCTTAATTCTGTTTAAAGGCTGCTACCTTTCCTGAGCTGTGCACTCAGCAGCTTTTCTGTATGTGAAACTCTCCCTAAATCAAATGGGAAGGCATTTGCATATGAGCTCCCGGGAGGCAGCATTTGTCATCCTCATTTTCTGTCTCTTGACATGAAGAAAAATGGATTTATCAGCAAACTAGAGAAAACAGCCTTTTGCATATTTTTGTACAAAACAATTCAAATAGTGAGGAAAGGGGAGGAGCTTTTTCACAACCCAGAGGCAGAATTAATGTCCCAGGGACACAATGACATCTGAGGGAGACCATCAGCTGCTCAGTGTTTAATATGGGACTCTGGTAGCTGCTTATGATTTCTAATGCTCAGGCTTACAATCAAAGACATCACTGATCTCGAACAGTAAAAACCCCTCTGTTTTTCATTTAAGTGTCTATGGAATGTTTTTCCCACCTATTGACTTGCTGAAATTAGATGGACTTTTCTCAAATATGAGATACCTCCAGGAGCACAGACTCAAGCTGAAGACAGGAGTTTAGGATACATCCTCACTACCTCTGGAGAGCAGGACCTGAGCCAGTTGGGTCTAGACATGAGCAGCCACAGTACAAAGCAAGTGTATCCTAATGATCCTAGGTCACCACACAGCTCTCACCCAGGGAGTCTCTGGGGAATTGGCCTTTCTTTGAGCTGTAAAAAGACAGAGAAGGACAAGCCAGGCTGGAATGACTTAGCTTCCACCCAAAGTGTGACTATCCCAAATCAACCCAAAGCCCATATTCTAATCTTGCTCCCAGCTCTGCTGCTGTCATCTGTGTTGATGAAAGTGCCAAGCTCAGTGCAGGGTTTTGCATGGGACACAGAAAATATAAAATACAAGTACTAAATGCCCAACCTGACTGTGTGCTGAAGGCACAAGCTGTAGATCAAAGGTGCCATGATAAAAGAGAGTTTGAACATTGCAGAGCTTGCAAAGTGACACTTGAGTTTTTCAGAAAGTTGAATCTCACAAAAGCCTATCAGCTTCCCAACAGCAACATTGCTGAGAACGCAGCTGAAAATGGATGTCCTACAAGCAATGTAGGATCTCCACAAAAAGGAAGCTCCAACGAGCTTCTCAGATCTCTCTTCAACTTCTAATCAACTATAAAGAACAACAAAATTACAGAAGCAGGAAACCATGCTTCCTACTCTTTCATGGCAATCCTTTGAAACTCCTCCACTAAAGCAAAGATTTAAATACTTTCCTAGTCATAAAATAATCTTGCTTGTTTTCATCAGTGTGCCAGTTTCAGACACTTGGAAAATTCTCCTCTCACCTCAAGCAAATAATACCCACATGCAGCTACTGAGTTTCATTAGCTTTTGTTTGCCACAGGAAGCCCTCCTAGCACTGCCCAGATGGGTAGAAAAGGAAGGGCACCTCAGGACAGCCGAGGCAATGAGTGAAACAGGAGTTGGGACATGCAAATGTTGGGTTTGATTCTGTCTCAGGGTACCTGAGTAATCCTGAACAGGTCACGGAGAACCTTGCTCTGCCTTAACTCTCCAGTTACAAAATGCAGTGGTAATTCCCTGCCTCAGAGGAGTACCACGGTGCTGCAATCATGAAGGCCCAGCTACTGTGGTGCTGCAGCACTCATAAATATTTAAAGAGAATGAAATCAGAAGGGACCAAAAGACAGGGGGTTTTAAACCACTTCAAATTTACTTTTTCCACTATGAATACAAGTATGGAATTGGTAAAACCAAGTAATCTGATCTTACTGCAGTGATGCCACAAGAGGCAATGTTAATCATAACGTTAAGGCAGCATAGTGTAGAAATGTGTTTCTTTTTGGCACTGTCTGTTCTACTGGTTGTCACACAGCCCCAGGACTTGAATGAGTCAAGATATGGGAAAAAAACCCATCATCATGGCAACACTCAGTTTGCCTGCTACTTTCATGAACTCTTCATCTAAGCCCCAGGTTTTCCAGCTCTCCAAGATGTGGAAATAACATGTTTGCAGATGCTTCCTCTTTGCTCACACTGAAGTTGGAACTTGGCACCTGGTGGCACATTAGAGGTCCAGAAAGGTCTGAAATGAAGCCTGATACTCACAGGTACCAGCACTGACTACATGGCACACCTTGTCCTATAGTGGAGCCTGGAGAGGTCCACACCTTCCATTCCTCACACTGAAAGTAGCAGCAAAGCCTGTCTCCAACATGATCCAGATGTTTTGGAAAGGCAACTGCAGGTGTGGACAGTTACCTTGTATCACATCCTCAGGTGATGTGAACTAATGCTGAACTTCCAGAAGATTACAGCCCTGAGCTCTTGAAAGATGGCAGTGCTCAATAATGTGATACACAAGACTTCCCACAGTTAAACTGAGATGTAACAGCAACACTGCACGTGTGTTTTTAAGGACATTAAAATATTCCACAACTTAAGGAGCCATATTCTGATGATTCCAGCTTCTGCATTTCCCTTGCAGACTGGCTCTTCCAAGCAAAATCTCTTTAGGAGTGCTCAGACAACTCCAGGAAGAGAAAATTGATTAGCCTGATGTTCTACAAGGTGCCTTTGTGGCAGTGCAGCATGGCAAGATCCTGCCACTTCAGCAGCAGGTACTCAGTACTCACATAGGTCTGCTCAGCAGTTACTAAATACACATTATTTTGCAGAAAGCATAAAACCAACAAACATAATGGATGTGGGGGTGAGACATGCCGTGACTGCTTTTCCACCCAATGCCACATGTGCAGAGCTTTTCTTTTGGCAGTACAATACCCAGTGGTGCAGGCCCACAGAGACCCAAAGTTTATTGTCTGCCAGATGGGCTGTGAAATGTATACTGTTCATAATGGGATTATGCAACTTGTGCATTGTTTGAAAAATAATCTGAGCATTATCCTTTCTACCCTTTTAATGGGTTTCCCTTTTATACAAATTAGGAAATCCAATTTTTCTTCTTAAATACTCACTGTAGATATCTGCTTTCAGCTTTACAAATGACATCTTATTCAGGCACATACTTCAACAGTATTAAGGAAAACCACGATTTTTTTTTCTTTGGGCATAAATGAAAGTACAAAGAACATATTATTGTATGGAACTATACATATTCACTCTGATGACATACCTGTATTTCTCAAGGTCCCAGAAATAATGAACAATACATAATGACACAGTTGCTACGATTCATAGCTGGGAGCTCCAGTAGAAGAAACAACCACTTTTGGATATATTCTTGCAGTTCTTGAAGGCAATAAAATTGTGTTTAAATGATTACCTGAACTAGAAACTGTGCAGTTCACCTAAACTTTGCATGGTGATTTTCTTGTAGTCATTGACACTCCCAAGGATTTCACAGAATTTAAATACAAACATATTCAAAATTAGGTGACTCCTCATCATCAGATTTTCATATTCCTCTAATCAACCATTCTGCCCATCACCAGAAAACTGTGGCCTCACAAATGAAACTACGTGCCTTTAAAGTAAGGTTCAGCATGAGCAGTGCTGTTCCTTGAGCTCTATACACTGATGTCTCCTGTCTATCAAAGCTCTGCCTGTTTCACACTCATCCCTTGCTCATGCTCCTCTCTGAATCCTGATAGGTGGAGCCTTTGAAATCCACTCACACTTCATCCAGCAGTGAGCATGGACCAAGCTCTGGGATATGTCTTCAGCACCACCAGTGCCAAGCAGGGCAGGTCTGCATCTTACACCACACTCCCAGGCTTCTCATGGGGTCAAATGGTTTATTTGATTAAGCTCTAGGGCTGGTTTGAACTCAGGAAATTTAGTGTTATTTGGGAGGTAGGGCTTCGGAGAACTTCCAGAGCTCACCAAAGGAAAGATGCAAAGTTCTGTTGATTGCCATTGGGTTTGGATCAAGTGCTCATGAAACATTTCTCTTCTTACCAGTATTGCAGAAATTTCCTGGAGCTCTAGTGACAAGGTCCCAGATCCAAGCTCTGTCTGCTGCCAGGCACCACCAGGAACACGTGTAATGTGCTGTGTCCATGAAAAGGCCCTCGAGCTCTGACCTTCAAGGCATGCCAGAAACCAAGGGCACTGGTGGCAGGCTCCATCTAGACATCTGCTACACTAATCTTTCATTAGCTATAGCTTGAACTAACCTTATTAGCACTAATGCACATCAGCCTGAGGGCCAAAGGGTTGAAATGTCCCTTTTGCACACAAAACTAAAGTGACACTCCCAAGTAAGGATGACTGAGCTCTGAAATGGTGCAGAACAGACATTTTTATCGCTGTCTCAGAACCTTCCCCTCCCGCTCCCCCTGCCGTGGGGAATCAGGGATGGGATTCACCCACAGGTGGCAGTGCTTCAGTGGCAAACACAACCATGCTGGGATCCTGCAGAGCCAAACTGGCTGCAAAAGAACATAGGTACATATGGCCTGGTGTTAATACGGTTCCATAGTCAAAGCAGCTGGAAAATGAGTGAAAAAAAGAGATTGAGTTTCTCTGGGTTAAAGATATTACAAGGGAGAACAAGAATGAATAGTGGCCTGTAGCCACTTTGAACAAAGTAAAATGTGGAATATTACCTGATTTAAAATGATGAAATTGAAGAGAATTAACTGATAGACATTTTTCAGTTCCCCTCCAACTAAGAGGAACGAAAGGATTCGATAAGCTACGGAAACTCACTTAGTAAAACCACAGCATTAATTCTTGTGATAAGGAAGCAGTTATTTTTCTTGAAAGAGTTCATTGTTCATAAGTAATTTAAGGACAAATTCCAATTCAGGAAAATACATTTCATATCAAAATTTAATATAACATCCAAGAGTGACAGGAAATTTGGGGCAGCAGGATTAATTTTTTTTAAGTCCAATTCTTGAGGTCTATTTTTAATATTGATTCATAAAACTGTTGCATTAGTCAAACATTTTTGAAGCTGTGATTTGCTAGTGGTTTGGCTCCTTTGGGGAGGGGAGAGCTTGAAAACATTCTTGTCTTGGCCAGAAGGTATGAACTTGTTCTTGCTTTTGACCTCCTCTATGCTGCATTAATTCAAATATTGGTGCTGCCGTAGAAAAATGAAGCGAAAATATGAAAAAACATTTGAGCAAGGCTCTGCAGTGTTAGATGTTGCATAACAGCATCAAGTACTTTGTGTTGGCAATAATCTGAACATCTCCATCTTTTTTCCTCTCCAACATTCCTCAAATAGTGCTCAGGACTTTTTAAGACATTGACTTTGTGTCTTTTTATTTCATTCTAAGTTTTAAAACATCTGGTGGTTTCCAGGTTTTCTCTACACTCATTTAAAACTGGAAAGTTAAATTCTCCTATAAGCCCTGGAGTTCATGCGTTAAGAAGGTCCATGACAACTAACAAAACATGAAAAAAGAGATGTATGGCAGACGCAGGCCTAGGTTATTGTTACAATCAGAACGCTGAGGAACTGTTTGTGTCCCAGGCAGTGGGAGGCACTGACTGAGGGAACCTGGGCCCTGGCAGAACCACAGTGTTGGCTGCAGAGCAGGACTGGCACAGCAGGAGAAGGAAACTCGCCGTGCATAAAGCACCTTCCTTACACACAGGCACCAAGAAAGGGCTGTCACCAGCCCGGGTTCTTCCCCTTGCACTCCACCTTGGCAGGGCCCTCTTGCAGCTACATAATCAATCCCTTCTTTTCCTGCTGACTTCATGATGACTGTGTTTCTCCCTGACCACTCCTTCACTTTCTCCTTTTGCCTCTCCATTTTCTACCATTCCTTTAGTAAAGGTTAAGCCAATTGAAAGCTTTCAGCAGAAGCACCCAGGAGCCTTGTGGTACCTCTTTGTCCCCGTTCTACCATTCCTTTAGTAAAGGTTAAGCCAATTGAAAGCTTTCAGCAGAAGCATTCAGTCACCCAGGAGCCTTGTGGTACCTGTTTGTCCCCAGAATGGGCACAGAGCAGGCAACAGCAAAGGAAGTTTTCCATGCACTGTCCCACTTGGGATGCTGAGTACCTTGACCTGCAGCTCTTCTCCCATAAGGACACGAGGGTACTTCATTATCTTGTAGCAGCTTTAGGTTCCTCAGTGAGAGCTACAGCACCAAACAAGGTGGGGCTGTCAAATGCTGCCAGTTGGGATGAGATCATCTGGCCCAGGACACAGCCCAGAGACCATTTGCTTTTACCTGGGCTTGAAAGGCCACTTTGCTTCCAGCCAATAACCAAAGCCCACTTGATTCACAGAAATGACCTGCTGATGAGGCACTTCACATTTCATTATTGAACTTCTGACCAACCCTTGTCCAGACCCCAATTTTCCCTTCAACAGTCCAGCTGGATACCCTAAATAAGTCAAAGCACAGTGCCCAGCAGTCACACAGTGCTGACTTTCCACTGCTCTGAATGGCAAATCCTGCACTCCTATAAATATTTCTGAGCTCCATGTCAATAAACAGGCCCATCATAGGAGTGTAAAAATAACTGAACCATGCTCCAAGACCTTTCACATGGCTGGAGAGGTGCAAAGAGTCTGCAGAGTAAATAAGAATCAGGTTGGTAATTTCTATGCATGTTCTTGTTTTCAATTACATTTAGATTTGTTTCAGTTGAAAATGAAGCTTGAACTGATGCCAGATTTTATTTTTTTTTAAATCCTAACACACTTTAGATTAGCTGTGAACAAGTTATTCTCTTCCATTCTCAGCCTACCACTTTAAAAGGACACAGAAGAGTAGCTCAGATTCAGGATGTGCTCCAGTGGAGAGGACCTGATCTCTTGCCATGAGCACAGGTGCTTCTGTATTGAAGCATTAATCAACCCAAGTCCCATCTGACCACTTTATCCTGTCAGTATGGCAGGCAGGCAGCTGTGGGCTTTCTTCAGGAGCTCATGAGGTCACTCCATCTCTTTAAAGCAGAAATAATGACTCTCCAGCAAAGAGTGAGAGTTGGCAGCTCTGATGTTGGGATGATGTAATTGTACACAGTGGTGATGTGAGATTTTTCTTGGTTCCTAGAAGCCAATACTGCAGAGGCAATCATACTAACAACAGTATTTGCTTAAAATTTTTGGACAAGAAAGGAGACCGAGTTTCTTGCACAAACCAGTGATCATAAGAGAGTGAAAGGTCAGGAATTGGCTGTCAGAATTGGAGGCAGTCAGGGCCAAGCTGAGGTGCTGAAAACGCAAGGTAAGCGAGCAGTGCAAGGAGCTGGCTGCTGCCCTGCACTAACACACACATCTTTATCCCCTGAGCACCCAGGGCCACCTCCCTCCACGGCTCCTCTGCTGACAGCAGGTCACCTTCTGAGCCTTGCCATGGGGAAAATGAGGGGATGGAATTATTTGCTATTAGCAGGCTCCCCCAGAGTAAATACATGGCACTGTGTACCTTGGCAAAAGGGGGTGGACACTTGACACTGAATCAGCTTTCTTGGGTTTGCTGGTGCGGGTGAATTGACTGAAAAAGAACTACTTTAAAACAGAGCCATGCTTCTTTTTTCTACAACTGAAGAGAGGAGCCTGGAAGGACTAGGCAGGTTGAACAACTGGATAATGAAAATACCTAATCACCTTAACTCTGGGAGATTTCAGGAGTTGAGCATCTTGTAGTACCCCAGTGCTTTACTTCTTGGGTTTGAAACACCAGAGTGGTATTTAGCAGAAACAGATAATGCCTGTAAGAAAATGCTGGGCCACACTTGTCTGACCAAACTTTCACAATAGTATATTCCCTGCCTGTGTTTCAGTATTGGACTGTATAAGGATTCAATACTTGTAGTGTAAAAAAAGAAGCATAATCTTTGCATAAGCCTAATTGTTTTAGTCTAAATGGTCTAAATAATTTTACAATTGATACAGGTACTTATTCCAGAAATTGAGCAAAATCAATGAATGTGGCAGGTGAACCAGCTAATAAAATACAACAATGTTTAGGAGAGAAAGATCAGCTGCTCAGGGTTGAGAACCTCCAACTGATTCTTTAGCAACTGATTCCCAATTCCCACTGCAGTCTGTCACATAGATGGGGCATGGCAGCACCTCTCCCTTCAGAAGAGGAAAATTCAGAGTTCACACAGCTGTTCTCTTACTACAGGAAGAGAACTGGGAAAACCCAATCCAATCTAACACATAGGCATTCCATACTAGAGCTCAGGACACTGAACTACACTGCTGCACCACACACACAGACAGAAGAGTTACGTGGGTCATCGACCACTGTACATTCTCCTACTGAATCATAATTAGAGATTCTCCTTTAGTCCTTTATTTCTCCTTTAGTCCATCACTGCTGCTCAGTAATTCTGTGATGAATCTGATTCACTGTGCAAACACAGCATTCAGCAGACCTCAGAGTGTCATGTCTAAAAGGGAAGCACCATTTCACATCCATTTCTTTTACCTAAAGGCCACTAAAACACCTTCTTCTCCGTAGGCTCCTCTCTCCCAATGCCCATGGAAGCAGGCATTTTGCAAAAGGCCAGGCTGGGCACTTCCTCTGCCCAGCTCCCAGGGCACTCTCAGGGAGCCCATGCTCCCAACCAGAGGCTGTGGGCACTCCAGTTCTTCTCTGGACTCAAGTTGCTCAAGAAAATACTCCATTACTTCCTAAGCTAAATGAAATGAATGAACACGACTCACAGTAGCTGTTCTCCAGCTTCTCCACAGAGACTCCTGAGCTGGCAGAGGCCAGTGTCACTGCACTGAAGTCAATGGAATGATGCCTACCTATACCAGCTGATGATTTACACCTCTAGACTTTCTCTCTGGCACACATTTCTTTTCCACCAAGCCTGGATGTAAAGCAGAACTTAGAACAGAGGTGGAAACACTGCTGGTTTAAATTCACACTTTGTCCCTTGCAGCTGCATCACAACAGCAGGAATTTTGCAGAAATTACTTCAGTGTAGCCATGTGTCCCAAAGGAAGGAGGAAAACCCAACATGTCCATGGTAAATAGATACCAGCACAGAGCCACAGCACAGCTGGCATCAAGGTGAGGTTCTGACCAACCCCCAGCTTTTCCAACTTTACTTTTGTGCACAAGTAAGCACTAGAACAGCTACATGGAAGATGCAGGGTGCAGAAATGAGGAACAGACTGTGTGAAGGGCCCTTCCCTGCAGAGAAGGTGCTCTGTGGGAGACTCACAAGCACTGTTGGCTGAGCTAGCTCTGTACAGCTCAATCACATCTGGGGAAGGATTCCAGCTTGACTTCTGCAATTATTGTCTTATGCCCTCAAGCATGAGATTTTATTATCCTTATCTTGGCAAGCATGACATTACTTATTGGCCACAGCCTGACTGCAGAGAGGGAGGACTGGCTTGCTACCATTCCCCACTGGGTGGCTGCTAAGCAACTGTCCCAAAAGTTGGAGGGAAAGGAGAGAATGTCACTGAGGTCATTCCTCAGCCACTTCCAGCTAAAGCCTGGGGAGCACGGTCTGAGAGGAAATAATGACCCAGGGGACCCACCTGAGCAGGCATCTCCTGCATTTGGAAACCAGAGTCACCTGGCTGGTAAATTACAGAGAGAGATGTTCCCAACAAAAAGGAGCCATGCAAGGACAATTCTGAGTTCTCATTTCTGGGAGGCTGAAGTCTGTAACAAACTGAAAGTGCATCCTAGCCTGCTGCTAAATTAATGCTGTTTCAGACATGTCTTGTATGTGGAGCAATGGTGACACAAAGTGGCCTGGTGGGGAGAAGGTGGAAGCATTTCCAAGAGACCAGGCAGTGTCACAGAGTCACAGAATGGTTTGGGTTGGAAGGGGACATCAGAGATCATCTTGTTCCAAGACCCCTGCCATGGGCAGGGACACTTCCCACCAGACCAGGCTGCTCCAAGGCACATCCAGCCTGGCCTTGAACACTTCCAGGGATGGGGCAGCCGCAGATTCTCTGGTTCCGGTGCCTCCTCACCCTCACAGGGAACATTTTATTCCTAATATCCAATTTAAACCTATTCTCTTGAATCCATTCCCTCTTGTCCTGACACTCCAGGCCCTTCCAAATAGTCTTGGCCCTAGTGAAAGAAAACATAAAGGATCATTGAACTGTCTGGTCTTCCTGACAGGACCATCCGATCAGTTTAAATTGTCTGCAAATATTGATCAATAGCTCAGTATCAGATGAAATGAAATGTCAGCACAGACAAACCAATTTTTCACCAGAGTCCTTTGCTGCCTATTGCATTTCCATATGCTTATGGTTTGTTGGGGTTTATTCCAGTTCTTACAGCAATAGATGTGTCCTCAGGCACCACACAGTGACAGAAATTAGGGTTTCTTCAGGATTATTTGACACACTTTTTTTTTGTTAACATCACAGACATTAGATGTAATTACAGGGAAAGACAGGTACACTATAAAATATAAATTAAGGTTTGTTTCATAGATTAAAAGCAAATCAATATTTAGCAACAACATTCTTGAATATATTTTCTATAACTACAATATGACACTGATTAGTATTTCAGGCTGGAATTATGGTCTTGGATTTATTGTGCAATAAACTGACAGGGAAATGCCTGCCCTATGAAACTGCAGTTCTCTGGGTGAAAAAATAAAATATCATAGCTGGGTCTGTGACGGCTTCAGGAGCATCCCTTGTGTTAACAGCACCACCAGAGCTCCCTGGTGATACTGGCAATGCTCAGAAGTATTTAATGGCTGGTAATGGCAAAGATTTGGAGAAGATGCTTTTAGAAAAAAATAAAATATTTTAATATGCTTTGCTTCTCACTCCAAACCTGGTTTAGTACTTTAAAATTTGTACTATATTATAGATTTAGGTTTTGGTGGCACACAGTGCAACTGTGAACACACAGAAAAGGCAGCAAATCTTACTTATATCAAGTAATCAGAAATTAATTTCAGCTAATCACAAGTACAGAAGCTATAGATGCACATTAAAGTGCTCCCTGTTTCAACTGGCTACCCCTAGATGTAGAAAATAAAGAAAAATATCAGAAATAGAAATCAACAATTAATAAACTTATAATTGCAACAATCAGAAGAGGAATGTAAAGAGACAAACACTGAGAGAAGCTGCTTTACAAAGAGTTTTCAGGGGTTTTCTTCTCCTAAAATTTTAGATTTCCAAAATGGTAGTGGATAAAACAGAGCACAGAAAAACAAACCAAACTTTTTAGAATTTTTTTTTCTTATTTCCCTTTTTTTTCTTTTCCTGGAGAAGAAAAGCTCTGTTTCTTTGCTACACAAAGACTCTTTCATTGCTTGGATCCTGAAGTGTTAAGCTAGTTGCTTATTCTGCTACCTATTCACATTGTCAAGAATGCCCTAAAATAAATCCAGTGTAAACAGGTTCCATAGATCCTCATGGTTGGACTTGCTACATGTGTAGGACAGAGCCTTGAGGTGGATCTGCCTCCACCTTCTCTTCTGAGCAGCTCTCCAAGACTCAAAGACTCAAGTTTGACTTCAACTAATGGAAAAATGATTATGTCACAGCAAAAGGGAAAATCCACAAGGCACCACATCTCACTAACCCAAGCCCCATCCATTCTTTCCTGTTTCCTCAGCAGAACATCCAAAAGACCTTGTTCTACATTGCAACAAGCCCAACTCCAAAGGGTTTGGACAGCAGAAATAATGACACAGGTTTAAGAAGGTAAAAAATCCTTCCTGCTCTTTGATTAACTGGGCTTCTTGATGGAGTTAAGTGCAAACAGCTGCCTGGACTTCAACTGAAAAGCCTAAATCTAAACACTGCGTGTTTACATAACCCAAATTTCTAATCAGGCAGCTGGATAATCCACCCATTTAAAGTATCCCTAAGAGTTTCAGGGAAATGTGATTTTCTTACAGCTAAGCCAATCAACAACCACTTTAAAAAACTCCAGCTACCAAGTTACTACTTTGGAACAGAAGTCTCAGCGGGACGGGGTCACGACCCCACAGTGAATCACAAAGCAATTTTGGTGGGATCCTTCCCCCTTTCTTTTTCTTTTTTCCTTCACTATTTTCCTTTTTTTTTTTTTTTCTTTGAGAAGTACAAATCTGAATCTCTAATTTCCTCTGTATTCAGATGCTGCAAGGTAATAAATGAGAGGAGGAGAAAAGCATACAGCAGTGCTTACACACATGCTGGCATCTGGGCCTTAATCAAAAATCTCGTGAAATCCACACTACACCCATCCAGAAACATGGAACTTGGGAAAGGCAAAATACAATCACCAACCAAGAGCCCATCATTTTTCCAGGGAAAAAAAGGAAGGAGAAGCAGGACTTAGGAGTGAGAAGTTTTCACAGAAGAAAACAGTTCAGGTATTTAGTGGACCACTTAGAGGATTCAATTTTCCTTAAACTGACAGACACTCCAGTAGGGACTCTGAGTTTAGGGGCCCATCTCATCTCATCTCATCTCATCTCATCTCATCTCATCTCATCTCATCTCATCTCATCTCACCTCACCTCACCTCACCTCACAGTAATGTCTTGCCACCATAACTCATTCTAAGGTCAGGCTCTCAGTCTTGTTTTTATATTTGAATTAAATATTTTCATCTTATTGCAGTTTGCTTATCAGATACCACATGGTTTGTCTTTCTTTTCCTAACTCAGTAAAGACCCTGTGCTAAATCACATCCAGTCACACCTGTTAGATAAGGAGAGTCTGAACACAAATATTTTCCTTGCCCAATTCAATGAAATTTTAAGTGTCCCCAAAAAATGTGATGCTTCTTGGGTTATGCAGAGAACATGGGGGTTGCATCCTGATCTACAGGATGGTCCTGAGGTTTTCTTGATATTTCTGCACCTCCACATCCCCACCTGTGAAGGTAGATGGTGTTGGTGTTTTTACAGCCAAGATTATAAGTAAAGCTGTATTTTAAAATTGCATTTTAAAACTAGTGAAATACATTGAAAACAAGAAAAACGTGTAACTATTTCTAAGCAGGAAGGGATCCTTTAAGAACATATGGTAATAAAATAAAAGGACATGCTGTTACACTGATAAAATCTGGCCACAGAGGAAATAAACTTTATTCAGCATTTCTTCATTATGCCAAGACCCCAAGTAGAGCAACAAATGCAGCACTGGAGATCCAGCACTGGAGAAACAACACTACATAACTCCCTTTCAGATTACATGCTAAATATTTTAATTCCTAGCCAAAGAGGTTGAACATTTCAGGATTTGATATAAAAATTGTGTCCTTTAGTTTCCTCATCAGAAGCCAGATATCCTACCTGCTCTGTCCTTAGCTCTGCCTGGTTCCTATGGGGACTAAATTGCAAATTAGCTTTCCCCCCACACTCTGCTCCTACCTGCATCCCTAGAAATTTCCTATGCCTTCTTTAGGAGTCTGCAGCTCCTTTCATCTTTCCAGCTTCTTTTCCACTCCTGTGGCTGATCACCACAGAAAGCACAAAGTCTGGAAAAAAAAGTGTAGCAAAATCCAGCAGTAACCCCACAAGAGATGAAGAGGCAAGTGATAGGAAATTGGAAGATTATTTATAAAACACCAAAATCACTTCAGTTTCCTCCAGTTCTAATCCTCTTTTTCATCTTAAAGATGAGACCACCTCTATTTGGTTTTTTTTGAGATGTGCTTGAGTTTAAGGTTCCCTTTAATGAATCTTTAAATGTGGGAGGGGGAGGGTTGGAGAGCTGTGAGCTGCAGAAACAGAGGCAGTTTATATTCTCCTCTGTGTGGACAGCAAAAATAATAGAAGTGCTATAATTCAAATAGCTATGTCATAAAAAATAGATAGATGTGCAGTATTTATTATTGAAGAATCAGCCATGCCCATAATTCTCTCATAATTTTGAGAATTAAAATGCAACAAGTTTCAAGTGAATTATCCATTTTACACATACATGTTTACTCAGTCTCCATTTTCTATGTATTGTTGATAAGAACATGCAAATAATTTTTTCAGCAACAAATCTATCACATCAGACTCACACACACTTAGCCCCACACTTAGATTGCAAGACATTCTTGGAAGTAAAAATCCTTTTTCATTGTCTTGACACGGTTGGACTCACACACAGGCTGAACCGACCAGTCAGTGAGAGCTTGTACGTGAGAATCTGACTCATAAAGGGCATTAAAAATGGATTTTAGCTGTGCCAACCTTGGGCAATGCAAGTCCAAGTCCCTCTTCCCATGGCTGGTCACCTTGTTACAAAAAAAGACTGCAATATCTGGTGCAATATTGCTGTGACATCTGACCCACACACAGGCTTGGTCCAGACTGCAAATTGAGATACCAGTGAGAGGTCACAGCAATGGCTCTGTCTGCAGGAAACCAGGGGCAGAATACCTGGCTGTTGCAAGACAGAAGTTTTCCAGCTCAGCCCTGTGAGCTCACACAGTCCTGCTGTGTGCTCACAGCTGCCCCAGCCCCAGCTAAACCCAGTTTTTCTTCCACAGTCCCAAATCCTATTTAAGCTGCCTGAGTGTCCTGCACTCACACCAGCGTGCAGAGCCCCGAGGCAGGGGCAGGGTGCAGCAGCAGGTCCTGTCTGCTCACTGACTCTGTGGCACCATCCACAGGGGAAATGCAAATGCCTTCATTCCATAGGGGTTCCTAAGAGAAGTTATTTGAAGCCTGAAAGTGATAAAGGGCAGTTATTCTGCAGTTTATGATTTTCCATAGTAAACAACTTCATATTCAACATCTGCTTATCTCGTTCAAAAATGAGCTTTTGAAAAATAAAAACAGGAGGAACCACAACTAAATATTCAAAACTCAGAATTTTTTTAACAAGGTCTGCTTATAGAAATCAGAAGGCCATTTTTTTTAAAGAGACTAACACAATTTTATAGAATTGCAAGCATCTGTACCAAATGTTTGCCTGAGTTACTGTGTAGCTGAAAATGGTTACAAAGAACAACCTCACAAACACAGAATCATGCTGCCAAGATTAGGCACAGCTTGCTGAGAGTTTCAGTGGGTGTCCCGTAGTACTTCTGGGGGCTACATAATGCATTCTGACCCAGGCCCTCTAAGAACAATTAAGTGTGACGAGCCACAGCTACTGAAAAAAACCCCAAACAACCAACAACTAAAACAAAAAAACCTAAAACAGAATTTTTTGGCAAATCAAAAATAACACCAAAATATTTCACTGCACACATTCACGATGGAGCATCCCAAGCAAATGTTAACAATAGGAAAATAAAATTAAATAGAAGTTATTTGGTGTGCATAAAACAGGTTTTCACAAAAGAGGAGAAAATAGGTTTCTCACAGGGATTCCAAGTTAAGCTATCTACTATCCCCAAGGAGAACTAGCTACTGTCTGTCATCAGTGCACTACTAACAGTTTATTAGTCTGCTGACATCTCCATCTAGAAAATACTGGTAAATTGTCTCAGGCTGAGAGGCAACAGCCAGTGAGAAGGACTTGCTGTGATGTGGTGGTGGCAAGCAGGATTTTTTAGACATCTCCACTTACTCTGCGATAAAATGCTTCCAAGATGGTGTCACCCCCTCCCAGAGGGCCCTGCTTTTCTTAGTGCCTGATAGGGGATCAGTGACTTCTGTGAATCAGAGCTAATCTCAGGATATGTCACATCTGCAGCAGGAGGAACAGCTGAGCAACACTTGTCCAGGCATAATTGAGCCTCAAGATTGCAGAGCAGTGTGTGATTAATTGGCTGAAGGATTCCTGATAAAGGGAAAGAGGATAATGACCTGCCTGGGTCAATGGGAGGTGCTCTGCTTATCTGGAAGCATAACAGGCATTAAGAGAAATGCTCCTGATCAAGGTCACAGGGAACAGTGACAGATTCTGTGTGAGGGTGAATTTGAGGCATTTCAAAATCACATTCCACAGATGTGCACAGGGGAAGTGTGCTTAGGAAGAGTATTTTAATGCCTTTTATGGTTCTGATTCCACAATCATTATTCCCAAAAGTATTGCCAGGAAAAGATTCACTGAAGAGCTTTGCAAGTACTTCCATGTCAGCTTGGAAAAGGTAAGACTGAACTAAGAGGATTCTCATTAATTTTTGATGTGGGTATTCCAGCTTGCTCCAAGGTCCTCTGGAACAACTCTGGGCAATAGGTGAGGTAGCACACATGTGACTCTTGGTTTAGGAACTACTTCAGCTCTTTAGGCCTGCTCAGGTAAGCTGAAAAGAGCAGGTATCACTAATCCCCACTCCTGGCTTCCCAGCAAGCTCAACAACCCCCTTGGTGCACTCTCAGGGAAGGGAAGGCTTGGACATTTCTCAGGATGGACTTGTAGAACAAGTGCTGAGTGTCCCTCACAGTCTTGTGTTTCAGCCCACCAGGATGTTTTATGCAGAACAATTACATCTTGTCCTGCAAGTTTGCAGCAAAAAGCTACTTTAAATATCAGCTGAGTAAGTTCAGGCAACGAACAATGCCAAACACTCATTGTAATAATACAGGCTACAGGAAAAAAAAAAAATCTTTTTATGACACAGCAGCAGCTTGTTCTGCCATGTGGGGGATTCCCTGTATCCTATGGACTCTGCATTTTCTGGTACACATCACCCTCAACAACCTAAGCAAATCTGGCTGCTCAGATGGAATTGCAGGGGGTTCACACTTGGCTGATCTAGCAGCCCTCCTCAACATTTGTTTCCTCAAACAGCTCTCCCTCTTTCCTGGGTTGATAAGAATTTCACCTCCATCAAACAGGGTTTTTTTTGTCCTAAACTCTAAATATCCATGAAAGAGATTCTACAGGAGCTGAGCTCTTTACACTCCATGACTGCACTCCAGCTGCCTCTGGTCTAGTGAAGTTTTTTTCATCTGCCACACAGATTTTCATAGACTGAGGTTACTGCTCAATTACATGTTGCTTGTGGAAAATTGAGAGGATGGCAGTTTATTGGAAGTAAGTGTGAGGTAGAGTCTTACAGAGAGGGAAGTCACTCTTTGAAGCTTCGGTCAGCACTGGTTTATATAGGCCACACAAGAGAAGGTGTGGTGGGTCACCAGCTGACAGATGCCCAGAAGAAATCAAAAGTCGTGCTGGTTTTGGCACAAATACAAATGGGCAAAGCATCAACTAGAACAGGATTTTAGCCTTAATGGAGTTTTCCACTTCAAACAACCACAACAAGTAGGAAAAAAATCTTAAAAGTTATTCAGGACCAAAATAGTCAGACCATGAATAGCAACAATGTTGAGTTTGCAACCTACAGCATTTTCACACTTTTTGTATGCCCTCTCTGGGCAAAAGCACCCATTCCAATGAGTGAATTGTACACTGCTTCAGCCCAGGCAAATGAGAGTTCCCATTTCCACACGCTTATCCCATCCCTTTCCAGGCCCGTATCTTCTGAGCCAACTGGAAATGGCCAGGTTGCCATGAGCAATCCATAGCCTCACCCCAAGAGAAGAAGCAGAATTCAAAGAGGGCAGCCCTTGAACAAGGCACAAGCACTGCCCATATGCAGGGAGAAAGGATTTGGCTACTTCCCGTTTCACTCAAAGAAGATTTATGGCTGATCATCATACAATAAGTGCTGGGTAAGGGTTATTAATCTTTCCAAACTCACTTCACATTGGTGACTAATTCAAACTTATTTGGTGTATAAATCACACGGTACTAAAGCATTATGTTTTCCCTCCTCTTTGGCTGTAATTCTGAATCCTTGAGGGTGTTCTTTTTCAAACCCCTAAGCTATTTGTGTGACTCCAAACGTGCTGAGCTGAACTCTAATTTATAATCTCATTTCTTGCTCATGCAGCTCTTTCCCTTTCCCCAGCACCTGGCTTTCAAGTGTCCTGCTTTGCAGTGTCCAGCCCTCCAAGGGGCTCTCAATAATGCAGCTCAAATCCAGCTCTAAAAGCAGCTCCCGTTAGTGCTACCGAGCATTCCAAAGCCCCACATCCCAATGAACACAGAGATGAGATTAACTAAGGGAGTTTGTACCATGGGACACACACGGAAATCTCAGCAATATTTCTGAGCTTCGTCCTCATGCAAAGAGTTTGGTTGTATTAAAAATGCAGTTATAGAGGGCATTTTTCTTCATGCTCTAGGGAGTGAAGTGTCCTCTGACATATAATGTACTGAAATGGAATTCTCCTCCTTCCCCCTTAGACATGCCTGTTCCCTGTAACACTGAAACAATCACACAAGGAGAATGCTGCTCCCTGCATGTGTAGAACAGGAGTTTCATGTTCTCAGAATTAAGCTTTCCCATGAAGCCATGCAGATTGCTATTTTAACTCAGATCAACCTATGCCGAAACTCTGCTGCCATGAGTGTGGTTGATCTTCCAGCAGCAGCCAACTGCCACACTCACAAACTCATAAAACTCATCATTTGGCTCCCCGTTAGGAGGCTGGCATTTATCATAAATACACAAGCTCTTCAGCTTCCTCTAGATCAGTGCTTGAGGTTTTTGCCTGAGAGTATTGTTACAGTTCACCGCTCTGATCTACACATAGGCTACAGTCATTGATCAAGTCAGCCTAGAACAAATTAATTCAAGGATTTTATATCACAGAAAAATATTCCCCAGGCTCTGTCTACCATTAAAGAATCTGTACACTTGATTTTCTTTTATGGTATTTGTCATGCCTTTGGTTCTATCTGAGCTGTGCTATTCAACCAAAAGGACACAAATATAAAATATTTTCTCCCTACACTACAATCCAAGTTGTCCAAGTTGTCCAATTCCAAGTTGTCCTGGACAAATCTAAGTGAGTTAAAATACATCCACAAAAGCAACTCCTGGGTGTAACACAGAGGGAAAAAACCAGAATTACAGCTATTTCCAGCAATTTCCATGCAGGCAATGGCATCTACAGTTTCTCTTTTTTCTATAGTAATAAGACAAAGCCTGCCCAGAGTTTGAGAACTGGGAAGCCACCTGCACTGGGACAAGGGACATGTTGGTGTTCGGAACACTTAGAATGAGGAGCTTTCAGAAAACATCTGGCTTTAGAGGTTCACTGTTATCTGTGGATAAATATCTCCCAAAGCAAATCAGTGTAATCATTCCTACTTCAATTGTCCAAGGTCATCTAGCACAGAACGAATGTTAATCCTCCAAAAGATCATTTGCTCTCACACAAGATGTGCTCTCTACCCTAAGGAGGGTGACATTCTCTTCAGAAAGACGTAAATTTGGGAATCACAGTATGAATCTAAATCTAGGTTTCTAAGATACATGAAAATAAAATAAGACAATTATAAATGTAAATTAAATAAGTTGTAACTTATCTGGACTGGCTTTTAAGGCATGTGCCTTGAGATTTGCAGTGCAGAAATAACATTGCTCTGACATCACAAGTATGCACTTCTGTGCATTGAGAAAATCCTGCTGTTTATTTGGAACTTTTGAAGTCTAGTATCAATATAGCTTCTTAGTCCCCAGAGTGTCCTCAAGGTCTGAGAAGTGTATTTTTAACTTCCACGCTTACTGACATTCCATTCAGGCTGTTTGGCTGTTCTCCCCATCGGGGCTCCATCAGCCATCGCTCTGATTTTGGCACCACGGCGCTTATTTGCTTTACCCTTTCCTACAGGGCTGCGCAAAGAGGGGTGGCCTGCTCTGGTGATGAATTCACCCTCACAAGAACGGTGATAACTTAGGAGCTAAAGCTCTTTGAGGGCATGCTGTCAGTGCAATCGGCACAAACCAAGGAAATGCTGGGTTCAGGCAGCACTGGCTGTACCCACCGTGTTTACACCCCTTGCTGCCCACTCCCTGTAACACGCACAGGCTGCCCCTGATCCCCTTCCCCTCACCTCCAGGATTCAGCTCCGCTCAGGGCTCATCCTGAAGCACACCCACCACCACGGAGGCAGTGGAAGGGGCACAAGGGAAAAAGCCCATGGGGGACAGCATGAAGCAGTAGCTCAGTGTCAGATGAACGTTGGCATCCACATGTTGTATTCCCCTTGGAGACGTGATCCCGCACAAAGGCTGTTTGATTCCACTCCAAATAATTTTAGCTGTGCTCAGACAACAGAATCACTTAAAAGCTTCAATAATTCCTTTTAAAAATACCTTTGCATCTGTGACATTTTTGCTGTATTTTTCAAACCATGTTACCAAAAAAGGAAACGAAAAAATTAATCAAGGAGTTTGCTGGTTGGAAAAGCCAGTAATTTTTAGCCTGAATTCAGAATATTTTAGAAAGCTTGTTATAAAGCAGGGTGATGCAGGAAGAGGACATAAGGCTCTTCATTCCTGATTTATACTAATGATGGATTTCCAGGATGCCATTAGGGAAGTGCAGGTTGTGTATGTCTAAGAAAATGTCACCACTTGTTTTAATAAGGCAAAGAAGATTCAGGGTTTGCAGGGCCTGGCATTTTATGCCAGCATCAGAACCAGAAATGCAAGCAAGAAACAGCAGTCTTCAGAGATGGCACTGCTCAAGTATGTAAAAGTACCAGACACAAAGCAGGACCTGGTCTTGGGAGGGATGGCTAAATAAGCATAGACATGGTTTGGAGTTCAGCACTGTCCAAGTCATTGCACGTTGTCCTTACAGAGCAAAATGGAAAGGAGAAAAGTGAGCTGGACACACCAACCTAGTTGGCAGGAGCACAGGAATTCTATTTTTTTAGCTGCCATAAAGACCTACTGAAACAAGAGCTTCCCAAATCTCTGCAGGTATGTCTGTGACTTTTCCATCATCAGTAGCCTGCTGCTTAGGGAAGCAGAGCATTAGGCTTTCTTTAAAGGAGCCTTAAAAGCCCCTCTGTTCACTTTCAACTATTCATCACAGTCATTTGAAGTTCTCTTTTGCACCCCTCCTTCTTCTTACTCACATCTGGTGCTGCATGTACTACGCTGCAACCATAAATAATGAAGGAATGATATGGAGATACTGGATGCTCTGTTCCAGGGTCCTCACGGCCAACCTTCCAATAAAGTCCTCACATTTTACACACAAGAGAAGGGGTGGAGAGGCAATATTCCCCATTCTAGAATACGGCTTTTAAATTGCACTTTATTAGCAGGGTCAGCAAACATATAGGCTGAAAAATAAATTGCATATTTGAAAAAAAGGATTTTCTCCCTCAGTAAGTACATTTGCATTGAAAACTCTAGATAGAATAGACAAGAACTAGCAGAAGCATTTCAGGAAGGGCTGATCTCTGTCAATAGGTGGGCCTCCTGGCAAAATCTTGCATTTGCCTCTCCTAGATGCCAAAGACTGAAGGGAGAGAAGGCTGCTTTTAATTGTCTTTGTTTCATATGTATGATATGACAGAATGTTGTCCCAACACACACCTTGTTAGGAGGTTACATGGATCGTGTCAGATCTCTGCACCTGGTGAGAATTTCTGTAGCCGTGTGACATTCTGTCTCTGTACAAGCATATTAGGATATGCTTCCATGACTGATTCGACTGATAATGGAAATGGAGAGAAAACTGAAACCAGTTTTGTAATTTTTCCAAGTAACAACTGAAATTTCCCTGTCAGCCTGTTACCTTCCATTTCAATCTTCACCAGAAGCTTCTTGCTGCTGGTGTACAAGTTTCTCTGGAGAAGCCTTTTTAAATAGAGACTTGAAGAAAATGAGGTTTGGTCAATGATCATTAAATAGTTCTTTAAATGGAGGATAATGGATTATGACACTTCCAGGCTAGGAGAACTGTGCCAAGCATGAGCACTTCAAACTCTAGAACTGAGCTGTGAAAACTATGCTGACCTCCTTTCAAACTCTATTCCCACACACTTATGGTAAAAAAATCTCCAGAGAATAGTACATTAGGGACTACCTTCTTTGTAAAGCCATTTTTGGCTTATCACTACTATACACTCATTCTGGGTGTTTTCTGAAGATGTCTTTGAGTTCCACTGTCTTGAGGAGAAGTACAACTGTAGTATTTATGTACTTGTGGAAACAGGAACAAAATTCCAGTTCTATGATCCACAACTTCATACAAACCAGGTCTTGCACACAACTTTAAAGAAATTAATCTCAACAGCTTGTCATCACCCCCAGGTAAAATAATTGGAAATCTTTTTAACTGTCTGAGTGAACATTAGGCCCTTTCCTTTCTTGAATGCTCATCCTCATTTCTCAGTCTTGTTTTATTAAACACTCATTATAAAAAATTAATTGCATCCACATATAGCAAATGGGCAGCAAATGGAATACACGAAACTCCAGAAAAAGGCAGCAGTAGTGTAAGGCAGTAAACATTGGAGCTACTCCTGGCAGCGAGGCACTCAGAGGTTAAACTGACTGCAGTGAAAGAAATCCCTGCTGAAGGGTTCATTTATTTACACTCCCATTAGAGGAGCCTACAAAGACATACATCAACAGAAACAAACTATTTTAGTACGTCCATTGAGCGAACATCCATCAGTGAACACGATCTGTGCCAGCATGTCTTAAGAGTGACAAGATATTATCATTGTAGTGCCAGAGGAGGAGGGGGCAGGGCACAGAACAAAAGGGAGTGCTGATCCCTGCCTTAACAATGAGCCCCTATTCTCTGCGCTGCACCTGAGCTCCGAGGCTCCAAACCCAACAACCTTTTTCCACTGGCCACTAACAACTCCTCTGTGGTTTGCCCTCACAACTCCCTGCTTCCTTCAAAGGAGCCTTCCCCTCATGGCATCTCTGACTACTGTATCACCTCTGCTAAACAAATGACATCACCTCGCCCATCAGCCACACGCAGCTTTGCTCCTTCCCACTGTTTGAACTCACTGTTTATTTTTTTAAGCACCTAACCCTCTATTAATCCTCCAGACAGCACAAAGGATCCATTTGCCAGAGACAGCGATTAGAGCTGTGAGCACTGAGCCTTCCTGGGAAACACCTGTTTCCCTCAAATAACCTGAAGGAAAAAACTCAGCAAGCAGGACAAACTGCTGGTGGAAATGGAGAAAAATGGGAGCACAGTCCTGGTGTGATGAGAGCTACCAAACTCCAGATGGTGGAAGTCTTGCCTTCTTCAGTGACCAGTGCAGAAACACACTCAGCATCTACAATACCAAAGTTACATGCCTTTGACACTTGGTTGCTCTGATCCACTGTTCCTCCCCTCTTCAAATCTTACAAGTGCAGAAATGTGTCAACTACTTAATGGAAATATTTTTTGTAGTTATTTCCTTTATTACTTTTTTCCTTGCTCAAAATTTATATTTGAAGAGACCAACAGATCTTAAAATTGGAAATATTTCAACCAGCTCTGTTTCTGAAACATCATCAGTACCTTACCATCAACCTTACCGTTGTTCCAGGCTTTGCAGGTTTTTCTTCCAACAGCACTGAACATCTGTCCCAGTTTTGAAAAAATAGCATTTTAAGACAGTATGAACAAGGATTTGAACTTTCATAATTATTTTGGTTAGTCATGTAAAGGTAACAGGCAGCCTTTGGAGACACAACTCATATAGCAAGGGTCAGTAACTGGATGGCTGTTGGATTTAGCTCCTTTGAAAGCAAAGATAAGTGAAAATATACAAACAATACTGAGTGGCGTAGCATGGCTGAGTCATTCTGTGTTTTATGAAATGAGAGAAAATTAGGTACCAAACAGGTTGTATAAGCACCACAGGCAATAAGTAAAGCTGGAAGAAGGCCAGGCTGCATTACCAGCTGCCATTTGATCTCCTCCAAGATCCCTGAACACCCAATGCCTGATGAAGTCAGCGGAAAGGCTCCTGCCCATCCCAAGAGGTGCTGCGCTGAAGCCAGCAGAGCTGGTGAACAACAGCACACAGAACAGGGAGCAGGGCTGCTGCTGCAGCACTCAGTTCAGCACCACGCTGGGCAGCAGGCTGTGCTGATAGTCCCCAGAACCACAGCCCAAGGCTGAGCAGCGTTCTCTCTTTCCTAAAGAGGGATTTCCCAGAATCAATCCTCTTTTTTCAGCCTCTGAAATTAATCGGATTGTTCAAGGAATAACGCACCACAGAAGCTGAATATTTATGGTAAATGCACCTCAGTGATTTCTAATGTACTGTGATCCAAGAATTCTGAATAAAACATCAAGAACTCCAAGAGAGATTTTCAACTGATATGAATCAGCTGCTCCCCCTTCCAAAGCTATGGAGTTGCAGCAATTTGCAACTAACTAAACCACAGCTTACCACTTTCAAAATTAAAATAATTTTTGCAGTATTTACAGCTAAGGGCAGACTCTTGCTTTTATTTTCTTATTGTAAAATCATAGCTCATTTCTTGTAAAATAATAGGTCATTTCTGAGTCACTAAATGCAAGGGTTTTTAACTTATCACCAAAATTAGACATTGCAAGACACTATTTAGATTCCCATTGGTTTCTTTTAAGTTGCACTGCTTATACATTAGCAACTTCTTTAAGAAGGCCCCAGAGAAAACGAAGAATGTATTACGTATGAAAATGTATACACAGGAATAATATATAACACACATTTTCTTATTTTCTAAACCCTTTTGGAACTGATGCTCTTAACACCACATAGAAACAAATGCATATACGTGTGTGTGTGTGTAATATATATGTAGGTACAGAGTTTTACCTATCCATATGTATTGTTCTAGTAACAGTCACCCTTTCATGGGGCTTATCAGTCACAGGTTTTACTCACCTGATGGGCAATTTGCCATCGGGCTGTCCCATCTGTCAGCACACCTTATCTGCCTTTCTTCAGATCCATACTTACAAGTAAGGCAAGGTTGGATATCTGTCTCCTCCTAAGCACAATAAAATTAAAGCTGTAATTAGCAGCCTGCCCTGGACACCAGGTTACATTCCACGCCGCATGGAGGGCCTTGGGCAGGAGTGGCAGGTCCCTTGGGACAATGTAGGGGCCCAAAGGAGAAAGTTAGACCTGATGTGTGAAAACAAATGACAGCTGAGCTTATCCTTCCTTCAGGAAGCTGAATGATAGACAGCAGCTCATGCTTGGACGGCACTGAGATTCCCACAAGACATCTGGGTGGAAGAAATTAGGTTTCAGGAAAAAGAACTCATAGTGAGTATTTGACTATTGATGCCTATTTAAGTAAAAAATTATCAACAGAAATAAACCAATCAAAATATCATTACTTTTTTGAAAGAGAGGAGTTCAATAATTTGCAAAAACAATGTAGGAATTCATTACAAATTCTTCCAATATTGTTAGTTCAGTGGTGCGCTCTGGGGTGGGGCTGCTGGAGCCAGCTCTTCTTCTCACAGCCTCAGGGAACCCCTTCTCCCTCACAGCCGGGGCAGCCCCGTCCTCCCCTCGCAGCTGGGGCCGTGTGTTCTCCCCCTCACAGCCCGGGCCGTGTGTTCTCCCCCTCACATCCCGGGCCGTGTGTTCTCCCCCTCACAGATCGGGCCGTGTGTTCTCCCCCTCACATCCCGGGCCGTGTGTTCTCCCCCTCACAGCTCGGGCAGCCCCTTCCTCTCCTCACAGCCTCAGGGAGGATGCCACTCCTCTGCTCACAACCTGGGCAGCCCCTTCCTCGCCTCACAGCCTCAGGGAGGAGCCCCTCATCTCTCCTCAGAGCCTCGGAGAATCCCTCCTCTCCTCACAAGGAGACCGATGCCCAAGCACCCAGATTGCACCCAGCACTGAGAAATCCCCCAAAAATGGGTCCTGAAGGTTTTCACGCAGCAGGGCTGACAAGCCACCCCGTTCCATGTTAGCAGTGACAACCTGCACCTTGCCGCCCACCCTTCCCTCACAGACCCCGGCCGGGTGTTCTGAGGTGACTGCTGACACCTGGCAGCCCGGGAATCACAACATCTCACACTTCTAGCAGACACTTGGGTTCAGTGATGCCACTTTCCAGCCAAAAGGGATCATCCATCTTAATTAACCAAATTCAAGTGAGCAGCTATGTCAAATGAACACGCACATAATCCCATCACACGTGTTCTTGGAGTATCTGCACCTTGGCTGATGGATTTCTCATTAACACAAATGTACTTTAGCCCTGCTTATAATTGAAACCTCGCTTCTGGCCAGCCACAGGTCTGGGAGAGCCAGGAGAACTACTTTTTCTATGTTC
This sequence comes from Passer montanus, assembly GCF_014805655.1. Taxonomy (NCBI): domain Eukaryota; kingdom Metazoa; phylum Chordata; class Aves; order Passeriformes; family Passeridae; genus Passer; species Passer montanus. Next base: position 7,150,381 of record NW_024368485.1, on the reverse strand, counting down.
ACAAGCATCCCTGCCAGTCCTTGGTGTCACCACCTGATTAGATCTCTGGCACTGCAGGCTCTGCTTTGGCACGGAGGAGAGCATCGCCTCACCGCGCCTGCCTTGAAACGTGGACTTGAGGGTGAAGGCAGAAGAGGAAGAACAGCAGATGTTCCATGTGCCAAACTGACTTTTCTACAGATTAGCTGGTTTTCCCTTAGCAGAAAGGCACAATTACCTAATTAGATCAATCAAGAACACAAAGTACTTGAAGCTACTGTTCCTTCCAAACCTTGCCTACATATTTGAGCAGTGAATGTGAAATAAAAAACCAGACATGAGTCCCTGGTTGCCCCAATCCCTCCTTGAGCCGAGAGAGCTCCTGAGCTATACAGAGAATGTGTGAACATGACATGAGTTCACACCTTGGCCAAACCAGGGCAGATGCTTGGGAAACAAAAAACCCACCCCAGTACCCTTTTCAGTACCTTTCTCTGAAACAGCTGTAGTGTTTTAATGTAAGCAAAACCATATATTCATCCCTGTGCTCAGCCTCAGAAACTGCCAAAGCATTTCTGCCAATCATTTCCAGGGGAGCCCAGCCTGCAGCAGCCCTCAGCGTGGATGATTTCAGCACGCATGGTAAAAGTTTAACAGCATTAAACGCTGCCACAATGGAAATTGTTGGGCATCACTGGTTTCACTTATAATAATGAAACTGGCTTGAAAGCTAGGAGCAGTTTGATGTAGTAGTTTTTACATAATAAAGACTGTTTTTTGTGAAACCAAATTGTTTTACAGCTGAATGTTTTAACTTTCCAAGTTAATCTTAACTCATATGTTTTATTCTCACCATATCACTGTATTTCATTGTTTCAACTCATACATATGTTACATGAAAACAAATGTTAATACATACCATGTGTGCAGACTGTTACACCCCAGTGAGCTTACATTGTTATACTTTATGATATGATAATAGAAAATCACTGCTATCAAACGTCGTATTTTCAAATTTCAGAATCAAAATGTTTTGACGCTTCCAAAGTAAAACTTCCCAGAATATTTCGTACACGGTGAGTGCCCAACACACTCCAACTTCACTGAGTGCCTGATCTCCCGATGGGGTGTGCAAACTCATTCTGAAATTTCAAATTTTGTTTTAATAGAGAGAGTTCTACTATCCAACCAATTTTACCAATAGCATATAACACCTAAACAATAACTTTGAGACTCCAAACTGCTTGAGTAAATAGGTCAGTGTCTGAGAAAATGGGGTATCTGCTCAATGAGAAAAAATTGGGATTTCTTCTTCTAACATTCAAAATTCTGAGGTTTTTGTTTATTTTTCTTTAATACTGGATAGTTCTGACTGGAAAAAAATTATTTAGCAATGCTGCCATTGGGCAGTTTGCCCCTGTGTTCTTGTCATTCATGCATACGTTTTGCAGAGCTTAAGTTATTGAAGCTTAACAACCTATGTAACTTGCTCATATGTAAAATCAGAGCAGTCATAGGAGTAAACGGGAAAGATTTCATAGGAGTAAACTGGAAAGATTTCAATGTTCTCTTGTTAAACACTAGCAGATCCCTCCCCATATATCTATGGCCTTCCCCAAGGTTCCCATCACTGACCCTATCCCAATCTCCATTATCTAAGAAATAAGATTCATGGAACACGAACCGTGACCACAAAACAGACCTGGAGCTTGTTATGAGACATGCAGGGTTCAACTGAAAATCAAACATCCTTAGAGGAATAGCCAGAAACCTGGATTGGGGAAACATATCTGGAGGTCATATTGGCATGGAGGGAGGCTGCTGGAGCTGACTAAGAGTGCCTTGGGGCAGAAATTCTCCTGGCTTTATCTTGTCATTCAGTTCCAATGAGTTCTTAGATCCTTCCTACATTTACTCCTTTAATATTTTACAGACGTCTCCCTTATGTAAATGTTCTCTGGACATTGTGTGCCGTTTATTTACAGCAGGTTATTCCATACACAGCTCCAACAGTGCCCGCTGGTAACATTCACTGCTGCTGCCAACAATTCTTGAACCAAGCCACTATCTGCATATTCTCCTCTGGGCTACTAACAAGGTCCTCCAGTGCTCATTCTTCTGTTACTGCCACCCAGACAGTTCCTTTAGCCTTTAAAACAAAGTTAATAATCTGGGAGAAAATAAAAGCCATGTGGGACTGTTGTGCTGCTGACAAGTATCATCCTAAAGCCACTGCAGCCAGTGGGACAGATTTTGACATCCTGTAAATGGTCACAACAGTGCCAACAAAACCAAAGCTCTTCTCCAGGGTCCAGCCTACCAACAGTCTTCTTCCCTCCTCAATATCCTTTTCTTATCTAATATCAAGAACTTGAGTTCATCAAATCCTCTGGGCTGGCAGCTGTGGTTAACACGAGACTGTGGTCACCTTGGAACAAAATCCCATATGCGTTTGTACACACTTCCCTGGAGGTGCAGCTCCTCTCTCCTCTTGTCCAGCTTTTTAGCTTTTTAGCTTTTTAGCTGGACAAGAATTGTTTATTCTCAGCTGCATCTGCTCCAACAAGAGACAGAGATCTGCAGCTCTCCTGGACACCTGTGTCAGGTGGTTTCTCCCTTCCAGGCCAATAGCTCTTCAACTCAAACCTCAATTTCCAACACGATTGCTCCATATCCCCTTGTTTGTGTTTAAGGCTTTCTGTGGGCAGACTGATGTCCATTTCTGCTGGAGAAGAGTTTATGTCAGCGACTCCCTATGTATTGGGCTGCCAGATGATGTCTTAACTTGCCATAAGCTGCTGTTTCAGAAGGCTTAATAAACTCAACTGAACAACAGCCGGAGAAAGGAAGTAAGAGATTAAACAGGCTGGTATTTCTATACCCCTTTCTGCTTCCTAAGAAAGACAAAATAAAAACCAAACAAGCAGTGGCCCAAACTGGAGTGCACACGCAGCCCTCCCCATTAACTCCGTGTTTGTCTGTGTTACCTATGAACCAACATGGTTTCAATTTAGCTTCTTATTAATCTCGTGCATTTCTTTCAACTGCTATTTTAAAAATAGAAACTTCATGTTGAACATTTTAATAGCATTACATTTCAAAGGCAACAAGCTGCTGTACTGATTTTTTTTCCAAAAACTTTATTGCCAGATGTAAGTATGTGTGATTAGTGATATTCTTTGTAAGTATGTGTGATTATTGATATTCTCTGTTTTCCCACAGGTTTCTCTTTTCCTTATTAAACAACATATCTGTAGTTAAGCAGCTCCATGAAAGTCTAGTGAGGTCCATGAGAAATCACTAGTCACCAGCACAGAGATCCATTTCATCCAACTTCAGGCACTTTGCTAAACTGCTTAAACTAGGAGTTTCCCTGTCCTGAACTCCCTTTACATCCAGTAAATGACTGAAGATGTTTAGGTACTTAGATCCCATCTAAATTTCTGAATGGTTTTTGGGAAGTAACCATTTTTTTCTCCACTGGTTACTGAGGGCTCCCAGGCCCACAGAGGAATTAGGTCTCCAGCTTGAACAATTGACTAAAAATCTAATGCAAACTGGGATGAATCCAGGCTCAGCAGGGTCCTCAGCAGGACCAGCAAACAGGCAGAAAACCTGACAGGAGCACATTTTTGTTTGAGTCCATGTATATAATTTTAAATAAAGCTAATGACTGTTCTGCAGTCACAGTAGGCAGCCTCCTCTAAGGGACTGTTTCAATGGTCTTTGGGTGAGAACAGTCAGCAGAAATACAACTCAGGTTTTGGTGCACATCAGGTTTGTGTTCAGCTCTGCTCAGTCTTCCCCTCCCTCACAGAGGAAACCTCAGGAAACCATGCCACAGAAGGCACTGGTCTCATAACAAACAGGATTGACTTCCTCATGGGCAGAGACAAGGCTGCTAAGAAAAATTGGTATTAGCACAGGTGAGGGAATATGGGAATGTAAAAACAGCAGCGAATTCCCACCCAACATTTCTGCAGTCTGGGGCAATGGCAGAGGAGAGTGCTGACCCTGGGGAACTAAAGGAAATCTTCACTTACAGCTGTTGGTTAACTGGGTGATCAACCATCACACTGATCATGACATTTTACTAGCAGTTGAAGAGATCCCTTCCACAACTATCTGATAGTTCCCATCTCTTCAAAGAGCCTCAAAGAGGCTGCAGCCACAGAAACAGTGGATTCAGCATCCAGCACAGCTTCTTCCACCACCAGTAGCTCTGCTGCAAGGTTCTGGCCCTACCCCTATCACCTCCAATAACTCATTCCCACCACCCTGCCAGGCATTTCCATCCCTTTCCTTGTGCTAAATGCCAAACCAGCTGTTTATGTAGCTGTGCTCTGAGGGAGCAGAAATTTCCAGTGGGGAGATGGGAGCAATAACCTTGGTTTCTATCAGTGTTTTCAAAGAGTTGCCAGGGGTCCTTACAAGGTGAAACAAACAACCCTGAGGTCCAGCCCTGCAGCTTCCCTAACACACAACCGGACAGGTATTGGGAGCATGTTCTTTCTAGTGTATGGGAAAAATGCACCTAATGGGACTGATCCAAAGCCTGCTGGAAATCAGTAAGTGGATTCCGCTGACTTCAGTGAGCCTTGGATCTGCTCTACAAAGCCAGCCAACTGCAAAAGCTGCTAGAGCCAAAGGAAATTATTCTCCAAAGGAATGGTGGCCCTGTGGCTGAGGTACTGGCGTGGCTTCAAGAGATTTGGATTCATCTTCAGCTCTACCATTGCTGACCCTGTGCAAATCATCTCACACATCACATTCCCTTCTGTAGAGTGAGGTATGCACCTAACGAGCTCACATGTGGAGAAATCCAGGGATGTCTGGAACAGGAGACCAACACGTGGAGACACCAGCTCCACATCAGCAGGTGGAACCCTTCCTCTGCCCCTCTGTGGGCCAGCTAAGGTCTGTCACCCCCATGACAGGGTACAAAGTGACCCCACCAGTACCCTCACGTAGTCCCAGCTCTCTGTGGGCACCTGGAAGCTGTGCCCACAGCTTGTGCCAACACAACCTCACCAAGCTGCCTGGATGAGGCAGCACCAAGCTGCCTCTCTGTGTGGCCAAGGCTCAGCACAGGCTGCCCAGGCCTTGGCACCACATGCTGAGCTCCAACTTCCCGTGTCCATATCCACAGCAATGGCAAGAGGCTTCAAGTAAAGACTGCTGGAGCAGGATTACAGGAGCTGCACGGCTCTGACCCAGCCAAGCACATGAGCATTTATGTGACTGGAGTGTGTGAGCAGACCTATCAAAGCCAAGGTAGCACACAGAGACTCACACTCCTGGACTGGAGGTTTGGGAGAGGTAAGCTGTGTTTTCATGCAGTTTCAAGGAAGCTTGACAGTCTTAACATTATTTACACACTTGTGCAGAATATCCTCCTACCAACAGCTGGGGCTTCTGGCAGCCAAAGGCAAACCATCTATTGTAATACTCTTTTTCTGTTGTAGGAAACAAACTCTTCCAAGCAGAAGAATTTTTTTTTTTTAAATAACCCAAGCAAAAGCACAAATTAAGCCCCAGAAGTTAAATACTGAAATAATTTTTACAGCATAGAAAGATCAAACTGCAAACAAGCTGCAAAAGCCATTAGTAATTTAACATTCTATTATTCCTTTTTTTCCAAAGTGTGATTCTTTTCTTCAAGCCAAGCATACTTTGCTGGGACCAAACCTTCACATTAGATTTCCTGTGCTTTGGACTTGATGAGATAAAGCAGTTTCTTAGGATCAACAAATCACTTCATTAAATAAGCCCATTGGTAAATATTCTCAACAGCAATTAACATCCTGGAGTAAGGAACTCATTTGTGGCTGCATTCCTCACTCAGGCAAGACCTCCCCTCTAACACCAGGCCTGCAGGAGAAGGTCCTAACTTTGAAGGACAGAGAGAAGCCATCCTGGCTCTCACCGTTCCCTCCACATCAGCTTCAGTTTCTTCAGGAAAACAGAGCCAAAGGTTGGACAGAGCTGCTTCCCCTCAGTTCTCAAGCCTTGTGAAGAATGGCCCATGCAGTGTTTTTCCAGCTGTCTCTCAAGACCCTGGGGAAGCAGGAGAATTTACAGCATTTCTTCTCAGCAGAGTGAACAGAATTGCTGGTGTCACCCAGGATCTGGGGTGCCCAGATTTGTGCAGTACCAGCAGTTTGTGACAAAGGTATTGTCACTCCTGGGAGGTGAAGGAGGTAGAAATTCTAGATTGGAAAATTCGAGTGGAAAAGGTTTTTTTCACACCCTCTCACCCCATGTGAGGCTCTGCCTGGAAGTGAAGCAGTGCATTGACTGGTAGGGTTTTAGCACTAAACCCCAGTCAGGGTGGTCCCTGACGGACAAAAATATAAAGCAGAAACTCAAGATGCATTAGAGAGGCTTACTTTGGGTTTTTCTCTGCAGATATTAAACAAATACATCCCATTAAGATGCATTATAATTCTCTGGGTTTTGACAAGAATACACAGGCACCATTTTGAAATCAGAACAATAAGAGACAATGTGCAATATTCTTCAAAAAAACCCCAGCTTTAGTCCCACTCTTGTTGAAATGATCATTCTCATCTTGTTTGAGTAACCCAATACTACAATGCACTAAAAAGTACAATATGCTAGAACAGAAAATGAACAAAGTATCAGGATGCAGCAATTTATGTTGAGCCAGCTTCAACTTACCCACTGAACTACTTCTGAATAGTTTATGGGTCTCTAACCTTATAAACAAATCTGGGAATAACCATAAAGGTGCAGTTCTTTAAGGTATTTTCACCTTTTAAAAGGCCCTCCATTTTTGTGGGAAAAATTTCTCCTTGCCATTCAGAAAGAGCTAAATAAATGTGAGTATAAGAACTGATTATAAAAAGCCTACTGAACTGGAGTAACAATAATGCCTCAGTCCTGAAAACATAGAAAGTAAATGCAATTTTACATTAAAGATCTGAAAACAAACTCAAGGCTAATATTTTCAGGGGGGAAAAAAACCCTTTGATCTCTTTTTCTTTCCAGGGGGGAGCCAATATCAACATGAGTGATTTTGTACTATATTCAGGAGTCTTTATGTGGGTTAATAATGTTAAAGTTATTCCACTGCTTTTTCAAACTTTTCTGGAATCAGCTCCTTGCTGAAACAGGGCCCTATTGAAGACTCTTGAATTTGCATAGCATGTGCAAGACATTTAGATTTATATTCCATGTTAGGCTTGTGTGTTTAGACTTTACTCAGGCATATGCAATTCATTGGCTGTATTGTTATCTTCACAATGAACAAGCACACTCACTTCATCTGCAAGAAATACAACTTCAAATGGAGAAAATTAAATTTCCATGAGAAAACGTGTTCCATGAAAATTTCCATCAATAAAGGCTTAGCTCAAATGTAGTAAGGTTGAAATACTTTGATTTCAGCCTACCTGGGTACTGTGTGACTTATGCAGCAAAACTATAAAATCATTTGGAAATTATTATTTTGGAAGTGCTGCTGCAATGACAATTATTCACATTACAGTTCTCTCTAAAAGCCTTTGGTGTTCATGATCCTGTTGTGTTTGGTGATGAATTTGCCCACAGAAACCGACAGATTCTGCCTTGAAGAAATGTTGATGCTGAATCCCAAAAGCCGTCTACAGAAATACGTAGCCAGTGTTTGGTTTGATACTTGTGAGACACCACAGCTCATGTCCCGTTTGCTGTCACCACCAGAGCATGCTGGGGTGGTCTCCAAAGTGGGACCACACTGGGGTTACCTTGTGTGCCTTCCAGTGCTGAGCAGGAATTCTGGGACGGGGCAGCACAAGCAGGTGACAGAAGGAAGGGTTTGGCTGTGGTGGCTGACAGTGAGAGGCAGAGGGAATGCTCTCCTCACCATGTAGGGCAGGGCCATGCATGGCATGGAGAAGATCTAGAGACAGAACAACTTTGACTCAAGGAAAGCAGCATCTACAGTGAAACAATCTGGGCAAAAAGGGAGCAGTTGAGTCACTAGAAAAGCTGGCCAAGGGCGGCTGTGAGGACAAAGAAATCCATCAGAGATGGAGGTTTGAAAAGTTGCAAGTGATTTTGTGTACAGATAGCAGATCTGGATCTGCTGGATCTACGTCTCAGCAGATGTCACCTACTTCTTGTATTCCCAGTTTCCTTCCCAAGTCCCTGATCCTGCACCATAACATTGAATGAAAGACCTGCCAACAGGATCAGCCCAGCTACTGCAGAACACCTGTGCTTTCTGCAGGGCAAGAGAAAGGGATTCATGGATCGTGAAGAACTGACTACTGTGTGCTCTTCATTTTCATTTCTTTGATTAAAAACTTAGTATTTGGTTTTTTTACTGTTCCATTAAACCCTAAAACTTTCCTTTGGGCCATTGGCCTTTTCTCCTCATAGAGGTGGCTAATCTGGCTGTGGAGCTGATGGTCCAGAGGAGAATAAAATGCATCTCTTCAGGAGATACAAGAGATGTGCATCACAGCATGCTTTGAAACTGCTTCTGTCTTTACTGAGGAACTGTATCCACCAAATCAGAAAACTGGATCAAATGGGTATATACAGATTAGATAGATAGATAGATAGATAGATATAGATATATTAGATAGATAGAATAGATATATAGATTACATAGATAGAATAGATAGATAGATATAGATAGATATAGATAAAATAGATATATAGATTACATAGATAGATATAGATAGATAAAATAGATATATAGATTACATAGATAGATAAGATAGATAGATAGATAGATAGATAGATAGATAGATAGATAGATAGATGATAGATAGATTAGATAGATAGATAGATAGATAGAACATTTGGATTTAAAAGAAGGTCAGTGTAACAGTTCTGAACTACTGCCACTTTGGATCCAAGTGAAACTTGCTCAGAAGGAGCAATCACAGATTTGAATACCATAAGCATTTCAGATGTTCTGCTGCCAGGGAGAAATCAGGCAGCAGCCTTGCCCTCAAACCCACAGTCTCTTATCATTTATATAAATAGCAGTATTAAAGACCATGGAGGGCTCCCTGCTTCTTTATTTCCTGCAAAATCACCCCAGGTCTGTTATTTGTACATCAGTCACCTGTACCAAGCTGAGCAGTTCTTCTGAGAACACAAGACTAGGTGATTATTTCCAACTACCCAAAATAACCCACCACATTTGAGGGAAGAAGCTGCCCCAACATTATCTGCAGGTGACATCACTGTGCAGGTTACAAAAATGAAAAATTAAATCCAGCAATTGCACTACAATAAGCCAAAATGTCTGGTTTGCCTTGGCTTAGAGACAGAGGTCAAAAGTAAGGGGTAATTACAGACACCTAATAAAGAATATACAAAATATCAGCATCACTCCCACATCACAAAATGGTGACTGTCTCAGCTATGACGAACAGCTTACTGCAAATCATGCCTTTGAAGCATCCTTAGGGTCTTTGAATAGAAGACAGATGACAATCCTAAAATGCATTCTATTTTCCTCCAAATCACTAAAGAAGAAATCACACCCATCTAGACCCCCTGGCATATGATTCACTGCTATTGATCCAAAAGGAGATGCTGTCATGCAAAAATTCTATTTTTCCACAAGACCTGTTATTTTTTGTGATCTCTGCCGCCCTAAACTTCTGCAAATACAGCTTCAGTAACTACAGCAAAAAAAGTTCAAAGATTTTTTACAGAAAGAGATGGACTGGGCATGAGGAGAGGCAAACAGCAAAGGAGGAGCAGAAAAATCATACAGTGGGACCCAGAAGGATGAGAGCTATTGGAAGAAAATAACTAGAAAGACTACAAGAAGTGCATCTAAATTAAAATAACCAGGAACACAGGGAGTTAGCTGATGGATATCACCTCTGTTGGAGAGGAGGCTACCAAGATGATTAGTGGGGTGGAGCCCCTCTCCTATAAGGCAAGCCTGAGAGAATTGGGATTGTTCAGCCTGGAGAAGAAAAGGACATGGCCTTCAGTTCCTGAAGGGATCCTACAGGAAAGATGGAGAAGGATTTTGTACAAGGATCTGAAATGACAGGACAAGGGGAATGGCCTGAAACTGAAAGGGACTAGGGTTAGATTGGGTATTAGGAAGAAATTCTTTCCTCCACGAATGGTGAGGTCCTGGCACAGGTTGCCCAGAAAAGCTGTGGCTGCCCCATCCCTGGAAGTGTCCAAGGCCAGGCTGGATGGAGCTCTGAGCAACCTGGGATAGGGGAAGTTGTCCCTGCCCATGGCAACGGAGTTGGAATTAGATGATCTTTAATGTCCCTTCCAATCCAAACCATTTTGTGATTCTATGACAGGAAATTACAGGAAAATCCTATCCGTATAGAGTCAGTGTGAATTTTCCACTCAGTTCATTTGGGTTGGGATTCCTGCTTTGGAAAGCAACAATTCCAAAGTAAACTTAATGTTAATGAGAAGTAAATAAGAACATGCAGCAAGGCAACCTGAACTGCTGATGATCTCAAAGTCATGGCCATAAAGGGTGGGTTCATTGCTGAAGTCCCAACAGCAGCATGGCTTGGAGCCCTTACAGCAGGAGGGTCTGGGACAAAGCTGCTCATGGTGCTGGGGCTCTCAGTTTCAAACATGCACCACACAAGCCATAAACACCCCATGCAGCAGAAGGCACTGCTGCAAAGCTTTGTGTGCAGCACCCAGGCAGTGCAGCCCCGTGCTGTGAGATTCGGGCACAGATGATAGCTGGTAACATTAGTTTCTATCTATCCAAGGAAATGAAGTGTGCCTGGGAACATTCCTGGGCATGGAGGCCAGCTGGCAGGGAACTGCACGAGGCTCTGCCAGTAAACACCCTCACCCTTCCAAACAGGGAGCCTGCATGCAAACAGCCCCTGGGGACAGCCCTGGTACGAGGCTGCTGCCAGGCCTTGCTCCGGAGCCACCCGGGGCAGCCTGGCCGGGGCTGCAGCCAAAACCTGGCCAGGGACTGCTCCAGCAGCACAGGCACTCACACCTTCCTTCCTTCCTTCCTTCCTTCCTTCCTTCCTCCCTCCCTCCCTCCCTCCCTCCCTCCCTGCCTAGGAGAAGCATTTCTCTCATGTAGAACACATGTGAGCAGCCATCCTCACTGACCCACCCCTTCTCCCATCCCAAACCATCTCCCCTGCTGTTCCCACATGCAAGAGATCCATGGGAAGGGCTGGTAAAGCAAAGGGAATGGTCCAGCTTGCTCGCTGGAGTGCTGAAGGGCAAACACACATCACAGTCAGGAATGGTTATGCAGGAGGGTAAGAGCATGGGATGCTTCCAAACCTCTCCCAGCTCCTGTGCCTGCAGAGACCTCACTGCACAAACCTGTCCAGGGATACCTCATGATTTTTTAAAGTCATTTAGGTGGCACTAATGTCAGGAGTGCTCAAAAACACAGCCTTGTGCTCCTGGAGATCCACATGGGCTGCTCCAGCAGCCTCACCACCTCAGCAGTTCTTCACAGGACTAAGAAATGGCCCATGAAGCATATCTTGAGGCTCTGGCTGCAGAAAGAATGCCTGGTTTTCTAACAGCCATTATTTTGATACTCATAACCAGTGACACTCAAATAAATTTGACTAGAAATATATTTTAATTAATAAAAAGGAAAATAATCATTCCTTTGTCTGATTCACTAGAAAAAATATTCATATTGGCTTCTACAGCAAGAGCTTGGGTAACAATCTTATACAAACCTCTGTGTGTGCACGTGTGTGTTTATACAAAACCCTCATCAGTTTAAACTCTATTTGCTGTTAAGAAGATCATTTACCTTCTAATAAATCCTAATTAGATCATAAGCCCAAGTCTACTGAGAATAGATGTGTATTGACAAGCACACTGAGTGCTGGGAATTCAGCAGGCTCCTCTCTCCAGCTGGGATCTGTCGCTACACGTTGTCTGTGTAGGTGCAGAGCACGAGCAGTGCCTGACCTTTCCCCAGCTTGCTGCACACCTCGGCAGGTTGCTGGAGCTCCCTACCAGGAAACTTGTGGGCAAAGGAGAGGAACCCAAGCTGCCTTGTGCCAGTGACTCAGAGATGAAAACCATCCATTTCAGAGTTGTTCTTGTGCCTGGAATTTGAAGGAGCCTGCTCCTTTGCTGGAAGAGTTTGAACAATTCACGCTGGGGATTCCAGTCCACCCACAGAGGCAGGCAGTGTGTTCTGCAAGGTTCCCCACAGTGCTGCGGGGAAGCCTGGCCAGTTCCCTGACAGAAAAACCTCAGCTCCCTCCACCCCAGAGATGGCTGACACAGGCTGGCTTTGGGGTGCTGGCACTCACCTGTTTGTGAAAGACAGGCTGAGATGATCCTCGTTCTGGGCAAGGGTGGCAGGCTCAGGGGACAGGTGACCTCCCTAAAGCCTTGCTGCCCTCTCAAGGATGGAGGAACCAGCCCTTGCCTGTGGTCAAGGCAGTGCTTTGATGTGCTGTCCCTGAGGAAAGCCCCCCTGACAGCAGCTGAGATTCCCTGGCCCTGCAGGAAGGTGCCTGTTGTATGCCCCAAGCCCGGGGCAGGTGCTACCACTGCACTTTGGTAACCTGAGAACCAGCATGGATGTGCTGCTGTGAAATACCACACGTGGTGCAAGACAGGGGAGGGCTGAACCCACTCCTTCTGAGTCATTCAGGTCTGTATCCCCATTTAGCAAGGAGAATTTGGAACTTCTTGATTTTTATCTTTTTACTATCTAATTTTGTGAAGATTTCTCACAGTTTATGACAGGCAACATTGCTTTGCAGTCCTTCTGAAAACAGACCCTGTTTTAAAAAGAAGCTTAGGCTTTACAGATTACTGCAGCCCAAAGCCATCCTTAAGACCAGCCTAAGCCTACACTGACATCAACAGACACTGTGGAGTGATCCAAGAGGATCTAGGAAAAGAAAGTGTTGAGATCTGCTCCAGCCCTAAGCCTAACCCATGAACCAGATGCCTGCCAAGGTTTCCAGCTTTATGGCAGGACTGTTCTGTGACGTGGACTGTTGTGTGGTGGTAGAAAGATTCCCTTTGAAAGCTCAAGCACAATCCAAGCCAAAGCACAATGCAGCTTCCTGCTTGGCACCTGTACAGAAGGGCCCTGGCAGAGCCTGTGGACAGGCTCTGTCTGTCCATCCAGGCTGAACACATCACCTGCACGGCCCAAATGCAGAGGGGAATTTCTGGGCTCTAGAACTGTAGCTTGGCCATACCCTGGAGGTGCAAGATCCATTCCCTGGCTCCCTGGTGATTGCACAGAAGGGAGAGGGAGCCAAGGCCTCCCACAGAGCCCCAGTGGGATCCAGATGTGCTGCCATTCCCATCAGTCAGGATGATCAGCAGGCCAGCAGCTGCCATGGGGACATGGCTATGTGACAATCCCCAGTGTCCCACTGACAAGCAGGGGGATGAGTGTGGGGCTCAGACAGAAGCTGGCAGAGAGCAAAGGTACCATTAGCCTCAAATGTCAGGCTGACACATAAAAATAAGCCAAGACAGCAGACTAAAGGTAAACTTGAACATGTCAGGCTGGAAAAAGTGGCAATTCCAAGTCAGGTCCTGGTGTGTCAGGGAGGACAACAATGTCCATCAGAGGAGCAAGGGCAGCAATATCAAGTATCATATTAGGTTAGTCAGAACTCCCAAAGAGAAACTCCCAAATCATGCTGATGCTCTTAAACAACTATACCCCCAGTAAATAATGGCAGCACAGTGTGCAAAGGCCTCCTTCCCTGTGGGGAAACAGAGCTTTCCACAGCAGAGCAGCCCCAGGCTTTGAATGCATTGTACCTTGTTTCCACATCTGTCCAGAACTGCACACCTTTGGATTAAAATATTCCCAGGACACAGCATGGGGTCAAACTCAGAACCCTGCACTTCCCCATGGACTCCTGTACTTGCAGGGGGATCACCCAGTGGCCATGGGCAGAGGCTGGGCTGACTCTCCTGAGGAAGGGCAGGCGCTCAGACGTAGGTCTGTGGAAGCAGCTCTTTGAACCTTTAAGTCATTCACACAAGAAAGCAACTCTGACAAAAGCTGTGGAATCTTCTGAACACCTCTTCAGACAGCAGAACTGAAAGACAGACTTCCTCTCCTGTGTCATTACACACACACCCTGCCCCAGAATCAGAGTTTAAATCAAGTTCTTTGACACACATCAGAAACCTTCAGTGTAGAATTTCTGAGACACCAAAATCCTTAAAGACAGACCTAACACAGACAGCCACTGTCAAATCATTTAATTGCTTTCATCAATTGAAAGTATCTTTTGATTCAAGAACAAATGCTTAGCAAGACCGTGGTGAGAAGAGACATAACCTTAGGGCTGAAAAGCAGAGCAACATGTATAATTTTTCCCTTTACAGATAAACAGCCCTGCTTTTTAAGTAGCTCCTGAGAAGGACATCTAAGCATTGCTCCTGTGAATAAAGCAGAGAGTTCACAAGACAACCAGTTCCTGCCTGCATGCATAAGCCTCACGCCAGCAAATCTAATTGAAAATAATCTGTGATCGACGCTCTGCATTCTTCAGGAAAAGTGCTTTTATCCCATCTTTTCCCATCTCTCCTCCTCCCCTCCAACCTTAAATGAATCACATATTGAATCACTGCAGCATGGCTCTATTTGATCATGATTTATAGGGCACTGTCTGCCTCGCTCGGTAGGCAGCCTTTGGAGAGAGGAGGTATTTTGGACAGGGAAGAACAGGCTGTCAGCACCCAATAAATTATTAGCAGCAGCCACTTCCTGAGGTAAAGATCTATATAAGATCAACCTTCTAAGTGGACAGGTGCACAGGGGTGTCTTACATCAACAGCTTGCCTGGCACATAATCCAAATTCCTAGTAACTGCAATCAAATGTGGCACTGAGAGAGAAAGGTTTTACTGATAGCTGTTAATAAATCAATTTATTGAGAGAGGAGCTCTGGGCACTGCAGAGAACGAGCAGGGACCAGACCCCACTGCTTGGTGCCCTGGGTACCAAAGCAAAGATCAAGACAAATCTCCTGCCCTTGTTTGACAGGAGGGTGCAATTTGATCAGCAAAACTTCCAAATCTGCAAACTCAACATAAAGTTGCATGCAAGAAACATTGATGTAAGTTTTAATCATCTCTTCTCCATCATCAGCATTCCCCAGCCCATTGTTTCTCTGCTTCCAACTTCCTTCTTTCCAGTTTTCTCCATGGCAAACAAGTCTAGCAGCAGCAGCATGTTCAGACTTCATTGCAGCTCACACATTGATACTGGTACATACTGATCTGTAGCAGTCATGCTTAAGCTGGTCCTGCACCATAAGAAAGGTGTAGGAAACTATCCCCAGACAGCACCACAAAAGGATTTTTTAGCTGTAATCCACCAAAAAGAAGGAGAGTTAACCTACTTTGGCCCTTCACACTCTGACAGTAGATGGAATACTCAGGGCTAAGAAGGAACTTCAGAGCAGCTTCATGACAGCTGTGTGATTACTGCAAAGTTCTTCAAAGATGTTTTAAAAATGAACCAAACAAGGAAGATTAAGAGAAGGGGAGCAATGGGTCCGTCGCCCCTCCCTCAGCACAGCTTTCCTGTGCCCAAGCTATTGTTTGAGTCAGACAGAAGCAGCACACCCAGGTGCTTCCAGGCACACAGGAGGGCTGGTTACTCACTTCTATCAGAGAGACAATTCATTCCTGCTGCATCCTGAACAGCCCCGAGGCCATTACCCCGGCCAGGAGTTTGGCTGCTTCCTACAGCCTCTGCACCGTGGGGAGTTTTTGCTGAGCACCACCAGAGGGCTCAGCACGGTGCAACATACCAAAAGAAAGGTGCTGACCCCAAAATCCCACACCTAGACACAGTGATTGGCCGGCAAACCCTATGATTAGATCTTTGCAAATCGCAGTTCTTTTTAAAATATGCTCACTTTTCAAGAGGAGTTACTGGTTTCATCACACAATCACCTCGGGAGAATGATTCCCTGTTGCTGTTTAGAAGGTCAAAGCACAGTATCCAATGGCCTTCAACTCTTCATGAATTAATAAAATACATGTTGCAGGCTTCTAAGTACCCTTAACACCAGGACACAATGACTGTAACTCTTACAAACTCCTGATAAAACTACATTTTGTCTACTTTACATATGGGCAACGTATATGGAGTAATAACTTCCTCCCTGGAGCTCCACATCCTACTTACCTGTACTAAATGTCTCCAATTCTATCTATTCAATTGCATCAACGATTTCTGAGAAATCTCTCTTAAAAGTGAATTTTTCATCCTGACTTCTGAGTCCTGTGTGATGTCTCTGACACTAAAAAGACAAAAGTTGGGCCCTTGGGGTCTTGTCAAAAGCTAATGTAAGACAAAATGCTTGTAAGCTTTGATTGAAATACTTCCTCTCTCCCAGCACCAGCTAATGATTCTGAACGACTTTGTTAAGTGTATACTTCCCTACCTTGAAATAGATACTGTGTCAAGTAGGATTTATAGGTGACTTAACTCAATCATGCCTTCAAAGCAACTTCAGCAGCTCCAAATGCTGTTAAAAAGACCAGGGAGTATTGAGAGGCTGAGCCAGGGTTAAAGAGAGCATCTCTGATCACCAAAGTGAAGAAAAGTGGTCAAGAGTGGGAATCACTGTAACTACTTGTCCCAAGCTATTGTCTTTCATATCAGAACTGCCAGAACATGCAGGATTTAGGGATGGAAATGACAGCTTACTATTCTGAGTCATCACCTGGTGCTTGGAGAGAAGCAGAATTTGGATTAAAGCTTTTAAATAATTTGGTTTTAGCAGAGCTTTTCCATAAAAGGACAGTGGTAGAGTGGAGGAAATGTCTACTGTGCAGGAGAAGGACTAAAAAAATCCCTGAATCCCATGCTTGGCTGTGCCAAGAGCTGCTTTGTGACAGCAGGCAAATCCTTCACTCCTCTTTTCATTTGTTTTCCTTTCCCACTGTACATCTGCCTTGTCTATTGGGAAAGAGAGATTTATGAGTGTCTTAGGGATTTGGTGGTGCAAGCACTCCTCTCCAATCCTGAGATGAAGGTGAAAACCCCACCCTTTGGCTCCAAGGCTGTTGCTGCAGAGACTTGTACAGCACCTGTGGGGACCTCAGTGAGGACTGCAAGGGGAGATCATCAGTGCCTGGAACCCCATCATCACTCCCTGGATAGAGGCATTCCCGGGGAAACAGAGCACCAGGGCTGGATCCTCAAAGTGAAGGGGGAGGTGAAGCAGAGACCAACATGGGAACAGAGCAGCAAGTGCCATCTCAGGTCCCTCCAGCCCCTGGTTCTGTCTGTGAGAGCAGTCACACAGCCAGGGTGCACAGGCAGGGATGCTCACCCTGAGACTCCCCCAGCTGTGCATTCCCAAGGGGTGAATTTTGTGAGCCACAGATGGTGCCTTTGCATTAAACAGTCTCAGAGGAATTTTATTCTTGAATTTTCCAGTCTCTTGAGGCAAGTTAATATGACCTGTTCTAAAGGAAGTAGTGAAATATAATTCCAGCAAGGCAATATAATGCAGGACAAACTGGGGGCAGAGCAACAGATGATATTTGCTGATCACTGATTATCCAAGGGGGTGTTTCAACATTGCAGGAGACACAAGCAGCAGAATTTCCTGCTGAAAGCTGAAGGCACTGAACTGCTTTGGGAAGAGCTCAGAAGTTCACAGCCATGGCAGCCCACGAGTGTCACCTGTTTGTAACCCCTGGAACAATTCTGTTCCCAATGTGATTTCTCGGAAGCCAGTATGGAGTTTGGCTCAGCTGAACAGAAGGGAAAGCCAAAGCTCTCTCCTTTTCTGACATGATGCATTTGTTCACATGGATTTTAGTCTGATCCCCTCTCCTTGGTGAAAGCCACAAGCACAAAGAGCTGTAAGGGCAGGTCACATGAGAGTCCTTCTCTTTGTCCTCTCATCCTTTAGGCACTGCACACGTGGTGGGAGATCATCTCCTCTGGCCAAACCAAGTACCAGCATCCAGAGACATGACAGCCAATTTCTCCTGAATTTTAACAGGGTCTGGGCAGGATTAACATTTCTTATTTCATGCAGGAAGCTTGTGACAGAAAGAGAATTGAAACTTGAAACATCAATATAAAAACCTTAAATCACCCAAGCTATGCCTGCAAACACTAATTCCACACTGGAGCAAAGCTGCAGTAAACTCCAAAGGTGCAGACCACTCAGTGCCAGGATTTATTCCCACCCTGTGCCACTATCCCTTTGCCATGCTTCTGTCCCTAATTTAACAAGGTGCTTGCAGCAGTAGATTTCTTTCTCTAAAAAGATTCACAACGAAGTAGCACCAGCAACTGGTGTGGTCCAAACTGTGCTCAGCAAGACATTGTATTTACCTCTCCAGCATTCCTGGAGAATGAAGACAACATTCTATCAGCATTCATCCTCCTAATCATAAGCCAAGATGAAATGTTAAGCCCTGAAGTAATAAATTTCATCCAAGCTGAGAGGGATCCAATTTAATGTATTGTGCATTTAGTGTAAGAGTCATCTGGAGATAAAGGACAGAGCTCTCATCATCAGAAAGAGATGAGGAAACAGCTTTGGTGTGGAGATTCTGGAAAGCACAAGCAGGACTATCATGACCACAGACTTGTCTGCAAGGGGAAAAGCTGAGAACTGTGACTGAAAGTTTAATTTGGATTTAGGGAGGGGTTCTTTTAAACTGTGTTAAATCCTTGTTAAATCCAAACAACTTGGTTTCAAGTTGTGGCCACAAATTAATTTCTCTGCTTTCTCTTCCAAAATTGTCCTTGATTTCTGGAGTGCTTGCTCACCAATGTATAAAGCAAGCTAACAACACCATTTTGAATTCACAACTACAGCAAACATCAATAATTTTTTTTTCATTCTTACATATTGAAAAAAATTCACTTTCCAAATTTATTACAGCATATTTCTGTTATTAATAATTATTTTACCACCAAGTCACAGCTGAAGTCAAGAACTAATTGTGCCAGAATTTATGTAAACAGTAGGATTTCATGGGCAGATTAGGGGTCAGAAGGGATGATTTAGAATGCTTAGTGCTGATCTCATGTTTAACATAGGTCAAGTTTTCTATGTATATGCCACTAACTTACATTTGGCTTGAGAGTATTTTCCAAAAGAATGTAATTCATTTCTGAAGAAGGAACACTTCACATGGAGAACCCACTCTTCCCTCTGACAGTTTGTTTTATCTCCCTCTAACCAACATTATATTTCACAATATTCTACTTCTCATTTGAATTTGCTGAGGTCAGGTCCAAATCCCAGTGCTTCTCTGTTACACTTTCTTGTCAGGAATTAAAGCCCTTTAACACGGGCATTTTCTCCCTAAGAAGTTCTGTCTGCTGAGCAACTTCGACTTTTTTCCCCTCTGTAATTTATTTTCGGTTCTTATCAAAACATAAAACACAGCAGGGCTTGTGCTGTAAATAGAAACAGTCCAGTCTCAGCTCGTATCCATCACTGAATTTAATGGCTATCACTGATTTACATCACAGGGAACTCTGGCCCATGTAAACATATGGACCTAGAGATGGACAGGGTCTGTCTATTCAGCTTCTTTCTGTAAACTAAAGCTGCTGCTGCCAGGAAAAGAGGGTTGGGGCCTACATAAGTGTGTCTGTGTATTAAAATGTGGATGTGTGTGCATGTCATTTAACTGCAGCTCTGCAAAAGTGGGATATTGTCACATATATGGATTCACAACCACTCAACAGGCGTCTCAGCATGATCCAATCTGGATCCATTGCAATTGATAGATCTGTCATTCCCTGTGAGTTTTGGAACATAAATCCTGTCTCTGTTCCTTCTCTTGCAGCCATGAGGATTGCATCCACCAGTGCAGAAGCTCTCCAGCATCAGGCATATTGTGAACATCAGCCTTACTGGTAAGTAACTGGGAAATGAGGACACACAAGGAGACCTTGCTGAGGGGAGCTGCCTCCCATGGGACATCACATTTCTGCTCCCACAGGGAAGTGAGTAGGAGAATCTCAGCAGATCATCGAGCTGCTTCTGCCCCCCATACACCCACAAACAGAAACCAAATAAATCCCAGGCAGATCAACTCAAACTCAATTTTCACTGAATATTGAAAACCACGTAGTGGACAAAATGTGAGTAGGTTTAGATTGGTTATTAGGAAGAAATTCTTCCCTGTGAGAGTGGTGAGTCCCTGGCACAGGCTGCCCAGAGAAGCTGTGGATTCCTTATCCCTGGAAGTGTTCAAGGCCAGGATGGACAGGGCTTGGAGCAGCTGGGACAGTGGAAGGTGTCCCTGACCATGTCAGGCAGTTGAACAAGATGATCTTTAAGGTTCCTTCCAACTCAAACCACTCTGTGATTCCATGAAAATCACCAGAGCTGATGCTGCTGGCTTTGGCTCATGGCATTCTCCAGTGCCTGCCTGATCATTCTCTCTGGATTGTTCAGAGAGCAAATCCTACTCAACTGCAAGCTACTCAGCTGAAAATGGCTCCTGAACCTGCATTCATAGAAGACCATTAGAAATGGTGGCAAACTACACCCCTAGATTAGACTGAGATGTTTAAAACCTCCTCACACAGTGAGCAGGGAATTTTGGTTGGCAGAATTCCCAGAACAAGCTGAGGGCAGGCACAGAAAGGCTGCATGAGGCCAAAGCAGCTCTGAGCTCGACCCAAAGGTCTCCCTTCTGTGTTCAGCATCATCACAGGCTCCTGCTCTTGCTGCAGTAATCTGAGGGTGTTTGACTCTGACCTCAAGGGCCCTGGAATTGGGCTCCTTCCTTCTGACCTGGCTGAAGCTAACAATGTGTTGCACATCACTTCTCTCTTCATGTGGACCTCAGCCCCTGACACAGGATTCCAGGCATGCCCCATCTCCAGTGGAGAATTTGAAAATACCACCAAATGTTAAATTGCAAGGCCTGCTCCCAGGCTTGTGGCCCCTGAAAGTTCTGCTGCAAGGAGCTGGAAAATGTTGTGTAGTGAACAAAACAAACATGGCTTTTGCAGAAAATCTCTACTCTTGCCATGGGCTGTGTCCTCACCATCTTCTCTGGCACCTAAGCATCACTAGCACTGGACTCAGCTTAAAACTCTGGCTATGGTGGGCACTTTCACCCAAATTTCCCTTTTTTTGAAGTAGTCCTTGCCACGTTATGGTTTTAGTTGCTGTGGTGATTGATTGGTGTTTAATGAGCTCATGTTATTGGTTGAGATTTTTCTGGGGTGAGTCATGCAGGTTTCATTTGGTAAAATTCACATGAAGATATTGCCATCTAGATCAGCACCAGATTAGCCGAGAGCTCCAGCTTCAACTCACCCATTTTAACATTCCCAGGTGAAGTCAACTTTCTGATGGGGCAGATAAATGTCTGCAAAGTAAATACTCAGTTAATAAGGTACCTATTGTACTGCTGATTGTGATGAGGCAGCAGCAGCCGCCAGTTTTAATTTAACATGATTTAACTACCGAGCGATTGCAACGATATCACAGGAGCTTGTTAAATGAAAATAACGCCCTTCACATTTGCATGTACATGTGCAAGGGAAAAAAAACAACAATAAGAAAGCAGCTCCTGGGCTGACAGCCCTTGGAATGATGTCATTTGGATCAGTGGCATTTAATTGCACAAGGTGAGCCACCATATCTGTGAAAATGCCAAGGCTGCACAGAGCACAGCCCAGTGGTTGTGCTCCAAAGGACAGAAGGCTGGACTGGGAGATAAGACACCCATCTCTGAATCCAAACTCCATCACTTTTCTGGCAAACTACTTCACCTCTTCATGCTTCAATCAGTCCATCTGTTGGAAGGGCATAACAATACTGAACTGTTTTCCCCAGTGCTTTGAAAACTGGGAAATACATGAGCCAGATTTTGTTATATTTTTGTTCAGGGCTTTTTGTTGCTTCAGATTTACTCTCAGCGTCTGGGCCAGATTAGCTGCTTGTCCTGTTTCTATGGGCTAGGGATCGTTTTAAGGACACAAAATAGCTCAAACTGCAGGGGAGGCAGGACACGGTTCCACATTAAAATGTCATTAAGCTGATTGACCAAGCTGATTTCCACAGGGAACAAACCACATCATTAAAGGACACCTGTCACTAAAGGCAGTTAGTGAGTTCAGAGATCTCAGTTTATCATTTCACACTGCAGCCTGAAACAGGCCTTCTTAAATCCATTTTCTGAGTTTGGAATGTTACAGTTTGCATCCTGAAGATCTGACAGTCTGAATGTACAGGAGGAAGAATGAAAGAAGTGACATTTGCCACAGTTAGAGGATGAAAAGTCTGCCCAGGGAGTTTGAAGAATCTCTGCAAGGTGTCCTGCTCTCTGCTGTGCTCACATTTCCACCAGATCCCACCAGAGATGCCACAAACTTAGAAAATAAAATAGTTTTTCTAATAGATGAACATTTCATTAGTTACTTAAATAAGAAGCCATCCTAGCTGGCTTGACTGAGGCATTTGAGGAGGCTGGTGGCAGAGCAAGGCCATAAACCCAGCTGCCAGGGTATCCTTCCCTGCCAGCCTCCCTAGCTGTGGAGAAGGGCTCTGGGGGCACAGCAGATACTCCTGTGATTGCTGAAGCAGCTTGTTTCTACTTACATTTTTCAGTGTTTTTTTTTTAATCACATTGTGAGCCGAACCATAGATTAGTGCCAAAGAGCCTCTAATTACATAGTAACAGTAGCAATTGCATAACCACCTTCCAGCTCCCTGCAAGGGCTCAGTTCCACGCTCACCAATGGAATGTCACATTTTTCCATGCTTTAAGTATCTCTTTTCACTAATGCTGCAGCCAATTGCTTCTAATACTGCAGAAAAGAACAAAAAATGCCGGGATTAAACCTCTACAAATCCTAACAGCGTGTTTACAATAGTCTTCAGGTTCACTCCTAACCACTGGGTCTGTGACCTTCTAGTGAATTATACTATCCTGGAAGGCTTTAGCTGCTGTTCCAGCTCCACTGCAAACATGTAAACTTGAGCCATCTGTGCTTTTTTAATATTTCCTGTAAAGCCTATCACTACTCCAATCTGCTGTTTCAATTGGCGGCACAAGAAGTCATTGTGTGCTAATTTTTCCCAAGGGCACTTGATGCACTTTATTAAATAGGGTTTTTTTCTTCCTCATTAAGGCCTTTCCACAACAATAAAACTATATTTTGGATACCCAGGCCAGCAGGCATTGGGCTGGTTTGCATGAAAAAAAACCATCCCAGCCACTTTTCCCAAAGAACAATATGGAGGAGAAGAAAGTTTTTTAAGATGTTGCAACCTCTCCTTTTGGGGGCCTGCAGAGGAAGCATCTTGAAGACAAAACAGCAGAGGATGGGAAGAATTTGTCTAAACATCCCAAAAAAAAAAAGGCTTGGATTCTTCCAGGGGCATCAAAAACTTGCTGGGTTGTGCACTTCTCACACACTTCCAGTTGCTGTTGGCTGCTGGAGTTTGGGCTGTACAAGGGGGGATTGCAGTGCCAAACAGGATCAGACCTGTGGTTCAGTTAGTTTGGGGTCCTGTTTCTGAGACCCACACCCCAGATGTTTCATAGGAAAGCACAAACACCCAGCTGCAGAAGCACTGAGGTTTCAGGCCTTCATAAATATCTGTTTTTATTTCATCCCCTGCTATATCTTTAATAAATGTCATTTCTTCTCCTGCCCATTGTCATAAAACCTGTTAAAATATTTCTCACACTGTAGAATCTGTTTCAAATGAGCAAGGCACTGATTATGGAGGGGGAAAAAAGTGGGATTTTTTGGGTAGTTTTACACTAATTTTAAACAATACCATGCCAGAATAAGTAACTTTGAGAAGTCAGTCTCAAAACCCCGTATAGGATGAATTGGAAGCATACATAGGATATTTTTTGTCAGGGATTTCCTATTTAATTTTAAAATCTTTGCTTGTATTTAAAATATGCAGAGTATAACCTTTTCTTTGCTTTTTGGTGATTTGGCCTGTAATCATGGTACAATAGTTTGCTAATAAATGTGGGGGATTTTTTCTCATGTTAGTTTAACCAGCATTTAATGTCAGAAAGGACAATTGTGACCCAGGAGCCTGACCAGCTCCCTAAAACAAAATAACTGTTTATCATTTTCTTTCCCCAAAGCCCTCTTTATTTTCCTTAAAAAAAAAATAATTAGTGACCCACATTCCACACAGGCTCCTGGTGACTTTGACATACCTCTGCTCGGAGCTGTGCCAGCAGAGGAGGCTGAAGCAGGTGTTCAAACACTAAGCACTGCCCATAAATTTAATCTGACATCCTGCTCAGAGAATGCTGGGCAAAACAATTGAACCAAGTCCACACGCTTTGAAGCTGCAGCTCCAAAAAATCACAGCTGAAAGGGGAGGGAGCCTCCTAGCAACAAAAATGCACCCGAGCCTCCCAGCTGAAGTGTGTGTGTCGCACAGCACCTCGTGGCTCCACAGGCTGGGTTTTGGGGAAGGGGGGCAGGCTCAAAGCTTTGAATTTGTCATTTCTTTCTCAACTGGCTTTTAGTTCTGATCCTGAGCGAGAAGAAAGGGGTCCTTGTTTGATAAGAAGGGATGATAACCTGCACCCAAGCCAATAAAAAGGATTAACCCGAGACTGAAGGCTCAATGCTGGGTTCTGGCCGATGCATGGTTCAATTAGACTAAAAGCTGTCCTACAGCATTAAGGCAAGTTACCTTCATTTTCAGCTTCAGTGAAACAGAGCCCAGATGACAGGATAGGCAAACAAGGACTTTTTCACTTTTCACAATTGCTTTCATCCTGCATCGCCAGTATTATTAGACTTTAAAGAAACTGGAAAATCAGAGGAGTGTTCAAAGTAGGTGGTCTCAGTGTATTCATTGCATCCGGGCACATCAGGCTGGGTAACGTGTTTTGTAAGCCCAGCAATGTGGCTCGCAGTTCATTTCTTCAGTTCATTTTCATTTTCACCTAATAAAATCAATTTTCAAGCCAAAGTGATGGCCTACAGATATTACTTTAGAAGCCCAGGATGTAAACACTTCAGACAGTCATGCACCTCCAGCAACACCGTGCTCTCCAAAGAAGGGAGCCTGTTCCTCCCAGGCAGCCTGCTTTTATCCCATGCACCTGGGTAAATCATGGAGAGGAGGGTCTGGCTCTTTTCAGCAGCAGGGGTCAAAATAGTTTCAAAAGAAGAAACGAAAAACCAACAAGACTGTGACAGACCGACTTTTCACACACGTGGAAATGGAGGCACAGCTCAGCCAAGGTCATCCCTGGCTGGACAGCAGAGCTGGGAAGAGCCAGGCACAGGTCCAAAGCACTGCTCTGGGCTCTCCCATGCAGCTGCCCAGGCCTGAATGGAGCAAGAGGGATGGAAATCTGTGCATTTACATCTCAGACTTTCATTTTTCCCCCCCATGATGTAAACAGAATGAACAAACATTCATCTGGAGCACCAGAAAGCTGTTTATGGGAAACATGAGCAACTTCTTTCCAATTTCCCTGGTAAGTAAAGCTTGGAGATGATTCCTGGAAATACAATATCCCCATATATGATACCAAGAGTGCCTGTTGACATATTCCAACATTTAAAAAACAATTAACATGTTTTCTCCCACATCTCCCATGGCTGCCATCGTGGTGTCTTTGCTGTCTATTTGTACAGGGGGCAAGGATTAAATGAACACAACAGTGTTGCAAGCACTAAAAACAGCCCAGGAGGGACAGTTGTTTGTAGAGAATTAAATCAAGAAAGGACAGATTTAGAGGTATTTATTTGATAGGAGGCTGTGCTGACCATTCCTGGAAAAGCAGGAGCTGGAGAGGTTAGAAAACAGACTGACCACAACTGGAGTGCTTTCCACTCACGACTCTGCAAAATGACTTCACGGCAAAGATCCAAACTTTTGATATGCAGGAAAAATATGTTGGAAACTTAAGGCATCCTGATAGCCCAGGGCAGCCTGTTTGCTTGGATTTTCCTGGTGTAAATAGAACAACTACACAACAGCTCAAGGACTGTCCAAGCGAGACTGCCAAAAGAAACAGTTATTTTTTATCCAGATCATTCCAGAAGTTCCTTTTTCCTTGGCCTGCAAGTGGAACAAACATCCTATTTGCTGGAGCATCCCAACCACTACGGGCAGGACTTGGGTATTCCATATTAATCAATGGTCATCCTGCCCTGGGCAAAAGTTGCTGACTGCAATGTGTGGGAAACAGGAAAAGCAGCTTAAAATAAAGTTGTGGGACTGCTTGTTTCATTCAGGCAGACTTGTCTGTGAGAAAAAGAATTTATGAAATGTTGATTTATTTTTTTCTAACTCTTAAAACAAATGGAAGTGTGAAAATTCACTGGAGCAACACTGTTTTTATAGCCTCTCATGTAAACACCCCTGAGATTGTGTCAATGCAGTTGAACTTTCAGCTGGGTGGTGGTCAGAGCAGAAAGGTCACCACACCCAGGGCTGACCCTGATTGTGCTAACTGTGACTTTCTCTTTCCAAAGCCTCACAACAAACTGCAGCTTAACCCCTTGAAGATGGTTTGATTTCACTTAACCATCACCACAGCAGAAGAAATTGCTAACCCAGAGAGGCATTTGGCTACAGGAGTGACCCAGGACTAAGAGACACTCAAATTTCAGGTTGTCCAGATAAGTTGTGGGTTCCCCATCCTTGGAAGTGTTCAAGACCAGCTTGGATGGGGCTTGGAGCAAGCTGGGATGGTGGGAGGTATCCCTGCTCATGGCAGAGGGTTGGAACAAGATGATCTTTGAGGTTCCTTCCAAACCAAACCATTCTATGATTCTATTCTGCCATTGTCCACTGCACCATTCACCACCACCTCTCCCTTCCTTAGCTCCTTCCTGAACTAACTTATATTTACTAAATATCTAGCATATCTCACACTATGCAGTCTTTGATCACAAATTTGGGTCTTGAGTCATTATTACTTTTAGCAAAATAGGTTTTATTGCATTTTTCTAGCTGATCCCAATATAACACTGATATTTGCATGGTGCCTGGGGCACCCCTCTAAACTGGGAATAAGTGGCTGCTTTTTACATGATACACACAAGGATTAATCTTTCAGAGAGGCAAAGGAGGCAGAGGAACCAGTGGAGGGTGCTGCAATAACAATGGGCTCCCAGAAATACTGCAGAGTGCTGCAGAGCTCCTCGTTGCACAGACACTCAGGGCTGGAACACAAAGGGATCAGCCTGATTCCTACCACCAAAAAATGGCACTGGGATCAGGAGAAGCTGCTTTTTAAATATCTACCTAGCAGTCAAAAGCCCCATACAAATGGTGGTGAGCAGGAAAAGTCCAAGCTTTGTTTTTAATTTGACAGACTCTGACCTGTGCCCACAGCAATGTGTTCCCACAGAATTTTAGTGTAATAATAATCTGACCTCTTTTATGTTCCCAGCTCTCTGGCTGAGCACAGAACCTGAAGCAGAGGTACAAAGGTTAAGTACAACAATGTGCAAACAGGTGATCTTGGCTCTCAGTGGACACCCACAGAAACTCCAGTCCTTTGTGCTCTCTCATGTCTCCCGCCCAGCAGATAGAAACTTCCTCAGTAGTTTTAATTCCTGTTATTATCAAAAATTACAACTTTTTCCTCCAACAAGAAAGTGCTGAATGAGCTTGGGTTCTCTAAAAAGTTCCCCATGTTAAGACTCTGGCCTCAGGTCATGTTTTTGAAAAGAGCCTGTTCAGGGCTACATTTGTACTGCAGCTACATCTAAATAGGAATAAGTGTGCCTGGCTCTGGGGCTGCAAATCTGTTTTCTCCTTTGGATTTGCAATTAACACCAGCAACATGCTTTAGCACTGTCACTGCCTGGCCTTCTGTCACACAGCCTAATTCTTCAATGCCCCCAGGGGCTGAACTCACCGTGTTATAAATACTGTACTGAAGTGCAAACCCTGGGATGACCTTCAATACGAGAGTCAGAACTGACCCCTACATTTCTTCACGCTGTCAAACATCCAGAAGATGCAGGACTAATAGGCACATTAATGCCCAAGGAAGAAAGTGAGGACTTCAAGCTCTTCTTAATGGAGTTAAAACACATTCTTTAAAAAGGGGGGAAAAAAGGCTCTGAGAATGTGGCCTTTCACTAACATAAACAGTTTCAAAGAATGGTTGTGGCACAGAAGCAGTGACTGGAAAATCAGAAAATCTGTATAAGAACTGTTGTCATAGTGGATTTCCCATAGGGATTATTTTAATCTAGGGAAGCCATTAAAGACATTGGTTTGACTGCAGGGTCTCAACTTTTCTTTTTCTTCCCCCTCTCCAGACACATACATCAAACTCTATGGGGCTGTCAAGTTATCTCCAGCACTGGCTGGAAAATCTGTGACAGTATTAAAAAGAAAACATTTGATGATCTTGTGAACTGCTGAGAGTTATCAGTATTAAGGTGCTAATAATGCCATAATCCCAGGCTGATAATTATTCCCCCAACTCATAATGCAGTTTAGCTGCTTAGCACATGGCACTTGTGATACAGACCAGATTCATTGCAAAGCTATTGGGGGAAATTGTCCTAAGAAAATTTAAAACTCTTGGATTTCCAAGCCCAAACAGGACATACAGAAATGTATGATGGAAATGCAAGGAAAGAATAGTGCTCTGTATTAAAATTTTACAGGAACAGATCTGCTGAGAAGGAAACAATAATGGCATTGGTTAAAAAAACATTCAAAAAATCAGTCCAAATAAGAGAGAAAAGAAACACTTGGATACAGTTAAAGGCTTGTCCAGGTAATTCATGTGGGAGTTTTGAGGGATTCAAGAGGAGAATCACTTCCTGCTGGTCCCAAGGTGGGCACTCCAGCACACATTCAAGCCATTCCATTCCTCTGTAGATTATGAAAATGTAAAAGTTGTCACTAAATCCAGCAAAAAAAGAGCAAGAAGTGATAAAATAATTCAAAAAATGACCTTTGCACTCACAGTATTAATTCAGCCCCATTACACATCCTGTATACTGCAAAGCATAGATTAAATAATAAACAATTCCATATTCTATTTAACAAGGCAAGCTGAACTGGAAATGCCTTCTGGTCTCACCCTGTGCATGTGCACACGGCTCAGTCAGTGACACAAACCTTGTATTTCAGACACTCCTGCTCTGAACTTGGACTCCTCAGCTTTCACATTATCCCAGCACTGATTTTCCAGTTCTTTAAAGCAGAGAGGGATTTCTAAGAGCTGCAACATCTCAATGATTTCTTTCATTTATTGTGAAGGCACAGTGCTTTAGGAACCTACACCCAATGCAGCTCTGATGGAGGCACCAGTAAATGAACATTTTTAACTCCAGCAGCCTTCACCCAGGCATCATTAACAGACCAAGGGATCTTGCATTTGAGAGCCAAATCCCTTGGTGGAAATTCAGCTCCTCTAAGAACTTCACCCAGCAGACCTTTACTAGAAAGGCACTTACACAAAGAGACAACATGATAGCGAAAGAAAACAGAAGATGCAGGCAAGGAAATTTACTGAGCCACAAATCTATTCCTGTAGCATGGAAAAGACTTTCCAGCTCTGGCCAACAGCAATGGAAAAGCCATAGGAGGCACTGAGGCATCACTTTTGTGCTTCTCTTGTTGGAGGTACCTTAGAGCTTTAATAGACAAGTTATGTTGAGTTTAAAGAACCATAAAATCCTTTAGGTGGGAAAAGACCTTTAAGATCAACTGTAAACCCAGCATTGCCAAGCTCACCACTAAACCAAGGCCCTGAGTGCCACATTTATATGTTTTAAATACTTCAGCTGAAGCTCTTGAGATGGCACTGAAATGAAAACCAAACCACATTTATCAGTACACACAGAGCCAGAGATTGGTTGCAACACTTTCCCACATACAGGTCTGCTTAAAATTGGTTTTGTTTTATTCACTTGTCTCATTTAAGATTAGTGGTCAAACCTTTGACTGAGAGATGTAGATTGGAGTTTTTTGTAAGGATACAGAACATTTCCAACTGAGTGTCCTCAACCCTACAGCCCCCAAAGCACACAGACCCCCCAGGAGTTGTAGCTGAGGTTTCCCATCCTTCAGAGAGGGGAAATCCCTCATTACACATTCCCAGTGTTCCCCCACGGGCTCCTCTGTGGCACATCATGGGAGCTCCATGTGTTGGTAGGTTCCTGGTCCAACCTGGGGATCAAATAATCCCAGGCTTCATGAAAAGAGAAACACTCCTTGCCCAGCTCTACTGAAACAGGTTTTTACTTTCAAGAGGAAGGCAGGTGTCTCGATCCTATGAGATTCTATGACATTTAATCTCCTAAATGTCAATGTTGCTTTTGAAATGGGCCTAAACCATTAGATACTTCTGAGAATGTCATCCTTCATCTTTAAATTTGCTGTGACCACACACAGTCAGCACAAGCCTTGCAGTTCTGTGACCCAGGATATTCTGCAGACATCAATTATGTTGCTTTCTTTCCTTACTCAGGGCTACAAAACAAATCCAAAGCTTTTTGCTTCAGAGGCTTTTCAGAATGCAAAAGTTTCATTAAAACAGGAGGAAAAATGTATTTTATTCACACTGTCATAACTCAAAATCCTCTCAGAGTTTCCAAAAATTTCACCTTAGGGGTAACACCAAGCACGGAAAATTTCTGAGCAAAAAGAATTTGAGAAAGTTATTAGCAAAAAGTTATTAGCAGAGAGTGGGGATTAAAACTCAGCCTTAACAACTGCCTTTGCTGTTGCAACTCCTAGAATAATTTTTAGACAGGGGCTGCACAGCAAATTAATTTTCCTAAGGCACTGCAGTGAAACTTAGCTGCTCCTCATGCCCAGCGAGCTCGGCGCTGCGCTGGCACAGAGGACAATGAGGGACCTGGGCTCAGCTCTTTGTTCTCCTTCCCAGGCCTGTGTGAAATAAATCACTTGGCTCAAAGGCAGCTTGCAGGAGTTTGCAGGAGTTTCTAAGAGGCATTATCTGTTCTGCAGCACAACCACAGCAAAGCAATGCAGGTGTGTGCTGGCACACACCTCGGCCAAGGAACACAGGAGCCACTGCCCTGGGGGACTGTGCAATTGTCCCCTCTGGCTTCAGCCCCTGTGCATTCAGGAGCAGCCTATAGCCACAGAAAAGGTGCAGTGCTGCTCGGAAAATCTCTGTTGAGTCTCCCCTTTAGCATGTTCTCTGTGACTCCTGCCCAATAGCTTTGGGTGTGTGCGTGCCCACAAACGTATGGGACACTGTGCCTCAGTTCTCTGCCTGTAAATCAATAAATTAAACTTGTCCTACAGCTGAGAGGTTTGGGGAAATAAATATACTGACAACCATGAGCTCCTGTGGATCCTCACACGACCACTGGGGGAATTACAGGTCACCACCAATACCAATGACAGAAAATCTCTGCCCAGTTCCTGTTCCTCAGAGACCGAGTTTGTGCCCTGAAGCCGGAAGATTTCTGCATGTCTCAAAAGTTGTGAGGGGTTTTTTCTCCCCTCTTGGCATCATTTCTGATGATTCATAGAGTGTCAGATATAACATCATAGATAATGAAAATTTCTGCAGAGATATAACAAGTTTGGAGTTAATTTGGTCTCAGATCTCACTGACCTGTATCTATTTAGTAAAAGTTTAGGGATAAAATTCTTGAGTCCCTATGAATTCATTGTGCCTCACCTGGAACATCAACATTTCCAATATTAGATATTTTGATGAAAAAAAATGCCTGTTTCCACAGACATTACTTAATTGTAATGTCTATTTATTTGGTATTTCTTCCTGTTTTCCTACATTGTTGCAGAAGTGTAAATCCTACTTGAAAAATCTCCTTTTACAGGTTAAAAATCTCCAAAGGCTTATAAGCTGATGTGAAAGATTGACTTAATTGAGCAGTATATTTTTGATTTACTAAAGAAACCTTAATCCTTTGACTAAACTGATGTATAGATTTTTGAGAGATTAGCAAATCTAAAATGCATTAAATTCCAGGGCAATAAAACCATCTGACTGTATGAAAAGGCATAAACGTAAAACACAGCTTGTGTTGCCAGTTACTGTGGAGTCTCTTATCATTGGATTATCAATTAAATTCCTGATGTGGTTGTTATAATAATATATTTACAGAAATGACCATAAACCTACTGCCATCTGTACAGGAAACCCATTGTCCAAGCCATGGACCCACACAGAGAGTGCCCTTTCCTGCAAAATTTCCACCAGGAGTTAATTTCCACCAGTGAGCAAAGGACAGAAGAAGCAACTCATTAAAATTATCACAGCATAC
This sequence comes from Passer montanus, assembly GCF_014805655.1. NCBI lineage: Eukaryota > Metazoa > Chordata > Aves > Passeriformes > Passeridae > Passer > Passer montanus. The sequence goes on along the minus strand of NW_024368485.1, from coordinate 7,118,200 downwards.
ATTACAATCACCAAATTTTGCCTGTGCCACTCCCAAAGTACCATGCAGCTTGAATGAAAAGTTCTGCTGGTGTGGGGGTGGAAATGGCAGCGAGGCCCAGGAAAACTGCAGGGCTGCCAGCTTTGCAGAGGTCAGGAACATGTGGGGAAACTGTGCTTCAGATTCCAGAGAAAATCCCAGGAGCAACTGGAGGCTTTCTGAAGGCTTGAGAGGGAGCCCTGCGAGAGGAGCAGCCCTGCGAGCAGGACCGTGGGGCGAGCACACTGTGAGCACAGCCATGGGAATGGAAACCTCACAAATACCTCAGACAGCTGCTGCCCAAGAGCCAGATAACAGTGCCAACCATCATCCCTCCCCAAAACACCAATGACTGCCCCTGTGGGGTTTTTTTAAAAGGTGTTTGGGAGTTTTTTTTGTTTTGGGGGGGTTTTTTGGGGGTTTTTTTTGTTTTTTTGGGGTTTTTTTGGTGTTTTTTTTGTGGGTTTTTTTGGTTTTTTTTGTTTTTGTTTTTGTTTTTGTTTTTGTTGTTTGTTTGTTTGTTTTTTGGGGGGGTTTTTTGTTTTTTTTATTTTTTTCTCATCTGGAGCTGTCTGCTGGCTGATTTAATCATTATTCCCTGCTGTGGCAATGGCTAGGAAAACAGGGGCTCAAGAACCAAAAACTGATTGCCCAAGGTTGCCAGTTCAAAACCAGGTATAGATGCGACACACAAAGTAAAATATTCAGCAGATCCACCGTGTTACCTTCAGCAAAAAACCAAGTGAGTGAAGAGGAAGCTTTTCAGAAGAGAGCTCTGGCAGGTGGAGCTGTGGTGGCTGATCCAGGACCCTCGTGCTGGGCAGCAGTTTGCAGGGTAAAGCCAGGCCAGCACTCCTCGAGTTTCTGTGAGTCTGTGGGACTTCCAAGCCTTTTTCCTCCTCTCCTGTCTCACGGTCACTTGGTTTCTCCAAAGCAGGAGCTGTCAGTGCACAGATGCCCAGCACTGTGATTCCTAATGCCAGCAGGGCCCCTCCATTCCAGTGGAATGTAAATAAACCCCAGCACTTCTCCTGGACCTCTGCAAGTTAAATAAAGCACTCACACAGCCCCACCACAAAGCAGTGCTAAGGCAGTAAGGGATTGATTCCGGTTTGTCTTTGAGCTTCCTGTACCCTCCTCATAACCTTCCAATCCTTTATTTATTTATTTTTTTAATCTTTTCAGAAAAACCCACGGTAGAACACAGAGGAACCAGAAATGGGGCACCAAAGAAAAGCAAATGATTAAACTAAAAATATCCTTGCCAAACATGCAGAAAAATAAATAGGTGGAAAATAATCCCAGCTCTCCTGAGGGCAGAGCCAGGCAGTGTATGCTGACGGGTCACAGGGATAGCTGCAGTAATTACATTTTACATTGCTTTAGGTTTCATTTATGCTGTCAAAACTGTTTTGTCACACTGGATTTTTTTTTTAATGCATTTCAGATTTTTCTAATCTCTAGAAAATCTATATCGGTCTAATCAGAGGATTGGGAGGCTCCTTGCTGTATCAAAAATATACTGCTCCATTAAGTCAATCTTTCATACTGGCTTATAAGCCTTTGGAGATTTCCAATTTGTCAAAGGAAGGGATTGGGGCTTTTTCCTGTTCATGTAGTTAAGTTTTTCTAATGATGAATCTTTGAGAAAAAGAAAAAAGAAAGAAGGAAAAGTGATGATAATTTAAAAAGCCTACATTGACAACAGTTTGGCTCATGAGCGCCCAAAATCCCAAATATTTGCATGAAGGTCAGCAAATAATAAGGAAACTGTTCTCATGGACAAACTCTTGACTCGTCCCCTTACATTGCATGAGACTGTCTCCATTTCCAGGCTCCTCTGGGCCTGCTCCTCCCTGCACTGCCACCTGTCACAGACACATCCAGCTTCCAGCTTCCTCTGGCTGGGGACACAGCCCCACTGTGCCACCTGTGAGTGCTCCAAATGAGCCTTTCAGGCCTTCCTGCAACGTGCTCCTCAGGTATGGGTGCCACTCACTGTAACAAGAGAAACCCAAATGAGTTGTCAAATCCCTCCCTTCAAGCTCCCTTCTGCTCCAGAGGCTATGGAGCAGCTGATGCTGCCAGTGTTTGTGGCCCCAGGCTGTGGGAGGGAGTGAAGAGATGTGGGCTTGGAGAAGAGCAGAGGATGGGCATTGTCTCTTCAGTGTCCACCAGCATGTCCCCAAAGGGCACAGCCCACAGGAGCAATTCCTAACCCACTGCACTCCAAATGAACCAGACTAACAAAACCAGCCTGAGCTGGGTCGTGTGGATTGAGGCAGATTGGGCACGGCTCACAAGAGCTGCTGTCCCCTCTGCAGTGGGATCAGCAGCTCAGCAGAGAGGCAGGACCAGAAGCTGGGAACAGCAATTTCTGCTGCAGCAAGCTGACCAAGGAGCTCCCAGCACTGCTGCCAGCTCTGGGCTGCCTGGGGCCAGGGGTGCAGCACCAGCTCTGGGAGGAGCACGGACACAGAGTGTGTGCCACTCTTGAGGAAGGCTCAGGATAAAAGGAGGTGCACCTCTGCTCAGGCAGAGGGGCTCACTCTGCCTTTTCTTGCCACAGCTGGTGACTCTTTCTACTGGGGAGCAGCCAAAAACAACTCGGGGTTTTCCTGCTTTAGACATTATCAAAGTTACACAGCATCATTCCTCTTCCAGGGAAGTTGCAAGGACTGGAGGGCAGTAGGTAAAAGACTGAGACTGGGACAGGAGAGGGGAAAAAGCAGTAAAGAAATTCTTTTCCATAAATTATATTACTAGCTGAGACAAATTAATCTTTAGATTGTAAAATTTTTTAAGATATTTTCAGCTTTTCACTATTGTTTTCTGTATTAATTTTTAAGCATAATCCTGCACAGCAAACTGAAACATTACTTTACAATTTTTTTATGTTGGTTTATTTCTTTCTAAGATAACACCTGTCATATGTACTTATTATTAACACAAATGGACTAGAATCTCTTTGGATTCACCTAGTAACATGCTTGTAAAGCACCAAGAAAAATGGAAGTCTGATCTAGGGTTGTCTAATTGAATGTGAGCACAGAGAATAAAAGGATGACCATACAATACTGGAGCATCATGCTCAGGCACAGACTTGGCTGGTCTGCCTTGAGGTTACTTCTCACAGACTCTTCTAAACAGAATTCAGCTACAAAGTGCTTCAAAATTCAGGGTTGGTAAAGAATTATTAAAGTCCAGTGAAATCCAACAGGAGATCCCCCAAGTTCTCAAGGCCAGACAAGGGAACACCAAGCCAAGCTGTACAGCTACAGGGACAGTCAGCATCACTGAGCAGAACTGAAATGCTCCAGCCACAGAGGGTGAAATATTAGCCTCTCAAACACTTCTTGCTAACCAAATCCATTGAAAGCAAAATGATTAAAGTCCACCTGGTGGATTTACAGGGCTTTGTGCTGATATGAGACCATTCACTCACGAGAGGCAGCCTTTTGACATGATTCAGTTGACTGCCCTTGGCATTTGACACACACCTAAGGAGTCTAAGTGGTTACTGCTATTAGCAAAGACTTGAAAAAAGACACTTGTCACATTAGGTCAGCTATCTCTTAACTTCATCCTGTGAAATGTCACCAGTACCCCCGGGTTCTCATTCCTTATCAGTCTTTGAGATAGATGTAGTTATTGTTCCAAAGCAGCAAGAAACAGAGACAGGGAAACAAAGGAAAGTGTGAGTTGTTTATTGTCTCTTCCATAAATGACAAAAAAGTTCTTGAACTTTTAAGAAAAGGACAGACCTGTTTGCTTTGTGCTTTATGTTTTCATAGGGATTTTTAGCCATGGCAGATCCCCTCCTGCAGGGAAGTCCCTGTTCTGTCTCTGCAAAGGGGGAGCTGAAGACTCCTCTGCAGTGGAGCTGGCACTGAGACCAAGGGGCCAAGTTCCAAAGACCTGCACCAGTGCCACCGTGCTTAAACAGGCACAGGGGACACATTGGCCACTCACCTTGGTGGCATCAGAGGCATTTGTCAGGCACAAGGAGTGAAATGTTGCTGGACTGGAGATGTTCTTAACACAGGTACAAACCAGTACTTTGGAAAAAGCCACCAAGTTGTCCTGGCTCTGTTTCTCCCCATCTGTTCTGACCAAATTCACTTTCTTTGAGCCTGTGAAGATTTTTTTTTGTGTGCAAGGTTATCCACAGCACAGACCACATTTTAAACCAGAGTTACCTTGCTTTGCTAATCCAGAGGCAAGGTGTTCAGCCCCTCTCAGAACAAAACTCAGAGAGAGAATCACAACCCGTGTGCTGAGCCCTGCCCAGGACAGTCACTACAGCAGTGCTTATCCAACAGATCTGTGTAAGACACTGATATCCTGTTCACAGACATGGCTGCACTGAAAGGATGCTGTGGGAATTGGAATTATTTTAAGATGTTGCAGAATCTCCCTTTTCTACTTCATTTAAGGCCTAGAAAACCTAAAGCCTTGCAATCCTGCCTTGCCATAGGCTGAACCTCTAAATTGCAATGGAAGAAGGATGGAAGTGTGCAAAAAGGAAAGAAATACAGAGAAAGGAGACATGGATTTCATAACATCTCAGCTGGACAAGTTAGTGTTTGACAGCTTGAATTTATGTGAACATTAACAGAATTGATAAGTCAGGGTCTTGCTGACCTTGGTACTATTCCAGAAGTAATATTTTCACTAAGGTGAACTATTTCTGGATATTTCTCCAATGTACTGAACACACACTTTTTCTTTTTTCCTGACATTGGAGTGAGCAGAGCTCCTTGTTCCTGTTCCCTGTTGAATGGGAACAATATATTCTCCCTGTGGCCAAGGTCATCCAAATTCTTGCCCCTTGGCAGGGATTCACATTTTCCCTCCAAATGCTTTAACAAACAGGTCTTGCTTTTCTCTCCTTAAACAGATGCACCCACTCCACAGAGATCAGCCAGCACAGCCAGGCTCCTCCAAGGTGTGCTCCTGCCAGCAGCAGCCTTGAGTTTCTGATAGAACTGCCCTTTCTCTGCTCTACTCTGCTGTTTCCTTCAAGGAGCACAGCTTTGGTGTCACTATTTATCAGCACTCCCAACCAATTTAAGCATTCCAAATACAAATCCATTTTCTTGGGCTGTGAATGAGCTGCTCAAGCAGGGCAATAAAAGGGAGAGAGTTGGAACCAGGATTTCCTGAGGCACAGACTATCTGTTTGGCTTTGGAGCATTTGAATGAGGAAATGTTACTTGCCATCAGTGTGAGTGGCAGCTGGAAAGCACACAGGACTGGGACCCCAGGGGAAATAAGTGTATTTTCCTTCCTGGGAAAGGGACACAGTCTTGGGCCAACCACACTCCAGTACTGACAGCAAAAGCTCAGGAGATCCAGGGAAGCCCAGTGAAGGCAGCTTTCCCTTGGGTGAATCAGCACAGCTCCCTGGCCTGCACTGACACTGATTTATAGCGACTGAGGATTGTAGGCAGCTAAATTCATTTCATGAACCACAAAACACATTGTATGCAATCACCTTAATCTATAACAACAAAACCTGTATGCTCAAGAAACTTGCTTGATGATACCGCAGATATATACATTTATCCAAGCTAATTAAGAGTTACTGAGCATAGCTTTAATTACTGGCAGTACTCTGAATGGCCCATGGCCCACAAATGTATCTCTAGCATAATCACAGTCAACCCTCCTCCTCTTCAAAGTGTATCATAATTGTTTACTAATTAATCTTTAAGTTCTTGTACCACACAGCATGTTTAGCCTTCTATAAACACAGACTGCACAGTTCTGGAGAGGAAAAGGAGAGGATGATGTGTGAGGGAATTTACTACATTCCCTGAAAGACTCTCTGCTTGGCATTAATTTTTGTTAACTTCTTAGAATCCTGAGAGTCATCAGAGGCCTGTCTTAGTTCTGTGATTCAGATAAACATCCTGATTTGGTTCTAGGCAGCACTTTAACATGCTACTTACAGTGGCAGTCACTGTCTGCCTTGCTCGATTGCACTCAGGCAAAACTCTCGGGGCTCATGCATCACCAAATCTTGCCTGTACTCAAAATAAATTGTACTGAAGTTCTCTTTCTTGAGCAGACTCTTCAAACTCTACTTGCTTGCAAGACAAGCAGTGAGATCTTTACTGCAGACATTAATAGGAAGTGGAGCAAGTCTTTAATTGGAAAGGTAACAATAGGTAATGTGACCTGGCACATCCTTGCTTAGGGTATGGCTGAAAGAGCTGCAGCTGTTAAGGCTGATTATTTCCAAGTTTTACATTGGCCTCTGGCTGGATTTTTCAGAGGTAGCACCAAGTCACTTCTCTAAATAAGGATAGAGAATGGCCTGCCAGGTCAAATACTCCACATGGTCATGGTCAGAAATAAACCAAAATTGTGCAAAGAAAGTGATGCTCTTCCTGGGGAAATATTAGTGTGGCTGAGTTACAAAAAACAATTACAGTTTGAAATTAGATGTTAGGATGTTTAAGTTACACCCAGCATATACCCCATCTTAAGTCAACATGGGGATGGCAACATCAACAACTGAAGTTAGGAAATGCTGGGATTCATGGCATTTGGGCAAGTTCTGCTCAGCTGCATTGATGGTTTTCACCAGGATGCATTTTATGGGAAGGTCACTCGCTTCCCTGACCCCACACTGCTGCACCAGGTACAGGCAGAAGGAAGGTTCACATTTTTCTCCCTTATTCTGAGACTAGACACAAAAATCCTTTCTTTTACATGAAACTCAGCAAACTGTAGGGAAAAAAGTCACATTCCTCATTGTTCTTGTCTTCATTGGAGACAAAAACAAGGCAAAAGGACTGAAGCCACATCAGACAGAACAAGCTCTGGGCATTGCAGGAGCTCCTGTGCACAAATCAAGTCACACTGCTGTGCAGTGACCGATGGAGTGAGGCTTTGTGAGACAAAATAATAGACAGATTCTGACAGGGGGAAGAATTTTACTTCTATGAATAGTACTTTTCAAGGGCACTCAGCTGCTTGGGCAGGTACGTGTCTCCTCGCAGGCACGGACACAAGGAAAGAGAGGGGAAAGCTTTCAGTAACCCAAGTGGAGCTTTGGGTTATATTGTGTTCATGTGTTGCTAAAGCTGATGATGTGCCAGTATGAACCAGCTCATCAGATGGGCACAGGCTCTCTCTGTTCTTTCCTAGGAAGGTGGCAGATAAAAGACAAGGCATTCAAGTAGCTGACAGGGTAACCTGTAAGTGCCTGTCCTGAGCAATCTACTTGTCAGCTTTCCTGGCTAAGAGAGGAGACGTGTGCCACAGCTGTCAGCTTTGTGTCATCTTTCCTCTCTGCCTTTCATCATCCTTCATCCCATGAATGGAGGTTTTCTTTTGCTTTCTTTTTTTGGCCCAGCTCGCAGGAGCTCCTTTGTCCCACTGCCTTAATGGATCTTGGGAGTGTGCAAATCCAGCCAGTTCCAGGAATGGCTAAATGGGGAACAGCACCAGAGGCATAAGGAAGCCATCATCATCATCACCATCATCCAACAGGCACACTGAGGCCTGGAGGTGTAAATGCTCAGGCTGCCCTGGAGGTGACTGAGCACAGAGCCTGCCCTTTGGGCTACCATAACACACTGGCAGTTGTCCACAAGCACAGCACGAAGGACAGGCCTTTCCTTTTGCCCTGTGAGTGATTCCACAAACACTCGTCACAAGGGTAAATGCCTGTGAAAATAGGGAATTTCAAGCTGCTTTTTTCTAACAGTGCATCAATGCCATCACTAATGAAAGTAGCTTCAAAGTCTGACCAGGAAAATCCCTGCACCTGAAGCATTTCCCCATTTCTCCCTGGCAGAAGCTAAGCCAGGCACTCCCAGCTGTTGGAGATGCATGTGGGTAAAGAGCACTTAAACATCCACCTTCTCATGGCCATAAAGGGCTCAGTCCTCAGCTCTCTTCCCCTCCACCACAATTATCTAACAGAAGGGGTAGGGATGGGTTATGAAAATCTCTGGCTTTGAACAGAAACATCCATCTAAAACAATAATGATGTCTTTAGGCAAATCTCAATTCCCCAGAATTGCCAGAACACACACAGGAAGGAGGCTGTGGAGCTCCTGTGCAAATTCAGAAGAGTTGTGAAAGATCAAAGTAGCACTAGACACTAGCAAGAGCACACATTTAATTTTGGAAAAATAGCATAGCTATGATTGCAAGCCATGAGAGGGGAAGGAACACCTTCAGAAGCATAACTCAGGAAGCATGGCACACAGGGGAAAACGAAGCATCAGCAGCTGGCACTGCAGCTCTGATAAGGGGCCAGGGGACTGCAGGCAGATGCATTTTATTGTCAAACAGATTCTAATGAAGTGTCTCAATTTAAGAATGTCAACAATATTCTACTTTGATCAAGAATATTTCATCATTCCTGGATCAAAGGGGTTTTTGTCTGACCTTTTTATTCCCTTTCCTTTCAGAAACATAAACCATCAGATTTAAAGGTACATGAACTTTGACTCTCTACTCTGACTAGGAACTAAAAAAGCCTAATGGTGAAAGTTGTTCTCCTCAGTACAGGGGTGGACCTGGTGGGATGCAGAAGCTGCTCCCAGCTGGCATTAGTCTTTGATTCTGTGAAAGTAAATGTCAAAGTAAATACTGAGATGCAACTCTGAGTGAAAATTCCAATTTCTGCTCATCTCTCCTGCTGGTTTCTGGGAGGCAGAAGGTAAAAGCTCATTAATATTTCCTTTCCTTTTCAGATACCCACTTGCTGGATGACATTTACTGCAGTGTTTGGGTATCAAACAATGAATTCTGAGCCTGCTCTGCTTCCAAATGTGGACTGACTGCCAAACAGAAAAAGGAGAAGTGAGTGAAAGAAAACATTTGCAATACCTTTGGAAAGACAAGCGTTCAGGTGGCGAGCAGCTCTCAGCTTTCAAGAGCTTCTTGTCAAAGATGCAAGTTCCTGCATGCTCAGCTCTGGGCTTTTCTAACCTATCCATTAGAGAGATGAATTTTTAGATAACTACATGACACTTGCTGTGTTCATGCTGGTCATTCTGCCTGGGTGTTCCAGCCCTGCTCTCAGCATGCCCAGGATGTGCTGCTGCTGTGGCCAGGCCAGCTCTGTCACGTTTGTCACAGCGACCTGCACAATGAGCATCACCCTCAGTACCTTCCAAACACCTCTGCAGCCATCCCTGCCATTGGGAGAGTTTGGAAACAACAAGGAGGCGAAGTTAAAAGAGCATTTTGCCTATCTTAGATAGAACTATGACTTCTGTCTGCAAAACTTACACTCACAAACTTATCCACTCAGGGAAGTTAGGCACTGAGTCTGACCAGCAGATCCCAAAGGTATTTACAGCATTCCCCATGGAACTGACTGTCACAGATTCATCCAGGGTCTTAGAGCAAGTCTGTTGTCAGGCAGGTGAAGAAGTTCCTGAGTACAAACATTTTCTGAACTTCCTAAGTTTATAGGGGGAAAATATTTGTGGGAGGACCCTGCAGCAAGGGTTGTTCTGGCTCTGGCTGGAGAGAAAGATTCTAACTGAATGAAAAGGATATCACACATTGAGGGCTTTTTTACAGATAAAATATTGCTTGATATTGATATATTGATATATTATAAAGTATAAATTATTGTTTTATTTATCAGAGTAAGATAATTCAAAGTCAGGAGAAAATGAAATTGGAATATTTTAACTTGACTGTTTTTCACAGCTACCTGCTCACTATTTTAAACAATAAAGGCCATAGTTAGCCCATTACTGATAAATACAAAACATTCTTAAAAGACAATATAATCCTACTTCATACATCATCATTACTTGGCAAGAAAACAAACAAATGCAGTGGGTTTTATCACAGCACTCGCATTTGATCAAGAGCACAATAATCTCATTCAAATCAACACCATAACTAGAAAGTAATTGCTCTATAATCAGACATCAAACAGACAAAATCACCCTGGGTGTTTCTAACAAAATCACTTGGTGTCAGTTAAATTCTACTCCCTTTGGATGGTTCATTCACAAAGTGACAGTACTGAGACCTCCTGAAGCCCCTTCCTAATTCCTTCCCCACTGTGAGAGGGGAGGTGCAGAAGTGCAGCATCAGAGAGCTCTGTCCCAGGAACTGGCACCAGTGCAAGGATCATGGACCACAGCACATCCCTGCTGTCTGCTCCAGTACCAAATCCAGGCAAACACCATTCCCAGTCTTTATTTCTGGTCCCACACCCCAGATTTAGCGACTGGCAGACAGCAGCATCAGCTGAGAGGCAGAAAATAGAGGGTAATGACAGGAAAAAATATCTAAGCCTTTTCCCAGCCGGATGAGGGATATTCTCCTGCATTCCCAGTAAGGAAGCTCAGGTTTTAACACTGTGCCCTCAGTGCAGGAGTCACTGCAAGAAAGTTTTTCTTATACACACAGCATGAAAAGCTTTCCCACTCCCAAACTGGAAGCTCTTTCCTCAGTTTCCCTGAGGCTGCTCTGGAAGGCAGGAATCCCTGGAGGTGCCAGTAGGAGCTCCAGTTGATTGTTACACACAAAGGGACAGTTCTAGGAGGAAATCCTTTTGTTCTGTGCATCAAATAGCTGTGTAATAATTGTGTCGTTTTCTCTGAAGAGCCTCAAAGCAAAGGATTTCAAAGGCAGGAAGAAGAGAATACCTGGAGCTGTCTAATTACAGACCTGAGATATGCACAGCAAAGTATTAAAATAAATGATATAGATGGATTATCAGAGAAGAGAGCAGGGCTGATAAGCCATATTTAGTATACTAATCCTGACTGTTTGTTTTGCATTCTTTGAGCCTTTTAAGATGACAGGTTCTGATCAACTGCTTCCCTTAGAGGTTGGCAGCTTTCCTGCTCTAGCAGTTAATTTCTGTTTGATGTTCTCAACTTTGTGTCAATGTACAAACTACTGTTAAGATATATAGCAGCGATTAAAATAATTCATCCATCTGGTTATAATTAAAGACCTAGTTAAATGTAATGACAACTTGATGTAGCAAAGCCAGCTCTCATCTTTTAAAAGGGCTGTGTACATTCAGAAACTAATGCTGTAAATGGGTGACAGACTACTGCAACGTGGCCATTAAATTCAGGGGAATTAATTAAACTTGTTTCATAAAAAAGCCTTAATGACATTTACTGGCAAGACAAGTAAGGCAGAAATTGCAAGCATCCATGATTGCTCCCTGTGGAATCCCTGCTTCCAGGAGACCTCAGCAGACCCTCCAGGCACCACTGGACTGAGGCAAAAGGGGTTATGAATTTGCTCTCCCATAAGGGTTGTAACTACAAATTTAAGTCTCTGCTGGCTGGTCCCCAGCTAAGAACATAAACACAGGGAGGGGACAAACACAATCGTGACACTTTGGGCATTGTGAGCAGTGAGCTTTGTGAATAGGAAATGTTTGTCAGGATCAGAAAATACAGCAGAGCCATGGAGACAGAGAAAGACTCATTCATCCTGGGAAATAAAACAAAGACATCCCCAATGTCTTCTTTCTGCTTTCTGGCTTTGTCTGTTGGCAAGAGGAAAGATGTGCCACTTATTCAAAATGTTGTATGTTGTGGCAGAATAATCTCAGGGACTTCCATCACCTTATGTGAGATCCAGGATTTCTGTTGTGTCAAAAAGACCAGGAGCAGCATCAGAAGCTGAACTATGTAATGACTGATGCTGACTTTGCATTGCTTTGGATCTATCCAAGTGTCTTTCAAAAACTTCCACCAAAGTAGAACCTTGTAATGACTTAGTTTGGGTCCAAAGAAACATTAACTCAATCTGAAGGAATTTCAGATTTATTTCAATATTGCAGTGTTTTAAAGAGGCAATTTTGAAACACAAGCCCCCTTAAATTGTTAGATTACAAGATCTACCTGACTGGAATGATTTTTTTTTTAATAGAAGAACAATTTTGCAAAAGTATCATATATTTGTAAAACTATTATCATAACTAAATCTAATTTTTTTCTGAAAAATCCTGTTTCCACTGAAATCTGTCACCCAAGCCAGAGGCTGGGAATATTCTTCAGGTTTTGGCAGTCACAAAGAAATTCTTGCCTGGTTCCATTATCCCCTTTTCAATGAACTCTGGAAGTATAAAACAGTGCAGTCTCCACAGAAAACCAAGGGGCAGAAGAATATAAAATAGAATCAAAAATATAAAATAGAACATAAAATACAATAAAAATCTTCTTTATCTTTGTTATTTGAACAGGTGTTTGCAGTGAAGCCTTCCCTAATTCCCACCTTCCCTTCCCATTCTGAGTGTAAAACAAGATATTGCTAAAAATTTTACTGGTTTAATGCTTTTTACCTCTTTTGTCCTCTTTGCAATTAAAAAAGAGAAATCCACACATAAAGCTCAACTTGCAGCCCGTGCCTTGACTTTCTGCCCTTCAAATACTCTGTGTTACATTCCTGGCTGATTAATCCACAATACCTACTTGACAAAGCCCCAGTGCAGAGTGGAAATGATATTTCCACATCATAACCATAAGCTGCTGGATTTCCTCTTCATTTGATTTCAAGTCTTTTGCCAGCTGATTTTATTTTAGGACAAGACTCTCAAGCAGGTCTGAGGTTTGAGTTTGGGGTATTTTCTTTGCTTGACTCACATATTTTAACTCTTTTCTCTTTGACCAGCAGACTGTGTACAACCTTTTGCTGTGTTAATTAATAGATCAAGCTTCACAAACAGATATTGAAGATTTCTTACATTGAAGCACCTTTTGCCACTCCTAGCAAAGTGCCTGGTACATGATAAAACTGCAGTGCTTTCCTCACTGAACTCCCCTGTGGATCAGGCTCCACAATGACAGTTCTGCAGTGCACACGCCTCTGCTTCTGCTGCAGCTCCACAAGCAGTGAAACAAGGGCAGCTGTTAACAGTTCCAACCAGCCAAGGGAAAACCCAGAGGATAAGAAATCTCCTGAGAAGACCCAGAGCCATGAGATTTGCAGTCAGATAGCCAGCCCAACTCTCAGTGACCTCTCTGAGAGAACTGAAAACGTCTGGCCGCTTGTCAAAACTGAACATCCAGCCCTGTTGCTGAAGGAAACCCCCAGTAAGAGATAGCCAAAGCAATATCAAAGGCACCAAATCCATGAGATATAACTAATGGAGTTGTTTTGGGAATAGCCCTTTCTGCACTGCACGCTCTGTACTGTTCCATAATTATATGCAGACACATCAGTTCCTGCTCTGCCCTAATCAGGATAACACAATCCTTACTGCCTTGAACACACAGCCTTGGCATCCCCTTTTGGACATTTCTTCATGGGCTAAAACTGAGCCAAAATGCAAAATATTACAGGAGAGACCAAAGGGAGAGTTGCCAATATTCAGACAGAGCAATTCTTCCATCAGTCACACTCTTGCCTCTCTCTGTTATAGTCACAACCTCCATCCCCCAAAATTATTTTGTACTAGTGAACACGAGCAAGGCTATCAAAACCTAGTTCCTAATTCTTCCAGACCAGTGGTTCATAGTCTGGGCTGGGTACAACCATTCCTAGCAGTATTTTAACAAAGGAACCAACATATCCAGCCCCTGGCAATCACAGGGCAGTTGGATTTGGGATCTGCACTATGGACTGCAGACCTGCATTCAGAGGACCCTCCAAACCACACTTTCAGCATGAATACAAATGCTCTGGGAACCTGACTTGTTTCAGCCATTCCAGGACCAGTTGGCTTTAAGTTATGTCACTATTCAAAAATAAACCACTTGAATTTTTAATTTTCAGTCAAAACAAAAGGCTCTATATTTTAGGGGCCATGAGGAGGGAGTAGGAGAAATCTGCCTCACCCTCAGCTACTGCAGAATTGACCAGCACAGAAGTCAGGATTAGGGTTCCGCAGGAAACACAGAATCTCAGCTGAGAACCAAGTTCAGCAGAAAACACAGAATCTCAGCTGAGAACCAAGGCCAGAGTCCCCTGGAGTAGCCACTGTACAGCTACAACCTCATTCCCTGAATGAGAGGGTTCACCGCAGCTTTCCATGGCAAATCTTTCTCCGTGGATTTCCATGGCAAATCTTTCTCCAAGTTCTTTTTCCTATTTCTCAGAGTCCAGTGTTATTCTGCTTCAGATCAGCTGCTGTCGAAATTATCTTACTGAGATAATCTTAGATCATTGCCTGAGACAACAAAGCAGATGGAATAATTTGATTTTTATTACAGCCAATTGAAATCAGCCACAAGGATTTATCAGACCTAGAGGGAACAGGTATTTCTCAGTCTTGATGTAACTAAGTACGACACACAGAGCCAGGACAACATAGAAATGCAAGCCATGCTCCTAGAAGTCAACTGAAGATGGAGACAGTGTGAGCAGGCACTGCCCAGCAGCCAGGCTGACCCTTCAGCAACCCTGGACAGAGCTGTGGCCCCTCTCAGCACCCCCACCAAACCTTGCACCACCGAGGTGTCCCAGGACATGCACACCAGTCCCCAGGGGATTTGTGGCCCACCCTTCCTCAGGGTGACACCAGGGAAGTGCCAGCTGAAGGGATTCACCAACACCTCCACCAGACCCCGCAGCCAAGGGAAATTCAGCTGGACTTTTCCCCTGACACCCTTCCCTTACACAATTCTTATCTCTTTCTTCACAGGAGCTCCTCATCCAAATCTCCTGGCACAGCCCGTCTGGTGCTCCATCCCCAGGGCAGAGGAGCTGAGTGTGGCAGGGGTTTGTTGCTGGGAGCTTGCAGCCCTGCCCCAGCCACCGCGTGCCTTCACCGAGCTGGGGACGCTGTCCAGAGCGCTCTGCTCAGTGTCCCCGACAAGATGGCCATCAAAGCCTGGGTTAGGGGTCAGGCACCCAAAGCCATTAGCACTCCAGAGTGATTGATTACCATCATGTGTGGTCTCAATCAAGAGCCGGTAATGAGCTGCATTCATTAATCCCATTTATATGTTTGCATAGACCAGTCTTGAATTTCAGAGAATAAAAAGGCTTCATACTGAGATTGCACTACCTGGCAAGGGGAAGGAAGTCACAGAGGGCATAAAGGATTTGCACATAATTCTGCATTTTGGGAATTTCAGCCCAGGTACTTGTAAATGCCAGGCAGAGTGGGTGCACAGCATGGCCTGCACACCTCCCAGCAGCACCAAGCCACCAGCTGGTCTTCCCCACCTCTGTGCTATAGCTCCATCTGTACTTGCTGGATGTTTTCCTGGCACTTCTAAAATAACTCTCCAACAGACCACAGCTCTATGCAGTGTTACAGCCACTCCAAGTTTCTGTTCCTGTTTAGACCATTATGGGTTCTCTGCCACTTTCTGTTTGATAACCCCTTATTTTCTTCTTATCACCTCCACCAAAAACCTCGTGTTCTGCATATGCCCCCGCCACCCTTGGCTGTCCTGTCTTCCTCAAGCCATGCCCTGTGATAACCTTCAGCAGAGGGCCCATCAGAAGTAACTTGACCCCGTGCCCTACCCTCACAGCCCATTTTGAGCTTCCACCCTGTGCTCAGCCCTACACACCAGCCCAGGCTCCTTTCACTAGCATTAAGCCATGTTTTCCTGCTTCCCCTCCCCAGAGAAACCCTAAAGGAATTATAAAACTAAAGGGTGAAATTCTGTCTCAGTTGAAGGCAATGGGAATTAAAACAGTAAGTTGGCACTGACTTTAACAAGGCTGGGACTGACCTCAGCACTCGGAGCTCCAGCACAAGGCTCTGTGCTCCGCACACAATGATGAGGGGGTTTTCAGCTTCACCTCTTCTGAAAATACTCCACAATGCCAGTGAGCACGCCTTCAATGCATTTAACTCTGTCACAAAACTTTTGTATTGATAAACTCACTGACCACCAGCACAAAGTTGCCAGAACACAAATTCTTTGCAAAATACATTAAATTTGAACCAGCTCACCCTTAAGTAGAAACCATTTATTTCAAAAGATGTTGGAAACTGCACTCACCTTAGATAGCTCAAGGAATCAGATAATTGCATGCTTGGATGTCCAGAAGCTGTCACCACTTTTCCCAGCATAAATTCAGTACACAATGTAAAAAATAAAGTTCTTTCAAAAAGTTAAGAGGAGTTTGTTGGGTTTTTTTCAGAAGGGCATTACTTGGTTAAAAACAGATTGGAATAATAAATGCCTCTAAGTGTTCCCAGGCCCCTTTTTTGTAAAAATGCTTTTAGCATTTCATGTGGGGAAAAAAATATGTACCCATGAGAGGTAGTGATGTTTATCCACTCTAATGCAAAAGAACAGAAAATATATTAAAGGTAACCAGCTCATAATTGTGTAAGCTATTCAAAAATTTTACAATTATGTAAAACCTAAAATAATCAAGGTAAAGGTGATACTGACTGCACAGTAAACTTAAACAGCTTTATTTTTCTTTTGCAAACCCCTAAAGCCCAGTGCACGGGCTCACCTTCCATGTGATGCCACACATTGCTGGTGCTCCCTGCTGGAAATAATCTGGTGGGGTAGGTAAATTCCATGGCCAGCACTTAATATCCTTCTATGACACCCATAATGCACAACAAGGAACTCTGTATTTCTTCAAAGGGAAGACCACCTCTGCTGACACTCCTTGCCTGGCAGCAGAAAGCCAGGAGATGCCTGGCTCATGCCCAAGGGATGTCAGGATGAAAAAGCACTCAGAGGACCCTGAAAAGCACTGCCCTGGTGGTAGAAGGAGCAAGAGGAGTCCTGGAAATGCTCCTGCCAATGATCTCTAGAAAGACAGGATCAGGCAGAGAGATTTCATCTCCAGAGTCTCTCACAGGACAGGAAAGAGGTTGAAAGATGCAGAGCTGTGGAATGAAACTACTAATTGGAAAAAAAAACAAGAGCAGCAAAGTGTTTGTGTTTGCTCCATAGGGAGACAATGACAAAGGACACAGAACTGGTCTTCTGAGGAGTTTTTTTCACTGGGATTCAGCGACTCAGGAAGACTCTCAGTACAAGGTTTTGTAGATCAAGCTACCTACTCCTATGGATCCACAGGGATAATTGATCATTCTTTAGGAAAAAACCCAACAGGAGACCAGCAGGGGTCAATGCTGCTCTGACAAGCACCTCCAAAGCCACCTTCTCAATGCAGGAGAGAAAAACTGAGAGCTGAGCTCAGCCTTGGTGCTCATGAGAGCCCATGAGATGGGGGAGTGAACACTGCAGTGTGCACCAGGCCACGCCTGGCTCTGTGACTTCAGGCAAGCTGTCTTCTCTTCCCCCCTGCTTCTCCTGGTTAAACTGCACAAAGCAGCAGCAGAGCTGGCCCTGCTCTCTGGCCACAGCCCTCCAAGCTCAGGTTCAGAGGGCAGCTGGGAAAACTGTGCTGGAGCTCTGTTGACATTGCTGAAAGAGGGTTTTACCTTTGTCTTCTCTGATCATTTTGGTTTCCTGAGTTTAACAGGTACATGGGAGTACACAAAAAACAAGTCTTTCTAAACATAAATCCTTATTTCATTATCTCAGAGGGACTAAAGGAACTACGCTCCCCCTCAGCTCACACAGGAGCTGCTGATTACAATACAAATATGTAACACATCCCATGACCCCAGAGCTGTGCACCTTCTGCCTGCTGGTGACCTTCCCCCACTTGGGAAAGTTACAGCTTTATACAGATTAGAATAAAATTTACTCTGGCTTTTAACATTTAGGAGCTGTAATGGCTTAGTGCTTCATTTATTGACAAGTGAGCAAACAAAGAGAAGGACAAAAATTCATAGACAACCCACCTTCAGAAACAGGCAAAAGAAAATGTTTCTAAAACCCCATGCAGCCAAAAAGTTTTAACAGCAGCACTACAGCAGTTCAATGGGTGAATCCAGGTAAGAATTCACACCCACTGGCTCATGTCTGGAAAAATATCTATCACAAGCACAGCCTGAGTACAATCCTGGAACACTCACATGAGAGGCTGCACGAGCTCCCAGTCACTCAGGAGAGGAGCACTTTTCCACTCCCTCACTGAGTTTGGGGTTCACAGAGCTGGTTTAAGCTCTAAAGAGTCTCAGCTGGCGCTTGCAGCAATGGTCTCAGCCATACAGCAATCATGGTCATGGGGCAGCTTCAGCAAAGGAACAAGTTCAGCACAGGAAAGCCCAGATCTCCTGTCTGGTTGTTTCCTGGTCCTCTCATCTTGCTCAGCTCCCCACAATTTGTTCCTCAGCAATCAGTTAACAGTTTTGGTAGTGGAAAGAGAGACCATCAGCTCTAAACTCAAAGAAAATTCAGCAGAGAACACCAGAAAAAAAATTAATTCTCAAGCTCTGTAATCTCAATGTTTCCCTAAGCTCACCAGCCTGCAGTTGAAAGGAACCTAATTAATTACAGAGGTGATTGTTTCCAACTAATTTGGGTAGGTATGAAAGGAACCTAATTAATTACAGAGGTGACTGAAAGGAAGTTTCTTTGTTGTTTCCAACTAATTTGGGTGGGTGTATGCTAAAACTTGAATGCTGATCAGCAAGTATCTTCCTGAAAGAAATCTCTCAGACATTTTCCTTTGCTGTGCTTTGGTTGCCATCAATCAGGCTCAGGGCACAGGACCTGAGCTCTCTCCCATCAAACCAAGCTGGAAGTTGTGCTCCAGCTGGGTCACAGCACAGCCACAGTGAAACCCTGTGTCCCCAGGCTGGCACAAGGGTGCTACAACTTAAACACAGCTCAGTCAAAAGGCAAGAGCCTCCTCCTGATGGGAATTTACACTGGGATCTTTCTAAGCCAAGCTCCTGAGATTCTCTTTGATGCCTCATCCCTGGAAGTGTTCAAGGCAGGTTGGATGGAGCTCTGAGCAGGTGTCCCTGGTGTCCCTGTCCACAGCAGGGCAGGGGAACTGGCTGATCTTTGAAGTCCCTTCCAACCCAAACCACACTTATTCCATGATTTAGGCTTTTCTTCTCTACAAGAATCTTGTAACAGGCTCTGCTGGTGTCCAGCTAAGACAATCTGCGGAAATTTAAATTCTGCAAAGCTGAGGAGATGGAAATCTATAAATATCATTATTTTGATACACATTCATCTATCTCATCTTCTAAAAAAAACAGTCAGGAATCTTCTGTTCCTGGAATCATCCATGAAAGCTCAGAGACACAAGAAAATGAAACAGAAATGAAGGTCCTGAGTCGCAGATCCTATAAGGAGATTTCTACAACTTTTATTGCTGTTCATCAGGGTTCAAAAATTTCCAGATGGACATGGGGTGGAAATGATCTTATGTCATTACCAGAATTCACAGACTCTACAAAATTTATTATGCTGCAATTAAAAATTGGAAAGAAAAATGTTTTGGCTAATAATAAACTTATACAAAAGGGCCAGGCTCCCTGGCTGAACAATGATCTTCCAAGCCCTGACTAAAAGATGCTGGAAATCCATGATGTACAGAAATCCAGACAGAGGCTCGCAATTTTTAAGCAATTTTCATCCCATAATAGAATTCATTTTTGTTTAAAATGCTCCCAAAACAACATTTCCTATAAAAATTATAAGTTTATATAAAATATTTAGCATCTTTAAAAACATGGAAGGATGTTACTTCTTTGTTAGTTCCTTATTGTTCAAATTCATGTCTTATCACTGGTGCTGATTGGATCTTTTCCAGGTTACTTTTTCAGCTTTTTCTTACTTTGTTTGGGGTATTTTTGTTGTCTTTTTTTTTAATTTTCCTAGACATTCTTTCATCCTTTGCAACTTTTTAACACCCTTGTTCTATTGCATCCAGGACTAATAAAGGATAAAAAGGTATAACAAAAATATCTGAAGTCCAAAAGATTAACATCTCTATTTTTAATGAAAAAGCAAGAAAAGTGATGTTTATGATCTAGTAAGAAAGTTGTCTTTCATCAGAAACATTTTCAGTGGGAGATGTGAACAAGATATACTGCCAACATTTAAATTTATCTAACTCTCTTGAACTAGTTCTGCCTAACTTTAGTCAGCATAATGCTTAATATATGAGAAGAAAATAGTTTGTACAAGAATTACTGCTATCGCTGGAATCAAATTAGAGATGATAATAATAATAATAATAATAATAATAATAATAATAATAATAATAATAATAAGGCTTTATGTAAGGTGTTTCTACAGCCATTTTTACCAGTTAAATATTTTGCAGACTGAAAAAATGTAGATGAAATTAAGCTTTTTTTACTCTTTGATGACACATATCCCTGAAGAAACATCTAAACTGAACTGCTAAGAATTTGAGAAGAAAGTTGTAGCAGGGCATTGACCTCCCATGAAAACAGAGCAGTAAAACATAAGGATCGTGTTTACTCTGTATGAGTTTCCTGTCGACACTGTTTATTATTGGGCAATAAACACACTTGGGCTGTAGAGATATATCTTTAGAAGAGGTATTAAGAATCAAACAGTTTCTGTAAATCTTCTGAGTGGTATTAACATTTAGATTTAAACAAGGTTCCACACATAGCATGCATTTGATCATTTAACAGGTCCACTTCCAAAATATTTCTGGCTGCAGATGTCCAGTTAGTATCTGATTCTTCCACTTGGCTTGGCCAAAATGCTGAGATTTAGTCTTATTTTAACTAAACATATCCTGAGTTATTTTTATATGTGTCTCTTGGGCCTCAATTTCACTGCAGCAAATTTCTGTTGTGGTGATGGGCTGTAAACGTTCCTTTCTTCCATTTCCCCTCATTTATCCCACTTTGTGGCAATATCTGATAAAAATGCTGAGGACACACTCCCTCCCTCATGCAAAATACAAACAAATGGGACATGAAGAAAAGGCACCCCTCAGTCACTGTCCCAGCACTGCCTGCAGTCCTGAGGGTGATTTACAGCACCAGGCTGGTGGCACCGAGCTGGTTTGGATGACACAAATTTGCTTCTTCAGCACAAAGTGAAATCCCCTCCAAACCTCCTCTGTTAGCATCAGCACATATCCATGATGTCCCAGAGCCTGGAGCAGGGATGATCTAAGGAGTATTTCTCCAGGTTACTCATTCTAATTACTTAGGATCACTCAAAAACCAAAATGTTTCTGTTTGCTTGTCAAAAGGTAAACATGGGGGGAAATGCTTTTCAGACTGAAAGAAATGTTTCATTACATTCACAAATGGCAAGTGGTTTGGGTTTTTTCCATTTGAGGGCACTTCTTTACTTTTAGAAATTTTTTTAGTAAGTTTTATTGAACCTGATCTTGGAACTCCATTTCAAAACAAAGCCTAAACCTTCCATGCAAAAGGCACTGAAGTGACATCTCTCACTTCACTCATTTTTTTTTCCAATTGGCCAAAATGGTTTGCCAAGTTTTACTGCAAACAGTTTCTGTTGAACTGAGTCTGATTTTTCAGCAAATAAACCAGAGGAGTGACTATTTGTTTTACCTATCTGTGAAAATAATATTGGCAATTCCACCTTAACTTTTTGTCAATGACTGATGCAAAGGCATGAGGAACCAACCCTGTTTTGCCAAGTGGATGTGTTAATGAGAGGCCTAAATTGAGCTAATGAGAGGGCTAATTAAGCCCTCCATGGTGGTGTGCTTGTGTTTGAAGCCACAGCATGTGCCCCAGCCCAGGGCTGGGCAGCCCCTCCTGCCAGCTCTGATTTCCACCCAGAGGGAGCCTGGCTCTGGGTCTCACTGACAACTCTCTTACAGTGCCCAAATACCCCCAAAGTGGCTCTTCAAAGCAGCTACACATGTAAGAATAGTATCCAGCAAGTGTGTGAATACAGCCAACCTTCTCCCACTCCTCAGAAAGTCAGTGTCCAGAGCAAACCCCTCCTCTGGGCTGTCAACACGCGCTGCCTCACCGCTTGGCCTTTGGAGATTGCAGCCCGGAGGGAAGGTGATGGGAATTGAACTTCAGCTCTCAAGAGCACCTGGCTTTGTTATCTCTAAGGGCCCAGGAAGATTTCAGGCCCTATCAGCCCATGCCATGTCCTGACACTTGACTCACAAAGTGGCACTGGTGTTGGCTTACCTCCAGGCTGCAGATAGTGACTGTCAGCGGCGAGGTGAAAATGAATGGAGAGGAACAGAGGCACAGATCCTACTGCTTCTTCTGGGAAAACACAGCATCCCACATTGCTGAGGAGTCCTCTCTCTCCTGACTCTCTCTGAACATCAAGATCTTTGCTACAGGGAGTCCAGGAGGTTGAGTTCACACAGCCTTTTTTAGAGAATTATCCCCATCTCTGCAGTGGCAACAGGGAAATACTAAAAAACCTGATGAATGTCAGGCCAAGACTCTGTGTAGATCCCAGAAATGCAGCTATGACACAGATTCCAAGCATCACTGAAAGCAAGGAACTTCCTTATTTTCCACATGCAATTTGCTCTTCTTGCAGAAGATGAGATATTATTATGTGCAGATATTCTGTATTTCCTATTCAGAAGGAAGACACAAAGCCCATAGCCCCAGACAACACCCCAAATCACAGCCCACAATTTGATTTGAATGCACTTCAGCCAGAGGCTGGAGCCTGATGATAATAACCTGACATCTCTCTGGGAACAGACACCAGGCTGCAAAACTGATCTTCTCCCACTGCTGAGCTGTGCCTGTGTTACGTGCATAAGACAGATGCAGGAATGCCCCAGGAAGGAGCAGACACTGCTTTCAATGAGAAACCTGATAACAGTGAGGAAAGCAGCTGCTTTAGAGAAACTTGGGTGCTTCTAAAGCATTCAGAACTGCAGAGGCATTTAGTGTTTGCTCTTTTATCAGTGCAGCTGCAAGTGATAATTCAACCTCCAAGTGGTCTGTGCTTTTGTTCTGTTTGAATTGAAAAATGCCCAAACAAAAATCCCTGCATTGTATCAGGATTATATGCTTGAAAGGAACTGAACAAATTGCATTTAGAATGATCAAAATGATCCATTTTCCTTACTGTGTTGCTGGTAGACAAAGGCTGGTGTTTGAAAATCAAATTTTACCACTATCAATGTTACTGCCTGATGTGAGTGCAGTGATATAGCTTTATCAGGCAAATTCCAAGACAGATTTACCCAAAAGACAGTTATCTTTATTATCCTCCTCTTGCAAACAGCAGTTGCCAGTGTGACACACTGACACCTCACTAGACATCCGAAGCATCTTTATCATCTCAGTATCCCAAAATAGAATGCCTTCTGCATGCTGATATCTCCACAAGAATACACTTGCAAATGCTGTTCATCTTTGTATAAGAACAACATAAAATAATAATAAACACTCTTACAAATTACTGCACTATGCATGTTGTTTCTCTTACAGCCTCCCATGTTTGAGACAAGAATAAGGCCCAGCTTCTTGTATATTTAGGAACCTCATTCCCACTAAAAATCGAGCCTAAACCCTGGTTTGAATGAAGCCTCACCTTTTGTGAACGAGGTACAGTGTGTCTGCAGACAGGAGCTCTGCTGCAGGAATCTCCAGCACGACATGAGGCTGCTGCTGCACCCCAGGATGCAGTGACCTGAGCTCACTGCCCACCCCAACAAAACAGCACTGCCAGTGTTAGGGACCTGTATTTAGGCAGGTATCTGAATCCCTGGGGAGATCAGCAGGAAAAACATCCCAACAGAAACACTGGATGCTCCCTGCTTCCCAAACAACAATTTCCCCCAGCAGAAATGTTGATTTAAGCCGTTCGTGCTAACGTGAGTGCAGGATAAGGTTCTGTGATTCTTGGAGCCACCAGGCCAGGTCATGAATGATGCAGTAATGAAAAGAAAATTCCGTGCTCATTGCCCAGCAAATAAAGACAGGATTGTGAAACCTGCCGTGCTGAGCTCTGCTCAGTGTGGGCACAGATTTGCAGAAGAGCCCCTCACAGATGAGGGAGACTTTTGAACATCATCTCCCAGTCATTTCTCTAAAATTTCTTAGAGCTGAGCAATGTGAAAAGTTGTTTATGAATGCAAGCTCTGATAGTTATACCCTGGTCCAAGATCCAGGCACGCTGCCTGTCCACAGAAAGTGATGTCCTATGAAATTCTGCAGTGCCAACCATCCATGTCCTGGGTCAGAAACTACCAAATCCCACTGGGAACTGCCCTGGAGTGTGATGAAATCCCTTCCCCACAGCCTGGCAAGCTTTAACTCTCCTAACCTCTACACAGACATGAATCCAAAGAGGTTAAGAGAGACCCTCATCATAACCCCAGGATTTCCCTGCTGAGTTGCTGTACTAAAATCTCTCCTGGGAAAGAAGCAGTGACCCCAGGAGAGCAAACAAGACTTTCTGAGCCTCAGTTCCAGGGTGCTGCACATCCACAATCTTCACTGGCTTGCTTAGAACTAAAGGTGCTCAATGGCTCCAGAAGTCATAATCAAGGGTCACCTCCTATGGAGAGTTCTGATTATTTAGATTCTGCAGTTGCTCATATTACCATGTCAAGAGGGTTTTTTTCAGGACATCATTATCTCCAATTTCCTAGGCTTTCAATGTTTTTCCTAGGGATAATCCCCTACAATGTGGGGTTTTTTCCAATACATGCACTGAACAAAGTTCTCATACATGGAATGTAGAAGTTTTTATATAAACTTTCTAAAAAACCCCAAAGCCTTCAGTTTCATTTGGTCTTCAGAGAGGTGCAAAAGCTTTGGTGTATTTTTAAAAGCAGAGCATTAGAAAGGATTTTTTTTTCCCCCTGGCTTAACTGACCCCAGAGTTCAACCTCAGCCAAGCTGATAGTTGAGAAAGTAAACTAATTACCACGTTATGTCCAGAGCCTGCCCTGCCCCAGCATCACTGACCCAACACTGTCACACTGCGCCTTCTTTTCCACACTTCTCAAATTCATTTCAGTGAATCAGAGATGCTCCTGGATCATCCACTACCTCGACACAGCAACCACCAGGAAAAGGCAGCTGTGCAGTGGTTTTAGAGCACCCACTGCCCCTGCTAAATAAGCATTTTCATGACAGAAGTCAAGAAATAATGAACAATTTCAAGAAGTTCCTGAAATCTCTATTTAAAGTGCCTGAAGTTGTAAGTTCAAGGAAGGCAATGCCTTTGTGACAGCACAGCTGTCAATTAAAAAGATTCCCAGGGCCTCCTGGTTAGTCTGACTCTTGCTCTTTAGAATTATATGAATATAGGCTTAAGACCACCCAAATCCCTTTTTTTTTTTTTTTTTTCTTTTTGAGAGGGGAAGAGAAAGGGAACATGCACACAGGAGGGTGAAAGAGACCATTACCCTGGTGCTGGCCAAGTGGAGTTTTACAGTAACAAAGATGTGGCAGGCAGCACTGACCTGTGACAGCAGCTGTATTTACACGAGAGCCTAGCAGGAAAAGCACACTGGAGGGGATGGTACACACACTGCAGGATGCACTGGCCTTTGGAGAGCTGCTTTAACCCACATGTGCAGAATCCAGCTGCAGGAATTTAATCCCCTGCCAAAGCACCACTGGGGGTAGCTGACTTTTGTCTCCTGCTTAGTGAGTATTTGGCTGATTTTGCACCTAAATCTCACCTCTCTACCAGCAAGAATTCCCACAACAGTGGGACATGTTCTGCTGGAGAGCCAGAGACAATCCGGGTTATCTCCTCTTTTATTAGCATCACCAGCATGACTGATGTGCTGAAGGAAACAGGACAAGCAGCCTCTAGTCTGCAGGACAGGCTTAGAAAATAGGGGGAAATAAGCTTAAAGTCTCCAATTTATTAAAAAAAAAAAAACTGAACAATATTTAAAGTATCTGTTCTCAGCAGAGAGGAAAGAGGTAGAAACATTTCAACTAGCACAGTTTAGCACCTTATTGAAGCTGCCCTCCCTGGGCTCCCTGGCAGTCATGGAGAGGAGGGGAGGCTCCTCCAAGGATGAGGCAGAGCTGGAGCCCCGGGCTGCCCACAGATGATCCAGAGGGGCAGGGAGCCAAGAGAGGCCCCTGGGAGGCAGGGGCTGTGCCCCATGTAGATCTGGGCTCAAAGCAATTCATTTGTCCTGGGTCTCTTCAAACTGAAATTCATTACACAGCCTTTGGACAACATTTCTTTGTTTCCTAATTGATTCAGGCTTTCTTAGGCTGATCGCTCAAGACAGAGTTTAAATAAAAAGAAACAGAATCAAATACTTGCTTTTTCTGCAGGGAAAACGAAAAAAAAAAAAAATCATAAACATTGCTCTGTCTTGGGCTGTAGTTTTCCTGTGCTTCTCCCATCTGTATTGTTCTTCCTTCACACCATGAGTTCTTGGATAGCAAAGAAAACAGTCTATGTCTTCAAGAACAAAGGCTGGAAGAAAAATCAAATTAAAAATAGCAATCACATTTGCAGCAGTATGGGCAGCTAAAGTGATCACCTGTGTTATTTATCCCACTTCAGGTATCAGGTAGTTCAGAGCCCTGCTGTGGCAGCTCCCTGTCCATGGAAAGGAAACAGCCATCACCAACACATGGGAAGCATGACTGGAAAGTATCTTCAGGTGCTGAAGCTTGAAGCATGTTCACATGTCCCATTAATTCCTTTATTACCAGCTGCTTTTAATCCCCTGCCAAAAGCAGGTGCTTGTACACTTCCCCAAATAACAGATGGAATATGGGGCTTGTGAATTGGGGAGCAAGAGTCAAGATATGAGGGGCAGATGGGACGGGTTGGTGGGGAAGGGAACAAGGAAGAGGGGACAAAGTTCAAAGTCACAGGAAGATTTAGCATAAACTTGTCATGTAGGAGGCTCCAGCAGACAGATCTCAGCAGCAGGAAATCCAAACCACGACATGTTTGGACGTAAGTTTTCAGCACAGGAAGTGTTCCAGTCTGCAGGACCTGAGC
This sequence comes from Passer montanus, assembly GCF_014805655.1. NCBI lineage: Eukaryota > Metazoa > Chordata > Aves > Passeriformes > Passeridae > Passer > Passer montanus. The sequence continues at coordinate 7,091,480 of NW_024368485.1, read as the reverse complement.
AAAGGCACTGGTGCAGGCAGAGCAAGAACGTGCAGTGACTTTGGTTCAAGTTTGTTCTCTGCCATGAGCAGGACATGGCTCATTCCTGAGCTTCAGCCCCACAGGAGCCAGACACGCTGACACCGAGCTCCTGCCCACAGCTTTGAGCCAGTGAGGGCAGCAGGGACACCCAGGAGGTGCTTGGGGCACCTGAGATGTACTCAGCTACCCTCACAACTCTCTGGGAAAAGGATAATTACTCCAAAACGTTGCTAAAACCTCTTCATCAACTTGGGAGCCTTTTATTGCTTCTACCTGAGGCACTTCAGGCCAGGCCTGCAGCAATCTCCCATGTGTAGTACAAGGAATGACATAGAATTATAGAATAGTTGGGGTGGAAGGGATTTTAAAGATCATCTCATTCCAGCCCCCTGCCATGGGCAGGGACACTTCCCACTAGGCCAGGTTGCTCCAAGAACCATCCAACTTGGCCTAAACTGCTTGGTGTTCTCCATCATTCATCCTGAAGAACCCATGGAAGTGGTTTCACTCATTCACTTGCTCTGGTTTAGGCACTTGTTGCATAACCAAACCTTGCACTCCTGGTAAAATAAAACAGAAATGCAGGTCAAGGTGGCAGTGATGGCACATGAGCTCAAGGGCCCAATTCTGATTTCACACACAGAATTAGCAAAATCCCTCCATTCACAACAGCCATTCCCCACCTACACTCTCCTCGTTTCTGAGGGGTTGGAAGGGAACAAGACAACTTCAGCTCGGTCCCTGGCGTAGGCAGAGCCAGCACCCCTGCTGCCAGAAAGAACCTTTCAGGGACTCCTTTCCACAATATTGGGAATTCCTGCAAAACTCCCCTTTCTGACGTGCTACTCTTCTGTGGAATATCCGCAGTGTTTGCAAAGACGTGATTATGAATGGCTAACCAGCCGTGCATATATTTCAAGCAAACTTGGAAACAGCCCTGTTATTTTTGGAAACACGGACACTTGTTCAGGGTGAGCTGGCGAGGAGGAGTCACTGTGGAAAGTTCCCTAAAGAACAGAGAGTCTGTAGTGCCACCTACTGCTTTTCTGCGGGCTGTAACCTCAGATTTGGAAAAACCTCGGAGACAAAAAGTGCCACCCTGGAAAAGCCCCCAGCTCACCCAGAACTGAACACGACCCACAGCAGATTCATCATCCGAAGGTGCAAGAACACTGTCACAAAGAGATGCAAGAGCCAATTCTGCCTCAGAACTTTGCCACGAAGTATGGTGGCAGAGTTCCACTTATTCCACTTATGCCCTTCAAAGAGCACTAAGTTTTAATTACAAGCATCCTTAGTATTCTTTTTAAGCAGCAAAGCTGATATGAACCCAATGCCTCCTCATTCACCACAGACCAGCAACAGCAAGTTTCAAAGATACTCCAAATATATTGCAAAGATGCATTGTATAAAATTTTGGTTCATTAATTTTTTTAATATTTGAATTTTTTTCATAATTTAACCTTTTAACATAATTATAGGTCTCCCTGCTACACAAGACAGAGTACAATTTCCCAGTCTTCAGTCTGCTAATCAGTCAGTATTACATAAACCTTCACTAGGCTCACAAAATTTATTAAAAAAATAAGAAGAAATCCAGTCCTTCCCTGTGTGCTTCTATTCAACTGCCCAGTCAAATATATGACTGTTCCCTGAGTACGTCTCAATTTTCCTAACCACAAATTCACAAAACATAGATGATTCCACAAAGAAAAACAGATACTGCTCTTGGATTATGAGTTATAAACCAGAAAACAAAACATGCAAAAATACAAGGGGAAGGTTGCTTTTCTCCCTCAGCTACAGAGTATCAAAGAGCAGTAATTAGAATTTGCTACTCAGTACAACATATTATCAAAATCACCAAAAAGAACATACCCATTTATTCATAAATGTGGTCTGGATTATACAGGCAGTGTAGATGCTTGCTTGGATGTGTGTCTGGTCTGGTTTGTGTTTGGTTTGGAATCCATTCATTTAGTCCTTAATTTGCCATTAAGGAACTGATACAGCAAGTGTGCACATTAAACATTTAAATACGGGTGCCTGGAGGCACAGAGAGCTAAACAACTGCAAGTGGTTATGGCTGAAAGTTTAAACAAGTGATTTTCCTTCCTCCACAAAGATGAGGTTAAAGGTTGGACCAGACGACCTCCAGAGATCCCTCCAACCTAAACTCTTCTATCATTCACGTGCAGGAAGAGCCAGCCAAGGAGGAAGGGCAACGTGGAGTGTAATGCTCAGGAACATAACTTGCCATGCACAGCAGGACAAAGCCCCTACATCCAGCTCCTGGGACACTTCAGTCCACATCCTCAGAGGGATTCAGGTGAGACACTGCAGTGACATCAGCAGGACTTGAGCTCCTTTCTACCCAGGGTCTTGCACAAGGTGTCAAACTACAGACGTTTGAGAAAGCTCAGAGACACCGAGTTCCTCAGTCTCACCGACATGAATTTTAGGGTTCTCAATCATCTGGAGCATAAGACAGCACAAATTACCTAGTCCTGAGGGGTCTGGAAAGCCTGTGACATTTACAATACACCGGCCACCAAAGAAGGGCTCAAGCCACCAGAGAGGATTTTAACAGCTGTTTTAAAAAATTTGCCAGTTATGTTTGAATAAGTTGTATCTCTATAAAAACCTGACCTGAATCCCTCTTGTACCAAATGCCAAAGTCCTTCTATACAGAATAAAGGGATTTCATCCAATGTCTAACTACTTATCTCCATTTATTTTAGCTCAAAATAACAAAATCCCCACAGATCTTAATAAACATTGAATACGGCCACATTACTTTGAGCAACGTTTTTGGTAGAATACAGCAATAAAAAAACCTATCACATTTCCTAGCCTGTTCTTCCAAAAACTCCTATAATTTGGCCTGTCTTATATGAACTTTTTTTTTTAATCAGAAAAAAAAGAAAAGCCTGCTTCAGCAGTGCAGAGCTTTTGATGGTGTCTCAATGTGATGCAGCTTACAACAGCAAGTGAAGAGTGTGGGATCTGTACAAGAAAAGACTTGGTACAAAATATATTCAGTGTAATGGAAGGAAATCAGCAAAAAAGAATCATCAGGAACACTTCCCCCCAGTTCTGGGCTCCCCAGTACACAAAAACCCCACAGATTTACTGCTGTGAGTCCAGTGGAGTGCCACAAGGATGATTAAGGGTCTGGAGCCTCTTTCCCATGAGGAGAGACAAGGAGAGCTGGGACTGCTCAGCCTAGAAAAGAGGGTTCAGGGAGATCCCATCACCTGGAATAAATACCTTTAGGAGGAGCCAGAGTGTCCTCACTGGAGCCCAGTGACAGCACAAGAGAGAACAGGCACAAACTGAAACACAAGAAACTTCATCTGACCATAGGAAAAATGCTTTGGTGGGGTTTCTTTGGTTGTTTGTTTGTTGGTTTGTTTTTTTTTTTATTGTGAGAGTGGTCAAACTCTGGGATAGGTTATCCAAAGAGGCTGTGGACTCTCCATTCTCAAAATTAGAAATCCCCTTTGGTTCTTTTTAAAAATGCTGATAGAGATCAAATTCTACTCCATTAGGTCATGCCAGAATCATTAAGTTGCAATAAAAATCAAGACAAATTCAAAACTGCAGACCAGGTGTAATATACACTGAAGTATCAAGACTCTTTCTTCTACTTAATTTTTTTATTTCCTTGATCCATTGGTACATGTAGGAAAGATTTTAAGAGGGAGATTCAGACTGACTTATTCCCAACAAAAATGTTGCTGCATTAACTGGACGTCACCTCCTTTAATATCAGGTAGCCACACAAATGGATGCTGTGGACCAAAAAATATTTGGTTTACCTCAAAAGGAATAAGACAACTCTTTTTTGCTTCTTGCTAGTATTGAATTGTAAGGGTTACAATCAGGTCTGAGCAAATACAGATACAAAGAATCTGAAAATGAACTCCTCAGTTGAATTCTGTTTGTATCATTCTTTTGTGCAAAATGCCTGAATTTCAGAGCAAATCTTCCAGAAGAGATGACAAAATACACATCAAACTGTCTTCTTCCTACGCAGGAACAAGATCTGCCTCTATTTAAGGAACTGGCAGGATCCATTAATTACCCAAGAACAAGGTTTGGCCAACTATCTTTAGTGGCTCTGTATAACCAAGCTTTAAATGAGTGCACAGAATGGAGACAACAGTGTGCAGAGGCAGCAAGTGGCTTAAAAACAGAGCCTTGCTCCACAGGCCTGAGCAAACAGCCATGGTTTCCGTGGTGGTTATAAGGAATTTGCTTTGAATCTGCATTAAATAGCCAAATTTTCTACATCCTGTTTGATGCATTTTGAAAACATCTGTTTTGATTAACTTGAAATCAGTGCGGCACGTTAACATCTCAGAGGAAATTAGGTTCATTTAATTTGGATTTCAGGCTGTGGTCCCCTTGCTCTGGTGATATCAGGAAGGGATTTATATGTGGAGGTTGTGCTTCTGCCATGCCTGGTGATGCTGGAAGCTGAGCACTCTGAGCATGGAGTAGGGTACCTGGAGCCCAGGTGTGCTTCCATTGACTTCCCTGGCTGGTGGGGATTAATTCAGGGGAGGAACTGGCCAGATGAGAATTAAATCCTGTGGGATCCAAATTCTACATGGAATCCTAAGAGTTGTGGTTCCCCTTGTCTGATTTCCCCTACAAAGATGGAAAACAGCAGGAGCTGTTTTCACAAGCTTGTCTTGGTTTCAAGCACTGAAGGAAAGGGGTGAGACCAGACAATTCTGAGAGAAATGGAAACCAGTTGAACCAACGTCCCACCATTCTTGTGAGTAAGAATCATTTCCAGAGTAAAACACCTTCCACATGCATCTATTGGGATACAGCAAGCTGAAAGATGGGGTTTCTCCACAGAAAAGGTCATTTTCTTCTGGATAAGGAAAAAAAGGCAGTCAGTAGTACACCCATTTGAAAAAGCCACTCCAGTATTAGAGGTGTTGTAATTCAGTTGCCTCACATTCCTATTCTCCTGTATCTGCAGTCATCTCTGGTTTGATGGAAGCTCTCAACTGGAAAAGAAACAAGGAAAAGAACAGCACTTGGGAATCTTCAAGTGTCATTCAGTAAGGACACCTGGTCAGGTAAACCTGCCCAACAGGAACACAGGGACACTGAAACAGTAAAATGAAAGTAATACAGAAGTACCAGGATTAGAATCTATGGAAAACCCTCAGAAGGTGGTCACTGAAATATTTGAAATTGCAGCACTAGGAGTACTGCAGGCACAGCTTGTAAGGGAGGATCCAAAGAAAATGCCTCAGGTCTGTTTGTAGATAAAGTCCATTTTAATCCCACATTTTCTCAACTACTCTCATTTTTAGATATCAGATGTTATCAGCTTTCCACAGCTAAGATTTTCAAAGCAGATTAAAGGTACAAAAGACTTTCAATAAATTTTGGGTAACAAAGCTCTTGGAAAACCTCCTGTGTGCCCATTCAGCCTTCCAAGACAAGGACTGCTCCAGTTGTGCATTTCTTCACATAGGATCTGGCTCAAGACTGGGAGGTTGCACATGCAGCTGCAGGAATAATGGCTGCTCCGAGTTCTCTGATGAGACTTAGCAGTTGGTGAAGTTTCCAGGCTTTGAGCTTCTTTCTGTGGCAATCAAAGTAAGGCAGCTTTGCAGACCTTAGTGTCATATTTCCCTGCTCCTTTCAAAAAACCATCTAGTTTTCAACACAGCTCTAATGATAACTCCACAAAATTCTGTGGTTTTGCTTTGTAGATCATTTAAGTATTTTCTCTCATGTTGCTCCACAGCTCTACTGTGTCAGCTCCAAGTGAATCAAAGAAATCTCAGAGCAAAAGCTGCTTGAAACTGGTAATGCTCTTCTGGATTCTCAGAGGAACCACCAATTTTGCCTGATGAGTTTCACTCGAAAGACTTCATTGACTTAAGCAAATCTTTCAGCATGCGTGGCAAGAGTTTAAAGTTTCTAATGAACCATGAAACCAGGCAAGTTTTTAGGGCTTTTTCAGAATGCTTTCCTTAATTCTAGCTCCACATCACAATTTTACCACCAACCTCACGATGCACAAGACCCATGGGAGCATTGTACAAGCTGCTGAGGAAAGCTGTGACAACCAGATCAGAATATCCAGCAGGCCCAGGGGAGCAGAAGTTACACCAGCTTGCAGACCAGAGCTCCAAGGGACACCGAAGGGTTGTCCAGAGCAACACTGATCTCCTCCAACAAACAGGGGCTAGTTTGGTTTTCTCTTTTTAAACAGGGCTTCATTGTAAAATGCTTCATCAGTACTGACAACAATGCACTTGGGTCCAGGATAAAACTTCTGGACACAGAGGTTGCCATTGCCAAGCATCCTCTGAAATGCTCCTGAGGCAGCTTCTAAGCTCGCTGCTTAAATAAAGATTAAAAGCTACAGAAAACACTTGAGCTGCTGAAATCCAGGATCAGGTTTTTGCTCTGTCACAGTGTCCCTGCACAAGTTAGGGCACAGAGAAACTATCTCCCCATTTTCCAAGCAACTGAGACTTCCTCATGGAAGTCATGGAAAGATAGAAGCTTTAAAGACTTCCCAGTGCTTAGCTATAGCAAGGATGGGAAACATGAATACTTCATGTAGCTTACCAAGAAGGGTAAAATTCCCAATGGTTCTCACCAGTGCTGTTCAAACACACAATTGGCCACTGGCCAAAGCAGGCACTTGGATGAAGGTGGAGGCTTGTCCACTGTGCCAGCTCCATCCTAGAGGGGTGCCAAGCATAAGCACAGCTCATTTGAAATCCAGAAAATGCACTAGCATTTGGCAGCTCTCTCTGAGCAATGAAAACAATTGGTTTTATTTCTAATTTCACTGAAAGATTCACACGTAGATTCTCCACAGCAGAGGCTGCAGAGGCCTGTTTAGCAGCAAGCCTCCTAAAGGTCTGATATTCAGAATGCAAATACAAATTTGCTGCAGCTCCAAACAGTAATTGCATTTATCCCCTCAGTTACAGAAGCAGCAGAACTACCAAACTCCAGTTCCTCTTCACTAGTCAGCACTGGACTGACCTTACACTCCTTTACTTCAGTTCAAACATTGTCATTTGCATTTTCTTGTTTCTCAAAATCCTTCTCTATCTATTTAAGAAAAGATACATGAAAGGGAGAAGCCTCCTGTAGTTTTTAACATGTTAACTTTGAGGACAAAGATTAGAAACCTCTCAGTGACACAGACTGGAGTTAATTAGACAAAATATTCCATGTGCATACTCTCCTCAAGGCAGCATCTGCAGCTCATGTGTAATGCAAACCATGTTAAGCAGCTCTGTCCAGCCTGATTTCTGTCCAGCTACCAAGGATTCTGACTTTATTTCACCAGACAGAAAAGTGTAATTTTTCTGTCATTAGAGAGCACCCAGGGAAGTAGCACAACAAAATGCTTCCTGCTGCTGTTAAAGGCAGGAGGCTGTGATTTCAGCTCAGTCATCTGCTCTCACATGGAGTAATCCACAAATATTTGAGCTTTCTGGCAGCATAACCCCCCCAACACCACAGTAGCAGAATCTTTTCCTCTAAATGTTCCAAGACATTTCCATGTTTGCCTTCTCAGGCTATTGATAGTAAACTGCTTAATAGGAGAGGGCATCTGTGATGCTTTTCCTGACTATCGATAACATCTAGAAGGCTTAAACATGGCCTTTCCTGCTTCAGATTTTAAAGGAGGTTAATTGAGATCAGATACTTAAAGCTGAACTTAACAGCAGCAGAGTAAGTGCACAGTCCAGACTATGGAAAGGAAACATGGTAAAAAATATTTGGAATAGTTAAATATATCCAGATCAGCCACACATGATAACTTCAGAGCACTTACAAAGAGAATGAAGGACACTGAGGCATTCCTGGCTATCTGTAGAGTGCTCACTGGAAACACAGATGGAACTCCAGGAGAGCAGAGAGCTGATTTTTAAGAGATAGGGAAGAGTTTGGGAACATTTAGTTCAGTCTGTAGACCTGAGTATAACCTCTATGATACAAAAGAGAGAGCAAGAAACGCAGATACATGCAACAGAACAAACAGAAATTTCACCTTTACAAGATAGCTGGCTCAAAAAAAAATCTGAAGATTTAGAAAGTAGAGAGAGGGAAAAGGAGACATGCTGCAGGATAGTAAACGGGGGGTCAGAGAGAAGTCAGTCATTTGTTCTCTTCCTCCCCCAAGGACAGGACAAGAGTGAAGGACTACATTATAAAAACAAAAGAAATTCAGCTGAGCAGTCAAAAAGATGTTTAAAAGTTGAGTAATATTTGTAGAGACTGTGAGACTGTAGAGACTTGTATAGACTGTGAAATCACTTGTCACAGATTTCTAGACCTGTCAGAGTGCTTCCAGGTAATTATTTTCTTGGTTGCAGTTATGCCTTCCAGCCCCCAGCATGTCCTCTTGCCCCTGACATCCCATTTCATTCCTCCTTGTCTCACAGTCTCTTCCTAGCACCACTTCTTCCCCCAGCGATGAGGGAAGGCTTTAAAGAATTCTGCCTCAAGTGAGTGATGAATTAAGACAGAATTAGTGTCACCAACAAGAACATTTTTCAGCCTTTATTAGACCAGTGGCTATGGTGACTTCTTGTGCTCCAGTTATAGAGTTGCCTGCATTGCAGCACAGTCATGAGCAATTTAAAAACACATCTTGAGATTTTCTAGGCATGAGGTAGAATTCCTGAGGACATCAATAGCTCCTGCATAGTGCAGCTTCCAAATTTTTTCCAGTTTGGAAAACACATTGTGTCAGTGCAGAAATAAGCTGTGGTCCTCTAGGTAAGGCCTGTATGACAATAATGCATGTGCAGAAGGCAGCAGAATTACGATGAACTGCTGGACTCTGGCATTTCTTTCCTCTGAGAGCTTCATAACTTCAACGTTGTATTACCATCAGCTCCTTCCCTGGGATCTATTTTACAAGGAACTTACAAATGGCATGTGTAACAAATGCTATCTATTGCATTTTATTATTCATCTTTTTCCACATATTGACATTTGAGCTGTAAGCAGGGACTGTGCACAGAATATGTCTGGCAGGAGTGGTGTGCACTGATGAATGTCCCCTCGGTGCTGATATGAAACACATGGGTTCTATTAGCAAAGCGAGGGATGAAATGATCCATTGGAAATTACTTACCTATTCCATGAACATGACTTACCAAAGCCAGGAATGTTCTAAGGATTAACTCTTACCAATGCATGGGAATTAAACCCCTTCTTGCTGGGAAAAGGGGCTGCAAGGGGTCAGCCCTAAAATCTTTGGAAGATCTCTGACAGTACAGGAGCAGTTATATACTCATACAATGTATAAATGAAAAAAACAGGGCTGTTGTTATTCCTGTTCACTTTGACAATTTGAAGTTATTTCTCCTTCAAGTTCAGGCTACAACTGAAGAAAGAATCCCTATACAAGTTCTTAGATATGTGCTTCATTCTATTAAAATCAACATTCCACCAAAATTGTTGAAGTTCAGTGTGTGCTTAAATATTTTTCTGACTAGTGGGTACTTACTTGCCAGGGTTTTATTTTCTTTATTGATGCAACATTAACTCAAAAGTGCTATGGACACATAAATATTAGCCAAGACTATTAACTTTTTCTGGATTTCTTGGCCTTTTAAAAAAATCTGGTCCAGCTAGAAGGCTGCCTTATCATTAAACCAACATATTAAATTTCTCTGACAGTAAAATCTATCTATAGACATACAGTAACAACAAATTAACCTCCATCTGACATGAATGAAAACAGTTTCTAAGTGGTTATAGTTCCTAAAACAGAATCTATATGCAATAAATATAATTATTTCACTGAAATTGTTAGCACATGTTTTTCTTTTGCAACAGACATGTTCGCTGTACCATCTTTGTTGTATTGATATGTTCTTTAGTAGCCCCTTCTGTGCCTTCATCCTTGATTTAAATTTATCGTGACACATTTTTAAACAATAGCAGGAAACCTCACTTATGACTTTAATTATAAAATGGTGTTATAAAATTATATCCACATTTTACTTTTGGCAGTTGGCAATCCTCATTTAACATAAATAACCCTTCTTGGCCTCAGCAGTTCTCTTTGGTTGATTTCAATGCTTACTGTATGTAATTGATATAAAAACACAAGGTTTAGGAAGCAGTTATTGGAACTTGTTAAAAGAAGTAGTCAAGTTCATAAATGCACTCATTTTGCTATGCTACATGCCAAGAGAATTAATAATGGACGTTTGGGAATTGGGGAGAAACCCTGGCTTTTTAAAGAAAGACTGATGTAACTACAGTACTCCACTCCTATGTTAATTGTTTGGCTCACAGACCCACGGCTTTGTTTCTCTTCCACCCACAGCTGCTTCCAATAATTTTCTAAAACCTGACACATCCATCCACACACATCCACGTTAGACACAGACGTCCAGTTTGAACTCCACATGTGCACTAATACCCAAACAGTTCTGAAGGACAAGAGCAAATACCTTCACCCGGTGGCATAATTAAAAGGAAAAGACAATCAGAAGAGGCTGCTCCAGAAGACTGGAATTTAGCCATACTAGAAATGAAGCTACTCTGAGTCACTTCCCAAAGCAGGTCACATGAAGGGGCTGATCTTCATCTGAAGATGCTTGGATTTGCACAAAGGCACCTTGGTCTGTCTTACCTCTGCAGAACATGCAGAGTTACTTGTCTGCATGAGCACTTAACCCCAGCACTGAGTGCTCCAATGCACCGTGGTCACACAAGAGCAGGAAATGTCACCTGTGCTTAACGCAGGGCTGGGCCATCATCTGAACAACTTCTTAACTTCTACATGACCATCACACAGCATCACTAACAGGATTAAAGTTAAACTTGGGTTTAGAAGCATTGGATGAACTGGAAACAAAACCCAGCTCAATTCTCAACAGTGCTGGTCCATGGCCTTCACTGAGCTGATGGTGCTACTAATTGTCCTTCCCTTCTGAGGGCAAATCACTTCAATTAAAGCCCACCCAAAGTTTTTCCTTTTGCTATTTTTAGGACACAACTTCAAAAATTCTCTCTTATTAAAGTTAATTTATAGAAAGAATTCAAAAGCATTGAGAATGTTATTCTCAAACTTCCATTTGGCTGGTTTATCTCATTCCACAAATAAAAATCAGGCTAAGGACAAGAAGGAGACTTTGTTCTTTCTGCATCAGGATCCACCACCTCAGATCTTGAGGGAGGCATCCTACAAGGCAAGTCACACAACAGGACAAAGCCATAGCACAGGTCTGCATTTGTGGATGGCTGCAGAGCTGTGATGCCATAAATTGCCACTAACAAATGCCAGATGTGGATGTGGGGAGCAGGGGCAGCTGGGGAATTCAGAGGAAAGCTGAGATGCTTAAAATGTACACACTGTAGGGAGATGGAGGGCAGGACAGAGGGGCCAGATGTGTGAGTCTCTGGGCAGACCTGCAAGACAAAGCTACATAAAATTATTAAGAAAATGAATGTTTAAATGAGGGGTCAGAACCCTGGGATAAAACTTTAGGAACATGGAAGGGACAAATACTTTTCCTGCCTCCTCTTCCATCCCCATTCCAGCTAATTTTATGCTTCCAAAGCTGATGTGGTTGGCATGTGCTCAGTCAAGGGCCTAAGTGCCCATCAGTCATGTATAAGCCAGTCCCTTAAGCACAACCAGGCACCAATGTGTCTCCTATCCTTTCCCAGTGAACAGGGAGAACACACCAATTCCATCTCAAAGAAAGGTCTCATCTGTAACTTGCCACTTCCAGTTGGGGCTGGAAGCAAGAGCCCTTCTGTGGCTCTGGCCACTCATTAAACAACTCAGCCAGGAAAACTCAAGGGCACTGAGATTTCAAAAACTTGCATTCTTGCATTCTCCCCTCTTCACCATGCACTGACTCAGTCTCTGTGACATGATAAAATTCATCAAGCAAATAAACCTTGGGGGTTTTAATTCTTCTCAATCACTGACCTATAACATCAATTCAAACTCTCAAATCCCATCCCTATCAGCTGAGACCTACTGACTGTAACCAGGGCTCTGCCCAAGACAGAGGTGCCAGAGCAGCCCTGCTGCCTGGCCCAGTGAGGTCCCAAAGCCAGTGGCTCCCTCCCCAAAGCCAGCAGGACAGCTCCCAAATCTTTGGTGCCAGTAGTCCTGAGTGCCTTTTTCTCTCTTAGCCACCACCAGGTCTGTGCAAGTGTTAAATCAAAGCTAAAAAAGCAGTGGAGGAGGCCACACGTATGAGCCTGGCTTTCTCTGTGCCACAGATGGTGCAGTGTTGCTGAATAAATAGGAAGCTCACTACCCAGAAGTGGAAGAAATTACTTCAGGGGAGGCTGAGACTCTTGGGACTTTTGTGTTTCCTACTATAAATTTGGAGTTTGCTATTTTTATTGAAAAGGAGGTAGTACTTCCTCCTCACCCTTCCTATTACTGTGTGCAATATTAATCCTTTAACCGTATAATTAGAGACAGTCACATTTTGTGGAACCTGAGGTTTTGCAGCCCTCTTGGACTTCTGCAGTAGAAAGTGAGAAAAGGAAGCTGCAAAGATGAAGCTTGCCACATCTTTCCTTGGAAGCCTGTGATTTTCTTTTCACCTGTGAAAGGAGATTCACATTTTTTCTTTTTAACCATCATATTTTTTCTGTTTAAAGACCCATCTCCAACACTCAGATTCCATGTAAACAAACGAAAAAAAAAAGCCATCACAGTGGAGAAACTTGGGTTTCCTGACTCAACCAACAACTGCAATCAGAACCCAAAGCCACATCCTCAGCTAATATAAATATGGTGCAACTGAAGCTGATAGAGCAAGGCCTGTCAAACACATCCCTGTCCTGCCTTTTAAACAGAGCTGAGGCAGAATGTCTTCCCTAACACAGGAGGGAAGGAAACAGCATTGCTCTGTTTGCATGCCTGGGATAGCACACCACAGTGAGGAGCTGGCAGTAGCACCAGAGCATTTTCATTCAAGTGCTCATCAGAAACAGAGCCATGGCTGGTGGCAGGCATCAGAAGCACTGAAGGAGAAGCAGGACAAAAAGGGTGTTCACTGGCTTGCTACCAAAGAGGTGAATCCTCCCTGTTCTTTCTGAAGCCAGAAAATATTTCAGCTAAAGTCAGTTTGAAACCTTCCCTCCCGCCTTCATTTTAAAACTTAACAGTGAACGAAAGGATTTTCTGCTACAGTGAAGATTGGAAACATTTATAAAGCAGCAAATATTGGCTTCCACATTATTTTTATTCTGCAAATTATGTTGCAAAACTAGGTGAAATTTCAGATGAAATAAAAAATTGTTAAATCTCTATTTTTACCATCGAAGTGTGGGAGACGGGAGGATGTTTAGGGTTGGGTTGGTTGGTTTTGGCACACAAGATATTTGGGCCCATCAAGAGTCCTCTAAATTTTGGGACTAGAGAAGACACCTGAGCAGATGTAAGCTCCCAGCTCTGAGAACAGCCATGGCACACAAGCAAGGACTCCTTTCCAGGTTCAGCAGCACCTCGGAGCCCCTTCTCTCTTCTGCACATGGCTTAAGGCTGCCCTGCTCTGTGGGAGCTCCCATTTCTCTTGTTGGACCTTTATATTAACAAGGTGATATTAACAATTCCCCAGCTCCCATCTCTGCAGCTGATATCAAGAAATGGCTGAACAAACCCAATTTTTCCCACTAAACCCTCTGCAGCAGCATCAGCCTCCTTAACTTCAGATTCTGCCTGATGCTTTCTTATACTTCACGTGCAGGTAAAACTTTCACTAATAACAGATCCACGATGTATTCCTAGATTTCAATTCCTCCTGCTGATCATTTATCCAAAACACACAATGTCTGCAGTGCTGGTGCCAGTCAGCAGTGCTTCCATGAGCAGTGCATTCCTAGCTAAAAACTGGCATGACAAAAAGGTCTCTCCTTCCAGGACCTGGGTGATAGTAAAGTTGCAATTTGTATTCTAAAGTCTCCAAAGCTTTCAGGCCTCAACCAAAATAAGCTTTGCAAGTGTAATAAATTGTCCAAGTATATCAAAATCCTTTAAAACACCAGGGTAAAGAGCTGCAGCAAATCCCAAAAGAGGCTCTTGGAGAAATTTATTGAACAACAATGTCCTCTGCTGGCAGGAACCAGCCTCAGCTTGTAACGCTGAGCTGCAGCACCTTCCTGGGACATCATCACCAGCAGGCATTGAACAGTCTGCACAGGAAGCCAAGAAAGAGCAAAATCAAGACTGAGACAAGATGGCTTTTGGACGGTCTTGTCTTGTTTGCCTCCAATAAGGACAGAGGTCAGGGGATATTTGATGCAAAAACCTCTGGCAACAAGAAATAAATTTGAATGTTAGTCAAGACTGGCTTATGTGACTCCAAACCCAAGCAAACAGTGCAGCAGCTTGGAAAAGGGATTCAGATTGTCCTTCCAACCTTACTGCTTTTCCTCAGGGTGTCCCCATACAAATCTGGTCTTTTCCATCTATTTGGATTTTGAAGGCATCAGAACAGGGAAGGCATCATTTTCCCAACTAGACCTTACCCTAAAAAAGGAGCTGAGACAATTTCAAGAGCACACAAATAACATGGTAGTCTGGGATTTATTTCCAAGTGTTGCCCATGTACTAAAGAGTAGATTTTCAGAGTATTCCTGTTCCAGGAAACTTGGGCATCTCAGGAACTCTAGTAACAACAGAACTCCTGCTAATCCTCTTTAAACACAGTGGAGCCGGGTTCCTCCATGTCCTTAACTCCTGATTCTGAAGAGCTTCTGTTTCAGCGACATTCCCTGAATACCTGTTCTAATTCTTAAAATAAAAATCAGTAGTTGAAAACCAAGTTTATGTTTGCTGCCTGGCCTTGAACACTTCCAGGGATGGAGAATCCAACCAATCCAAACCTCACCACTCTCACAGACAAGAACCTTATAATAATATCCAACCTAAACCTATTCTGTTTGAAGCCATTCCCACTTGTCCTGTCACTAAATGTCCTTGTAAATGGTCTCTCTCCATGTTTCTTGTTGGCTCCCTTCAGGTATTGGAAGGCCACTGTTAGGTCACCCTGAAGCTCCTCTTCTCCAGGCTGAACAATCCCAATTATTTAAGTGTTTCCAGTAGTTAACATCCTTTAAGAACTGCAGCTACATCACCAGTACAAGGAGAGTCCTTCCAGCTTTCTTTGGGAGTCAGTAGAAGCCGTCAGTGGCAGAAACCTGCAACACCTGCAAAAAATCTGCATTGCTGCTTATGGAAGCAGGGGCTGGGATTGGGAAATGAGGATTGGGAATCAGTGCAATGGCTCAGAACTGGCAGAATTTGAGTGTCACAATGATGGTATTTTGACAAAGGATGGAGAAAAATGCACTGTAAGGTTGAATGAGACAAGGTGACCCAAAGAAGTGAGCAAATTTCATGATGGGAAAACAGTGGAACTATTTCTAATGATCCTTTAGCTTAGTCTCCAATTCTATTTATATGTTTGAAGGGACCATAAATATTTTTATCGGCACTCAGGACACAAAGAGAGCTTTCCAGTTTCTATATAAAGAAGTCATTTTGGACAGATCAAAACAATAAAGGCACAGGACTCCTGGATGACAGATGCCAGGATGTTAGTAACCATAAGTGGTTTTCAAATATGGCCCCATCACCATCCCCCACAGTAGCCCTTTCAAGTGGGAATTACAAATTGCTTACTTGGAGAGGAAATTTCAAACAGGCCACTTATCAAAAAGTGCCAAATAAACCTGTCATTGGGATAGAAGTTACAAACCATTCCTAAACTCTGCAGACATTTCCTGAGCCTGTGAACTCTGATCTTGCCTTCTAATAAACATGACATCAGCTCCCCAGCACTGCAGACACAAGACACATGACCCACCACCATGTTATCGCTTCCTCTGCAGTTTCTTCAGGATCTGCTCTCAAGCACAACATCAATAGAAGACTTTCTGCTCATTTCAAAATTGGTTTTGGATCAGGTCCTTGAAGGGAGGGCAGAACAAGCACAGCATGGAATCAGCGTGTGAGCTGTAAATATTATTGCAGGTATCCACTTAAAAGCAACCCTGAATCGGAGACTTTGAGTTTTCCAGGTATTGAGGTAGTGAGTGGGTTAAGACAATACTTCTGTTGCTGTCAAAGACTTATTCACTGCTCCCCTCCAAGAAATATAACAGAGCCTTTAAAAAATCTGATAAAGCAGGTATGTACTGGATGGCTACTGAATAACATCTCAAAACAGGCTATGAATGACAATAGACCAGAAGATTCCAAATACTGGGATGACAGCTACCTTAATTTCCAGAGAAATTCCAGGGGAGGGTTAATATAATTACAGCTTTATGATTTACATTTTCTATGTAGGCACTTCCTTCTAAGATTTGCTTCTGAAATCAACCTTGGAAAAATATATTTGAAATAGAAGTTCCCATTTATCTCTGTGCTGGAAACCTAACTGAGACCCTTGTATACCAAACTAAACTACTATCCACCCAATGAGCCAAAATCCCAATAAACACAGAACTGTGGCTCTTGTCAAAGTAACTTTAAAAACATATTATCCAAATACAATTTTTACAAATAAGATATTTGTAAAGATTGTGGGATATTCACCTAGAAATGCAGCACCTCCTCTACTCTCATCTAAAGTAAAGACATTTCCTTCATACTTGGGTAGTTCCAAAAAATTTCCAGATCAAACATAAGTCAGAGCTGGCAGGGTATAATGCACAAGATTAAAAATTTTAGTTTACAAATCCTCATGATTAACACATGAAACTTGCTAGAAAAGACATCTCCAAAAGCCACTAATAACCCATTTAAGATGGAAAATTACAGTGGATGCAGATCTCAAAAGCTGTCCAGGGCTCAGAGAGAACAACTGCCCACTTTTCCTTTCTGCATTTTCCCTCTTTCATCTTCATCAGTTCAGAACCTGCAATTCCTAACACTGAAGTCCTGAAGCTCTGTAGGGGTCAGAAAGGAGAGCTCTCTGCTCCAGGGTGTGACCTTACCATTTACACCTCTAGTCAAGTTTAGAGCCATTGTCCATAAAAAAGTTTCTAGCACAGAGCTGCTCCAATATCATCAAGTCAGAGTGGCCTTGGCATGTGGCTCCTCTGCCAGGTACAGTGCAAATGTTTCACTCCTGTGATGGCAGAGACACGAGGAGGAGCTCGCTCCAGGTAATGGATGAACCATTACCTGGTAAAGGAGTCACGTCTGTGGCTATCACAGTATAGGAGGTCCTTGGGAACCTGCGAAGCTCAAGGCTCCTCTGGATCCTGCTGCAGGTAAGGGAAAGCTCCTCCCACCTCCTGAAATGGACATGAAGTATTTGTGTTTCAGGTTGGTGGATTTCACTCCAAGGACTTATTTGAGGAAGGAGATTAAAAAAATTTCCAGACTGCACAAGATCCCTGGCCCTGCATGCGCTGACAATCAAAAGCAATTGCCCAGTTTATATTTCTGGTTGTCTCATAGAATCACAGCATGGTTTGGGTTGGAAGGGACTCTAAACATGATCCATTTCCAGCTCCCTGCATGGGCAGGGACACCTGCACTAGATGAGGTTGTATTTGTCCTTCTGGCTTCAGAGCTGTGGAAGTGCAAGGATCTCCCCAACACTAAGGGGGACCAGATACTCTGAACCAACATCATGGATGTGCAGCACTCTAGCAGGAAAGCAAAGAGCACACGAGGAGCAGTTAGTCAGAAGGCAGAAGCCGTGCTCTGACCAAGTGATGTTTCATGAGCAGGAAAAATTCAGTGCTTTGGGTTTAATGACTCATGGAGCATGCAGCACCTCCTACCAACGTGCTGTGGCATTCATGCCCAGGAGGAAGTGTGTCAGCTACTGAGTCACTCAGCTCTGCAGCACTGCCTGCCGCCAACCCAAACACAAACCATGCCCAGCCCTGCTCAGTCCTGACATTAGCCCAGGGTTAAGCTCATCTCCCGAGAGCTTTCTAAAATAAAAACTTTTCTGGTTATAAACAAAACACGATTTCCAAACCCAGGCTACCGGGACCAGGTTTGGAAGCCCAACAATTTCCCTGCACACACGTTCAGCCTTCCAACATCAAAGTGCCTGCAATCCAACCTGCTGAAGCTAACCTGATTTCCCACTCGGGAGCAAACTTTAATATAGGAGTGGGACTTGTGTTTTTACACTACTGACCTACATTTGCAAATCCCTGGAGGTAATTTTGTCCAGCCCACAAAAAGGAGGGGCTACAAAGCCAACTATATTGAGTTATGCAGTAGAGAGCACAGCTGCACTGAAAAAAACCAGCCTGTGACACGAGGAGCAAACAAAAGCCATGAAGTTCCACATAGGAAAAACTAATACATCTCGGCCAACAAAAGAAGATACTTTTAATTAACTTGTTCTCATTGAGTACAGAGATAATTAAATTACAGAAACAACCACATTAGTGTAATCAGTTTAGAAGAACCCACATACAGAGACAAAGGATTTTTCAAGATCCATCTATGAAAAAAGAAGCTCCATTTAAACTGCATTACTCTTCCCTTATTAACTGCACTTATGTGCTTTCTTTTGGAGAAAAGAAGACCATGACTCCAATCCAGTTTAATCAAATCCTTGAAAGACTACCACAACTCTTGATCCAATTCTCCAGATCATTTTGTATTTTTATTTCTTTCTTCTATTCATGTAGTCACTCCTGAATGTCACCATCCACTTCATCAAGGGATGTCTCCCTTCCTTTCAGCTGCACAGTAAAGACTGACAATAGAACTTGATTGCATTGAAGGGCTTAAATTTCAAATAAAAAGCCAAAGTGACAAAATAATGAAGCGAGACAGAAGTCATTTGTAAGAATAAGCAGCTATCTGTATCAAATCATGAGGGATCTGCACTGCTTGAACTGCAGTACTCTTTAGGCAAAACAATATCCCACCTTTGCAGTGTCAGCCGAGGTAACAGCACTCATGGTTTGATCCATGAAGGTTCAGCAAGAGTCACACCAGGCCAAGCACAAAGGAACACCTTAAACAGGAGCATTCATATCCAGAAGTTGACGTCTTTTTCCAAAGTGATCCTGATGCCTCAGGTTTAGCTTTTATATTTTTCAGATTCTGTGCTGCTTTTGTGTGTGTCTGAGCTTCATATTAAAGGTTGGTGAGCTCTCTGCACAGAGCAGGGAGGCAAAACAATTCCTGCTCCAGCTGGGCACCAAGGACAAATGATCCAAATCTCAGCCCAGGAGCACAAACCCCGTGGGCTGCAGAGAGAAAAACAAGCAGGATGGGACTGCAGGGGCTGCAGCTGGAACTGGACACTGAACTGCAATGTGCACATGGAGCAGAGCTGAGCCCAGGGAGAGACCCCGGCAGCGCTCGTGCATTTTGGGACCATTTGGGTTCATCCTGGGTGCAGCCCTGGCTGGGCTCTGGTGCTGCCCAGGGTTGATCCATGGAGGAGATCCTTTTAATTAATCCCTACTTTATTCTTTAACTATGCCTTGGGACCATTTGGGTTCATCCTGGGTGCATTTTGGGACCATTTGGGTTTATCCTGGGTGCAGCCCTGGCTGGGCTCTGGTGCTGCCCAGGGTTGATCCATGGAGGAGATCCTTTTAATACATCCCTACTTTATTCTTTAACTATGTCTAGCCTCTGTTCTAGGTCAGCCTTCTCAAGACATCAATCCAGAATATATCCTTTTACCCTTAGGAACAAGGGCTCACGTCAAGAGGAGTTAAGAGGAATTCTTAGGAAGGGAGAACTCGCTGGTGGGTGCCCCTTGAGGTTACAGGTGCTCCCTCCCACAGAAACCCTGCACACACCTGCCTGATAGAGATGGTGAGACGTGACAGGAAGGGGGAGACTTCCATGTCAGGGAAACTGGCAGGAATAGCACCAGCAGGCTTGTAAAAGCACAAAGAGAGATTAATACTCCAGCCAACTGCTCTTGCCATTAACAAATTCCACACTAAATCTCAAATAAGGTAGACCTGACACCACCACATCCTCAAACTCTCCTAAATATCCGTATAGCTCAGCTTCACCAGTTCTAACCCCAGAATCTTCTCCCAGCACTTCAAATTCTCTGATGTGGATAGATGTCATGTGAGTAACAAGAAATACCTTTTAAATAGATAATGCTCCGGACAGACTTCAGTCAGGGGGTTAAATTTTTTTTTAACTATCTAAAAGGTAGAACTACAGAAGAAACTGTATGGCTGCTGCTATTTGCTTTTCTTGGGAAAAACAAAAAAAAACCACCTGATGAACAACAACAACAAAAAAACACTTGTATATAAAAAATATCATTATCTCGGGTTTTTATTAAGTAATATTTCAATGGAAGATTTTTTTCTCCCAGATATCATCTTTATACTAAAGAAAGCAGATCACACACTATTTTGTGAACATGCAATAGCCAGTGTTGATGAAATCCTGAATATGATGCCAAGCACACTGGTTGTGAGAGAAACCTCCAGTGCTTGCTGGGCCCAAAAGAGTAACCTGAGAGGAAATATTAATTGCACACCTTCATGCAGGGGCAGAAACACCGGGATGGATCTCAGTTTATCATAAGGCAGACAGGAAGAACAACCATTTCAGAGTCCTGCATGGGAAGAGTGTCCCCTGCCCTCAGAGCTAACGATGCAGATGTGTCTGCAAGGGGCTGTACCCCAAGCGTGCCCTTCGCACATGGGAAGAGTGTCCCCTGCCCTCAGAGCTAACGATGCAGATGTGTCTGTAGGGGGCTGTACCCCAAGCGTGCCCTTCACACCCCAGCAGTATCAGAGGCACAGCACAAGCTCCCATCAGCTGGCGGACCGAGAAGGCCACCAGGTGTCCCCCGTGCCGCGGTGCCCGCTGTTCCCGGGGCTGCAGTGGCACCTGCTGGTCACTCACGGGCAGGATCGGTAAAGCTCCACTGTCTCACGGGACACCAGCGCTTCTCACGGCTCTTGCTCAACTGTTCCCCCCCGCTGCCCTTCCTGGTTATTATCATTTGTTGTTGTTGCGTTGCTCTGGAGATGTCACAGCAACAGCAGCTCCAGGTGCCCGTCAGCCGAGGAGATGTAAGAGCTGCGAAGGTGAGGGCAGCGCTCTGCTGGTCAGTCTGGTGCCACCCGCAGCACAGCCCGTGCCTCTGGATGCCTGGCACAGCTCGGCTTCTGGAAAAGCCCCCCACGGCAATGATTTCCACCCCTGACCTGGGGCACTCGGAGCTCCCTTGGTATTTCAGGTGACCACATCTTGCAATGTTTGATTTCTTAGTCCTCAGACAGACCTGCATGAGTGAGTGACAGGATGTGGTTCAGCCACAGGTACAGAGGAAAAAGCTGAACCCCATGAGATTTGTGTATAGTGTGTCAGGACAAGGGAGAAGTTTGCCTTTAGGGAGTTTCTCTTTTATCAGTGCTCAGCTCTAACTGCAAAGCAACAATAAACACAGCCCAGCTTTGAAGAAAAGCAGTTAAAGGATAGTATGCAAGTATCCAACTCTTGCTTGGTCTAACAAAGAAATCAGGGTTTTCTTCTGTCACAGCAAGTAAAATGATGACTGGTCCTTCAGCAAGCACAGGCAAGAAACACAACATTGTGTCAGGGCCAGAAAAGAAGAGGTGAAATAACACCACTGTTATAACAACTGCTGTGTCAGGCATCTTCAGAGACTGCTCCTTTTTGAAGAAATATTTAAAGCAGTACTTCAAGGATTGGAAACATCACCAATTTGTAAGGATCTGCACCCTGACAAGACTCTTCTCTTCCTTAGATTAGTTTTTAAATAATCAATAAAATATTTGTTGATGGGTTTGGAACACACCTGAATCCATATTGTGAGGTTTTCCTCACTGTTCTCAAAGTCCAGCCTGGCTTTTGGAGAGGAAGCCCTAAGAGACAGGAATTAACACAAGAGTAACAATAAAACTGAAAGAGTTTTAATCCAGCCAGAGACTGGAAGGGGTGGGGGAGAGCAAAAGAAAAAATGGGAAAAAACCGTACCCTTAGGCACATGAATCTGCAACATGATTTTTCAGAGTGTTAATTACACTACAGCTTTCACAAGTCACATGCCTTAGGGGAACTCCAGGTGCTGCTCAGCCTCTGAAAAATGCTGATTTAGGTGCAGGAATAGACACAGGGAAGTCTTATTTAAAGCTTCTGTATTTAAAAGGCTGGGTCTAGCATTAAAAAAAAATAAAAAGTATGTTTGCACATTTGGATGGAAACCCAAGTTTAGCAACACAGCATTTGCATTGCTTTCATCAGGCATTATTCATTCAGGAAAGTTGCACAAGCCCCTTTCACAGCAGCATCCCAAGCTTGCTGATCCATTGCACAACTCAGACAGTGCTGCCTTCTCCTCCACACCGAGTTAGTTGTAGGGAGCAGGGAAGAGCTCTTCCCTCAAACCCAGCCCACCCCAGCACGTTTAATCCAGCCCCAGGGCACTCTGGTGTAGCAGAGGGAGAATTGTGGCAGCAGCAGCTCCGCTCTCCCCAGGGCTGTGGCCCAAAGGTCAGGAGATGGCAGGAGCAGCTCAGTGAAACCAGCACAGATCCCAGAGTCCTGGTCACACTCAGGGCTGTATTCCCACACTGTGCCCTGCGGGAGCAGCACTTGGCTGGGGGCTGGAGCAGGGGACACCTGTACAGCTCTGTCTCTGCCACCTGTGGCTCAGAAACAGCTGAGCTACAACAGAGCCTCTCTGCAATCTCCAGCCATTCTGCTTTTCTGGGAATGGAGTGAGGCCACTTTTACATTCCATCCTGGCCCCCATTTCAGTTTCAGCTCCTCAGGGCAAAAGACTATCTTTAGTTCATCTGCAAAGACACAGAACTTTCAGTTTCGTTTAGATCGTGTAAGTACAGCTGTTATATTTAAAGCATCTGAAAAGGATGAAGAATGATTTAGGGTACTATTAAAATGAGCAATTTTTAACTGAGGAGGTCAAACAAAGGTGAGTCTATTTATCTTAAAAGCTCCCATCCAAATAGCCTCAATCCAGCATCAGATAATATCTCAGAGTGTCACTCCAACTGAGAACCGGTATCCTAAAGAAAATAGTTTCAATAACAGCACGTAATCAGACAATTATTTTGAACCCAGCCTCTCTCATTCCTGTTTTGGAGAGGATAGTACCAAATCCTGTGTTAGCCTTTGGGACTCTTTCTTCACTTGGTCCCACAGCTGAGATACAACTGTAAGACATTCCCATCAGACATGACAGAGTCCACAAGAAACACCCCACAACAGGAATGCAGACTCAACCCACTGGCCACTATTTGATGTAATGCTGTCTCTTGTAGCCTTTACCTTTTATGTACACAGTCAGGCATTAACAACTTTTAACTCATAAATTTTACAACCCCACAGCAGGTGCTTGGGCTCCGAGGGTAGAAAAGGAAAATGTATTTCCTTTCATTAACCACACAGATACATATTTAAGAGGAAAATTTTCAAGCTTAACTTGGTACCATCTCCCTGTAGCCCTGACTTACAGGAGCACAGAAAAGGTAGCACCAAGAATTTCTGAAAGTCTTACACCACATAACAGGTTTGACAACGAAGCCACACTTTTTTAAAAGCCTAAAAGACAGTCTAAACCACTTTTTTTTTTTACTCTGTTTTGCAACCACCAGACGGAATGAAGGTTAAAAGGCTGAATAGTAGGATGAGTTCATCCTTGGTCATGAAAAACAGTTCTGTTTTCACCTCTAGCTTTGCACAGCTTCATTGCTTCAGCTGAAAGCAGCATGAGAGAGGTCTGTGTCACCAGTCAGCTGTCTGGGGAACATGCTCACTGACAGGGTTCTTTTTGGGCAGTTCCCTCCTGGGTGTGCTCTGATCCCTTCCTCTCACCCTTCTCAGTTCCCCCTAGGAAGGGGGTTTTGGTAGCAATGTTAGTGACTCACTCTGCACCAGGCAGGGAAGTGTTTCACTATGTGGTGCTTTTCAAGCTCGAGTCAGCCAGAGACAGAAAGCAGACTGTAAAAACCCCCAGAAGGCCCAACACCCAGAGGCTGGGGGACAGACACCCTTTGTGAGCTCGACTCATTATGGGTCAGTGCTGTCTGCTCTGTACCAAGGGGCACCCCAATGCATCAGCCTCAGACCCCAGTTCAGCTCTGCAACAGCAGCTCCAACACTCCTAACCCAAGAGACTGAGGGGTTTTTGTTGTTCCTCTTAACCCAGGTACCACTTACATGGCTTCGATTTTTCTCTTACAGGAACTGAATTTTTCCAAAGCTTCAGATATTTAGACCATGGCTGTTGGTGCCACCAACCAGCAGCACAGCCAAGAGATACCAAAAGATAAGGCATTGCCACCTCCCACATTTATCAGAGAGCAGATTTTCAACACAAACACCCTGTGTGGTACAGATCAGCTTTTCTCACCAGCTATGTCAGCAGTGCCTGGTGCTCATGCCAGGATTTGCATTGATTAATTTGTCAGTAATGGGGGTACACAGAGATACACACTTCACTTCTTTGCCTACAGCAAGTGGAATATACTTATATTTAGCACAACAAAAATCATCTGCCTGCCAAGCACAGATTTCAGAAATCACATCACAAAATAACAAGATTTTCATGGGGAGAGAGGGCACCACTCTTTTACATCTCCCCTCTCTGGTTTTGATGCCTGCATGTAAAGAAAGATCTCCAGTGACCAGCTATAGGAGAACATGACACTGACATTGTCTGCTCAGCTTTAGTCCTCACCTGCAATCTAAGCCCAGATACTCAGTTCAGCAACAGTAGATTCTTCAAGGCTTCAGTAAATTTACAAGTGCCAGGTACTAGCAGGAGCATTTAAATATTTTACAAACTTCTTTATGGAACTTTTCCTACACTGAGAACTCACCAAGTGCCCTCAAACTCTTGGCACTCCCACAGGTAATTCCTTGGGAAAGCTGAAGTTAATGAGTGCCTAAAGAGACTTGGGGGAAATGCAGCACTTGCACCAAGTTGCTGCTGTTCCCCATCCCCCCATGGTTCTGCTCTGGATCTGCTTTTGTCACAGCCTGGCAAACCCCCAGTGGGAAATGCTGCTTTGGGAGGAGGAGGAAGCATTACAGCTATTCCATGGAAAATGCAGAGAATCTGAGTAAGGCAAGTTGGAGAAGAATGGGAATTTGGAAAATGATGAATCCACAAACTGGGGTGAGCCCAATAGTACCCAAAATTAAATACTGAGCATTTTTTCCCTTTAGTTAAGGAAAAATAATAACAGAAATAAAGAGGTCTATGAAAAAAGAGAAAACTTTCTCCAGACATTGTATTTTCTAACAAGAGCATTGACACAGCAATAGAGCCAGTCTTACATGATTAAATCGTTATTTGGTGATAATTTATCACACTGGCCTAAGAAAAGCTATTAAAAGTATATTGGAAAGAGAAATACACATTTTACCAAAAATTGAGTATTTATTATTCTGTCTTTGTTATGTTACTTTCTCATGCTCCCAAAACCTTACATTTATCTACCAAGAGACTCTCAGCTAGAGGTGTTTGTAGACTCTTTGGAAAAGGAATCAAACTCTAAACAGATCACATTCAGCCTTAGCTGAGTAACTCCGGGAATAAATTAACACTACCTATATTCAGTAAATCTCATTCCTGACTAAAGGAGGCTTTTAGCATATAAACTGTTAAGAAGCTGCAAATGGAGGATTCATTTCCTGTCCTTCTCCACAGGAACTCTGGAAGAGAAAAGTTATTACTCAGTTACAGTTTTCCCCACTCACCTCTCAAAGGATGAGATTATTACAGGTCTCCAAATCTGGTTTCCTCAGCCTCTTGAAAGATGACTGAAAACGAAAATGCTGCCTCCAAAACATTCCCTAATTTGCAACTCCTCAGATGTAAACCATCACTGCCCCAGATGCTGAGGGTATGATCAGTATGACTGAAAAACCCCCTATTTCCTTGCAACACTTTATGTTAGATTCACAGAGAACTTACCCCAACCTCTTTAGTCTTCTGGCTTTTTTCCAGATCATGTTTTCTTCATCCAGCAAGTGCATTTTCCTCTCCAAGGGATCTGGCAGATAGGTGACAGATTTTTCCAGCAGTCCCAGAGCAGTTCAGATGGAACAAGAGCCCCAGCCCTCCTGGCACAGTAGGGCTAGGCTGACATCAAATCTACAGTCTCTTGGTTGTTCACAGGCAACCGGGAAGGGAAATCGTGCTTAGACTTGGAAGAGGTCAGGATTGGCACCAGCCTGGAGGTAAAAGTCAGTGTTTATTGACTGGCCTGGCAATCATCTTCACTTTTATTGATTATCTCCCAAGCACCATTTTTTTTCCAATTTGATCAAGAGTGTGTGATTTTGCTTTATTTGTTTAGAGAACAAAACCCAAGAACGTGTTTCTGGGCTGAGCAGCAGGCTTGGTTGTTCACCAACCAATTCACACCTGAATTTTATATTACTCCATAGTCCATATGAAGTTATTTGCTCATTTTCACAGGTACCTTTATTTAAATAATAATAAGCAGGTAGCTCACCAAACTGTCCTACAAAGATCTAAAAAGCCACTGAGTCAAGCCAGTGCTAAGGAGCAGCAAAAGCAGAGTTACTCCACGTGACCTCAAGGATAAAATATTCCTCAGCCAGAGCTTAAGTAGAATTCCTGAAACTGGTCCCAGCTGGCTCTGGCTGGGGTATTAAAGGCCTCTGTGTGCCCTCAGGTGACAGAAGGCCCTGAAAGTCTTCATGAGCTCTCAAGGTCCTGTCTCCAAGGATGTCTGATATGACAAGTGCATGCATAGACAATCTAAAGAGATGAGCACGAGCAGAGCAGCTCAGGGAGCAAGCCTAGGGGAGCAAATATCCTGTGATATTATCTGTGGTTTGACGACTTCACAACTGCATAGTTTTCATGAGAGTATTTGGTTCCCATGATGTGTCAAAGATTCATTCTTTGTATCTTTGCAGTCTTTTTCCAAGATATGAGTTTAATCTGAAAGACTTTTTTCCTTTATTCTCTGTTTCTCTTTTCTGTCATTGATACAGTTTTTCCACTGTGCTTTACCTTATCACTGTACCACCGTGTATAAGGCAAGAAAGACTTTCTGTGGAAATCTGGCCCATGGAGAAGCTTTTGCCCCTTTCCTATCAGTTCAACCCACTTTTATGCTGTTCGTCTTCTAACACATCCCCACCTCACAAACACACCTTTCTGTTCTTTGCTATTGCACCCTCTGAACCGATTTTCTCCGGGTAGCCTCAAACCTGTAAGAGCAGCCCCTGCAGCTGCTCCATGGCCTGGGCTCATGGATGAGGTGGTGCGAGCGGCTGACCCCGAGCACCGCCGGGTCGGACAGCGCTCCGAGCCGCCCTGTCCCACCGCGGGCGGGAAGGGAAGGGAGGAAGGGCCGTCCCCCCGGGGATGCCGCTCCTCCCCTCGCCGTCTCTCGGAGGCCAGGTGGCGGCGAAGGGCGCGGGAGCGAGGGGAGCGCTGCCGGCGGGGACGGCAGGTGAGGAGCGCGGGGCGCTGCCGGAGCGACCCCGGCACGGGGCCCCGGCGGGCGGCTCCGCGCTGCGCCGCGGCACCTGCGGCGGGCCGGGAGTGCCCACAGCCAGGGCTCGTTGCTTTCACAGCCCCTTCCGCGGGGCCGAGGCCGCCCGGCACTTCCTCAAAGTGCAAGCGGCGCTGCCGCTGCGGGCCGGGGCCCTCAGGCACCCTGCGAGCTGCGCCGGGAGATCCACGGGACCCCTCCTGGCCTTAACCCCGCCTCGTTAGCGCCTGGCTCCAGCGCGATTCGCATCTTGCTCCATTCCCGCTCAGCGTTTGAACTTTAGGGCTGTAAGGGCTAAAATCTGCGGAGTGCTCGGTCTGTAGAGGCACTGCTGCTTTTCCATAGCTGCGCTGGCCACAATGCGCCGCA
Source organism: Passer montanus (assembly GCF_014805655.1). Classification (NCBI taxonomy): domain Eukaryota; kingdom Metazoa; phylum Chordata; class Aves; order Passeriformes; family Passeridae; genus Passer; species Passer montanus. The sequence continues at coordinate 7,063,586 of NW_024368485.1, read as the reverse complement.
GAAATCCCGAGTGGAGACAGCAGTAGCCTGAGGACACGTTTCTGGCCTGTTTGATCCACCCGTGCCAGGCCTTGCAGCTCCCACGTGGAGCCCAGGAGCTGGGGCGCGTTCCCGAGCAGATCCAGGCTTGACCTGAAGGCTGTGAGGTGTGGAGCCCTGACGGTTTGGGTTTGGCTGGGGTTTAATACTGAGGGGTTCGTTGTCCTGGTCGCTTTGCTTGCCCCGTTTTCAGACCAGGCTTTGTTTGTGCTGCGTACTCCAGTAGATTTACAAGTGTTTGTGTTGCCTTATCTTCAAACTGAAACCTCCTGGTCTGAAGAGGAAGTGGGGAGGTGCGCGGCTTTAGGGAATGATGAGTGCCAGGACTAGTGCACTGAGGCCATGGCTGTCCAAGCAGTGAAAGAAGGGGTTTCACCCACCCCTTGGGCTGCTCATTTTCACCCGTGTCAGCACAGGCATTTGTGTGCACAATTAGATTGGGAAGAAAAACCTAATTTAAAGACGTCCAAAAAAAATTCAGATGAGTTCCTAAATGTTTTTGCTGGCCCAAGAGGGCAGATGAGACTGCTGCCTTTCTGTAACTAATGGTTTATAGTGTAACAAGGTTTGTAGTGGAACAAGGGTAGGCAAAAGTAGAGTTCATCTGCTGGACTGCACCCCTGTGCTCCTGAAATAAAATCCCATCATTGTCATCCTTTGGCCATGGATTACTTTTGAAGTTGTTTATTGATGCTTAGGAGCACGGCTAGGGGCATTTTGACTTTTCTAAAGTCAGGACTTTTGTCTTGCTATGAATGCATTGCAATGACAGCTGTGCTGTGCACCTTGTACTGCACTTGTGCCTCACCTGCCTGGGAGACCAGCTCATAAAGTCAGGACTTTTGTCTTGCTATGAATACATTGCAATGACACCTGCCTGGGAGACCAGCTCGGGAGCTGGGTCTTGGATGCTTCAGGAGAGCCACAGCCCTTCCCCTCCATGGGTGCCCCCAGTCTAGTGCGTACCTAAGCTCTTAAATCCATGTGCACACAGCAGCACAAATTCAAAATCCTTTATCCCAGAGGCAGGAAAGGCAGTGTTCCCAGTGTCCAATACAATGCCTTTATTTACCAAGGCAAGCCAAGCAAACTTCTTGGACAAGTACCAACTCTTGTTGGTTTAGTAACTGTTTAGTGTAAAGGTGTAGGCTGGCACATGCAAGAACCCAGTTAACAGCAGGGCTTGCTCCACAGTGTGAGTTGGCCTCTTGGAGTCACACAGTTATGAAGCTGCAGTTTTCTGACTTCGGGCTCTCTGTGTGTGTCTGTAATTTTGGAACTTCAGGGTGGACTCCCAGCCCCATCTCAGTGAAACTCGCTGGTAAGGTGATTTCCTTCTAAAATGATGGCTTTGAGCTGGTCAGATTATTCATTTATAATGTCATTTGTTTAAGGGGAAATCCATCTAATCTTTAACATATACACTTTCATTGCCTGTATGTTTGGAATCACATTCCTTATTATTCGACTTTGTCATTACCACTTCATCTCTGTTAGCCCTTTGATGGCAAGTTTTATATCAGTGGGGTTGACATCAGGTTTTAAATCACTAAGTTCTTGTTTTTAAGAAGATCTACAACACTGTAACATTGTTACATCTCTTCTGGGTTAGTTATTTTCTGTGTTAAAAGCAGTCTGAGTAGGGCCCCTTCAGCTAGAGTCTGTGAGCTGGGTTCTCGTGTGCTGTTGAAAGTTTGCAATAAATTGAATTCATCCATTTTAGTGCCTATGCCTCAAGTGCAAAGGCCTTTGTCAGGACAGAGAGCTGTCTCACTGATTAAATATCACAAATCCTGCCTGCAGCATCAGTTACCTTATGCCTACAAGCTCTTTCTTCAGCAGAAGCCAGCTGATGATAACCAAAGCTTCTACTTGGAGCGTCTCCTCTAGTTTGGCTTGGCATGATTCAGTGAAACTCGCTGGTAAGGTGATTTCCCTCTAAAATGATGGCTTTGAGCTGGTCAGATTATTCATTTATAATGTCATTTGTTTAAGGGGAAATCCATCTAATCTTTAACACATACATTTTCATTGCCTTTATGTTTGGAATCACATTCCTTATTATTCGACTTTGTCATTACCACTTTATCTCTGTTATCCCTTTGATGACAAATTTTATATCAGTGGGGTTGGCATCAGGTTTTAAATTACTAAGTTCTTGTTTTTAAGAAGATCTACAACACTCTGTAACATTGTTGCACCCCTTCTGTCTTAGTTACTTTCTGTGTTAAAAGCAGTCTGAGTAGGGCCCCTTCAGCTAGAGTCTGTGAGCTGGGTTCTCGTGTGCTGTTGAAAGTTTGCAATAAATTGAATTCATCCATTTTAGTGCCTATGCCTCAAGTGCAAAGGCCTTTGTCAGGACAGAGAGCTGTCTCACTGATTAAATATCACAAATCCTGCCTGCAGCATCAGTTACCTTATGCCTACAAGCTCTTTCTTCAGCAGAAGCCAGCTGATGATAACCAAAGCTTCTACTTGGAGCGTCTCCTCTAGTTTGGCTTGGCATGATTACTGTTCACCTGTCCTGGCAGGAGCCTGGTGGGAACTCAGACGATTCACCCTGCTGAGAAGGACACATGCCTACATCCCTGTGCAAGTCAGCAGGAACTGCAGATCTGTGTCTGGATAATGCTGGCAGAGAGCCACTAAAGTTGTCTCCCCTTGTATGTACCCAAATAGGTAAAACTACTCTGGATTTGGTCCTGTGGGAGCAAGCTGGCAGAACTGCAAGTGTAACCTTTGATTTGCAGTAAAAATTAGAGCCCTAAGTGTTCAAATCAACAAAATGCCTTTGTTCACTGGACAGATTGCCAAAGCAGATCCCACAACTGCAGGCTTTGCAGTGTCCAGGCTGGTAGATTGGCACTGGATGGTGGGCAAACCCAGCTAAAACTGAGCTTTATCTACTCAAATGGAGGCATCTGGGTTGGGGGTGTGGCAAAACAGAACAAAACCAAAAAATCCCACATTCCTATCTTGCAAGATCAGTTGCAGGAGCAGAGTCTAGTTCAGAGGTAACGAGATAACACTTCTGAAGTGTTATCCATCCAAGGCTGCTGTGAAATCCTGGCAGCATGGAATGATGTTGAGGCTGTGGAGAAATGTGTTTGTTTCAGAATGGAGGAGAAACATCCTGTTTGTTTGGTTGGTTTGGTTTTGCAGAGCTTACACAGACCTTTCCCAAGATGGTTTCCTCAACTGAATATGGGTCGCACACCTGGGACCTCTTGCTGACAGTTGATCATCAACATGAAGGTGTAGCAAAGGAAATTCCACTACAGGTCACAGGGGACCTTCATGTTGGAGGACTGATGCTGAAATTAGTAGAAAAAATCAGTGAGTAAAGACCTGTTTCATTTACAGTGTTGCTAAATAATATGTGCATCTTTCCCTCTCTGCAGAAAGGCTTCTGTGTGTTTTGCAATGTGTCACACAGTGTCACACTTCTGTGTCACACAGAGTGTGGAGCTCTCAGACCCAGGGGTTTTTGTGGTCAGAACCCCTTCCTGTGTTCCACCCTCTGTGTTACCATAGTGCCAACAAAACTTTGGGGTTGCCTTTCAGTAGATGAAAATAATTAAACCAGGCTAACGACTCAGCTGCCTTTCCAGAAGGATGGTACAGGTGTGTGGTTTGGGGGGCAGCAGAGGTAGGTGGTGCCTGTTATCCACCCGTGGCTGTCAGAGAGGATCAGTTGTTGAAAGGCACTTCAGAATTCCTGTCTCTGTGCTGTTGTGGCATTCTAGCCTAAGTCTGAGCCATGTTGTCTATTGCATAAATACAGTTGGGAAGAGCTGGGAAAAGCCAAGACTAGCCGAGTCAAAGTTAGAAAGTGAAAAGTAAAATCCCCTGTGTACAGGAACAGCAGGGGAGCACAGATGGGGAATCTAAGATCACTTCTGTCACCCTCTCTGCACACTTAGACACGTGGTTCAGCCGGAACTGATATTAGCCAGAGTTTCCACTGAGTCAGAAGGATAATTTTTCACTGTTTTTTTTAAAATACTCAGCTGGTGTGAAAAGCTTTCTGGATTAATATTTAAAGCAAATATGTAACTGACTTGTGTCAGCAGCTTTCTTGAGACACAGCTCTTACCAGGGGACTCCAAAATAGGAGAGGGCTCTGCTGTGTTATGGACATGCTGAGGAATAGCCTCTGCCTCATGGAGCTGATGAGGATCAAGGATTGATGCAAAGACTGAAACAGCTTGGCCAAGATCATGCAGAAGTTTTACCTGCCACTACATATTGACACCTGGGAAGTTATCTAATCTTGGAATTCCCATGGAACTGAAAGCAGCAATACTTTTATCTCTTTCCTTGTGCATGTGCTGCTACTCAGCTGTGAGTAACCAAGACTTACATGCACTTGAAGCTGGTTCTTAACACAGAGATAAGCTGCTCAGTGCTGCTGCCAGGAGGCTGTGGAAGAGCTTGTGCCCGTCTGGGTGACAGGAGATTTTGTAGGAGGATTTTCAGCTTGCACTGACAAGTTCTGAACTGGAACCCTTGGTTGTTAGTCCTTATCCCAGCAGCACTGCACCATATGTAGCACCAGATTCAGGAGATGTTCTTCCCTTGTGGATGTCCACAAGACTAAGGCAGTGCCACAGTCAGCACCTAGGTCAGATCTTCAGGGAAAACAAACTTGGTTCCCAGTGACTGCTACAAGAAATCAGCTAACAGGGTCTAGGCTGGGACCTGTTGCTGCTGCTTTAATCTAAAACATTTGTGTGTTGCAGAGACCTGTTTCCAAACCAAGTGTTTTGTACATTTGCTCCACAGTTTGTTAGTAACCATTTTGTATTTTCCTAGAAATAGCACAAGATTGGTCAGACTATGCTTTTTGGTGGGAACAAAAAAACTGCTGGCTTCTGAAAACCCACTGGACACTGGATAAATGTGGGGTGCAAGCAGATGCTAAGCTGATCTTTACTACCCAGCACAAAATGCTGCGGCTTCGCTTGCCAAACATGAAGACTGTGAGACTGAAAGTCAGCTTCTCTTCCATGGTGTTCAGGGCTGTCAGTGACATCTGCAAAATGCTCAGTAAGTAAAGATAAATCTCCTCTGGCAACTAAGCTGGAGCATTTATTGGGTGACTTTGTTTTGATGTGAAGTCCTTGCTCACAAAACTGTTTAGCTCAAAGAGAAATCTGAGACAGGTTTTTGGTGGTTTCAGTATGCAGTGCATGTCAGTGGTCCTTAGTCTCTGTGATAACTGAGCACTGTCAGGAATGTGTCCCACGAGCTGCGGGAGTACTGGATAGTCAAAGCTGGCAGTTTTCTGGGAATCTTTGTCCTCCTGGAGCAGGACTTGGTCCTGATTATTCTGTGCCATTGACTAAGAGCATGAGATTATCAATGTCCTACACCAGCCCTCACCACAGGCAATTTTACTGGTGTCAACTGATTTATCACCTATTTTCACTAATAATATCCAACTCTGCCTCTATGTGTTCACTTCAGATGTAGCATGTTTTAAATGTTCAAGACTTCTGTATGCCCAGATCTGTTCAGGTCAGGGCACACCTAAGAACCCCAGCCCAGCCCATGAATGTCTCACAGCACTGAGTCCCCCACTCTTCCCTATAACAGAGCATTTCCAGGCAGAACGTTTGGAGCATGCCAGCTGTGTGCCTGTAGTCAATGGGAACCAGTTGAGTCTATAAGCAATCTTCAAAATCCCTTTGGTTTAGGGTAAAATAGGGATTAAATTCCTCATCTTAATTTAGATCTTCAAAGCTTAGTCCATTAACACACTCCTCTTCAGAAGGAATTACTGCCTCTTATTGAACCACTTTCGATTTCATCTCCTAGCAGTAGATTGTGAAAGGTGCAGTGTCTTTATTATACCTAACAGCTCTGATATAATGATGCCATAATTGTCCAACTGGCATTTGGCCAAATTAAATATTCCTACATTTTCCCTCCACATTGAGTCAGTACAGAAGCACTGTAACTTTGAGTGAGTGAATACTGTCAAAAATGTCTTTGCTTACCCCAGGCTAAAAGTGTTTTTCAGAAATGAAGTGCCAGGTTTGTGACTGGAAATACCTGTCTGGATTAGTAGTGCATTAGAGAACAGTGAGAACCAAGACAGAATCCTGTATGAGAAAGACACTGAATAATAAAAGGTGTGAGCCTCAATTACAATTGCTTGTTCATAATTTAGATATTTCACAGAGGTTATTATGCTTATAGGTGACTGCAGAGCTGTTAGGGAGAAAGAGCTTTTTTCCTGGCATTCTAAAATGCAGTTACACTTCCTACAAAAGGAGATTTAAATCCTGTCCAAACTCATTCTTACAGCCCAAAGCCTTTGGCCTTATTATAGAATTAGTGGATTTTCCACAGCTTCTACTTTCAACCTGCTAAAAATAAAGCCCAGATTGCAACATGAAGCTTCCTGAAATGCTGTTACCAACCATGGGTGCTCTTTTGGGTGTAATCATCTTGCTTCACTTCCCAAACTGCCTTTGTAGATATCAGGCGGTCAGAAGAACTCTCTTTGTTGAAGCAATCAGAAGGCACACTCAAAAAGAAAAAGAAAAAAGACAAGAACAGTAAAGAACCACCTACAGAAGATATTTTAAACCTGTGCAACTCTCCAGTGAGTTCTGGATTACCAGGTAATGAAATATCAATGTGATTTTATTGTTCTGCCTGGAAGTCAAAAGGAGGAAGAAATTCTTTGTTACACAAAGGAGGCCAGTTTCATGTAGGATGGTCTTGGAGACACAGTGGGCCTGAAATCAGTGGCTTCAGAAAATATCCAATGTGTCAGTATTTCCCTCTTGTCTCTAGAAATGTGTTCATTTCCATGAACATAAGAAAGGCCACACTAGAAAACAGGTTGTGGCACTGCACATAAGATGTTGCTGCTGCCCTTTGAAAAAGGGGGACAACACTTAAAATATTCATTAAATTTGGCAGCCTGCAAGGAAAATGAGGAATAAAGGCTTGAAAACATGCATTTCCCATGCCCAACACAACTAAGACCTCACAGAGCAACAAAGAGCATTTCTGTCCCTGAGGTTGCTCACCTGTGCAAGGACAAGACCAGCTGGAAACAGCAGAGATAGGAGACTGTCTTGAGAGAAAAGGGTTTGGTTTTTATGATGGAAAGCAGTGGACGGGACCATTTTTCATGGCAATAACATGATGCTCTTAACTTGCAGCCAATCCAGGTTTATACAGTAAGACCATGACACCCATTTATGATCCTGTCAGTGGGTCACCAGCTGCTTCCACAATTACTTGGTTCAGTGATGGTTCCTCAGCTGAGCAGAGCTGCAGCATCCTGGCCCTCAGTCATCCCACGTGTTCCCCAGAGATGCTGGCAGAGATGTACCAGCCACGGACTTTGGCTGACAAAGCCAAGCTCAATGCAGGGTAAGGTGCCTCTCTGAGATCCTTTGGGTTTAAAATCAGCAATGATGTCCTTGTGCAGGCTCTGGGCTAAAGTCTCTTGTTAGATGAAGGCAAATTCAGTTGAGCACAGTGGGCACAGCTAAAGCACAGTGGGCACAGCTAAAGGACAGTTTGCGTGGGAATCTCCAAAGGCTTTAAGTAGACAGTGGAAAGAGACATGTGGATAAGTTCAGTAATTTTGCATTAAAAATAGGTGGCTGAGTTCTGCACAAATAAACATTGCTTGTTGTATGTACACAGAAAATGGAAGTTGGAAGTCTATATGAATGCTCCACCTTCTTGAGTTACCTGAATTTCCCCTAGATTTAGAGGAATTAGAGGTGTTCCCACTTTAGTTTCACAATTGCACTGGAGCTCTGCAGGTGTGATGGTTTCTCCTGTACAGATGGGTTGTTTTCTTCCACAGCTGGCTGGATTCATCTCGATCACTTATGGAACAAGGTGTTCAGGAGGAAGATCAACTTCTTCTACGCTTTAAATATTACACTTTCTTTGATTTGAATCCAAAAGTAAGATCCTTGTTTTTATTGCTATTCGTTGTTTGCCTGCTTTCATGTTAAGGAGCTGTACAGCAATATAGAATATATACAGCTCTGTGTAGAATTTTAGCTAGGATTTGTAAGAAGCCCTTCAGAGAGATCAAATTCAGCTTCTCTCCCTCAGCTACAGCTGCACTTTTACCCTCTGGACACTGAATCACCATTCCTCACATGAAATGAGATCTTAAATTTAAAGATGGGATTTGAAGAGCACCAGAAACAGTATCCCTATTTCCAGAGGGGCTGCTTTACTTTCTGCATTTCTTTTAACAGGAAAAATTAAGGGGAAGACTAGACTAGCAGTATCCTAAATGATGTAAGGAGTCCTGTTTTTGAAATTTGGCTTTAAAATTACATTAATACTGCACTGTGCTCATTGAATTTCACAGTTTTTCTGGGCTGAAGCCCTCAGAAGAAATCAGGGCACTTTCCAGTTTACATGACATGTTTTTGGGTGAAATAGCACCTGCACTAAAATCCAAGTGCATGTCTCAACTTCAGCAGCCCAAACATTTGCCTTCTCTGCCCCAGCCAGCCCTGGAGCCATGGGATGAAATGACCCAAAAGAGCTTCAGGCAACCTAATATCTCACCTCTGCTGGGGAGGTCACACTCCAAGGTTTACCCTCCCATCACCTACATTTCTGCAGCTCTGGGGCTTGAACATTTCTGTGAGTCACTTCTGCTTATTAACCAAGTCGATAATAAGAAACACTAACTATTGAAAAACCGGATACTGAATTAAAGCAGATCTGGCAAATCTCAAGCCAGTGCAAAGGCAGACATAACCAGAAGTGAAAAAGCCAAGAGTGGAAGAAAGGAAGTGAGGAACAAGAGAGTTCTGCAGGTCACATTCGAGTCAGCCATGCCATGTGATTTTCCCCAGTGTGGTTTCACATCTTGGTTACACCAGTCCAAGGCTTCCTGCCTCAAAGGGGGAGGTTGGGTCTCACCTTCTGCCTCCGCCAGGGGCTCCTGGTTGGTTTTGTGTAGGCTCAGCCAGCCCTGGGACCGTGCACACAACCACCCGAGCTGGCACAAGGCATGAGGGGGCAGAGGTGGAGGAGGAAGCGCTGTGGCTGAGCCCAGCTGCAGCAGGCTGGGGGCTGTGCTCAGGTCCCCAGTGGGCGCTGTTGCTTTCCCCCAGTACGACGCGGTGCGCATCAACCAGATCTACGAGCAGGCCCGCTGGGCCATCCTGCTGGAGGAGATCGACTGCACCGAGGAGGAGATGCTCATCTTCGCCGCGCTGCAGGCACGTACTTGAGCCCACTTGCAAAACCTGTTCCCTCAAGAGGCAGGCACAGCTTAGGACAAGGCTAGGACAGAGCCCAGGCCAGGAGCTCTGCTTGGGCTGGGGGTCTGCTCTCGGGGTGAGAAGCAATCAGCAGTGTCCGTCAGCTAAAGCAACTGAATTCAGTAGCAGCACTAACACCATTATTCACACAACTATGGAAACATTTACTGACATTATCTGCGCTCAGAATATAATGTTGCTGTCAGTATTAGTATAAAGTGTGGCTTCCCATAGCAGCTACTATCCCTTCACCTCTTCTTCCTGAAAATTCCTGTAATACACCATGTGTAGCCCTGTGAACATTTCCCAACAGACAGGAAAAAAGCCACAGCACAATGTGAGGATAGGGACACTGTGGAGTACTTGGAAATGTAACATGACTGAGCATGGCTTAGTCTCTGACCGTAGGTAATAAAGCACAAACTTGCTTTAATAATAAATTCCTTCCTTTTAACTGTAAATGGAGCTAACAAGAATTCACAGCCTGTCACTGCAGAGCACCACAGCACCTTGCTTCCAAGTATCCACCTTGTATGGATGGCAGGTGAGGGATCCAAGTGTAACAGCCTCCCAGAACAGGGGCAATTATTCAGCAAAGGAATACAAATACTCATAATTAAAATAGGAGATCATCATCAGCTATTGCACAGGAGTCACAATGGACATGGCTGTTTCCTTGGGAAAACCCCCTGATTCCTGCAGAACTTCACACAGTTGTCCAGGACCCAGGAGACCAAATGATGTGTTTTCAAACACTGTGATTGTGTGTTGTTAATTGATGTATTGACTGTTGGATGCTGATGTTTTATTTTAGTACCATGTAAGCAAGTTATCATTATCATCAGACACACAAGATTCCACCTGTGAATCGGAAGTGGATGAAGTAGAAGCCGCCCTTTCCAATCTGGAAGTGACACTGGAAGGTGGAAATAAAAGTAACATTTTGGTATGTCCTGTGGGATCCCAGAATTCCCTTTGCTGTGCCGATCTGTTGACTTTCATGAGCCTTCCTGGTTCTTGATTTTTTTAACAGTTGATTACAGAGTTCATTGTACTAAAATTATTCCTAATTATTCCTTATTAGGAGGACATCACAGACATCCCGAAACTTGCTGATAATCTCAAACTAGTTAGGTGAGTTGTTAAAATTAACAATAAAACATACAAAACCAAAAGCTTAACCTTACGAGAGATCTCTTGAGTTTTTCATTCTAATCTCACAGTACATCTGACAGTTATAAATTGAGAAATACCCCAGATAGGTCTAACCAGCCTAATAATATTCTCTTCCAGTCTTTCTCTTCCTGCTTCTGACAATGTTCCTTGGCAAATCTCTCCCACTCCTGGGATGCTGGGTAGCTGTGTTTGTACTTATTAAAGACCCTGCTGTCTGTATTTCCTAGTGCTCATCAGTCATCATCTCTAAACAAAAGAGCCTAAGTTTTCTTTTCAATCCTATTTACTTTTTTTTCTGCCAGTAGGAAACCAGAAGAAACTTGCAGTTCTCCCTGAGAAGAATTTCTGAAAGTAACCCCAGGAAATGTAGTTTTTAACAAAAGGAACATCCAAATTACCCCTTTCTTACCAAACATGGAGTCTGTTTTTTCTAATACCAAAATGGGTTTCTGTGATCCCGTTGCAGTCTCTTTTTTTATGGGTGATTTAAATGTCTGTAGAGACCTCTAGTCTGTAATGCCTTTTATCACAAAACAGTCTTTGTGTTTTAGAAAGATAAAGTGTTCTGTTGTACAAGTATTTATCAGATTCATCCGTTGACAGATGGTATGGGAACTGAAAACTGCACCTGAAAAATTTTAACTGTTGGTAACTGCTAACAATTGTTAATTATTAATTTCCAATTTGGAATTTTATTTGACATTCTTATTATGAAGGTGGCTTAAGATTAAAGGGAATTAAGGCTTTTAACAATGGGTTAGTTGTTTTTCCCCAGCAGTAGAACAGTTTGCTTTTATAAGCATTCAGCTGTTATTTGTCATCACAAAAAAGTTCCTATATAAATGATAAATCACTTAGCAAGCCTAAGGCATTGTAGAATCCAGGAAGGGTATTAAACTTTTCTTTAAACAGCAACACTTTGTGGCTATAATTATGTGATTAATTGTAAAGCTGAATGCAAACCTGTGATGTCCCACTGTTTACTGTTCCTGTGGTGAACTTTTATTCCTATTTATTCACAGTATGCACCACAGTAAATGCTACTTTCACGTGGGGTCAGTATTGTGGAGAATTGCAACATTTTTTTCAAAAATAACAAGAAAAAGCTTTCTAAAAAGTTTTCAGCAACTTTTTCAGGGACAGAAAAATAATTTTATCTGTCTAAAAAAATTTCTAGTCCCTTATTTTTGAAGAATGTCGCTGTACTGGAAAACTAAAAGCCAAATTATTTTGTAGTTTTGAAAATCCAAGGTTTTTTAATTTAAACATAAAAATTTCATTTCTAGAAAGGATTCTAAACTAAGATTTTTAGACAGGGTCTGGAGATATGTATAGGAAGAGCATATATAGTACATCACTGTTTTCCAGCTAGTTCTATAATCTTTGTACCATCCTCTGAGATTTAAAGGGAAATACTGGAATTTTTTTTTCTTTTTTTCTTCTTTTTCACTTCATTGATGACCTTTGTCACTAGCTGTGAAGTATTTCTCCACTCAAATTTTCTCTACTCAAATGCTAATACCTCTGGTTTTCTCTCCTGGAGGGCTACAAAGCTTCTGTAAACTCAGTGAAGAAATAGAATTTTGTTGTGTTAGATATGATTCAGATTAAGGCAGAAAAGCTGATCTCTGCTTCCTTCCAATGAATACGAGTTGGTTTTATGGGTGCAGATATTCAAGATAAGGCACTGTGAACAACTGATGCAAAATCATGTTAATTATCAGGGGTCATTTGTGTTACTGAATTCATGGGGCAAATTAGTCTGTTAGAAGGGAATGGCTTTGATCAGTAATGGAAGAAATAAATGAGAAAAAATCATAGATGGGATTCAGCTGAAATCTGGGGTAAAAACCATGTCCATACCTGGATAACCTGGACTGGATCCAGGCATTTCCCACCCCCTCCCTGACACAGAGGTGTCATCCCCAACCAAAGCCATGGGTATGCAATTTCAGAGGCTCTGTAATATTTGTGAGGGACTCAGCAATTTGTTTGTGTTGAAATAAACAAATGAGATTTCTTTTTTCTGGCAGGCCCAAGAAGCTGGCACTTAAAGCTATCAAGACATATTGGTTTGTGTTCAGAGACACTTCAATATCTTATTTTAAAAACAAGGAATCTGCACAGGGAGAACCTATTGAGAAACTAAACCTAAAAGGTAGGAATTCTCCTTTCTTTGATTTTGCTTTTGCATCTGTGAACTGAATAAAACAAATCCCTGCTAGAGTCAGGAAGGAAAGCACAGCAGCATTTAGTCTGGAAGCTTTTTCATTTCCTGAGACTCCTAAGCGGGCAGAATGCACCTGCAGAAGAGGCTTAAACAGAAAGGATTCAACAGTTTAACCCAAACTGGATGATCAGAGCCTATTTGTAGAATCCCCTGTACTGCTGAATTCTTCAAGCTGAGTCAGGTAGGGAATGTGACTTGTGGGATGCTTTATTTCCAAATGCTTTCACTCTACATTAAAGGGAGTGTTCCCCTGTGTCCTTGGCAAACACACAGTGGCAGCAGAGGATTAGGGATGGTGCCATGGGCATGCCAGAGGCTGTCCCTGCATTCTGCTGTGCAGGGACAGCTCCAGGGCCTTCTCTGGGCCTTGTTGGTGTGTGCAGGGGGATTGCCATGGCTACAGGCAGCTGCTGGAGGAGGAGCCCTGGCTGTGCACCCTGTGTAGCCTCCATCTACCTCTGCTCCTGCAGGGACACCTCTGGTCAGCATCAGGGAACCAGTGGTGCCCAGTACCCATCCTAGAAGAAACCTTTGAAATACAAGATTGACCCCTGTGAGCAAATGGCTCTGCATCCCAGTCTGCATATCCTCAGTAGGTCAGAGAATGCCTGGAAAAAGAGCCAGGGTGGCTGGAACCTCACCAAGTAGCTTCTCCCTCCAGTTCCTCTCTCCATCTCGAGTGCTGAGTGTTTCCTAAGATCAGGCTGAGGTTTTGGGAGCACTCCCATCCTTTCACTTCCACGCTGACTCACGTGCTCCCTGAGCCCAGAGCATTCATCACCCTGGCAAGCCAGACCAGGCAGTGAGCTGCAACAAAACCTTTCATTAGGGCCTAAGCTTCAAAAGTCCTGGCCCTTAGTCTCAAAGAAAAACAGCCACAAAGTGCTGTTCCTTAGCGTTAAAACAGCAATTAAAGTTACTGATGTAGTAATTAAAGAAATTAATTTCCTTCTGATTCCCTGTGATCTAGGATGTGAAGTTGTACCAGATGTAAATGTTGCAGCAAAGAAGTTTGGAATCAAATTACTAATTCCTGTTGCGGATGGCATGAATGAAGTATATCTAAGATGTGATAATGTGAGTAATAAGAGAGAATTTGAATTCAAAACTTATGGCAGATTGTCCTGCTCCAGAATTTGTATAGAAAAATGAGGATGCTGCAGAGAGTTTATTGTCTAAATCTTTAGAAAGTTTAAGAATGGTGTTGTGGCCTAACAAATACATAATTGTTAAATACATAATAAGGACAGTAAGTCACCTTGTGCTTACCATCAGTTGCCAAGTAAAGCTAATAGGAAAAAAGACAGAACAAACTATCAAAAAAAAAAAAAAAAAGTTACAGTATTTTGTTCCAATATTGTCAGAGAATTGAAGTTTGAATTTTGTTTTCTTTTTTCTTAATTAGAACTCTCCCCATCCCCCAGATGAGGAGACCATGATAAGGATCTACATTAGTTTTCAGTTTATTGAAACGTATCAGATCAAATTGTGTAAAAAATGTTCAGTAGGTGAAAACCAGTCATGCAATAAAATTTCCAAGAGAATCTATTTCAGGGTATTGGATTTCTTAGAAAATGTAAAACCCAGGTGCAGCTGGAACTAGTCCAGTCAGGAAGGAAGAAGAGTAAGAAATAATTGTCTGTGTTTCAGGAGGATCAGTACGCTCGGTGGATGGCCGCTTGTGTTTTGGCCTCCAAGGGCAGAACAATGGCCGACAGCTCCTACCAGCCCGAGGTCCAGAAGATCCTTTCCTTCCTCCAGATGAAGAACTGGACCATGTGTTCCCAGGCTGCCTCTGAGCCAGAGAATGTAGATATGAAACCCGAGTGCTTCGTCTCACCGCGCTATACCAAAAAATTCAAGTCCAAGCAGGTATCCTGAGTATGGCTGCTGGCTGGGCGTGGGCAGTTCCAGGGGTTGCTCAGGGATGAGGCTGGATCAAAGCAGCATTTGGAAGCCATGCAGTACAACTCCCTGCAATAGGGAGCCATTTGTCCCTTGACAAGAGGCCTTTTCTTCAAACTGAACACAGGGACAGGTGTTTTGGCACCTCCAAGCACCTCTCCTGCATCTATATCCTGGCTTAAGTCATCCATGATGTTCTGCTCCTGATAACACTGTTCCTGAAAGTCTCTCCAGAGTAACAAAGGAAGCATTTTAAGGACTGCAAGCCACTGTTCCCATCTGAATCAACAGGGTCTTCGTGTCCTCTTGCCCTTCAAGCCTTTCCTTGCTCTCTACCTACTTCTTTGTCCTGCTTTGCTGTGCAAGAGCTCAGCCTGCCCATCCTGAGGAGGGTCCCCAGAGCAGTGGATGGAGCCAGGGCAGTGCCTCACCAACCCAGACCTGAGACCTTGCTGTGCATTCTGCCCTTTGCACTTGGGATGTGTCCCCAGGTGCCCTCTGTGCTGCATCTGCACAAACAGTGACAGCAAACTGTTTGAACACAGCATCACACCTCATGATTTCTGATTTAGTGAAAGCAGCAGGATTTTTGTTCTCCAGTCAGCTGACAACTTTCTTCCTGTGTTTCCCAGCTGACTGCCCGTATTCTGGAAGCCCACCAAAATGTATCCCAGATGTCCCTGGTGGAGGCCAAGCTGCGTTTTATCCAAGCCTGGCAGTCCCTCCCTGAGTTTGGTTTATCCTACTACATTGTAAGGTAAGTGCACTCTCACTCACATCAAGCTGCTCTAAGAGTTCATGCTCAGTGATTTGCAGGACCCAAGCTGCGTTTTATCCAAGCCTGGCAGTCCCTCCCTGAGTTTGGTTTATCCTACTACATTGTAAGGTAAGTGCACTCTCACTCACATCAAGCTGCTCTAAGAGTTCATGCTCAGTGATTTGACAGTTCTCTGACACCCTGTTCCAAGAGCATTTTCTGGTTTTCCTCCCACAGCCTTCTTTTAATTTTTGTGAGTTCCATCCTGCTGTTTTTTTTCTACAGGAGTAGCACCCAGTAGCTCCATTCCTGCAGTGAGACTCTGCATTACATCTGCCTTGGTACAGACTTCTTGGGTTCAGCCTGAAGTAACCTCTCACTAGCATTAAACTCTCACTGTCATAAACTCTCCAAAATGTATAAAATGCATGTCTAATTGGTGTGCTCAGGTTTGCAGGATGTGCTCACTCTGACCCTTGTTCATTGCAATGCTAATGCTAATTTATTTTGTACTTCATTAAGAAAACAGCAAATTATCCCTTTTTAAGGCTAATCTGGAAGAGCAGTGAGCACAAAGGTCCCATTGTGTTCACAGCAGCTTCCTTGGACACAGCAGAGGTCTGACCTGCAGCCTTTTCTCCTGACAAAACACCAAAAAGCTGAAAATTACTGGCACAACCATACTTAGAGGCACCTTCCTTAATTTATGTTTAACACCCTTCCAGGGCTGGCTAGGAATCATCTGTGGTACAGTCTGATCTGCATTATTGAACTGTGACTTCCCAAAATCCAGTAGCCTCATGTGAACTGTGAGATTGTGCTGGTCCTTGGATGTCCCAGGTTCCAGACTGGGCCTGGGAGTCACTTGAGAGAGCACTGCTTGTTTGGAGCCAGAATTCTCCCTGAATTCCGTGCCCAAAAATGGTCCCTGACCCTGTTGAATTTACTGCCACAGGTACAGGGGGTTTTTTTGCCCCATCTGTCACCATTAATCCTGGTAAAAGCACAAACAAACCCAACACCTAAACTGCATTTTGTAGTGGTGAATTGCTGCAAACTGCTGGGCAGTATCTCAGTGGGGCATTAAGCAAAGCACAAATTGTGTCCAGGTCACATTTTGTCCCTAAGGTATGGCTGCATCTAAAGAGAGAAGGTTCACAAACAGGATCAGAAATACTGAAAATACTCACAGCAGGCAGATGAGGTTTCTTCCAGCTTTCAGCATGAAGGTAGAGAGAGGAAGGTTGTTTCTTTACCAGAGTAATCTGTTCCTACCTATTCCCAACTCAAAAAATATTGTCCCCCAGAGTTTTTGATGCTTTTGTATTTATTTTTCATCTCTAATCAGATGCAAGTTGAAATGTTAAAATGCCTCAGTAATTTTGTAATGTGATATACTCAAAAACATGTATATATCAGTTGTTTTGATTATATCATTTAGGTTAATATAACTAGAGGAACATGTTTCAACATTAGAGAAATTAAGCAACAAAAATTATTGTTGGCATTTTTTCCAGTAAAAATATAATCCAGTTCATGCATTTGTGAAGAACAGTATTTTTTTAGCAGGAAACTATGAAATAAAAATATTTCAGCCAGATCTACCTTCCTTATTTTCCATCTTACACCATGGTTCACCAGCCTACAATTTTGCTTTATAACAAATCCTGTTTTAGAGCTGGGTCCAAGCTCTCCTCAATCCCAGGCTGTTATGACTTTTCCCACGTTTTTTGCACTTCCAGGGGAGAGCAGCTGAAATGTTTCTCTAGCCAGAAATCATTGCTCAAAGGCTTTGGGTTCTTTTCAGGTTTAAAGGAAGCAAGAAGGATGATGTGCTTGGGGTGTCCTACAACAGGCTGATACGGATAGACATGGCCACAGGAGATCCCATCACCACGTGGAGGTTCTCCAACATGAAGCAGTGGAATGTGAACTGGGAAATCCGCCAGGTAAACCTGGAACAGCTCTGCCTTCTGCCCTTGCATTTCACACACTCAAGGATGCTTTCAGAAAATATTTTCAAACCTCACTGAGAAGATTTTGAACGTGTTGTGACATGTTATTAAATAAGCTGTCTGCAGTTTTTCTTAGTGGAGTCTGTAGTGAAAAATCAGAAACTAAAAGGTCACCAGTTTTAAAGGTTCCTACCAAGCTTGTTCTTGACAAGTTGCTCTTGATTTTGATGGGATGAAATAGAGACTCCAAGGTGAATTCCAACATGTTGCGTTTACTGCTCTGTCAGTAAAAATATCATTTTAACTCTCATGTATCTTCCTCTACATTGTGGTGGTTCAGTCTCTATTACAGACTGAGGATACAGGAGCCCTGTTTGTCCTTGGAATCCCAAACTGAGACTGCAAGCCCTGTAACTCTGTGTCCATGTGTGGTCCATTATTTGGGGCTTCAAAGCTTGAATCCAGCTGTATAAATTGTAGGTTTCTGGGTGGAACTGGTGTGACCTGATGTAAATTGAAGCAGCCTGGAAACTGTTCCTGCCTATGGAGTTTTGCAGGAACCAGGAGAGATCAGATACACTCCCTACTGCTCTCCTGCAGTACTCTCTGCACCAGAGCCTGTAATTCTGAGTCAGGTTTACATTAAATCCCTCTCAAAAAAGGCAGAATCCACAGTGATCAACTAAGCTGAGTTAGCTGCATTTTAGAGCTAACAGCAGCTGGAAACCAAAACCGGGACCCCAAAGGCAGATTTAAGGTCAGCACATAACAATGGACAGATTAAACATTATTCGTTAGACAAAGAGTCAGGAGTGCCATTCCCGCTCCTCCCAGTGTTCACTTTATATGCCATTGGGAAAAAGCTTTAAGATTTTGTTGCCTGCTTGAGCAAGCAAAAGTATTTCACCACAAGAGGGCCCTGATGTAGCAGCAAATCCAAAACCAGTCAGCCAAACACCCTGAGCATCCGGCAGACCCAGAACTCTTGGCTAGCAGAGGCAGGTAATGTTTTATCACAGCATTTGTGATCCAGCGGTGTTCCCACACTTCTCTTTTTTCAGCTTATCTGTCTGATTTTGCCACATCTGTTGTCCTTAGGTTGCCATCGAGTTTGACCAGAATGTGTCCATTGCTTTCACGTGCCTGAGTGCAGACTGCAAAATCATCCATGAGTATATTGGGGGCTACATCTTCTTGTCAACGCGTTCCAAGGACCACAATGAAACGCTGGATGAAGAACTGTTCCACAAATTAACTGGAGGTCAGGAATGAGATGAAGTAAGCTCTCTTCCCACTGCCTGCTTCTTTTTAGAGCTAGGACTACCAGAGATTAAACAAAAATATCTGTTTTGTTAGTTGCTGGTTACTAATTAGTGTATGTGTCTGTCTTGTACTATGACTGGAATTGTTTACAGTTTTTGTTAAATACTGAAGCTGAAGTTGCTGGATACTGTACAGCAACTCCATCATCAATACTTGAGAAAATTTAATTATCTTTGACTTCCTTTTGTACAGCTCAGTATTTTTAAATAAACAGTGTCTAGCCACTGGACAACTTTTTTATCTAGTATTTTTAATTGCAGCAATGTTTAAGCATCCAGAAAAAGTAACTTGAGGATATGGTACAGTGAATTTTCTTCTGTTACAGCCAGGCAACTTCTATTGTTAAACTGGCCATTGTTAAAGAGCCCAGCATTTATCAGAACTAAAGCTGAATAAATATGTATTTTAAAGCTCCATGGTTTGTCTAACACTTGCCCTGAGAACACAAAACATTCCAAAGTCCTGCAGACTAAGCTATTGAAACTCCTGTAGTGGTTACTCAGTTGCTCAAAAATGTGGAACCCATGTCCACCTTCATCCACTGAAGTGGTTCCCTGAAAGCCAGAGAAGACACAGAGCATTCCTCTTGGCAAAACTGGATCCAAAAGGTTCATCTTTTGAGGAACATTGTTACTTACCTGGTTGAAAAATGTGCTTTAGGAACTATCTAAAACTACTGAAGAGGTCTCTGAGTGTGTTTCTATTTCTGTCCCTGTTACTGTGTTTCACTGACATCTCACTGAACTAAGCCGTTCATGTGAGGATCTGAAAAGCCTGTAGAAATGATTTCACATGTGTGCTGCAAAATGCAGAGAGTGGTGCCCAGAGGGCTGGAGCCCCTCTGCTCTGGAGACAGGCTCAGAGATGGGGGTGCTCAGCCTGGAGAGGAGAAGGCTCTGGGGAGATTTAGAGCCCCTGGAAGGGCTGCAAGAGAGCTGGAGAGGGACTTTTGTCAAGGACACACAGTGATGGGACAAGGGGAAATGGCTTCCCTCTGCCAGAGGGCAGGGCTGGATCAGATTTGGGGAGAAATTCTTCCATGTGAGGGTGGAAAGGCCTTGGCACAGGTTTCCCAGAGGAGCTGTGGATGTCTCTGAGGAAGCAGATCTGAAGCCAGCAGCTCTGCCTGCTGGAAGGAGCCGCACACATCCACCGAAGTGAATGAAATTTGATACTACCCTGTAAAGCAAGGACAGGGTGAAACCGGGAGAATTCACGAAACTGCTGGACAAACCAAAACTTGTTTCACATATCTAAAGAAATACAATGGGCAGGTGTTGTCATATCATAAAGGGATGCTGCAAAAATCGGCATAAATTCATAAACATCACTGGAAACTGAGAGCCCTGATTTTCATGCCATGTGCTCTGCTTTTCCCCAGCCCGTCAATGGACATCAGTGGAATCACTCACCATAAACATCACTGGAAACTGAGAGCCCTGATTTTCATGCCATGTGCTCTGCTTTTCCCCAGCCCCTGTCAATGGACGTCAGTGGAATCACTCAGAGTTTGTGCAGTTTAAACCATGGCTTAACATTTTGAAAAAAGAAAAAAATTACAGTGTACTTCCCAGCCCTCTGTTCTTCTCCCTCCTCAGCACTTCTTGCATGGGCTGAGGGACCAGCCAGTTTTCCTTCAGAAGAGAATTTACCCACTTGTCACCTGCTTGACACAAGCCAAGTATTTTCCTCCCCAGGGCCAAACACCGGCCATATTTAAAGCCTGCCTAAGGGTGCCATGGAAGAGTTAAATGCTCATAATTAGTGCCAGCACCTCTTCCATAGACAGCTGCCTTCCAGATCACTGTCCACTTAGGCTTTGCAGTGAGGATCCTGACCATGCAGCCCCTCATTTGGCAAGCAGCACTGCCAGACTCCTGTGGGCTGCTCCCTGGGAAGCAGAGCCATGCTTCCACTCTCGGAGCAGAGCTTGTCCCAGAGTGCTGCACGGAGGCCCTGTGGCTGCCACTTGCCTACGTGACCTGAGCGCAGGAATGCAGAGACAGGGGAAATCTGAGCATAGCTCTCATTAGCAGCGTGTTGCTCATTTCGTAGCTAAACAAGCACGTTCACTTGCAGTTCAAGCTGTCTGCTGGGATTTCAGAGAAACTAGCAAATATTTCCATTTTCTTTCCTGCCCCTCCTTCAATCTTACCCAATGTGTCACTGCCTTTCGACGAAATCCTTCACTGCTGCTTTGCAAGGAGGGGCTCTGCCAGCTCATCCCGGCTGGCTGTAAGCCCTATCCTTTGCCATTTTAGGTTTAAGAGAGTGATGCCCTGCTGATGCCCTCTCTCCGTATTTCCTTGGGTCATTCAGCTCTATCTTTTCCTTGCCCCACTCACTTTCCAAGGCTTTTCCACAATAGGTGGGGAATAGGTGGGAAAGGAAACTGCAGCTGCTTTGAGTGCTGAATGTGACTGCAGCTCCTCTTCCCACAAAGAGGAGAGGTTTCAGTGGGAAGACTCCTTCCTGGAGAGGCTGGAGTGGGAAAGCAGGACCCAGGGCATTCCTGCACTTCCACAATTCCAGGCTGGATATGGTGGGCAGCACCTGAGAGGAGGCCTGCCCAACCTGCCCTGCCTGACACCTGCAGCAGCCACAGCCTGGAGTCATCTTTCATCCCACCCCATGTCACCCAGCACGTCCCGCCAGGCTCCGGACATTCCCTCAATGCACAATGTGGAGTTCCACACCCTCCCCAATTTGTGCAATAAGCTGATCACCCTTGGCTCTCATGAGCTCATCACACCTATTTATACACAGGGTTAAGACCACGGGCTCAGGGGGCTGCAGAAACCACGTTATTAATTGCACAGTGCCAGATGTGGGAGAGGTTTCCCAGAATGAGTGCAAGCAGGACAGGGGCGTCTGCCCTGGAGTGTTGCAATACAGAGATTAAATCCTGGACAGGAATGTTATTAGATGAAAACAAACCTTTAGGAAATTTACACCTCAGCTCAGCTGCAACCCTATTCTCTACACGGTGCTTAATTAAACCCAAGCCAGGTCAGGGTGAAGCATTGCCGATGTCAGAGGATCCTGCTGCTCTTACATCAAATTCCAGAAGGGATTTCACCACTGCCTTCAGCCTGGGTTGGGAGACACACACACCCCATCGTTTTCTGAAACCTCAGGCTAAATAATCTTGTTCTTCCATTCTCTCCCCTTTCTCTGTAGGAAAACGTCTTGCTTGTGCTTGATCTATGGACAGACCTGTGAAACAGTTTTGTTGGCTTTAAAAGCCTTTCTTCAGATTTTTTTTTTTCAAGATATTTTCATTCTTAACCATCACTTGGATCACGGCCAGTAAAAAACATTCACCTCTTAAACTTTACAGCCTGGTACCATCCTCACCTTCTCGCGCTCTGCTTATCTTGGTGTCACTAAGGAATGCAGGGCTCAGCCCGAGAATTCCTGCGGGCAGAGGGGCTTTGTGCAGCCCTGAATCGCCCCTGGGGAGGGGGCGTCTGCTTCAGCTCTTTGCAGCGCGCGTGTGAAAAGGCTGACAGGAACGCCTGCCTTTGCTAACTGCTCCCTCAGGTTGTCACCGAAACTCTCAGAAAAGCGGAAAAAAAGAATAAAAGGCGACATGAGAACAAGCCAAAGGGAATCACAAAGGGGAAATCTCTTCCTGCTGTTAGCAGATATTTCAAAGAAACTTGTGAACGAAGGCTGCTGCCTGCTCTGGGAAACCTCCACCAGTACCTGGGCAGTGAGATGTAGCACCATAGCAGAAATATTTCAGATGAATTTGCAGCTAAGCAAAGAAATACCATGTAATACAATGGGAAAATACAATACCTGCCACAAAAACTGGCCAACAAAAAAAGCAGACACAAAGATGGAAAATAAAAATAACCAAAGTTCATTTGCCGAGGGCGCTCTGCCTCTTGCAACAGGTTCCCTGTATCACTCAGAAATCAAGGGCCTCTGGGCAAAGAAAACCTCCACCTCCCTTCCACCTTCCCAAAGAGGAGCAGCCACTTTCCCAGTCTGACAGTCTGCTCGACTCAGTCGCCAAAATTAAATCAGTAAGGATGAACTCATTAAAACCAAGGCAGCTTTTGGCTCACAGAGTTTCCTGGAGTATTTTTTGCAAGATATTAAAATCAATATGATAACAACCCTAAAACAAGCAATGAAAATTCACAGTCTGTAAATACTGAGCTAAGGGCAGCAAACACGAGTATTTAATAGCCCAGGACAAAGCCAGGCAAAGCTTCCCAAAGAGGAGCGCCGGCGCTGAGGGAAGGCAGGGTTTCCACCCCTTATCCCGAATTCCTCAGATTTTTGGGACCTGCCCCAGTTTGCCCTTTGAACCGAGAGCAGAGCCCTGCAGGTACCTGCGGGCGCGCACGTGCCGGGCCGGGCCGCCCCGCTCCGCCTGCCCCGGGTCAGTGCGGGATTAGCCCCTCATTTAGGAAAACATCTGTCTTGCCCTAGAGCCATTCCGCAGGGGAACAACGTGTGCGCCTCGGCCAGCCTCCAAGGGAACGGCAGTGGCTCCAGGGAGTCCTACTGGAAGCCCCTATCTCTGTTCTGTGGATGTTCTGGTGTTTTTCAAGGCTCTCTCCCCACGCACACAGTGGCCCACACGGTCAGTAGATAAGGTTTCCCTAATGTGTACTTGCAGACTCAACGCTTTCGGGCAAGCAAGACCTTTATCTGCACTTTAGCACCGAAGTTTACAGGTCGGTGTTGCCTTCATGTCAGGGATCTGTTTTGTTGCCCCGATAAAGGAAAAGCACTGACTACTGTTCTCCTTGGAAATTTTAACAATTAGTTGTCCTACAGTAGCAACAGAACCACTCTTTTTCTTTTACTTTGGAACAATCTCCATCAACTCATCCCTTTCTGTTTCCCTGACTTTATTCTCTGCTCTCGACCTAATTACTGTTTGAATTGTGGGAATGCTGAAAAACCCAGCTCGGGGCAGGTCCCTCAGTGGGAGATGGTTTATGTTGTCAGTTTAACTTATCCAGCAATGATGAGAGAAGTAGCAGGAAGGGAACTGTCCCAAGCCATGTGGTACACAGATGCAAACGGAGAACACAGCCCACGCACAGCGGGGCCAGCAGAGGCCTCCCAAAGGCCGTCGCACGGGCAGTGAGATGCCCTACGCCCTGCCCTCTCCACCGGCAGAGAGAATTCCTCTCTGCGAGAGGAGCAGGTGAGAGTTCACTTCTGACATATCCTAAGGGCCTCCTTAAAAAAGTAATTTGTCCTGCGTGAACTTTCGCAGGATTTACTCCTCAAGAGCAAGAGTCTTAGAAATTTAAACACTTGAAGCCCCTCATTGGCGCCTAAAGAGAGACCAAAGCTCATGTCAGCAGGCAGAGCCTCAGCTTTACATCATCCTGACCTGCCAACAAAGGAGCACAACAATTCCTCTCCCTCCCCCCGTTGGTGGAAGACGTGAGAGTCGGGACTATTGACACTGATCTTTTCCCCTTACCCCCCTCTGCTTAGACAAAGACAGACAGGAGCAGCCCTGCCCGAGTGTTGGGAAATAAGAGCCCTCCCACCCACCTCCTGCTAGGGCCAAGGAGCGGGGAAAGCTGCCCGGAGCCGCCCCCTCTCAAAGCTGCACGCGGGGGAGCGAGCCTGGAACAAACCTCGCCTGAGCTTGTGGGCAGAGCCGGGAGCAGGGAAAGCTGGGAACAGAGAGAGGCAGCACACGCCGGCTGAGTCACCCCGAGCGTATAAAACCAAGGCCGAGCAGCCGGAGCCGCTCCGAGCGCAGGCACGAGGCACCGGCACTTTTGGACAGGTACGTGCAAGCGGATGCGGTTTAGAGGCAAAGATTAAGATTAAATCTAAGATTGGAATACAGCAGCCCAATTCTTCCCATCCTCTCCCTGCCAATGTGCTGCGGAGCGGGAGATCCAGCGGGTCCGGTGACCGGGAAGCCCTGGGGCTGCTCGGATCTTGCACGGTTCCGCCTGACGAACAGGACTCAGGCAAACACAACACATTATTTTGGTGCTCCGGTGTATACTATTTTGCTGGTCCCTACTTCAAACCTAGGGCGGCAGCAAAGGATAACGGTCTGGGCAAGACCTGGCGTCATTCAGGGAAGAGCAAGGAGCAATTAAACTTTGGAATAAGTCTGAGATATTCCATAAGATGTGGGGCTTCCTTTACCACCCTACACTGTAATATATTTCTGGGCGAGGAATCATAATTTTGTTGCTGGGAAGCACAAAAGACAGCTCAACAAGAAAAGCACGAGTTTGGGGCTGGGGTTAATCCTTTCCTCTGACACACCTTACCTGTGGGGACTTCGCATAAGTCACTAAGGACTTTTTTTTTACAAAGACCAGAGCAGGGGCGGGAGGAGGAGGGAGCACGGCGGAGCTGTAGCACTAAATAACATGTTTCTTGGCTCTCAGGCCTTTGGGGCCCCGATCCAGGAGCATACTCAGTTTCTTTCTGACCACTTCCACTGAAATGTGGTTCGGGAGCTGCATTTTCAGTGCATCCTTTCCCAGCGGCTGGGCCGTGCAGAGCCTGTCTGTGGCTCTCATGTGAAGCAGGGCCCAGCCCCTGTGCCTGGCACACAGGCTGGGGGCACTGCCAGTTGCTCAGGAGCCCAAAACCCCCTGTGGGGTCCCCACTGGGACTGTCCTCAGAATGGGACAGAATTGCCCTGGAGGAGCCCACACAAGTCCCTGGTTTTTCTGTTCCAGCTCCTGCTAAGGAAAGGAAAGTCTTTCCTAGGAAAGGCACTTTCCCCTGCCCATTCCAACACAACTCCGTCCAGTTTGAGGTCCTGAGCTGTAAAGTTTGGCAACTCTCCTCTGTCCTCGGATCTCTTAATTTGCTTTACACAACCTCACAGAAAACAGTCCCCTGCCACAGGTACACTGGACCCGGTTGTTTGGAAAACTCTTCCCACTGGGCTGGCCAAACTGGACACTGCAGGACAACCTGCTGGCCCTGAGGGTCCTGGTGTGGGACACAACTTTGTTCATGCTTGCTGCATGAACGACTGTAGGCACACTTAGTCTAAGACTGCATGATACTTCTGTCCCCAAGGATTCATGTTTACTTAGGCTTAATTACAGAAGAGCTATTAATTATCACTTATCACTATCTGGAAATAATAGGAAAGGGCTTATAAACTGTTTATCTTTTAAATAGTTTTTAGATGACTGGAGGGATTTTAATTTAGCTCTAAATGTTGTTTTGTTTTCCCCTCCCTGATACACAAAGGAAACAGATCTTGCAAACTACGAGCACCTCTGAGAAGGATGTTGTCACCCTTGCTCATCCTCCCTCTGCTGCTGGGGACCACAGCACATGGCCCGGTGAGCAGAGCAGCATCCAGGGATGTCACCACCTTTTTCCAGCTGGCTCAGGAGGACTCTTGGGAGAATGTTAATCTCACCAGCATGTCCTGTGAGGATCAGAGGAACAGGACCTGGATCACCCTGCAGCTGACCAACAGCAGCCTGACAGCTTTCCCAGTCTGCCTCCCGGAGGCCCTGCAGACCCTGGATCTCAGCAATAACCTCTTGGAAGAGGTGAATGGCACAGAGATAGCGAACCTCCCACAGCTGCGTGTGCTCTCGCTGAGGCACAACCACCTCTGGTCAGTGAGGTGGGGATCTGCAGCCCTCAGCAGTCTCCTCAAACTGGACCTGAGCTTTAATAAGCTGTCATCTGTGCCATCCTGCCACGGCTCTGCCCTGCCTAACCTCAGGTGGCTGTCCTTGGCTGGAAATCCCCTGATTGAAATCCAGCCCCTGGCTTTTTCCTGCTACCCTCAGCTGCATGTCCTGAACCTCTCTGCAACACTGCTCGGGCAGGATGACAGCAGAGGAATTAGGGACTCTGCTTTTGCCATCAGCACAGATCCCAACGAGGCCATGGACAGGCCTGGAAGCTCCATCAATGTGCTTGATCTGAGCGGGACCTTTTTTGAGAAAAGTAAGTTTCTGGATTTCCCACTGTAAAGACAGGGCTTGGTCAGACCGGGGGAACAGATGCCTTGCTGGGACGATGGCTGCCATGCTGGCTGAGCCTGGAGTGCAGGGGGAACACCCCACACTGAAAGCTGCAAACAGCTGGTCCAGGCGTGCAAGGCACTCTCACGAAAAGCAGCCTCCCAGAGGAAGGGCAGAGACCAAACACCATGAGACAGGACGTGTAGTCCCAGTGTAGTCACCCACCTCCATCCTAATCCCACTGTCTGCTACTGACAGTCATCTCCCTGTCAGCCCGGGGATTAGTTTTGGGAAGCACAGGAGGAAATTAGTTTCTCTTTCCAGACAGACTGTTGAAATCTTTCTTTGTCCCCACAGCTACACTCAGCTTTTAGAGCTGCACTGAAGTAGCACAGAGAGAGGCTTTTTGTGCCATCCCCGGCCGCCGAATACTGAGGGAGGAGACAATCCCTGCCCCAAGCCATGCACAAGAGGCTGTTTCCCTCTTGCCGGCCTCCCCTGCCAGCCTCAGTTTATACCTGAGGTGCTGGGACACACAGATGTGAGATGCCTTGCCCAGCTGCTCTCAGCCTGGGGCAAGGCCAGGGCCTCCTCAAGCTGGAGGCTTCAGTTCAACTCAGATTAAACAGCTGCACCACCAAATTTCCTCCATAAATTTGCCTAATCCGTCTTGTGGTAGTGAGTTACCCTATTGAGTCATGGGACAGAAAGGCCCTTTTTGTACAAGTCCTATTATTTCAGTTTCATGCCTCTTGGTTCTTTCTCCCCGTGCTAGGAGAAAGAAGTGATTTGCCTTTCTTGCGCCAGTCAGGACCTTGTAGACCACTTTCCTGAGCAGAGAAATCCTTGTTCATTTAATCTCACCCAACAAGAAATCTACTCCATATCTCTTATCAGCTTTGTTGTCCTCTTTTCCCCTCTTTTCCCCTGCCCTCTGACAGCCTGACCTGCGAGGACTATTACAAAAATGCAGCTGCATGAGTGTTTACATGCTGATGTATTGACTTTTGTTCTGTTCCCTTCCCAAAGAGAATAACTGCAGAAGGTATACTTTATATCTATAACATAAAGAAGATACTTTATATCTAGGAATTCAAACCCTTTTTCTAGGCAGAAATCCACGGGATTTCTTTCAGGTAATGGGTGTAAATATTTTTCTGTTTCAGTTCAACCAGAGTGGGCCAGAGATTTGGCCAACCTCAGTTCACTTCACCTGACAAACATGCCACGGTTAAGAAGCCTCCACAGCAACTTCTTCGAGTCTCTGCCTGCTCTCCGAGAGCTGCACTGTCAGGACTCCCATTCCCTGGGGTTCGTGCAGACAGAGATGTTTGACAGTGCTCCTCATCTGAGCCATCTCTCATTTGAGAAGTGAGTTGGGTTTTTTTGTCCTTCCTCACATAATGCCACCTTTGCCTCACAGCCTGTGGTGCCTGGGAGCTGAATTGAACAGTTTCTTATCTGATTTAGGAAGGAGGTGTGGTCTTGCTGTCCTTGCTATGTAAAATCTGTGACCTGGTCTGATAGAGCTGATACAGCCCAAAGAAGCAGCAAGGGACTCATAGCACAATTAATTGTTTGCCTGAGGTTGCATCCATTGTGTTCCCACTCCTCTGCCTTATCTCCATGTCCCATGGATGAATTCACCCAGCGCTGTTTAGATCAGCACAGATCCACTGAACCCAGCTTGTGATCAAGACCAGGCTTCCAAGGGCAATATCCCACCTGAGGAGAAGCAGGTCTCTGAGGGTTCCCTGCTCTGCAGGGATGAGTGCTGACAGTTCCCCAAAACCTGCATCTCTGAAGCAGACAAAAATCCTGTCCTTTCCACTTTTAGTGTGAGAGTTTAATATAGTTCCTTGTTCATCATTATTAAAAGCAATGTTATAGTCCTCATTCTAGGGGTAGCACCTCTTGGCACATCACATACCTGAAATACTAAGAGGGACAAAAGTGTGAAACTGATTTATCAAAATAAGAGCAGGTGAAGTGCACACAGAGGAGTCAGCATAAAGGAAAAAATCTGGAGAGCACTTTGAAACATTTTTATAATAGCCACCCAGATATAAGCATATCAGAAAACAAACACTAGAGCACTGGCTGTACCTAGAAACCAGTTTCAGGAAAATAAACCCATACAAAGCAAAAATCCTATGGATTCCATCCCCCTTGATTGCCCTACTGAATATACACAGCACTTTCCAACACTTGCAGAAATACCAGTTCAAAGTGCTCCAAATCATGCCCAAACTTTAAGGAATTCAAGTCCTAGAAAGAAGAGAGCATCCTCTGAGCATGCAGAGTGCAGGATGGTGGGTTTACTAACTGGTTACTGCCACAGGACCTGGGAATATTGCTTTGTGCCCTACACACACTACAGGTAAGGGATACTAAGCACACTCCAGTCGTTGGAAGGTAGCTCAGTTTTTTAATTATTGCATTTGTCTTCTTGTAGCTGTAACCTGAGTTCCTTTAATCCTTGGAACACCAGTTCATCGGATGGCATCACCATCAGCTTGTACGGGAATCCTCTGCTGTGCAGCTGCCAGCTCTCCTGGCTGCTGTCCAAGCCCGAGAAAGTCGTTCTGCAAAAGTAAGTGAGCTCAAGAGATCAAACCATGCTCTTCAGACACTTCAGTGTGCAACTTGTCTGGGGACCAGACATTCACCACCATTCACTGAGTTATTCAAATTCCTTGTGTGTTCTTCCCTTCCACAAGAGGTAGAAGTGCAAAATAATGTCCCTTTCAGGGACAAAGCACAAAGTGTTATTAGCTGTAGATTCTGCTTTAAGGTGAGAATACTTTCTTACTGTTTTGGACCATATTTCATATATTTCCATATTAGCTGAAGATAGAAAATGAGCTGTCTTGATGTGCCAGCGCCAGGAACAGCAACTGGGAAACTTTGAAAGATCTTTAACAAATTATTTTCTCCTCACCCTGCAACTTGCAAAGCTTACATCACCACCGGCAGTGGACAAACCCCCTCGCAAATAGCACCATTTCTCACCTATTGTTTTCATGCTCCCCTACAGTTTTACAAACTAATTACAGTAAGCTGCAGTTAAAGGAAATATTTGTATATAAATGGTCTCTCTTTCTTTTCAAAGGCCACCAAGAAGATTTGTCATCAAATCTCGCAGAGAGCAGGGAAGTAGATTGTTGAAATTACACAGTTTTTCATCGGGATTGGTTTAGCAGTTGCATTCTTTACCAGAATTTCAGTGTCTTGAGTAAATAAAGAATTCGATCTTAGTCATTTAAAAGTCCCGGGTCAGCCCACCTCCAGCTGCCTAAAGCAGATGGATTAAGAATCCGGGGAATCCTGTTCCAGCTGGCTGCATGTGTTCCCCTGTTACTGCTGCAGTCAAGTCTGACCCTCTAAGACAAGCTGAATCCCGATGCCCTTTGTTTAAGTTCACAGCCTTTGTTGTATCAAAGGACACTTCCCCTCGGGCATAAGATATCCCTGCACCTTACAAATCTAAAGAGCCCAAACTAAAAGCTAAATTCCACAGTCAGTGCTGTGGAAAGCTGCCTGGACTGTTAAGGCAATCTAGCTTTGGTCTAGGTTTCACATTCTCACTAACATAAAGATGTTTTGACACCAGGTCACCAATTCCAATCCAGGCAGCCTACAGAAACCTGCAATGTTCTTCTAGATCTTGACGATTCTGTTTTCCCTCTGCAGGGCTTGGGAGACTTTTTGCACAACCCAGGAAGATCCAGGCAGACCTTCGACATCTTTTTCACTGCTGGAGCTGTACGATAAATGCCAGTCAGAGAGCAACATTACACAGCCCGACTCAAACACAGCCCTTCCCCATCGTGGTGCTTTCAACTTCACCAGTGATGATGCCTCTGCTGTAGCAACAGACTCAGCTCTGCTGACCACAGATGTGACTCACACCAGCTCCCTAATCCAGAGGGATGCAAGGAGCACTGCATCATCCAAGCCAACGCTAACCAAAGGCACCCATACCAGCTCCCTAATCCACAGGGATGTGATGAGCACGGCAACATCCAACTCAATGCCAACTAAAGAAACCTATACCAACTCCCTAATCCACAGGGATGTGATGAGCACAGCAGCATCCAACTCAATGCCAACTAAAGACACCTATACCAGCTCCCTAATCCACAGGGATGTGATGAGCACGGCAACATCCAACTCAATGCCAACTAAAGAAACCTATACCAACTCCCTAATCCACAGGGATGTGATGAGCACAGCAGCATCCAACTCAATGCCAACTAAAGACACCTATACCAGCTCCCTAATCCACAGGGATGTGATGAGCACGGCAACATCCAACTCAATGCCAACTAAAGAAACCTATACCAGCTCCCTGATCCACAGGGATGCAAGGAGCACAGCAACATCCCATCCAATGCTAACCAAAGACACCTATACCAGCTCCCTAATCCAGAGGGATGCAAGGAGCACGGCAGCATCCAACCCAACGGAGCCCATCCTAACAAATGCCAACAGTTCCTCCCATGAGGAAGAGGCAGTTACTGAATCCACAAGCAGTCCCCCTTCCTTGGCATCTGTAACCTCCTTCCCAGTTTTTCTCCAAGAGCTCTTTGCTCAGTCCCCAGACCACAGCTCCACAAGTCCAGCTGGAACAGAACAGCTACAGAGAGGGCTCAGAACAACCAGCACGACATTGCCCCGGGAAGGGCCATTAAACCAGACCACCAGTGATTATTCCACCAGAGGAACAGGAGTCCCCCACACCACCAACCACCACACTCACTCCGTTGCCACCCATGCCAGGGAAGGTGCCCCCAGAACGAGCCCCCCACAGCTGGGCTCCACAAGGAGCAGTGCCCACTCAGAGCCTGTGCCCAGCACACCATCACCACACTACACGGATGACTACGACTACGAAGAACACCCGAAGGAGGGAGCCCCGGTGCAAACGGCCCAGGTCGCCTGTGACTACAATCCCTGCAGGCACCTGCAGAAGCCGTGCAGGGAACTCCAGAACATATCCCAGTGTTCATGCCCTGGCACATCGAGGGAAGATGAGATTCCAGACCCACCCAGGCTCAGAGAGGTGATTGAAATCACTGACAGCTCTGCACAGATACGCTGGTGTGCCCCATACTCAGTTGTTCACAGCTATGAGCTGATGCTTCGTGCCCAAGACAACGAGGACAGGCACTTTGTCATGGACAACATCTACCCCACGGCCAGGCAGTACACTCTGTACAACCTGCTGCCATTCACCACTTACCATATCTGTGTGACTGCCTCCAACAAAGCAGGGTCAAGCCAGACAACAGGCCAGGAAATTCCAGGTAATTCGTGCACCAGCTTTACAACAAAGCCCAGCTACAAGTATGTTTTTGCTGGTCTGTCTGCAGCAAGTGGACTCTTTCTCATTACCACAATTATTTTGTCTGTATGTCTGTGTAAGGCATGTAAAAAGCCTCAGAGTGAGCAGTATGGCACACACTTAGTCTCCTACAAGAACCCAGCATTTGATTATCCCTTAAAACTACAAACCACTAATTAGCTCTGGGTGATTGTTCTACGCATTCAAAGTTCACTATCTCCATCACCTTGGTGTGTTTTTGTGAGACTCTGAAAGTGTCCTTCAGCAAAACTGTGAACCATCAGATTCCATAACCCTGATGTTTCTAAGGGAGAGAAAACTACAAAAAAAAAAAGAGAAAAACTAATAATGAAGGTAGTCAACCAGAAAAAGTCTTTGGACTCCTGTTCCTGTGCTAAGCAGCAGCAAGCCTGGACACTAACCTTGAAAAGCTGTTTTTGTAATCACCTACAAATAGAGTAGCATAAATTTCACACAGTGAGAGGCTGCCTGGCCAGCTGTCTGCCTCCAGTACCTCCCATGATCACAGTCAGATGGGAGCTGCAATCCAAGGTGCATTAAGCTTAGCAAGATGTACTCTGCTTTTATTCACAGAGCAAAGCTGGGGGTTCCATTTTTTAAAGGTATTATCCATAGAGTACAGCTGAAAGGAGTGAGTGGGCTCAGTGACAAGGTGCTGTGCAGATCTAACTCCTCTAAGTAAATGCAGTGGATGCAGATGATCAACCTAACTTCAGTTCAGGGAAAAGAAACATGAAATTTAATTATAGTCACAGATTGTGCAGGATCCTTAGGGCAGGGGTAATTGTTTGTTCTGACTTTTTATGAGGCTGTCCACAAGTGAGCCTCCCAAGTGCTTCCCCAAAACAAGCTCACAGGCAGTGGGGGGTTGCAGTACAGCAGTGACACACAGAAGCGGGGAGGGGAGCACGTTAACATTTGATTCCCAGTGGATTTTAAGCAGAGAGGATGTTCCGTCCCATCTACAGATTTAGCAGCTGATGATTTACCTCATACAGAGGCAAAAAGCCAAGTAATGAAGCAATTTAATGCACGTGCTGCTGAGGCCTGAAAAACCCAAATCCCCTGCACTAGCAGACAGTTCCGCAGACACCTTTCAAGTGAACTCTTGGGTGCCAATTTCTGTACAATAATAGTAAGAAATGCTGACAATCCCAACTTTGAGCTTGCCATTGGAATCCAAAGAGGTGTCCCAATGTGATGTTTCCCCATAGGCTTCAGTTCCAGGAGCTGCCTGTTTCTGCTGCTGTACAGACTCAGTGCATAAAACCCCCTGAACTCTGAGGGGAAGGTGCTGTAGTGTGTGAAAGAGTCTCTGTTCCATTCTCTTGGGGTTTTTAATGCTTTCAGTATTACTGAAATAAAAGCCACAGAGCTACGTTCTGGTTTTTTATTAAAGACATGGATCTTGGTGTTGTCTTTACCATCCACAATGTTTAGCCTGAAAAATTAACTCCATTTGTTGTTTTGAAATGAACTTTCAACATGTAGTAAAGAAACGTTTTTATCATGTTAGGTTTGTGTTCTCTGATGTCCCAAGAGCTTTCATTTTGTATGTGGCAGAAGGAGGCTTGCTCCTTGTCACCACTTGCAGTCCTTTCCTGGGAATGTGTCCTCTCCCCAGGACTGCACTGGGAATGACCCCATCACTGGACAGACAGATTCCTGCCATGTGTGTCCCGAGTTTGGCTGAGCCCCATGACTCAAAATCATAATAGAAGTGAAATGCAAATGAAGAAGACAGGATGGTGTGACCTCTCACTTTGAAAATCTCTTATTTTCACATTCTGGTAGTTCAGAGTTTTCTGTTTGAACCTAGGTTTTTATACTTATTTCTGGCCTGGCTTTTCCTGTGTTTTCTCAGGGATTTAGTGAACAGGTACATGTGATTGTCATTTGAAGTCAGCCAGTGAGCCAAAGGACTCATTATCCCAAACTGGGGCAGAGATCATCCATCCCCTTGTGTTTATATAGCATAGCTCTAGGAGACCTCGGCAGGGATGTTTGGTTTTACCAGAAACAAAGCAAAAGAAGAGATTTGTGAATAGCAATTTATATTGTCTCAAAGATTAGCTCCAGAGAAGGGCAGGAAAAAAAGATACTGCAACTGAAAAATAAAGATTGCTTCAACTTAAATATGAATCAGTCCAAAGCAAGAGGACATAATTTAAAGTGAGGTATTGGGAGGACATATCTCACCACCCTGTAGCACACTGCAGCTCATAATCACTGATAAACTAGGAAGTTCAGCACAATTGATTCCTCCAGCCAGCCCCTCCTGAATTTCACAGCCAAGGGAACACATCAGACCCTCCCATTCTTTTAAAGGGCCCTTTCTGGGAGCCACACAAATATACAAGCCCTGCTCCCACAATCCACACTGGTTCCAGTTTAAACAGCCCCATTCCATCCGAGCTGATGAACCATCCAGAAGCACAGATGCTCAGCCAGGGGCAGTGCCTCTCTCTTGCCCACTAACTCAACCCTTCCACAAGTGGAAGGGGAAATGTATGAGATGTAACAGCAGGGTTAAAAACATGGCATTTGTATTTATCAACACCTGTGAGAAGTATCAGTTCTTCAAATGCAGATTTTTATTTTTATTTTTTTGCTACTACCACTTTGTATTTTCACCAGGACTCGTTTTAGTGATGACCAACTGAGCTCTTTGCTTAGTTAGAGTGGAGGGAGCTCTCAGAGAGCAGCTCGGGACTGAGGCAGTGAGGGGAGCAAAACAACCCGGGGGCTGCTCGGAAACTCCCGATAAAGCCGCGTTAGGGAGCTCCCAGCTTTGCTCCGCCCGCTCGTTCCTCCCCCTTTTCCTGATTGCACCCAACAACAAATCCTCTTTGTACTGCCAGCTTCAAGACATCAACCTTTGGCAGCGTGACTGGAATACCCAAACATCTCTGAAACAATTTTTAATAGCTATCAAAAGCCAATATATAAAAAATATAGCTGAAACTTCACTTACTGTTGCGCAGTTCCACTTGTTCTGTTTCTCTGAGAGGAAGATCACTTGGGGCAAGTGCAGAGAGCATCGAAATAGTTTTTGAACAGCTTGTGTAGCTTTTTCTGTGTCTTTTCTTTGTCAGAAAAGTCTTATCAAGATCTCTCTCCATTCACTTGTGTAGTCTTCTTTCCAAAAACCAAGTCCAAGCAAAGAAAGTCCACAACAGCCAAGTGTCCTGTGTCACAGCAGAAGTGCACGATGCTCCATCTCTAACAGCACTTGCAAATCAGTCACTGAGTCTCACAGTCTTTCCCAGCAGAAACACTCTGGGAACTGGAGCTGATGCACTCCATACAGGCAAAAAAGGCTCTTTAAGGGCCAGAACTCTTGCTGGCTGTGAGGGAGCAGGGAGGGACACCTTGCTTTTGGTGCAACAAATGCCATTAGAGAAGCAAGATGCACTCCATACAGGCAAAAAAGGCTCTTTAAGGGCCAGAACTCTTGCTGGCTGTGAGGGACACCTTGCTTTTGGTGCGACAAATGCCATTAGAGAAGCAGTCCCTGAGAGCCTGTAAGCAGGCATGTGGGAAAGCCCAGAGCAGCAGGACGAGGTGCTTCAGCCTGATCCATATCAGGACCAGAAGGGATCCCACTTTTCAATTGTCCCAGGCCAGAGGGGTGACAGGCATTAAACGGGCCGGCTGGGAGGTGACACAGCCCAAGGCAGGGAGCTCACACCACATCCCAGGCTCCATCAGCCTGGTCCTGGAAGGATGCACAAGTTCAGCCACGATGCTCCACCAGCAAGCATGGCCCAGGAACAGCTATGCTCCTCCCCAGGGATCTCTGGGGAACAACAGGTTTGTGTGGAGTTACAAACAAGGATGTTGCTTGCCAGAAGCCTCTGATTTGTTCTTTACCTGTGAAACACAGAGAGATACATCACAGGTGAGAACATGTTTTGTATTTGCAGAAACAGATTCATAAAACAACATGTTTAAACTCCGGTGCTTTTCCTTTTCATCAGCTCTCCAAAGGATGCAGAGTTTGTTCTGAACAGACAATCCGTTAATCCCAACCTCTCTAAAAAGTAATCAAGCAGCATTCAAATTAACACCGTTCTTCTGAAACACACCCAGGAGGCAGTGCCTCGCAGCAGGGCCAGTGCTCTGCTGGCATCTAGAGGGAGAGGGGGGAATCATCTCCCCAGGTATTCCCACAAGGGAATACTCATTCTTTCACCAAGGAGCTGCACACCAAGGGTCACTGACTTACAGTACCCGTGTGCTCCTGTGTGTCCTCACCTACTCCTGTGGGAAGGGAAAGCAGTGCTGAGAATTAACAGCAGCAACAGTCCCAGTCCCACAAACTTGTGTCCTCACCTACTCCTGTGGGAAGGGAAAGCAGTGCTGAGAATTAACAGCAGCAACAGTCCCAGTCTCACAAACTTATTCAGCAGTTTGTCTGTCCCTGCCTCTCATGCCTTTTGTAGCCCTTTTTTTTTTTTTTTTTTTTGTAAGAGCAAGGAGAGAACTACTGGAAAAACTGGAAAATCAGTCTACAAGTGCAGTAAATTTTTTTAAAACTGTTGTAGATTTAGAAGTAGAGATCAGATCACAATCATTGCACTTAGAGGAAAAATACATAGCAATGTTTACACTGATGTCTTAGCAGAACAAAATCACTATTGATGGAGTGATCAAAGCACAGTGCAGCCCTGTATTTTGTGCTGCTGCAGAACCCTCACCCTCCTGTGCTGGGTTACCTACAAGTACATGTAATAAGGTCATACTTGTATGGCACTGCACGCATTTCCTGACACAGCCCCACACTGTGTGTGTCCTCATTTTTCCTATATCCCCCACTGAAAAAACTGTGTGAGCAGCCTTTTCATCTATGGGTGTCAAATTAGATTTTTTAAAAGGAACATAAGGGAGAAAAAACCCTCAGAAAATATTAACAAGAAATGGAGGGAGTAGGATGAAAAGGACAAAATCTCTTCACCATACATATTCCAGAGCAGGAAGGAAACAAAGAAAACCAGAAGAAATCAAGTTAAAGAATCCAAGAAAATCCATAAAATCCAGAATCCTCATGCATTGTCTTCTCCAGGAGGTGGAAGTAGCCATGCAGCCATCCCATGCAGGCAGGACTGGCAGCTCCTGCAGGGCTCAGCCTCACGCACCACAAGCCAAAATTTCTGGCATCAAACTTAAGATAGAAGAAGAAAAAAATATTCTCTAGGTAAAGACTTTCTTCTTCTCTGAAAAACTAAAATTTACTTGTGCAAAAAACTTCATGCTGGGAAGACTTGAGTATTGCATTTTTTCAATGTTTATAAGCTACTCAGCTTATCAGAGCCTGATTAAGGAATAGTACTTAACTTATCTAAGGCCATGGGGTGAAATGATGTCACCCTGCTTGTGGCAATAACTCCTCCTGCTGTCATCACTGCTGCCTCGAGGATTCTCAGTGAGTTATCTCCAGGGAGAAGCAAAAAAGACCCCCTGGAAGATTAACCTCCATTTCAGGGACATTGTTCAGCAACAAACATCCCAGAGCACTGAGCTCTGTCCTCAGTGCAGCTCTAACTAAAAGTCTCTCTTCTTCGTGAAGCTGCCTATTCACACCAAGCCAGAAAATGCAGTTTCTATAGTCAAAATTAGGTCCAGGCTCTATTTGAAGAACAGAGTACTAAGCACACAAACATTTTTTTTTTTTTTTTTCCCCCAAGAACTAAGCTAAAAAACTCCATTACAACCTCAGGATCTTGTGTTGGGGTGTTTATTGTCGGATTTGTGTTCTCCCATTGCTTCTTGGAGATGCTGGAAAAGGTCAGAAGTTATGATAAGAGGGTAAGGTGCACAATGTCAAGTGCAGGTAACTCCAAGTCTAAACCCAGCTCTTAAGACAAATCCAAAAGGCTTCAGGGAGTGCTGGCTTTAAAGTGACCTGATGACACATTTGGTCCTTGGGTGCCCTGGCTGAAAGCTCAGCCTCCACCCTGACATGGCAAATCCTAAACCACAGAGTTTAGGCTGGTCAGTCCCCAGCTGGTGCCACCTGCAAGGGCCTCGGATAAAACCCAACCACGGCCAGGGAGTTCACACTGGACACAGAACGAGGCAGATGAGGATGACAAAAGTGGATAACACCCCCCCTTAAATCAGCCTGACCACTCCTCCTAAACCCAGTGTAATCCAGGATCTCCCTGAGGGCTGATGAACCCTTTCATCCGCCCTGAGCCCAGCCCCAGGGAAGGAACCCTGCCAGACCAAAATTGTTAGTGAGGCACCCACTGACCACAGCAGTCTAAACTTAGCTCGGCAGCTTGCTACACACCCACCCAAAGGCCAGGCTCCACCCAGCATGGAGCACACTGGCTCCAGGGAGTCCCAGCCCTGCAGGAGCTGCTTTTGCCAAGCACAGAGCCGTGTGTAACTGGGTGGCTGGGACAGCACCAGCTCCAACCTTCCAAAGTTCCTTCCAAATCCTGGAACTTCCTTGCTCCCAGCCTAGGGCACCACGGAGCAGCACGTGGCAACTGCTGCTGGCAGCACACAATCCCTCAGTTTTCCTCTCAGGGCCTTTGTGGCCTGCTGAGGCAAAACCAAACCCAAAGCCCAGCTGAGCAGCAGAGAAATGACATCTGCCACCACCCAAATTCACACAAAGATGTAGCCATGCCACTGACTACACACACCCAGGAGAAACCAGGAACTTCCTGGGACACCACAACAAACCCTAGATGATCCCTAACCTGAGGTAACAAGGAAGTGACCAACCACAACCCAAACCTTCCCCAACAGCTCCTTTAAAAGCTTGGCTCTTTATTAAGCTGTGTCCAGCTGTAACATCCCATTATCCAGCTGTAACATTGCATTAGTGCTAAATATCCAGGATTTGGTACTGCTGCCATCCTTGCTCGGTGTAATGGAAGAGCAGGGTCAGAGTTCACAGTGATTTTGGTCACTTCAGGTGTGTTTGGATCATTTTAGAGGTGATATAAATCCAGATATATCCAGACTATTACTTTTCCCTGTATATGACCTAGGTGTGCATTTCTCTACCTTTATAAAAAAACTGGTTTCCTCTCTGCCTGCTGAAAATTGAATAAAAAAAGGCAAAGATCATCCACTTCCAAACCCTCTTCTCAGTCATCTGTTTCAAAGGTGCATAAATCCAGCAAAGGAATAAAATAAAAAACAACTGCTAAAATGGTTGAAAGACGATAGAGTCATGTTTTCCCTATTTCTCCATTTTGACAGCTGCCCAGATGCTGGGTTTGGATGTCTCACCCTGCAAAGCTGTGGCAGGCACGGAAAGCTGCTCACCATGAGGATGTGTTTCACTTGCAACGAGCTCCTGATAGAAGTGCAGGTGCTGGACAATGGAAAACAAGCTCAAGAGTTCCCATTCTCCACCTGTTTCTTACACCTTGCTGGTGCAGGGGAACATTCCTTGGATCATTTCCTTTACACAGGAGCACTTTTAACCCTGGCTTTTCACACCCAGCCAGAGATATGCCATAAAAATTATAGGGTTTAGGAATTATGTGGGCATTTTCCTTTCAGTCAGAGCTCTCTTTTGAGCTGCTGTGTTTTACTGTGAACACAATGCAGGAAGAATTCACTTTGTGGGTTTGAGTATGTGCTTTGCATCTAAACTACATTGCATTTATATTCTGTTAAGGGTGGAGAAAATAAATAGCTATTCAGAAATATAAAATAAAAAAGAGAAAAAAAACAGGAGCTTCTTATAGCAATACAGTGGTTAAGCTCATCCTAATAGGTATAAGCTATTTTTCAAATCTAACCTTATTTTTAGTGAGGATAAAGGCTACTGCTCTACCATGGTGATACAAGCTGAGCCTCTCAGATACATGGGAAGTTCAGGCTGTTACAAAAAACATACTTTGTATCTGTTCTTTTCCTGCAAGTCAATCCTGTCTAAGCTCACCTGCGACAAAACTGCTGCTTAAACCCCTTTTTTGGCAACGGGTTCTGTAAAAAACAGATCTTCAAATCCTGCCCAGGACAGGTGGCATGGCACAGCAGGTCCTGAGCTTGGGAGGGAAAAGCTGCAAGATGCTGCACCGAGATTTATAAAAGGGAAAGGCTGGGGCTGCCGGGCGATGGGTCAAACCACCCCTCCCTCGGCTCCGGGCTCCCGCAGGGGTGACAGCGGGATCCCTTGGGCTGTGAGCTCCATCCCGCAGTTCCCGGCTCCTTGAGGGAGGATGGCGGCATTCCCAGGGCTGTGAGCCCCATCCCGCTCCATCCATCCCTCCCTCAGCTCCCGGCTCCTTCTGGGCTGAGGGCGGCGTTCCCATCCCGCTCCATCCCTCCCCCTCAGGGCGGCATTCCCCATCCCGCTCCATCCCTCCCTCAGCTCCCGGCTCCCTCAGGGCTGAGGGCGGCACTCCCATCCCGCTCCATCCCTCCCTCAGGGCTGAGGGCGGCATTCCCATCCCTCTCCATCCCTCTCTCAGCTCCCGGCTCCCTCAGGGCTGAGGGCGGCATTCCCATCCCGCTCCATCCCTCCCTCAGCTCCCGGCTCCCTCAGGGCTGAGGGCGGGACCCGGCCACGCCCTGGCGCCCCCTAGCGGCCGCGAGCGCAGCGCGAGACAAGCCCGGCGGGAAAACCTCCCCAAAGCCCCCCCAGCCGGCGCGCCACTCCTCTATAGGCGTCCGCGGCGTTCGCCGTCAGGCGGGTGGAAGGGGGCGGTTCTCTGGGCCGTGGGGCGGCGCGCAGGCGCGCGTTGGGCAGCCCGGCGTGCCGCGCGGCGGAAGGCCCCGTTCTGGAAGCCTCGGGCCCGCTCCGCCGCCGTCCCGCCCGGCGCCGCCATGCCCGAGAGCGCGGCCGGCAGAGCCCCCGCCGCGGCCAGCGGCCGGGCCAAGGGCGCCTACCAGGACCGCGACAAGCCCGCCCAGATCCGCTTCAGCAACATCGCCGCCGGCAAAGGTGCGGCGGCCGCGGGGGGAGGCGCCCCGGGGCCGGGGGAGCCGGGCCGGGCCCGCGTGGGCCGCGGTGGGGGCGGGGGGCGATGGGTGCCCGGGCTGCGAGCGGGAGTTCCGCGGTGCCCTGCCTGGGAGCCGATGCTGCGTTCTGTTCCTTTGTGATTGCCCAGAGCTAAAATGGCTGCGTCAGGCGGTCAGATAATAATGGCGAAAAAAAGAAAAAAATGTGGAAATCAGGCCTGAGAGTGCCGTGTTTTGGGATAGTTAAAGGATCCCATCGTTCCGCTCGCTGGGATCCTTTAGCCTGCCTGGGAACTTAAAAGGGGCAGGAATTTTCTCTTTAGAAAAGGCGTTTGGATGGTGGGGTGTTTGCAGTTCTTGAAATCAGCCTGGAATCGTTTTCTTCTCTTCCCAGCTGTTGCCGATGCAATTAGAACGAGCCTTGGACCAAAGGGAATGGATAAAATGGTAAACTTTATGTTTTTAATTCTCAGCATATTAAGCTTACTGGAGGCACTGTAAAGTCAATATCTCCTTTAGAGGACGCCTCCTTTTGTCTCGATTCTTTCCCATGTTCCACGTGTTTAAGGGAAAGTGGGAACTGAATGGACATCTCGGTTTTGAAAACGATGTTTAAGAATGTTTTGAATCTCAAAGGAGAGGCTGGCAGCTGCTGATCAGAGCTGTGTTCCTGCCCTTTCTTCCCAGATTCAGGATGCCAAGGGAGATGTGACAATCACTAACGATGGTGCCACCATCCTGAAACAAATGCAGGTCCTGCACCCTGCAGCCAAAATGGTGAGTGCTTGCTTTTCCATTTTGAGGATTTGAGCAGCATTACCCAGGATAGGGACAGAGCAGGAGATTTTGTGCCTTGTGCTGCAGGAGCATTAATTTAGGTTGTGCCATGTGCAAATAAAACATTATTTGTTACCCATGTGCCTTATGCACAGTCTCTCTGGACATGTTTTAGAACACAAGGAAAATGAAATTTTGAGAAAGAATGTTAAGAAAGTGTAGCCCAAACCTTCATGTGTCGTTTGAGAAGGAAGAACTCATGTCCCAAACCATGAGGACAGAAGGGAATGAGTGAAGGTATGACCTTTGAGGTGTTCAGTGTTCATGGATTTGGTTGTGGTTGGAGATGGAGATGAGCTTGCTGTGACTCTCCTCCAGGGAAGGAAAAGGCAAACCTGCTGAATGGGTGTGTTCAGCTTTAAATTTGGGGGAAAAAGCTCTGCTTCTGGAAGTGACTTGCTGTACCCTGGCTGTATTTTGGCCAAAGAAGGGTCTGGGTATGGGTGAACAGCTCTCTGTATATTTATTTTTTGCCATAATCTCTCCCTTAGTTGGTAGAGCTGTCAAAAGCACAAGACATTGAAGCTGGGGATGGCACGACCTCTGTTGTGGTCATTGCTGGAGCTCTCTTGGATGCCTGTTCCAGACTCCTTCAGAAAGGTAAATGAATTCATTTCACATGCAGGAACTGCAGGTGCTGCAGTCATTGTGCCCTTTTTTTTTGCCATTTTTTTGTGATGGAGCTTAAAGTAGCTGTGATAAAGGAAGGATAAAGCACATGCAGGAACTGCAGGTGCTGCAGTCATTGTGCCCTTTTTTTTTCCATTTTTGTGGGACAAAGCTTAAAGTAGCTGTGATCAGTTGGAAGGATAAAAGGTGTATCCCACACTCCAGGGAAATTGGGGAGTTTTGTGCAGGACTGTGAGAAAGCAGTTTTGACAATCTGAAATTTAACCAGTGTCAGCCTCAGGCATCAGCTGAACAGCAGCAGCTTTAGGAATGCCAAGGGAAATTGAAAAAAGTGTTTGTGGGATGTCAGGGATTGCAGGGGACTTGTCTGTGAGGACAAAGCACTTGGAATGTTGCAGCTTTTCCCTCAGGTTTAGCAGCAGGAAATGATAAGGGAGGTCATACACATTGAAGAG
Organism: Passer montanus; assembly: GCF_014805655.1. Lineage (NCBI taxonomy): Eukaryota > Metazoa > Chordata > Aves > Passeriformes > Passeridae > Passer > Passer montanus. Next base: position 7,020,756 of record NW_024368485.1, on the reverse strand, counting down.
CATTCTGCTGAAATGCCTTCAGTTTATTCTGAGCATCTTGAGTTCTAAAATGGAAAGAGCTGGTGAAGAAAAGCAGAAAGACCTGTGTTTGAAAGGGTGGAGTGTCCAACAGGCATGTTTTGTGCTCTGACAGGAATTCACCCCACCATCATTTCGGAGTCATTCCAGAAGGCTCTGGATAAAGGGATCGAGGTGCTGACCAACATGGCCCAGCCCGTGGAGCTCAGTGACAGGGAGACCCTGCTCAACAGTGCCACCACCTCCCTCAACTCCAAGGTACAGCTGCACTGGCAGCTCCAGCCCAGCCAGGCCCTGCAGATGTCAGGTCTAAGGCAGAGCAGTTCCATTTTCTGTACATCCCTAAGTGTGGGGTTTTGCCCCAGAATTGCTGCTCTGTCCATGCCATGGAGCAGCCATGAAGGAGATTCCTTAAGACATCTTTGCTTCAAAATTCTGGCATCAAATATTGAAACAATGTTGTGAAACTGCTGTTCATCAGTGTGAAGCCTCTCACCATGGTTTCTGTGCTGTTGAATCCCTTAGGTTGTGTGTCAGTATTCCAGTTTACTTTCTCCAATGAGTGTGGATGCAGTGATGAAGGTGATTGACCCAACTACAGCCAATAGTGTGGACCTCAGAGATATTAAAATTGTTAAGAAGTTGGGGTAAGAAACAACTTGTAATTAGACAGATTTTGTCTCTGTGACCTCAGTTTCCCAGGGTGCTGCAGTCATGGGTTGTGTTTGTTTCCAGGGGCACAATTGATGACTGTGAACTGGTCGAGGGACTCGTCCTGACTCAGAAGGTGGCAAACACTGGTGTAACCAGAGTGGAAAAAGCCAAAATTGGCCTCATTCAGTTCTGCTTGTCTGCTCCAAAGACAGACGTAAGTCAGACTGTGGCTAGAACAAATCCTCATTCTCTAGGACTTGGGACAAGCAAATGGAATAACAAATTTTTTTTAAGATGCTGTGGTGTCAACTCTGTGCCACAACTAGAGTGAAGGACTGGCGCGTCCTAAAAAATTACAGTTGGTATAAAAAATTGTTTATAAATTATGTTTAAATTACGTTAAAAATTGCTTAAACTTAAATTCAGTGTTACCTGAACTGTCTCTAGTACTATTTTTCTGTTATGTTTATTTGTTTAGCATTACAGCACGTTCCATTAAAGAACCTGGTACATCTTGATACCTGCTTTTCTCTTTCTTAATTTAAAACAGATGGACAACCAGATCGTTGTTTCTGATTATGCTCAAATGGACAGAGTGCTGCGTGAGGAGAGAGCCTACATCCTGAACCTGGTGAAGCAGATCAAGAAGGCTGGCTGCAATGTGCTGCTCATTCAGAAGTCCATCCTGAGGTACCTTAATGCCCAGGCACCGTTGGAATTGTGTGGAAAACTGAAGCCAAACACACCTGGCAGAGTAATGTGGCTGTGCCTTTAGAAAGCAGCAGCACTGTCTGTGTTTTGAGTTTGATGGTATCCTTACTTTGTACTCTGAAGAATTTGAGCCCTGGGACCTGACTCCTTCCCTCTCATTTTCAGGGATGCTCTCAGTGACCTGGCGCTCCATTTTCTGAACAAAGTTAAGATCATGGTGGTTAAAGACATTGAAAGAGAGGACATTGAGTTTATATGTAAGGTAAGGTGGGTCATATAAAGGAGAAGCAGTGTTTTAAAGTATACCCCAAAACTAGGCCAGTTTATTGTGACATTTTCACAAGTTTCATGTTTTGACTATAATGGAAGAGCAGACATTGCTCTAAAAATCATTTCTGCTCTGCTGAGCAGCCACACTTCTGTAGAAGGATTCAGGACAGATGTAAAAGCTACAGTCCCTTCTGCTTTTTACTGTCATGTGCAGAAGAACAACATGCAGTGTACTTGCTGACTCTGCAGTCAGCCTCTGGATTAATTTTTTTTCCCATTATTTTTTCAGACAATTGGAACTAAGCCTGTGGCTCACATTGACCAGTTCACCCCTGACATGCTGGGCTCTGCTGAGCTGGCAGAGGAGGTCAACTTGAACGGTTCTGGGAAACTAATAAAGGTGAGTGAGGGACAAAATGTTTAATAACTACTTAACATCTGTCAGTTATTTTAAGAACTGGTGGCTTTGATGTTTTTTACTGTGGAATTTATTACATTTAAGCACCTGAGGAGCCACTGACTTCGGTGGTGCAGTGGTGTTGCTTGGCCAGACATAAGTGCTGTTACAGAATTTGAAAGTGCCAATGGCAGTGTCTTTTAGTCCCAAGTTTTTACTTCTCCCCCAGTGTCAGTATCTGGTTTTATGTTTTAGATTACAGGCTGCACAAACCCTGGGAAAACCGTGAGCATCGTGGTCCGCGGATCCAACAAACTGGTGCTGGAGGAAGCCGAGCGCTCCATTCACGATGCCCTGTGTGTCATAAGGTGCTTAGTGAAGAAAAGGTAACGTCTCAGTCGGGTTAATTAGTAACTGCCAAAGCTGCTTGTGTGTGCTCTGGTGTGAGGTGAGGTTTGATGGGCATCCCTGTGCCTCAGGGCTCTGATTGCTGGCGGCGGAGCCCCGGAGATCGAGCTGGCGCTGCGGCTGAACGAGTACGCGCGGACGCTGAAGGGGATGGACTCCTACTGCGTCCGTGCCTACGGGGACGCCCTCGAGGTCATTCCCTCCACCTTGGCTGAGAACGCGGGGCTCAACCCCATCTCCACGGTGACAGAGCTCCGAAACAGACATGCCCAAGGAGAGAAAACAGCCGGCATTAACGTCAGGAAGGTAAGGATGGGTTGGAATAGCTGGGTGTTACAGGGGAAATGCTTAACCTCCTAAGGGCTGGACTAGGGAGAGGGCAAGCTGAAATTAGCCGAGGGAAATTACAGCTTGTCCTCTCAGGAGCTCACCCTGAGCATTGATAATAGCAGATACTAAATGCTTTATACACACAGGAATCATCTCATGTCTCCACAAAAGCCTTTCAGCTATAACAAAAGATCCATTTAGAATGATCCATCAGTAGGATCTGCAGTGGAAGGTGGTCATAATTTGGGAGTAGCACCACAGCTTTTTTTGTTGTTGGCTCATTTTGACTGGATGTGTCAGGTGCTTGGGGAGAGAAGATGTGTGCTGTAATGCCCCTGTTGCAGGTGAAAGCCCTGTGACAGTCCAGGAGTTGATTGCCCTCAGGATTCTGCTAAAAGAAAAAGTGCTAAATGTGACTGTAGTGTGTCTTGTACAAAGTGAAGGCTCCTTGTTCCCCTAGGGTGGCATTTCCAACATCCTGGAGGAGCTGGTGGTGCAGCCTCTGCTGGTGTCTTTGAGTGCACTGACCCTGGCCACAGAAACCGTGCGCAGCATTCTCAAGATTGATGATGTGGTGAGTGGTGCTGGCATCATGGCTTGGGTTATCCTTCCTCCACAAGCACCAGCACATTGTCATTCACCTGCTGGGCTTCAAAATGCAGTTACTGTGTAGAGTATTCTCAGTTTGTGTGCTGGTTAAGACCATTCAGCCTTTTAATAACTGCAGCTAATGAGTTACAAATACTGCACCATAAATCAAGGAATTAGAGTTCCTAAAAGGCCAGGATCATTGTCATAGGAGGAATTGTGATGTATCCTGTTCTTTCTTCTGCCTGACTGTGTGTCCTCCCTGCAGGTGAACACTCGAGGATAAGCTGAGCAGAGAAGTGGGGACCATGGTCTCGAGCTCCTGCCCTGCAGCTGGAGTGTGGACTCCTCACCAAAAGCACCTGTGTGAATTGGCTTAAACTGCAAGACTGATGTACTTTGATCAGGTTTAACTTAAGTAACAGTTGGTTTTCAGAAAGAAAATGCTGTTCTGTCAATAAACACACAGTAGTCTACCTGACTCTTTGCTGTGTCATTTTGTTGGAGTTTGTTACATTTGGTTACATTTGCTTTTCTCTGCTCCTCTTTAGGGCTGAAACGTTTAAGGTGACAGATCATCTCTTGTGATATATTCTAAAAACATCCTTGCAGTGCTGGTAACACTTAGCTAGCTTCGAGCTGCCTCTCCCAAAGGTTTCCCTAAGGCAGTGGTGGTTCTGCCCTCAGTGCTGCCTGGAGGAGGATCTTTGCAGTGGGAGCACCTCCCCTCCTTGCTCTCCTGGGCTCTGCAGTGATTCTGCTGCCATCCCATGATCCAGAGCCCTGCAGAGGGTGTTCTTCACATGGTTCCCTCCCCTGCCTCCAGAATAATTGCCTTTCCCAAAGCTGGCTGGGAAGTTAAAAGTACACTGTTCTATAATAATGCAAATTAGCTTTCCAACTTCTAATTCTTAGCCTGACATATTGAATTAACCCTTTCATCTCCATCATTGCTATACTGAAACAACCCGATTCCTCCTCTTTAAAGGAGACTGTTCCATTTCTTCTCTCATTTCCATTCATGATTGGTTGGAGCTGGAGCTTTTGAGTGAATTTCCACCATGCTGTTGATCTGCTGTTGTTACTTGCCAAGTAGAACAACTAGAATAATTCAACTACTAATTAATAAATTAAACAATCAATTTAGGTATTAATGCTCTGCATTAATTATTAATTGTCTGTTTAAAATTACAAATAGTGCCTTACCTCACAGGCACACATCCAACAATGATCTTAGTTTAGGTACTATGCTTAAAGCTTTCATCCCCCATTATCACAATTAAAATTCTTGACAAGAATTACAGCAAGTGTGTGATTCCATCACAAAAAGTATTTGTAATTTCACTACATTAAACAGGTCCATCCAGCATTAATTCCTCTTTGTAGAGGAAGAATGTTCCTGCTTGTCCTGATAGAGGATAGAACAGTCCTAGGGCAGAATGTTCCTGGTTTAGGATAGAATAGTCCTAGAAGAGAATGCTCCTGCTTCTCCTGGTTTAGGATAGAATATTCCTAGGACAGAATGCGCCTGCTTCTCTTGGTTTAGGAGAGAATATTCCTAGGACAGAATATTCCTGCTTCTCCTGGTTTAGGATAGAATATTCCTAGGACAGAATGTGCCTGCTTCTCTTGGTTTAGGAGAGAATATTCCTAGGACAGAATATTCCTGCTTCTCCTGGTTTAGGATTCTCTTGGTTTAGGAGAGAATATTCCTGCTTCTCCTGATTTAGGATAGAATATTGCTAGGACAGAATGCTCCTGCTTCTCCTGGTTTAGGATAGAATATTCCTAGGAGAGAATGCTCCTGCTTCTCCTGGTTTAGGAGAGAATATTCCTGCTTCTGATTTAGGATTCCTAGGAGAGAATGCTCCTGCTTAGCCTGGTTAAGGATAGAATATTGCTAGGACAAAATATTCCTGTTTATCCTGGTTTAGGATAGAATATTGCTAGGACAGAATGCTCCTGCTTAGCCTGGTTTAGGATAGAATATTGCTAGGACAGAATGCTCCTGCTTAGCCTGCTTTAAGCCTGATACTGCTTACCTGAAGTACACACTTCAAGATGGAAAAACCTTCTTTAATAACTTGAGGGCGCGAAAAACGCGGGGTCGCCAGCGAGAATTGGCGGCTCCCACTAAAACCCTGCCAGAAGCCGCCTGGCAATCCGCACGGGCAGCGGCGGCGAGCGGGCGGAGCCCGGCCCGGCCCCGCCCGTGGCGGCGGCGGCGGCAGCGCTCGGGCCGGGCGTTAACAGCGCGCTCCGCCCCGGGGCCGCCTCCGCGAGGCGGAGCGGAACGGAGCGGAGTGGAGCGGAGCCGAGCCGCCTCCCGGCTGCTCTCGGCATGGAGGACCCGCACCGGGCCGCCCGGCTGGCCGCCTCCTGCCTCCGCACGCCGCTCGACCCGCGCACACGGGCGCCCGCCGCGCTCTACGAGCGGGGCCCGCCGCCCGCCGCCGCGCAGGTACCGCGGCTGCCCGAGCCTGCTCGGAGGGCTCCCGGGGACACGCACACACGGGCGGGGGACAGCGGGCAGGCGGCCCGGCCGAGCCCTTAATGCGCTTGTGGAGCGGAGCAGGTGGAGGAGCGGCCGGCCCGGCCGGGGCCGTACCCAGCGCTCCGGGAGGCTCGCTGTGGGCGCTGTCAACTCGCTGCTTCGATCCCGAAATTCCCACTGCAGTAGGGAATTCTCCAACGCTTAGTGATTTTTGCAGTGAAAACCTGACAACCCGTAGACAGGATTTTGTTGTTCTTGTTCTTGTTGGAGTGTCAAAGCTTATTAAAATAGCCCTGTGTGTAAAATTAGTACTCTAATTTTTTTTTTAATGAAGAAATTAGCCCATAACTTTTTAAAGCACACTGCCTATAACAAAATGAAGCTTTTGTGTTGTTTTAATAACGTCTCTGACTAGTGTAAACTTTAAAAATGCTTAAAGAGTATCAACTGCACACAGCTGCAAACTGATAAACAGTATTGGAAATGCAAGTATTGGAAATATAAGCTGTGCAGAATCCCTGTCATTTCACAGTAAGTTATGGAAATGGCATAAATATTTATGCACCACATCTCTAATGACTTATTTTTAGAGTGGTTATGGAATGAGGACACAGAGAAGGTTCTGTTTGCTTGTAAATAAAGGCATTTTAGAGCTGCGTAGTAATCAAGGAAAAATTACACTTTACAAAATAGTTGGTTTTTTTCTTTTGGTAAATCCTTTTGATCATATTTCCTGTTATAAACATATTGATTACAAGGCAGACTTAGGAATTTTTACAGGCTTTAAATAGGACCCTTAGGATAAAAATTAATACGCAATAAGATTATTCTATGTACTTCTACATTAACATTTATATACAGGTATCTCTATTTGTGTTACTTTACCATTCCTTAGACTTGATCAGGATAAAGCAATATTAAGAACCTTGTTCCCCTTCCTTCTAGCAGAAAAAAAATTATGAACATCTTTTCTAGGATGGCTTCGACTTGGATTCCAGTACCAAGAGAGAGCAGGCCTCCCCTCCGAAGAGAGACTGTGACAGGTGGATAGACTTTTCCAAAATGTACAATTCAAATCAGGAGTATTACTTGAAGCTGGAAGAGCTGAAGAATGCCCACATGGAGACCATGGCAAAACTGGAAAGTATGTATCAGAACAAACTGTGTTTAAAAGGAGTACAAGCCTTGGATAAGAGAAGTGACACCTCTCCAAAGTGCTCCAGGTAAGTCTGGGGACATTTTTTAGCTGAAGATTCCCAGATGCTTTGCAGGCAGCTGTAAAACAGCAGGGTGTGTTTCTGGGCTGGAAAGTGTTCCACTCCCCACCTCTCCTAACCAGATAATCAGAGAAAAGTCAGCTTTGGTGATAGAAACGCTCCTTCCCTTGCTGAGGGTCTGTGAGGTTTAGAGGTGGGTGTGCAGCAGGGCTTGGGCAGCACATTCAGGAAAGCACAGGGCCTTTCCCAAGTCAGGGCGTGCAGACTTGGTGATCAGCACTAAAACCAGGTCTGCTTTGAGTGTGCTGCTCTTTTCCCTTCTCTCCCCCCTCAGCCACTCATTTTTGTTTCTAGTGATAATTCCTTAGAGTGGAAGTCACCAGTTTTGCATCAACGTTGGACTGGCTCAAACCAAGTGTTTCTTTTTCCCCCTCCTTTATTTTCAAGGCCAACTTGGGACAAGAGTTCCCATCAGCCTCTTAACCTGCACAAATCCTTTTCAGACTCAGACTTAAGCAATCCCTTGGGCTCCAGCGTATCGGACGTGTCTGATGAAGAATTAGTGTTTGAGGAGAATGGCAGCGAAGCTGGATCATCCTCGTTTGCTAAACAGCAGATTGAAAAAATGTGGGATGGCTTCTGCCTGGAAGACTACATGTCCCGTGCCAAGCACAGCCTGCCCAGCTCGCCAGCCTGCAGGAAAGCCAAAGTGAAAGCGTGGTCCCCCAGAGTCACCGTGCCCAAGCCCTTCCAGATGACCATCAGAGAAGCTCAGAAGAAAGAGCAGAACGTCAAATCCAAGTCACAGATTGAGCTGGAAAACCACTTGCTGAAGAAGCAGCTGGAGGAGGAAGCAGAGTGTCAGAAAAAGTTCCGAGCCAACCCCGTGCCCGCCACCGTGTTCCTGCCGCTCTACCAGGACATCGTGCAGCGGAACGAGGAGCGCAGGAGGTCTGTGAGGGACAGGAGCAAGCTCAAGCTCCTGGCCACCCAAAAGCCCTTTAAATTCATTGAGCGGGAGAGGCAAAGGCATGAAGCCAGGAAAATGCAGTTGAAAGACCTTTCCCCACCTGAAAATAAAACCAAAGTGTTCAGGGCGAAACCAGTCCCCAGATGTGTTTATAGTCCAGATTTCCATGACAAGGTAAAGGAGGAGGAGCTCTGCAGGGAAATCAGGATCAGGATGAGAGCTGAGGAGCTGCTACAGAATTCATCTGTACCCAACAGCAGACTGGCCTCAAAAGGGACCAACAAAAAGAAGAAACACAAGAGCACTGAACCAAAGCAAATGGAGCACAAACTCAAGATCAAATCGAGCGTTCCCGATTTTGAACTCCTTCATGAGAAATTCCAGAAACGCCTCCTGCAACAAAAAAAAGTGAGACCCCTCACAGTGTGTGAGCCTTTTGACCTTTGTACTTCATACATTCCCTCAAACAAGGACAAGATCTTGAAGGACATGCAAGAGGATGAGGAGAAATTGAAGGAAACACGGTGGCCGTTTGCCTCTCCGAGAAGGAAGCCTCAGATGGGGCAGTCAGGGGTAAAGCCACCTCTCCTGGGAGAAGGAAAACCCAAAGCTCCCAAAACCACAGAATCCACCAGACGACGGCTGCAAGCCCTAAGGTGACTGCTTGGTGATGCTCTACTTTATGTATGCTTGAAAAGTAGATTTTTTTTATTAGTAGTAGTATATATTTGGTATTTTATTTGGTGTTATTTTTGGTGTTTCTACATCTGTAGTTAATTCTTCCATGCAGTGAATATAGGATTTAATTTGTTAATATAAGGGTTTATAATATAAATCTCAAAATATTTAAATATAGGATTTAATTAGTATTTATTATTGTTAAAGGAACACTATTGCATTTGTGTCAGAAGAAGACAAATGACTCTGGTTTCCCAGGATATCCTGAATCCCTTGAAATGGCACACACATTGTGTCCTCTCATAGCAACCCTGTTTTCACCCTGTTGTTCTCTTTGGAATCATCTTTGCCAAAGATTCCTTTGAAGTCTTGCTCTAGGTTTAAAATTAATTAGCCTTAGTTTATTTTCCCCACCAGGAATTCCCTTGAGGAAAAAAGAAAGCTGGAAGAACAACAAAAAAGGAACAGAAACAAGCAGAAACAAAGGACAAAAAAATTCCAGAAAATGGTGATGGCTCGGGCTGAGGCCAATGACCCACATCAGAGCCTAGCTCAGATGTCTAAACCCAGATTAAAAACATTCAGGTATTTTGTAGCATTCCCCTGAATCCCAAACACCTCTTTCAGCAATGACAAGGAGAGGTTTGGGATTGCCCTGTATGTTAAACATACAGTGTGTAAAAAATAGCATAGTCTGAGTTTAGATACTTACAGTGGTAAATTAAACATGGTGCAAGCAGCTGGTGAAAAATGGCCAAATTTAGCATTTCAGCTGGGAAATTGTTGCCAACCTGTATTGAACTCAGAGTATAGAAATATATAGCATATAGAAATATATATTCCACATTAGATTATTATAGATTCAGTAACAGGAGAGTCCTGTGTTTTCCCCATTGATGTATCAACTAAAGAGGAAAAGGTTGTAAAAGTCAGGAGAGGGGACAGTGTGGATACAGAATATCATTGCAGACCTGGATGTGCACTGGTGTTGGTACAACTTTGGTGCAGCAGCAAACATTTCACAATTCACTTTTGTCCCAGCAGGTGCCCACTGAAGAGGGAAATAAAAGCAGGACTATTTTAACTTCCCAGTGTAACAGCAGTGAGTGAGGAAGCTGCTGGAGCTCAGGAGGATGGGATCCCAGGTTCCCTGGAGTAGAGATGCAGTGCAAAGACTCTTTGTGTATGCACAGAGAAGAACACGAGAGCCTTCTTGGAGTGCTGTAAGCTGCCACTCCAGATGGCTCCAGCTCTGACACAGCTCTAACCCCATGGCTGCTGCTTGGCCTCGTGTCTGGGGCTAATTTAACCCTTTCTGCTTTTCTAATCCTGAGAAAAATAAATCCTGTGTGAACAAGTCTTTAGTGAGGTTTGTGGTCTGGCCTGGCACGGGGTACTGCTGCACTATTGGCAATTTAAGGTGTCAATGATGTGGGGATGGTGAGAGGCACTGATTGCTCTGCCCCTGTTGCTTCATGCCTGGGCAGGATTCTGGGGCAGCAAGCACAAATCCTAATTTCCAGTAACCTGGCATACTGCTAATAACAGGAGCTTGATAATCCATGTGTCCTCAAGCACAGGAGCTGCTGACTCTGGGACAGAGAATTAAGAGGCACGGTAGGTGATTGTGGATGTGATTTGGGTTTGTTCAACAGCAAATCTCACACTACAGGGTTCAGCTCAATCAGATGTCAGGAGAGTAAAATGCTGGGTGTAAAATGCTGCTGTTGCAACTTTCTGGTGCAGGTGTTGAACCCGATATTGCTCATTTCAGCCCGGCTGGAATGTGTCACTCTGTCTGTCAGGGGCAGACAGACAGACATCCAGAGCAGGGAATGGAAGTGCACTTCCCAGCATGGTGAGGAGTTCAGAGGTGGTCAGGGAGAGGGGCTGGAGGAAGCAGAGGTGTAAAAGGCCCCCCTTGATCTCATCCTTGCCCTCAAGTGCCTGACCTGCAGTGGCAGATGTGGCCAGGTCAGAGGCACTGTCCCCCTCTGAGCAAGGGTCACAGCCCATTGCACCTGGATTATCCAGGGCTCCCTGTGATCCCAGGGATCATTTCAGTCATGAATTCACAGTTTCATTGTCCTGCTCTATTGACTGGGCCCTTGACAAACCAGCTCAGGCAACAAGTGTTCCATGATCCAGACTAGCCACCTCTCTCGGGTGATCAGCTGCTAAAGCAGCAAGATTCTCTCCTTCAGACCTGAAAAGTACTGATTTTTATTTAATGCTCTTAATTTCCTGGGGTGTGTTCTGTTTAGTTTTGCTTAGAACAACTGGAAGATGTGTATGAAATCAGCATGTAAAAAACCTAAATATCCAATTTTTTTTTTTACCAAAAGAACCCAAGAATCCAAACTCAGCCTCTGTTTCAGTCCAGTAGCCAGGACCTGCCTCTGCTTAGCCAGGGTGGCTCCTTCAGAGATGAATTGTTCAGTACCTCTAATGTATCCTGAAGTATGACAACATTTAATTTGTTATGAGCAATTTAACTGCTGTAGAAAATGACCCCTTGTACTATAAATTAATAATGATGTCTCTTGTACTCTGCTCCCCTTAGGAACAACGAGAAGCAGAGAAGGCAGGAATATTTGCAAGAATTGCAAGAAATGGAAGAAAGAGTAAAACAAATGCCACTTCTTTTTGAAAGAGTCACTCAGGTTGCCTTGTTTCTGAACTACTAATTAATCTTGACTGATACTGAATAAGAAATTTGTGGTCTGACATTTTTAGAAGATACTTCAAAAGCACTTTTCAGGGCAGTGTTTCTCCATTCAATCTCTGCTGCCCCATCTCCATGTAAATATCAGTGATTTTTGAGGTGTGCTTGCACAGAGAGCAGAGAATTGTTGTAAATGTGTCTGGTTCAGTTCCAACATTAATAACTCTGACCACAACCAAGCATTGCTGGTACAGAAGAGTAAAATCTGGGATAAAATTTTCAAGTGTTTGCTATTCTTACCTGCAGTGAATAATCATGTCCAGTTGTCAGCAGCAATTAATGAATCAGAGGATTGATATAAATAAAAGTATCAAAAGCCAGGCATTTAATGCATTAGATAACATTTAACCATTGTGATTTTTCTACAGAAAAATGCCAGAATAGCTGCAGAAAAGTATTATTCAAACAGACTGAGAGCACTGGGGATCTGCCCAGAGTTTGTTTCACAGAAAGGAGGAGCAGCCAAATCACTGCAGTTCCCCACTGCTGGAGGTGTCACCCCCAATGCTGGCAGAGCAAGGTACAGATGACTGAAGGCTTTTTCTTTTTACTCACTATGTATCTAATAATTAGAAATCTTTCCTTGTGTAGATTTAAGGGGTTTTTTAATGATTTGCAGTATTTTCCAGGGAACTATTTGACTATGTGGTATGTTAGCATTAGTATGTATTTTTGATTGGTTTTCCTGAATTAAATATTATTTTGTAAAACAGAGGAGAGCTTCTTAACCAAACTGGTTATGTTATGTAATTCACTTCAAAGGAAAAAATAAAAACATTCCTTGTTTGTTCCTTTCATCCAAAATTCTGGCAGGTTGCTGTAAGTCACTACCTTTAAATTTTAGATTTTTAAAGTGAACCTTATTAAAAATAGTTTTTAGTATCTGTTGGGTGTTATGATTTAATTGGAAACAGAAATTAAAAAAATATATACAAGTAGTACAGCTGAGTTACTTTCTAGCATAAAAAGAGACTCTTGTGTCCCCCCTTCCCTTCTCCTTCCCCAGTTCCACCCAGCCAAGGCTACCAGGCTTTGTCCTGGGTCACAAAGTGGAAAGCATCTTCCCAGAGAATAAAACCCCACATGCAATTTGTCTTTTCAGAATCACCAAGGTTAAAATGAAAAAGATGGATTTGTTTGAGGAAGCAGCTGGTGGCAGTCCCCAGTCTGAGCAGTCCTGGGAGGAGGAGGAGGAAGAGGAGGGAAAAGGTGCCAAAACCTCCACCCCAGATGAGCAGTGCAGTGACCTGGAGGGTGGGGGTGAGGCCAGAGCCAGCCCTGGTGCCCTTGAGCCTCAATCCAGCTGGCACAGTGACCAGGAGGAGGAGGGAGAGGAAGCAAAAGCAGGCTCATCTCTGGACCATTCCCAGGAGGAGGAAGAGGAGGAGGAAGCCAAGGCAGGCCCATCCCATGGCCATTCCCAGGAGGAGGAAGAGGAGGAGGAAGCCAAGGCAGGCCCAGCTCTGGACCATTCCCAGGAGGAGGAAGAGGAGGAGGAAGCCAAGGCAGGCCCATCCCGTGGCCATTCCCAGGAGGAGGAAGAGGAGGATGAGTGCAGAGCCAGGTCAGATGGGTCCCGTGAAGAGGAAGCCCAGTCTGACCCTGAAGCTGAGGGTGCTTTCCAGTATGAGGATGAGGAGTATGAGAGTGATGATTCTGAGGAGAAGGCCAGTGAAGAGGAAGGGCACTGAGGAAGGGCTGGGGCTCAGGAACCTCTTCCACTGCTGGCTGTGCTTTTTGAAGCATTTTTTGTTTTTACAATATTGCTTCCTCCAGAAACCATCCCCTCCTGTCCAGAGATATCACAACACCAAGCAGATTATGTTCTCTTTTCCTTTCAGGAAGAAATTATTACATCATTACCTTTTACAGCAGCTCCAGATGAAGAGAATAACAAAACTCTTGAAGAAAATGTTCAAATTCTTGAAGGAAATGTTTAAAGGCATCCCTGGTTTGGAATTCATCTGGTCTCATGTAGAATCCTCAAGGCTTCTCTAATGGCAGCAAGTAAAACATTTGCCTGAGCTTGGCAGATAATAGGCACTCCAAAGATCAAGATATATTGTTAAAAATTATATCAGACACCAGAGAAGAACTTGGTGCTTTGCTACACATGCAAAATTCTGTGAATTTGTACCTCTCAGTTTAGGAGACCTGCCAGTGCAGGAATTCTGTTTGTTTTCCAGTAAGAAAGCTCAAGCTGCTATTTCTCCCCAAGAAAACAATTTACTTTTGTATTACTGTTCTTTGTTGCACTCTCTTGTGACGTTGGTGCACCTCTGTTCCTAAAGTGAGCTGCAGCCTCACTGTTCATTAATAATAAATAATGAATTACAGGGTGCTGTGCAGCTGCTGAGGCTCCAGTCCAGCTCTTCCCGTGGGCTGGCAAAGCCAGGGCAGATTGTGGAGCAGCAATTGCCATTTTGTCCCTGGAAAAGGGCATCTTTTTACCTCAGGTAACTCCAGCTGTATGAAACCATGCAAGGGAGTGCTTTAATACCTCTTCTTACACACTGGCTGCTCAGGACTTCAGCTACTCCACAAAAAACTCTCCAAAAAAATATTTGGGATTTGGATTTTTTCTTACCTCAGTACTACCTTCCCCTACTATTGCTGACTTTCTTGCTAAAAAATCTGTCATTATTTTCTCCTCCTTATTTTGTTACACTGTTTCTGTGTGTTTGGAAGTTTTTTAAGCATTCTTACTTTTATTTATTTTCCAAGTGTGAACATAACTAATGTGAATTTGAAGCTTTTTTAAAACTTGAATAAAGTATCTGTGAAATTATTAATCCTTGCTTCACAAGGAAGTTTGCTTGTGGTTTTCAGAATTCTGTAACTCTGAGGAGTTCTACAATTACCAATCACAAATGATGGAAATCAAATCCTTTTCTGAAAGAAGGCAGAGCAGCTCTAAATTATGAGGTTTTTTTTTCAGATTATTTGAAGTGATTTCAAAAGGAAAAAAAGTCAAATCTGTTTCTAAGATTTGACAGCACTCACCTAAGTGTTCTAAAGGAACAAATATATAATTATTGTAATAAGATAGGGATTAAAAATACTCTAAAATTCTGAATGTAGAGAAAGTAGCAAAGCCAATGCTTTTTTAAGGTTTTAGAAGGAGTTGGGAACCTGTGTAAAATTTAGATTGAGTTTGTCACTGAGCTTTTAAATATTTTAAATATAAACCTTAATAATAACAGAATTAATAAGTGTGATAAATAAGATATCACCAGGAAGAGTTAGGACAGCTTTTGGAGGTTGTGCCTCAGCTTTTGTTAGCATTTCTGGAAAGGAAAAACAGAATAGTGTGGACTAAGGAGATCCAACTGATTATGGTTTCCCAAGATTTCCAGGAAGCATTTCTAGGATATAAAGTGCCAGCAAAACATCTGAAAGAAACCAACCTTTTTGCAGGCAAAGAAAGATCCTCATGAATGGGTGAGCAAACCTTGAGGTATTAAAGGAGCCACTTATGGAAATCACTTGGAGCAGCAGAGTTTTCAGACTCTGTCAGGGAGGATAATGAGATTTAAGTCACAAAAGCTGTTCAGAAATTGCATTAGAAACATAAAGGGATAAACATTCCAATAAGGAATTAAAAAGCAAAGAAAAACCAGAGATGACAGAAGAGAAATGGAGACACACAGGTCAGGGTGAATTAAACCTCATGAAGCAAAGTACAGCCGTAAAAAATAGTTTAAACAAAGAAGAGCCTTGTACACCTGTCAGGAGATGAAAAATAGTCTGGCCTAAAAACCAAGTCATGATTTCACCTCTTTTTTTCTTTTTTATTTCCCCCAAAGAGGATGATTTGAATGTAGAGAATCCAAAATAACTAATAAGATGAGAGCACTGGAAAAAAACCCCAAAACTATTCAAAGAAAAAACCCCAACAACTTCAACATGATGAAAATCAAAATCTGAAGGTGATGGAATAGAAGCATTTTAAGGCACAAAGCTCATTAGAGGAGAAATGCTGATGAGTTATGCTTTCAGGGAAGCCACCTAGCAGGAGGGAGAGGAATAGGAAAGTTTCTCACAGATTATTGAATATTCTGTCTTTAATATTTTAATTAATGGCCACAGCACAGAAGTAGGAACATGTTCAAAAATTTGCAAAGAAAATGAGGAAGGTGTATCTGAAAAAAAGGATTTAAAACACCACATGGGAAGAAGGGGGTAACTTTGCATGTGAACTGTAGTATGAAATCATTTTGAAGTGCAAGAATAGTGTTTCTGTATAATAATTATATTTATATTCTGACATAAGAAGCCAGAAGTTTGGGATATTGTGCTTTTTGAAGCACTTTTTGTATTTATAATATTGCTTCCTCCAGAAACCATCCTCTCCTATCCAGAGTTATCACAACACCAAGCAGGTTATGTTCCCTTTTCCTCTGAGAAAAAAATTATTACATCATTACCTTTTACAGCAGCTCCAGATGAAGAGAATAACAAAAGAATTCAAATTCTTGAAGGAAATGTTTCAAGCCATCCCTGGTTTGGAATTCATTCTGGTCTCATGTGGAATCCTCAAGGCTTCTAATGGCAGCAAGCAAAACATTTGCCTGAGCTTGGCAGATAATAGGCACTCCAAAGATCAAAATATATTATTAAAAATTATTTCTAACAGTGTGTCTGCCCCATTGGCCCCAAGCTGAAGTCAAACATGAGTTTATAACAGAATATATTTGTCCAGGAATATTGTTAAAGATACTGCAGCTGCTGGCTTACAAACATTAAACTAATGAAATCAGAGAAATTAGATAAAATGAGATAAAATTTAAAATAGTTTGGTGTCTGTCCTCCTCAGCCTTCAGTGGAATTACAGTTTTACATCTCTTTTGGTAATTACTTGGCTTTAGGAAAACAAACAAACAAAAACCCTTGCATACTCCAGCAAAACTCAAAATTGCTTCTTTCTTCAATAGGAATTGCAGGAATTTGAGGAATGAACTAAGACTTACAAACAGTATCAGACAAATTCCCGTTTCTCCTGTCTGCTAAAACAAGAGCAGTCAGCTGAGACAGAAACCAGGGGTCCCAGGCCAGGGTGTGATGGATGAAGAGTGTCCCAGGCTGAAGGGCAGCAGGTGACAGGGCCAGCAGATGTCCCCCAGCAGCTGTGGCCAGCCATGATCCGTGTCCCAGGAGCTGCATCCCAGGATTAGCCCTGGGACAATCCCCCACAGCTCAGGGGCTGTGGCACAGAGGAGGCAGAAGTTAGCAGGTCAGAAATACCTTTATTTTCTCATCATTACCCCCAGGCTGAATTTCATGAGCACAAACACCATGGAAGCCAGCTGTCAACAGGACTGAAAATAAAAATATTTGCACCTGCACAGCTCCAAACTTGCTACTAATAGTCAGGGCTCAGTGCCATAAGCAGATTACACCATAGTTAGGCAGGTTACAAAAAGAAGGTTAGTGAGATTAGGCAGGTTGCTGATTAACTGTAGCAAGCAGGCTACCAACACAGGCAGGAAATTCTGCTTGCCAGGATAATGAGCACAAACCACGTTATTCAGATTATTTCAGACAGCTTTCCACACTTGTAGCTGTACCTGCTTCTCAGGTGAGCTTGCTGCACTTTGTAATGTGCCTTCCATGCCATCCCACACTTTTCTAGATGGGTGAAAGACACACAAAGTATGAAAGACACACAAAGTATATGTCTTGCAGTAAGTATAAAAGTTAAAAAAATCAAAAATCAGCTTTTGGTGTGTGTCATTGTGATTAAGCCCTGGGGAGCTCCATCCTGTAACACCTTTAGCCCCAAGGTGCTGGAATTGCCAAGGGCACCATCCCAGCTCCTCCAGCAATGAGCTCTCAGATCAGCCACACAAACAGCTGAGTGGGAGCCAGCAGCACTTGGAGAGGACCACTTTGAGGTTCTTTTCACAGTTCTCAGGATCTTGGGTCCTCTTCACAGTGCTCAGGATCTGACCTGTTGGAGATTGGGTTTTTTAAATCTATCAATTCCCCTTAGCCCCAGACCAGAATTGTGGCCTGCAAACTGCCATCCCTAGAGAACATGGAAGCATTAGGATATCTTTGAACTCTGAGTTTTCTAACCAAAAATGGGACTGCAGACATTTCACAGCAGAATTCCAGCCCAAAGTGCTGCAGTTCATCTGACTGACACACAGGGGCTGCTCATGGTGCCATGCAAAAGATCCACTCCTCACACACACCTACCAATGGGTTCCTAAAATCTGTGATACTGCAGAGCTGTGAGACTTCCCAGGGCACTGAGAGCTCCTGCATCCCTTGCTTGTTGAGCAGACTCACAGTTTATCCCTGAGAAAACCTCCCTTCTCCTGTGCTCTGTGAATGCTGATTTAATTCAGGCCTGGCAAGGCTGAGTTGAGCTCTGCTGGTGGAGCTGCCTGGGCACCTGTTTGCCTGCTCCAGCTTGTTCCTGACCCTGAGAACTGGCACGGAGCCCCTCCTGTTCCCACAGCTCCCTCTCCTCCCTTTCCCACTGAAAGGCAGCTCAGTGGTGCCCAGAAAAGCCCTCAGTTTCCAGCCAGCCACACAACTCCTGGGTAATATTCAACTTTGTGTGAAGGGTGACTGGGAAAAAGCTGTTCAGGTTTATACAACAGTCAATTCTCTGTCAGACACCTCACAGGCAGCACCACACCCAGCTCAGCTCTCTGCCCTCCCACCCTCACCCAGAGCCAGCAATTCCAAATTGTGGAAAATCCCAAAATCCCATCTGAGGACACCCAGCTGAACTCTGCACTGCTTACCTGTGACTGCACTTGATTTAACACCAAATGAAAAGAAAATTCACCCTGGAAGATGGTTCTGTGGAATAGAACTCCTCTTTTTGAGTCAGAGTTGCCACATCCCAAAAGAATTCCCATTCCCTGCTGCTGCTGGGAGCTGAGGGGGCAGGGAAACCAAGAGGGGAACATGCAGGGCCTTCCAGCACTCTGCCTGCTTTCCAGTCCTGTGTCTTGACAAAGAAAACTCTACACAAAGTTTGTAAAAAGCTTTGAACTCCTCAGGCAAAAGAAATTCTGGAAGGGCTAAATATTAGGATAAAAGAGCCTAGTCTAGATGAGATGCCTGAAGGATTCTCAGATCAAAGTACAAAATTATCCAAAGAAGCTGCACTTCCCAATTTGTCCACTTACACAAATCATCAGGTAGTTTCCATGATGGGGTTAGATTGGGGATTTTCCTTTAAATACCAGTTTTATCAAAACCTCAGTAAAACACATTGTCCAAACAATGGCACAGAGATGCTGAAAATCTGCTTCCCTTTCCTTTGTGGGCTGTGCTCCATCTAACTCACTGCCACAAGCCCCTTTCATACATCACCCACTCAACACAAGCCTCCAGCTCTGCTCTTTCCTTCAGGCAGCATCCTGCAAAATGATGGAAAAGATCACAGCCTGATAAATTATCTGTAATTTGTGCATAGATGGCTGTGGATACATAAATGACAGCAAAGGGCTGAGGCAGAAGGGCATCTTGATAAAGTACCTGTGATTTTTTTTATCCTGTACCAATGTCTGCTCTCAAAGAACTGTTTGAAATGAATTAAAAGTTTGTTTCAGGTGACAGGGAGCAGTCCCTCTCCTCTCTCCTGGCTACTTACTGTTGAACAGGGTCCAAGGTTTGTAAGGTCCAAACCAAAAACTCCTTCTGAGCATCCAGTAACTCCCCTGAGTAGTAGAAATAATCTCAGGAAAACACCCCAAAGCACAAGAGGAGTTCTTTCCAGCCATTTTGGTGAGGATTAGTGGATGCAGAAGGGGAGGGAAGATCAGATGACTGCTAATAAAGAAGCAAAGAATGAGAGGAGCTGCTCATTTGCCTCAGTGAGAACACACAAGCACAGCCCAAGTGTGTGTTTCTTATTTTCTGTTTCATGTACATAAATCAGTTCTCAAATGCACCCAGGGATCTGACAATCATTTCCCCCAGACTTCTGTTTTAAGCCCAGCACACATTTTTTGTGGTTATTTTGGAACTATGACAGTCTTTCAGGGTTTTTATTTGTTTGGGTTATGGCTTTTTGGAGGGAGTGAGTGGGGGATTGTGTAAGGGTTTGGGGTTTTTTTTAGAACTTCCTGCAGCACAATCTCTTTGGACTCTGTATCCCAGACAGAGAATTTGCTGCAGAACATCTACTTATATCCCAGCCACACAAAGAACAATCACAGCAAGAAGTATTGTACTCTCTGCTATAAACACTGGTAGAACAAAATAGTAAGATTAAGGGGGAAATAGTTAAAAATAGAACTCTTTCTTTCCAAAGGAAATAACATGATTTTCACCCCAGCCTCTCTTGTCATTGTTACAACAATGGTTCATTTTAGGCCATATCTGACTGCACTTGGAATCAGGAAACCCTGGCACAAATGTGCTACAGCAGCTCGTGCTTTGTTTGCACTGAATGCCTGGGCCAGCACTGCAGGTTTCGAGTGATTTGTTGGAGGTTAACAGAGCTGATCCAGGGGTAAATTTTTCCTGGAGCACAATTCCAACCACATCCCAGTGCTCCAGAGCACTGGAAACTCTGCAGTCAGGATAGTGAGGGTGGCTTGTTGCAGTTTCTCAGCTCTCTGGATAAACTTGGCCCAGTGACCAGCTGCTGGCCAGGCCTGGATCCCAGCTTCATAAAGGAGGGATGTGTGCCAGGAAAGCACTGAACAGCACATTTCCAAGCCTTTATTCCCAGGGAGATCCCCACCATTGGCTTTGCAGGAATCACGACTCAGTTCTCAGGATCTGATCTCTAAGAGATTGGGGTTTTTTTTAATCTATCCATTCCCCTTAGCCCTAAACTACCATCCCTGGAGAACATGGATAGCTTACCTGCATCCCCAGAATGCATCTTCACTGCCACCACCAATACAGTGCTTCTCTTCACACCACAGCAAACACAAAATTCATGTTGAGGCTGCTTGCTTCTTTCCTAACTAATATTATACTTTGATATTCCTGTTATTTTTCCCAGACAAAAGCTAAAAAGCCATTCCAGGCTGTTTTCAATATCAACAGACAGTAAGGGAATGCCTCTACCCCTGCAACATTAGTGGTGCAAAATCTGCCATCTCTTCCAACTCCATCTTTTCCAGTACATGACACAAACAACAAGTCACCTTTCTTTTATATATTTCTAAAGTCAAACCAGCTCAGAGGAAGCACAGGAACTGGAGAGAAAACTGCCCCACCATGGCATCACACATCCACATTTCCTGATAAGCAGCTTCTCATTTTCCAGAATCAAGATTTCTCCTTTTTTCCTTTTCTTTGTCCTTTTGAGTTTGGATTTTTAACTCTTCCATTTTAGAAGAACAGCTGCCTGCATTTCATGTTGGTCCTCTGGGTTTGCACCTCCTCTGCATCCAGAATCCCTTCCAGACAGGCTCTTGAGTCCTCCAATTTAATTAATACTCTACCCTGGGAAGGGGGAAGGACACCCCCTGATAAATGTTCATTTTGAAAAACAGCTTAAATGTTGTTTTCTGCTCAGCATCAGGAGTCTGAGCAACCATTTGAAAAAGTGAGGTGGGAAGTGTGGTCCTTGTCAGAGAAGTGGGTGCTTTGATGGAAACAGGGAACAGCATCTCACCCACATCTTCCTCAGGACTCAAACAGTGAAAATAAATGTTACAGCTGGGCAGTCCCCACCAGCAGTAGAAATTTGCTATATTAAAGCTGTACATTATCTTGTCAGCATGCAGAGCTCTTGCTCAGCCAGTCCATGAATGTTAATGAAATCCCCTCTGTGTTTCCCCTGCCCAAGTGCTGATTCCATTCTGAGGCAGCAGGCTGCTGGCAGCCACAGCACTCAGCCTTCCCCAGCTGTGTGGGAGAAAGAACAGATCCATCTTTCTCCAGCTCTGCAGCAAAGTTTCATGCTCAGGGCTCTCTGTACCTCTCAGCTGAGGCTGCTGGAGACTGTAGCTCTTCACTTCTGGTCTCTGCTTTAGGATTCCTTCCCAACTTCCCTCTTCCCCAGAGCTGTAGGGGAATATTCTGGCCAAGGGAATGCTCTGAAGACTGTGATGCTTGGTCTTCCTGCTGGGATGATTTACTAGCGTCTTCAAACCTCTGGAATCCTTTAAAATTAAAGAAACCTTAAAACTAAGTTTACTAAACCCAAGACTGACTTCACACTCACTCCAACCACTCCCTTAAGGAATTCCAGAGGTTGGAATTCACCTGCACTGGAGTTCCTCCCAGCTGCTCAATCACATCAGCAGCTCTGGCAAATGCTTCCCAGGCAGGGGAGCCTGGAGTTCATTTCAGCACGGGGATCCCCATCAAGACATAAATCTCATCAGCTTTTGAACAAATGGCATTTGTGCTCAGAGACAAAAATAACACCAGGGAGTACCCAAGAGTGACTGCTTTCCTTCTCTTAATGTATCTGGGTGATGGAAGAAATCAGAACAGAGTGGTGTGCTGCTGAAGTGACGAGAAGAGAGGGCACTCTGGGGATGGCCAGCTGTTCTCACACTGATGTTGCAAAGCACTGATGAGCAGGGGCTGCACACTGACAGCACTGGGAACAAACACCTCCTTTCTTCACCCCTTCCACCAAAGAAGGGAAGTTCCAGGTCAGAGTCACCTTATCAGGACAGCAGATGCATTAGCAGAGGAAGGAATCAATCCAGTCAATAAAGGAATTGATACCTGTCTATAGTTAGAAAATGCCTTTTACAGAACAAGCTGTTCTTCTGGATCACTGAGAAATGGCAGAGTTTTATTGAGTTTCTAAACACACAGCTACATGTATAATTGATATTGTCTCACTGCCAGGCATCTAGAGTGTTTTAGGACTTTAAATGTTCCTTTCTTCTGCTGATTCCTTCTCAAGAATGGTTCTGACAGCTATGGGGGAAAGAGGAGACATGGAAAAGAGTTAGGATTTTCCTCTATAATGAGCAGGGGGCTGGTATACAAAGTTTAAGGTGGTGGATGCAGTGACTACTCAGAATCCATTAAACAGGAAAACAGGATTCAGGCTTCCCTTTCTGACCCTCTGTGGGGCAGCAGGACAGGACAGATCCTCAAGCAAAAATATCCATCCACATTGCCAATACTCACCGAGGCTGCTGGGCACACAGGCCTTGCACATGCAGAGTACCATGGCAAAACACAAACTGGATTTCTTTGGGATCAAGCCCACCAAGAGGTGCATCCCAACCACTAGGGGGAAGCTGGTGCCAAGGACTAAAGGGCTGTTCCAAAGTAAATCCCATGAAAGGTGGGCAGACCTGAGCCTGTGGCACTGAGCTCCCCTCTCCTGGCTGCCACACTGAAGGAGGTGCAGGGAAAGGCACAGCACTGTGCTGAAGAGGAACACACAGTGGGCATCAAAATGCTTCAGCTTTATGCTGTTTACTTGTTATTCCCTTTTTTGAGAAGTCCAAAGGTGGCACCAACTGTGCAGAAAGACTTGGTGTGATGGAGAAAATATTTTCTTGAGGATGTAAAAGCTCACAAATATTCCAAGAAGGAACACCTAAATTTCACTTCACCTATTCCTTGAACAGATATTTCATTAAGATGGGATTCACAGCACGAGACAAACTCAGTGGTATTATTCCAAGTAATCAGTTTTCTCAGCAGGTCAAATAAATAATGAACTATGAGCCTTTTTTTACCACTGATGCCATCAAGAAGTGAAAATGTTGGCAAGCTGCCATGTTTAATTCTAAGAGTATTAAAAAATAAAAGATACCTAGCAGATATAATTCATACTATCAATACTATATTCTCTTAATCCTTCACCTCATCTCAAAAATAATTAAAAAGTGGGATTTTTGATGTGGGTAACTAATTTGGATTTTTTTTCCAGCTTACTCTCTCTAATACTATCAAAAGTTAAACTTCTAAACACACAATTTTCCAGCTCTTCACTTATGCAGTAAACCTGTTTCTCTGAGAAGCATTCACAGAGTAACAGAAGAAACAATGATTTTTTGTTTTATACATCAACAGATAGCAGGTATGAAAGCTGAAAAGGAAATATAACTCTTAATTTTTGAGGAGAAGATGAAGGAAACATTAGGATTTTTGTAACAGATGAACATGGGCCCCAGAAGCAAAACAAAATCAAAATAAGCATCAGAAGAATGAAGGTGAATTTTTAATGTAGTCTTGTTCCTCACGAGTAACAAACAGCCTCAAGTTTACTTTGGTGTTACAGAGCTGTTTTCAATCCCATTTTGCACCATTTAAAGTTAGGAACAGCAGTTTGAAATGAACAGAATTTCACTCTTCAGATGCAGCACAAGCTGCATGTCAGCACGTGCCCCTGCTTGCTGTTTCTAGGAAAACTAAAGGCAGATTTTCCAACCACAATTCAATTACAATTAATGTAATGGCAAAAGCTTTGGCTTTATTACCTTTCATTTGAATTTCCAAGTAATCCCTTTTTTTCCTCTTGGATATTTCTGAGCATAAAGTGCACAGCTTTTCTTCAGTTAAAACAGAAATAGCAGAAGATCAATACAGGTTTTCATCAGAACAATAACAACAAAATCCAATATGTCTCATGGAACCATAATTTATGCTCTCCACAGAGGTGATTTTCTATTGGTAAAGTCACTAAGACTTCTTTCATGAATAAGTTTCAGTTGGGAATTGGGTGAAGTCACCTGGAAAAGCCACCTGTCCATCACAAACCCATGAGTTTTCACCATTTGCCATAAAAACATTGCCAGGAACACAGAAAAAAAATCCCCAAAACATTATGCTTGCCAAGCACTGCCTTGAAATAGGAAGGTCTCCATAGTTTGATTTTTGATGCACCTCACTTTACTGACCCACCTTTGCACTCAGAAGTGATAAAAAGAAGGTGCCAGGGGAGCTGAAAAAACAGAGATGCAAGATTTGATACAAAGGCTGCTCAACATCATTTCAGGGAATACAGAGTGAGACACCTGCACTCTTTTCACATCCCTTCCAAGGGATGAAAAACATGAAAACAGCCCAATGTCAGCAGTAATGGTCACACCAGAAAGGCCAGGATTAGTACACAAGGAAAATCATCTGGAGCTGAAAATGCTGCAGTATGTGGAGAGGTAGAAGTGATCTTATTATTTCTACAGCACTTCCTAGAAAAGCCTTAGGCAGCCCAAGGAGTGGAGCACCTCAGTAAAGGAGCGTCTTTTGTCAGGATCATTACCCAAGCACCAAGTTCTTCTTCCTTAATTAAGAGATCCTAAATGATCCTGTACTTCCACGGGACTGCTCCTGACAGCACCCTGAGCAGGACAGGCTCCTGCTCACTTCTGTCCAGAAAAGATGCCACATGAAAGGTTTCTGGAACCTTAATCCAAGTTCTCCTTGCTGCATGGAAGAGGTTTGCATATGATAAAATCACCAGGATTAATCACAGCACAGGGCAGAAGCACCTCATGGCCACTGAGCCCGAGGTTGTGCTCAGAGTTACAGGGCAAAAATAGTTCCCAGGAGTTGAAAATCTAAGTGGTTAAGGCAGAAAAAGCTACATTCTTATTAAAAATAAGCCTTATAGGCACACTATCATATACATAAATAATGACCTAGCCTCGATTTCAAACTGATCTTATCAGTGTTTTTACCTTCTACTTCAGAAAAGAACTACAGTGTGACTAATTGCCCCAGGGAAAAAGAAAAGGAATTAAGAGCAGTCCCTTTCAATAGAAACAGTACCTCTTAATCAATGCTTTAATGTTTTATTAAAACTGCTGCAATTAGGGAAATGGCAGAGCCCAGATTCACACCTTACCCTCAGGTCTCCTTATGGCTTTGAGTAAACAAACAAGCGTTTTCAATTTTCTTTTAATATAATTAAAAATTACATCCTTTGGGCCAGCAATATCCTCTGTCAAACACTGAGGTGTTAAAACTGTATCAGTAATTTTCTGTCTGGCTGCCAATATCCAGGTGTAATTTAGGCCTATGTGAAATTAAGGAATCTGAATAAATTAAGGATACATGAGGTAGAGTTCCACAATTAAGAAGGAAATTAATGCACCTAATATTTATAGTATAACATAAAGAATTACTACAGGCAGAAGTAGAAAGCTTGGAATTTCCTTGAATAAAAATTCCTAAATCTCTCAAGCTTGCACCCTAAAAAAACAGAACAACAATGTAGGTAAGTAGGTAAGTGTCCCAGGCAAATGAATATTGAGTCTCAATTCAATACAATGTAACACTAATTTGTAAAAGGCCAATTCTCAGCTAACCAGGCATGCGCCTTTGATTAGATTTATTTTATTACCTGTATTTAGAAGAATCACTTTTCTCATCAGTCTGGACTTCAGGAAAGCACTACAAACAAGGAGCTGGTTAAAATGGAGACAAGAATATCCCTGTAGGATGAGACACATGAGCCAGGGAAGAGAAAAATTGGAAAGCATTAGGCTAAAGGAAGGCTGAAATTGATTTCATTTAATAACCTTTGAAATGAACACTGGAGAGAGGGAGGAAAGGCAAAGGGAAGGAGGAGGGCTAATGGCACAGGCCTGGGAGGACTCAGAGCTGGATGGCAGCAGCTGCTCTTCACCGCTGGCTGCCAATTCTTTTGGATTTGATACAGTTGCCAGAACAAAGTCGTGACAAAATACAATAAACCACAATTCCTTGCCACTTCTGAGATGAATTGACAGGGTTTTTAACAGCATGTAGATGTCTGCCAAAACACCGAGCCTAACTTTCTATAAACTCACTCTTATTGTGTGGAAGCAAACATTTTAAAAGCCACAAAAATGCCTCACAGGTCACCTGTTATGAGGAGGTAGATGTATTTCTTATCATTTTCATGGTGAAATCTAAACACATGGCAGCCTGAAGGCTGATGCTCCTGGACACTGCAATGAAGCAACTTGAGTACAAATCTGTCCCTGGAAATGAAACAAAAGTCAGTGTTTCTGAAGGCCTATCCAGATCCAATTATTAAGGCAGTGTTAAAAGGCATAATTAAGGAGCTCCCTTCCATAGCTGATATTCCTGACTGCAACAGCACTGCAGCCAAAGGGAGATTTCAGTGCTCAGAGCAATCTCTGCTTTTCTGCAAGGACAAAGTGTTAAAACATAGACAAACACAGACAAATTGGTGTTTAAAGAGAAGACATCATCACTCCAGCCCACCTGGGAGGAAGAACATGGAACAACAGATGAGCCAAAATCATCCTGCCATAAAAGGAGAGTTCCCTGACTTCAGGAAATCTATCCCAATGTTCCTGCACGTTGCAGATTACAACAACACACTTCACAGTCTGGTAGAGGTGAAACAAGGCCAAAGCCACAAAAACTGATGGAACATATTCATTTGGGGCAATTTATTATTTTCACTGCAAGTGTGTTTGTAGATGCTAAAAATCAAGTCTGTGGCAGGCACTCACATGGGTCACTATGCTAAAAGAGATGGCCACTTCTGCAGAGATAAGAAAGAACATGTGGTCCCTATTGCCAGCTCGGGGTCTCTTTTAAAACAATTTTCCTCAATCTGGTTTGCCTCACAATTACCCTAAATCCTGCCATGATTGCTCTCATGGAGCATTCACAGAATTTGGCTTCCCTTGAAGATGTATTTTCCCTTCCCCTGGTGACTGCCTTGATTATCGATTTTTGGCTAATCCCCACAGCTACTAGAGAAAGGCTTTGGCAGGTTTCCCTGGAGGCTGCAGACCCCATTACAGGTTTCCCTGGAGGCTGCAGACCCCATTACAGGTTTCCCTGGAGGCTGCAGACCCCATTACCTTACCAACAGAGCATCCTTTCTGCCCTGAGCCCCAGGCTGGGCCCTGCCTGTTTCCCTGGGCACAGGGACCAGCAGGGAGAACATTCAATGTCCCCTGCCTGCCCAACAAGAAAAGGCACAGCTGCCAGCCCAGCAAACCTGGCCTGGAGAGGGGCCTGGCTGGACACAGAGAAGGAAGAAATGCCCTGTCCCCAGCAAAATGTGCTGGCAGAAATCTGGCCCATTGCATCCTCTCCTTGTTGGAGATCAGACTTATTTGAAAGACCCTTTTAACCAATGCAGAACTGTAATCAGAAAAGTGCTGTCATTAACATTAACACCTCTGACACAAGTGGTTATGGCAGAGAAGGGGGGTTCTTTTGTCAGAGAAATAAAGACCGAATATTCTATTAACAAATTTCTCATCTGAAGACAGGGCTGCCAGCATGTAAGCTCAGCTCAGATCTGAGATCTGTGTGGCTAAACAGAGAAGAAAAGCTTAAAGAACCTCCTTTGGGTTAATATAATAAAATTTAGAACTAATACCTGGCTAGACCTGCCTGTGTGACAGCCACTATGGTTAAGTATTTTAGTGTAGTTTGAGGGGTTGTTTTTATTTTTGTTTGGTTGTTGTTTGGGGGTTTTTAATAGAGAAAAACAACAGCTGTGGATTTTTTTTGTTCTGTTGGTTTTCTTAAGGCAGTGAAGGAAGAACTGGATTACCAGTTTGGATAGACAAATCACAGAAATATAACCACAAAATGCTTTGGGGTGGAAGGAACCTCAAAGATCACCTACTGCCAACCCCTCAAATTTTTCTCCAAGTGAGTGCAAAATCTCAGAAGCCACAAAGAAAATACAAGAAGCTAAGACCTATTAAATAAAACTTTTTTTTTTTTAATTGGCTATCCTGTTGAGAAGAGGGGTGAAGAGAGAGAGAAAGAGGGTGAAGGGGTACAGAGCTCCTCTGAGGAAGATCTGTGCCTTGTGCCCAAAACTGGCAGATAGCCCCTTTAAAAGGCGCTGTGCTGCCCTTGGTGTCCAGCTGCCCCTCAGGACAAGGATGCCAGCTTCTCCCGTCCCTCCCAGCCGAGCGCTGGGAGCTGCTCTGCCAGGAGCTGCAGCCGTGGCCCCGAGCCGGCCCCGGGGAGGGAAGGGAAGGCAGGGGGAGCCCGGCCGGCCCCGGGGAGGGAAGGGAAGGGAAGGCAGGGGGAGCCCGGCCGGCCCCGGGGAGGGAAGGGAAGGGAAGGCAGGGCAGGGGGAGCCCGCCCCGCCCCGGGAAGGGAAGGGAAGGCAGGGCAGGGGGAGCCCGGCCGGCCCCGGGGAGGGAAGGGAAGGGAAGGCAGGGGGAGCCCGGCCGGCCCCGGGGAGGGAAGGGAAGGGAAGGCAGGGGGAGCCCGGCCGGCCCCGGGAAGGGAAGGGAAGGCAGGGCAGGGGGAGCCCGGCCGGCCCCGGGGAGGGAAGGGAAGGCAGCGGGAGCCCGGCCGAGAGCGCTGCAGGGCTGCCCGTCCCAGCGCTGCTCCTTCCCTCAGGAGCCGGAGCGGGAGCTGCTGCTCTCCCCAGAGGGACCGAGCTCCATCCTTTGCCTTGCCTGCCTCTCCTCCCGCCCCGGCTTGCTCGGCCCAGCGGAGCCGGAGCTGTGTCCATGCGGAGCTTTATTCCCAGAAAAACGCTGCTGGTCTCGCACCTGCAGGATCAGCAGGGGTGGGCTGCTCCCTGCCCGGGACAGGTGATGGGAGAGCGGGGAGCGCTGCTGCTCTGGGGTAACCAAAGGGCTGATTCACAGGCAGTAAATTGGAAATTGGTGCGAGAACCTGAGCTCCTGGTGACAGCCAGTGGCTCTGTCCCCAGGCACTGAGCCAGCCCGCAAGATCCGTGCGATTCCCACTGCTGCTTCTGCCTGGATCCACATGAAACACGAGAGGAAAAAAGCCACACAAAACAAACCAAAACCAAACCACAAATCCAAGGATTAAAAAAAAAAAAAAAAAATTTAAAAAACCCAAGCAGCCCAGGAGATTAAGTAGATATTCCCCCAGTAAAATTCTCTGTTAAAATATTAAAAATATGTAGGCATTTACAAAGAGATGAAAACAAAGTTATCACTGGTGCATGGAGATGTTTTTGGCTAAGTGCAGCGGAGTTTTGCTTTCCAGCTAAGACACAAACCTCGGCACTCGGGGGTTAGGGAGAGGAAGGCTGACAGATTTAACTCCTGCAGCACAGCGGTTCCACCACGACAAGGCTGAAACCTGATGCCAGCGTGACTTTCACACTTCAGAATGTGAATGCTGCCACTACCACATACCTTAACTCTAAACACCAACAGTTAAAGTGGCAGCTCATTTCCACGGCATATCTGGGAAAAAAGCCTCGCTGGAGAAGAGGCTCTTGGTTTATTTATAGGCAAAACAGCTGCTTTGTGCATTCCACGATCCAGGCTGAGGTCTGCTCCCAGTCCTGCATGGTCGAGTCACCTCGTGTGGATGTAAAACGTGGAGATCTTCTCCAGAGATTTTTTCACTGGATGAGACCCCTCCTGTGGAGCACAGCCCTACTGAGGATTTTCTTCAGTCATAAGAAAAATGATAATTTTGGATGGTGGTGGCAGACTAACCCAGACTACAACTTAGGTTAGTTCATATTAAAAAACAAAATAGTTTTCCCAGCTGCCTTCCTCTCAATTTCCCTCCTGAAATGCTCATTAAATGTACAACAAACAAAAGCAAATAACAGCCTCCAGTGAAATTAATAGAGATGAAGATGTTTCTCACCTGCACGTTGGAATGATTCCACTCATGCCACCCAGAACTTGCTACCACTGCTCCTTTTCTCCTTCTCTGTTGCTGTGCATCTGCCACCCTGCAGCTGGACTTGATAAAGTACTTTTATGTACTTCTGGTAGTTCACACTGGATACAGGAACGTGTGTCAGTACAAACAGGCATAAAACTCCCCCATGTTGTTACAAATACAAGTGGTGAGAACTTTTTCACATTCCCCACATTTGCTCTCACCTGATAATATTCATTGCCACTGCAAGTTTCCATCTCTCTAAATATTTCATCTTGTATGGATTCTCACTCTTAAATCACACCACTGAAACAGCCCACACTACTACTTTCTTATATTTTTATGATCCTTTTAGAGAGGTTCTGTATCATTTATTTAGATTCATTATTGCTTTTCTCCCTTAAAAGCCACTTCATTTAATGCAGCTCCCACTTCCATTTTTCAATCCATATATAAATGGGATGGCTGTGTGCTCTGGCACCATGATCAGCATTTTGCCAAGCAGCAAGCTGCAGTTCTGCCAGTCTCATGCTGGAGGAGAAATCAATGACAGATTCTAGATCCTTCATATGCACACAGACTACAAAATGTCAGACAAAAGTAAGCAAGCAATTGCCTTTCCCTGGAAGTCCAGTCCAGTATCTTTGCCCAGTTCCCAGAAGTCACCATAAATCAAGACAAGGCTCAAAGATCAAGACACAGAAAGACTTCCTATTACTTAGAGTTTCAGAATGAATCTCTGCAGCATGAATAATCCCAAATGAACTGTCAGCACAACACACTTCCCAAAACAGAACATTTACACACACACAAAGTGAAAGATTGGGAAAAACTGGTTGCTGGTAATTTAGACTCTCCAAATACATTTGGGAATATTCATCAAACAGGTTAAATCTGCTTTGTAGTTTACAGAGGCACACAGAACTCATACAAAATACTGAATGCTTGCACACACTCAGGTATTAACATCAATTTAAATGATCAGTTTAATTAAAGCAGGCAAGTTTAAGCACAGACAAGCCCTGCAGTGAATCGCTGCTGAACACATATTAAAAAAAGACTGGGGAGGGGGTGGCAGCACTCAGCTGTAATTTTACTTTTCCCCACTTCTTCCCCCAAACACACTCAGCCTGATCACACACAGTTTGTCCAAACAGGAGCTCTGGGTGGCTTTCCCTTCCCGTTGTTTTCCCTGCCTTCCTGAAAGCTGTAACAACTCCTTGGCTCTTTTTCCAGGGAGGGCTGCTGGTTTCTATAAAGGGACTGCGAGGCTGGCAGGCAGCAGGCACAAGGCTGGCTGCAGTCCCCCTGCTTTGCCATCTCTTTCTGCAGACACTCACTCCAACGCTTGCCAGCCAAGCCAGGCATTTTCCTTAAGTTTATCTGTTCCATCTTAAGCAGCAGGTAAGATAAATTCCTTCAGAGAGGATTCCAGCCCTCCCTCAGGTGATTCACGCTACATGAAAGACTTAAAAAGAGTTTTTCCTCGGAGCTGCAAGTCAGTATGGTGCACACAGAGCCCTGCTGATTTATTCAGCTCTCTTATCTGCCTCCTTTCACTCTCTCAGCTGATACAAGGCGTGCCAAGTTCACCGACGGCGCTCTGCTGTTCCCTTCCCTTCAGAGGGAACATTCTCTGAACCTATTTAGCAAGACGGCTTTTAAAAATAGGAACACAAAATCCAGTGCTGAGCTCAGGACAGCTACGGGAGACACAGCAGGTGCAAACATTCTCTTACACAGCATTTTCTGATGATATGACAAAGGAAAACTTTGCTTGCAAAGGTCTTCGAAGGACTTGCCAGGGTAATTTTCATCCCAGTGCTTTCCAGATATGGTAACCAAAATCCCTTTCAGTCTACAAGTACCAGAAAAACGTTTCAAAAAGCCAAATTGTACCAGACAAAACTGAGCTTCCTGAAGAGGGCCAGAAGGTGTCTGTGCCTCTTTAGTTGCAGGTTGTCCTCAAACTTCCCACTTTCACCCATTTATTACTGTCACAGAATTCCCAGTTAAAGATACAGTAAAGAATATAGTAATAAATATAAATAAAATAAATACTATGAAGCATAATATTATTGTTATTTATATAATACTATAAAAACAAATATAATATTCTATAAATAAATATATTTGTTTATATAATATTTATAAATATTATATAAATAAAGATACAGTAAAAGTCTGTAATTTAAAGACAGCACAAGTTCAATATGTGGAAAAGAACTCAGAACAAACACCACCCAATTTAACACGGAGTTTACTGAAATGTGGAGTTTGCCCAGACAGAGCCTTACATGCAGACATAGCCCTGTACTTGGTGTGATGATTCAAAAAGTCAGCTCGTGGTATTTCTAGACAAAATTTTCTGGATGAGAAACATGCTACTGTTTAATTTGGATTTTTTTCCTCTCTTGCCTGATGCTGATGATCTGGAGATGAGTTTTTCATTTTCTAGTCTCTGCAATTTTTCTGTGCTATTGAATGCAGCATGTTAAGGTGGTAGTTGGTTGATTGTGTTGAACCTATTTCAAACCCAGCCCAGGTCAGCCTACAGATTTCCCTGCTCTGCAGGTACTTCCACACATCCCTTGGCTTTTTCTGCTCAATGGCAGGAGCAGTGGGGAGCAGACCCGAGGTTTGGACAGGACACCCCGGGCAGGGAGGGAAGTTAAAGATCCACTACCCATAAGGAGTTGTAAAGTGAAATTTCATCTCGCTGTGAAGCAGTCACAGCTCAGCCCAGCCCTCAGAGGGTCACCCATCCCTTCAGAAGGCAGCACGCTGATTAAATGACCTTATGCACTCCTGCATGAGCATCTTTTGTCTGTCCTGGGGTGCCTTCCAAAGAGCTCCGCTGCTGACAAGATTTGAGTGTGCTTTGGAATTGGTTACAAAAGGCTCACAGACAGCAAGGAGCTGCACAAGGCTCCCGGTTGAAAAAAGAAAGCTGGGAGAGGGGAAATTATCTCTCACTGAAGAGTGAAAGGTTTTTACCATAAAACAACAAAGTTGGCATTTTCAAATTACAAAGCAGTACCTTGGAATAGAGTATAAATGCTATTAAAGATCACTAGAAAGAAAAAAAATTGTTTTGCCAAGCATTGACAGTGATTATAAGTTATTCACACATATTTTGCTTCTAATTTCTCCCTACAGCTTTATTTTCAAAGACCTCAGACAGCTTCTTGCTCTAACATTTTAGGAACAGGCATCTCATCTATTCCAGCCCAATAAAGCACCGAACCTAAGTCAAGCTCAGCTCCATTCATTATCAGCTACAATAATGTTGCAAGGCAAAAATTTTAAGGCAGATTTTGGAAATAAGACAATGCCTATTTACAAACAAATATTAACTACAGCCTCACTATACAATTTTTCCCGCAGTTTTCAGGTTTGCAATCTGTTTTCCCAATCTTTTTTCCTCAAACTGTACCAAGCACTAAGAAGTTCTTAGTGGCATCTTTCAAACTAAACACTCTACACCAAAATTCTCTCAAAATACACATTTTTAAAAGACAGAATGATTTAGGCACATGAGTGTTTTTCAGATTCCTTGTGCTTAAAATATTCTGTTAAACTACCCAGAATTCAAGAAGTTTTAGAGATGCTGATTTTACTAATGTTGACAAATATGGCAAAAAGCCAAATCTGCCTCCTCCAGGCTCCAGAAGGTCAAAGAGGAATAAATGGAGCCATGAATCAGCCCAGAAATGTGGGATTAGAAGATGTGCAATCAAATCTTGGGCTCATTAGAGTCATTACAGCAAAACTCCCATTGCATGTCTGCAGTGGGTACAGGGGGAACCCTTTCCACCCAAACCATCCCGATGAAGGCATGAACCACTCCAACCTCCAGTGCTGCAGAACACTGGCTCTCAAACCAGCAGAGCAAATTGCTAAATCCTCTTTCAGGGCAGCTCTGCTTTCTGTTGGCAGGCAGCATGCCTGGAGTATCAGACATTTCTCCCTGTCTCCCATTCCCTTATTTGACTCTGCTGACCCCAGCTGAGATATGGGGTCTGCTGCCCAGCCCTCACTGTCCCAGACACCCCTGCTGGGGTGGGGGATTTATTTACAGGCACAGGAGTTCAAAGGGGTTGTACTCCTTTTTATTAAAAACCAGATTCTCTCCAACCTGCAGGTGTCAAGATCATTCTCCTGCAGTTCCTGCTCTGCTTCATGGGCTACTCGTGCTGTGAACTTGATTCATCATTTTGTTGGCAACTAGAAAAGCTTGTGTAATCTGCAATTCTACTCAGCTATGGACAGAAATGAGCCCAAGAACTTACAAAAAACTCACATCTATCACTGTAAATTCAACAGCAACAAATATAGAAAATTAATTTAATTTGCATGCTATTGAAATAACCTGCTAAGCATTAATATACAGGCAGCAACCAGTGGCTTAAGGGAAGTTCTTTCTTCTAACACAGCCAGTAGAAGCTTAAAATCCTTTTGCCACCTAGCAGAGAGGTCTTTTTGTGTTTAAAAATAGCACTAAGAGAAAAAGACTTTGATTCCTCAGCACCAAGTGCTTAAGGATGTTTACAAGCAATTGATAAAGCCCAAGAATGCAGTGCAACACCTTCTGAGCAGTTACAACCAGAACTCTGAGGACTTTTTTTGGTGCAGTTTTTAACCAGCTTTTTACAATTCTTACAAAACCTTGGTGTTATGTAAGAGGGAGAGGTCTGATTCCCACAAAAAGCTTTGTAGCTCCCCTAAAACTGGGATAAGTGATCCTGCTGGCCAAGCAGCCCCAGACAAAGGAAGTTTGTGCAATGGGTGTCTATTGAAACTATATTACTAACAAACATTTTCTCTGGATGCTCTTCTTATCTTTTGAATAACCTCTTAAAAACAGAAAGAACTGTATTTTAAGGATGAATAAATAAGTTGCTATTGTTATCATCATCATCGTTGTTCTTATATCCTACTGATGAGGGTAATGGCTATGGAAAAGTGTCAGGAAAAATGAATCTCAGTAGCTACAGAAAAAGCTCTTTAAAATCTGAAACTGATCTGTGCACAGACACAATTCAAAAATTAAAGCAACTCTGGACTAGTTTCAAGTGTTCTTACCAAGGAATTTCTGTTACAGATGTAGCAGTGATAGCTGCAAATGTTTGGAGAAAGTAAATTACAACTTTGATAAGATTGCTGTGCATGGGTACTCACCAAGGAACAAGCAGGAGTACATTCATACAGTGCAGGGACAAATCTCTTCACATAAGGACAGCAGATAATTAAAAATACACATCCCCCACTGGAACAGGCCCTGCAAAGGGAAACAGGGCTCGCTGTGGACAAGAAGAAACATGAAGATGAGTGAACATGCAGACTGGAAAGACTAAATCACCACAAAAGGAAATTGGTCAGAGAACAGAAGCTGCAGACAATGAAGATGAGTGAACATGCAGACTGGAAAGACTAAATCACCACAAAAGGAACAGAAGAACAGAAGCTGCAGACGTGGGGAGGGCATGCATTTGTTCAATTCCACTGAAAGTCTGGTTTTCTACAACGACCTTGGCTGTTGGCTGCTTTAGCTCCAGTAGCAAAACAAAAACAAAACAGGAAATTCCACAGCTGTCTAAATCAAAAAGTGCTCAGAAAAAAAAAAGAAATGACAAAAATTTGAATGATTCTGGCAGAAATTCAAGCAGAAAAATTGACTTCAGTTGACATTTTTGTAATTTCTTTAAAAATCCTTTAAAAGATATTTTTCTAATTGGTATTTAAAAGTTTTGCTGAGCTTTAAAATCTTGCATTTACAAAACTGAGCATAACATTTAGCTTTTAATCACTTAAAAGTTGCTGGTAGTGTTTTAGCAGTTGTTTTTTTAGTATTAAGTAACTTAAAACTGCAAAATCTCCGTGAACTCCATTCACACTGAACGTGTGACAGCATCTGTCAGCCTGAATTAGTTTTATTTTGGGATCATGCTGATCAGAATATACCAACAAAGGCACTAAAAAGCATCAAAGCAAAAACAATCACCTCTGAATTAGGAAGCCTCTTGCCATCAGTGGCTGCTGACATTTCCTTGAGGACTGGGCAGGTGGAAGCCTCCCTGGGTTGCATTTTTTGTGTGCACTCAGAGCACTCACTGACTTCAACCAGGAACAGAGGGGTCAACACCTGTGCAAAACTCGAATGGAACAAGCAATAAAGCTGCACAATGTCTAATGACTGCAAGAAAAAGTCCTATATTCCTCCTTGGTGTGTAACTTATTCAAGCACAACCCTGAAGAAAATAATCAATGTGTCTTTTATAAATGTCTTAACATCACATAAAATGTACCAAAAATAGGTGTTGCATGTGAGTTTCACAAGAAATAAGTTTAATGACTACTATTTTTTCAGTTTCCTTTATAAGTAGCAATGCAGGACCAGGAAATTTGGCCTTTTTTATTGTCCCAACAAGAGAAAAATATGTTTCTCTGTAAAATAAAGGCTAGTAGATAGATCTAAAATATGGCAGAACAAAAATGAAAAATCGTATCTGCAGCTAAAATACGAGATAGAGTTACACAGGGTGGGGAGGAAAGTAAAAGAAATCTAAATTTTCCTATTTGAGCAAGCACTTGTGTGCCTGTGTTTCACCTGCCAGCCCCAGCTGTGCACAGCACTTCCACACACTCCACTCACAGGCTGCTCCCATTGTCTTGGGGGACTTTTGTTTAGTCTGTGCCTGATGGCTGCATTTGGAAATCATAATAAAAGAGAACTCTGCATTATCAGAACTCATGCCAAGCAACTATAAAGAATTTTGATGGCTCTTTCATTTCATATGAGGCTTTAATCTGCAACAATTACCTTCTTCCAGCATGTGTGTGTTCCCCTTTGTGACTGACAGGGAATACAAAAGCCAGGATAAGTGACATTGGCTCCAGGCCACGTGGACATGACCTTTTCATGGAAATGTTTAAAGCATTGGCTGCTCCTGAGGTTTAATCCTCACTTCCTCACTTGGGCACAATGCTTACAGGTCTGGATTTTTTCCTGCAATGATTAATTGAGGCATTTACTTCTGCTCCCTTGCTTTCACAGGCAATATGGTCACGTGTGGCTGACACCTTCATGAGATCAACAAAAAAGAGGCAGAGATGCAGTTATTTCTGCATTTCTTTCATGTCACAACTTCTGATTATCAGGGGGAGGTAAAACATCTGGAACAGAGTTAACATGCTCCAAATAATGCAGGGTTCTTTGCAAAAATGTCATTCCAGTAAGATAAGGAGTCCTTCACCACTAGGACCACTGCTAACATGGTTATTTTAACAAGATGTCACTGTAGCTACTGGGTTGTTATAGTAACTTCTCATGGGTTTAGATTCTTACTGCTTTAAAACTGAATAAGTAAATTAGCAGAAGATGAAAACATATTTCACTGAGACAATTCAGTGCCCATGACCACAAATATTCAAGAATCATTTCTAAATGACAACTAGGTGCCATTTTCAGTTTATGGCTGATTTGTAATTTTTTTTTTTACCTCTTACCCAAATGATCCTAGATATCCTTCTAGGCTATCTGAAGTTGCTGGAAACCACAGAATTATCTGGAATCCAAGGCTGCAAACAAAGCTCTTGGATTCCACATGGCTGTAGATACAGGCAATGTCACAGCAGAACAGTTGATGGGTTTGTACTGATAAATGTCCCTAAAGAACTCAGGGGAACCCCAACCCACCTGTGCTACCACTGAAAATCACCCCTGTGGGGGGGAAAAAAAACAAACCAAACCATATAAATTGTATGTTAGTAAAGAGCTGAATCCCTGCTTGTCTCTGGCTGAACTCAAAGCTGTCACTGAAACAGAGACAAGTTGTTCTGGAGCAGTCC
This sequence comes from Passer montanus, assembly GCF_014805655.1. NCBI lineage: Eukaryota > Metazoa > Chordata > Aves > Passeriformes > Passeridae > Passer > Passer montanus. The sequence continues at coordinate 6,982,944 of NW_024368485.1, read as the reverse complement.
TTCCCTCCAGGATACCAATGGGATCTGCTCTGCTTGCAGGGGAGAGGGATCTTCTCCAAATGCCTGCACTGGAGGGAATTCCCCATGCAGTGTTCACAGGCTGCAGTGACTGCCACTGCTGCAAGCACAGGTGAGTGCAGTGCCTGCAAGATGTGCAAGGCCACTGAAGCAACTCTGCCAAGGCACAGCAAAATAAATTCTTTTGCTGATCAACTACAGTTACGACACCTAGGTAAATTTCTCTATTTAAAGATCAAAGAATATATTTGAGGTATTTTCTTATATCAGATTTCTGTAACTTACACAGATGCCTGCTCTTCCAGAAGGAGCCTCCCCCAGCAAGGGTCAGAGGGTGGTGTGGCATAAAAAAGCCAGGGGAATCACATTAGGGTAAGATTGAATTCTTCAGTTTAGAAACAAGTGGTGTTCCAATTGTCAAAGCTCACCTTTAGTAATGCCCACTGAGGAGTGACAGGGCAATGAGGTTAAAAGGGACTGCTCACAGCTGCTGTTTGTCCTGGCCACCACTCTTGATGCAAAACTTCCTCTCTAACACAGAGTACCAGCTCCTTAATGAGGCTTTTTTTTCTGAAAAGTTTGAACAGCACAAACATTCAAGAGACTTCTGAAAGCTCAGAGTCGCTTTTCACACCCAGAACACCCAGTGAGGCATCACCCAACCTGACAGCAGCTGGTCCAACCTTAAAGTTTCAAACCTCTGTGAGCTCCTAACCCCACCGAAGGTGGCAGCTCTGCACAAAGGCTTGGCTTGGCCACCCCAGCACAATGAAGCCTTAAAGCTCAGTCCCTTCCCAGTATTTCAGAGTGTGGCAAACTGCTTTGTAGAGTGGCAAACTGCTAATTAGCAAGTTTGACAAGTAGCAAAATATTTGTGGGCTAATAGTTGAGCAATTATTTATTCAAACCTGAATTCTGGAATTTCTCAAAACTTCTGGTGTTTTCCTGTGGTTACTCTGGGAGAAGCAGAGCAACTCTCCAGAAGTCCCCCCAATAAAATGCCATGAAACTTTTATTACCTTTGACCAACCATTCCTGCCTGCACCTTTCAGCTGTGCTGACACAATCAGAGAATTGGTATCTATTGACCATAGAAATCACACCCACAAATTAAGGATAGTGCTAAACAGACCATTCTGTAGGTAATTGTCAGCCTCATCTTCTGAACAAACCTGTGATCTACTGCCAAATTTATTCTAGCATCGATTTAAAAGAGTTGGAGGCTAAAAACCCATAGTGACTCATTTTTATACAGCTGCATTATTGTTTATAAACTTTGTCAGTATAAAAGGACAAGTAAATGCCAGATACATGGTTTGGGGAAAAAAAAAATCAAATCGCCAAAGTTCTGGAACATTCAAATTAACTCTTAGTGGCTTTAGCCTAATAATAATGAAAACCCTCACAAATTTGGTAATATTTACCAAATATTTACCATCTCTGGTCACACTACAATTCATCAAACCTCTGCAACTAATTATCTTGATGGAAATGAATCTGATAAATGTGCAAATTGCCAGACACACCCGCGGACAGGGTGAGAGAAAGGTTCTGCCTCTATTTTATTAACTTCTATGAACAATCTTTGATTTAAAGTGTTTAACTTCTTGCTAAACACTTGTAAATGTAGGATACCGAAATGATGAAGCAGCAAACAAACTGTAAATCAAAACCTTAAGTTTTTCTCATGTAATGGGAAACGTTACATCCTCAAAAATCTGTCCAAAATTTCAATTGCATAAACATGAATAAAGTTCATGCTAGACATAGCTCAGGGGAAATCTTCAGGTTCACATTTATCACAGACAAATGTCAGGGGTTTTCTGCAAATAATTTATTTTGGTGCTCAGCAACTCGAAGTGCTGTTAAATAAACACAGGGAGTGGCCCTGCACAGGAGCATAAATGCATTTGAGAGCTCCTCTGTGATCTAAAGCAGTTTTCTGGTCAGAAGGAGCAGGACTAGAGAGTGGTACTCAAATTACACCATATTATGTACTTCCTCCTCAGGATCCCAGAGAGCAGGGAAACAAACACTGAATTACTGAGCTGACACTGAGAACAAGTCCTGACAGCCTCACTCTCTCCAGCTAAACAGGAGAAAGTCACTGGAATTCAGCTGCTCTTTTCTCTCAACAGGAGTTGTTTTCTGAGCAGCACAGAAGAGACTGGGATGTGAGAAAACATTCCAAATATTAAACACTCCTGAAAACTCTCCAAGGTCTTTCTGTGCCTAAATACATCTCAAAATGTGAGCACTGAACACCACTTGTAATTGGGCCTTTGACAAAATTAAACAGGAGGAAAAAGGGATTTTTTAAAGGAGCGATATGAAAAGTTATTTATTGCAAAGCAATAATGAAAGTTGGTTTGTTGGGGGTTTTTTTGGAGAAAAAAAGGATGCTCAGCACCTCGATAGGCAATGTCCAAGTGATCCTTCAAAGATGTGCACACAGAACACCAGTGGAACTTCTTGTGTATCTCCCTTGAACTGGTGTTTAAGAGATATCACAAATGGCAAATCCTAAAAACCTTCAATCCAGTTCTGGCCACATGGAAAGTACTGAGGCTGAAAATCCCACACTGACTCCAAGTGTGTTCTCAAGAGCAGTGCCCTGTACATAATGATCACAAAAATGCAACACTGGGTGTGACTGCTCACATTTCTTTTGTTTTGCTTTGTCCTTGACTGCTCAGGAAGAAAACCACTCCAATATTCTGTGCCATTACTCATCCCAGAAGGGATTATCTGTTACAAGAAAACTCCAGCCATGCAAAAACCAGTACTAGTAAAGCAAGCTGGAGGGAACCTACTGCTCATGCTGTAAAATGAGTATATAAAATGTCTAAACAACATGTGCTCCAGTTGTCAATGTGAAAATAAATTTCCCATCAGGTTTGCAGGCTCAGAATCACAGAGAAAGTAAAGCATTAAGCAGGTATAACACAGTCATATCTGTGTATAATGACCACCTCAAGCCATCAGTATTTTTCCCCCTCTACTGACCTTTATTCTCTTGCATCCTTTTCTCTGTTGTCAGACAAGAACTAAAATAAAGGACTTACAGTTGATGTGCACAAAAATGCCCCATTTTCTCTCCACAAACTTGTGTATAGATGAACAGCAAATAAACCCCCTTTATTGTGTCAAAAATACCAGCACTTGAGGACTGGGAGCTAAGATATGCATGAACCAATGTGGTGGTTGGTGACATCTGAAAATACTTTTTTCTTACCCTGGCTGAGATTGTGTCAGAACTCTGCTGCAGTCCCACTCAAGCAGAAAACCAAAATGAAGGAATTGCAGGGTAATGTGAACAAGCAGCAACATTTACAGCTGGGTGGCATCACCTGAAAACAGATCATTTACCAGAGGAGGAAGGTCCAAGGGGCTGATGGCAGATCCATTCCACAAGAACTGCCTGGAATCACACCATTGGCCCCAAACCCACTTTTACCCACTAGGTCACGACATTATTTTGATGTTTAAGCACCAGACAACCCCTTAACCTGCTTTGAAAGTGCCCAGTGGAACACATGCTCCAGTTCTACAGGGAGGAGAAGGGAGAGAGAAATCATAACTGTTTCCATGAGAGAAGGAGGCAAGAGGGAAAACAATGCCCAGCATCCCACTACAGGGAGGAGAAGGGAGAGAGAAATCATAACTGTTTCCATGAGAGAAAACAATGCCCAGCATCCCATGTGCTCCAGAGCATTCCTGAAAGCCCAGCTCCACCCACATGCCATCCTCACTGCTGCAGAAAAGGAGCTTCTCCAAAGGCCTTGTGAGGCAGGAAAGGAGCCAGAAGATCCTCAGGGCTCTGGAATCATCTCCACTTCCCAGCCCCATCCCAGTGCCAGCCCTAGCAGCTGCTTCCTGAGCAGGGAATGCACCATCATCACCCCCATCATTCAGCAAAGCCCAGCCTTCCACAGGATTTGGAGCCTTGAGGCCTAAGGGGAAGAGGCTCAAAATTTTATTGTGCTCTGCTTCTTTCTGTGTTGAGCAACAGGTCCCAGCCTTCCAGTGACTTTCCCTGCAGGGTGAATTCAGCAGCATGAAAGCTTTTAGAAGGTTCAACACTTTCAGATCCCACACCAAATACAAACATATTTCAACTCAGTTGGTCAGCACCTTTGACAAGAAGTTTGCCTCATGCTAAAAACCAAGAAATCCTTTTTTTCTAATTATTATTATTATTCCCAGTAGGATCCATACCATACCAACTTTCCAAACAGCCTGTTCTTGCCTTGAGAAGTTCCCAGTGCCTGCAATGAAACACACACAACACCTCTGTCTGCATCTTGTGCAATTCCTTCATGCTCCATGGGGTGCTACCACTATTGCATCCCATTCTCCTGAGCAGAGGGACTCTCATCTCTCCTAGGTGCCCAGATAAGATTTGGACAGTTCTGGTGCGACTAACTTTTAGAGAGATCATAATTCTTTCCAAGTTTCAGTCATGGTGAGTCAGGCCCATCACCTCCAGTAACTCCACTGAAATGCTCTTCACTGTGTTCTATTATCCAAAGAAATTTAAGGAGACAAAACAGGTTAATAAAAAATGCAACACAGTGAAGAAGTGAGTACTGACAGAAATCATTTCAAGTTGAAGCTGATGTAGTTTTGATCCCCCTCTCTTCAAATATTATGCTTGGGTTGCACAGTCAAATGTCTGTCATTTATCTAAGGTACAAACACCAATGCTGTCTTTAAACCAGCTTGGAAATATTATTTGAAATGTATAAAATGAGCTAATCATTCCTAGAAAGAAAAGAAAGTCATGATTCAGCCACCACCCTGCCCTCTCCAAAAGCACAGGTGAGTTTATGCAGTGGATTGACACTGAGCTGCAGAGTCATAACTCCATTGTTATTCATGGCAATCCATAAAGAAAAAAAGAAAAAAATCACAAGAGAAATGGTCTTGCTGCACTTTGGAAGTGATGTGAAAAGTTCTATGTTTATCCAAAGGAAATAAAGGCTCTGAGCCTTTAAAAAAAGGTTTACTTTCTTCTAGGGAAGTATTATTAATGCTCAGAAAGCTCCATGCAAATAACCCTACTGAGATGTTTTGCCAGTTACCAACAGTTCACAAACATCTGAATCAAACATGAGGCAAGAACCTGGCACAAACCTCTCTTCTGTGGGTAATAAAATATGGAACAGTGCCTCAGTTCTAATCAGATTATCACATGAAAGGGAAAACTTTTAAAGGCAAATTTCACTAATTTAATCTATATTCCTCTTTCAGAATTATATTAGAATTTCATCCCAAGAGGTCTGTGACAATCCCAGGAGCTCAGGACTCCTAAACAGCAAACACCAACAGTTTTGTGGTAAAATAGTGACAGTTTCTTCACCTTTTTGGATGAAAGAGCTGAATCAAAATGCAACATGAGAAACTGTCAGGTGATGTGAGGCTAAAAATAACAATTGTTTCAAGGAAATCCCTCGTTTAAGAGGAAAAAGGCATCACATGACAAGAGCAGGGTAGAGGCAGGACTTTGGTGCCTGCCAGCACAGGGAGCAGAGCTGTAACTGCAGGGAAAGTCACCTTGGGGTGTAATGCAATTCCCAGACCACTCGAGGTCCAGAAGAAATCCATTTCCAGCTAAGAACTATATAAATATCACAGGCAAGAGGATGCCAGGACAGCAACGTGAGAAGGTGGGGAAGGAAAATAGACTATTAAGAGAGGGGAAATGAGGAAATACAGCTCAGGGATTCTTTGGTTGGATGAGAAGGAAGTTGTGAATGATGCCTGAGGTGGGGCACTGTGCTTTGAGATGTTCCTCAGAGGGCCAGGGAAGAGATTCCAGCATTGCCTGGAATAAAATAATAATAAAAACCAAAATCAAATAATATAATATTAAAACAAATAATACTATAAAATTAATAATATTACAATATTAAAATAAAATAAAATATTTTCTTGCTTTTTTGGACGTAGGATACATTCTATGCTTTTGATACTTCAGGATTCTAAATGGAAACTGGGTCTAATAAAAGGTATCATAAATTTAGTCTTAAATAAGTGACTCAGCAGCAAAAATGATAAATGGTGGTATAAATGAGAACAGAAGGTTTTCTTCAGTAACTAAATATTTAGCTGGATAATCCCCAAGGATCCCTCCAACCCCAGATAAATTCCTGCCAGGCCCAAATCAGAGCACCCTTCAAGCCTTATTTGTACCCTTCTGAGAGGGGCTCAAGTCCCAGGGACCTTCACCAGTGCTCTGTTCCAAAAGAGCCTCACCCAGCCCTCGTGGAACAGGGGAAACAAGCACAGGGAGGAGAGGAAAACACTGGATATTGGAGAGAGCACCACAAAAACTCCTGCACTGCCTCACTGTGTCCTCAGAGCTGAAGGAGTGGCTGCAAGGGGAGCTGTCAGCTGGAGCTGCCTGGGTGCAGCCAGCCCCAAACCTGCAGGATGCCAAAAGCCTCCAAAGAGGGGCACAGCAGGAATTGTCACATGGAGGGGCAGCTCTTAACAGGGCTCATCTCATCAGCAGGCATTTTTCATTCTTTGGTGTAGAGGACTAAAATTAATTCCTTTTAGTAGATTCAAAACGTATCAAGTTGGAGGAAAATTCCTGCAACTTCCTTTCATAATGTACCAATTTTCATGCAATTCTCTGCCCTCCAAGCATTTAGACAATAAGATTTTCACTGTGTTGTAGGAAACTCCTGTAACAAAGTTCTGTATGAGATCCTGCAAAAAGGAAGATGGTATTTATTTAAAAGTCAATCTGACCACACTGACTTTAGTCAGTGGAACTTTCACCCAAACACAAGCACAAAGTGTTCTCTATCAGAATATCAGAGTATTTCATGGCTCCAGTTCAGGTGCCCATCTTCTTGACACTTCTATTGTGAGTTCCTCCTTTTCATTTGAATGAAATCACACTCTTTAGCCATTAAGAGACCTTCCCTCTTAACCCTGGTTCTACAGTTTCCTTAGCAGCCATCACTTTTCCCCCATTATCATTTTAATACAATTCTGCATAATTTTAGTAAGGAAAAAATTCCCTACATATCAAGTTTCAGAAATTATTAGAGTATCAGAGCCACAAGCAATTGTAGCTGCAAATTTTTAGAAATTAGGATTCACAAAAAAATCAGCAAACAAATTTTCAATGTGGTATTTGTGATGTGATCACAAAGAGCACCAAACTGTCTTGTGAAAAAAAAAAATCAATTAAAAAATCTTATCTACTAACCACACTTGTGTCTTAGAACAATTCCAGACATGTGACATTGTGCAAAGAAAAAAACCCCATGAATACAATCTACCAAGGCAGAGCTCTGTTTACTAATGAGGTGAAACAAAAGAGCCTAAATTTCTTATTAGGAGGAAAAGGTCAATTTTACCCCAAGAATGCACTTTACACACATCATTTTCTCAGAACTATGGATACAGTACCTAGCAGCTACACCACAGAATGTTGCATTTGCTTGGTCCAGATCTTTTGAGTGAAAAGAAACAGAAATTAACTTTGTGAGGAGTAAATCCTGAACAACTCTTAAATCAGGGTACACAGCAGTGCCAGCACTCCATTCCAGAAAGGACACCTGACATGCAGATTGGTCCCAACAGGAATGTTTTATTGATTATAGCCTGTCATATGACAGTCCCTCTGCTATTTATGTACAATTAGCATCAAGTTTCATCCTGGGCCACTGCCACTTTGGATTCAATTTTACTTGGATCCAACTACATACACACTAGTGGGTCTCCTGCAGTTGCACTCCTTGGTGTGGGAGCTGTTTTCCCTTGAAATTGCTGGGATATATTTTCAGTCAGGGCCCAAAAATGCTGCAATTCATCATTTGGGCCCTCAATCCACTGCTTTCAAAATGCACCCATCACTAATCTCAGGCTCAAGAACATGTCATACATGAGCTCAGACTGAGGCTTTCTTTAGCTTTTCACCCCAAAATGAAGTTAATAGGTTACAGTAGTCATTGGTGCCTGTGTTACAGCCAGCTCAGGGGAAAGGGAAGCTCACAGTGCCAGAACCAAGAGTAATCTCAATAAAAAGTTACCTGGGTGGGTCAGGCAGCTCTCAGTTCAAATGCAGGGAGCAGCCCCCCAGCCAGGAGAGCTTTTCCTCCCAGGATGTCACTCAAGGCCCAGAGCTGCAGAACACCAGCCCTGTGCTGAAAAGAGAGGTGGCAGTGAAGCCTCACCTGCAGCACTTTTTTTTTGTTTCTTCAGAATTTGCAGAAGATTTTATGGTGCTCTCTAACAACAACAACAAAAAAAAGCCAAACAACAAAAATCAAAATTCCCATTAGCCCTCTGTGACTCTATTTTATTCAGTCATTTCAGAGTTTGCTAGAAGGGGACACATGATACAGTTAAATATCAAACTCCACAGTCATGTGGGGATCCAATACTAAAATAAACAGAAAAGTTTCAGCTGGCAGCACCAGGTAAGAAGGAGAGAGACCCCAGGCTTTGCTCCTTCACTGCCCAGCACAGGGCCATGCAGAGTTAACCAGGATCCTTTTAATCACTATCTCATCCATGGGGGTGTGGTGTCAGCTTATCAATGCAGAACATTCCTCTTTTTCCTTCACTGCCCTGCAGCCAGCCCACTGTTAATGTGAGGGTATTTAGAACACCACGGGACACAGCAAGCTCAAGGGACAATAAATCTAATTTCAATACAGCCATACACTGCTATGCTACCAGGGGACTAATATTTTTTATTCCTACAGGAAGCTCAAACTGTACAAACCAACTTTGGCTTTCCTAGAACTATAGAATTGGCTCCAAGTACACATATTCCAATTGTTTGGTTTAAACCCACTGAAGTTAAGATACTCATTTTGGAGTCAAATGGAAAAAAAAAAGTTACCACTCCTAAAACAGTACAAATAAAAATTTGTGTTTTCTTGGTGTTGGGGTCCAGTTTAAAAGACAAAGTCTTCCATCCAAATCCATACACCTTGGGTTTGGTGTTTTTTACTTTGAAACAATCTGTTGCCTTAAGCAAGATCTCTTTTCCCAGACCACTGGCTGCCTACGGGGATAAATTCAGCCCATTTTTTAGAGTCTCCAGCTGAGCCTGATGCTAGATCCCTTCTGCTCTCCCAAGCAGGTCACAGAGCACCCATCTGTACCAGTGTGCCATTCCTTTCATCTGTGGCCACTCACTGGCCAGGGATGGACTTGAAGCACAAGCCATAGCCAAAGCAGGGCTGTGAACTGCAGTGGGCTCTGTCAGTGCTGGAGCTGATCTGCAGCCTCCAGGAATGCTCAACAAGCCCTGCAAGGCACTGCCACCCTGCCAGCTCACACTGAACAGCTCCATGGACACTGATAGTGTCCAAGGCACCCTGACAGCAGCCTGGGCTCGTGTTGGCTCTGCAGCCCCACTGGAAGAGTCATGCCAGAGGTCACAAACATCCCTGGCAGCTCAGGGGGAGTCTGTTAGAGCAGGAAAAGCAATGCTCGCTTACCTGCTGCTTATTTATTGTCTTCAAGGCATCTAGAACTGTTTGAGCTTTAAAAAAAAGAAAGGTTTTTGCCTTTTCAGAGCCTTCCCAAGACATTCTGAAGAGCAAAGAAAGATCATCACCTGCTTATCTTTCTTAATGACATTAATATCTCAGTGTGACCTCTAAGTGCTGTATGCTGCAAGTCTGACATATCTTCCTTTATTAAGTTAATATCACACAAAAGTTGTGATGCTGCTGCCAGGTGCAGGCAGAACTGAGAACTGGGTTTTCAAATGGAAGGAAAATTTGGCTACGTAGCCCACAAAAGGGAAGGCTGTCAAGAACAAGGAGAATCTTTGTGTTTTAGCCATCTGGTTGCTGAGCAAAAGTTCTCTTTCTACGTGAGGTAACTGGATGGCCTATTAGAGAACAGGAATTCCACACAGAAGGAAGCTTCCCGAGTGCAGAATTCGTGCTTGAACTTTTTTTGTCCTGCAAATTTCTCAGAAAAGACACTTTTCTGAACATACTGAGATGTCACAATGAAGTGACAAATGCCATCTTTACCTCAGTCTTCATGGAAAAGAGCATGATGAGATATTTAACTGAATGGGAACACAGATCCAGATCAGAACATTGCCTTTCTTTCTTTCACTGACATGGGAACAGAGCTCAGGAAAAGCTGTCAATGGTCAGTCAAGTGGTCAGGAACAGGGCTAGAAGTTGGGTCTCAGCCCTTTTTCCATATGGTCACTTGGTGGTCATCCATGGACCTTATCACCATGGCCATCCATGGAGCAGTTGGTGAGGAAAACCTAAGGCTGAGGATTTAATGGGTAGTGGAGACCCTGGATAAGAGTTTTGGAGCTGGATTCCTGTCTAGAGGTTCTCTCCCTCCCACTACCACAAAGCTGGGCAGCCATTTAAACCGGCCTGCCTGACAGCCTGTGTGAACAGCACATTAGAAGCATCAAAGCAACATTTGGGCAAAAAAATTCAAAGCAACATCCGAAATGTTGCAGTTATTGCATAAGCTTGTGATTACTGAGTCGAGTAATTCTTTACTAGAGTCAGTGTTAACACGTGGCCTCTCACAGTGAAGGGATGTGCAAAACAGTAGCAAGCAGGTGCTAAACGCTCAGCAGTTTGCAAAACACTCGTGGGGTACATTGCCAAAGCTTATCTATATAGCTCCTTTTCCGTGGCTGCTATCAGCTTGTTCTGACCAGCATTGTAAATCACATCTCTAGTGATACACCACCTCATTCTGAATTGTGCAGTGCCAGAGTTTAGTCATCAGTGAGTGATGCACTTCCAAGGACTTACAACCACACAAGTTGTCCTGTAATTTAAAGTCACCCTGAACTGACAACGTGCCTTGTCTGATAAACTTCGAATTGCTCTAACTCTTATCTTTTTTGATAAAAGTTTCTAGAGACATGCTGGTATCTCAAGCACTATAAAATATGTCTATATTTTGGTGTGTCTCTAAATAGAATGGCCAAGCCACTTTCAGGTCCATGACAGCCCAGATTACTGCTGGCTTAGGTCTCACAGTGTTCCCAAGACCAGCAAGTTCTGATCAGTTCCCTGTCCTATCAGACTTGAGGCATTACTGAAATATAAGCAGAACAGTCAGTTCACAGTAAGGAAAAACCATCCTTTCCAAATAACCAGACCCCAAACATGCTGCATGACCCACAGCTCCAGCTACAATTGCAACGTGCATTTCACGAGGTTTTCTTCCTGGCCTTCCTTTTCTTTTGGAGGTTCACAGTAGTTAATGAAATCTCTTTGTAAATGCAGCACATTCATTCACAAGGCATTGGGGAATTCTTACTTCACACTGGTTAAACAATTCACTGATTTGTTTACAGAAAACCTGTGCCAAATAGCTGGACTGTTGTCATGAACCCTCACCCAGATCTTTTTTATAGCAGTTACTAGAATGTGATGCAAAATTAAATTAAACTGCATTGAATGAGTTCCTACCAAAAGCAGAAAGACAAATTCCACGTTACACCAAGCAAATGAAATTTGGACAAACAGCTCTTTCTTGTGGATGAAAGACAGTTTTACACTGGGATTTACCACTGATTTCCACTGGAAACACAAACAGCTACTAGCAAATACTATTGCCAGCTGTGTTAGTGTGCTCTGATACAATACACACGGAAGGAGTAAAGACAGAACAGCATTTGGTAAGAGTTGTCCTATTTTTGTCCATCACTTGGCTCATACTGAGTCATATTTGCTATCATTTTCATGCAGAATTATCATGCCTGAGATCACGGTAGTTTTCAGTGAAGAAATACTGATAGAACACAAATATTTGCAGTCCCTGGCACTACAAGTATGAGATTTAGATTGGGGGGATTAAAGCAAATTTCCTCTAATAAATGCACATGATAGATCACCCTAAACTCTCTCTTCCCCTCAAAGCAGAGGAGCACGTGGAAGAGGAGCGCTGAGCCTTTTGCACAGGCTCTGCCGAGCAGGTATCACATTTCCCCAGGAGCAGGGCAGCTTCTGCAGCAGCTCAGGGCTGTAACTTTCCACTGCCCAGCCGGCTCCTCGCTGTGCCCCAGGCTGCCCTGACCTTTCCCAGCGCTGCCCCTCGCTTTGGGCCCTGCACATTCCAGCAGCCAGGGGAAAATCAGGAGTGAAATCGCTGGGACAAAGTGAAAATTTGAGTAGGAGAGGAAAGCAGGAGTGAGGTGGTTTGCTACACGGCTCCTGCTGCAAGTGAAAGAGACCCTGACCCGATTTGTAGAGAAGTTTGTGTTGCATTCACTCTAAAGCAAAGAGAATCAGGCTCTTAGGCTGGTATTTTGTCATAAACACAGAGAACACTGAGAACTGGCATCTTTTCATCACATCTCTGACCTGACACATGTGGAATCTGAAGCTGATTTTGCAAATTTGGGCTCTAAATATAAAGGAATAGCAATGTCTTACCTCCACACAGCTTTTTTAAATAACCTCACATGTTTTTTAAAAGACAACTCGAAGAGGAAGGATACACATCCTTCTCCCTTTCCTGTTCTTCCTACCACCAAGCTTTCTCTTTTGACCTGTGAGAAATCCAGCTCCTGCTCCCTGTCCTGCCAGACCCCCAGGGACAGCAGCCCCTGCCTGGCACTGATTGTACCACACAGAGGGTTTGGCTCCTTTGCTCTATGGTCCTTGTCTCCCATTGTGTTTTATTCAACTTTTTAAATTTTTGTAGGAGAATGAATGTGTTTTTCACAGCTCTCAAGTCCAAAACAAGAGAATTGGGTGTCTGCCTTGAAAAAATGCTCTCTCCTTTGTGATCCTTTACCTTTCCTTCTGCCACCTTCCAACATAACAAACCTTCCTCAGAAGCACAAAGGGCTGGACCCTGTGCTGAGCTCCTTGAAGGTTATAAACTCTAGGAGCAGAGAGAAGCCTGACTCTGAGTTTGCTGGGCTTTCAAGGCCAGCTGTCTGTTCCCTGCTGTCCTGGAACATGGAAAGGGGTGGCAGTGCCACAGGAGGCATGTGAAAGACCTGGCTGGGTAAGCAGGAACAGAAGCCATATGAGGTCAAAGGAGGAGCTTGCATCACTCCTGTACTGGTGCTAAAAAAGCAGGGCTGTACAGTCAGTACAGAAAGCAGCAAAAAATAAAGTGCAAGTTTCATGGTAAAGGGCTGGAGGAGATTGCTCCTAATGTGCAGAATATCAGGGAAGACACAGACAGAGAGGAGGGTTTGATGCAAAGATCCAAGAGGCTGTCCCAAGCTTGTTAGGCCCTATAGATTCAGCTTTTGTTTAGTTTTATTGACAGTAGGAAAGTAAAAGATTAAACTTTAACATTTTACCATGACCAGTGGGCTCCCTTCACTGTGTTCTCAGACAAAAAACATAACCCTGAGAGATTAATTCCATTATATTTTAGTTACAACCATGAATGTTTCACTCAGGGGGAACAGCACCAGACCTCCTGCAATCCAAGGCTCTACCATCCCTTCTCTCCAACAGAGTTCCTTTAGGATGAACAACACCTGCCAAAACCCAGAGTTTTGTCTCTGGTGGAACCCTTGCATCCAGAACAACTTTCCTTGTTAATGATCCACAGTAATTGATGAACTCTGTATCACTAAATTCAATCATTCCCATAATGCCCAGAAGTATTGATTCTGTTCTAAAGGCATATTTCCACCACTGACAGCAATTTCTGTTCTATACCAGCATTATCCAATCATCTCTCCTCCCAAAGGAGGTTTTCCTTATCTTTTAACCTCGTGACTAAATGACAGAAGGTGTTAAGAGTCATCCCAATTGGCTCTTCATATCCTCCTGCAGCATCTCAGCTCCTCTCCATCACAATGTCCTCTGAAGACAAAAAAAACCTTTGTGCTGACTAATTTAGGACAAAAAACCCTTTGTGCTGACTAATTTAGGTCAGCAATTGGTGACTGTTACTTCTTTTCTTGTCTCAGCAGGATGAAAGCCTGCTAAGAGCCACGAATCCTTCTGCAGGTGATTTTAGGGCAACGGTGGAACTTGGGGCCCTGCTGCTGGAATTCAACAGAACCTGCCAGTTCCTGTCACAAGGAAATATTTACTATCACCTTGTCTTAATTTTAACTCACCTGTGTTGGGAACGAAAGCAAGACAACTGTGCTCTGCATGGACACAAGCCCATAAAGCATGGGATTTGTATAAAAACCTCACAGATATAGGCACACATGGTATATGGAAGCTGTGGGACTTCTGCCAGTTCTACCCATGACAGCAAGACCGAAATGCAGAGGAACAGAAAATACATTTGGAATTTAGGAGAAACAAAATTATTAGTGAAAAGTACTCCCCATTTGTATAAATTTGTTAAAAAAACATTGCTTTTAATTCACTGGGATACAGTAGGAGCTACTAAAATATGTTTGTATAAACCTGCAAATATTAGATCATCCACAGCCATTTTCTCCTGATTCCAAGAGGCTGCAAACAAAGTGAGTCTAGTACATTAAAGAAGGTAAAAGTTTGCTTCAATCCTAAGCAGCAGTTTCCAGCTTGCCCAGAGTAAAAGTGTGTTCTTTTCTGCCACCAATACAAAGTAGGTTAGATTTAAATTCCAGTCTACAACACTCCCCACTGGAGTGAATCTAACCCAAATTCACAGCCTTTTGCAGATGACAGAGTGTAAGAGAGTAACAACAGCCATTAAAAAGGGAATAAGGAGGAACACAAAACCCAGGAGCTTCTTCTGGTTTAAAAAATGAATATGTGAGATGTGCCAGTGTCTTATGGGAAACATTTTCAGCCTTGCTCCTGATAGGAGCTGGGGACACGGAGCTGCAGCAGTTTTGCCCCTCTCAGGCTGTCAGACACAACTTGACATCTTTCTAACAACAACACATATATTAAAAACAAAACAATTTTGCAGCAAATTCCAGCAGATTTTGAAGGGAAAATAAAGAAATTAACAGCTATACACAGGAACAAGAATGTTGGAACCCAGCTGACTTCAAACAAATTACATGGACAATTATATGCTTGACTTGCATGAGTCACTGCTCTGATCATAGTAGCTGTACTGTTGCAATAATTAACTATTTTTCCTCTCCATGAAAATTCATGTTAACTGTGCACTTACTGCAGCTCGTTTTCCCAGGCATAAGAGTCAGTCACAAAAAAAGCAAAGATGATTCTTTGGGGCATTTACCTGCAAGTGAAGAAAAAATTGAAATATTAAATTGAAATATTAAAAGGCTGAGCATTTTTCCTATATTATTTAATCCACCTGTTCACACTTGGATAAAATTCTGCTTTGCTGAAAGCAATACTCGTTTTGCTTAAATTGATATTTGCACTTTGAAGTACAACCTAAAATCAAACTAATTTACTGTATTGATTTTTGTACCTGTACTTGTGGCAGGTAACATGTTTTTATACACACATATGCATTTAGATAACTCAACATTCAAGAATTGTAATATCCCACCCAGACAAGTTTTTAAAGTATACACAATTAGATCACTAACTACATGTATCAAAACCAACACAAAAATATTTTAATAGCTGCTTATACAGTATTTTTAACCAAAAAAAAATCTAAAAGCCCTTTGTAAATAAGGAAAATACCTCCCTCCTGGACAGGATAAACTGGGTTTTACTTGAAGCAGACCCAGAGAATCCTCATTTCTAGGCCAGGTGTGTCTCCTTCATCTGGGAATGAGTTGTTGAGTGTGGAAGAAAGTGAAGTGTCTGGATCCTTAAACGTGATACCAAAGCATATAGTAGTCTAAATTGTAAAGGGTTTGGATTTTTTGTTTTGTTTTCTTTTTTGTGGGTTTTTGTTGTTGTTATTTCTTGGTTTTTTGTGGGTTTTTTTTTTGTTTGTTTGGGGTTCTTTGGTGGGGTGTTTTGTTGTTTTGGTTTTGGATTTTTTGGTTGGTTTTTTTTTTTTTTGTGTAATAATTTCTTGGAGTTGCTCCCTTTGCCTAGAACAACCATAACTAAAAGGACACTGGAGCATTTGTGGATCTGCTCTTTAAGCCCTTGAGAGATAAAGTAGTAAAAACCAGCAGAGAAAGAACAAATAATATTTGTGATCAGAATGTACAGCAAATGCATTAAACACACCAGCCATAACACTGATGATACTGAAACAAGCGAGAATCGAGTGTGACATCCGAGCCTTACAGAAACCCAGAAAATACAATAGCCCATTATGAGGCTGTAGGATACAAAGAGGGTTCAGCTAAAAGGCCTTATTTAACCCTGCACTGAGTTAGGCTGGAGTCTCCCATCCCAGC
Organism: Passer montanus; assembly: GCF_014805655.1. Taxonomy (NCBI): domain Eukaryota; kingdom Metazoa; phylum Chordata; class Aves; order Passeriformes; family Passeridae; genus Passer; species Passer montanus. The sequence continues at coordinate 6,966,692 of NW_024368485.1, read as the reverse complement.
AGCTTTATAACTCCAGGCTCAACAAGGGAACAAGCATCAGAGAAAACCCATAGGGAGAATGTGTTTGGGGGAGTTATATTTAATTAGAAGTGATCACGACATACACTGTAATTAGGAATTATTATAGAAATAGTAACAGGTCTAGACAAACCGTGCTCACATTCACCATCAGCCTGGATGTTCCACTCTGTTAAAACACGACTTGACCTACCTGTAAAACAAAATGTTTTTAGAGTCTAAAAATAGGGATAAAGATGTAGGGAAGGCAGGAGTGGGAAAGGGGTTAATGCGTGAGTGTTTAACACTAGTTAGCACTTACAGACATTAAAAAATAAACAGCATTCTGGTTCTCTCCCGCGAGGCACTGCCTTCCCCGCACTGCAGGCTCGAGTCCTCCCCGGCCCGGAGCTGCCGCAGCTCCCAGCGGCACCAGTAGATGGCACAAAGCATTTATTTCACTGCCACCGCCACCAGGGCACCTGGAGCAGCTTCAGGACAGCGCTGGGACACATCCCTCTGACATTACAGCTGTAATCGTCAAATAATAGTGTTCTAAAAACACTTAGAATATATATATAGCACTGAATAAAAATTATATTAGATGTATTGTATGCTTTCAGAGGTAAAAGTGAATATAGATAACCAGGAGAAATACTAGACATCAATTAACATTACAATTATCAATTACAGCAGTCGCTAAAATAGCCTATGACTCAGAAAAAAAGAAAAATTAGAAGTATAGAAGTAATACAAATCAGGTTAAATTTATAAAAAAGCAACTATTTTTTTTAGAATTAAATGAAGATTTAAAAGAAACAACAAACCTGTCAAAAACTTTATGAAAATTTGACAAGGAAAAAAAAGGACTAAATATCTGTCCAAAGCAAAAAAAATGAATAGTTTATGATCAATCATACACTATCATCTATGAAATTAAAGAACAAGTAAAGTAGACACAAAAATCGCATTTATTATTTAAAAAAAACAATATACACACTCCCAGAACAGCTGCTTTGTTGTTACAAATATGTTGGGAAACCCCAGTTCCTGGAAAGAGAACAAAAAGGGAATTACACTGAAATACAGGGCTGGGGAAGCAGCTCATGCTCTGTAAAGGACAACACTTGCTCCTGTACAGTTTTGACAAAATTCCTGGAATACTACAGCAAGAAGAATCAGGCTGCCTGACTCCATTTTTCAAGTTGCAAATATAACCTATAGCTACCTAATTATAGGATTTAATGATACTTAATTTTGTATTTTCAGAGAAATATTATGACATCATGTCATTTTACAGGGCAAACCACTTAGCTTAATAGCTGCTATTCACTGCAGAAGCACACATTAAAAGCTATGCAATCATATGGTAAATTATGCTCATATCTCTTGGTCAAATTACAGCTTAATAACATGAGAAAAACTGTAAATAACGTGAAGATCCATGGTTTAATTATTTTAATAGAAAGTAATGTATCAAATAATTATGAAAAATAAAGAAGCAGCCAGGTCTAATGGGCTGGAATATCCAAGCAACGTTTTTCTGCATTAAGCCAGGAGCTCCTGGACCAAAATGTTCATAGTAAGAACATCTTAATTTTCCCTCCAATCCAGCACAACTGCAGGCAGGCAGAGCAGCAGGCAGTGTTTGCTTCTCCCACCCCTGATGGGACCCAGTGGTTGTGCAGATCAGCTCAACAGGTTGTTCTGGAAGGCAGATTTGGGTCTGGCAGGTTTGTTCTCTGCTTGCCCAGCCCAGGCTGTGCCACGTGCTCAGATGTGGGCCAAGGGGACAGCAGGGAATGTGCAGCCAGGAGTGGGAGAGCTGCTCCACACCAAAGCCTGCTGACCCCAGATTAAGGGGTAAGGCCCAGCTGATTAAATTTGGGAGAATTCAGTCAAGGGCATTTGACAAGAGAAGGTTTGGATGGCAACAATTTTACAGATAAACCCAGAAATAACAGACATGCCCACCACTGTAAAGAACCCTCATTAGCACAGCTGCATGACTTAATGAAAATTAGTGTCTTGTTCCCAAAGCAATGCTGTGACAGCATCATTTTGCAGGGTAAATACCCCAGTTTTATTGCTGCTATGGACAGCTGGGCTGTCTGCCTTAATTCCTGAGCAGCTCAGGTATCCACAAGGGTATCCAGGAGAAGGTGCCTTAATTCCTGAGCAGCTCAGGATATATATATATATATAACCACAAGGGTATCCAGGAGAAGATGTCCCTGCCCAAGGCAAGGGGCTGGAACAAGATGGGCTTTAAAGCCCTTTCCAACCCAACCCATTCTGTGATTCTGTCTGGGAGTGAAAGGGGAAAAACATCTCTTGAGATTGTTGACCACGTTTGCTGCTAGAGAAGTGAGACTCTAGAGAATCTGGTGGTGGCAAATATCAGTTGTACCCTTTGTACACAAAGATTTTGAGCTCCTTGTGCCCTTCTCACTGCACATCACCTTAAAACTCACCATGGAGAAGGTACAGACTCATGGAATGGAATTGCTCCTGCTCTGAAGGGCTGGTTTGCTGAGGAAGGCAGCAATAGAAGTCTTCACAGTTCTGATCACCTCACAAAGCACTGAGGAGGGAATCAGAGATAGAGTGAACAGGAAGCCAAGACAAATATCCATCTGTCCCCAGGACATGTGAATGCCCTCCTGCCTGAAGCTCTGTGCTGCCTCTCCACCTCTCTCACAATTTCTGTAAGACATTTTTGCTGAAATGAGCTGCACTGAGCACACCTGCTAGTAGAGTTGTTTATAGTCACCCACCTCCATTTGACTTGAACATATTAGAGAAGAATCACAGAAAAAGCTTAATTAGCAGTTCTGGGGAAAAAAAGAAAAATTAGTAAGAGGGATTAGTCATGTCTGTAACCAAGACGGAACAGCACTGATAGTCCCTCATGGTGGAAGCTGGCAACAGTCACTGTGCTTACCCTGGAGATAAGAGAAATGTGTTTCCAGACTCAGCAAACTGTCACTGCTCCTCTCCAAAGCAGCACGAGGGTCACACAGGGCTGAGGTTTCACTTCTAACCAGGCATCCTGTCAGTGGTGATTTCCTGAGGGGACAGAAAGCTGAGCAAAACTGAACCAGCCAAACTGGGCATCTTCAGGAGGCAAGGGAAGTGGTAGCAGTGCCCATTTCTCTGATGGCTGCACCAAGAGTACCTTTGCATCTCATGAGGATGTCCATAGAAACACAGAATGGGATTGGAGCATGGATAACCTGAAAGCACTTCCAGTACAGGAACAGCTTTGCTAGGCCTGCACTGGCATTATAACCCCAGATTTACAGGGCAGACTTGGAATTTCACAGACCAAGATCCTAACACTGCTGACAGAGAAGCAAATCATTAAACATCAACATCCCTAACCCCTTACTTCAAAGTGCAAGCTGGAATTTTGCATCAGTAATAATCCAAGGGCATATTGGTAAAACAAATCAGATTTTTTTTTTTTGTTTTTCTAACGCCACAAGGAGGCAATTGGGAAAAGGTTTGCACAAAACTCAAATCCCATTGTCAAAAGAAGAAGGAACATGCTGGATCTGAAACAGGCCAAAAAGACAACCTCAGCAGGAGACAGGAGGAAGATTAACAAGTGAAATTGCTGTTTGACAATGAGTGTTGCTGAGATGGAAAGCACAAAGGACTGGCTGACAAAAATAATTATTACATTCACAAGTGTTTTAGACGCAAGATGATGGAGCTGATGATTTCTCTCAGCTCAGCAGTAAAATACTCCTGTTGGCTGTTTAATTGCAAACCTGGCTGAGCAGCCCCCTCCAGGACACAAATGTCATACATTAAGATTTACTGGGAAGTTTTCTTCCAGTACAAGTCATGTAACTACTATCCTCCAAAAACTTCAGTAAAATTCTCTTTATTAACAAAAGAAATATGAACTACACTGCAAAGGGGAGTTAGTTAAAAAATAAAAGCTATTCTAGGTCTCTGAGAAGACTTTAGAGGTTCCTTCTCCCAACACTGGGAGACAGAAATAGGCATATTGAATTTGCAGATTGGTCAAGGTCCAAAAATTTTCCAAGGTCCTTAAAATTTTATTTTCTGGAGGCACAAAAGACACAGCTTTTATTGCTGCTGAAATTAGCTTCCCTGGGTCACAGACTACCATTCAAAGAGTGATTACAAACTAAAGAGCTTTTCCCCAGTCAAGGAGGGGAAATAAATGCCATACTTACAGTATTTTAGCAACTCTTGCCACTGAGAATTTATTGTCTCAGAACAATGAAAATAAATGCAAAATAACTCAATTGATAAATGCAGGGTACAATCTGTAGAGAAAAAACCAACCACCCCAAAAGCAGAATAAAACCTATTTCTCTGGAGCCTTGCCAGCTCCTTCCTGAAACACACTGATTTTGGATGCCTTTCAAGGCCACCATCTCACCTGTTGTTGCAGTGGTCTGGTAGCAAATGTGTTTGACTTCACAGTTTCAGGTCAAAAATATTTCTTCTGCAAGCATGAGTAAACCAGAACCCAGAGACTTCTCAGCTCTCACTTTGTGGGGATGTTGTGAGACTTTTTTCCTACATTATTTTCTGACTCTGTAAATTTTCTGGGGGGGATGTCATCAGTCTTTGGCTCTGAGTGTGCACTGTGCCTTCAACTACCAGGACCCAAAACTTATGGTACCCTCAGTTACAGAAAAAAAATCCAAATTATAGCTCAGATGTAGAAACACTCTTCTTTTCCTCTTGTGGGTAGCAATTGTAAAGCTACAATTAACCTCAATTAATAGGAAGGGTAAACTTTCTACAAGAATATGCTGTTCAGATGTTCTTGGTGAGAGCACTTGGCACTGCTTCATCTCTCTGAAACAGGGAGCTCTGCTGGGGTGAAAATTAAAGTGGCTAAAGTTTAATCCAAGTGCAAAGTAGGCTTTTTTCCCCCTATAGGAAAAACAATCCTGCCAATAAAAGCTACCTGGAGAAGCTCAGAGTCTGTTTGGATCCTGAGTGCATCCCTGCCCTGAAGAGCCTCCCGAGACCCCCATCCCACACCCTGGCCACTGCCACACTTCAGCTCAGGCTGAAGTCCTTGGTTCTTCCCTGAGGTCTGGCTCAGTCCTGCTGTGCCCAGCTCCAGGGGACTCCCCGGGTTCCTGACCCCCAGCCTGCCCCACCACCACACATTTGTGTCATTTCTGCTGATCTGGGCTGCACCCAGAGCTTGGGAGTGCCACCAGCCCTGCCCAGCTCCTGGAAAAGTTTCTGCAACCCCTACCTGAGGCAGCAGTGCAACAATTGAGCTCTTTTCCCTTGCTCTCACTGTTCCTTCCTCCTATTAGGGAAAAAAATATTCCAAACTACCAACTTGCACTCCACCCACAAGATTGGTGGAACTGACAAAAAGATCAAGGTCACAAGAGATAAAAATTTGGGGAAAATTGCTAAATCCAGTGCAGAACTGTCTCCTTTATAGTTTCTACTGTATTAAGATCACATTTTCAACCCATCATGTCTCCCTCACATCCCTTGAGATACATTTTATATTCTATATCCAAAAGCCATTTCCTACTGGCTTTGTCAGTGTAACAGCTGTAGTAATTACTCAAAAAATAGCACTCCATGCACACCATTTGTATGGGTTATGTGTCTATCCCATACGCCAGCAATATGTACCTTTAGTTGAATCTTTTTGCCATCAAGCCAGGCTGCTAATTACTTGCAAATACTAATGAACTTCTAAACAGTGCTGCCCAAAGTAAAATACACTAGACCATGCATTGTAGAAAAGAATAAATTACATCCCTTGAATTCAAAGGCTTTGACATCATAATATTAGATTTTTAGTTTAAAACCTCCCTGTGCATCTGAAATTAATTTATGTGTATTTGAATGTAACTTGGCTTTTTAGCTGTATATTTTTGAGGGGACTTCATACTGCCTTGTGTTTCATACAATTGGCTCAGTGTGAAGGAAGGAGAGCAAACACCATATCACTACCTGAGATCAGGTGGCCTTTGGCTTGGGCATGTCCTCACCTAACATAAAAAGGCACAGCAGAAGATCTGAGTGAAAGACTGAAAGGATAAAAAGTTTCAAAAATAAGAGGATACATTCCATTGCCTTATTTTCCCCTTAATTTATTTTTGTATTCCCAAATTCCAGAAATATGTGTCCTGCACCCCTCTTCCCACTTAATCCTAGCTCCATACTCATCCCTACTGGAAAGAACGTTTTCCTCAGCCACAGTGCTGCATATCCAGGTTAAAACTAATCACATTTGTCAGGTGAGATTTCAGTGCTGGCTTTAAGCATATGTGAAACCATGGCCTCGTTAATCAGCAAATTTTACCTAATTACCAGAAGCCACAAGGGATGATCCTGCTGCTGTAACATTTCCCAGCTCCCATTCCCAAGCTCTGTGGGTTGTGTTGTCCCCTTCCATCAGGCTTGTGACCCAAATACCAGCACACATGAACAAACTCCCTTCCCCCTTGAGACCCGGTTTGTATCTCGGGCTCCAGCTCACAAATTACTGCTGATCTGCAGTGAGATCTGAACAGATCCTTCTGCAGGTCTGGCAGCCCTGCACCTCATTCCACCCGGGGCCAGGAGGCAGAGGGAGGTGCAGGATCAGGGTGGGAAGGTGCAAACAAACCCAGGCCCCTCTTGCAGTGTTGCTCCCTGATCCCCACTACAGGCAGCACAGCTGAGGAGAAGCCTTTGTTTCCCACTTGGAAAATCTGTTCCATTGAGGATTTCAGAAAACAGAACCATTTCATTCCAGCTCAACTCCATGGCTTGGGTTGTGCTCCTCTGACAAGCCATTAATCTCTCTGACATACACAAGGATCCACACAGGAGAGGAAGAGCCTTGCTCCTGGGCTACTTGGGAGACAACACAGGCCCTTATCACCCACCCAGCAGAGGAGGGCTGACAATGGCACATTTTCTTCTAGAACAATCTACTGCAGCCATTTCCCCCTGCTAAGGAAACAACTGAACTATTCTGAAAGGTTAGATTGGACTACTTATCTAAAAGAGATGAAGAATAGATTTTAGTCTTCTGTTATCTGTTTCCATGAGAAAATCTCCATGCTTGCCCCAGAGTTCCCTTTTGTGTCTTGTCTAGACTATCATAATAGATCTGACAATTGTTTTTATTACATAACTTTGGGAAACAGATTCAGAGAACTTGGTTAATAGAAAAATTCTGCTTTGAATAAGATAGGACAATGTGTGGCTTTTAAAAAACAAACCATGAATGCCTCTATTGTTGGTTTGCTTTCAAACTTGATTTCTCAGTCTGAAAAAAAAAAGCAAAAGCCATTAAATATATTTTAGATTGTGCTAAACAGTAATATCCATAGGAAGATTTCCTTTTCCTACACTTCTTCCTATGGATAAGAACACAGTGGAATTCTTGATGCATGGAAAAATAGGATTTGACCTTAAATTGCTGTTCCAGATGATAGTAAAGTGATAATCCCAAACCAACACCAGATAAAACTCATGGTCACCAATTCACCAAGTTAATATCTGAAATCATCAGGGCTGGCCATCCTGCCAGTCACTCACAGCTAAATGCTCTGAAGCACTTGTATCATCCTTTGTCATGACTTGCTCCTCCAGGCTGGATGCACTCCATGCTTTCAGGAGTGAGGTGTAATAAATCTCTGTAAAGCAGTTTTGTTGCATTCATGGCCATGATACTCCACTATCTCCTGAAGAAATGCCCTCACTGTGCCTCTGAGCTGCACAGCAGACACAGGCAGCCTTACAAGACATGTTGTATTACAAATAAGGCTGATTAAGATGTGGTTTCTGCTAAGCACCTTCATATTAAACTATTTTTGGTGCTATTTTGACTTCCTCCACAGTTCAACCTTCCAGATTACTTCTCTGTCCTGCTTTCCAATTGGAAGGGATGGAAAAACTTGTTAGTGGTGTTAAATGGAACAGAGATTCCTGCTAATGGATTATTGATCATACTTGAGTGATCTTTAGAGTATCACAAGCAGAATGCCTTTCTCCCCTCTGTATAAGAATCTAATATTAAAAATATTAGCATTACCTGCTGATTATTTTCATGAGGGAAAGCATTAAGCACAAAGCCCTCCTCTGTAAGAGGAGGTAGCATCTCTATTTTTAACCAAAGATTTTGTAGGGTATTTCATCAAACTCAGAGAACTCCACCAAAAAAAAAGGCAGTATGAAAGTTCTCCACTACTCAGCCATAACCACGAGATTGTTTGGCTGAAACACATCACAAAGTAATTTGCTACCTCCCCACAATACCAATTTTAAACAGAGCAAGAATGAAGGGCTTGGCAGATGAAAAGTGCCATTTTATTTCATGTACGTTGTCCTAGAAACCTTTTTCAGCTTTGTGGGTTGTATCTAGCAGGCATCTTGTAATCAACCCAAAGTCCTTTCCCATCTACAGACTAGGACATATTAGATTTGGGTTTAAAGCTAATTTGATATTAGGTGACACCTAACTAAATTATAGCATTTCTTTCCTACAGCTGGAGTCAAATGCCAATATTTAGTTTCACTTTTTATAAAGTCAGTTTTCAAAAATAACTTAGGCAACAGGCTGGTCAAAAAATTATATGTAAATATAGATCTTCATCTAAGATCCTGCCAGGGGAAAAAAGTCACCAAACTGGAGGCCCTATAAAAAAAATACTCCCTGTTTTCAACTAAGTCTGTAACGAGGTTTGAATGGTTAAAGGCAGCCCAGGTTTGCATCTGCACAGCACTGTCACACTGTGCTAATCCAGCCCTCCACCCTGGCCCAGACAGCTCCCTGGAACACTCACAGCACAACACATGCTTCTAATTACCCATTTCTCTGTGCAGGCAGCTCTCAAGACCTGCATTTCCCAAATGGTTGAAGTCTAATTCCCCAGGAAGAAAACACGTGCAGCATCTTTGCTGCAGTCCTGGAAGGAAAGAGGGAATGACAAAAGCCTGGCCCTCCACTCAGACAAATTGCTCACCTGCACCAGCATCTTTCACATTTTGGGCAGTAACTTGGAGGTGTTTGGACCAAATCCTTCCTAGCAGGGGAAGTGAAGCTGGCATTTGCCAGGGAAGGTGTTGCTGATGTGCCCCTCAGAAGTGGGGTGACCTCTGTGACACCAGGGATGTGTGGCAGCTCTGTGGCAGCCCTGTCCTTTTCAGCCCGGGATGCCAAGTTTCTCTAACCCACCTACAAAGTTGCTTATTGCTGCCTGAACACAGCGCTTGCAGGGATGCTCCCTTCAAATCTCATTCTCCAAAGGATGCTCACAGGGGAAAAATGATTCTAAGGATAGAAATATGGGTTTTTTTTAGTTCTAATTTTTCCTTCACGGTGGAAAAGACCAGCCACAAAGGAATGTGATCAAAGACTAAGTTTAGTCACAGGTATGACAGAAGAGAGCAGCAGTTTAAAAATACAGCTTGCCAAAGGCTGAACAATAATTTATGGACTGAAATGAGTGAAAAACAAGTAAAGCTTAAACAGAAAAAACCTCATACCTAAAATCAAGGAGTTCACTGTGAAAATATGAAAAAAATAATAACCAAGAATCCTAAGGAACTGGGAGATGGTTGTGTACATACTATGTACATTCAAAAAGCTACAAATCTTCAAAAAGATTTAGAAGAATGTGACAGCTTTTTCTTCAACAGTGTTATTTGCCCAAAAATGAAAACTGCATTTTCCTCCAAACTGTTTCTTAGTATCACCTCTCCAAGAAAAACCTAAATAGTGATTTGGTTTCTACTCCTTCCATCCTTCTACCTCTTTATTTGCCCAACATAAAGAAGCTGCTGATTTCCAAAATGAGCAAGCTAAGGGAGCTTGTTTTGGAATTACAGCCCCATGTTCATCACTTGAGTAATACTTTTTAATCTCAAGGCTGTTCACTATAGCACTGGGAAGGGATAGCCAAGCTGTACATGTGACAGCATGGAAGGTAAAGGCAGTGCATTAAAAACACCTGCAACTGCTGAGGGACAGCTTGGAATTTACCCTCAGTTATAAAGCTGAGACTGGCCTGAGAGAAATCAGTTATAAAACAGTCTCACTTGGAGCTATAACCTGCATTTTATCCTGATGTGTTTATGAATTTGGCAGCCCCCAAAGCCACTGATTATCATGGAAGTGACACCTACCACACTGCCATTAATACCCTGGCACTCACATCCTGTGAGCCACGATCCCAGCCACAGGAGGCTCACTGCTGCTCCAGGAGGGGCATTACTGTCACCTGTGGATATAAAGTGGGTTTTGTTCAGTTTAAGTCGGATTAATGACTGAAAGTTCTCATGCCTACTAAACCATAGAGAGGACAGGGCTCCACCAATCTTGTAAATATCAAGACTTTACTAAAGACAAAACAATAATCTAAAAATCTTTAGTTGAGCTATTCCTCAGTTGCCATCTGGAGTTATGGTACTTCTTAGAGAGAGAAGATTATTGCTTCAAAAGCTGAAAGATCAAGTAATGTCCCAAATAAAGACATTATCACAATGAAATCAGCAGTTCCATTTGAAATACAAAGTGGACCTAAGCAACAAACAATTGCCCAGAGACAACTGTTAGATTTAACACTGTGTAAAGTTTATTGGGGAGAATCAATAGTCTCTGCCAATGGCATTTGGAGCACTGACACTATGGAATATTTTACCTCAGATTCCTCAATGTTACTGTTTGATTGCTATTTTGGAACACAAATCCTATTAATGTTCCTATAAAAACCCAAACCCTTTAAAAGTTGCAATGGCTTAGACCAAAATATAAAGCTATGAAATTGTATCAAAAGCAGGTATTAAAAAAAAAAAACACAAAAAAGCAAAAAACCCCAGCACTAATGAACGTTTCAGAGATGAACAGATCTGGTTTAACAAAAGGGTGACATCTTGGGGTTTGCCTCCTTACAAGACTTTATTACCATGGCTTTATGGCAGTCCCTGAGTCAGCAGAACAGCTCTGCTGGGACACACAGCAAACTTCACACCATCTTCCTGACAGTCACAGCACCACAGAAACTGCTTCACAGCTGCACTCTCTAGAATTGTTCCTAGAGCTGAGCCTGACAGAATTTGTGCCAAGCTTATTGCAGTTAAACAGCTCTTGAAGAGCAGCTGATTTCTCTTAAGTTATGAGTATTATTTTATAGCTCCATAATGCAAAAGGAGTATTTATATCTCACTGTGCTCACTTGTTTACATTGAGTCCCACATTAAAGACTTTTTCCAGTAAAAATTTTCTAAACTCACTTATTGAAACTTTTCTAGAGGAAGGGGGAAATCTCTTACCTTTGCCTTCTGACCTCATTTCAGCACCAGCACAATTCACATGAATATGGCAAGCAAGGTTTGGCTAACAGAAGACTTCAGTTATCAGTGAGACACCAAAAGATGGCATTTTTAAAAGTCTGCAGATGGAGAATTTATTCCCATCTATACTGGAGAATATAGAATGGTTTTTCCCAGTGTTTTTTTTTCCAGTTCCTTCTTAGAATCTGTTTTTCATGGATTTGTACATGCAGTGAAAAGTTATTTTACAGTTTAAAGTTTAATGCCTAAACCTGAGAGCTATTTTAATTATCTCAAAATATTCATCAACTGACTAACAGTTCACAACTTTAGGAAGTTTATTGATGAATAAATCCCTATCTGGCTTTTCCTTGCTCATGTTTTACACATTTCATACCTTTACTCTCTCAAGTGTTAATCACCAGCCCTCTCTGAAATTGTGCCCATCTGTTTAAAACACATTGATAATGAGATACCCAGGTTCAGTTAAAATATTCTATGAGTGCTCCTGCAATGACTTGAGGCCACTACCCTGCTGCTGTCCCAAGCAATGCCCACAGATACTCCCAAATTGTGCTGTCCTTTCCTTTGCCCTGTCACCAAGCAAGGGAATGTTTAATTTGCTCTCCACTTTCTCCCTCAGCTCTATTTTCCAAGTTTTCCCTTGGACTGAACTTCCTATTTTTTCCCCCCAAGGACACACAAGTTTTTATTTCTCCTCTCCACTCACTTACATTCAATTTCCTGTTTCCAAGACTTTTAGGTTATGTTGTATTATTTCTTCATACTTGTGTTTGTAACACCTGACTTATGATCATCTGCAAATGCTGTTAATAGTCTTCTTACATCCAGCTTCTCTGAAATCATTGATCTGGGACATTCATCAAAGCAGACAGTTGCTTTCTTCCACCTAAGAATAAATGAAATTAAATGCAAAATTTGTTTGCCAAAGACATGGTAAAGGTGGAGTCAAACAAAAGTAATTAAAGAATAAAAAAAATACATTAGAAGCTCTCCCAAAAATAAAAACAAAACAAAAATGGCAGCAGATGTTCAGTGAGAAGAGGGATGCTCAGGCAGGATTAGTTCTGCCATTTCTAGAATGACGCGAGGCAAGAGTGGAAGGACAGAACAAATTCTCTGCATTCCTTTCATTAGCCAAACACATTTCCTGGTCCTATCACGTCAATAATCCCAGAACCAAGTGGGACAGCTGCAGGAGAAAGTGGAAACTACAAGGGATCTTCCCCTGCTTTGGGAAGCAAGCTCTGGCAATGGGCACAGCGCGGTAAAGTGAGAGCTCCGCAGTCAGGACACGCCCCCCATAAAGGCAGGGATGGGGAAAGCGCCTTTCCTGAAGGATGAGGAGGCTGGAGCTGTTTACAAAGACACCCGACATTCACGGATTGTTTCAGTTGTGTGCTGCCCAGACATCCCTGAAAATTTACAGCTGGCAATTTCCTCTGAATGCCTCATTCCTTTCACTGCAGCCTCACCCAACACCTGCCTTCTCTTTGCCTTATTTCCCCAGCTCTATTTTATCCTCTTCCCTGCTCTTTCCACTTACAAGTCCTACTTCACCAGTCCAGTAATTATGATACCAGCATGATATTTTTCTCTTATTTTTATGCCTCCTCCCTCAGCTTTCCCAGATGCACAACCTCTAATGATGACACACCACCCAAGAAAACCATTCTGTTTCTGACAAACCAAATTGACCACAGCTGAAGATGACCTGCTAAAGCAAATTCACAGGAAGAGTGTCCAAAAACAAACAAAAAAAAGCTTTAGAGAGTAAAAAAAACCTGCATAAAAGGTAAAAGGAAGAGCCCTCTAACTCCAGGGTGAAAGTTAATAAGCACTGCTTGCCTACCCACATAGCCTTTATTCTGTGACACTCTCAGACCTGGTGGCCCATCCCTTCACCCCTGAACAGGGACTAGACAATTCAAAATTCATTAACTCTCCCAAATTGTGGGGCCCCTGTGAAGAACAAATAGACCACAAAAGCTCAGTTACTTAATTCTGCTCACATGGCACCCACTCCCTGCTTTGCTTTGTGCTACTGGGTCTCCCCTCACCCTTTTTTTCCAGGCTGAAGAAGCCCAGCTCCCTCAGCCCCTTCTCTGCCTTGAAGATGGGCTCTGTTGGACCTGCACCGGGTTTTCCACATTTTCTTGCAGTGATGGAGCAAACTCCAGGCATGGTGTGCCAGATGCAGCTGCTGAGTGACCAGCAGAGAGAAAGAATCACTTCACTGGATGTCCTGGTTGTGCTCCTTTTGATCCAGCCTAGTGTGCAGTTAGCTTTTGTCACTACCAGGCCACACTGCTGACCTGAAACCCAAGCAAATTTTTCTATGGATTGCAGCAAGGCTGAAATACCAGACTGAACATCTAATAAAGGAGTCATCAAACAGGGAACAGTGGCAACAAAACAGCAAGCACAAGCTTACAACAGCTCCTGATAGCATGTGTGGGAGAAAAGCTGTGAGCAGAGGCACCCACCCTGCTGAAACAGCTGCTTTTTACTGCCTGCCCGAGTTCCTGAGGCAGCCTTCACCTGGCTCCTTGCAGAAGGGAGGTGGGAAGAGTTCAGCTTTCCCAGGGCACAGCTTGCAGGAAGATAGGAAGGCTATTTCTAAAAAAAAATAAAAAAAAATTAATGTGTTATTTGACATAACAGCGATGAGGCAGGAACCCTCCCCTACTCAAGCACAGGATTTAGCAAACAAACTTCAGCAGAGCCAACCCCTGCTGTGTTTGTTACTCCTGCAATTTATTAAAACCACATTGCAATCTGGGCACTACCAGCACCTGATGAAATGGTGAAGCTGCATCTCCTCCTAAAGTAGTTAATATTCATTTAAGAATCTGATTTAAGGATTTAGACTTCTCTCTTACATACATGCACACACTAAAAAAAAAAAAAAGCAGAAGTGACCCTGCTGCACAAGCAGAAGGAGTTAAAAGAATCTGACTTTTTGGTCTCTTACATCAGTTTGTTTTGAACACCAGAGCTAGCTAGAACATCAAAACACACATAGGAACTGTTTATTCTACGTGCTAGAGTTACAGCCCTGCTTTTAACCCACCAGCAGCTCGCCGTGCCCGGCCATTCTACTGGAATCACTTCCAAATTCAATCCCAGCAGCTCCAGTGCTATCTTCAATTACAGTCACTCTGCAGAGGCCAATCCCCCAGAGCAACACCAACAAGCTGAATTAAACAAAGCACTGTTACCACCCTCACTCAGATGTTAACAGGATGCAGCTCCTTTTAGGCACGATAAAAAGGAAAAGAGACCATTCACATTCCAGCTCTCCAAGCCTTAAATCCTGCAGAAGTTTTCCCAAGAAACTTAACAGAGGAAGAATTAAGTGCAGTATTACATCACACAGGGTCTGATTTGGCACCACACCACCTTGCATCCACGGGGATTCTGCCCAAAACACAACCGTGTACATGAATACAAGATTTCCCCAGCTGCCCCAGAGACAAAGTAAAGAAATCACATAACACACCCCACAAAATGAAGACTGAGGAACTGGAATCCCCACAGCACCTCTAGAGCTGGTCAGGCAATCAGAACAGAGTAAGTATGTGTAATTGTATTTATTTATTCGAGTGTGTTATGGTTTTCATTGCACTGGCAATCTTTTGGGGATGACTACAGATGCCTAACTTTAAACTGCTGCATTCCACAGAAGGTATGGATTAAAAAGACCCTATGGAAAAAAAATACAGGTTTTGAGCCCCATCCAGCAGCCATGTGGCTGAGCACACAATCTGTAAAGTTAGAAAGCCAACAAAGGCTTCAAAAACATAAAGTGTCCTTCTCATGACTTATTAGAACAGCACAGCTCCTGCCTGCTAGATACAAACTTCACACCAGTGGTAATTTAGCCACTGCTCCCCAGCAGTCTACATACCTCAAAACTCTATTTTTCCTTTTAAAGCTTTAAAGCAAAAGTGCTTAAGAATCCCTGCCATACTCCCAGCCATAGCACAGGTAAACACCACATCAACAAAGCTACAGAGAAAGTTTCCTCTGGAAATCACCCAGAGGGCATTCCACAAATCAGAAGTATCACTCCTACAACAAGTTTCACTGACCAGTGTAATGCCATCCCAAAAACAAAGTAACTGCTCGAATTGAAGTGATGAAAAAGAAAGTTTGTTCCTAGAAGGGCATTTAAATACTTCCTAATAGAAGCCTCCTCATAGAAGTGAGTCATAAGTTTCTACAGCTATGGCTTTTTCAAATGAGGAGGCAAGACTGAAGGAATGCATCTGTAGGTACATTCAGTGGCAGCTTTTCCACGTGGAGGTTGGCGAGCACGTTCTCTGCTCCTTCAGGCAGCGATGAGAGGAGCAACCACAGCGTGCTGAGCTTGTGCCGCCACAGGAAAGCCCCAAGCTCACCCCTGGTTACCTTCCATGCCTCACACAGCCCAGACTTGGATAAACCTAAAGCTAGCCTTGCCTGAAGCACGCTTCGGAGGGCAGCTGCAGGAACCGGACACACATCGTAAAGGAGGGGACACACACCTGAATCAGTTTGCACAGGCTCTGCTGGAGAGCACAGCACCGCTGCGGTAAGGGACGGCAAGCACCCACCGAGGGCTGCTGCTGCTGACGGGGCCCGTTCTGCAGCCGAGATCTGCCCCACTCCCTCCCGGAGAGGGACCCGTGGGGTACTGCCCGCCATTTCCACACAGCGGCTGCCCCATCTCCCTCAGAAACAGCGCCTCAGCGCGAACAGGACAGAGCTGGAACCCCTTCCCCTCAGGGGCCAACTGCACGAACCTCCTTCCCTCACGGGCCAGCATGCCCGAGTCCCTTCCCCTCAGGGGGCAGAGACCTCAGACCCCTTCCCCTCACGGGGCAGAGACCCCAGACCCCTCCACCTCACGGGGCAGAGACCCCAGACCCCTTCCCCTCACGGGGACCGGCCCCTCACGGGGCGCTCGCGCCATGGCGCCTCAGGCGCGCGCCCGGGGGCGCCCAACGGCCGCGCCTTTCCCGCCCCCTCCCGCCGCAGCCCCGAAAGCCGCGCTCAGGCGCGCGCGTCACGCCGCCGCCGCCACCGGCCAATGAGAGCGCGGCCAGCCCTGCGCCCGCGCTTTGCGGACAGGGAGGCGGGGCCTCTCTGAGTGACAGCGCGGCTCGGCCTATCGGGGAGAGGCGGCCCCCCCCCTTAGCGCGCAAAGCGCTGCTGGAGAGGGGGCGGGTCCCCTCTGCTCGCCCCCCCCCGCCGCCGCTCGCTCCCCCCGCCCATCCGAGGCGCGCAGCGGATTGACAGCCCGCCAGACCAATCGGCGCGGCGGCCGCCTTCGCGGCGGCACATCGCGGGGCCAATGGGCGCGGCGGATGGGCGGGGCCCCCGAGGTTTCCAAACGCTCCGCGGCGCCATGGGCTGAAAACTAAACCGAGATGGAATCTCCCAGTCTGAACCGGTTTGAGCCGGTTCCGAGCCTGTGGCATTAGGAGGGGGAGACGCGCCGCGCTCAGTCCCCGTCGCCGCCGCCGCGTGTGTGACCTGCTCGTAGGGGACCCGTAGCTGAGGGGGCGAAGTTTAGTGCGAGCCGCGGGGGGGGCGGCGGGAATGGGGGCGAACTGAGCGCCGGGCGGGGAGGGCGGCAGCCGCAGGGGCAGCGAGAGCCGGCGGGGCCGGGCCTGGGCGGCGCGGGAGGCGCAGCCGGCTAGATCCCCCCGCACCAGCGAGGCCGGAGCGCCGCGCCGGCCGCTTTCCCGGGGCTGAGGGGAAGGCGCGGAGCCGAGCGCGGAGCCCCGGGGGCCGCTGCGGGCGCCTGGTGCAGCCAGGCCGGGCACGCTGCGAGGGGAGGAGTGGCGCCACTAACCCCGACCCACCGCCGAGGAGGGAGCGCTCGCCTTTCCCCCCACCTCCTGCCCTGCTGGTTTTTTTCCCTCCTTCCGTGCTGATTTTTTTCCCCCCTCCTTCCGTGGTCTTTTTTTTTTTTTTTTCTTCCCTTCTTCTTTTTTTGGGAGGGGGTTATTTTTGGTGGTCTTTTTTTATTTTCTTTTTTTTTTTTTTTTTTTTTCCTCGTGGCGCGTGGTGGTTAGAAACTTGGCTCGCTCGCCCCTACTTTCTGAAGGAAGAGGCTGTGAGAAACCCCTAGGTAAGCCAGGGTTGTGGGGGGGTCGCGATGGGCAAGGCGGAGGGGGCAGAGGGGGGGTATTTTGGGGGGCAGAACGGGGGGATGCCCCCGTGCAGGGGGCCCCAGAGCCTGGCCTGTGCTGGGAGGGATGTGATGGAGCCCGTGGAGAAGCCCTGAGGGGCGGGGGTGCGCTCGGATGGGGTTCGGGGTGCGAGCATCCCTGGCCCGGCCGAGCGCAGCCGCGGATGCTGCGGGGGATGCTCCTCGTTGGGAGGGGGCCGGGCAGGCTGGGATCGGGCACGGGCAAACCCGGCGACATAATCTGCAAATTATTAGGAGTGGAAGTTTCCAGAAATATTTTTTTTTGTGTGTGTGTGCGTGTGTGTCTGTGCAGCAGTATTGAAACGTCCGCCTGGATCACGTGGGGAGCCCTGTATAGAGCGCAGGGCTGGAGCCCAGGGGAGGAGGAGGAGGAGGAGGAGGGAGGGGCTGCGGGGCCACCGCGCTCCGCAGGGCCCCGGCCCGCCCGACCCACCGCCCGGGCCCGCTCCCCGCCGGGAGCCGGGGCCGAGCCGGAGCGGGAGCCGGGGCGCTGCCCGCCCGGGAGCCGGGGCGCTGCGGCAGCCGCCGCGGAAGGGCCGCCGTGCCGGGTGGGTGTGAGTTATTTCCAGCCGAAAAGCAGCGCTCCGAGGTGTCGGGCGGATGCCGCTCGATCCGTCTCGGCCTTCTCCTTCACGTGTGCGTGTGTGAGGGAGCGAAGGGAAGGGGCGGTTTCGTTGCCATTGCTGGCGTGTGCGGTGTGATGCCGACGCGTTTGTGGTGCGCTGCGTTTCAGAGGCGCTCGCCCCTCCTGGGTGGGATTTACAAGTGATGCAGCTAATTCCTTGGAAGAGGGAGGCACTTCATTTGCATTGCGTGCTTGCAAATGGGGCACGGTGACTCTCTTCCAGGGTGGGTTTGCTATTTTTTTAGTCCCCATTGAGCTTTAAATATCTGGGTTAAAGGTGCTGTAGGATTCATGGTAAATGCTCAGCGTTTCTTACTACTAAGTGCCTGCTGTTACTCCATGCCAAAATGAATCGGGTCTGCCACAACAGGCTAACTGTTGTGTTAAAGGTCCAGGGTCATCGAGAGTTGGGATAACTGTGTAAACAGTGCTGGAAATGCAGTTCTTTTGACCTTCGGTAGATGTCACATTCTTGCTGTGTTGTGGTTCAGATTTTTTTCTCTCGTTTGGTTTTTATTTATTTATTTTTTAACTTTTTTTTTCTTTTGTTTCCGTTTATTGAGGGACTGATCAGTGGTGGTTCTTGGAGCCGAGGCTCAAATCCGCTCCCGAGTTGAGGCATGGTGGGGGAGGGAGAAGTGTAGGAGTACAGCAAATCAGAGATTATGAGCTTCGTGTGGGTGCAGGGTTAGGAGGGGGAGATGGAGCTGCTCGCAGGTGCTGCTGGCCACGGGGCCGCCATTTCTGTGTTTCGGCTGCCGAGGTAGGTAGGTCATTTCCAAGATAATGCTGGGAGTGGCGAAGGGCCCTATTCAAAACATTTCCTTTCTGCTTCCATGTGTTGAATAACTTCTCTCGGTCACGCTGCTCCTCCTGAGAGCCACGGAAAGAGGCTCAGGTCTGCAGGGAATGGCCCTGCCTGGGGAGCGGCTGGTGCACCACGTTTGTTGTAGTTGGGAGCCGCTTTCCCGGCCCGGCCGTGGAGGCCAGATGGGGACAAAAAGGGGCGTGCCCGGGAGCATTAACTGCTCTGAGCCTCTTGGTGGGTGCAGCTTCCTTCCAGCGGTGCTGCTCGCTGCCCCTCGTGTGCCAGGTGACATTTGCTGCGTCCTCCCGAGCCAAAAGGGTGACATGAAGAATGAGGCCAGCCTTTTCTGCTGCTGTGCTTCTCGCTTAACATCACAATTTTGAAAACATTAGGAGTTGAAGGAGGGAAGAATAGACGTGGAGTGTAAATTTTAATTTATTTGGTTCCCTACTTGATGTTTATTTTCTCCTGGTTTTACAAGAACATGTTGTAAAAAGATTTGACTGGATGTTGAGATGAAGCCCTTAAAATGGTTGCATTAGTGTAGTAATACTGATTAAACTAATTTTTCTAGTTGAAAATGCAATTGGAATATTTGGGTTTGAAGCTATTTTTATATATAGAAGTAACAGAAATTCCTTGACACTACTTTCAAATGCACATTGCCAAACAAAAGATTTTCCTTGTCTGGATGCTGCAGTAAAACTTTCACTTAATTAGTAATTACTAGGGTTGAGGCACAGGTTTGTCTTGCTCCTTACTTTTGAGCATGACTTGAATACATAAAGCATAAAACAAATTCTTCCTTACACATGGAGCTATTTAGTGAGAGCACATCCGACTTGATGGGGTGTGTTCCTGGAAGAGTTTCAGGTTGTATCTTTCTGAGTATGCAGATGGCTCTGCTGTAACTTTTTGATGGATCTTGCACTTCCCAGCCTTCTGGCCGTCTGTGAAGTGAGCAGTTTTGTGGGAGACCCGTAGCTTTACAGGGTTTGGAAAGGAGGGTGAGGGGCACAGAGGTGCTGTACTTGGCAGGGTGGGAATATGTGTTAAGAGTTGCCATTTTTTGTGAGAACAGAGCAATAAACTTGATTAGGTGTTTCAGCGTGGGGGAGGCAGGGTGGTGTGAAAAAGGTGGAGTGTAACTTGCCATCAAAAATTCCGTGGCTTCTGGCTTGTTTTCCTGCTTTTCACAAATGTCTTTATCTTGCACCAGTCTCTGGCTGGTAAAGAATCTCACACACCCCACCTGACTCCCTTTGCATAATATCAAGGCTGCACTATCTAGGACAAAGAGTTAATGCCTGTGTCCCTGGCTTTAGGGGACCTGAAACCTCCAGTAGAATTCCATTTCAGTTTGGAGTGATCCCACATGGCACACAGAGTAACCTGCTGATTTAACAGTCCTCTACTACATGATCTCAAAGTGCCTTCAGTCAACTTACTTTCAGTGGTAATTTTTTCACTTGGATGTGGTTAACTTGTAAGGTGGTTTTCTTTTTTTCCCCCAACTATTTGAAAAATGCCCTGTGGCTAATTTCTTGCTGTGTGCGTGGATCACGTTTCACCTCCATACCCAAGTGTTTAAAAGCTTTTGGAACTGAATCTTCTGAATGTGCTTGTTGGCCTTGGGAACTCGATACTGGCTGAGATTGCCAGTCTGGGTTTTGGTTGTAGTGACACGAGGCTTTTCGACCAGCAGACATGATAGCTGCTGTGAAATAAGCCCCAGGGTGCTGGTAACACAGCCCATTCTCTGCTCACACTCTCATTGTGTGTTCTACCTGTTGAAGACCTGTTAAGCTGGAGTGGTGATGGGTGAATTGTTCAGGGGAAAAAGAAAAGTTTGTCCTGGTATGTGCCCCACAATCAAAGCAGTGTTATCTACTACTGCTAACATAAGCATCTTGTTTCAATGAGATAAATGAGCTAAGTTGAATCACTTGCTTTGCAGCTGCATCTGATAATAATTTCTTACTAATTGATCAAGTTTTTAAAATTTATTTTGCAGTAATCTATGCCAGCAATTATGACAATGTTAGCAGACCATGCAGCTCGTCAGCTGCTGGATTTTAACCAGAAACTGGATATCAATCTCTTGGACAATGTGGTGAACTGCTTGTACCATGGAGAAGGTGCACAGGTAAGGTGGACTTGGAACATACATTTATTGACCATGTTTAACCTTCCAGCAAATCAGCTGAGCAAAATCAATTCACTTCAGGAACAATTAGTAATATTAGTGAATTTACTGAGCTAGTGACTGGAATATTACTGGCAGTCACATGAAATGTGAATTCCCATTGAACTGACTCTTGGAGAAATGTTGATTTGGTGTGTGTTCATTTCTAGCTTGCCTTCTGATGTTGAGAATTATTAGGAAATATGGTTTGGGAAGGTCACTTGGTGCAGCTCACCTTTTCTGACTTAGTTCTTCAGGGAGGCCTGAGCTACCTGTTACTTGTTATCATGGACAGGATTGTGAAACCATAAATGTAATATTTGCTTCAGTGAAGAATTGTATTCAAAAGAAAAATGTTGGTGATGCTATTATTGTGTTTGTATTTATAAAGAAGCATGTCATGCGTATTTAATAGAAGAGTTTGTTCCTTTCTTGTGTCTGGGCTTTATTTTCCATTACAGTTTGCACAGGTTCTTCTTGCAATTTTTCCTTTGGACTTAGTGCAGATTGTGAAATATTAAGTTGAAATGGAAGGAGTGTGCATTTGTGTGTTTGCCTTGAAAGTGAATCTTGTATTGCTTTTTTTTTTTAATCTGTTTTTTGAACTTCTTTGGAAACGAGACTTAAATGTTCAGAGCAAGTATTGCTACAAAGGGTGTTGGCATAGTTCCTCTCCTGGCAGATTTTAATTGTTCAGGCTCAACAAATTGGGAGTTTCAGTGTCAGGCATCTCTTACTAAGATAGTCTTGCACAACAATAAGTGAATTAAATGGGACAAAGTAGCTGATGCTTTTCTATTCTTTCCAGCTGTTAGAATAAACAATGATATACTTGCATATACTTGCTTTGTGTATCTCTTTGGGGGAAAGAAAAGAAAAAGCTTTTGTAAAGATTACTATTGTGAACTCCAATAGGTTTTGAAATACCTTGTTGTTTTTTGAAATATTTGTATTTTGAGTGTCCTAAATTCAAATAGTTACTTGTGTTTTTTTAAGTGCCTAAGAATGACAGAAAACTCCTTGTAGCTTTTGCCTTAGAAGTATGGACATCTGTAGCACTTTCTTTGTGCTCTTTTACTGCCCTGCAAAACAGGTGATGCTTATAATGTTGTTTGATTTGAAAAAAGTTGAAAATTTGGGAGGGTTTGTAGGGAAAAAGAAAGGATTAACATTAAATACAATGATCAAATTGCCATTGTTCTGGCATTGTGAGAAGTTGCTTCACTTAAACAGCTGGCAAGACTCTCCAGTATTCAGAAAGTCAGTGCAATAAGATGCAAAAATTCAAGAGGTGGTATTTAACTGGCAAAAGTAAATTATGATATAAACTTGTTTAAATACATGTACTCTACATGTGTCACCTCAGTGAAACTTTGATCAGCTATTTTAATACCTTTCCAAACTGGAGACATTTCAGGGAGTCTGTGCTTTCCCCTCTTCCAATGAGTTAAAAAAAATTGCAGGAAAAAATGGTTCTCAGTGGAGTCTGACAGCTCAAGTCCTTTACTAAAGGGTGAAAGGAATAATAGGAGTTGAGGAAACTGAATATTAAAATTGAGAGATTACCAGTGGTTTTCCTGGAATGGGTCAGGGTAATGTCAGGGTAAAACAGGTTTAGAATGCAACCTGAATGGCCTGTGCTGAACTTGCTTTCAGATTCACCTGCCTCCTCCTTCTGCTTAGTTCTTATCTCTGCTTGCAAAACTGTTACCTGCTGATCTGTATTAGGCAAGAAAGAAGCTATTTTTTGTCCTGGAGATTTGAATTTTTTTCTCTCAGCTTTTTTGGGTATAGTTCTCTGAAAAGAAAGAATGTCCCCCAGTGCAACACATGACTAAGGAGATTTCATGCAACTCATAGATGTTTACCTGGGCTCATCCTAGCTTCTTAATTCCGTTGATTTGTTAGATCTTCACAGAAGATAATTTGCAAAATAGTCCAGAAAGATTATTTGCAAATTCCTTTTTGGTACCAGCAACACGATAAAGCTTTGTTCTTGGTTAACCATTATTACTAAATTTATACTGCTTATGAAACGACAGGGTTTGATGTCCAGAAAAGGGGTTAGTGGGTATGAGAGCAAGCTCTCAGCACTGGGAGAAGGATATGGACTGTGTTTTGTTGGTGATGAAATTTGATCCCGGGATATGTCACCAGTATTAGAAGCAAACAGGAGGCCAATATAAAAACGCACTTGCAGAGTGACATACAGCTATTCCTTCCCTTTTAAAACTAAAGTGTATTAAAAGTGCTGGATTTTCTGTTTGTGTTTTTTTTTTAACTCTGATGTCACACTGTAACAATAGTGCTGTACTGGTTGTGGTCTTAAACAGAATCTTTATGTGGTACTTGTCCATATCAGATCTGCAGGCACTTGCTGGTCCAGTTGCTCCACTGTGCTCAATTATATCAAGTAGGGGTGTTGTACAGATAGTTCAGACCTCCTTGCCCTTTTCTATTGAGACCTCCCATTTTATTTTGTAAGTCACATGCCAAATTTGTCAGTTTGTTGTATTTTATATATACATAGATCTGGGGTCTTGATTGGGTTTCTAAGTTGGTGAAAATGCAAGTTTTTTTACACCAGTTGCTGATTAGCTCAAGTATGCACTTGGATGAGACTAGAAAGCTGCAAGGCTGTAGTGAGTTGTTGAAGTTACTCCTAAATCAAAGCTTTAACTGCTCTGTAACTCTTTCCAATAGGCTCTGCAGTGCAGTGGAAGAATGAACTAAGTTGTGTTAATTGTGTTGTAAAATGTCCACCTTGTTGGTGAGGCAGTGCCTGGTGCTTGCAGGGGGTACAACTTGCAGCAGGATTTGTCAGTACCTGGCACTTCTGGAAATGGCTGACTTTGGCTCCCTAAAAATTCTTGAGTACATGCAGGCTTTTGGAAAGGATAGCTAAAATGAATTCAGCTATTTCAATGTGTAATTGCTTCAGATGAGGGTTTCAGGAAACCACAGCATCTAGGACAGTAATTGATAATGTCAGTCCCAAGGAAGAGTGAACCATTAGCTGACCAGCTCCCTTCCTCCTGCCAGCAGGTTTTTATTATGGTTTTGTAGGTTGCTAGGTACACCAAGGATCCCTCAGAAGTAGGGATTGGAGACCTCTAATGCTCTGCTCTGTGGTTCTTCAAAATAAACCCAACAGTTCTCCAGCACAAAACAGTGTTCCTGAAACCTGGCACTTTGTATAAATGTTTCCACTGGAACTAAAAAGTTTGGGTGCCCTAGAACAAAATTTTGTCTAGAAGGCTTTGTGGAAGGGGAGAGAACTTCATTCCCTAGTAGGTTTTCCCCATCATGTACTTGCATGTTTGCTGCTGGTCTGGGTGAATCATTCAGGATGGAAGAGTGGAAATGAGAAATGACTGTCCTGCATCAATGGCCTTTTGGAGCTTGGTGTTACTGAACTTCAGCTGTCACAGAACGAGGCTTCAGGGACTTGTGCTGGTTGAGTTCTGCATAACTCTAATTGGAGTATTACATACTGATGTCTTCAGTGACAGTTAATAACTTCTTAAATAATTTTATACTAAACACTTTTTCCAAATCAAATTTTCTTTCAGCAAAGAATGGCACAAGAAGTGTTGACTCACTTAAAAGAACATCCTGATGCGTGGACAAGAGTTGATACTATTTTGGAGTTCTCTCAGAACATGAATACCAAAGTAAGCAAATTAACTTTTATTTATTTGGTTTTCTCTTTCTTCCATTCATAAACTTTGAGGAAGGTATCTCATTTTTAGCCCTAGACTTTCTTAATTCAAACCATATTTTTTGTCTCGTTGCAAAGATTGCTTTAAGCAAGAACTGTAAATGAAAAAAATATTCAAACCTCCTTTTATATTGCCAAGAGTTTATCCCTCCCCCCCTTTTTTTTTTGTTTTTGAGAATAAGCTAAATTGGATACACAGAATTTTTTTCAAGGCACATACAAGCATTATGCCAGTTCCCAAGATTGGTGTTGTGTCTATATAAATCTGAGTCATGAAAAGTCTCCTAGAGCCACATTTTCTCCTTGGGTAAGTGCTTGGCTGTGTGTGATCATAATGAAAGCCACATGCACGTAACTGAGGAGAAAATTTGTCCCTAGGTGTCTTAAAAGACAAAACAAACCTCATTAGGCCAAGGTTTTGAGCAATCTATAAAGGTTAAGCACCCCAAAGTTTGCAGTACATCAGTTCTTTGCTACTATGCAGAGCACATTTGCTTTTTACTGCTGTTGGAAATCCATCCATCATGGTAGAGGCTAAAATGGGCAGCGCTCAGGGCTTTTTCTGCAATTTGAAATGCTGTACCTAAGACTTGTGAAGTTTGAGCCAAAAAGATGAGCAAAATGTGTTTTCACTGTCTTAAGCTTGATGATTATTATCTCAAATAACTGACATGCATGTTTTTCTGCTGGATACATACTGTGTTCAAACAGAAAAAAAATGTGTTTGGATGGTTTCTGAAATCATGTGGTATTCATGAAGCAGTTCCTATTTTTTCATTGCTCTCTGAAGTTGAGGGGAAAGCAGTTTAAAGAACTTCCTCAAAGTAATACCTTTAAGCACCTTTAAGTAACAGTGTTTGCCTGTTTGCTTGCCTGGTAAACTTTGCTTTTTATACTGACAGACATTACTAATGTTTAAGTTGATTTATCAACAGTATTTTTAAAAACTCAAATTTGTCTTGTGAAAAATGAGATGATTAGAGGAACAGAAAGAAAGCAACAGGTAAAGAATTCTTCCATTTACATAAATTGCAAATGATTTGGTGCTAAATTTATGCACTATGACATTTGGCTTTTATGCAATCATATTTTTTCTTTAATTAAAGCTGTTAACACTACCTGATATTAATCATAATGTTCCATTATGTTGATTGCTTGTAATAGGAAGAAAAGGGGTGTCTTCCTGTGCAACTGACACAGCTAGGCTTTGACGGCAGGCCTCCACAAGGTCTACCCTTTTGATTCCCTTTAACTGAATTCTGTTCATCAATTGTTTTTTGTTTCTTGGGAGGTGGGAGGGAAAGGGATTCGGTGCATAAAATAAGTAATAAGGGTGCCATAGAAATTTCTACCACAGGGATCATTTCATGCTATATTTTTTTTTAAGTCTTTTGCTGTTGCCTGTCCCTCATCTTCATAACTGGGCAGTGAATTAGTGGTAGACAGTTAGCAAACCAAGAGCAAATTAGTTTCTGAAAAGCTTCTGTCTTACACAGAGATGAGATGTGTTCACATGTGCTGTTGCAGTAGTTGATTACAAGGCAGGACTTTGTAATTGGTATCAGTGACTATTTTGGGAGTGGTGTTCCTCATTGTCAGAGAAATAAGAGTAATTAGAACCATCAAATCAAATGAAACAAAGTGAAAGACCCCTGGAGGGCCCTTGCAGGATGTTGGGGCTGCTGGAGCCCTTCCAGTGAGGTGTGGCAAGAAGGATGTGCAGGTGAGGGTTGGACAGTGATTTTACTGCAGTGGGGGGGAAAAGGAGCATTTTTAGGGCTGAGGAAGAAGTGAGCAAGACACTGCAGAGGGCAGAACTGAAGGCACAAAAGAAGGAGTAGAAACCTTTGCAGCACGAACAGCTTATGGTCCATGAACCCAAATGAGATGTTTGAGCAGGTAATGAGTGATAGGTGTGGCAGATTGCTAGGGGTGTCTATCCTTTTCGTTGACTCCAGGAAGTTCTCAGTGAGGGAAAAACCCACTGATGATGAGCTCTGTCCTTAGTCAGTTAGATTTTCCATTGAAGTTTCATTTGGTCATCTAGTGTTTATTTAACATGAAAGTAGACTTGCAATTCTGGTGTAAAAGCTAAGTAAGTTCACTTGTGGAAAAAGGTTTAGGAGAAGATGAACATTTCTAATTAGTTAATACCTGAGAAATTAATGTACGTGCCTGTAGAACACAGAAATTTCACTGGGGTTTAGATGTGCTTTAGGAAAGTTAGCACTGTCTGATATAAATACTCATCCATTGTTAGGAGCTTTTGTAAGTATGTTTTGTACATGAGCCTGGATCACTTGCAGATGGTGTCTGTAAATTTATAGCAGTGGCTGAAATCAATTCCCATGAAGCATTTAAGAATATTTTTGCATGTTTTCCTACATGAAAATTCCCTTGATTTCATTTACCTTTTATGTCACATACTTAAATAAATCTACAGGTTTAAATCTAGTTGATAAGCTTTTGCTGTTGACCATGGAAGCAATAAAAATACCCTGCCAACTTTCTGTGATTCATAATTTCTCTTGGTGCCCAAGGCTTTGCAAGGGGACAGAATATTTTGCAGATGCAGGATGTGTACCTGGAATCTCCTGGGGACTGGGGTCACATAGGGAAGCAAAGAGATGGAGGTTATGTTAAGATGAGAACAGCAAAACTGCTCTTTCAGTGCAATGTAGCTTGGGACAGTCTACATTGTGTATTTTTAATTAAACTGAAGTCTGGATGATCCCTTTGGTGGAAATGCTAATGATCCTACTTTGTGTAACAACTAACCATTTTAAAGAGGAACTCTTATTCTCAGCCAAACTTGGAACTGTGAAAACTTGAGTTTACCTTTCAGGCATTGATTTTTATTTTTTATTTTTTTTTCTTCCTAATCCACTGTAGATAAAGTAAATGCAAAACTCCTCATCCCCTTTTCTCTCCTGTCTATTCATGCTAATGGGGTTTTACATATGAAAGTTTTTTGGTTGTACCATGACAAACTTCTTTCCCTGTTACTGTGAGTTGGCAGTAGGGACAAATGGGCAGAGGGAATGGCCATTTGCAACATTAATGGTTTCTGGTAAGAAAATAGGAAGGAATTCCTGAAAGGTAAAATGATTTCCAAGAGCTAATTCACGTTTTTATTGTTCTTTGACTGAGCACAAAAGTTCATCTTTAAATATTAGAAATAGCTGCCATATTGGGGTGGGGATTAAAATTAAATAAACCTGTGGGTTGTCTTGCTGTTCCTAAAGTAACACACCAGTGAAGTTTGGGAAATACTTTCTCTAGAAAGTGCCAGTGTCAGGACATGTGATGCTAAGACAAGATTTTTTTTTTCAGCTCTTAGAGGAACAGTAGGAAGCTTGAGACACCATCCAAGCTGCTAAATATTTTAGGAGCCTGGTTGTGTTAATACTCAAACTTAGGAGCAGTCATTTGTGATACAAATTCATATCTGGCTGCTACTTTTCCAGATAGCCAAAATTGTCTGCCAGAGGGCTTTTCATTATTGTTTTTCCCCCCTCCTGGTGTGAGCATGATCAAACAGCAGGACTTAGTATAGCCAAGAATAAAACAAGCAAATACCATGCATGAAACCTCAGTAAATGGGTGAATAGACATATATTTAATAAAATTGTTAGTTTAAGAATCTTGAAGTCTTAGATGTTAAGTGTGAATGTCTGATTGAATGAGAGTCCTGCAAGTTAGTTAGTCCTACAGTAATGTACTCACATTTTGCTCTTCTCCAATTTCAGTATTATGGACTGCAAATCTTGGAAAATGTGATAAAAACAAGATGGAAGATTCTTCCAAGGAACCAGTGTGAAGGTAGGGGGGGATTTTTGTCTTTTCCTCAGAACTTTGTGTATTAACTGAGATTTAGACTGTCAGTCTCTTAAGTAACATTATGTCATGTGTTATGGTATCTTGAATGATGAAACCACATCTTTCACTTCTCTGATAGTGATCTCAGTGGGTTGGTGAGCAGCTGAAACTCTCTAAATTTGTGGAAAAGGTGTCACTGATAGTTCTGAAACATCTGAGCTGAGCCCCTGGCATTGAGGTAGAGGTTTTCATTCCCTGTGCTTGGCACGGGAGGTTTTGATTTCTTCCCCCTCTCAAAGCTGTGCATACAGGCCCCAAGGAGACTCTGTGGCCCACTTGTTACCTTGTGTAGGTTTGTGTTATTATTTTGAAATTGTCAGCAGTTACAATGATTTCAAAATGGAAACACTAAATAAATGCACTGTCTTACCTGTGGATGGTGTCTCATTCTGTAGGCAGGGAGGTGCTGTGCAGTGGGGTTTCATGAAGTGTATAAGCAGGGAGATTGCTGTCATTGGTGCAGTGTAGGGTGAGCCCCAGTCTCCCATCAGTGCAAGGAAGCTGGAAGGCTGTAAATCAGTTCTGTGTTTGGTTTTTGGGTTTTCCCTTTCCCTGTAGCTTGCAGTGTTGCTGACTTTCAGACATTGGCTGCAGTAGGTGGAGGTACCCCCGTGGCTGCAGGGTTGGTGCTGTCAAGTCATCACAACTTGGACTTCAAAACATTAAGTGCAACCACTTCAAATTCTTGACATTAAATGGTGTCACTCTCCTATACTTTTTACTAAAAGCTGGTCTTGGAGCTAATTAAAAGTTCCAGATTTCTGTGTTCTGCTGAGAGCTTTTATTAACCATGTTTTAAATTTTTACGGCCAGTTCTTAGGTTCTGAAACGATATTAATTAAAACAGAATTTGAAATGTTGATGAAAACTGCACAGAGAGGGACTTTTACACTTTTGTGCTTATTCTTCTTCTCAACTTTCCCCCTTCCCTTCCAACCATAGGCTGGCAAAGGGTAGCTGTCTTTGAAAGTAAAACTGAAAGTGAAGTTTCCATTCTTTCTGCTGTTGGAGGTTTCTAGGAACAGCTTCAGCTAAGGCTCAGACACAGCTCTGCCCTTTTGAGAAACTAAAAGAGCACCTTAGCTGAAGTTAACTGTTCTTTGTGCTTTTAATTACTGCAGCATCTCAGCTCAGTCATATTTTGTTACATCCCTGACTATGAGCACTTAGTTTCAGCACTTTGAAGTTGTTCTCCTGCAGTTTTTGGCTGTGGGAGCAGAGCAGGAGGAAAAGGAGCTTAGGAGGATTGCCCACTGCTGGAGGGAGGTGTAGAACAGATGTCACAGGGATGGACCTAATGTGATAGTTTGGAACTGAGCAGGTGACAAATACAGGATGTAATTCAGGAATTCAGAGTCTTAAAATTCATGCTCTTAATGCATAGGAGAGCTGAGAAACAGTGGTGATGGGATGAGGTTGCTGCTGGCTGTGCTTTGGGTCATTTTATCTCTAACAGTGACAGTGCTGTTGGAGTGGTTCCTGCCACCTAAGAAGATGCAGTAACTCCATATGTTACAAGGCAAAATAAAGTTACTGTCTGTAGTTGTGTAATCATATTGAGGTATCCTATTCTTACTTTTTCTGACTTACATAGTTATGAAAACTCTGGAGGAAATGAAAAAATCCTTTATAACAACAAAAGTTTGTTGTTTGTTCAGCTTTGAAAACGTTTTCCCTTTGACAGAGGCAAACTAAAATTGTGAAATTGACTTTTATCCTGTTCTAGGGAAACTAGGTTAGTGCTTTTACTTGTGTGGTAGAAGAGGAACCAAATGTATTTTCTGTACCATGGCAGTTTATCCAGCTCGGCCTCAGTGGTGTGGGAGGCAGAAGCTGTTTCATCTCTAATCCAGTTTGATCTGGTCTGTGGTAGTTGTTTTTTAATTTTTTTTTATTTGGCTGATGATACTGGCTGGTACAAAAGAGCTGCTCCAGAGCTCATTCAGGTGGCTTGATTACCTGGGAGATAGCACTGCTGGTTAAATTGAGGTTTCCTTGACTCCAGCCATTCTTTGGCTGACAGGATTTTCCTGTTTGAAGTGGAACTGGTGGAATGTGTGTGCAGGAAACTGAAACTCAGTGCACAATGGAATGCTTGGTGACAAAGCAAATCGTGCAGCTTTCAAATCAGTTTTACCTTGATATCATAATTTATAAAACATGTCTTCTGCATGTCTGCTGGGTCTGTGTAGTAAATACAGCTGACAAATCTCACTGTTGGTGAAGAGGAAATTAAATGCATTTATGAGAGAGCCACTGTTCCCCCTTTGTAGCAACAGAAGTGCTTAAGAGTTACAGTCAAGAGCAGATCTGAATTAAATGGTCAGTGAATAAAAAAAGCTTTTGAAATGACTTCCCTGAAACTTGTAGGTGGAAATAAAGCAATGTTGCTAATTACAGAGAATGAACTGGAACTTTTTTTACAGTTTTTTTTTTAACAAGTTGTACATCAGAATGACTTGCTGGTCTGTGAGGTTAGCCAGAGGTTTGTTACTGTTTCTGTGTGCTGGGGGGTTTTAACTTCCAGCCTTGAATTTCAAATGCAAGGAGGAAAATGTTTTCCTCAGCTGTCTTCTTAAGACTTGAAGCTGTTCTGAAGTTTTTCTTTTGTTTTAAAATGGCTTTTGGGTTTGAGCTTTTCTGGCCCTGCTGGCTTTTTAAGTTTTATAAAATAGTTTTCTGTTCCTCAGGTGGTGTTTTTTGTGAGCACTTTTGAAAAGTTCATTTTTCTCTTTCCATAATTCTGAAACAAGAATCAGGCAAAACAATCAATTTACAATTTTAAAATAGTGATGTGATTTTTCTTTATTTTTGGTTTGCTTTTGGAGTTAGCAGAGGGAACTGGTTGGCTCTGTAGACAAAAGTGGAGTTTATGAGGCACAGAAGGGGTAAAATTCAGTTGAATCAGATGCCTGGCCTGTGTGTTCAGCCTTGAGACATGTTTGGTCATAGCCCCCAGCAGTGGTTAGCCTTGTCTGGGTGATTTATTTAGTCCTGGGAGGGTGCTTGGAATGGCTCTTCCACGTACACAAATGATGTCATGTGGTTTTCATTGAAGCCTGCCTGGGGTGGGTGATGGATTCCAGAACATCCCAGGCACTGCTGAACCTGGCTGCTGGCCAGGGTGTTGTGCCATCACTCTCAAGTTGAGTTCTCAGTTTATTGAGGTGTGCTACTAAATTGCTTTAAACTCCGATATCCTTTAGAGTTGATTGTTTAATAACACTCAGAGAGGATGGCATTTGATTAAAGTGCTGTGGTCTCAAAAGGATTTTCTCTGGCAGTGTGAAAACCTGCCTGGAAAAGAAAGGCTTTTTGCTCTTCAGTGCAGTGATATGTTTCATTAATCCTGCACTGTGAAATGAAATACTGTTCCCCTGGACAGAGCGAGCTTGTCTGGAGTGTTTGGAGCTGGAATGGACAAAGCACTTCTTCATTATGAAACACAAATTGCTTGTGCAACTTTTCTCGTCCTGAAATGAAAAAGTGTTCAGAGGTGCCGTTCAGTGTTTTCCTGGAAGGTCCTGGAGTTGAGTGTAAAGCTTTTGGTGCAGTGGAAGCTGCAGTAGAGGAGGTTTTTCTGTGCAGTGATCAGATATTTTAATGGACATTCCTGGCCTGCTTCATGAGGAAGATGTTTCTGTGGTTCTCTGTAAGGAAGAGGGGATGAGCTACATGGCACTTCTGTGTGTGTGTGAAGAGAAACTCTGTGCCTTTTCTGTTAAAAAGCAAACAGATTGTGGATTGATTCAGTTCACCACTAAGGGGTAAAGGTGATTGTGGGACTGTATGGGAGAGCATTGTTTCTCAACACTAAAAATAAGATGGTATTTAGACTACATTTTGGGACTAAACAATTCAGTGTAAGTGTGTATGCATACAAACATCCCCAGAGGGGACAGCTCAGCTATAGCATTTGAAATTCTAATTTTGATTGCAGAATAATGTTAATTTGCTGAGTTACATTGCCCACCTGATTCATTTGTGCCTATTATTCTTTAATACAAGCAGAGACTTTATTAATCGTAGTAAATTAGAGTGAGCTTGCATCTGCAGCACCAGCTAGAATAATTTTTGTTACTGTTGTTAATGCCTGTGCTGTGATTGCACAGAAGGCTGTGCTTGTGTGCCTTGAGGACAGAGGGTTTGTTGCAGGTGTGTGTTTGCTGGCTGTGTCCATGGTTATTTACCTGCTGTACTGGGCTGTGACAGGAGCTCTGCTCAGGGTCCAGAGAGTGCAGGAGAGGTCATGGCTTCCTAGAGCACTTCCAAAGGTTAAACTGGAGGAGATTTCCTCAAGTTCAGGCTGCAGAAATTACTCACGTTGGATAACGTGACGCTCCTCGCTGTCCCAGTTCCACTGGAAGCTTGCATGGCTTGGGTCACTTGGGAAAACAACTTTCCCTCCAGGAAGGGTTTCAGTTTTACTGCCTGTTTGCCTCTGTGTCGAGGAGCAGCTTTCACAGAAGGATGACAGTATCTAATGGATATCCAGGAATGTTCTACAAGGCCTCGAGTTCATGCCCTTGCTCTAGCATCCCTTTTATGGGGCTTTGTACAAAAGCACTTCTCAGGCTTGGCTTTCTAGAAAATTCCAGCAGAGGGGCTGGTCCAGGCCTGGAGCAGGGTCTGCTCCCTTTGGTGTCCTGATGTCAGTGCAGTTGCAAGGTCAGATAATCTTTGCAGAACATTTTGTGTGTCCTGGCTGTTGTGGTTGGTGTGGCTTTTGTTTTGCTTTATTGGAAGGTCTGTTTTCCTGCACTGGCTTGGCAGTTGTGGTGTTGGCCTCTTCAAGACTTGTTCAGCTGCTTCTGTGATGGAAGGAGACCTGCTAGGCAGGGGCTGTGGGGTTTGTGCATGTGCTGTGCTTTCCTTTCTAGCACAACACTTCCTTTGAGGTTCCCCAAACACAGTGCTTTTAGCTTATCCCATGGATTGCTGCCCCTGAACAATTTCTTGGATATGTTCTGCTGAAAAATGGTAAGGAGCCTTAGGGTTGATTTTTGTCAGAATATAAATTTGACATATATTTGTTCTGCTCAAAATTATCTTTCCTATGGAATGATAAATAAATGAGCTATTAAATATGGAGCAGAAACCATAGCACTTGAAGTTGAAAAAGTCTAAAATGACATCTGTGCCAAAAGGAGCATTAGAGAATTGGATAGCTGCTGCTTTTAGGGGATTAAGAATATGACTTTGTTCACTGGATGGATGATCTCAGGAGCCAGCAGCGTGAATGTGTGAAGGGAGAAAACTTTCTAGGCTGTCTTTTGAGCT
This sequence comes from Passer montanus, assembly GCF_014805655.1. NCBI lineage: Eukaryota > Metazoa > Chordata > Aves > Passeriformes > Passeridae > Passer > Passer montanus. Next base: position 6,932,682 of record NW_024368485.1, on the reverse strand, counting down.
GTGGTCACCATTTTTATTTTTATTTAAATTTTTTAAATAGAGAACCTGTGAAGCAGAGCAGCTGTTCTCCTCTGCTGGTCTCAAGGCCACATGAATGGCAGCACAATATTTGAGTTAGTGAGCAGCACAATGCCATTGATGCAGCAAGATGGAAAATGCCATGGATTTGCAGTTGGAACTCCAAATGCAATATTAACTTTAAAATTCCTTTTTGAAATGCAAAGAGTTGCAACAGTAGGCTTCCCTTAGTGGTTTGGCAGATGGTTATAACAGTTTAGGTTCTGGCACTGCAAACCTATTTCCATTCTGTTGGGGGGGGTTTCATATCTCATTTGTGAATTACTGTAATGCTTCAGCAGAGAGTGTGTTTTAGGTTTAAAACATCAGGCCTGTGATGCTTTTTGGTAACTTTTACCCAGTGCCTGACAGTGGTACTTTAGTAATGAGCATTCTCCTGGAGCAGTGGGGATTGATCCCAGCTGATGATGATGATGAATAGTTCCACTTGCAATTTGAACTTCCAGTAGAACAGCTCCTGTCTAGTGTGTATCTAATGGCTCAAAGTCTGGATCTAGTTTTTCCAGATTTCACGAGGATGCAGTTAATAAATTGTCCCTTCTAATCTTGCTTAAGACTGAAATGAAAAAAAAAACCTACTAAATTTGGTCAAGTCTTAGACAAGCTTTGAAACTTAGAACAGAGGATGTGGATTATGTCTTCAAAAGAAGACATTCTTCTCCTGAAAGTGACAACTTCTGAAGTCTTCAACATATGCATGTTGTCTGTGTGAGTCAGCTGACTTGTCTTGAAGAAATTATTGAAACAAGACTTTTGGGTTCATGAATTTGAATAGCAAAGCATCCAGCAATTCTGAAACTTCCTTACAACAAGAAAACACTTGCCTGCTTTGAAGCATGGTGTCAGAGCTGAGCTCTGGAATGTTCACCTGGGTTGTGACTCCAGGCCCTCTGTGCCTGCCTTTTCCTGGGATTTGGGTGGTTTTGTACAGAGTGGATATTGTCACTTGGAAAGTCATGGTGCTCATGGATTTGGGAATTAGGAGTGAGCTGAGGGTTAACTGGCAAGAGAAAACTTTGGGGCATTGGGGTTTTAGGGTGGAGCTGAAAACTCTAAAATAATTTAAAAAACATTAGTAGAAGAAACAGAACAAAATGAACAATGTGTGTCCCTGATTGTCTGATTGCCAATGTAAAGTTAAAAATGAAAAAGCAATAAAGCAGAATTTACTGAGTTTGTGGACTCACAGCATCCAGATGTGCTATAAAAGCCCAGTGGTTCACACTCAAATTGTGCTGTATTAGTGAATGAAGGTTTGAGTTCTGTTCTTGTAAGATTTCACAGGAGGAGCTTTGCTAAGCTCTGACTTTAAAATGCTGTGCATAGGAATTCCTGTTTTTAAAATGGATCACCTAAGTAGACTGGAGCAGCTCTGAACTTCTGTGTGCAGTGCAGGTGATGTGTCAAAGCCTTCTGTGCCCTTCAGCAAACCTGGCTTTAAAACTGGAGTCACACTTAGGAAGTGTGACTTTGATCTGGTACAAATTACTGCAAGGACACCCTGATCCTTAGTCTTTTGCTTCATTGAAATAGTTTTGGTGTAAAGCCATCTTGTACATGTAAAACATCCCCTGTCAGGGTTGATAAAGGTGCATTTTTCCCATGTAGCACACAAGAAGGTTGCTCACTGACTCAGGCTTACCTGGCCTGTTAGAGGTGTTTCTGGTTTAAAAGCATGAAGAATCTGAATTCAGAAATACTTGTTGCTACATCTGCGAGATCTGGCATAGCTGAAAATAAATCCCTTCCTCTTCTGCAGGTATTAAAAAATACGTTGTTGGCCTAATTATCAAGACCTCATCTGACCCAACGTGTGTAGAAGTAAGTGAGGAATCCTCAGGGGAGGATGAGGGAGGGGAGCGTTATGCAAAACCTGACTCCTCTCTTCTCTTTTCCAGAAAGAGAAAGTGTATATTGGCAAACTGAATATGATTCTTGTTCAGGTAAGCCAGACTCATGACACTTTAAAGCCTGTAGTGGGGTGTGTGCCTTTGCTGTGTGTCTCACGGGGGCTGCTGCCTTGGCAGATCCTGAAGCAGGAGTGGCCGAAGCACTGGCCCACGTTCATCAGCGACATCGTGGGGGCCAGCAGGACCAGTGAGAGCCTCTGCCAGAACAACATGGTCATCCTGAAGCTGCTCAGTGAGGAAGTGTTTGATTTCTCCAGTGGCCAGATTACTCAAGTAAAAGCTAAGCATTTGAAAGACAGGCAAGTATATCTGTTTAAAATCTTCATGAGCAGAGTAGACTTTGTGCTTGCTGCTTGTTGCTCTCACTTGGAGCCTTTGTGTGAACACATACAGCTGTGTAATTCCATTTCTGAGCCCAAGAGGGTTACTGATTTTTCTTTGAAGCACTACTCCTAGGGGATCCCCAGTTTCATTTTGTACACACAGGGATTTGTACCTTGCTGCAGGTAGCATCTGTTGACTGATGGTTCTTACGTTTTTAACACAGCATTCAGCATTGATTGATTGTATTTCCTTCTTTCCTTAGAATTTGCAGGCACAGGCTTCAAGCTACCTCAAATATGTATTATGACCATGAAAATGGGGATAAGCCAGGTGGCTTTAGAATGCCTCCATGGGTGTAGGTCTTAAGGACCTGTCCTGTGGGCACAGATATTTTGATTTATGAATTGTAGAAATGCTTAGTTTTCAATTATTTTATTTTACAGCATGTGCAATGAATTCTCTCAGATATTTCAACTGTGTCAGTTTGTGATGGTAAGTCACATGTCTTTAATGATGTTTTCAAAATTCTCTCCTTTGTCCCTGAGAGTGTCACAATGCCATAAACTCTACATTGTCATTTACAGGAGAACTCCCAAAACGCTCCCTTAGTCCATGCAACTTTGGAAACTTTGCTACGATTTCTGAACTGGATTCCTCTGGGATATATATTTGAGACCAAGTTAATCAGCACACTAATATACAAGGTATTCCTGCAAAAAAATGATAGCTTTTAAATCTAAATACAAGCTGCAGAAAAGCTGTACAACACTTCTGTAATGCTCTTTATTTTTTTTCCTTCCCTCAACAGTTCTTAAATGTTCCCATGTTTCGAAATGTCTCTTTGAAGTGCCTCACAGAGATTGCAGGTGTCAGTGTAAGCCAGTATGAAGAACAGTTTGTAACACTTTTTACACTGACCATGATGCAGTTAAAACAGGTAAATGTTTATCAGAAATCTGCTGTTGAATTTCGTGTCACAAAATCCATTTCTGTAGAAAGTTGACAGGTTTATGTTCATTATAGAGCTCTTGATGGGAAAAGTATTGTTCTTTGGTGGTATTTGTGGCTTGATCAGAAGATGCCAAGTGTGTTTTTGTGAGCTTGATTGCAGCTGTATTTCTGCTCTATTGATTTGATTAATTTGAGAGATATTTTGAGCCCTTGGACTGTCTCATGGGGAAATGTGAACTATGTGTCTCAAGACCTAAACTGACCTAACTTCTGCAAGATTCTTTTTAATTTTTGGCACAGATAGAAGCATTTCTCACTAAAAGCCATACATCAAATTTATATCATTTGATGATTCCCCTCTGAGCAGTTCAGATTCAGGTACCTGAGTCCCTTCCTCAGTGTATTTATATCATAAGTGGATGGGTGAAGGGGGTTTTTGTAACAGTCTTTTCCTCTCTTGGCAATGTTGGTCCATCTTGAAGGTTCTTTATAAAAAACAAAGGGCAACATATTTGTTGTTGTGTATAAAAAGAGAAATTCTTGATGCTTTCTTTTTGTTAGATGCTTCCTTTAAATACCAATATCCGACTTGCATACTCCAATGGAAAAGATGATGAGCAGAACTTCATTCAGAATCTCAGTTTGTTCCTCTGCACGTTCCTCAAGGAGCATGGCCTACTTATAGAAAAAAGGTTAAATCTGAGGGAAACACTAATGGAGGTAAGGAGCTTGGTTTATCTGCTTTAGAAATGTAGCAGGTGTGTTCTCCTGCTCAAAGGATGGGTATTAATGGAATTTCTAGATCACAGTAATTAAAGTTGGTAAGAGAAAAAAAAAGCTCACAAATACAAACCCCCTCAAAAGGTTTGTTTCCTAGTATGCTTCCATGACATTCTGTTTTCAGTCATCCTTTACCAGTGCAATGTCTGAAAACTTAACTCTCTCACCCTGTTCTTACTTGCTCCTGCGTGGAAGTGTCAAATAGTGCTTCAAAGTAAATGAATATATTGTTGTTCCATGGGTTTACATGTTCTGTTTAACTCTCACATGAAGAAGCTGCATTGCTATGACTTCATCAGTCTGTGTCTTCACTGAGCACCCAGAGCTGCTCTCTAGGATCCAGCACATGCTCTAGGCCAGTTCCTCCATCCTGATGCAGCTTCTTGCCTAGTTTGCCTTTTTTTTTTTTTTTTCCATTTCCCAACTGGAAAGCTTTAAGTAGTCTTCAGGGATGAGACTTTCTGTACAATAAAAAACTTGTGCCAGTGGCAGAGCCCTACCACAGCTCAAGGCTCAAGTTTCTGCTTACACTGAGGCTGTACTGGGAAGACCTGTGTAAAAAGACATTTACAAAAGTGGATTCTGAAGACTTTCAGGCTTGAAATGTTTAACAAAGTTCTTATGCCTGCCTAAAATGGTTGCAAATAAAACTTCTGTAAGCTCTGGTGTAATAGAACCTAAGTACAGGTTTACTTTAAAAAGCTGTGTGTCATTCTAACCTGTTAATTCCTGCACTTTGGATGCAGCAGCTGAAATCATTCCATGGATTCACTGGATCTCTGTGGACTAGCAGAGTAATCTACATCATTATTTTGAATGATATTACCAAGAGAAATTGATGTGTAAAGACTAATGTATGGCTGTCCTGAGTCCCTCTTGACACTGTAGGTGGAGATGCTGTATCAGGTCTTTACCTTTCAAAGTGCTTAATGTTGAAGTGTTTAAGCTATGAAAATACCTTCAGATTTTATAATTTCATTGTTTGTTCACTAATGGGCAATTGCTTTGATATCTTTCACCAGGGACTGCATAATAAGCTTAGGCAAAAAGGGTTTGTCTGTGAAGTTTAAATTTCTCTGGTTGGTATCTGAGCTTGTCAGAATTGCATCAGTGGCTTTCCCTGCTCAGCCTGCTCTGGCTGTTCTGTCAGGAAAGAAGTTGAAAATGTTCTGGTAGATGAAGACTTCTCTGAAAGCAAAGGAGCAGTATTCCAGGGTCAAAGGATCCAGAACAAAGTAGCAGCAATAGTCCAGAGAATAGCAATCACTGACACCAGCTGGTGAGGCTTTTCTGAGGTTCTGAAAATGCCTTGCAGAAGCTCCAGAGGCTGTGGGTTTGATAATTTACAAACAGGCTGGTTTGGTGATGGCATTTCTAAGATGTCTTTAGGCTATTTCAGATTTAAAAACAACACAGACTTTGGAAATAACAGTAAGTGACAGGAGTTGTTCTGCCAGTCCCAACTCTGACCTGTAAGTAATGTCATTGCAATGTTAATGCCTCTTGTTCCAAACTCTCAGATTCATTTGGCATTTTGTCAGGATTTGGATAACTGAACTTGAAGCCATGTGGTTTGATCTGCAGATATACTCACTCATTGGGTGTTCAAACCACTCTTTTCCAGGCTCTTCATTACATGTTGTTGGTATCAGAAGTTGAAGAAACTGAAATCTTCAAGATCTGTCTGGAATATTGGAACCATTTAGCTGCTGAGCTCTACAGGGAAAGCCCGTTCTCCACGTCGGCTTCGCCGCTGCTTTCGGGGAGCCAACACTTCGATGTTCCTCCAAGGAGACAGCTGTATTTGCCTGTGTTGTCCAAGGTAATCCCTGCTCAAGGGAAGGCTCCCTGCAGATTCAGATCCTGTGTGTGAGTTAGAGATTTCACTTCGTGTAAGGCGTGACATAAGAAAATTCACCTTAGTGTTACCGATAGTTGATTCAACTCTAGCTACAGAATCAATGTGAAAATACTTTGACACCAGGATATAATAATTAATGTCATATTTCAGCCTTTTAGTTAAAGAGTCAATGATGACATCAGTATATAATAAGATAATTAATGTGATTTCAGCTTTTTTTTAACATAAATCTGTATTAAGCAGTTTCTGTAAACAAAAAGGCTGGGGTGTTAGAGTTGGAAGAAAACATGTGTTTGGGAAAAGTGGTCTTTAAAAGACCGCTAATATGACATAAGCATTTTGAACTTACTATTGTAGCATAAATACTACATAGGTTGGGGTTTCTTAAAGTACTCTGCTTGTTGATTGGCGGGAGAGAAGTCAACAGGATCTATCTTCAATAGAAGAAGCTGACATTTGTTAGCTGATCCTTGTTAGCTGACATTTCTGTTTAGGTGGATGTAACCTGTGCGTGGCTGAGGCTGCCTGGGCAGAGTGCTCTGGACACCCTTGTGCAGCTGGGAGGGTGTTGGTGGCTGCAGTTTGATGGAGTTCTGACTTCCCCCAGGTTCGGTTGCTCATGGTCAGCCGCATGGCCAAGCCTGAGGAAGTCCTGGTTGTGGAGAATGATCAAGGGGAGGTAGTCCGGGAATTCATGAAGGACACGGATTCCATAAACTTGTATAAAAACATGAGAGAAACGTTGGGTAAGTGAACTGGCTGCAGTTGGTGTGCTGTGGGTTTGTGCAGCTGCATCATGTTATCTGAGCATCTGAGGTATTGTGTGGGTGAAATGGTTATCAGCAAGGAGTGCTACACAGGCTGGAAAGGGAGGAGGCACTGGCTGCTCTGAAGTTTCCTGCTTGAGGCTTGTAGTGTTTATAACCTGATGGAGTAGTAATACACTTCTTAATTTTTGTCCTTAGGTATTGCAGTGATAATGAGTTTTTTGAGGCAGGAAACAACATTGAGAGTCCACATCATAACTTGAGGGAGCAAAGGGAGTAGAGCTGTCAGATACTCAGGACATTGTTCAATATTAAATTTATTTTCTCAAATGCAGATGGGAACACTGAGTGTTGAGCATAAGGTTGATGCACTAGGAATGTGTGTGTTGGAAAGCTTGTGAGATGCAAAGTGAATCTGGGTGTAGTGGGTATTTTTATTCTCACCTGTCTGCTGGGGATGTAGCTATAGCCAGTGTTAAATTGTTTTAATACATTTGTGTGTGAAATGTGAAAACCATTTTTGTTTCATGGAACAATAATGTATATCCTGAGCCTAAGTTGTTTTGCCAGATACAAGAGTATTTCTATGAAAATGCAGGTCAGGTTTGTATTGCTTATGTTGTGTTACCTGTAAGATTCACTGGGAGAAGGAAAAAAAAAAATGGGAGGAGAATGTGGTGGAAGCTGTATTCTGTGGTACAGTAAAAATCTATTTCTGAACCTGGCCATAAATTGCTCTTGACTTGCTGGGATTTAGAGTTTTATATTGGAGGCACTAATCCTATTAGGGGCTGATGCAAGTGACTGAGTTGTGATACCTGAATCTTCCACCTAGACCTGTTCAGGAGCACAGCTCCACTTTAATCATGGCTTATTGCAACCAGCAGTAAAAACAGAGCTGAAGAAAATGTGTGGGCTTACACACTGTATAATGTCCCCCATAGGCAGCCAATCCCATATTCCCTACAGCCCATCAGTACAGATGCCTTTTGATAAAAATTTGCCTTGGTACCACGTGGGACATGCCTTGATTTAGACTTTTCACATCACCTGCATGTGATGTTTTGCTTAGAACTTAAATTCTCAATGAAATTTATTGTCCATTTTTAAAATAATTTGAATTTCTGCCTCGTGCTGTCATAGCTTCAGGAAGGAGACAGGACACTTTCACCTGAGAGCTTCAGTGGGTTTTTGTGTAAGTGCTTCTGGAGTTGAGCTCCAGGCTGCTGCTTTAGAGGGTTCCACGTTGATGTCTTTCAGTTTATCTCACACATCTGGACTATGCAGACACGGAAAGAATTATGACTGAAAAGCTTCACAATCAGGTGAATGGAACAGAGTGGTCCTGGAAGAACCTGAACACGCTGTGCTGGGCCATCGGCTCCATCAGCGGCGCCATGCACGAGGAGGATGAGAAGAGGTTCCTGGTCACAGTGATTAAGGTATGTGGGGCACAGCTGACTGCAGGTTGTGCTGGGGAAACCAAGCTTGCAGAAATACTGCTCTGGGATCTTAGGAAGCTCCCTGGTGGAGAAGAACAAATGAGTGGGAAGTCTTCCATCCTGAGTTTAGGGGTGATGGATAAGTTAGTGATGAACAATGCATTGATCCAAGTGGTCTTTTCATCAGATAAAATTTAATTTATGATGAAACGTGTTCCTTGGGGATGCACAAGAGATGGAAAGGGATTGCTTATGAAATACAGCAGAGTGCAAAGTAGCCCATGACTGTAACTAGCCTAACACCTTGCTCTTTTGCTGTATCTGTGTAGTCATTGATCAAACTCAAAGCTTGGATAATGTGGATAATGTTTTTATGAGAGTAACAGACTTTAAAAACTCATACAAAGATGCTTACAGAATATTTCGTTTTCAGTCATACAGAAGATGTAGTTTAATTTCTATTTGATGTGGAGTCTGTATTTTTATCTGTCAGCTACTCAGCCAGTATTGAGTACTGTGAGGCTTGTTGAACTCCCCCTGCAGGATTCCTTAGTTATAATTTAAAATGGACTTCCTTAGTTTCAAACACAGTGATCAGGGTTTGGATAAAACTTAAATGGTTGCATCGCCCCGATCTTAATGCACTCGTTTGGGTTTTTATTTCTTCATTTGCATTTTGAGCTGTATTGTGGGCAACCACCTTTAATATAGCTGCTTATAGGATGTTATGCTTGTAATGCTTTTGATGGAACTAGACAAACTTGAGGAGGAAACTTAAGAGTCTGTTGTGTTTTAGGATCTCCTGGGACTCTGCGAACAAAAGCGAGGAAAGGACAATAAAGCCATTATTGCATCAAATATAATGTATATAGTAGGTCAATACCCACGCTTTTTGAGAGCTCACTGGAAATTTTTGAAGACAGTAGTCAACAAGCTGTTTGAATTTATGCATGGTAATTATCTGCTTTTTAAAATTTGCTGTTTTAATTATTTTAAGAAATGCCTGTACATGGAGAGGAAAAAATACAAATCAATAACTGCCTGAATTTCGTTTAGAAACCCACGATGGTGTCCAGGACATGGCTTGTGATACCTTCATAAAAATAGCACAAAAATGCCGCCGACACTTTGTCCAGGTTCAGGTGGGAGAGGTCATGCCATTTATTGATGAAATCCTGAACAACATTAACACAATCATCTGTGACCTTCAGCCACAACAGGTGGGTTCCGTTGGAGTTGTGGGTAATTCCTGAAGATTAATGCACATTTCCTTCCTGTTGAAATGTAGGGGTGTTTTGTAAGGGTTGAATTATATTCTTTAGTTTTTATTAGGAATAGTGTCAGGGTATGAACACCATGATCAAGATGCATTGCTGAGATGTCTTAATGTTTGGAAGGAGAATTAAAGTGCATTTAGTTGGAATTCTGATTTCTGGAATGTCTTCAAGAAGTCACTGCGTGTAATTTGGTGATTGTGCTTTGGGAAAGAGCAATATCTTACTATAACAGTATATTCTTGCAGCTCTTGTATTTGGGAAGGAGAGAGAGAGGAGCAATCCAAAAAGGGCAAATGCAAAATCCAGTGCTTTCCAAAAAAGGAAGGGGAAATCTGTCTGGGAAGGGCATGGCTCATGAAATGAGAGCAGTGTGCACCTGCACCAATGTAGTGAAAGAAACTTCAGGCAGAGTGGATCTGACACCTGGAAAAACATACTCCCAGGATTGTTGGGAGCCAGTGCACACAGTTCAAACGTGTCTGGTAGAACTGAGTTTTTCCTTGGTGCTTTTTAACCTTGGTGCTTGTGTGTGGCTGTTCCCCTCAGGTGCACACATTTTATGAAGCAGTTGGATACATGATCGGGGCACAGACAGACCAGAGTGTGCAGGAGCATCTGATAGAAAAGTACATGTTGCTGCCCAACCAGGTGTGGGACAGCATCATTCAGCAGGCAACAAAGGTGAGCTCTTCCATTTTAGTGTCTCCTGTGTTCAGGTCAAAAGCCCTGCTAAACGTTTGCCCTCTCCTGGTTGTATTTTTCACATTAAGGGCACAGAGTTGGGCTGGACTTCATTATATGGTGGCTGAGACAGAGATTGGTGTGGCAATGAAGGTGTTGTTTTGAGAGGAGACTTAAATGACAAAATAAATGCCTATTTAAATCTGATTTAAAGTACAATCTGTCACTGTACAGAATTATTTCAGTAGTTTTTTCTAATGCCTCACTTTCACTTGGCTTTTGGGTAAAAGAAAAGTTAAAATGCTAAAAATGCTGTTCACTGTTTTTCCTTTCTGCTCTCACTAGTCTCTTAAAGTACATATTTTCTTACTTTATCTTCTATTTCTTTCAGTCTTCTGAAAATACTTTTATCTCTACACATTAAAAAACAACAGTCTTGCACTTCACAAGAGACAATCCATTTGCAGTTAATCTAATTAAGGGCCTGAACCTTAAGCAAGCTTGAATTACTCTTCCTACCCTGACTTCTCCCAAGAACATACTGCATTTCCATTGGACCCCTTCTATCTGTTTTCAACTTCTTGATCTCCTTAGTTTTCCATTTTTCTCTAACTAGAGTAATGCACTGCACCAAAATAATTCTGCAGAAAAGCAGAATGAAATGAAGTTTTATCCTGACTCTGTTGGAGGTAGTGGCAAACGCCATGAAATAAACTGCAGGATCTCTGTAAAAAGTCCATAAATTGGAGTGATCTGTTCTTTAAGGCAGTGTATAAAATCAGTTGTTTAAATTTAGGCTTTTATATTGAAAGCCAAAGGGTGGTTGTATTCACTAATGAAGATGAACTCTTTATTTTTTTTTCACAGAACGTTGACATTCTAAAGGATCCTGAAACAGTGAAGCAGCTTGGTAGCATTCTGAAAACCAATGTACGAGCATGTAAAGCAGTTGGCCACCCCTTTGTGATTCAGCTTGGAAGAATTTATTTAGATATGCTGAATGTGTACAAGTGCCTAAGTGAAAATATTTCTGCAGCTATTCAGGCTAATGGTAAGAAATGGAATGTTCTTCCTGAAAATGGGGTTTAGCAGTGTCTGCCCTTGGGTTCCAGAGTACATCCCACTTGGGTTAATTTTACTGTTTGGGAGAGTGGAGAAGGACTGGAAGTGCCCACTTAAATCTTTGCTTGTTAACAGATGTTGTATTCAAATAAAGAACTCCCAGCTTTAGAGGGAGGAAGAAACATCTGTAAGTGATGAAGTTTAGGAGAATGCAGAACACCAGGGATGCTCCCTCAGAACTGAGATGCAGTGTAGCCTTTGTTCCTTTACCTTGCTCTGGTTTTGAGTGTTCAAGGACTGTCTGTAAAGAGGATCTCGTTCATTGCTTCAGAAAATGTCAGCAGGCTTTTGGGATGAGAGTGTGCAGCTACAAGGCTGTCTTGCAGGAATGTAATGAGTGAAGATGCCTGAAAGTCGTGGTAAACCAGGCTTGCAATCACAGAAGGAATTCTCAATTACCTCCCTTATTTTTACCAGCTAACTTAGGGCCTGTGGCATCTCAGCAGAATGTGCTTCTGTAGTCATTACAGGATGAAATGAGTCACTTGCTGAATTCTGTGCTGTGCCCAGTTTTCTGGCCAGTGCACAAGATGTACCTGGAAACTGGGATGTTAAATGCAGCTTGGTAACTGCACAGCTGGTTTACCTTGAATGGCTTCTCGGAATTCCGAGTAGAACTGGCACAGAAATCAATAACTTTTCATTCAGCTGATCTAATGGCCAGAATTCATCATTGCCAGGCACACTGAAGTTGGGGAAGCAGTTGCTGGGGGCTGAGGGCCTGGTGAGCTCCTAGAGCAGCAACTGCTCTGATTGCAGTTGACTCCCAAGAATGTTTTTACAACTGGCAAAGATTAAAAGCAAAGGAAGTCTTTAATAGTCCTTGTCATTCAGATATAACAGTCAAGTATTTGCTGTTAATATCAAGTCAATTTGGTGGGGTTTTTATTTGATGTATTGGGTTTTTTTGGTGTTTTTTTTTCCTAGGTTGTTTGTTTTTATTTCTGGGGGGTTTGTTTTGGTTTTTTTTGTTTGCTTGTTTGATTTGAGTTTTTTTGGCGTTTTTTGGCACCTCACACAATTAACTGAAGCTTTAAAATTTTCCAGGTGAAATGGTAACAAAGCAGCCCTTGATTAGAAGTATGAGGACTGTAAAAAGGGAAACTTTAAAATTAATTTCTGGCTGGGTGAGCAGGTCCAATGATCCGCAGATGGTAAGTGGATGGATTTTGTACAAATAACTCCTAAGGCAGAATTGGGAAGAGCTCTGGTTTGTGTTCAGTTGTTGGTCACAGGAAATTGCTTCAGGAGGTGTGTAAAATATAAAGGAGGAAGTGGAATTAAAGGAGGTAAGCCTGAGCAATGCTTGAGATACTTCAGTTAATTTTAGCTGAGAGTAATCTTAAAGGGAAACAAGGAGATTTAAGATGGAGACAGAGGATGGGAACTTCAGCTTCCCCAGGAAAAGTATCACCTGTAACTGAAGGAGCAACTAACTTGGCTGCTAACTGTGCTGGAGACTCTGCCCGGTAGCTGCTGTGCTATAACCTGGCTTACTCTTCCAACCAGGTAGCTGAAAACTTTGTTCCTCCGTTGTTGGATGCAGTTCTCATCGACTACCAGCGGAACGTGCCGGCCGCTCGCGAGCCCGAGGTGCTCAGTACCATGGCCATCATTGTCAACAAGCTGGGGGGACACATCACTGCTGAAATACCTCAGATCTTCGATGCTGTTTTTGAGTGCACGTTAAACATGATCAACAAGGTATTCACGTTTGAAACACGAGAGCAGACATCTCCCTGTAATCACTGCATCGTGTGGGATCTTGGGATTTAGGGGTTTTTTCCAGTCGTGGTTTGTGGCACTTGACAAAATTTCTGCTCAGATGAGTGTACTTGTTTTATGGTTGAGCTGTCTAGTTAGATATCTTAAATTGCTTTATATTTCGCTTGATTTAAGCCATTAGTCATTTTTCTCGGGCCTTGGAGTGCTGCACTGCAGCAGGCAGAAGTCAAATGTCAGTGTTGGACAAACTGCTAAAATTGATAAATATTTAAAGTGTAAGAAACCATCAGTCCAGTATTTCCTCACTAAGTGTACAGTACATAGTGCCTTGCTCTGTTTAATGGAAGATGCTATGATGGAACTTAAGGAGATTTGGCTTTTCTCCCCTTTCCCTTCTAGGACTTTGAAGAATATCCTGAACATAGAACAAACTTCTTCTTGCTACTTCAGGCTGTAAATTCTCACTGCTTCCCAGCCTTCCTGGCCATTCCACCTGCACAGTTCAAACTTGTCCTGGATTCTATTATTTGGGCTTTCAAACACACAATGAGAAATGTTGCAGATACAGGTAAATGGAAGTGTTTAATATAGATCAGAAGTTTTCTGATAGAATGCTGTTCTTTTTCTTCTTTTTCTTTAATCAAGCTTAACATATTGTTCACATGTTTCTGCATTTGCACAGGGATAGAATTCCTCTGTCTCAGCTCCAAGGTGTCAGCCATGGATGGGCTGAGATGTTTGGTTGTTGATTCATTCCTGTAGCTGGCAGAGAGCACTGTTACAGTTTCTTCTTGCTTTCTTTGCCACCTGAGCATTGGCACTCTTCTGAAATGGCTGAACAGATGCAGCATCTTAAAATGATGCCACAAAAAATTGTGGAACCAGTGATTCTTTTGGCCATTTGGGGATGGGGAGAAGGTGAAATTCAACTGAAAAACATCCTAAGTAATTAAAGTTTCCATTTAAATCGAAACATTAAGACATCTTTCCTTGTTCAAATAGCCAACACTTGTCTGGGTAGAGGGTTTTGCTCATCAAATGGTGTGATTGGCTCTTTATGATAATGAGATGATAATGAGATGATGAGATTATAATGATATTATGATGAGATGATAATGAATGTGAAGGGGTGTGCCATGTCTGGGAGGCAGAGCCCTCTGGTGCCAGCCTGGGCAGTGCCTCACAAAGCCATCACGTGTGCCATGCTGTGCATCCTGCTGCCCATCAGGATTCCTTGGGCTATTCCTGTTGTTTTGGAAAGGCCAGCATCTGCCACTGCTGGAATTCTGTTCCCTTGGTCACTTTCTGAATGCCTGTTTGCAGGACTGCAGATCCTTTACACCCTGCTGCAGAACGTAGCGCAGGAGGAGACGGCTGCCCAGAGCTTCTACCAGACCTATTTCTGTGACATCCTGCAGCACATCTTCTCCGTGGTCACAGACACCTCGCACACTGCAGGTGAGCACGGGGCTGTGGCTGGGGCAGGTGCTGCCCAGCAGCCCCTGAGCACCACAAAAAAGCACCCATCCTGTGCTGAGATCTGCCTTTGCAGGTTTGACAATGCATGCGTCAATCCTGGCCTACATGTTCAACTTGGTAGAAGAGGGAAAGATAAGTACTCCTTTGAACCCTGGAAATCCAGTGAACAACCAAATGTTTATTCAGGAGTATGTGGCTAATCTCCTCAAATCTGCATTTCCTCACCTGCAAGAGTAAGTCTGCCATGATTCATTCCTGTTGCTCAGTGGGTTTTTGCTTTTTGCAATTCTAACTGATGTGTTTGCTCTCAGTGCCCAGGTCAAGCTGTTCGTAACGGGACTCTTCAGTTTAAACCAGGATATTCCTGCCTTCAAGGAGCACCTAAGGGATTTCCTGGTCCAAATCAAGGTGTGTTGGGCATGCTTTTCTGAAGAAATTAAAAATAATTTTCAGCAGGATAGGGTTGGAAAGCTTTTGGACAGTGTGGAGTCAGTGCTTGTTTGAGAAATAGAAGTTATTTTGCATCTTTTTAAAATGCAGTGAGAACTCTGGCCAATGGCTTGTGACTGGGTCGTGTTCATGATTTCACTGGGATTTCAGTTCACAAATTGGGTTTGAACATCATTGCTTGTGTTCTACATTGTGCACACAATCCTTGTGTCTTAGGACAACTGCAAAACTAAATCTGGTGGGAAATAGGTGTGAAATTGAAAACAAATTGAAGTTGAAACAACTGCAGAACTAATCTAATGGGAAATAGGGGTGTTTTAAACCAGATTTTTTTCATTCTGCTTGGAATTGGGACCAGTTTTGAAATTCACTACACTAATGCTATGCCTTTATTTTTTTTCTAAGGATGTTAGAATGATAAGATTGTAGGAAATAGTTTGTTAATTTGTTTTGAGACTGCAATTGTCAGGTATTTCAGAATTGTAATGATTCTGCTTTAATGGTGATAGACTCCAGATGCTGGGCTCTGCATCCCATTCTGTAACACACGGTGAACATCTTTAAATTTTGCTTTATATTAGTTGTGACCTTAGGGACAGAAAAGCACGCAAGTCACCTGTCAGGGAACAGGAAGGGAACATGTTTCCTGTGTAATTTTGGAAGCTATTACTCTGCCTGAAGCTATTACACTTGACAATAAACTGATGTTCTTGACAGGAAGGGAACATGTTTCCTGTGTAATTTTGGAAGCTATTACTCTGCCTGAAGCACTTGACAATAAACTGATGTTCTTATGTGAATTACCCCAGGAATTTGCAGGTGAAGACACATCAGACTTATTCTTGGAGGAGAGAGAAACAGCCCTTCGGCAGGCTCAAGAGGAGAAGCATAAACTTCAGATGTCTGTACCTGGCATCCTTAATCCACATGAGATTCCCGAGGAGATGTGCGATTAAAACAAAAATAAAACAAGTTTTGCAGTTTTCTTTCTGTACAGCTACTTTGTTGTGATAGAAGAAAACAGCACTTGGATATTTGTTGACCAAAATGATGCCAATTTGTAAATTAAAATGTCACCTAGTGGCCCTTTTTCTTATGTGTTTTTTGTATAAGAAATTTTCTGTGAAATATCCTTCCATTGTTTAAGCTTTTGTTTGGTCATCTTTATTTAGATTTGCATGAAGTTGAAAATTAAGGCATTTTCAAAGTAATTACTTCATGCCCATTTTGTGGCTAAGGGGAAAATAGGCAAAGCGTAACTTGTAAAAGACTATATTGCAAAATAATACAATTTCCTGTAAGAGTATCGATTTTTAATTCGGAGTCATTTTCTTTCTAGTCTGTCCTGCAGTCTAGGAGAAAAAGTAAAGAGTAAAGCAGACTGAATTAATTGTTAAGCAGAGGATCCTAGTGCTGCGTTTGTTCTGATCAGTTAGCAGCTTTCTGGACTGAGTGGTAAGGCTATAGGCTACGTGTATTTGCAAGTTGTATGGCAAGTTTGCAGCAAGATCATGTGCATATCATCCCATTGTAAAGCAACTTCTAAAGAGTATGGGAACACAGTACAGTTAGTTATTTTTACACAGTTCTTTTGTTTTTGTGTGTGTGCTGTCGCTTTGTCGACAACAGCTTTTTGTTTTCCTCAATGAGGAGTGTTGCTCATTTGTGAGCCTTCATTAACTCGAAGTGAAATGGTTAAAATATTTATCCTGTTAGAATAGGCTGCATCTTTTTAACAACTCATAAAATAAAAAAAAAAAAACTGGCTTTTGAGATGACTTATACTAATTTACATTGTTTACCATGCTGTAGTGCTTAAAGAACACTACTTAAGAGCAAAATAAACTTGGTTTACATTTATTTTTCTTTCTTTGGCTTATTCTTTTATTGGATGAAAATGCTGTGATCATATTTAAGATTTGTATTTGAAGGCGTAGGAAAAGTTCCTTGAGGTCTAGATAACTCTTGCTTCTGGCTTGCCTCATCTCAAGGACTTTGGTTGTGCTTGAAGTTACCACGAACTAAGTTGGGTTCCATTTGGAAGTACAGTAGCTGTTCTGACTTACCTCCGTGGATAACTATTCCATACCACGTTACTATAAAATGCCAGGAATGAGGTACTCTTGCTCTTTCTCTCTCTGGACTCTTTGCAATTTATTTCAAAGAGGTATTGCACTGTATCTTGACTAAACAGTTAATAATAGTCCGTGTTAATAACATGTGTAGACAAGATCTACGGTTATTTTTCTACCTAAAGTTTTGTAGTTAAATGATTTTCACAGATCTATGAAGCAGTATGAACACTAAGGTTGTGTACAGTCTTGGCTTCCCCATCTCTGTGGTGTCTTGTCTCTGTCCTCTAGCAGTCAGTGTGGAGCTCTGCCCAGGTTTCTCCCTGGATTGGGTGTCCAGTCTGTCTCCAGGCTGTGACTGGGATGAAGTGTGGCCGTTGTCAGAGCTGTCACAGGAGCCAGGCAGGCGTGGGGCTGTCGTGTGCCCCTCGGGGTGCTGTGGTTGGTAGCTTAGTGCTGTGTGTTCCTGTGCATGAGTTAGTGGTGTTCCTGCAGGATGTAGCTGTGCCCGGGATGTCTCCAGGCTGGGCTCTGCCCCTGTGTCTGGGAGCATCTCCTGTTCCTTTTGTGTGCTCAGCTCAGCCCGTCCCACAGGAAGGGCCTTGGGCAGTGGCACTGAGCTGGCCCTGCCTGGAGACCTCCTGAAACCCCCATGGCTGGGACTGCCTACAGCCTCCCAAAGTACTGCCAGAGTCACAGAACCCACTTCTTACTCTCCTTAAAGCTCCCACTTCCAGCTTTGTCATGTCTTCCCATCAGCAGAACCCTCAAGGCAATAGTGCCTTGACTGGGCAGTTTGCAGTGCAGCAGTTGAGTCCTGTCAGGGACACGTCTGGAAAGGACATGCAATGGCTGGTGAGCAGGCAGCAGAGCTGCAGCTCAGCAAAAGCTGTGCAGAGAAGCGAGAGAAGGGCATTAAAATGGAAATGAACCCAGCAGCAGGTGCTGGCAGAGCACAGCCCGGGAGTCAGAGCTCTGAATTGTTCTGACTCTGCATTCAGAGCAGAAATACACACGTGTGTTTGTGCTCTTCCTTCCCTTCAAGGCTGCTTGTTCACTGAAGATTTAAATGTGACCTAAACTCGCAAACCAGTCCAAAATGTATTTTTTCTGTTGATTCAAAGAAGAGTTGTTTGGTTATTTTGATACCTTAAGAGTTCTCTAGTAACAACATTCTAATCTTAGGTTTTGCTTCCCTTTTAGATCTAAAAATTTAACTGTGGTCTTGTCTTGTTCTCTTAAGATAATTGGTGCCTTTCCCTGATCTCTGCAGCTGCTATAAAAATGCAGCTTCTGTAGAGTTCTGGATACCATTAAAGATTTGACTTGTGTGTGTGCATATTTCTAGTGCAGTTATCCTGAATGTGAAAAAAAAAAAGACAATGTACATCTAAGAAAGTTCTAATGCACACTCTGTAAATCAAAATATATGGATAAAAAGCATGAACCATCATATAAACATCTCCATAACTTGTAATTATATGTAAACCAATGTTTTGTGCATATTTCTATACAGATTTTACTAAAAAAAGAACCCGAAAAACAAACCAGTTCTGTGTACTCCAGGTACATTGATGAATACAACTATTTTGGGGTGTTTTCTGTGTTTACATGGATTGATTGTCAGCTGATGAAGACACCCCAAGTACTTGTTTCAGGCTGCCATGATGTGTTTGCTACTGTAACTGAAGCAGATTATCTTCCAAAGCATTTTAGGTTAGTTGGTTTTGGTTTTTTTTTTAACTAGAATAATTTGGTGTGTGTTAACTGATTGGTTTAAGTGAACTATTTTCCAATAAAGCTAATATTTATGCAAAAAAAAAAAAGCTTTAAAAATGCTCATCTCTCTAGGAAGCTTTAAGAGTTACTGCTGATAGATTTTAGCACTGGAAAGGCAATAAAACTTCAGCTTAAAGGGAGAAAAATGCTGAAGATGATGCATTAAACTGCCTGAGGTGAGGGACCAGCCTGTCCTAGTCCATTTATCACTGGGTAAATGATCATTACTGGTCCCAGACTCCTGGGGTGCTGGAAAGTGTGGCTCAACTTCCTTCTCCCCCTTGCCAGGTTTGTCTCCTGGTGTTACGGAGCAGAACTGGAATGCTGGAGCCAGCCCTTTAAAAACCTGTAAAGAATAATCCTGTCCACCAGGAATGCACCTCTGCACTTCAATCCTCAAGGCTGAATTCATTTTTAGGCTTTCAACTGCATTACGTCCTCACCTCACTGTCCAAGGCTGTCCCTGGCAGCAGGGTTCCCTTGGGGAAAGGCTCAGCCATTCCTGTGGGGAATCATTTTTTGGGTCATTATCCCATGTACAGTGCACTCAACTACCTCAAAGTCCCAGATTTTACACCTACAAACCTGTGAGCACATTGCTTTGTGTTTTAAGTCTGTACAGGGAAAGAGGGGATTGAGGAGGAAGCAGTATTTTGGAGGTTAAGATTATGGAAGAAAACACACTCAGATTTTCCTTTTTATTTACTCCTTGTAAATAAAAGTCACCCAGCACTTTTCCCTGGGTCATTTCTCGGGTACTCTCTTCCCAGTCTCACATCAGTATGGGGTGCCTGTTTTTAGGTTGTGAACACCCTTGCCATCTTAAATCCTTTTCAACAGTCTCAGCTTTTCCTGAGCCTTGAAGTCTGCAGCCTTTTGTGGATCTTGTGATTTCAGCAAAGATTATCAGCAAGAATGAGGCTATTTAGCAACTGGAGTGGGGAGGGGAGTTAAAATTTTCTGTCCTGTGTTGGAGAGCAGGCTCCAGCCCCCTTCCTACCCCACTGCTGGTTATTGAAACAGGGACACTGCTAACCAGAGAGGAAAGCTCCCCAAAGGAACACTGCAAATGTGTGTTTCACCACTAAAAAGTCCAAATGTTCAAAAGAAGTGCAAAAGAAGTGTCTGGACCACCTTGGTAGTGATTCAGAGTCTGGTGGCAGTCTCTCATGCTCAGCAATGCCTTGTCTGTACCTACAAGATATTCGTGGCCAAATTTTGAGTATTCTGTATTATCTGGGGTAAATCAATTTGGATTTGTCTTCTAATGATGCTGTGACAGCAAAGCCTAGTTAGACATGGACCCTGCTAAAAAGTTTGCAATGCTGAAAGAGCAATGAAAGTAAAGTGCTGAAACTTAAATGTGGGTACACTTAAAACTGACTCTGATGCTTGTGGCTTCCAGCAGCATTCCAGACACGAGGTCAGAGATTGAACTGGACTCCAGTTAAACTGCTAGCTCAGTGTTGGGGCATGAATTTTGAAAATTCATGTTCTTGCTCTTAATCCAGTCCCAAACTTGGATTAAGGCTTTTAGTTTTGCCCAAGTCTTGCATTTATCTAAGTTACTCCTGCAGAAGAACTGTGCTGGCATTTTACCAGAGCAAATATTCCCAGATGAGGAGCACTGCAGCCAGGGGAGGGGAAGAGGCCTCCTGGGGATAAAACAACCTTGCTGGGCTGGCACACAGAGAGAATAAATGTTAAGAGGAAAAACAAGCATGCAAGAGCAGGAGGCTGATGATCTCTGTAACCAGGCCACTGACAGGTCTTGTCTGCAGCTTGCAAGCCAACATTTAATTTAATTTAAAAGAATTCAATTTAGTCTCCAGCTTAAAAAAAAAATTAAAAGTGTGCAGTAAAAGGAATGAGGCTTTCAATATCCTGTTCTGCTCAAAAGCAGGAGTGACTCAAGGTCACCCATGCTCTTGTGCTGTGCTCCTTGAGCCTGGCATGTGACACCAGGCTCCAGAAGGTCCCTGCTGCTGACTCTGGTGTTTGTGTGGGGCTGCACTCAGATCAGACAGCTGACTGCTGGTTCCTGTCTGGATTTCCTCATCGCCCAGGAAAGCCATCTCTGAAGATGATCTGGCAGTTCCTTTGGAGTCTGCTGGAAAAGTTACTGCTTGAGGAAGAGAGCAGAGAGAAAACTGAAACTTCAAATGAGACAATGAGATTGTAGAGTGAGGTGTTCTACAGGAACTGAAATCCTCTTGGACACACAGAAGGGAGGCAGCACAACATGAAGTGAAAACTCACGTGTAGATGCACCACATAAAATCCTCTGATCTACCTTTTGATGGACCTTGGGCTCTGAAATCCATGATGTAGAAGAGAAAGGTGGACACTACATTAATTCAGGCAGCAGCAGAACATAATTGCCATGTCCTGGACTCCTTTTATTCTTCCATTACGAATTCTCAGGCTAGCTGGAAGAGATGAAACAACCAAAAAAGGCTTTACAGGGTCCAGTACATCTGTGTCATTTTAATAACTAAACCAGTTAGCTATTAAATAGTTGTTATTATTATGGAGGTTTAGTGACATAACCAAGTAGTTTAATAGCTTACTAGCTTGTGCTGGTCAGATTTCTATCAACAGAAAATACATAATTTAGAAAAGACAGGAATTAAAACATCTATAAATTAAATCCAAGGAGAAACATCAGTAAAAAGTTTCAGGGAAGTTTTTAGGTTTTTAGTCACAGTCTTCAACCTCTCTCTTGTACTACTACCCCTTGTTATTCCCATTTGAAATACATTTGCATGTAATGCAAATACATGTTAATGTTATGTGAATTAAAGTGACAAGGGATCTGTGTCTCCTGTAGACTCAAGTTAATTTTCTGTATTAGTTTAAAATAGTAAAAGGAAATTTCCGCAGGGAATATTTAGGAATAGCTATCTTTGTTGATAAGCCTAACTTGGAAAGTATTTCAAAACCAAGCAGTGACAAGAACTCTGGGTGAAACATCATTCTTGCACTGCAGTTGTTCCCTACCTGTTGTTTACAGTAAATTGTCTCTTACTTTTGAGCAGCAGTGGGGTTTTTAATCTCGGGTTAACAAAGTGACGCCTCGAGGATTGTTTGGAGTTGAGCACTCTGTGGCCTGCAGTGGGAGGTTACACACACAGCCACCACGCTGTTATCAGCCTGGATAAATATACACACAGAATTAAAAAAACCCCAGAACTGCATATCCACCATGCCAGCAGATTTATTTCAAGTGGAAGAAATACGAGACAGCCACAGAGGAATTCAAAACAACTTTTTTTTTTTTTCTTCCCCCTCGTTTGGTGATTCTATTTGACTTTCCACTAAACTATAGTGCATCTGCATTGCGGCCATTAATAGATTTGGGTTTTTAATCCCGTGTACAGGACGGTGAACTCGCAGCGCTCGGAGTAACACAAGCACTCGCCACTGGGTGGTACTACAGAAATAAAAAATAGCGCTTCATCCTCGGGAAGTGCCTGCTGTGGGGGAAAACCAGCCGAGATCCATCGTGTGATCCATATTCCAGTTACATGTACCTGGGAGAGGGAGCAGGACTGAGACATGGCAAATTGAAAAAAAAAAAAGCCACAGATGTTTGCCTGAAAATTTGTCATCCAGGGGTTTAAACCTCGTTCAAAACGCACATAAGGCAGAGTGAACTAACTGCTAGTTGTAACAGCATAAATTATGTACCTCAATTAAAGCTCTGCGTTCATTTTGACCGTGCCTTTTATTTAGAAAAGGCTATTTCCAGCCAGTCACAGATGCCATCACTGATTGCACCGAATAAATCATGGTGCAAGAACGGGAAAAAAAAAAAAAAAGAAAAAAAAAAAAGCAGCCAACCAAAAACCCACCCCCCAACAAACCGGGGCGGAAAACTAATTAGTTATTAGTAGAAAACGCTACCGTAGCCCTCCACAAGCCCACTCCCGGGTGCGGGCCGGCGGCGCCCACAGGAGCGCCCGCTGCCCTCAGCCGCGCTGCGCGGGAAGGAGATGGCGGCGGCCCTTCCGTCCCGCGCCCCGCCGGCGGAAAACGCCAAGAAACCACCCAAAAGACCTGGAAACGCGCCTGGAAGTTGGGAGCTTCCTCGCCACGGAGCTCGGCTTAGCGTGCTAAGCGCTCTCTTCAGGCGGGAGGTCCCCGAGGCAGCCCGGCGAGCGCGGCTCCAGGCACCGAGGGAAGGGGCGGGCAGCCGAAGCCGCTCCCCCGCCGCTGTCAGAGCGGCGGCGTGCGCGCGTTCCTGGCGGAGATTCCCGGCCGCGGGAGGCGGGAAGAGGGCAGGGAGAGGGCAGGGAGAGGCGCTTCCCGCCCTTCCCCGGGCGCGCGCCCAACCGCCACCGCCGCCATTTTACCCTCCCGCCCCCTCGCCTCCTCCTCCCCGCTCGCCATCCCGCCGCTCGGAACCGCGGTGGGAAGGCGGGGCGAGAGGGAAAAGGGAGGAGGAGGGACTCGGCCACCTTCGCCTCCTCCTGCCTGGTCGGAAACTGCCGAGCGGCGCCCGAGCGCCCTGTCCCCCCCTTCGCTCCCGTCGCCTCCTCCTCCTCCTTCCCCCTCAGCAAAATGGCGGCGCGTGGAGTCCCTGGGAGCCAGTGAGTGACTCGGCTTCTCCTCCTCCCCCCCCCCCCCCCCGCCGCTGCCGCCGCCGCCGCCACAGGCTCATTTGCATTGATCAGCCGCCCCGGATCCCAGACCGGCCCCTGCCTCTCCCCGGTGACCCCCGCCCCGGCCCCCATCAATCATCAATCAGCAGCACCGAGCGGATCAATCAATGGTCGGGAGGAGGCGGCGGCGGCGGCTGCTGCTGTTAATGAACAATGTGTGAGAGCTGCGCCGAGCTGCTGGAGGTGTTAAATGAGAGTAAGTGCGGCCGCCCTCCCCCGCTTCCCTCCCCCCGGGCCGGGACCCCGCGGACCCTCCTCTGCACCGGGTTACAGCCCCGCTTCGCCTCCTTCCTCGCCTCTCCCCGCCCGCCTCGGGCCTCCCGGCCGCGGGGTTCCCTCTCTCCCGTGCCATGGAGGAGCTCCCTCCATGCCCTGCTCGCCGCTTCCTTCCCCCTTCCTTCCCCGCGGCCTGGGGCGGGCCTGCCGCCGCCGTGTCCCCGCTCCATCCCCCCTTTCCCCCGGGATCCGCATCCCCGGCAGCCGCGGCGGGGCCTGGCCGGGCTGAGGGGCTGCCGGAGCCGCTCCGGGGCAGCCGGGCCTGGGCTGGGTCCCCTTTAACCGGCAGCAGCAGCGGCGGCGAAGGCGGCTCGGAGTGATCGTGCCTCCCCCTCGCTGTGCCCGGCCTCGGTGCGCGGGGCAGGTGCTTTTCGGGCGCCGATTCTCCCGGAGCTGTGAGGGAAGCGGCGCCTGGAGGAGCCTGGCTCGGCTCGGCTCGGTTGGGAAGCTGCTGCCGGGTGTTTGGCTCTGGGGGTGGTCTCTGGCTCCCTCCCGAAGTTTCCTCCCGACGAGTGTTGCCGGCAGGGTCGGAGGGGTGATACAGCAGGTGTTCCCCCCGCTGCCGCCGCAATCGGGAGCGTTTGGGGCACCAAATTCCCTGTAGGCCTCGTGTATCCCTTGGAACCTGCGCTCCGTGGCGGCCAAGGTACCTTCCCGGCTTCTCAGGAGCTCTGCCTCGTGAACAAAGACGAAAAAACCACCATTTGTACGGATGCTGAGGAATTGAAACAACTTACCAGCTGAAGTTTGTGATTAGAGGGAAGTTTAACTATCTTGGATCTTAAACATGGCATTTTTCCTGGTTGCACTCTGCAAATCCTGTTCCAGCAGAGTGGAGCACAGAATGCTGCCTAGGACAGGGTTTGGGTAGAGTTGTCCTCACTCTTCTGAGGCCCACTTCCATGTGCTGTTTGTTCTTCCCTAGGATCCTACGGGAGTTGAATGTTGGCCTCTTTCTTGCTGGGGAAATAGGGTGCTCAGTGATGGCCAGCGTTTCATTTGAGCAGTAAAAATGTAGGTGTAAAAGTAACTTCTAGGAGAGTTCAGAGGCTGGATTAAATCAGATTATGTCGATGTTACACACCAAATGGTTATTTAAACAGTAGCTTCAAAACAAGACTAAATTATCAATTGTACATGATGACAGCTGCTTGTTGGAAGAGAAACCTTCACTTGCTTTGGATGGATTGATAAGTAATCATTGCTTAAACTTGATTTGGATTTGTATGATCAAATAGAAAAAAAGTTGTAACATTAAATTTGATATTTCAAGGAATCCCTGAAATTCCAGTATGAATTGATTTTTGCAGATGTTTTAAGGTAATTGGGATTGATGGAGATAGATGTTTCCCTATAGATAAAGCAATGTCTTCAATCACTTTAAGTTCTTTTTTAAATATAGATATATATATATAAAATTGGAGTATGGATAATTTAATGGTTCTGCATTATATAAGATATATCTCTGCTATTAAATAGAAGGAAATATGTCTTTGAAAGTCAAAATTCATTAGGAAAATTCTGCAGTAACTGCTGTTATGTAGTTCATTTCAAACAATGCTGCTTAAGTGACATTAGGTTTGGCCTTCCCTTCAGAGAAAGAAGCCCACTGTAAATCAGCAGAACTGTTTGGTGTGTGTGTTGGGATACAAAGACATGTGATGGTGCTCCCTTCTCACTGGAGTTGTGAGGATGGGATGGTTTCTTTTATAACTTCCAGTTGAGTGCTTTGTATTCGTTAAGTAATTATGAAAGGTACATAGTATCAAAATGATGTCAAGCTTGGGTTTTTAAAGCACTGCAACAGCAATGAAAAGTGGTAGTAAATAACGAGGTCATGCCCGAAATGTGTGAGCCACAGGCTGCCAGCAGCTCCCTTTGCTGCCCACGGAGCATTTGGGATCAGCTGTGCACCTGAACTCCCCAAGCAGGCTTTCAGAGAGGCCCAGGAAGCAGCATCTCCTTCCTTTGGGAATTTTCTTGCTAAACAGAACATTTTTACGTGGCTCTCACCGGCCTTTGTCTTCATTCACCCTGATGTTTACAAAACAGCCTTTGGTGTCAGTTCATTGCAGGTGACTTGCAAAGGGGGGTGACAGCAGCCCTCAGTGTGATGTTTGGCACGGAACACGTGGGGAGCTCCCTTTTCCTTCCTCCGGAGTTCCCAGCTGACAGAAGGGTGAAACTGAGCAGCTCTGCCCTCAGACAGACACATTTGTGTTACAGTGTGTGAGTCCCACTGCAGAGTGCTAGCACAGACCCCATAACCGTGCAGAGCTGGGCATTCTGTGCAGCTCTGACCTTTGTGTGGGCCCAGGGTCATGGCCTGGGCAGACTCCAGGCCCTGAGTTGGTCACAGGCACTCAGTGGTCCTGGCTCTGGCACTCAGGGGCTGCCTGAGGTGCTGGACTGGACACCTGTGGATTGGCAACCTCGTTTTTTTGGCCAAAAGTGTGTGAGTGTGCATGTATGTATTTAACATACATTGCTATGCTTAAGCATGAGAAGCAGGCAATATTGTGTGGGCAGAATCAGCAGTGTTGGGTTTTATTGGTATATATTTCTTTTTCTTCTCTTGCAGCATCTTGATTTTCAGCATTTGATCTGCGTGTTCAACCCAGTAAATTCCCTGATCTTGGAGTTATTTCCTGAGAAGTAGTAATTTCAAGTTATGATTAGATCCAGGAACTCAGTAAAATGTAAATTCCCCTACGAAATGTCCAGAGTTTAGAGGAGGTTTTGCTCTATAAGACAATCTGTTAAATCAGAGCAAACAGTCTTAATTTCTCACTGTAGATTTCTTAGCATCATTTACATTATGCCAGGCAGGGTTTAATAGGAGTAAAGTCTATAAAGAGTCTGATTTTTCTTTAATTAATCTTTCACAATATAAACATTTTTAGTAGCCTTTAATAGAAGAGGAAAAAAAGGGAAGGCACAATGGGCTGCTTTTTAAGATAAGGCCACTTATTTACAAAAGGCTTAAGAACAGATTCTCACAGCATTAATTATAGGGGCTCATTTAAATGTGCACAAATTTTACAGGAAAAGTGCATTGAGGACATTCTGTGCTTTTGTGTTAATCTACAGCATTCTGTATCCCAAAATGAACCCTGATACACTTTGCATTCCTTGGTTTCTTTGGATGCCAGCTCTTGTCAGTCTAGGAGGGTTTATATTGAATTTCATTTGTTCTTGAGTAGTATTTACATTTCTGTGCTGTCCAGAGGCCCTGCTCAGGACAGCTCTGTTTTGCTAGGCACTGCACGGATACCCAGATAGTCTGAACCCCAAAGTGAGCCAGAAACCACAGAAATGGAGCATCAGAGGTGGGTTTGGCTGTCTCAGGTCTCTTGCAGGAGTTCTGCAGGTTGCTGTGTCCCACCTGGAGCCACGGGCATGCTTTGAGCTGCCTGTAGATCCACACCATCCCTGTGGAGGCTTCACTCCCAAGTGCTGAGGACGTGGTGATCAGTGCTGAGTGTTTGTTGAGTGCAAGGCTGTCCTGGGAGTGCCAGTCTGGTTCTCAGAGCAGCCCTGAGTCAGTGTCCCCACAGTCCTGGCCGTGGTGTGTCGCAGGGAGCCCAGCTCAGCTCGGTTGCTACGAGGATTCCCTTTGGGACTGCAGCTGATCTTGATGTGTGTTGACTTAAAACCCCGTAGATGGTTCTGGTTTTGGTTTGGTTTGTTCTTCTTGTTTGGTTTGGGTTTTATAAAAGTAAGAAACAAAGATTACAACATGGAAAAATAGGTTTTATTATGTAGTGGCAGCTGTGGTTTTAGGTTACCTTGGTAGGCCTCGGTTATTCCCAGTTCTTGGTTTCTGGGAACAAAGTTTGTTTTCTTCCCAGCATTCTGCTTCATTTTTTCTCAATTACTACCTCTTCAGCCCATTTTTTTCCCAGTGAGCTCTGAAATCTTGTAAAATCAGTTCACACTGATGCTTAGAGCCTTCTAGATGTTATTCTACTACACCAGCTTGCAGGCTTTTATTCTCCGTATATTTTCTCTTCAGTAAACCAGAAAAGTAAAAAATCCCCAAGGACCAACCCAAAACAAACCCCCCCAGTGTACTGAAGCATAGGAGATGAATGTGGACTCTCACTGTTGTTTTTCTCTCTGTTATCACTGTCTGCAGAACTGCTCCCAGAGTGATCAGGTCCATAAAACACTTGGGGTGCTGGAGTGCTTGACTGTTTGTGTAGTTTCAGGATAACTCTGAATTTGGATGCTGGAGATTCTTGGCTTGACTCCTTGTCATGTTGTTCTGGCATGTAGGGAGTACAGTGAGTAGTCTTGGAGGTTGGGTTGAGGGTATGTTTACCTCGAGGTAGGTGAGAAAGAAATTGTGTTCCAGAACATTGCAGCATTCACTTTGCTCTTTGGGATCTGGGAGGATCAATATTTTATGCTGTGAGAACTGAGATATTGAGGATGTGTTATAAAATTATTACAACTGTTGCATCATTAACATCACTTGGTCTCCAAGAGCTGCTCTCACTTGTTCAGTGGTTACCTGTAAACTTCAGGATTGATTACTCTGGTGTTTTGTGCAGATCTAAGGTTTCATTTGGCTCTTTGATGATTCCTCTTGTGCAAAACTGTAGAAGTTGTCTCTGTTGAATGACTTTTTTTCTTTCTTCTTTTTTTTCCCTTTTTTAAAAGATTCATCTTTTTTCCCCCTTAAGTGATATTTCCATGTTCAGAATCTCTGCAGAGATGCTGTGGAGGATTTACTGGGGTAACTTCCCAGCCCGCTGGATCTTTGCTGTCTCCTGTTGAGGAAAAGAAAGTCACTTTCAATTTCAATGTTTATAACATGGAAATTCAGTAATTTTTTCATGTTTACTTTTGTCTTTGACCCTTTTGATGGCAATGAGCAAAGAGGCCTAAAGGAAAATGAAAATAACCTTTTCTTTATAGCAGCATTGCCAAATTGCAGTTATGGACCATGAAGTGCTACTCCAAATGAACTGGAGTAAACAGAGGGGAGAAATGGAAGGAGAAACTTGTATCCTCACTAATTGTGAACTTTCTAAAGTGAAAGGGAAGGTGACACTGAGACAAAGTTGGTTTGTTTGTAAAGCAATAGAAGGAAAAACTCTGACTTTAATAGCTAAAAGGCTTCTATTTTTGGAAAGATATTTCAGCTTTTGTTCTGTACAATTATTTTGGTTCATGTTGTTTGATGTGATCAGGAATGATTTTGTCCTGAGACTTTTCCTGTTCAGGCTGCTGCAAACTGGTTCCTTCTCATATCTCAGGCCACTTGATCAGTGATGCTGAAGATGAGTTACATAAATCCCGTTCTGCTGAGTTTTGGTGTGAGTTACACAGCACTGAGGTGTATTTACTGAGATACTTTTTTGTATATAGGGAAATCTTCTGTTGGATAAGTACTTGGAATAACATCCTTAAAGCCACAAGGTTCTGGCACTGTAGAGTAGTCAGGGGATAAGTTCAAGGAAAATGAACAGAGCAAGAAAGGAAAAGAAAAGCATCCTTTGCTTCATGTCCAAAAGATACTTAATTGATCAGTGTAGAACTTGAAGGCATCATGTTTCCCATGTAGGAAATCTTCCTGTTTGATCATTCTTTTGGTGTGTTTGTTGCTGTATTGCTTTCCCTCCCTAAGAGTAGTTTCAAATCACCCGAGTCCCAAGCAGTTCCTCAGCCAAATCCAAGACAAAGTGCTTGGGCTGTCTGGGATGTTGTTGGTGTTGGTTCTTCTGCCAGAGCAGCTCGTGGAGCTGTCCTTGAATGCAGAGGTGGTGCAGAGTCTCAGGGGCACCATGGATGCTCAGGCTCTGTCACTCTGGGGTTCAGGGGACAGGATTTTGGGGAGCAGACCTGGCTCCATTTCCCTTGGCCTGCCTTGGAGGTGATGCCTTGGCTTTGGGAGATGGATTTTGTCTGCCACACCTCAGGGCATTATGAGCCTCACCCATTCCTTTAATTCACAGAATTCCTTTCTGCTTCTTTTTCTTCCGTGTTATTGCTACTACAGACTTTCTGTGTTAGTGGTTTTAATTCCTTGCTTACTTGATTTCTCCATGTCACTGCAGTTTGCTTCCAGATTCTGTGTTCAACTAACATTGAGTCAGAAAAGCAAATCCTGGAATGGTGTTCTGTGTCCAAGTGATGAGCAGGCTGTGATTTGGTATTTTAGTGACTGGGAGGGAAGATCAATGTTTACTTCTTGGTTCCTTTTATTTAATCTATTTTCTTCTCTGAGTTTTTTTCAGGTAGCTAATAGGGATTTCTGCAGCCCAAGCTACACCTTTGTAGTTTTATGGATGCTGGGACAATGTGAAAAAGATTCTTACCATCCTCAGGAGCAAGTGGTTGTGCTGGTTCCTCAGTGCTGCTTGTAGTAACAGCGTGCTGCAATTAAACAGAGTTGTGGCCATTTAATTTCTGTTGTTTAAGCTTATATTGAGGTGATTTCTTCTTTCATTTTGTGCAGCAAATTGGCAATTTCTTGAAAATATTAAGAGGTGAGAAGCCATTCTTTCCACTTTGTTCCTTTCCTTGTATGGGAATTGATTTGCAATCTGAATGCTAAACACAGACATGCAACTGTGAGGATTTCTGTGGTGTTCTTAACACGTAGTAAAAATATCCAGCTTGTTGTAGATGTGCAGAGTTTTATTTCTGGAGTTGTTCAGATCCAGCACGTCCAGTGGACAGTGAGCTTAGAACTGCTTGTGAGATTTAGTGCTGGAGCAACTGGTGGAAGAAGTGGAAACTTGTCAGAAAAAAAGTCCTTGTAGCAAAGGTACCTTTGGGAGTTGACCTTTCTTCAGTTAATTTGTAGAAGGGCTGTGAGTAAGACTTGAGAAACCCGTGCCAATTGAGACTTGTTTCTAGATCAGCATCCCTGCAGGTCATTGGTTCCCAATAAGGAGGTGAGTGGCAAAACTTTTTTTGCCTTTTTCCACACTTTCCACACATGGAAGTATCCTACAATTCGTTGCACTGACTTTCACTTGAGAGTTTTTAATCTGTGTAATTGTGTATAGAAACATGCTTTATGCTGTGTTGTTGAACACTCATTGTCTTTATTTTTCTGTTGTGCTGCTTGGCTCATTTTGGGGGGATTTGATAATTTTTAGCAAGAGTATATTTTCATCTTCAGGAAGTGCTCAGTTGCCTATTTATTATTCTGTGATGCGTAATTATTGAATTCTTCATAAAAAACCCATGGTTTTCACCAGCAGTGAAATTACTTTTAAGTGGGTGTGAACTGAAAAACTGGTATTTTTCAGAGTCAGTTTCTGCCTGTAGACTCTGTTCTTTGCAAATCTCATCATCAAATTTCATTCTAAACTCTGTGGGCATCAACAAAACTGATGTGCTTTCACATCTGTGCTCTGCTTGGAGAAGCTGTGAGCAGTGCTGGAAATGGACAGCGAGGTGTTTGCTGGGGAGGGCAGCTCCAGAAAAGCTTTAGAAGGGCCAAAATATCCATATCTGCTGAGGAATTTGGGAAATGGGCTGTCTGTGAAGGCTTGTGGAGCACAGCTTACCCACCACTCTGACAGGAGCTGTGTGGTGGGGTTGCCCTCTGGGCTCACAGGCAGCAGCTGATGGGAGAGACTGAAAACTTTAGTTTTCCTTCTTGGAGCTGTTATGGGATAACACTGCGGAGTGTGAGCTCAAAAGCTTGATAAAAGTAAGTTCTCCTGCTTAGTTGAAGGATGGTCAGTGCAGTAAATCCTTGTCTGGTCTCTGACTTCTTTCACAGTTAACAGCAAACTGTTGCTGGTTTACTTTGGGTTGAACTATTTTTTCCCTCTGAGCTACTTTTTTTCCTTCATATTTGAAGAGAAACTTTGAGGTGCTGGAGTATTTCAAGTCCCAAGTGTCAGTGCTTGATCTATAATATCTAGAGTAGATGCAGTGTGATCAAGCTGATCAGAAATTGAAATCAGTTTCCATCAGTGTTTTGGGAACTCGATGGGTCTGAACAGCAGTGCCAGTTTGAGTCTTTCCAGAGTGACTTGGCTTTGAACTCTGTGTAGCCATAGCTGATCTGAGACCTGTAAGAACATTTGTTTATATCAAAATGGCACCTGGAAATGCATTTTCTGCTTGTGGGGGATGCTTGTCATGAAACTTAACTGCTCTCTTGGATATGCTTGTATGGACTCTGTGCATTGCCTTCAGCCATCTCTTAACCGATTATCTTTTAAAAATTATATAATTGTTTTAGCCAACTAATTACCTAATACACCATGTGTTTGAGAGAATTACTAAATCCAGATTATCTGGCACAAAGGAATGCGAAATTTGAGTGTATATCTGAAAGTTGAGAGACAGTGACTTCATTGCTAGCCTGTCTTTTCTCAGAATTTTATTGTCCTTTCTGAATGAGTGTAGCTTGCACCTGTGCTGATGGAAACAAATAAAGCCTTGGAGTTCAAATGCTGAGCAAGCTCTTCCTGGGCTTTCAATGAACTGCCTGAAGCTCCATTGAGGATAATGACCCATTGCCCATTTACCTCTCATCTCCTTGTTTAAGCAGCCTTAAATATACTCTGTGAGAAATGAATTAATCATATTTGCCTCTCACAGATTTTGTCCCTGAGACCTGGAGCACAGTCATTACATGCTTTTGTTGTAAATCTACTGGTAATCTATTGCTTCTTGTGGGCCAGGGTGGCTCAGTCGTGGGCCTTTTCTTTCTGCTTGTGGGGGAAAGCTGCTGCTGTTGTTGTCTGAAACTGATTCACAGCGTGCCAAGTAGTACAGCTGAACTAATTTGCAAAGTTCTCTCTTGAAAATAGAATGCTTCCTGGAGTAGGTATTTTAATTTTTGCATTCCTTGCTACTTTTAATTAAAACTGATAGAAAACCTCTTCGGTTTTTGGAACCTTGTTCATGCAATTAAGTCTTTGTTCTACTTATAAAGTAGTTTGACAGACTGAGTTCTGTGTCTTCACCTTAAAGTAGTATTTAAAAAGAAGTTCAGAGCTGGAGTATTGGAGAAAATTACTCAAACCCAGAGTCATTCAAGTACTGATACATTATGTTATTGAAAGGAAAGAATGCAAGTACTCTCTTGTAAACTGAAGGCGAGCAGTCCTTTATCTGAGCAGTAGTTTTGGCATTGACACTGTCAGCCCTAGCTTGGAAATTTACCTTGGGATAATTAGTGATATGCTGGGAAATGCTCAAATTATGCAGCGCTTGTCCAATCCTGCGTTGATTCCTTAAGAAACTTGCAGTGGCTGTTGTCAAAATATTATGATGGGCAGCCTGACTTTCCACATCTAGTATGTGTTTTGGTGATGTCAGGCAGACTTGATTGTGGAAATACTGCCTAAATTGAGCTGGTTTTTTTTGTTTTGTTTTGTTGGGTTTTTTCTTAATTGAAAGAGGAACTATGACAACTTCAATACAAAGAAAAAAACACAGCCCTCCCAGAATTGTAACATCTTGTCTTGGAGTCAAAGGCAATTCACAATACTGGGTTAAAATAGGACTCTGAAATTGACTGCTACTTCTTTTTTTTTTTTTTTTTTAACTCCAGTGAGTGGCACAGATGCTTTGAAATTGCTTTGTGGGTTTTTTTTTCCTTAGTAATATGTAACTTGCCTTTCCCTGGAGAGGGAGGACTGCAATATCCTGGCTGCTGAGGATCCCACGATAACAGAAGCATTAGGAGGTGCAGAGCAGGGATCCCACAGATCCTTCTGTGGACATGACTGCCATGGAAGCAGTGCTGGTGAACCCTGCTGGACCCAGGCTCAGCCCTGCTGTGCTGCCAGCTCCCCTGGAAATGCAGCAGCCTGGACATCCCACTGGCCAGGAGCAGCTTTGTGCACTCCTGCTGTGCAGTGCTGGGCCAGGGAGCCCTCTCAGAAGCTGGGGGTGTGAAAAGGACAATGTGGACACTCCTGGTTAATGTTTTTGGAGCCAGAGCAAGATGCAGTTTGGCCTGGTGAATTCCATTCCCAGCCAGATATCCCACAAGCTGGTGTTACCCCTTTCCTCCTGGTGTTGGATCAAAAAGGCCATATGTGCATTACACAGTGTTCAGCTGATGGAAGCTCCTTCTGCTCCTTGAACTGTGATGGGAGCCTCCTGCTTCTCTGTAGCCATGGCACTCAGTGCTGCATGGGACACTGCTTGTTCCTCACTCAGTGGCATAACCCAGCCTCAATTATGGATTTCACATTCCCATCTTATCCTGGCCAGATTGCCACTGTTGGGCATCTGTGGATTCAGTATTGCTGAGCTTTGAGCTGTGCCTCACTGAGTTGGCAAAAGTGAGTTTTCATGGTGTAGGAACCTGTTGGGCATCTGTGGATTCAGTATTGCTGAGCTTTGAGCTGTGCAAAAGTGAGTTTTCACTTTTTTAGGCTGGGCTTTGTGTGCAAGGTGCAGTGCTGCTGCCAGAGCTGGCCTGGCTCATGCTGCAGCACAGCTGCCCTGCATTTGAGGTGCTGTGGCTAAGAGTTTATTAGATTGTGGGTCACAAGGGTAGTTCTGGGTAGAACCAGCTCCAGTGTGCTGGGTAAATCTGGGTATTGTCTGATAATTGGCATTTGACTGCATGTAAAACCATGTGGAACTGCTCCTGGGACCTGTGGCTGTGGCAAGTTCTCTTTGAGAAGGTGGAAGTCTTAAGATGCTCTCAAGAAGGACTTTTTTTTTGTTTAGGTGGACATCTGCAGCCATTCTAAAGGGGGCATTTTAACCCAAAGCAAACGTGGCCTAGCATGATGAAAACTTCAGGGTGACATCACAAGGTGGCAGTTCTTAAATTGCCCACAGCTGCCCAGTGCCAGCTGCTGCTGATTTGCTCCAGAGTGCTTTAACTTCTGATTAAAGGAGAGCAAGTGTTTGCTGGAGAAGATAGGGAGGTGGGATGGGAAGGAAATGGAGAGATTGAAGGAGAGAACTTGTTGGTGTTTGCAGAGAAACAGAAGGTAAAGGCAGCAGTTACCTGAGGTCAGCTATTTGCCTGTTCTGGTGAAGTTGTATTTTGGAAATGCTGTCTGGTTGATGAACATACCAAGGCTGATTCTGCTCTTTGTGTAACTGTGCTTGCACTGGAATACTGAATTAAAACTCCTCAGGTCCTTCTGATCTCAGGGTGTGAGGAATTACTCAGGTGCTGAATAACCAGCAGATGATGTTGGGACACCAGTTGAAACTGCATTTTTCATGCTCTTTGAGTAGCTCCTGCATTTCCATTCCTAAGAACACAGTGCTGCTTAGACTTGCAAACCTTTGCCAGTTTTGTTGGAATTGCCTTTGTTCAAAAGTTCGTGTCTGACACGATCACATTTTGGTTTTTTGTAGGGAAATGAGACTCTTAAAGTTGCTAATTCCTATCTTTAAGCCATTATGTTGTCTACAAAATATTTGTGTTTTAATACTTGTATAATTTATAGTCAAAAAGTTGCAGGAAAGCAATCTGTTTACCAAGGTGTAATATTTATAAATACAAGAAGTTTAGAGTTTGATGTGGACTTGAAATGAGTTGAGGTGTGTTATGGGATGGAGGTGGTTGTAGGTATCTGCAGTGCTCCAGTGTTGTGATGAGTGTGATCATCAAGGTGATCATCATTAAAGGCACTCAAGCACCTTAACCAGGCCATTATTATAGAATTCTGTTGTGGGAGAGTTTGGGGTTCCAGATCTGATTGTTCCTGGCATTTGAATAAGTGTTTCTAATACCAAAGAATTAAAATTGTGTTTTCTAGTATGTTCTGCACTTGTGTTTCTCTTTGATTATGTGTATCTAGTCAGTGTTCTGGGATGCTTTTTGATGGTGTATCTAGTCACTATTCTGGGATGTGTTGCAAACACTGAGAGGCAGAAAGAAAACTTTTTCTTCACTGAAAAGTTGTAGGAAGTTTGGCCATTCAAACTTGTGGCTGACACTGTCCTGTTAAATACTTGTCAGGGCTGGCTTCATACAGGTTGGGAAGAACTCTGGAGAATCAATTTAAGGCAGTCATGAATTCTCTGTAATAGAAAAAGTAATTCTGATAGGTGAAAGTAGAAAGGGAATGGGAGATGCTGAACTCTGGCTATCATCTTACATGCTGTTGACCCTAAGCAAAAGAAACCCCCTACTGATCACTGAAAAAAAAAATGTGCTGGGTCTCTGTGTGAGCAATGGTACTCACACATAAAGTTATACATTTATATATATATATTTATATATATATATACACACATATAGATTTCTTTCAAGATTAGTATTATTGCTTCTAATGCTGTTTTGTTTAGTGTGTGGCTCACTTCTTCTGTTTGTTCTGTTTTTGATACTAATGTTTATTCTCCAAGTGATCTGGTCTTTCCCATGAAAAGCTGGTCCCAGATGAGGCTTGGGGGAGGGAGCACAATCCATATGCAACCAGACCTCATCACAGTTTGGAATATGGAGAAATTTGAGTTACAGATCTTGAAAAAGTGTTGAATTATTTACTTTTGATTCTGTTATGTTGCTGAAACTAGAGAAAGGATGCTTTTAAAAATGATTATTTTTGCTTGCCGTTTGATTTTGTACTTGGTATGATAAGTGACCTTTGGATATAAGATATTCCCCACAAGTCCAGCATGATGGCTGTCCTTGAGGTCTAATTACAGTGTGTTCCTCTAGCTCCCAAGTTCTTGCTAAAAATGCACTTAGGAGCTTTGCTTCCTTTGGCCACAGTTGTATTTTGAAATTGTGTTGCCTGGTTCTTTGCAGTTGATTTGTATTTTTCTCATCTTCTGTCGTTTTCTTGATTTAGTCAATTTATTTATAGGGGTTTTTCTGAGTTGAGGAGCTTGTGTTGTTTGTAGTACTGTAACACACTTTTAGCAAATCACCCTTCTGTGAGAGATTAAGTAAATCACCCAAGTTTTCATTTAGAGCTAGCCAAGTAAAACAGGAGACTGGGGAAACAGCAGGGAAATTATCTTTTTTTAAATTTTATATGAAATGTTTTAAATTTTTACTTTGATCATGGTGTGTTTTGGCTTCTCATCAGCTACTTGAATAACAATTACAGTTCAAGTCAGTCTGGTTTTGTTTTGTTTTATTTTATTATTTTTTAAGAATATCTGAAAGCTTACACACTAGAAGGTGTTAAGTCAGGTTAGTTCTGAGCTAAGCTTTTTGTTCTGTGGTTTTACTGTGACAAAAAGATCTCTAAACCATCTTGTGACTACTCAGTGAAATGACTCCTTGCAAGTATGTGGAAAGACCCCATTTCCTGCATTATATTGGTAGAATATGTTTAGCTGGAATTTACCTGCATCCTACTTTTCCTTCTTTCTGCTGGCTAGTTCTGTGTGTTTAAAGCCTTCAATATTCTGTTTTTTTGAGACTCTAAGAGTAACCACATCTTTGCCCACAGATGAGCAATGTTGGGGTGAAGTTGCTCCAGGTGGGGCGGGGCAATTTTACAACTCTGGTGTTTACTTCTCCCAGCTTCACATTCCTCACACTTCCCTTGCCAGCTTCCCCTGCTCACAAGGTGCCATGTGAGTGTTCCATGGCTTACAAAGGCAGCAGGAATGTGGGTAGTTTTCAGCTGGATTGGCCAGTTGGGTTTGTGCAGTTCCCAGGGGTTCCTGCAGGAATGCTGCTGCTGTTGTAGTGTGGGCTTGAACTGGGATCCATTGGTTGTGAAATGGGATCTAGTGCAGGGGAAGGTGTTTGTGTGCATGGGAAGAGGGAGGACTGGAGGGTGGAAAGGTCTGAGAGGCTTTAACTGTGCAGGAAGAGTTGGCAGAGCAGATTTAAGGAAGGAGAAGAAGGTTGAGCTCAGAGGTAGGGAAGGAGAGAATCTCTAACATTGCTGCCTCATGAGTGCCTGGAGGAAGAAGCAGCCACTGCAGATGTGAAGGAGCTGAGCCTGGGATGGGAGTGCCACTGCTGAGACAGAAACTTAGAGATCCTGGAACACATCTCATCAGTTCTCATTCATGAGAGCACTCTGGCTGCCACTTTGATGAGGTTCAGCAGCTCTGAAAGGACACAAGGATAGCTGGGTGCATTCTGTGGGAATCACTGTCTTAGGTGTGAAACCAGGGAGAGGTCTTGTCTGCCACATCAGTTTGCAGGAAGGAGGCTTGGTGCAGTAGTTGTTTTTGGAAAAGTGTGGCATGATTGATACTGCTGGATTTGAAACAGAAAGTGTGAGAAGGTGGGGAGGCAGCAGATTGAGGAGCTTCTGAGGCATGGCAGGATGCTGGAGTATGGGAGAGAGTAAAGGACAGGCTTTATTCTTAAAGTCTGGTTTAACTACTGGCCCCTTCAAGGTAGAAGAGAACCGATTTAAAAGGAGAGGCAGACATCATCATTTGGAAGTGAAATTGTGCAGCAAGGAAGTTCTTACAGAGCTGACAGAAATCAGAAAATGCCCAGGAATGACAATGAGTTCATTTGTTCCTATTGCTTTTCCATCTGTACTTTCCTCAATGAAAAAAATCCTTGAAATGCTTCAGAACCAATTGTATGTGTACTTGGAGCTGCAGGTGCCCCTAAACAAAGGTGCTGTAAATCAAGAGCCTCCACAGAGCTGATACTCTGAGGAACTCAAAGGCCTGAGATTGAAATTTTAGTTGTGAGGACACAAATTAACTGAACAAGATAATTTCTGCTGAGGAGCAAAAGAGAGCTGGAGCTGAAGTCCTGCTGCAAGTGTCACTGCCCCTTTTGGTAGTGGCACAGACTTAGCTAAAGCTCCATGGAAAACTGCAGCCTCCCTGTGCTTCCTGCTGCATGGAGCCTCCTGTCTTTTCAGGAATAAACCCAGCATTATTTCTAGCACAGAAACCCAAAGGGAAATCACATCTGTAGCCACTGTATTAATTAGTGGTGATTAATAAATAAGAGCAGTAGAAGTTGGTCAGTGTGTGAGATGTAGAATGCATAAACAGGAAAATAACAGGTTCTCCAACTTATCCCTATTTTTTGACATTAGTTTGGCTTTAGTTTCAGTATTTCCATAACTTCTCTCTTCTGTCTTCTTTACATGGCAATTGCAGCTCTTAAGGAGCCAGTTTGCTTAACTTTCAGTTCTTTATAATCTCAGAGAGGGAAATTCAGGAGTGATTCAAACTCTTGCCATGAGAAGGCTGCTCTGTGAGTTGGAGTTACTCCTGCTAGTTAGAGTGGGGTCATGTGGGGGTGAGGGAAGTGTTAGAAATGAACGTGTAAGATCCCACAAGGTAAAATCACCTTTGTTGCTACTAAATTGTCAACAGGTTTTTTTCTGTCAAGTTTGAAGGAGTTAATCTTAGTGAAACAACACTCTCAGAATTGGGAAAACAGAGGTTTTAATGAACCTTTCATGTTGGGCAGGGTTATTTGTTTATTTGTTTTTTAGATACTATCTGTAGCTAAAGATCTGTCTTTTGTGGTAAACTTGACCTAAATTGTGTGATGGAGTTCTTGGTTTCTTCAGTGCTGTGCTTTGGCTTTCAGAGAGTTAACTGTCCTGGTAATTTGTGGTGTTGAAAATCAAAGGTGATATTGAGTGATTTCCATCTTTTAGTCTGCTTGTCCATCTTGAGCTTTGTCCAGTGTTGTGTAGGATCTGTAGAGCCTTCTAGGAGTGAGACAGAAAAGTGGTTTTAAAACTTTGGTATCCTGTTCAGAGGCTGCTTTTTGAGTAGTTTTTTATTTGTCTGTATGCATATGTATGGAAATGTGGATGTGTGTGCATATGTGATGTCCTTATTTCAAAGAAGTCGTAAGTATTTGTTCAGTGTGATTATTCTGTGAAGTGGTTTTCTTCTGAACTTTGCTTTCTGATCCATGCCCACACACTTTCATTAGCTTTAGCTTTTGGGAACCTGGATGGATGGATGGATCACAGAGGACCTTGCAGGGCTGAGGCTGGAGAGGAGGTTGAGGCAGGGATGCTGAAGAGCTCACTGCTGTTGGAGAACCTTTCCCACAAAGTTTGCTTGTGAAGTGGATTTGTGAGCATGTAATACTTGAAATGCCGTGTGAAATGTGGAGATGAAAACTTAGATGAGTTATAAATGCAAAGATCCACTTAAAAAGAATGTTGACCTTGATTTGTGTAGCAATTAGATAATTGTACAAATGTTTGGAAGTTCAGGACAAGGAGGAGGCAAGAATTGTGCACTGGTAGCTGGGGAAAGGTGTGTGGCCAGGAGGCAGAATCCAGTGCCCTGGGATATAATCAGGTGCTGCCTCAGTGCAGCTTGGACCTGCTGATGTTGGCCTTATTTGAGTGTAGAAGCATTTTTGGAGGGAAGTGGGACATTTGATAATCCCTCAGTGAAGCATTTGGGGTTTGAACTCGGTACAGAACTGTTCTGGTTTCCTGTGTAACAAATGTGGTAAGCCTTTATCATTTTGCCAATTAGTGATTCATTATGGTTAAATGTCATGATAGATGTGTCTGTATTTGAAAGCAATGATCATCAGCTCAGTCTGAAATAACCTTATATGTACACTGCATATTGTTCTTATCTTGATGGTTCTGTTGTGGTTTGGGTTTTATTTGTTTGCTTGTTTTTTTCCCAGTCTTTATCTGATCAGGAGAAGGAAGTTGAGGTCTCAGGGTCATCTCAAAATGCAGGCATTTAAAAATCTGGGGGAAAAAAGCCCTAGCAAAACAAGAGAGCAAACCCAAGGTGTCTGGTTAATGAGTAAAGTTGTTCAAAGTTCATACTTGAAAGTGCACATCAATCAGGAGTTCCCAGTAAAGCTTATGAGGAATATTAGATAAAAATAGAATTACAAGAAGAGTCTGTTCTCAATCACAAACCTTTGGAGCAGTATTCAAGAACATTGTGCCCTTTGAGTTTCCAAGTCACTCACATCTAAACCTTGTTAACCAAATCTACAAGTTTTTGCTTCAGTAAAGTATTTATTTTCCATGCTATCAAAGGTAGTCTAATAACAGAAGAAGTGCATGTTGGGGTTTTTTCCTCCTAAAAAATGTGTTTATGTTTTTGTTTTCTTTAGTATCAGACATTGAAGGTGGTGATGCTTTGCAGCTCAGAAAGGAACATGCCCTCAAGATATTTGCTTACATCAATTCATGGACGCAAAGGTAATTTTGGATTGAGTTTGAATGCTGAGGATGCTGACTCTCAACAGCAGCTTTCCCTTTTTAAAATACAGTAGAGTGATTAGAATTAGCAAATTATTAATGTGTAGCTAAGTGATACCTGGAGAATAAAGACTGTTTTACTACTTAGAAAATAAAACAAACTCGTTACCCAGTGCATTTTGGGAAAAGCATGTTTTGAATGTAGTTGGCATTCTGGATGCTGTAATAATTCTGTAAAAAAGCAAACTGCTCTGTTGTGGTAACAAACTATCTTGCTGCTTTAACATGAAATTTTGGGACCATCTTCTGCAGAGGCAGGGTAGGGTAAGAAGAATTTAAGAAAAGGTGACTGAATGGAGCCATCATGTTAAATTTTTCTGCATGTTCTAATACTCTGAGTCAAGGTGATGAAAGATTGCAGCCTGTAGCCACTAAACTGATAAAGAAAATGCTTTGCACATTTTTGTCTTAAATTACATTATTCCTTTTAATCTAGTATTTAAATTCCTGTTGTTTTGAGTTTGTTTCTGTAAAGTCATGACACCATTACATTATGATATAATGATAAATTACTTCACAGCTACTTGTTTTTTTCCAGCACAAGGAAATGTATGGATATTACTTTTTAGAAAGACTCTACAGTGAAGATGTTTGGGATTTAGTGTTCAGCAGTAGTTTTAAGACCAAACTGAATCCACTGAATCATAAGTAATGTTGGGAAAGCATGGAGGATAAATTGGAAAATACTAGTTGGGTATTTAGAAGACTCCAAAAGAAAAAAAAAACCAGAATGTCATATTTTGGAAATAGGAAACCTCCTCTTCCTCCTTTTGCCCAAAAATTACAAGCCAAGTTCATTTCCTTCTGCCATGTGCTTTTAGACACAGAGAAGGAATTTTTAAATCAAAATAAACAGCAGGCATGGAAACCAGACTCCTGACATTTCTTGACAGGTCCTAGATGCCAAGTTTGTCAGAGAACAATTGCAACCCAGTTTTCCAGGTCATCATCTGTTCAGAGTTTTGTTCTGTTCTGGGGCTTGACAAATCCAACCTGAAGGAAAAAACCAAGACTGGATAATATTTAACTCTTCATTTTCTTCTGGTTTCCTTGTTGCCTTCCATGTGTGGTGGGTTCATAGTGGAAGAGCCTGGAGAACAATCCTTAAACTGGTTAAAGGGGAATCTAACAAAGAAGCCACAGGAAGAGTTTTAGTTGACATTTTAATTTCATGTCCTGTCTCTACTCTGCCAAATGGGCTTTTGAGAGTTCTAGTTTTGGGTTCGAGGCCCTCCTCAAGAACTACTTTGGACTTTGTTGCCTGTAGTTTAAATCTCTGCTTTCCTTCAGGAGATCACTGGTGACTGGTCCTGAAGAGCACCTTTCTCCTCCATCTGTGTGGAGTGTTTCCATTTTAGATTTTTTCTGGAAATTGTTATGTTAAAAGAAGTAGCATCCTCATTTTTTTCATGATCTCCTCAATTTTTGGTGGAGCTCTTCTTCCACGTTCCAACAGAGGAAGACTTCAGAGGTTTTGCATATACCTGTCTTGGAAAAGAATTCTCCAGTATGTGAGAAGTCTTCACCAGACTGTTTTCATTCTTATTGAGGATGGTTTGTTGCTCTTAAGTGGGGCAGTAATTTGTAGGCATAAGTGATGGACCTTTTGAACATCATTTTCCCCCAGGATAAGTGCTTGAGGATACACTGGGTTTTGCTTGCAGTCCCTTGTTGTCATTTGTTAACATGAAAATACATTTCCAAGTAAATGGCAAGAATGTTTTTCACATGGGTGAAACTCCATTTACACAATATTAAAGGGATTTTTCTTCCTGCACAAATGAAACAAAGGGGTTTAGATGCTTCAGTCACTGTATCTGTGCTGTAATTGGGAATCCTCAATGTTACCTTTTGTCTAACCCACTGAAAAAATAAATTTATGTTTTCAGAAAGTATGTGCTTTAAGAGCTGTAGCTCTAGGGCATGTTTGTGTCCCATCAAGAGAGGCAGCACCCTCTACCTGTCATAGCTCTGGGTTCTCTTGATTTTTTTTTCCCCTAAAAATTATAATTTATTAATCCCAGTCTCTAAATTAAATGCTGTGTTTGCAGAAAAAAAAATAAATTGCTACTTATTGATGATTTCTTGCCCTGTCTTTTGTCTACTGATTTCTTTTTGAAGTGGTACATGTGATTTTTGTATTATTTTAATATCTGAGAGCTCTGGCTGAGGAATAGAGTCCATTTTTCTGTGTCTGACAGGAGATGGAGAAGATCTGTGCTGCAACACAGCTCCCAGCTGATGCAGCAGTTATGTTGTGTAGTGGAGTTTGAGTCAGAAAGGGCAGAGTCCATCTCCCAGAGTCTGTCACAGGCATGTAGCCTTAATTTTGATCTCCAGTAAGTAAGGACAGTGCAGTGATGGCTTTCTTTGCTTTCTCCAGGATTTAAATCCTTCTGCAGGAATATCCTCCACCTTTTTTGTCAGAATGAGGGAGCAGCTGTTCCCAGACAACAGGTTTAGGGTACCTACCTCAGGGATTTATGCACCCAGAATCTGTTTGGCATCCACAGTCAATCCTTGCCCACAACAAGAGTTACATCAGAGCTTTTGAACGTGATGATTTAATTGATTTTTTAATGATATTGTCAAAGGATGCTTTCCCCTCTTTTTCTTTGCTGTTTACAGTGGGTCAGTAGATAAGCAGGGGAATAATCTCTGAGCCTGCCAAGTGAAGAAAGTACTGGAGATACCTGAGCTGCTTTTCCTAGATGGATAAAGGGTATCAGTGTGCATGGGATCACCATCCAAATGCAGATAAAGGAAGTGAACTTGAATGCTCTATTAAAAATAAAATTACTTTGCAGCCCTGTTGATTTGAAAATAACAGTAACGAGTTCTTACCCAGCTGACAAGAATGTCAGGATGATTTATTGCAGTAAAGAGCAGGAGAGAAAGCCTGATGAGGAAATGGAGTCAGAAACATCCTGGAAAACGTGACTTCTTCAGTAGCACAGTGACCTTGCCCACAAGACTTTTTTCTGTATTTTACTTGCTGTACCAGCTGCTAAGTGATAACAGGGACTTCATAGTTTGGGTAAGCATTTGGAAATAATGGGATGTTCTCAAGGCTTAAGGAGG
Source organism: Passer montanus (assembly GCF_014805655.1). Classification (NCBI taxonomy): domain Eukaryota; kingdom Metazoa; phylum Chordata; class Aves; order Passeriformes; family Passeridae; genus Passer; species Passer montanus. Next base: position 6,888,858 of record NW_024368485.1, on the reverse strand, counting down.
GTTCTGTGACTCCCACTTGTTGCTGGGTAGAGTCTGTTTCAGTTGGATTTCCTTCATTTTATGGTTCTGTCAAATAACTTGTTTAAAATGTTTTAATGTAAAGAGTTCTCTTGGTTAAATACCAGCCTGATTTTAACTGTAGGAATTTTTATTAATTAATTTTTTTCCTGTTTTCTTGCAGACAATGTTTGTGCTGTTTCAAGGAGTATAAACACCTGGAGATCTTTAACCAAGTAGTTTGTGCGCTGATTAACTTAGTGATTGCCCAAGTCCAAGCTCTGCGGGACCAGCTCTGTAAACATTGCACTATTAATGTAGATTCAACATGGCCAGAGCAGAGTCACCATGCTGATGAGCCCCTGAACGTAGAAAGAGAGTCTCACCAAGAAGAAAATGGAGAAAGACAAAAACCTCTAGAGAAAAAGTTTGATTCTGCAAGAACTTGTATCCTGAGCGAGGAGGAGCCCGCCAAGAGCACGGAGGCTTTTAGCTTGTGGAGCACTGATGAGAAGGAGAAGCTGCTGCTGTGTGTGGCAAAAATCTTTCAGATTCAGTTTCCTCTGTACACAGCTTATAAGCATAATACTCACCCCACAATAGAGGTATATCTTCTCTTTGTGTCTATCTTGAATTGTTTGGTGAAAGGTTCATTGTTGTCATAATGAGCAGGTTGGTGTTTGTTGCTTTCACTCAGGATGGGCACATTCAGCTCTCCTGTTGACTTCAGTAGAGCTTTTCAGAGAAGCTTTCTAAAGATATACATTCTCTTCCACTTTCTTTGCACTATGCTTAATTGATATAGGTAATATATTGATAAGAGCTGGCTGGAGCTGCACACTGAATTATTGTGCTGTTTAAATAACAGGTAGGCAAAAAGGGGACTATAGCAAAGCCTTTATCTAGAAGGAAACCCATTAATAGTTTACTAATTTTTCATTCCAATCTGTGGTTCTAGAAGCAAAACCTCATAAACCAAACTTTGTGCAAGACCAAACTTGTTAGGACAGCTGGTTAATCGACTGGAATAGCTGAGATCAAGACAGATTGCTTTGTTCCAGGGTGCTGATTTTCCTCTCTGATATTTGATATGGCTGCCGCTCTAATTTTCCCTGATTTTCCTCTTTAAAAAATAAATTAATTCCAAAATCCTGCCATGTTTAATTCACAGTTTCTGAAATAAATATGGTGGTGGTAGCATTTCCTAGTGGAAACAACACATTTTTGGAATGGTTGGCTTTTGATCCAACTTGTGGTAGTCTAATAACAAGTAAAGCGTTATTTTACAATATTTGTATGCAAACTAAATGTACATTTCAGTATATAGGAAAAGCTCCTATCCAACAAACTTCTGAGAACGTCAAAGTGGAGCATTAAAGTGCAGCTAACCCACTCCTTTTATTTCGTATTTAGAGAGTTGTGGGAGCTCACTGGAGCCCTGAGGGTTGAAATTTGCTTTATAAACTTAAGTCCAAAATGAGAAGATGCTGAGTCAGGTACAGTGATGTGAGTTAGGGTGGTCACAACATCTGATCAGTTCTGACTGAATGGATGCTGTCCTGTCTGACAGGAAATGGAGGTAAAACCCCCTACACAGCAGGATTTTAGGTGGGCTGGATTTTGGTTCTTGTTCTTCCCCAAACCATATGGGCATAAGTTAACAGAGGTAGTTTCAAGTATATCTGTATAGATATAAAGTGAATTGATTTATCTTCTGCACTCCTGTGGGACGTGTACTAAGACTGGCTTCAGAGGAATGTGGAATGAACAATTCTGGAACAGCTTTTCTGTGGACTATCACACATCCTTCTTTTCAATTACTATTTCATGTATTTTTTCTTTCTCTTTGAATTTCACTTCCAAACGATCAAAAGGAAATCTCCAGGTGCCTGATGGGATTTCTTTTCCCTTGGTGTGCAGCCTTGGAGTGATTTGGACCCTGATCTGTTGTAGCTTGCTGTACTGTGATGATGCCCATCACTGCAGACGTGCTAATGTATATATTATATATGTATCATCTCTTATACATCACTCGAATTATCAAATACATTCATTAGCTGTCCTAAAAACATGGAAAGAAAACCACTGTCCTGAGGTACAGGCAGGTAAGGGAATTTTTTTCCTTTCTGCTAGGCTTTGTGTGTTTCCAGGTCTGGATTATGGAGGTGTGCCAGCCTGCCATATTTGTATGCCTTTATTTTTAGGGGGGACATTTTGAAATTTTGCTTTTAAAAGGTCCCAGCATCAATAATTTTTCTTATAAACTGATATTTTCTGTATCTGGGAAGCACTAGGATTCTGTTGTTCTGCTGTTTTAATGTCCAAACTTTCTGCTTCCATGAGTGACTCACTGAAGTTTAGAATTCAGTTTTGGATTTCAGTCTAGAGCACATGTTAGCTGAAGTGAGACAAGTTATTAGTCCCTGTAATAAGAGCACTTCTTGCTTTGAATCAGGCTGGTTTCAATCCTCAAGAGATCCTAAAATAAAAAATCTCTGCTTTGAGTTCATTAGCTATACTTGTAAGTTAAACAGATCCCTGAACAGCCTAAATCTGCCAAAAGTTTGTTGGGACAAGCTGGTGTAGCTCTCCCTCTCCCACTGAACATTTCCTTTGCCCTGGAAAAAGGGAAATTTGCTGATCCACAACAGACTCCAGTTTCCACTCTGACTGACTTCAGAAAGTCTTTGTTTTAGGTTCTTGAGGTGAACTTTGACAATTTCATGGAGTTAAGGTTTTGCTGTGCCTAGAAATGACCTCTTAGGCTGCTATTTAGGGATTCCCAGTGTGAGGCTTTCCCTCAGTAACAATTAGTGGTCAGTATTTCCCTTGTCCTTTGCTCCAAGACACCTCCAAGGGCTTTGTTCTTAATGGCAGCAGTCAAGTCTTGAAGTCCAATCCCTTCTCAGCTGCTTGCCAATGCCATTTTACATCTGGTGGAGAAGGAAAAGATTCATGTGGAAGCAGGAGGTTTTCCCTTGTTCAGGAGTTCATGGAGCTGGATGAAAATGAACAGCAAAGCAAGATTTGTTGGTAGTGAGAAAGGTGTCTCTACCTGTAGGATCATACAGATCTTTCCTTAAATGAAATGGGCTAAGAATTGTTTTTGTCCCTTACAACATCTCTAAAATGAGAGTGAAGACCACCTCAGTGAAGGCCTGATTGCTATCCAGAAGAGCCATGTACACTCCTCTCTTGAAGTTCATCAATATTTTTGGTCCCCAGAGGGGTATTTGTGTCTGTTTTCCATCCTAAACAAAATAAAGTATTTTTTAAAATATGGTTGGTTTTTTGAGGGATGTTCATACCTTGAAATTAATGTTTTTTTCTTCATGAGATATTTTTATCTCTTGCATACAGGGTGATTTATAACTGTATGCCCTATCCTTTTCATGCTTAGTGCAGTAAGTGAAATACCTGGAATGGGCACTTCAGAGGAAGGAAAAAAAAAGAATTTATAAAAGGAAGCTCTTAAAATCCTGCAGAGAAAGAAGCAACAATGTGAAGTACACTCCTGAACTTTGCACTGTCTCAGAATGAACAAAGAATCGAAGGGAGTTCCCTGACCATTTAACAGATCTTGACAGGATGAAATGAAAGAGGAAACAGAATCACTTGTTGAGGTGTCTCGCTGCAGTCCCCAGCTCTCTGGGGCCTTGTGCTCTCTGCTTCTCCTTTTCAAGTAAATATTTTCTTGGAAGATGTGTGCTTTCTGCCAAGGTTGTGTCCAGGTCAGACCTCAGCCAGTGCATTTTACTATGGAATAATAGTTTGGAAGATAGCTTAAAGCTCATCTCATTCCATCCCCTGCTGTGGGGACACCTTCACTATCCCAGCCCCCTCCAGCCTGGGCACTGCCAGGGACCCAGGGGCAGCCACAGCTCCTCTGGGCACCCTGTGCCAGCCCTGCCCACCTCACAGGGAACAATTCCTTCCTAATCCCAAATCTAGCCCTGCCCTCTGGCAGTTTGAAGCCATTCCCCCTTTTCTTTTTGCTGTGTGGCTTTGGGACAGCACTGTCCCTGCCTGCCTTTCTCAAAAATCCCTCTGCAGCTTTTCTCCAGGTAAAGGTCCTGGAAAGCTGCTCTGGCTTCTGCAGTCATGGTGGTTTTAATGCCATATTACATCCTCATGAGGAATTCTCTTATTTCCTCATACATTTGAAGGAGTTAGAGGAGGAGAGTAAGGAGCTCTCAGACTGTTCTGTTTCCCATCTGCAAGAACAGAAGTTGCATTTCCAGCCTCAGTCTCTCAGCTGCAGCCTTTTCCAAGCCTTGCAGGACTCGTGCAGCAGCCCTCTGTGAGTTTGGGATTTCTGCAATCTAGGAACTGCAGTTCACTTGACAACAAATCTCTTGTTTTTTTCAAGAAAACTAATGAAATTTCTCACACCATTTCTGCAGTTTTCATGAGCAGAGCACTGAACACCTTTTCTTGCTGCTTAAAAACATACCACCTACTGCCTTCAAAGCTGTTTTAAAAATAACTGGTAGAATATCACGAGTTCAGGCATGACTTAGAGTTCAGCAGAAGAAAAAAAGAAAATAAATGCTTAGCTATAATATGAGCATATTGAATAATTCAAAATGTTTGTATCACACTTAATCCATCCAAAATTGCTTGCCTCCAGCATCCTCTGGTACAGTTCTAAGATTACTCCTACACAGCTATTTAAAATATATTCAGGAAATTTCATTTAAAAACTTAACTTTGTATTAAACTTGCATTTGATTTGTGACTATCAGTGCTGGGTGTTTGCCATGGAGGGATGAGAAGAGAAATGTGTGGTTTTACCTACAAGTATCCATGGCAATGTTGGGTTTTACAGCCACTTTTTATCCCTCCAGTGCCCTTTTGCCCCCAGCAAGTGCATGAAACCCACAATATGTTACAGCCCTAATAAAGAAACTTCCCACTCTGTACTGCCCAACAAGTGGATGTTGTGGACATTAAAAAGAAAAGCTATTTTCCTAAATCATTTTCAGTTTAGTGTTTCTAGAAAATAGATTTCTTGTTGCAGCAGCTAGCTAACAGTTGATAGGGTGATAGAATTCCTTCCCCTTCTTCACTTCACTCACTCCTGTAAAAGTCTAACATTTATTTTGTATGAGGTGTCTGGTTATATATAAAAATATAGTAGTTGAAATTAAAGATTTTTAATATTTCCATGGCAGTGAAAATGTTGAGATTTTAACCCTTTCAGTCATTACACGTAGGATCATGGGATGTCCTGCAGTTCATCTAAATTCAAATGTTTGCACATATGGCTCATCTTTATTAGAAATTGCATTTCAGAGTCCCTGGGTTGGTTCTGTTCTGTTTTCCTCAGGCTGGTGTGACAGACTGTGCCCTTGGCCATATTCCTGTTGAAAAAGTGGGTGATCTGAACAGGGGTGGGATTGAAGAATAATCTGTTCCTGCAGCCTTTGGGAGACACTGCTGAAATGTTCTCATGAGTATATTTGTGTATTTATATATATAAAAAGAGGTAAAAAGTATGGAAAAGTGTGTTTTGCAGTGGAAAAGTGGAGCAAAAGTGAGCTTCTGTCTTCCTCTGAATGAGGAATTTGGGTTTTTATTGTTGACTGTGATACCTGGTAAATGGCAGTTGGGTTTTTTGTTCTGTAAATGTGTTCTTATTGCTTGAATTAATTTTAATTTTTTTCTTTAAACAGGATATTTCTGCTCAAGAAAGCAATATATTAGGGGCGTTCTGTGATATGAATGTAAGTTGTCCACTTTTCAATAGGTGCACATTTCCTAGAAACTTCAAATAACTTAAAATAACTCCCGCAGCTTTTGAATTTCCTCTCTGAGTGACCTAGTGTTGATTCTTCTGCTGGTTTTTGACTCTTTCCAGGATGTAGAAGTCCCATTGCACTTGCTTCGTTACGTGTGTCTGTTCTGTGGAAAAAATGGCCTTTCCCTCATGAAGGATTGTTTTGAGTACGGAACCCCCGAGACGCTGCCGTTCCTCGTAGCACATGCATTTATCACAGTGGTGTCTAATGTGAGTATTCCTTCAACTCCTCCACTTAAACACCACGAATAAAAGCAGCCTGAAGGCTGCAAGGACTCCCTGGGAGCAGGCAGGGATAAAAAGGATGTAAATTGTCCATGTTGGGAATGAGGTTTGCTCATGCACAGAGCCCTCTGCATCTCCTGGCAGCACACAAGGAGTTTTCCAAGTCGTACCTAGATAGGAAGATTGTAACAGCCCCCAAAGATACTTCAAGGAATGTTATCAGAGGCCATTTCTGTCCCTGAAATTGTGCCTTGGAAGTGGTTTTAGTTTCTTCAGGGTATTTTAACTTCTTAGCTATTCCCTATGAAGCACAGAGGAAAAGCCTGTGGATTTTTTTTCTCTTCAATTTCCTGTGATTTTATACCATTATACACATTTGCAGCATAGAGGTAATCATCTTTTTTCCCACTTAGTTTTAGAATGCATATCCTCCATCATGTCTGCATTTTGAAATCACAGGGATTTTTGATTGACAGAATTATGAATTGATTTTAGTGGAGATTTGAAGGAAATTGGTGCTAAAAATAAAACCCAGTCCCTGAAGAAGGACATATGAGGGCTTAATGTAATAGGATTAAAGTTGTGACCTGTCTTGTGGATGGGCAAAACGTACCAGAAGTTTGTTATACCTTGTACAAAGTCAGTTTGGCATGATTTTGACCCTGATTGCAATTTGAAATACTTCAGATCAGAACCTTCCTCCCACCCATCTTCCCTCCTTCCTCGTTGCTGTTACTGCCCAGCCAGGAGGATGTTCTGGGGGAGCCAGTGCTTGAAATCAGCCTGGGGTTGGGGTCTGTATCCCACTCCTCTGACCTTTAGTGAGGTAATTCCTGACCTGCAGCTCAGAGAGCAAAAGGGTGAGGCCATGATCTGCTCCCTTCTTTCCTCCTGCCTGGGAGGGCTGTGCAGCCCCTCTGCCTGTTTGCTTGGGAGATCTGTTCTCAGTTTGTGGGATCTGTTCTCTGCTGGCCCTTTTTGTGGGAGCTGATGGGTTCTTCATCTCCAGCTGCTGCCAGTGCAGTCCTCATCAAACCACCTGCTGAAAATGTGTGTTCTCTGGTTCAGAAAGACATTATGGTCATGGAACCAAACTTTTTTGTGAGAAGGGGCAAAGCTGCTTGAATAATGAGTGGTGTGATAGGTCCCTATCACACCAGCATATTTTAAAACCAGCATTCTGACTGAAAATCCCATTTCCTGAGTATCCTGCATCAGTGCAACTGCCTTTCTTCATTGTCCTTTTTACATGTCTTTGTTTTTCTCCACATAAATTATTTTCTTTAGTCTTAGTGATGTGCCCTGTTCTCCAAAATACTTCTCAGCAAAGTTTCTCCTTTCAGGTATTTACTTAGCACCTTTGCATTTCTCTTTGGCTCTAGTAGGTAGCCTGTTAGGCTGGCTCTTGCAGCAGTTTTAGATGAGTTCTGTGGCTAAACCTGGCAGGTAAAATGAAATTCAGCCCAAACCATGACCAAAAGTACTGTTTCTTCAGCCTCTTCCAGCACTGCAGTTTTCCCATTCAACAAGCATCTTTCTTTTGAACTCTGTCTGGCTTTGCTGACAAATCTGTGTGAGTTGAGGAAAACAGTTTAAAAAAATTGTATTTAGATTTTATTTTTATGTGTCAGTTCACTACAGAAGGTATAAGAAAGTGTTCTACATGTAATGTGCTTTGTTCATCCACTTGCTGCATTTTGGTATCACTCTGTACTTGGAAGCACTGCTGCTGCCTTTGAAATGCAATATTTTTATTACAGCCAAATGAGGCAGCTAATTTTTTGGACAAAATACATTTTACCTTGCCAATATTAAAAAAAAAGAAAGATATTTCTCCACCTCTATAATGATGCATGAACTTAGGATTTTGATGTAATATTTCTCTTTCCCTGTTTTTATATCATTTCACTGTACAATTCATAGAACTTAAGTAAATATAAATAATTGAAGAAATGTTTCTGATTGTGAACCAATGCACCAAACTCCACTAAAACCAAAAGAATCCTTCACAAAACTGAGCAAGATAGTGGTGGTCTCAGCAAGAGCTCTACTAATCTGCCTTGGTTTTATCCCAACACAGTTGGTTTTATGGGATACAGATATTTATTCCAGTAATAACTCTGCAGTGTCAATTACCTTGTTCCCAATGTGTGGAGCCAGCCCACAGTGTGTAGTAACCCTTAAATACAATTTCACAGCTGTAGTAACCCTTGAGAGTGGCAGTTAAGTAGCCATTCTTGTAAAGATTCCTTGAAATATCCATGCTGGAATTTTTTTTCAAGCTTGTAAGATGGAGTTCTTTAGCTGCTACCTTCTAGAAATTAATTACCTGTGGTAAAGAGGAAATAATAGGAAAAAACCTCTGAAACTTGAGAACAGAAGAGATGCAGTGAATACTTTATCTTAAAAGCAGGTGGAAGCAAAAAGTGATGTGATTTTATGTTTGTCACTTTACAGATGCTAGTTGATGTCATTTTATGTATGTTCTTTTATGTCATTTTAACAAGTTAGGATGCAAATGTGAATCCATGTTCAAAATCACAATTTGATTTGTAACATGGGAAATGATGCTTTAATTGAATTCTGAGGCTGAGGGTTGTGTGTAATGCAAATTTACAGATGCATGGTTTCAGCTTAGGAGCAGGAACTAATACAGAGTGAAGGTTACTGTGAACAGTGAAAGCTATAAAAACAAAATGATAGAAACATTTCATACTTTTATTTCACAAAGAAATGTATTTTCTTTGGTGTTTCATACTTCATACTTGAAGCAGAGTACGTGGTGTTAAAAATTAAATTGTGTAATCACAATCGTGTCTTTGTCACCCCTGCAATTCCTTGTAAAATGTTATTTAATTCCTGTTTCTAGAGCAAGCATCTTCTAGTGACACTTTGTATCTTTGGGATGTTAGCATTTTTTTCCTTCTTGAGGCTGCCAGTTGGATCAGAAGCTTATTCCAAGTGTGGTCTTTTTTTGCAGTGGGAAGATTTGGCTGGTTTGTCTTGCAAAGTAGGTTATATTGTTACTGTGCAGTGCTTGTTGCCTTGTTAAAAGTAAGCCTGCAAATATTTTTGTCAGAACTCAAGTTTGCCTCAAAAAGTTCCTTGGCAAATGCTGGAAATGTTGAAAAGAAGCTGCTGAGAAGTTTGACTGCAGCCTAATATTTTTCTCTCCTGTCAAGAAGGAATATATACATTTTCTGCATATGGAATCGAGTCCTTAGGCAGAATTTCTTGCATCAGCTGCAAAGCTGAAATTCTTTTAAGAGCAGAGGTGGGGATGCAGAGGGCCCCGAGTGAGTGACGGGGCTGCTTTTCACAAGGGCTGTGCAAAGTGCACATGATTGAATTGACATTGAATTGACGTGGGCAGGAGCAGCTGCTGCTGCTGCTTCAGCTGTGCTCCATCCCTTACCTGGCACGGAGTAACAGGTCTAACAGGCTCTGAATTCCTTTTTGAAATGCAGATGCCACTTCTGACTTTGCCTCTGGAAGTCTTTTGGTTGCTGCTTTTCCTCACAGCAGTGCTAAGTAGCTGGTTTGGGTTTTTTGTTTATTTTTTTTTTCCTCTCTATTTATTTTCTTCCTGCATTAAGCTTTGCAAAGGTGGTAAAGGCAGAATGGTAAATATGAGAAATGCAAATATGGTAGTAAAAAACTGTGCTTAATCACTGCTTGTAAAACATTTTATTTTATAGGATATGTAAGCCCTAAGAAGCAAAACAAAACAAATTAAAGAGTGTTACTTGATTTAGGAGTGGTTTGCAAGGAACTGAAAGAATGGAATAATTTTCATGTAAAATTTTAAAGAAAAAGGGAAAAAAAACCCCACAAGGCTGAATAGCAGTTTTTCCTACTGAAGAAATTACAGAAAATACAAAATACAAAAGTACACCTGGGCAGTATGATACTATTTATACAAAGTGTGTATTTTCCAGCTGACTAGCAGGAAAGATGCAAATCCTCTTTGTAAGTCAAAAAAGCATTCCTCAGGTACCAGTTTGGAAAATGAGAAAATGAAGAAGTTGAACAAAAAACACCAAGAAAGCCTTTTTTAAAGTGGGGTTGCATGTGCAAATGTGCCAACAGTATTTCAGTTTTTGACTATTCTCTTTAAATGTCATTAATGAAATCTTTATTTATGTTTTTGCATTATAGATCAGAATATGGCTACACATCCCTGCTGTCATGCAGCACATCATACCCTTTAGGACTTATGTTATCAGGTAAATTTTCATTTTCAGAATTTTTCTTGTGGGACTTTTTGACAGCACCTATTTCTAATTGCAGCTGCTACTTTTAATTGTACAGGTTGTTGCTCTATACTTTCAACAAGGAGGGTGGAGGTAATGTTTGGAGTTAGTTTGGGCAGCTCCTTGCATCTGATTTCAGCATCCATGAGATCAATCTTGTTAAGGGCACTGTGAGTGTGACATCCAGCCCCATTCTGACATGTTGGGCCAGGTCCAGTTGTACTCCAGCCTCCCTCACTGTGAGATCTCCATAAAACTGCACCAAGTTTGCAGTGAGATGCTGGAAGTACAAGAGCAATGTGCAGTCACTGAGATTTCAGACCCTGAGTTTGAGCACAGCTTCACATTCTGATGTTCTGGATTTCCAGCTGGCAGGAGCTGAAGTGTGATCAAAAGTCTGCTCTCACTTTTATGGAGCTAAATATATCCAGTCCCAAAGATTTGCTTTATATCAAGCTGTCTATCATGAAAATAACACTTTCAATTTGAAGTACTTGCAAGGGTATTTAATTATACAAGCAATTTGTTTTTATTGGCTTTCTCAGGACAATAGAAAGATTTCAGTGAGCTGCTGATGAAATTATCTCTGTGTGTGTATCTGCCTGGAGGTGGAGGGGTGTGGTCACAGCTAATTCCCATTCCAGTGGCCCAACAGAAAATTTTCCTAGTGCAGGCCACTGCTTTTGCATAGACCCACAGCTCTCCAAGGCTCTGGGTTTCCTCTAATATTAGAAATGTGCTTATACTGCTCATAGCAAAAAAATAGGCCTTTACACATTATTCTGTCTTAACTATACCAGTATAAAATAACACTCAACAAAAATAATTACATTGGCAACAAACAGGCTCCCAGAACAATGAGACTGGGAATTGTTTCATATTTTAAAATGGTCTGGTTTTATACTGACTGTAAAAATTTAAGTACTGACTTGGCTGTCACTCTGTTTTCCTACTGTGGTCTCTACTAAAATGATACCAGCAGAGAGAAGAGTATTTTGATGTTTTATTAAAACACATCACTGTTGAGTTACAGTCCAGCCATGTGCTCTCCTTTAATGCTGATGTGCTATCTTTGCAATCTTCCAAAAGTAATTATTAATCATGAGGCAGTCAAGAGGGGGCAGGCAGAGGATTTTCAAGTGCTTGTCTCTGTACATATTCCATTAATGCTTGTTGGTGTACCTGGGAATTTGGTCATGAGCCTTCCTGTCTTCTTGCAATGTATGGAAATGGAAAAGAGCATTGAGGGATCAGCAATTAGAGTTAGGCTGATGATAAGGAACTGCTTGAGGGAGACAGGGTAACACATCCTGTAGTTGCTGCTGCTAATCCTTGCTTGTCTTCCTATAATGCTTAAAACATTTTCTATTTTATAACTATAGGTGCAACTGGGGTCACTGGAATGTATAGAAGATTTTTTTTTTGGTTCCTCATGTCTTAGAATATTAGATTAGAATATTTGATTTGCAGTGTGATTTGTCAGCAGCTTCTTGCCATAAATAATGCCCCTGATGTCTGTTTGTAGGATTTACAATAGGTTGGCATCAATCAGAAAGATAAGACTGACACAGGATACATCCATGGAAAGCCCAGCTTAGAGCAGGAAGGTGATGTTCTCCCAGTTTTTATTTTTCACAGCTGAATCCTGATGGGATCTGAGGTTTCTCAGTGTTACAAAGTCCAGAGCTTTTTCAGTGAAGATTTGCTTATGGAGTGGGACTGAACTTGGAGGCCATATTACAAAAAAAAGCTCTGGTGCTGCACCTTTAAGTGGGACAGAAGTGAACACAGATGCCTTCAGGCAAGGATGACTCCTGATGGATGCAGCTCACCCCACGTGGTTGTCAAACTTACAGCTCTTGGCTTAGCAGCCTGGGTCTCTGGGTCTCCATCTGCTTTTACTTCAGGAAAAAGACAGAAAAAAAGGGGACACAGTCCTGGGCACAGCAACACAGAACCTTCTAAAGAAATCCTGCAGAGCTTCTTGTGCCCTGCAAAGTGCGAGGCTTTGGGGAGGGTTTTAGTCCAGAAGGAGCTCCTGGGGCTCTGGTTTAGTTCCAGTTGCTGCTGCTGTAGATTCCTTGCAGGAAGTGCATTTTGCAGGGCTGACCAGCAAGAGAGACTGGCACCTTTTATCAGCTGAGGTTACCCTCATATTGTGGTTATTTCTGCAAGGAGTGGATGAAGGAAACAGCAAAGTGTGTATTTGTAGGGAGGAGACCACTGCTAGAATTTCCAGAGATCATGGACACAGTCCTGTCATTATTGCTGCCACTAGAAAAAGATGAATAAATGTTATTTTCTGCCTGGCCAATGGAGCACAGGCATTCACATCTTGCCTCTGAAGTGTCTGTGTTTTTAAGCAGTTTAGGAAAGAAATAAAGGATTAAATTTAAAATTACATGAAATAAAATTTACATCTTTCATTAAGGAAGCAAAGCGATTTTGACCTCCTCACAAGGAAGCTCTTACTGATCCTAATACCTTAGAAATCTGCATTTAAAATTGCAAAACTCCCATTAAATGAGACTTCTGAAAGTGACTGAAGAAAATAAGTCCTGCTTTATTGCAGTTATAAATGAGGGTGAATTGATGATGTCTGTTTGTGAGCAAAGACATTGGTTCCATGTCTTCTGCCTCAGGGTCAGAGGTGAGAGATGCTCTGTAGGGTTCCAGATCCTGGATGTCTCAGGGGTGCAGGAGCTCTCAGCAGTGCTGTTTTGAGGACTGTTTTATCAGTGCTGAGGCTGTTGACTGGAAGTGCCCTGCAGAGTTCTGTCCTGCACAAAATGCAGCAGTACCACTGCCCAGGGGTGTGTTTTGTACCACCCCTTTTCTGCTCCCATCCCCTTCTCCCTGTCCCCTGCTTGGAGGTGGATCTGGAGACATTTTTTGTGAAAGATTCCTGTGTCTGCCCCAGTTAAACAGTTCAGTCTGTGCTGGAGAGGGAATTCCAGGTGGCAGTGGCTCCTGGGTGGCTGTGGCACAGGGCACACACAGCACTGGTATGTGCAGAGCAAGTGGAAGCTCCAAACAATTCCTGATCCATGATGCTTCCCATAGAAAATGCAGCTGAAGGAATTCAAATTACTCTCCTGTATTAAAAATATTCATCTTAAGATGGGGTTTATGGGAGTACCCAAGACCACTCCTTGCACTACGTGTCATAAAAACCTTTTGTAATGAGCCTTGAAGGTTTTAATCACAAAAAAATACTCACCTCCTCCAAAAATCTGAAAATGTGAAGTAAAAACAACAGATAAGTCAGAAGACAATAACCAGACACTTCAGGAGAACTGACTCATTCTGCTGGATGCCCTTTTGCAGCTGTGGTCCAAAGGAGTCAGATTAAGGGAAAAAAGGATGATTTCACAGCTGAGTAGCTGAAGTCCTGAAGCATAAGATGTGGTTGTAAGCATTACATTAGCATGGAACTGTGTGTTTAGAACTGAGCTCTCTGTCCCCAAATAGAGCAAAGTGAAATAATTTAAGTGCGTTAAAACTGATGTTTAAAAAATTAAATGTAGATACTATATATTATTTAATTATTTTAAGTATGCCAGGCTGGCAGGAAGGTTCTATAGTATGTGGAGTATGCTTCCTGCAGATGTATAAAAAAGTTATATTTTATTCTGAAAGTCTCATTTAGGCAAAAACTCCAGATTAAATAGATTACACAAGTCCTGGCATATCATTCACCTCTTCCTTGAAGATTTCATGCTCATCAGACTCAAAAAGATAAAAATGTAGGAATTAAAAAAATAATGAAGGGCAGAATGGAAGCTATTATTAAGCCATTATATGAGTCAGTCACACATTCACATTTCCATACTATCTATACAGTTCTGATCCTTCCATCCTGCAGATAATAACAGAACTACCTCGGTGGTAGGAAGGGTGACAGAGAAGGTGGCAATAAAAAATTTACATTGAGAGGAGGAGAGACAGAGTCTAGGAGAGGTTTTTCTTTTTTTTGACAGGGCAGTTCATATCATGTATGAATGATATGAAGATAACAAGTAGGAAATGGTAATTCACAGGTTTTTAAAAACAAGGAATGGAGAACGTGGCACCCAATTGTCAGGTTGCAGATGGAAGAAACGAAAGGAGTTTGTTTTTCACTCAAGCATAATTGTCAAACTGACTGGCACAGGTTAATGAGAAAGCCAAAAGTATAAATAGAAAGAGATAAATGAATTCCCAGTAGTAGATAGGTTCATCCATTTTTTTATACATGGGATAAATCTTTAATCTGCTTTTAGAGGGGCTATTTTGGGTTAAATAGACCTCTCCCTAGCTGCACTCTTCTTACATGAAGCAATGCAGCAAATTTACAGATAGTCAGTGTAGGGGAATTTGTGAGTTAATTGCCAGTGCTAGGTAAAGATCTCTCTTTTGTTAATAGTAATGTTATACCTCTAAAAACATGAAGTGTCACTGATGCAGACAGGTTTAAACCCTTGCATCTTTCCACAGTAAAAAAGGAGGTGTGGCCTACTTGGCAAGTTTCTGTGGTTTTAATCTTTGTAGTAAAGATAGGATCATGTTTGATTTATGACCAGTGTAGTGGTGCCAATAAATTTTCTAGTGTTGGCTGCCGTTACACTTCTAGAGAGAAGTTTGCCATCTTCTGCTTCTTTTTAGGTTAGAAAACTCTGTTGTGTTAAAAACTGTGTGGTAACAAGTGCTCTGTTCTCTGTAGCTTGCTTTAGGGCCTTGGCAAAACAGAAGATACTATTAAAGTACTTCTGTAGCTATGAAAATGCACCTACACCATAATTCCACTTATTCTCAAGTGCTTTTTTTTTTACCAACACAGTATCATAATAAAGAAAATATGACACAAGTCTGATTCAGGTTCAAAATCTGGATGTAATGTGAATTGTATAAATGAAAGTAGGTTTAGACTGATAATGCTGTATTAAAATAAGAAATGTTCTATTTTATAAACGATATTCATGTAGTTACTTCACCAGACCAGTTACTTCACCTAGTGTGAGGAAGATCTCCAGTCCAAGTCCTGTTCCAGAAATGGAGGGAAGCCACCAAAGCTCCCTTCCTTTGTGCCTGTAGGTGTGTCCATGCCCCTGCTCAGCACATGCAAACATTCCTCTGTCCTTTGTAAAGTCAGGCAGCTCATGGGATGTGTTTGGACGTGTCTGAGATCTTTAGAAATGCTTCACTAAAATGATTTGATGGGAATTATGGACACAGAAGCTCTGGGAACCAGACCTGATGAGACTTTGCATATGAAAATGGGAAGATGAAAATGGGTCTGATATTGCTGAGAGCTGTAGAATCATGAAGATTGGAAAAACCCCCTAAGGTGGAGTCCAGCCTTGGACCCTGCCCTGCCATGCTCACCACTAAACCACGTCCTCAGGTGCCACTTCTGCCCTTTTTTTGAATATTTCCCAGGAACTCTGAAATCCCACAACTCTGTACCTGCTCAGGGTGTGGGAGCTTAATTATGGCCTCTGTTCTTTCATTCACTGCCTCTCCCATAAAAGAAATCTCAATCTTTCATTTGCTGTTGGCACAGCTGGACAGAGATGCTGGATGTCCCTTTGTCACTAGGGCAGGGCACACAGGACAGTGGCTGGAACACAAGTGCTCTCATCACTATTTGCTGGTGACAAATCACCTCATTAGCTAATCACAAATGATTGTTTAGTAACACAGGCCAGGACATTTTCTCCTCAGAGTGAAACTGGCTCACCTGTGTGCAGGTTAAAGGCAGGGCACTGGCTCTGCTTTGCTGCTGCACTTTTCCATGAATATTCCCTTCCCATGCCTGCTTTGCTGCTGCTCAGAGCTCATAGCACAGAAGCAGCATTTTCTTGCCAGGACTTGATTTCCAGTGCTCCACACGAGAGGACAAATTTCACAACAAAGAGCAGGGAAGGCTCTGATTGCCTTGGCCTGGAATGCTCCTGCTTTTGTCCTCCTGTTTCTGATCTGTGACTCCTGTCTACATCTCCAGTCTCTGGGATTATTTGCACTCAAGTCTCTTTTCTGTGTTTGACAGTGTTAAGTATCATTTAAGTGTGTTTATTTTAAGGCCTCTACACAAGAGCTGTGGAAAAGAACCATCATCTAAATAAGAATCACAGCCTGTAATTTTGCTTTTGACAAAAAAGTACTGATGTTTATATGATGTAAATGCAAAGGAATGGTGCATAAATCTGGTTAAGTGTAGTTTAATATCTTGTGTGTTTTTTAAAAGATTCATGCATCTATTTGGCCAGTCTCCAAGGAGAGATCCAGGCTTAGGCTGTCAAACAAATGGATTTTTAACACATTTCTGTGTAGTTAAATCTAGTTTGGATGTAGCTGAAACTTCAAAACCCTGAAAAAAGCAGCAAAAATTAATTATGCTAACTTTGCATGCATGTACCTTTCACTGTGCCATCTTTAATGGCATCAAAATAAGCTCAGGAAGCCTTGTTTCTAAACATTTTTCTGTTACACATTCACTTAAAAAAATTCTCAGTTGTGTTGGTGTTTTCTATGTGAACTTTACTGGCATTTCACTACAGATTTTCTGTGTATTGGTCTTCTGAGGTTCCACCAGGTTCTGTATATTAGCTTTTGTAAGTATTTCTTAATGCTTTCCATTTAAAGAGAATATTAATGTTGCAACTCATTGTGCAGGATTAGAAGACTGCAAGAGAAAGGACTTAAGCAAAGTTCTTCAGCAATTTACTCACTTTGAAAACTATTATCTTTTTGTTTTTCTTTGGTGTTTTTCATTAATTGGTGCCAACTTTTAATAGTGGTATTTGTAAGACTGAGTGATCTTAGAGCTGGAAATCATTGCTTTAATCAGGATGGCTGCAGGACTACTGCAGTTTGAATCATGGCCTGTTTGTTTCTCTTGCACGTGTCGTTCCCCAGGTATTTGTGTAAACTGTCAGACCAGGAGTTGCGGCAGAGCGCGGCCCGGAACATGGCAGATTTAATGTGGAGCACAGTGAAAGAGCCCTTGGATACAGCCTTGTGTTTTGATAAAGAAAGTCTTGATCTTGCATTCAAATACTTCATGTCACCAACTCTGACAATGAGATTGGCTGGGCTGAGCCAAATAACAGTAAGGACTTTTTAAAAATAACAATTACGCTCGCAGAAAATGTTTCTTGTTGCAGTTTATGTTTTACAGGCTTTTTGGTTGTTGTTTTTTAATTTTAAAGTGTGAAAGCAGCAGGATCCTCTTTAGGAAATGACAGCCATGGTGGTGAGAGCAGGGTTTGCTGGGAGCTGACCCCAAGCGTGCCTGTGTTGTGCACCATATGGAGCAGGCTCACATTACCTGAACAATTCACGTGCTGAACAGCACCCTTAGAGCTGGGCTTTGTGACAGCTGGGCTGAAATGGAGCCCTTGCCACAGCACTATTTGGTGTGGAGAAAGGCTTTTCATCTGTTTGCATTTTTAGCTTTGCAGCATCTTGACCCTGCTGCAATTAGCTGCTGCTTTGTATTGCCCAAACCTGGTTTTGTGTTCGTTAGTGCAGTCTGCTTCTCCAGAGAGAGCATTTCTGCACTCATTAGCAGAAGGCTGGATTGGAGAGGTAAATACATACAGCATCAAATAGAAAACAATTAAAACTTAAAAAAAAATCCCCATCTTTCCTTTTCCCATGGAAATGCTCCACATTGCACCTGGCAAAACACATTGGGCATTCTTGATTTGTCATTGCTGCCTTTAGCCATACAGAAACAGTCCCACAGGAGGGCAAAAGTGAAGTTTGTTATCCATCTGAGCCTTTTCAATTTCGTGTTTTCTGGACATATTTGGCCTTCTCTCTCCGGATGATGTGTCACTGTGTACAAGTTTTCTTAAACTTGATTTTACTTCTCACTGTAGCTATATGTAGAAGTACCCTGAATTTAATAAATGGCAATTTAAAGAGGTATGTTAAGTACTTTTAATCAGATTATTGCTGGCTTTTTCCCAAAGTAAATATTTATTTACATATAGGTAACTTACTAGGTTGTAAGAACAGGCTGTGAACAACATCCACCACTATAATTGATGTTAAAATCTGTTTCCACTTTTGCGTTGTTCCAATTACATTAGATTTCAAATAAATACTTTCCTTTGGTTTTATACAATTCTCCTTGTTCAGCTACCAGTGTGTGTTTTTTTGTGTATCCTTGCCAAAACAAAGTCTGAAAATAAGAATTCTTCAGCTGCTTTATTTTTTCAGGCATCTAGCTCATTTAAGGGAGTGTTAAGTAGTTCTATGTTTTCACCTGTTGTGATTGATGAATATTGCTGAAAAAAGGAGAGTTTTTAAAGAACAGACTTGTATTACCAGAAGAAAAATTTTACAGTATTTTTAGACTAAAGCAAATAGTTTTCAGCTTGTAAAAATGGAATATTGTATGCCAATTTATGCTAATAAGTTACTGAGTCTGTGTTTTTTATGTGAATAATCTTTAAAACTGCTGTGGAACACTGAGACAATTTATTCTTCTTTCTCATTCACAATGTAGAAAGTTTTATTTTGTTTTATTTTGTTTTATTTTCATCTCCCAGTCACCTGTTGAGGTGGTTCAGCTCCAAAATACCTCCCTCCCTACTGTTGCCTGCCACACAGAATGTTATTTTCCTGTCCTTTGGTGCCTGGCTCTGGAGATGAGCCCAGGGACAGCTTTTGAGTGCTCAGCTTTCTGTGCTGAAGCCTTTCCACCTTTGTGTCCCTTAGCACTGCCACATTTGTGTGGCATCAGTTGAGTGTCTGGGCACAGGTACCTTTAGTTTCTTACCATGTTTCATAGATAATAAAAAATGAAAAGGGATTTTTTCCCTCTGGCATTCGAGGAAACAAAACTTGAAGTGAAAAACCAGTTAGGAGGTGAGGGAGGGCAAGGTGTTGCAAACTGTGCTTTGTCTTGTGCTGCTGGGGCAGAATTCTGAGAGTTTAGTTCAGGTTACTGGGAAAATTGTTTGCAAATCCCAGTATGAAAAAAGTCTTTGTCAGAATTGCTTTGGAGAAGGATTTGGTGTGGTGGGAGGTGTCGGTCAATGGTGAGCCTGGTTCAAAACTCAGCTCAAGGAGCAGCTCCAGACTCTGTCACTCTTTCAAAAGATTTTCGTTTGGAGGTGAATCTTAAGAAAAATCAGTGAGCTTCCACTGTTGTCTGACCCAGTTCTAATTTTCACTCCTAAATATGTGTCATTTGAAATTCCCTGTTAGTAAGCAATCATTAATAATTGTGGTCAGGCTCTCACGTCTCACCAATTTCAGTGCGTGTTTACCAGCTTGGTTTTTCAAATCTGTTTTTCCCCCCTGAAGATTGTTGAGATTGGACACAAAAAACTCTTGAGAAGTCTTTACACACAGAGTTATTGAGAAGATTAGTGAATTCACCTGAATTATAGAGGCATGTACTAAACTTGTTTCAAGAGAGTAAATATTTTGACAAAGTTACGCAACAAGTTTAATTTTAACTTCAAAAATTCACATTACTGTGCCTCCAATTTTGTTTTTAAATTTTAATGAGATGCCAAGTAAGGTTATTACTGTGCCTCCAATTTTTTTTTTTTTTTTAAATTTTAATGAGATACCAAGTAAGGTCTATTACATAATTTAAATTATTTTTAAAAATATTGTGTACATGTAAAAATTGGATACAGAGTCATTGATGGTGAGGGAAGAAGTGGAAAAGAGATGTAAAACTTTAACAGGCTGGCTTTTTCCTCTGTCTTAAATTTAAGAGCTTGGACATGTTTGAAAGCTTCATTTCCTGTAAAAATATGTGATTTTCATTCTCTGATTTTGTCTAAACAACTTACTTAAAAACATATAAAGTCCAATAGTCTCACTAATAGTATTTTGAAATACAAGAAAACTGCCTCACCAAATATTTGGATAAAATTGTAATTTTTTTTTCTTCTTTTTCTAACTAGAATCAACTTCATACCTTCAATGATGTGTGTAATAATGAATCATTAGTTTCAGACACAGAAACGTAAGTAGGCACCTTATTCTGAATACTTCAAGTGTTTTATATGATTGCAGTTCTTCTCTGTTGTTATGGATTATGCACCGTGGGGGAGCAGTGATAATCTGAGACATTTACTAGAAATATTCTAATCAGGGGGTTAACAAATGGTTTTAAATGGTAACTGTGAAATATTTCTAAATGTTTCTTTTTTTGTATTAAAATACAGAATCAAGGTAAGCTTTAGATACTAAAATAATAAATACCTATAATGGCCCATTATTTCCATGGTGATATATAAAGAAGAACCAGCTAATTCATATCCAGTTCATATCATTTTTGGCATCTTCTCATTTCTCTGGATTATTTGTTTGACCAAGACTTGTATTGCCATCACTGGCTCCCAGACTTGTTACTTTTCCACCCAGTTTGTGAGGCAGTGCTGGTGTTGTGGTTTTTTTCCTTCAAAGTCCTTATTTGTATAACTCAGGTGTGCTGGAACACTTTTAGAGGGACTCACATAAATCTGCAAGAAGATTCACCTGTGGGATTGAATTCCAGCCAGGAAATGTATTCACTTCTGTAGTAACTCTAAACTTAATGGTAGAACTGTCAAGAATTTAAATGAAAAATATGTATTTTGGTAGTTGAAATAACTATTCTTGTGAAATAACAGGCAAAATGTGTAAATTGTAGAATTTTACTCCTAACATACTTGTTAAGTTTCTCTTGGGGGTGGTGTACTCTGTTGATGTTGGGAGCCACAGACACACACTCTCCTGTACTTTATTAAAGGGAAGTCTCTCACAGCAGCAGTGTCTTGCTTTTGTCTGGCTGCTTTTATTACAAATTGCATTTGAACACTTTCTGAAATCTGGCTTCAGTCATGACCACAGTTCTGGAGATTTCATGCAGAAAGCACCTTAGATATTTGAAGAGAAATTTCTGGGAGTGTGTTGCTATTTTAAACATAAAGAACCAGAATTTAGGGCACTTTTGCTTCTGTGGAGATGTGGGAATACCTTGGGAATAAGAACTAAATAGTAAATAGTGCAGGAGGGGAACATGTTTGGAATGTGAGGTCAGCTGGGGTGTTTCCTGCACTGTCCTCCCAGTTCCTGCTGTGTTGTTACACTGGGACTGACCAACCTCAGATTTATCCAGTTCTTCTCCTTCCCTCCCCCTGAAAATCTGAAACAGAGATTGTTTTTAGGTCATAGTAACAGTAACAAGTGATTGTGCCAATTAAACCTGATACAAAGCTGTTTGATTTGCTGTGTCAAATGTGAAAAAGAGAAGTTAGGAAGGTGGGAAAAGAGAAGAGTGCTTAAATTTCCCTGCAGAAGAGCAGATGTACTCTGCAAGAGCATCAGAGTTATTTTAAAGCTGAAGGAAATTGTCAGATTCTCCTTTGGGATATTACTTTCTTGGCAGGGGCATCTGTAAACAGGCTGTCATTTGAAAGGAATGCAGCACGAACAGAAAACGTTCTTTTCCACTTTTGTAGTATGTGATTTAAAAAAAAAATAATCAGAATTCCAGTTGTTTTGATGTTTTACCTGAAGGGTTGGTTGCAAACCAGTATCGAGCATTGCTGCTTATCTTCAGAGATCTTGTGGAATCACTGATGGCTTCCAGCCAAATAATCAGAAAGGGCTGGAGCAGAAGGATGGGGAAATGTCTCACTTCTCCAGTTTGTCCAGTACAAAGCTTCCCTCTCATTACAGACTCTGCTCATGAGAAATTTTTGGATGAAAAGGCACTTAGGGAGTTGGCAGTGACTGAATGAGCAGCAAAAGGAAAGCTTTTCATTCCTGTGTTCTTGCCTTAGTGGAGAAAGGAAGTCTTAAGAAGTTTTATTTTGTACCTTTGTAGCCTCTGCAGATTTGCCAAAAGAAGATGTCCTGCATTATGTCTGGCCATCCCCATTATATGTTTTGACTTTTCCAGATGCGTTTGGAACTGTCAACCTTTGGGATTTCTCCTTCTGTATCTTGATAAGGTGGGTTTGCGGGAGGTACCTTTAAAAAAAAATCAGCTTTCAGTTAGTCCTGGCTCTTCCTTGTTCAGAATTAACAGCAGGATTTTTGAGCAAATATTTTGCAATGGGAGCTTCCCACCTTTATCCTCAGGACTGCAGTTTTTCCGTGGTAAGACAAACTAAAGCATCTTCTGTCTAGGAAAACTCTGGATTTCACAAATTGCAGCGGGGAGCAGCAGGAAGCTGAGACAGAGGGATCTGGTTTGTAGCTGCAGGTGTTTGTGTGCCTTTGGAGATTTCAGTTCCCTGGCTTCTCAAGGGCTGAGGTTTGTGTGCTCCAGATGTGGGCAATGCCTCAGCCACCCAACTTCAGCATTCCCCTCAGAGATGGACTTCTAATTTAGCTGTTCCTGCCTCTAAAGATAGAACCAAATTCTTTGCAATCTGAGGTACTGTGGAGTGT
Organism: Passer montanus; assembly: GCF_014805655.1. Lineage (NCBI taxonomy): Eukaryota > Metazoa > Chordata > Aves > Passeriformes > Passeridae > Passer > Passer montanus. The sequence continues at coordinate 6,866,190 of NW_024368485.1, read as the reverse complement.
GAAATCTACTGAAGCTAAAAATAACAAGCCTGAACAGAAGAGGCTCAGAGTCTTTGAATAAGTGATTCCTGCAACTGTTTCACTGATGTCACTTAGTGAGAAATGATGATGCTTTTCAGGAAGTGAAAGATATTCTTTTTTTTTGGTGTTACTTGGACCACAAGAGGAAAAAGTGTTGGTCTTTTCTTTAGTGAGGACGCTGTCAGCTTCTGGAAATAACACGTGTAAAGAGAGATTTTGTTTTGCTCTTCCCTTGGCAGGCAGCCAGGTATTCGGGTTTCAGGTTCCAGGTTGACACTGAGGCAACTTCCTGACTCATTAAAAAGCCTTGATTACCCTCGCTTGAAAAGCTTCCTACAGAGCAATTTCAGGTGTCCAAAATGCCTTTCACCTGTGAACAGAAAGAACTGGAATGTTTCTTCTCCTTTCTTTCCTTATTTATTGAGATACTCAGTTGCAAGTTCTGTGTTGCTTTTTCCCTTCACTGCAGTGTTTTACCTTATTTAACTCTTGCTTTCTCCATTTTTGTCTAAGCTTCCTGACTTGAGTTTCTGGCAGCATTATTTAAACACCTCTACTCTCTCTACCCCATTTCAGGGATCTTTTCAGATTTTCTCTGAAAGCAAAAAAAGGTGATTTTTTTCACTCAGCTCACTAATGTTTCTTTCTTGTGGCCCACACAGCAGTTAAACAAATATTCCAGATGATGTCAGAGTGGTGGTTTCAGAGCCTGCAGAGCATCAAAGAGGAAAATTTGTGCTCAGAAGCAAAAACATGTGCTTGAATGTGTGTTGGGAAGGTGCCTTCTGTATCCTCTTTGCATTTCTGATCCTCAGTGGTTGAGATCAGGGTTTCACATCTGTTGTTGTGTTATAGATCCTATTTCAGTGATGTTGTCAAGAGGTGTTAGTGTTCCTCCCTTGCAAGCTGCCACTTCCAGAGCTGCATTTTTCCCTTGGAGCTTTTCTATTCTGTGTTCAGTGACGTTGTGGACTGGCTGTTGTATTCCATCCAGCTCTGAGCTGGGGTGGTTTTTTTAGCTTTGTGGGGAATTGACTGGTTGAATAAATAAGGTTTTCTTTGAGGGGGGTTACTTTGCTGTGGGATTTATTGCTGGATTTGGGTCATCATGTGGGTACCAAGTATTGCACCACAGCCTTAGATTGAAATGTTTCCAGGACTTTAACCCAGTCCTTTCATAGAGAGGTGTTCTTTGACCTACCAGGAAAATGCATAAACTGGAGGATAAGAATGAACAAGATTCAGTGCAGTTCCAGACATCAAGTTCTATCACCAGCTGCACAGTTCCCCCTCTCTTCCTTATAGTCTCATAGAATGCCTGGGGAAACTCATGTCAGAAGTGCTTGAATTACATTTCTTGGAAGTAAACCAGTTATTTTTGACAGACATGAATTATCAGGGAACTCACATTAAAAATTCTAGGGAGAAATGGATTAAGTTTTATGTACATTTCCACGTGAGAGAGATTTAGAGGCAATTAAACCAGAGTAGCTGCTACCTTTGCCTTTTTATTCTCTTCTCCTCCCTCAGCCACAACACAGAGCCATAGAGAGTATCAAGTTCTTTAAATGACTTTTCCTGTTGCAATCCAATTATTAAATCCATGAAAAACAGCTACTGTGTGTTACTCCCAAGGTGAATTTTCTTACTCTAACATCTATCTGATTTGGATATCTAATTTGTAAAACCATTTCTTGTGCTGCTGCTTTGATGTGAGAGGGAAAAGCACATGAATGCTTTGATCATAATGCATGATTTTCACTCTCACCATTTCCTTTAATACAAAAGAGTAACTTTTTTCAGGAAAACCTTTGCTGAAATGGAAGTGTTCAGGAAAGAAGACAGACTCTTCATTTACACTGAAATTTGCTTTTTTGGTGAATCCTTGAATCTGATATTGTAAATATATTCCCTAGTAAATCAGACAACTAAACACTTTGTGGGAGTAATAACTTGACCATTTTAAAGGGAACTGATTGCTGTGCTCTCAGCCAAATTTTCTGGGATGAGCAGTTCTCTCTGGGAAGCACAAGGCCTTCATTCTGCCTTGCACAAGGATCCTCTTGTTTTTGGTCACCCTCAACAAATCCATATCAAATGCACATTTACCTTCAGAAATCTGAGATGTTGTTTTACCAGAGCTGAGCTCACCAGAAGGATAAAGAATTTGTTGCTGCTGAGAATACATCCATTAAAAAAGGCATTCCTTCAAAAAGAATTATCTGTGGTTTTTCAGAATAAACATGGTGTGAATTAGAGACAGAGAACTACCATGGTAATTTAATAAAATGTGAAGGAACTCATTCTAGAGGAGAGCTTTTGTTCTTTCCTTTGGAGTGGTTAAAATGCAACATATGACTGGATACAAAGCCTGGTGGGTGTTGTGCCATGAGCAGAAGGGTTTGGATAAAGAGGCCCCGTGAGGAATGTGTCCTTTCATACTGGCATTGCCAGCCTAGCAGTGCTTATTTATCTGGGATTCCTTCTCAAAGCTGCAGGCTGAAGAACTCAGATGCAAGAAGAAAGGAAAGGTCTTCTTTCAGCTTTGGTTAGCCAGAAATCCAAGCCCTGGCTGAGTCACAAATGTGCATGTGCCAGAGTTTGCTTTGGGTGGGCATCTTTTGGGTGCTGGGGATAGTTTGGTTTGGTTTGGTTTTGAAATGAGGCTCTGTGGGAAGCTAAGGACATCTTGGATTCATGGAACAGATGCAGTTTATCTTTTCAATCCCTCTTTGAGCAGATCCTCTGTCAAACTGACTTTACAGTGTGAAACTCATTTATTGGTGAGCCATAAATGATAACTGTTGGCAAACTTTTGTACCCTGCAGGCCAGTGATTCCTTAAATGTTATGGGACATTATCTTTGAACAGTGTGGCAATATTTGATTGCCACTGTCCTGGAATTAGAAGAGAACAGTCCAGAAATGATGTGGAGTAACAGGAGCTTTGCTCCTTGGGCTCAGCCAGGAGGATCAGGAAATTCAAAACAATTGAAGCACTGGCAGTGTGCCCCTGAGAAGTGAATCCTACAAAGGCAATCTCTTTTTACTTGGAGAATCTTGGTTCCTTCTTGAGGATGATAAAGATTGGCAGTCCTGGATTTTAATAGTGACCATAAATGTGACATGAGCAGCACTGGTAAAAATAACTCTTCCTCAGGTCCTCCAAGGCACCCCATCCTTCCATCCCCTCCCTGTGAGACACAGCTCTGTTATTCCAGGGCCATTCAAACCAAAAGCTGGGCTTTAAATACTCTGATGTCCTGTAATTGCTTCTGTGCCAAAATCAGGGTAAACAAACATTTACTTGAAGAGAAAGAATAAAAAGGAGTTTGTGCACTGCTTTGCAGACAGGGCAGTGCTTTCTGGAAGTTCAGCTTTTGTTTTGGCAAACTCCATTTCCTTGTCCTGGTCAGTTTGAATATTTGCTTAAGGAATGGCAGTGGGTAAAGTTCCTGTTGGTGTGGATGAGCAGAATGAGAATTTGGGAGTATCTGTGAGCTGCATGTGTGTGAGTATGACCATGGCAAACACAGTTTGGGAGAGTTGCTATTTGTGTGAGAGAATCTAAAAATATATCCATGGCTTCCTTAAGAAAATAATTTCTGTCATTCCCACCTTTAGCTACATTCTTCTGGAATTTAATGATAAACTTGGATTAAATAGCAGTGTCAAAATCTTACCTGTGAGCTCTTTGGAATTGTTTGCACGTGGTCTGTTGCACATTAACTAATAAAATTAGTAGGATTATTGGTTATGTTTGCTGATGAATTGTTGATATTTGGCATTAGTCTTCCAGCTAAAGAAAAAAAATACAGAAATCATTTGCTTCCTGCTTGGAAAAATGAACATTGAGCATGGTTTGTGTTCAGAAGGTTTTTGTGTCCTCACTACAAGTGCAGATACCAGCTTGCAGGATGTGCTGTGCTACAGAAGAGCACACAGTGAATATTACAGGCAGATTATTTTATGTTTCCACTCTTTTTTCATCTCCAGGTCAATTGCAAAAGAACTTGCAGACTGGCTTATCAGCAACAATGTAGTTGAGCACATTTTTGGACCAAATTTACATATTGAGGTTTGTATTTGATTCTTATATTTGATATAAACACAGAGCTTGAACTTGTTGTTCTAGTAAATCTTTCCTCACTGTGTTCTCACTTTGCAGATCATCAAACAGTGCCAAGTGATTCTGAATTTTCTTGCAGCTGAAGGGAGACTTAGTACTCAACATATAGACTGTATTTGGGCTGCTGCACAGGTACATATTGAATTTTTGTAATTGCAGGAGTGATAAAAGAAGAACCAAATAGAAATTAAATTGGTTTTGTTTTACATTCTTAAGTTGAGTTGTTTGCTTTTTCTTGGCTGTCTGAGCATTTTGCTGACCAAAATGTCAAGTTAGGTAACTGCCACAGTTACTGGGTTATTTATGAGATGCAAAAAATCGCCCTGGCTACTTTTATACAAGGGAAAAAATGAAGTTGTATAGCAAGGACAGAGTGTTTTCTCTGAGAATGGGGATGAAGGTTGTAGGGTAGTTGCAGTATTTTTACTATTGTGCTAAATTGCCTTGCTCCTGTGTATTGTAGCTTCCATTTCTGGTACTCCTGGTGGGAACAATCAGGTGAAAATTGTGGCAGTGGAGTTTACAGCTGTGCTCCTCTGCTGCTGTTAAAATCTATAGAAGGCACTGAAATTTTATTTTTTTGCTTGCTAAAGCTGGAAACTCTGATAGGCTTTTTGCCTTCAGAAAGATTTATTTGTGTGCTACATTTAATGGGTCACTCTGCTTGTTATTTTAGGTTGTGACATTTTTTATTTAGGGGATTTGAATACAATAGGCATGAGCAGGCCTAGGGAACACACTGTTAGAGCAGGTTAGAATTTAAAGGGGTTTTTTATGTGTTCAATATTCCTTTGTCATTTATTTCAATCAAATAGTACTGAACACACACTCTGAACCTGTGTGGTCCAGTCATTAAAACATGCAGCTGGAATGTTAATTAAATGCTCATTGGAATAGCATTTGCTCCACCATTTTTCTGTGTCGGAATAATTAATCATTATTTATTTTACACTACATTTTAAACCAGTATTTTCACTTCCTTGATGTTTTCACACAGTGTGTCACACACTATTAGACCTCTGGATTTTTTCAATGTATTTTATACTGCTTTAGGAATAATATAATTACCGATTTTTGGTAATGTTTTTACAGTTTAAGTGATATTTTCACAATGTTTGATATCAGAATTAAGCATGTCCTGATCACTTCCTGTTATTTAAAAGGCTGACACCTTTAGGCTGAAAGAGCAGAAGGCCTTAAAGTGTGTTTTACACTTCTTAAATGAGCTTTCAGACAAAAATTCATCTTCCCTAAATCGAAGTTATCTCAAGATGTTTAATTACATCTTTGCGTAGAACCCACGTGATTTCCTTCCACTGAATCCTGTGAAAGTTGGCCTGTACACAGTCAGTTGCTGACACAGATTTTTTTAATGCCAGGAAGGCAAAATAAAAGAAATAATGAAAAAAACCCCTTTTGAGGTGCAAGCGTGGTAACCAACGTAAGAATTTTTTTTTTCTAGAAGTTTCCTGTAACCTTTCTTTTATTTTTTGAGTAACAACATCCTTACAAAGAAACTCTTTTAAGTGGCTGTGAAAAGCAGCATTTAACCAAAGAGGAGCCATCCAGGAGCACTGTCACTTTCATGTGGAAATGGAGTAGCTAGCTGAACACACTGTCACATTTTTTGACATCCATCACTGGAAAGACAAAGATTTCTTTATAATCCTCACACAGGCTGTTCCTGAGTAGTCTTTATTTGTATTTACCACTGCTAATAAGGTAATCATTGCAAATACTGCTTCCCTCAGTATATTTAGCATATCAACTTAATATTTTAGAAGTCATATTTAAGTTCAAATACAAAACAAACTTCCAGTTCTTCTTTTCACCCAATCTCTCAGAACTAGAACTAAGGAAGAAACTGTTGCATTTGATTTGTACCTTTGCAGGCTTTACAGTGTCAAAATTACTTAAGTCAAAATTGCAAATCTGCTGGAGTTTGAAATTATTTGATGGTTACTCCTGAGAATTTGTACAAATATGTTTGCTTGCTGCAATATTTGATTTATTTGTTTATTTTGCTGTTGCTGTTACCTGCTCTGTTTGTACCTTGTAGCTGAAGCACTGCAGTCGTTACATACACGACTTGTTTCCTTCTTTGATCAAAAACTTGGACCCTGTCCCACTCAGACACCTCCTTAACCTTGTCTCAACTCTTCATCCCAGTGCTCACACTGAACAGGTAAAGCCAAGGCCAGCAACATCACTGGCATGAGAAAAGCAATTAAATGAGAGTGTTAAACAACCATGACGGATTTGTCTTCCTAAAGGAATATTCGCTAATGCAGAAAGGGGGAACTCCAGGAGTAAAGTTGCCATGTTTCTTCAATTGCATCTTTCCTGGCTTTTGAAGGATAATTTTTAGAAATTACATAACCACTGATGGAAGATTCTGACTTCCTGTCTGAAGTTAGAATGTGTTTCACACATTATTTAGCTGAGTTGTTTATTTTGATGAGTTTATTTTGGTGAGCTGTAGTATTGGCCTAGAGAAAAATGAACAGTGGGTCTTTTATCCAAAACCTGCTGCTTAATGGGACTTTTCCCTGGTTTTCTTTCCAGACCTTGTATTTGGCATCCATGCTGATCAAAGCCCTGTGGAATAATGCACTGGCAGCTAAGGCTCAGCTGTCAAAACAAAGCTCCTTTGCATCTTTACTGAGTACCAACCTGCCCATGGGAAACAAAAAAGGTGTGTGGTTTTCCAGTAGATCTGGAAGTTAAATTTGGAATTTTCATAGTCTCCATGTTGAGTTTGGACAAAAAGCAGGTATAGAACTTTCTCCTTTAAGTATTTTTTTAAAAGTGTCATGCTGGTATATTTTTCCAGCAGAACTTGAGGCTGTAGATGAAAGCATGAAAAGTCTGTGAGTGCTTTTGGGAAGCTTTGTGTTTCAGCCCCATTCTGTTTGTATAGCTAGAGTAGTCTGTATTTTTCTTTTTTCTTTTAAATTCAGAACATTATCTATAACTATTCCTGTTCTGCTGCACATCTGTAACTTAATAGCTGCACAAAATCTTACAAAAGCTTTCTTACCTTTTACCTAGTTTTTGGTATTACATGCTGTTTCTGATCTGGTGATTTTGTTTTTTACTGGACTGTGTATTTCCCCACAGTCATTACTAAAGGTGCTGCCAAGCCATTTTCCTGTAGTTTCCCTTTCTCTTCATACTGTGGCTTTTATGAATCATGGACATATGCTGACAAAATGATTTTTAGTCACTTATTTTTCCATCCTGCTTTTTTCCTTCAGAAGAAGAGGAGCTCAGAAGAGCAGCCCCTTCCCCTTGTAAGTATAATTTTAGTTGTACACCACAATCTGGCTCATTTGATTCTACAGTGCTTTTGAATTTGGAACAGAATTAAATGTGAAATTCTGTTTTTATGAGAAATGAAATGAAATTATATTTTTAGTAGAACCTAGGAAATTTGTGTAACTATGGCAAGAAGAGACATCAAAGTACAGACTTTGTCAAATGCTCAGTGTTCTAAGTGAAACTTTCAGTGTTTAGGTACACATAGTTTAAGTTACATCCCTGTTTGCTGGAAGAATGCTCAATATTTGAGGCAGATTTATGCAATGCTGTTACATTCCAGTAATTACCTGTCACAGAGTAACTGGGAAATGTGGTTTTGAATTAGGGTCCCCAGCAGCAAGCCCTCAAAGTAGTGACAACAGTGACACCCATCAGAGTGGAGGCAGTGACATTGAAATGGAGGAACAGCTGATTAACAGAACAAAACACGTCCAGCAGCGACTTTCGGACACAGAGGTAAGAGCGTGGGTCTGACTCTGGCAGTTTTGTTACTGAGCTGTAAAAATGATGTTTTATCTGTACTTGTTTCCAAACCACCTCAGACAAATGTATTCCTGCATTTAAATAGTGTTCCAGTTTGGTTAATCTCTTAGTAAGGGACAGCAAGACGTTGTCACACCGGGGCTCTGTGCATGTGCAAAGTCTGCACATAGACCCTGTTAGCAACAAGGTAATGCAGAAAATCAATTATTAAATCTGAATCTTGCTTGGAGCACTATGTCATCAGCAACCAAATTGAGAAAGAATGAATGGGAACTTGTAGATGTGGCACATTTCCTCCTAAAGGAAGAATGATGTTTGAACGATGATGATGCTGATATTAATTATGTATTTCCAGTGGTGCTTTATTTTTCCACCGATCTTAAAAAAACCCCAAAATAATTTCAGGAATCCATGCAAGGAAGCTCTGATGAGACAGCCAACAGCGGTGAGGATGGCAGCAGTGGGCCTGGGAGCAGCAGTGGCCACAGTGATGGATCCAGCAACGAGGCCAACTCCAGCCACGCCAGCCAGTCCGCCGGCAGCCCCGGCAGCGAGGTGCAGTCGGAGGACATCGCGGATATCGAGGCTCTCAAAGAGGAGGAGGACGAAGAGGAAGAAGACAGGAGTCACAATCCCCAGAAAAGCAACAGGAGCACAGATCTACGAGGCAGAAAACTGGAATCCCAGACGGGCATTTGCCTGGGAGATGCCCAGGGGGCAGCGGAGAGGAGCGGCGCCAGTAACGGGGCGGGCAAGGAGCACGCGTTCAGCGCGGACGCCGTGGCGCCCGTGGATAACCGCATGCGCATGCTGGACGCCTGCCCCCACGCCGAGGACACCGAGCACGACATGGCGGGGGAGATGAGCACTGCCCACATTTCACAGGGCTCGCAGGATTCTTGTATCACACACACGGGGGACTTCCTCGGGGAAACGATTGGGAATGAGCTGTTTAACTGCCGGCAGTTCATTGGGCCCCAGCACCACCACCACCATCACCACCACCACCACCACCACGATGGGTAGGTAGCTGGGCATTTCACAGAGTCACAGAATGGTTTGGTTGGAAGAGACCTTCAAGATCAGCGAGTCCAGTCCATGCCCTCACACCTCAACTAAACCATGGCACCCAGTCTTTTCTTAAACACATCCAGGGATGGTGACCCCACCACCTTCCTTCCAGAACTTTCTCACCCTTTCTGTAAAAAAAACTTCTTCCTAATATCAACCTATATTTCCCTTGACCTAGTTTCTTCTGACTCCTTCCATAACAGAAATAAAAGTGGTAGCAAAATGCTCCATCTGAGCAGAAATTGGTGTGTGGACACTCTGCTGTAGCTCAGGATAATTTTGTCTTGCAGAGATGATTCTTATCACAGACAGTCACACAGATACCTGATTTATTAAGGTCTGATTAAAGGTTTCTCTGAAGTTTTGGTATTGAATAAATAAGACAGCATTTAAGAAAATGTTAAAAATATTTTGGAAGGTGCTGCATTTAGTTAACACTGAGAAGCCAACTCAGTCATCAGGCTAGTGAGACCTTCAGTTTACTTATCTGTAGTTGTTTCTGCAATTCATACAAGGGCTGCTGTTCAAGCAGATGATTCATCCTGACTATAGCTCTAGGGAGGTGTCTGCTCACTTGTAGTCTGCTGTAATCAACTTCCTCTTTGATATTGTCCATTCTGATATTCTTCTTTTACAGGCATATGGTTGATGATATGCTTAGTGCAGATGATGTCAGCTGCAGTAGTTCTCAAGTCAGTGCAAAATCAGAGAAAAATATGGCAGATTTTGATGGGGAAGAGTCTGGCTGTGAAGAGGAGCTTGTACAGATTAATTCCCATGCTGAGCTAACATCTCATCTTCAGCAGCACCTCCCAAACCTGGCCTCTATCTATCATGAACATCTGAGTCAAGGTGAGAGTGATCAAAGGAAAACTGAAAAACTTGGTTTGTCATTTTGAATTAGTCTCCAGTAATTAAAATAATGAAGTTATTTTAACCATTTATTTGTACTTCTCCAAAGAAATCATGATGACTGCTGAGAACATAATGTTTCTCCAAGAGATTCATTTTTGTATCTGTGTTCATTTGTCAACACAGAAATATTCCTTTGTGTTTAGCTGTGTTTGTATTTTTAAATCCCCCACCTTTCCATTTCATCTGGAGCTTTGAATGCAAGTTAAAACAAATAAAGGCACAAAAGAACCTAGTAAGTGTTTTTTGTAATAGGTTATTTAAGTGTAAAGAAAGGTGATACTGAAATGCAAGACTCTTTAAAAGATTTTCCACTCTGAAACTTCCTGCAGTTTTTGTGCTGGTGGGTGCACATTACTGTGATTTTGTACATTTGACATCATAAATTAACCTATAAATGAATTAACCATAATGGGCTCTAGAGAAGATAATTCTGGAAAAATGACTTAAAATATGACTTGATCCTTTTGGGAGTTTGCTGTAAAGGGCATTTTATGCTGTTTCATCTTACACTGCCAAATCTTCTGGTTTACTTCAGGGTGCAATTTGAAATGCTCCTAAAACACTTCTCAAGAATTATAGCATCTTTCCATATGCTATTCTGGCAGCTTTATTTTCTGTTTTACCATTTTTAAACATAATGGAGAGCAGGGTTGGTGAAAGGTTCATGTTTTTCTTCACTGGCCTGCAAGAACCAGGTTTGCTCTCACCCAGCAGACAGCAAACCCATTGCTGTTTATATATTTCCATGAAGTAATTGAATGAAAAGTTTTTATGATAAATTTTAGCCTGACATTGAAAATTTGGATTTCTTCCTACACTGCAGAGTTGAATAAACTATTAAAAACTTTATGAATCTATAAATCAGCATATTTTTTTCAATATTTTTCATAGATATTATTTGTCTAACTGAAGATTGAAATTACTGGTTGAGCATGAGGCCTTCAGTGCATTTTATTTTTGACACCCCTAGTTTTGCATGTGCAAATAATTACAGTGTTCTGTGTGCAGTCTGAATTTTCTACTTGGCTTTGCTGTTCCATGAAAATGGTATTAAATAGTAGATCAATGAATGGTGCCAGCTGTGGGCACAGAGAGGAAAGAAAATGTCTATCAGTGTTTATGGAAACATGATGAGTTTCTAAAATCCTGCACTTTGATGTTGTAGCACATGGAAAAATGCTGTTTGTTTTCTCTGGTTTTCAGCTGGATGAAGGGAATCCTGTACTAGGAGGGGAATTTATTGAAATGTTCTCCTTCCCTGCACTCCAGCCCTGGTGGTTGTGGAGATAACTCCCTTTGGACCACGGCACCACAGAAAGGCTTAAGAAATATATTAATTACAGTATGAATTAAATTAAAAAGCCATTGCATCTGCAGTTCTTCAGTGCTGTTTTTAATTGCACTTTGCCATTAGCCAAAAGCAGTGTAAATATTGGCCCAACTGCCCTGTTGGCTTCTGGTAGTGTCTTTTAAGACCCATATGTGAAAAAAGGCTGCAATTACAGTGTTGGTGCACTTTGAAATAGCCCAAGTTAACAAATAAAATGTGTTGTTGTTTGTGCACTTAAGGAATAATGTTCAATTCAGATGGTTCCTTCTGTTTGCTCACTAATGGTCTTTATATTTTGTGCAGGACCAGCAGTTCACAAACATCAGTACAACAGCAATGCAGTGACAGACATTAATTTGGATAATGTTTGTAAGAAAGGAAATACCCTGCTCTGGGATCTGGTCCAGGATGAAGATGCAGTGAGTCAAATATCAGAAAACACTGTTTTAAAAAAGAAAATAAATACAAAATATTCATTGACCTTTCTTTGTATTTGCTGTAGATCCATCTCTCTGAAGGGTTAATAAATGAGGCAGAGAAGCTGCTCTGTTCTTTAGTGTGCTGGTTCACTGACAGACAGATTCGAATGAGATTTATTGAAGGCTGCTTAGAAAATTTAGCAAACAACAGGTAACTTCAATCATAAATTATCTGTTTTATAACTGTCTTATTTTTATTTTTGCAACATACCCGAAATCCGAGTTGGCTATTTCATTTTACAGGAAGACAACTTAAACTAGACAAAAGCAAAAGAATAAAAATAGTTTCCAAAGTGTTGTGGATGTTTCTGATGCTCCATTTCTTTTTGTTTTGGTGTCTTGAATTTCTCATTTTGTTGCATTTGTCTGTTCTCTCTTGTTCCAGAGGTTATTGCATTCCTGCTTTTGGTAAAATCAGGTCTGCACCTCAGTCAGTCAAGGGCAAGGTCAGGTGCCTTGGCTAAGCATTTTATACTGAATATTCAGATTTTACACACAGGTGGCTGAGGAACAGACCAGTCTGTAAGGGGTCTAGTTTCTGTGAGGAAGGAGCACCTTGACCTCAGAGAACTTGTTTGAATAGCAGCCAAAGCTGTGAGATTGTACTGGTGAAAGTGGAATTTGTGTTCATGACTGCTAGACATCACCTGCTGTGTTATGGTGTTATCTTTTTGCTGAGAACTGCATTTTTGAGATGAGCTACCAGCATGCTGAGAGATTATTCTCAGCTCTGTGTCCCAGGAGTTGCATGTAAAGAAATTGAGTTAAGTGTAGTTCAAGTTCAGAAAACTTCTTGGTTGTTTTGATGGGAGATCTCACAAGCACAGGAAGGACATGAGCCTGTTGGAGCAGCTCCAGAAAGTTGGTGAGAGGGATGGAGCCCCTCTCCTGGGAGGAAAGGGTGAGAGAATTGGGATTGTTCAGCCTGGAAAAGAGAAGGCTTCAGTCCCTAATTGTGGCCATCAGTTCCTGAAGGGACCTGAAAGAGAGAATTTTTCCAACAGCCTGGAGTGACAGGACAAGGGGCAGTGGCTTCAAAATGAAAGAAAGTAGGTTTAGTTTAGATATGAGGAAAAAACTGTGATTGTGAGGCTGTTGAGGCACTGGCACAGGGTGCCCAGAGAAGCTGTGGCTGCCCCATCCCTGGAAGTGTCCAAGGCCAGGTTGGACAGGGCTTGGAGCAGCCTGGGATAGTGGAAGGTGTCCCTGCCCATGGCAGGGGGTGGAATGAGGTGACTTTTAAAATCCCTTCCAACCCAGATCATTCTATGATTTATGATTTACAGTGCTTTCCTTCAGTTGGTTTGCTCACAGAACTGGAGCTTCTCAAAGGAATTTTTCAATGAATTATTTCAGTTTTGTACCAATCATCTTGTCATCATTTTTCTCCCTTAGATCTGTAGTAGTTTCACTTCGTCTTCTTCCCAAGCTGTTTGGAACATTCCAGCAATTTGGGAGCAGCTATGATACACATTGGATAACAATGTAAGTAGGCCCCTGTCCCAAGAATTTAGGGGGTCTTTGGTGTACAAAACCCTTTGAAAGGTGAAGATAATACAGCATTCCTTAGCAGAACAAACCATGTAACTGCCTGGTGCAGCTGTAGAGTATGGACTGACAGAATTTCTGAAGAGGTGACAGTGATAAGCAACAATTTTCCTTGGCCTTTTTGATGTGACATTTAAACATATGCCCACTTCTGAGTTAGACCTTTTCTGAATTAGGGCCTTTAGGAGCAGTTTTCATGGGCTCCACAGGGAGTGTTCTGTTAGTCCTACCCCTGAAAATAGCATTAGGAAACCTTAAGGATTGCAAGGAAGAAGAGAGTACAGTGCTGGAAAATGCCCCTGAGACAGAAAACTGAATGTTCACTCTGGGGGGTTACATGTGTGCCATTTTCCTGTAACAGCTGTTTGCTTCTTGGGGCTTTTCTGATCTTTTTAAGCAAACCATAATACCTTCTGTCCTTTGAATTGCCACAGGTGGGCAGAGAAAGAGCTCAATATGATGAAACTTTTCTTTGACAATTTGGTACACTACATCCAGGCAGTCAGGGAGGGACGGCACAAACACGCTCTGTAAGTACACAGCTGACTTGGGGTGGTTGGTATTTGATGGTTTTAACCAGTGTTGCTGCTGATGTGTTCTTGTAAGTAAAGGCTTTCTGTATGGACATCTCCTGCCTAGGGAGACAAAAGTCTGTAAAAACATTTTAAATGACTCCTTTTTCTTTAAAAACCCAACTCTCATGTCATTTTTTGTTAGATGTCATGTTGAATATTTGTGTGCAAATAAAACATGAAGGCTTTGATATTCAAGTTAATTTAAAGTGATTTTGTATACTAGAACTATTCAAATGTTTTAGTTTTAAAATTTGTCTTGCATGATTTTTTTGTTTGAATACATCCATCTGCACGTTCTAATCTGTGTGATTAAAATCAGGTGTATATAAACAAGCACTGCAATCTCCAGCTCCCCAATCCCAGAGGAAGAGACTGTTCATGTTTTGACAGATGTCAAAGTCAATATGGGCACCCACATCTGAAAAATGTTGCTATTTATGGGTCCAGTTTAACTCCTTCAAATCTAACTTCACCCTTTATGTTAGATGTTGCTTTAGTGAGGAATTACTTAGGAAGGTGGGATCCTTTAAATTCAGGTAAAATGAGAAATTGTTCTGCTCCTTTTACCATCAAGCTTTTACTGCATGAATAGAAACAAAGTCTATATTTTTATATAAGTTAGGAAAATATTTTCATAAAGAATATGTATCATTTGGAATTGGAAATCTAGAGTAGAAATATCAGCATTTTACAACTTAGGGGGAAAAACAGGGTAGATCCTGCAAGGTGACAAAATGATACACTTGAATTGAGCTGTAAGACAAAAAAACCCACTCCTATCCCCCTTCTCAATTCCCAAGAAAAAAGGACTTTGACACAACAGTTGTCACTAGATATTCTGCTCTTTGGGATGGTTCTGCAACACCTTCAGCTGGGGTTTGGGCCGTACACTGAACTGGAAATTCAGAAAGAAGCTTGTAAGAAACAATTATTTATGCTTTTAAGAGACACAGGGGTGAGTAGGAAAGAAGTTATGTCAATAAACAACAAAAGAACCTTCAATTTTTTATCCAAATTTTCAATTTTATCCAATTTAGATACAGCCACAGTGCAGAGGTTCAGGTTCGTCTCCAGTTCCTGACATGTGTGTTTTCAACTCTGGGATCCCCAGATCATTTCAGTGAGTATTTCAGGTTATCTTACCACAAAACCACCCCAGAGTAAGGCAAAAATACCTCTTAGCAATCCACGTCAGCTTAATATGTTATTTTAAATATACAATTTAGAATTATCTCTGAGACAGTTCCAAAAGAAGGAAGATTTTCTGGCAAAGGCACAGAACTAACGTTGGAGTTCAAATTCTGTTGCAGTTCTGTGAGAACAAATTCTCATGTTCTCTGTGCTGCAGTTTTTCTAAATAGTAGGATTGTAGTAATTACTAAAGGAAGATAATACATTATGTACTTATGGTACATAATAGTTTGTGTCCATAATGAGATCTTTTACTGGAGTACTATATTCTTAGTAGGATTGTAGTAATTACTAAAGGAAGATAATACATTATGTACTTATGGGCTTTGGTTTGTGTCCATAATGTTCCCAGAGATCTTTTACTGGAGTACTGTATTCAAAAAATAAATAATTCTTCATATTTTAATACTGTCAGATATTAATTTTCCTTATGAAGGAAGAAATTACACTTTGCACAATTAATATTTGGGTGGTTTCACTATAGATAGTCAAATTGTCACACAATACATTTATGTGTCATGACCTCACAGAAAAATTCTGATTTTTCCGTGTGTTCTTGGGTTCTGTGGAATATGTGGTGTTATAAAGGAGTAGTTAAAAAGACTTCCCCAATTGCAGGGTTGAGTTTAGAACAAGTGGACATCCTGTGGCACTGCTTAGTGGAAGATTCAGAATGTTATGATGATGCACTACACTGGTTCTTGAATCAAGTACGGAGTAAAGACCAGCACGCCATGGGAATGGAGACTTACAAGCATCTTTTTTTGGAAAAGGTATGTGCAGAGTTCATTGCAACCCTATCATTCCAATAATGAATAGAATGTTTCATTCCATATCAACACTGTTTATGGCATTTAAATTGTTTCTGTGGAAATTATCTCTTCTGTAGTCCAGGAAGGCCCTGCTTGTCGTGCAAAGGTTTTCCTCTGCTTGGAGAGAGGAGGGGAATAGACTAGTGGGAATTCTTTTCACACTACAATTTACCTGAGTGCTTCTTTACAAATAGGCCATGTGTTTGTCTGCAGCTGTGTAGCACTTTATTTTAATTTGGGAAAAAAACTCCACAAAACTATAGCTTGCTTTATGCTGTACAGCTCCACCTGACTGAAAAATTGATTTTTCTTTTTTGGAGGGGTCTACAAATACCAGCAGCACAGCCACTGAAAAGACAAACATGCAGAGCTTTCTCCAGGGGGTTCTGTTCTATCCATCTACTTTGACAGATGGCATTACAAAATGGGTAGATTGTGCAATAATTAATGTAGTCTAGTTCTTTTCCAGGATGACACGGGTTTTTGTCTAGTTTTGCACATGGATAAGTTTTTTTGGGTGGATGTCACATATGCTAACAAGTTCTCCTGCTGTTGATAAATTAAGCAGCTGATGTTGAAATGAAGTAACTTTTTTCCCCCTCTGCATTGTTACAGTTCAAATAATTGGTGAACTGTTTAAGCCAATTATAGTTGATTTTTTTTATTCTGTCTAAAACTGAGGGTATGACCTTTTTCAAGAACAAATCTATTTCATCTTCTACATTTGAGTGGGATTAATAATAGCACTGATTAGTAATAACAGTGCCAGTGAAATAAATGCCCTGTAGTTGCTCTCTGTTCTAGCAGTGCCATTTTTTTGCATTTGTTTAGATGCCTCAGCTCAAACCTGAAACCATCAGTATGACTGGCCTGAACCTCTTCCAGCACTTGTGTAACTTGGCTCGACTGGCTACGAGCGCCTACGATGGTGGCTCCAACTCCGAGGTGAGCCTGCCTTCTGCCTCTGGCTTTTCTTCTCTCTGCCACCTGTGGGTTTTGTCCCTCAAGGCAAAGATGGGAAACCACCAAAACCTGATAGCTGTTGCCTGCATCTCTTCGTGCAGTTTATCAGATTTTATCATAACTGAACTGTATCCACTGTTGAGTTTAAAAAACAGGTTTGTAACATTTGCTTACCTAATGAAGAAGAGTCAAATGACATTCTGTTAGTCATACTTAACTGTGACTACACGTGTTGTAAAATCTGTCTCAATTTATGCATTATGTGCTTTAAAAGTTTTTTATCCAGAGCAATTACCTCATAGGTAAAATTACATTTAGAATATATTCTCCAAATTGATTTGAGACATTTTTTTCCTTGCAATGAATATTGATTGTAGTTGTGGTTGTACAGCTTCATTTGGAAGTACTCCTGTTTGTCAGAAATGAAATTTTGCTATTTTGAATTTCAGCCAGTTCTCATGTGTGACTTTCAGACTGTTTCTGAGAAATTTAGAGTTCTGTAGTAATTGGTGTGTGCAGTGATGACAGTGCAAACAGTGGAGAAAATGAGATATTGTCATGATTGAGTCAAGAGGTAAAAAGAATGTCTCAGACCAGAAAACCCTCAGTCCCAGTGAAATAATGAGGCAATGTTTTGTTTCTGTGCTTGTTTTCCTTTTGTCCAGCAGCTGTGTGGCATGGACCAGTTCTGGGGCATTGCTCTGAGGGCACAGTCTGGAGATGTCAGTCGAGCAGCCATCCAGTACATCAACTCTTACTACATCAACGGTATCACCTTGCATTCTCATCTCTTTTTTTGCTGTTTGAAATGCTTTAAAGAATACCCAGCATTATCCTTTTATTATTCTTAGTATTAAAATGTGTTGTTCCAAAGCTGTGCCTGTAAATTGACTTGAACTGGTATTGCAGGTAAAACTGGTCTGGAAAAAGAGCAGGAATTTATTAGCAAGTGTATGGAGAGTCTGATGATAGCTTCAAGTAACCTGGAGCAAGATTCTCACTCAAGTCTCACCATTATTGAAAGAGGGCTCTTAATGCTGAAAACACACCTGGAGGCTTTTAGGAGAAGGTAAAAAACTATTGATATATTTGGACGCAGAATTTATTTCTATTCCTGTTACCATAATGATGAGTGTGTTAAGAGTGATTATTAATTTAAGGAATAGTTTCTCTGTGTAAAGGAGAGACAGTAGGGAATGACTGTGAAAGGTAATAAATAAAGTTTAAACAGTTACCAGAGCTGGCCCTTGTTCTTGTATAAAAATGTGTGGATGTGTTTGTGTTTCCCATCCCTCAACAAGGAAACTTCTTAAAAGTTATTTTAATATTATTTCAAGCACAGTGAGGCTATCAATAACTTCCTCTTACTGAAAAAAAAAAATCCAAACAACTATTTGCAGGGTTTGTCTTTCTTTCATTGTTCAGCAAACATTTGTTCAGCAAACAAAACCACTTATTTCATGTTTTTCCTAAGGTTTGCATATCACCTGAGACAGTGGCAGATTGAAGGCACTGGCATCAGCAGTCACTTGAAAGCCCTGAGTGACAAACAGTCTCTACCTCTAAGGATTGTCTGTCAGCCAGCTGGACTTCCTGACAAGGTGAGGGAAAATCCCTTTCCAGGCTCACTCACTCCTGCTCAGTGCTGGTAGCCAGAGCTCTCTCGGGAAAATCAACCACCTCTTTTCTTTCAGATGACCATAGAAATGTACCCCAGTGATCAGGTGGCTGATCTCCGAGCAGAAGTCACACATTGGTATGAAAATTTGCAGAAGGAGCAGATAAATCAGCAAGCACAGCTGCAGGAGTTTGGCCAGAGCAGTCGCAAAGGGGATTTCCCTGGTGAGCTCTTCCTACCTGGAGATTTTGCCTTTACCACTCAAATGATTGTGGGGTTTTTTTCCCCCAGATACCTCAGCTAAGCAAGCATTATGATTTATTTTCTTTAGCTGTAGTTCAAATTAGTATCACCCTCACTTCTAATTAATAGTGTTGTTTCTTAAGCACTGCCATTTATTTGAAATAGCAAAGAAAATGTAAATCCTTGAAGTCCTTGAATCTTTCCAAATTCCATGTTCCAACAGATTTCCCCCCACATTATTTTTCTTCTAGTTGTTTGAATGATGTTATTTTCTGTAAACTGGAGATTCTGTTGCACATGACTTGGTAAAATTCTACATTTCTGTATATCTTATTCTTACTTCATCTGATTCTTCTGGCTCTGCCGTTGATTCAGAGTTTGAAGCCACAATTCAAATTCATAATTTATGCTCTGTATACACGTATTCCAGTCAGGTGAAAGATTTTCCTTACTCCTGCAATTGCTTTTTAATTTATGGTCATCCAGTAGCAGAAATTATTCTTTTTCCTGCTTTGAGGAAAAAGAATTCCTAATTTGGAATGTCACTTTGCTTTGTATAGTGAATATGCATCCTGGTTTTGTTCCCTCTTTGTGTTTGTGAGTGAATGAAAATTCCTGCTTTATCCTTCAGGAGGATGTTATATTCCTGATATTATATATTACAGCATTCTTACCAGTTATTGCTGTTCAAAATGTTTTCTGAATTTTCTTTATGTTTTCTTGGTTTTTCTTTCTCATCATAAGCATTAGCTAGCATGTAATGAATGATTATCTGAATAAATTCTGTCCATGAACAGCTCTTTCCAACACCACTAATAGTATGTGTTTAAACATGATTTAAACTTGTTCTTCACAGTTTAACAACTTCTAAAAGACATGTTTTAATGAGACACAATGTAACTAAACCAGACTGAATTTTGGACACATTAATTGCCTTCTTTGTAGAATCCTTTTCCAGCCACTCATCAGAAAGAGTTTATTAAAGAAACTGTCTTGTTTTCCACCTCAGAGCAGAAAATACTTATTTTTGTTGTAACTGGCATTTTAGAAACCTGTGGTCATGTGGGCAAAGTGTGCTTGTTAGAAGAGAGGTTTGGTTGTCTGCACCACATGGAGTTTAATTCTTAATCTTTTGATTGTTCAGGTTTGTTCAGAGTTCTTTACAGGGTGTTCTTAGTTTTTCCCTTCTGAAGTGGGTGTGACTTCTTTGGTTCCAACTTACACTTAAGTAAGATTAATCAATGTTTCTTTGTGTGCTACAAGGGCATTTTGCTGATGATCACAATCATTTTCCATTATCCTTCTGTGGCACAGTGTCATTTACCACAAAATATGGAAGGCATGTTTGAATTTATATTATAAACACTTTTCACTGCAAAGTAGGGTGACCTGTTAGGCTATTTGTGAATACAAATGCAAGTAAAGTAAATTTATACAAGTAAATTTAGTTTATTTATGCAAGTTTAAATTAGTTTAATGTAATAACTATTTTTCTTAAGAAAATGAAATCAAGTTTTTGCCTCTGTTGAGGGGTGTACTATTAAAACTGTGAAACTGAAACTATTGCAGAATTTTGCTGAAATAAGCTTTTATCCTAGGTGGCCTCATGGGACCTGTGAGAATGATTTCATCTGGGCACGAACTGACCACTGACTACGATGAGAAAACTCTCCATGAGCTGGGCTTTAAGGACATGCAGGTACTGCCAGCATGGGAGCAGTGCCAAGGCTTGGCTCTCGTGTGATACCAGCTCAGAACCCTGTGGGGCTGGGTGCCATCAACCCCTGTGGTGCCATCATCCCCTGGGTGACACCAGCTCAGAACCCCTGTGGGGCTGGGTGCCATCAACCCCATGGTGACAGCAGCTCAGAACCCTGTGGGGCTGGGTGCCATCATCCCCTGTGGGGCTGGGTGCCATCAGCCCCTGGGTGATACTAGCTCAGAACCCCCCTGTGGGCTGGGTGCCATCAGCCCCTGGGTGATACTAGCTCAGAACCCTGTGGGGCTGGGCGCCATCATCCCCTGTGGGGCTGGGGGCCATCAGCCCCTGGGTGATACTAGCTCAGAACCCTGTGGGGCTGGGCGCCATCATCCCCTGTGGGGCTGGGGGCCATCAGCCCCTGGGTGATACTAGCTCAGAACCCTGTGGGGCTGGGCGCCATCATCCCCTGTGGGGCTGGGGGCCATCAGCCCCTGGGTGACAGCAGCTCAGGGCTGGAGTCTCCCCAGCCTCAGGGGCAGAATCAGGAGTGTGATTGATGCTTTGTGGGGGCTGACCTAGAACAGAGGCTAGACAGAGCTAAAGAATAAAGTAGGGATTTATTAAAAGTATTTCCTCAATGGAGCCACCTTGGGCAGCACCAGAGCCCAGCCAGGGCTGCACCCAAGATGAGCCCAAATGGTCCCAAAATGCACGAGCGCTGCCGGGGTCTCTCCCTGGGATCAGCTTTGCAGATTGCAGTTCATTGTCCAGTTCCAGCCCCAGCCCATGAAGTGCCATCTTTCTTGTTTTTCTCTCTTCATTCTGCTATTATGCTCCTGGGCCTGAGATTTGGATCATTTGTCCTTGTCCCCAGCTAGAGAAGGGATTGTTTTGTCTACCCACTGTGCAGAGAGCTCACCATCCCCTCATATGAAACTCAGAAATACACACTAAAGCAGCACAGAATCTGAAAAACCTAAAAGCTAGGTTTTAGGCATTCATGAATGCCTAAAATCTAAATTTTTAGGTTGAATGCCTTAAGTGAAAGTAAACCCAGACTTTAGGGTTTGAATGCCTTAAGTGAAAGCAAACCCAAACTTCGTTTGTGGCACATGCTGAAAATGCTGCAAAGCCAAGACTTCATTACAAAACAAAAATTTCTCTTTAATTTTTAAAGTCTGACCCTTGTGAGAACATTCCATGGCTTGTCATAAAGTTGTGTCTCTGTTGCAGATGGTGTTCGTGTCCCTCGGTGCCCCCAGGAGAGAGCGCAAAGGTGAAGGTGTCCAGCTCCCAGCCTCCTGCCTACCTCCTCCTCAGAAGGACAACATTCCAATGCTCTTACTCCTGCAAGAACCTCATCTTACCACCCTCTTTGATCTGTTAGAGATGCTGGCCTCTTTTAAGCCTCCTTCTGGAGAAGTGGCTATGGAAGATAGCGAGGTAATTCAGAGTGATTCTATTAGAACAATCACATTTAAGTTCTATTTCATTGGGTCTGGATTTCCTCTGTAGCCTATTTTTTGTCTACTCTGTTCAGTTGCTGGAGGTGTTTATTGCCTGCTCATTCACGTGCTAAAGTCTTTGTAATCCTCCTTTGTTCTTAGCAGTAATATTGTTCTGATACATTTGAATGTTCTAAATATTGTCGAAGCTATAAAAGCAATTCTTAAGAAACAATATTGATTGTTTAAGTAGATGTGGTGACTCATAATGGGAATTGGCTTGAAAAGAGATTTGTAAAGTTCTATTGCAAAAGCCCAAGCTTCAATCTTGTATGCCATCATTAACTTGAGGGAAATTAAATCATATATAGTACATTTGAACCTGTAATTTATTTATAAGTTTTATCTGCATTTAAATATTTCAAAATATGTGATATGATTTAAAGATTATGTAACTTAGTTTCTTGCAAGCTGAAACCTCAGTTATCATGTCCTAATTATGGATTTAGCTATTAGATAGGAAACAGCTTCTTAGTTACAAATAAATACATTTCTGGGCTTTGAAATGTCATTTTCTCAAAGAAGTTCACAGTAAGAATGGTTCTGGTTTGGTTTGTCAGAGTGCCAGGTGTGAAGAGCTCCATCTCCATGCAGAAAACTTATCCAGACGTGTCTGGGAACTCTTAATGCTCCTACCAACGTGCCCTAACATGCTGCAGGCATTCCAGAATATTTCTGATGAGCAGGTGAACAAAGTTTTACATGTTTATTTCTATTATACTTGAATTTTTTAGCATCCAGTGCTTTAGTTGAAATTTCCACAAATAGGAATGTAATGTAGTAAATCTGTTAAGTGTGCTGGGACAAGAGTAAACCTAATAAATCTAAAACTAAACAGAAATATCAGGTTAGCTCCCAAAGTTTGTTTTTATCATCAATTTTCAAAGTTTATTTTGGAAATTAATCTTTTGCTTGGATGGAAAGAGCAGTTCCTTCAGCTGCAGCCTGGCTTTAACACTGTGGTTGTTGTGATAGTGATACTTTTGTACTCTGTTCCTTCAGTTCATAGCATGGGTTGCTTGGATGCACAGCTGATTTCTTGTCCTACAGATGAAAATATTATTCAGCCTCTTGAAAAGTGGTAGAAATTACATCCTAACAGATTTTAGATATTACAGCTTTTTATGCACACATGCATCAAAATTTTGGTGACTGTTACAGGGTGACACTTGCTTTCCTCTAATGTAAAATTGTATTTTAGCATATTATAATGTTGCCTTTTCATTATTCAGATTGTTAATCATATATAGAAATCTGCTTGAAATTGTTTAATTTTCAGATAACAGATGAAATTAAGCCCCAAATAATTTGTCCATGCCACTTGAAAAATCCTCTCCCTGAATTTTTAGACAGATGAGCATTACCTATAATTGTATTCATTGTTTTCTATCTTTTTTTTCATCTTTGAAGGGTAATGATGGCTTTAGCTGGAAGGACCTTCTGCGAATAAAAAGTGCCCATAAACTTTTGTATGCCCTGGAGATTATTGAAGCTTTGGGGAAGCCCAACAGGAGGATAAGACGGGAATCTACGGTGATTTTCTTGCACAGAATCTCTGTGCTTCTCTGAACCAAAGCATATGTTGATAGTTTATTTTATAATATTACAACTCTTGAGCTGTTTTTACAGTTAATCTTGTTTATCTTTAGGGCAGTTACAGTGATCTTTACCCAGACTCAGATGATTCAAGTGAAGATCAAATAGAAAACAGTAAAAACACGTGGAGCTGCAAGGTTTGTTTTTCCTACAGTATTCCATGACACCTAAGACAATTTTTCAAGAGAAATGTAGAATTAAAACCAATTTAAAACATTATCTGTCCTAAAATATTTTATCTCAAATGTAGGGATAACAGTTGCAAGTTTTCCTGTGTTATCAGCCTTGTAAATTTGTGGTAGCCATGTGCAATTATTTCATTTGTTTTCATAAAATATCCAGCTGAATAATTTGTAATTTATTTATTAATTTGTAAAGCTTAGGTTGGTATCTAACTGATCTTAGTGGTATGTCTGTATCTGCTTTTTCTCTCATTGATTCCATAATATATTTACAGTTTGTTGCTGCTGGAGGGCTCCAACAGTTACTGGAAATTTTCAATTCTGGAATCCTAGAGCCTAAGGAACAGGAATCGTGGACTGTGGTAGGTGTTCATTCATCCTTTCTCTCCAGAAGAACATTCCTGATATTTGTAAAGGCTTTTAATACTTTGAGCCTTTGTTACAGTTATTTTTCTGTTGTGACATAGATCCATTCTCTGATTGAAATCACCACAGTCTATGTAGTAGCATCTTTTTTTTGGAATATTTTATATTCCTGAAAGAGCTTATTTAACAAAAGCAAGTATATATATACTTCTGCTTTTTTGTTTTAAAACTACCAGTCTTCCTCTTTCCCTATGGATTTTGGGAAAGGTTGTCTATTCTTAAAATTGTAGAACTTGGGTTCCACGAGCTACAATTTTTAGAGGGTAAAAACTTGGGTTCCTTCCTCAGGAATGGTTGCAACTGCATTGATACTACTCTAAAAGATCATGCTTCTTTAAAGAAGTCAAAAGTAGCCAAACAAGAATGGAGTATTTATTTATTTTTGCTCTTTTTTCTGCTTATTTTAGGGAAGGCTATTGTTTGGAGAATTATTTATTTTTATCTGTGTTAAAAGCAGTAATCTGTTAATTATCTTTCCCTTGTCTAAGAGGCCAAGAAATACCATTTTCCCTTGCTGTCAGTGAGACAATTAGCATAGTGGCTGTGGTGCTAATAAAGACACTTGTCAATAATGAACATGTTCTGTAAGAATGACTAATAATCATCTTTTTCATTGAGCTACATTCAAGTTACTTCTGTTTTTTCCCCTTTATACCTTGCTGAGGCTTTCAGTTGCAAATTCCATAGCAGGCATTGAATTACGTGTAAAATAAACCCCTCAAAACTGCAGATTTCTTTTCCTTGCCCTCCCCAGTGGCAGCTGGACTGTCTTGCTTGCTTGCTGAAGCTGATCTGCCAGTTTGCAGTGGACCCCTCAGACCTGGATCTGGCTTACCACGATGTCTTTGCCTGGTCTGGGGTGGCAGAGAGCCACAGGAAAAGGACGTGGCCGGGCAAGTCCAGGAAAACAACGAGCGACCACGTCAAGGGCCTTCACATCCCCAGGCTGACAGAGGTAGGAGACACACAGAGGTTCTGTGAGCTCGAGCAAACAATTCCCTTGCTAAAAGAGGAAATGTGAAGTCCTTTTTAGTAGTAAAATTGTGCAGTGGAAAAGTTAGTAGTATTAATTGAGCTCAGTAATATAATTTGTCTCTTAGTTGTTCTCTAGAAAAGTATTGGAATAGTTTTAAACCTGGCAACCAAAAGGTGTTTTTTTGGTGATTGATGAACACATTAATTGGGAATTCAGAATTCCAGTAGTTTGTCCCTGTTTCTTAGATTTTGTTTCCTGAATTGATCAGTCCTTTTTTACAGTAGCCTGTTATTATTAACCTGTATTTATAAGGTGTGCTGCCCTTGTCCTCGCTAAATCCATGTTAGATTCCTTTAGTAAACACTAAAATAACTTTATTAGGGATATCTGAGTGAGTGTGAGCTTACCTGCAGCTGTGAGCCCTCCTGCCAGATTCCTGCATGCTGATTTACTAAGGCAGGCCAAGCACGTGGGATATTTTGGCATCAGGGAAATGTTCAGTATAAATTGACTTTCTTGGGCACAGGACCAGCTGTGACTGCCAAAAAGTGCAGGTCTGAACTCTGAGCTGGAGCCAAACTTCCCCTTTGTTATACCTGGAAAGACCTTAACTATTCCATAAATACCAGCCATTTTTTGACAAAACAATTCCCTAAATCACCAGGGCTGCTGTCATACAGGGAACTTACCATATGTATGAAGTTTTTGAACATGTCAATGGTGCTGTTGCTTTCTCTCACTGGTTTTAAATTTCTAGTTGTCAATCAATTAGTATTTTTGACTGCTGTGGATTTTATATTTTAATATTTTAAGATTTTCTTCAGACTTGGATTTTAAAATTCTGTGTAGTCTGTCACGTTTGCTAAAGATGAATATTTCAAGAGAGTGGTTAGTCAATAAAATGGGTTGATCACAGAGATAGACAAAATTTAAGTGTCCAACCTCATCCTTAGCCATGTCTCCTTAAACCTAAGGTTTTTGAAAGGCTGTGAGTAGTTTATGCTTTAAAAAAATACCATGTTTTTATTAAAAAGATTGAATAAATGGTTGATTTTCCTATTCAGTTGAATTGTCTTCTTTAGAGAATGAAATTTTAGCATCTAGACCTAGTCAGTTAAACATGGGATTTTAGCTCTGCTTTAATAAAACCAGTAAATTGTTAACTGTGAAGATGCTGTGATTTGCCTTTGGCCCTTCCTCCTCTGCACAGGTGGGTTTATTTAGATTCACACAGTGTGTATAATTGAAAAACAGATCAAAAAGCTTGTTGTTATATTAACTTGTTTTTTTTTTTTTTTTTTTCTTTCGACTTCAATTTTTAAAGGTGTTTCTTGTACTTGTCCAGGGAACCAGTTTGATTCAGCGACTTATGTCAGTTGCTTATACATATGACAACTTGGCACCTAGGTACAACATCTTCTTACTTTTGTGATAAAGCCGATCGAGTGTGCGCATTTCACCGCTGCTTTAGTCAGGACCCCAGGGCTCTGCCAGCTCTGCTCCCCTTGGCAGCCACCTCAGACACTGCTCCAGAGGCTGTAGACTTGCTTTTCTTAGTCACCTCCTGCACTGGCAGGGAGGAGAGGGGTGAGGACTCTGTGGTCAGGGTGTAAGGCATGGATGTATAAAGTATAAATGATGTAAATCCTCAAAATCCCTTCTTGGTTTTCTCCAGAGCGTTCTTAATTTCAAGGCAGCGTAAAGGAGAAATTAAAATAAATTCACTTTCATGTTGCTTAGTTGTCTGTCAGTTTTGGCTTATTTTCCCCATCCTGCTGATACTGAAGGCAAAATCTGACCTATTGGAGATTTTGGTCCTGTTGCCTTTTTGTCCTGAGAAAAGCAATTCTGTGTAAGGCTGCATTGTGGCAGGCAGACTGATGCTGGGGAGGTCAGGTTTTTGCTGCACTGGTGTTGTAGAATTGATTCCAAGTGATGGATAGTTGTTTTACCATATTTTTAAAAGATTGTTAAGGACATTCAGAACATTTCCAGTCTGCAAGTGTGCTTAACTTTGACCTCTAGTTGAGTTGCAGGAAAAATTTTTAAGTATATATGCTATATTTTTGGTTTCATAACCTTTTATTGTAATTAATAAAAATGGAAGTAAATAAATATAAACATTTAAAGTTTGCAAATGTTTATTCAGAGTGTGGTTCCTTTATGAAGAAAACTAGATTTCTTCTGTATGGGTCAGTTATTAGCTCTGACATCTCTGTTTTGGATAAAATAAAGAAGGGGCTGTGGGTACTTCTCCTTGGCTTTTAATCTTGTAGTCAGTAAAGCTTTATGGGGGTGACTTGAAGATTTTCATAAATTCATTATTGTTGCTAATTTTGAATACTGCAAGCAATGAATCCTTTTAAGATGAATGATTTTCCAAGTGGTTACTTAAGAGTAACTGTGTTGTGCCTTGTGTGTACTTGTATTTCTGAGTGCTAATCTGGTATGTTCTGTGATAAAATTCAAATTATTTTCTCTCCTTCCCATCAGGGTGTTGAAGGCTCAGTCTGATCACAGGTCAAGGCATGAAGGTCAGTGCTGCAAAACAGCTGTGTCAGGAACTAATAACAGGGATGGCAAATTGATGATAATTTATTATTTGGATTTATTCCACCATTGGAATGCTGGAAAATCGTTTTACTCCAAGGAAATATCCCTGGTTCCTGAGGGAAATGCAGTCTGGGTTTTTTCCCCACTCTGGATTCAGGGTGAAATCTGGTTGAAGTTATTCCCCAAACCACTTTCCAGGGAAAATCCACTCCATGTTTTCCCCCATATGGATTTCCTGTGAAATCTAGTCCAGGTTTTTCCCTGAGCCACTTCCCAGGAGAAATCCAGTCCACTTTTCCTTCAATCCCAGTTCCAGGAGAAATCCGGTCTGGTGTTTCTTCAGTCCTAATTCCAGGTGAAATCCAGTCAGGTTTTCCTTCAATCCTAATTCCAGGAGAAATCCTGTCAGGTGTTCTTTCAAGCCCAATTCCAGGTGAAATCCAGTCCACGTTATCCCCCAATTGAGTTTCCCAGAGAATTCCTGTCTGGGTTTTTCCTGCTCCTGTTTCTGGCTGAAATCTCATTGAGATTTTCCCAGTCCTCTTTCCAGGCTAAATCTCATCTGGATTTTCCCCCATTCCTGCTCCTGCCCCTCATCCCCACATTTTACCCAAGACTAGGAAAGTAGAAAATTCAGTTTTATTTTGGGAGTGAAGCTGGGGCAGTGGTTGGAAGCATCTTCTGTTCAGTTTTTCAGCTGCTTCCCTCTTGCCAAAACATTTCTTATTGGGCTTGTGGCAGAAATTCCATGTGAGAATTTTCAGCTCAGGTTGCATCAATGAGGAGAACAGCAAATTCAGACAATGAATTAAACTGAAATGACAGTTTATCCTGCAGTAGTAACCAGTGGCAGAGGTATGCAGGCAGGATCCTATCAAAACATAACACTTTGCAAAAAAGAAAATTGGAAATTCAGGTGGAGGTTAAGTAGAAGATGAAGAGGCTACCAGGAATAAACTGTGGTTGCACCTGAAAAATTAAATTTAGACTCTATTCCAAAAGCAGCTTTTTAAAAATTTTCCACAAAGAAAAACTTCATTGTCAAAACAGGTGGGGTCCTATCCCCTAAAAAGCTGTTCTTGGACACATGTGTAATTGGGTATTCAGGCCTTGTTTACTGGAAGTCAGTTCCAGTAGATATTGGCCCCAGAAATTGCTGCCATTCATGTGATAGATCTGTGCTTGGGCTCTTGCTGCTGGCAGTCTCTCTCCTAAATAATGAAAGATGAAGAATGGTTTCTCTGTTGATAATGCCTTCCAAAAATGGGGTGTTTGAAAGTGTAGTCCTTGAAAGTATGCTGGCCTCTTTACCAGAGGAGAGGTGATACTGGATGGAGTCTGAAGCACTGCAGAATTCTCATTCTGATTTCATTACAAAGACACTACCTGAGAATTTCCAAAGTTACTTGGGGGCTGCAGGATGATTGCAATGGAACTTCTGTTTGAGCCAACACAGACATGGCCACAGGAATCAGTACAAAACAGGAAACAAATGTGAAGATGTGTTGGAAAGCACAAGCTCACAGGTCAAGTAGAGATTTAGGAAAAGACTGTGCCCCTCACTGGTAATATTTAATCTAATTGGGTGGTCATCATCAGTACATTGATCAGTATTTAATCAGAATATTGGTAAAACTCTGAGGTTTTTTGTATCCTGTGTGCCAAAAGAGATTTTGTCTTGCCTGTTGTTGTGACTGAAATAAATGTCATTTTGGGCTGCAGAAGCCCTTGCTGTGCTGACCGTGGGTTTCTGCTCCTCTTGCAGTCACTCACTATTCCATGTGGCTCTTGGTGAGCTGGGCTCACTGCTGCTCCTTGGTGAAATCCAGTCTGGCTGACAGTGACCATTTGCAAGACTGGCTCAAGAAACTCACCCTGCTTATTCCAGAGGTATGGTGATGGGGAGCTTGCTGCTTTCCTAATTAGTGTCCTTACCTTTGGGCTGCCATTCCATCCAGGATGTGTTTTCCTGCTAAAAGTGGCAAGATCTGCTAAAGTTCCTTGCAGTGCTGGCTAAGAAGTGATCACTGGAAGGTGGCACCTGTGCTCAGGTTATAAACTCTCACCTTTCTCCTTGGCTTCTCTTTGAAGGTCATGTTTTTATTGTCATTTGTTGAAATTTCTGGGTGATGCCACCTGACTTGAATTAGCTGAAATATACTTCCCCCATTATGTTTTTTACATTATTAGATTTGTTTTTTACTATTTATTTTTCTATATTAGAATCACAGAATGAGGTGAATGAGAATTGATACAAAAATCTTTGTCATGACCAAAGATTGGTCTAGCTTTAAGTAATTTTTTTACTAAAGCTAGACCAAAATTTTACTAAAGCTAGATTAATTTTTTACTAAAGCCAGACTCATTTTTTGTTAAAGCTAGACTGAAGATGGTCTACAGGCTTGAATGGAATGAAGGCTTAAAAATTGCATCAATTATATTCACAATAGAAATTTTTTGTATTTACTGGTGATCACTTAAAGGTGCAAGGTGGACATCATGGGATAATTCTTAATCTGTTGTTTTATTACTCAAGCACAGAAAAAGCTTACAGCCTGGCTCCATTTAAGATCCCTGGAAATGAGAGAGTGCAAAGTTCCAAAGCTTCATTACACTGTGGATATTTTTCTTAATAAAAGGAAGAAGAAAATAGATTTTCTAGTGAAATTAAATTAATTAGTAGTTATGAAAGAGTAAGGGTAAATTCAGGATTCACATAGACTTCCTTGATTTGCCAAATGCGATATTTTCTATTCTAGTCACTGCAACCATTCCCATGGAAAATACGTAACTTGAGACACAGGGCACAAAGAGAGAATCCTTTTAATTAAAATAGCATAATTTGCATTTTTCTGTAAGCAGTTTCAATGCACTTTATTTGTAATCCCTGTTTTAGAAAGACACGTTCAACCCCGATAACCTCTTAGATACTATGAGAAGAGTTTATGTACCCATGAAAGAAAAACATACAAAAGAAAAAATCTTCCAAGAATGTTTGTAATCAAGTAATTTCATTGTTTTTCCTAGACTGCAGTTCGCCACGAGTCCTGCAATGGTTTGTACAAATTGTCTCTCTCTGGCCTGGATGGGGGAGACTCAATCAATCGCTCCTTTCTGCTGCTGGCTGCATCAACTTTATTAAAATTTCTCCCTGATGCTCAAGCTCTGAAACCAATTAGGGTAAGAATTTGAGAATTGACAAGACTTTCTCATTGAGAAATTTAAAATTAATATAAAAAAGTTAAAAAAAATTAATATTAAAAAGTTAAAAATATTAATATTTAAAAAGGAAAAAATTATAAAAATACAAAACATGTAATTTAATATAATATATAATTTTACTTACATAATATAGATATATAAAATATAAAAACTAAACATGGTAGCACATTGTTGTGTCTGACATACTGTTTCAGATACACAGAGATATGAAGGCTTCTGCTTCAGATGTTTCCAGAAACTTTCCAAAAATGGTTAAACTGTGACACTGCAGTAATTTACAGCTTGGCTGTGCCTGGAGAAATGCAGGACAGCTTTTGGGAAGTGCTCTTGTTCTTAAATTTCAGTGTTCACATACAGAGATATCTTAAAAAAGAGTTAAATTAAAACAGTCAACTGAATATTTTGCAATATTTATCTGCTTTTCAGGAGAGTTTAAAATTAGAAATGTATTTAGTAGTTGAAATCAGCCCGAGTTTTTCATGTTTTGTCTAGTCTAATCCTGAATATTTTTGCGATTTGCAGTGGGTGGGATGAACTCCACACTATTCTACAAATCTTTTACAGGTCTGGCAGATCATCCTGACAGTTTTTCAAGAAAATTAATAAATACTGCAGAAGAAAAACAGAGCAGACACTGTTACCATTGTAAAATACATTGTTCTTATACTTACCTTAGAGGCTTGGAGAAAGTAATTCTCTTGTAACACAGTTACTGGCTTCCCTGTGCTTTTTTAATACAGTTATTTTGGCTTCTGCTTCAGAACAAAAGCAATTTCTTTCCACAGATAGAGGATTATGAAGAGGAAACTGTGCTGCGACCTGGTTGTAAGGAGTATTTTTGGCTGCTGTGCAAACTGATTGATAACATTCATGTCAAAGATGCAAGTCAGGTGGGTTTGCCTGGCATTCATACCAATGTTTAATGCTTTTAATTTGTGTCTTCAGACATTTTTTCTTAAGCTCTGATGGACTGCTGTGAGCAGCTCTTGGATGTTTTCCATCTCCCAGTTTACTCTGATGTGTATTTAGTAGCTCTTGGAAGCTTCAGGTAGTGACTCTGTAGGGTCAAGAAAGGGGGGTTGTTATAACACACAAAGTGAACTTAGTTGAAGGTCACAGACATGGGAATAGTGCAATTATCTGTGATAATTACACTGTTGATAGTTCCAGTGTTTTCCAAGGAGGAGCTAATCAAGTATTTGATTAAAGCTGAAAGAGTTAAATTCAGTTAACAGGCACTTAGCATAAATCAGCAAACTTGCCTTAGAGCATGCCTGAAAATGAGTTTTAATTATCTCTGTTTTTCTGTGTGCACTAATAACATTTCCTCCAAAAGAAGTCCATAATTCTTTCCCATTTGTATTCCATTTTCTTTATTTTGAATCAGACAACCCTGCTGGATTTGGATGCCCTGGCCAGGCACCTTGCTGACTGCATTCGGAGGTGAGCTTTGCAATGTCCCCAGCAGTGTCCCTTGGAGTTTACACTGGGATCACTGTTAGTGGGGCAGAGCTGTGACATTCCTTCTCTCCCTGGGTGTATCCAGCAGGGAAATCCTGGACCATCAGGATGGGAACGTGGAGGATGATGGGCTCACAGGGCTGCTGCGCCTGGCGACCAGCGTCATTAAGCACAAACCACCTTTCAAGTTCTCTCGGGAAGGCCAGGTGAGGAGGGCACTGCAGGGCCACTGAGAGATCAAAATGCTGCCTTTTTCACCACATTCTGATTGCAGGGCTCAATATGTGAAAGGTTTTCTAGCCTTAGGATGATGGACAAACCCACACGTATTCCTTTATCAACAAGGAGCACATACAGTTCCTTCCCTTTCTGTGTAATTCCAGGATAGACTTCTTCCATCCCTGAAGTTTTATTTATTTTCATTTATTGTCTTTAAACGTTTTTACTGTTGATCAGCATTAACTGGTTTAAGTCCTTAACAACAGCTGACTTTGACCAGATCCTGGGCAGTCTGATCTAAAAGTAACAGTTGAAGCTCCACACTTGTGCAGTGGCAGAGATCTGTTACAAGATTATTACATTCCACCTATACTTACCTATGCTTGTAAGGTGCAAAAGTGGTGAAGCAGGGCAAGTTTGCTAAAAAACTATTTTATTGATCCTAAAACTGTTTATTTATATTAAAACTATTTTATTTTTATTAAAACTATTTATTTTATGTTTGAGAACCGCATTGTCTTAAAAAAAAGGCAAATTGTGTGTAAAAACAACTTCAGATTGATTCTTTTTCTGTAAGCTCTACAGAACTTATTAGTGGCCCTTTTCAGCTGAAGAATAGGCCCTGGTGCCTAATGATGTTGTTTTTATCTTGTCTGTTTATTCTGTTGCCATAAAAAGGCCCTGAAGGTAATTTGATTGTCCAAATGTGACATTGCTGACAGCATTTGAAAAGACTGCTTCTGTTGTTCTACTGGATAAGTGTATTTAACTTAGGGAGAGCTTGCAGATTAAATTAGAGTAAGAATTCAGTTCACAGAATGCAGTGTGGAGGAGGATGTGGAAATTAAAATAGAGGTGTGCAAAGGTCAGGTTTTTGTAGCTTAGATGTATGGAAAGCTTAAGAAAAGCTTGAGAAACTAGTCCTGAATGTTACTGAAAATCCATGTCTGGTTTGTCAAGTTATCAATCATAAAACCAATCATATTTTGTGATTCTTTTCCAATTGGCATGTTCCTCTTTAGACTATAATATGGTTACATTGGACTTTATGCAGTGTAAGTTGTTGATACTTGTGATTCAGAACTTGTATTCAGGTCAGAAAGTTCTGCATGATAGAGGTCCAGAAAGTCTACAGAAGTTCCTAGAAAATTTCTGATACATGATTCATGTTTTAAGAACACATTCAGGCTGCTCAATGTGCCAATTTAACTGTTTTCCAGGAGTTTCTGAGGGACATCTTCAACCTGCTGTTCTTGCTGCCCAGTCTGAAGGACAGACAGCAGCCCAAGTGCAAGTCCCACTCCTCCAGGGCTGCTGCCTATGACTTGCTGGTGGAAATGGTGAAAGGCTCAGTGGAGAACTACAGGCTGCTCCACAACTGGGTCATGGCACAGCACATGCAGTGTAAGAGCCTTGGGAGTCTTTGTGGCCTAACTCTGCTCTGGGAATTGCACTTCATAGCTCCATGTTTATCCCCTGTCACCTGGAGTAGTGTCACACAAGTGTTGGCATCTTTTGCTCACTTAACAAATGAAATCCCATAATAATTTCCATATCACCTGTTTTTAAATATTTTTATTTAGAGTGTGTGATGCTCTTAAATGACAGGTACACACAGGTAACACTGGATTTTACATGTTTCATCCTCTTGTGCTGGATTTTCATTTCCCTTTTTCCTTTCTAACATGACCCATGGAATATTTATACATAAACCAAAGTGTAGAAACCACATGGAGGTACTGGAGTTCTGAGCAGCCCTCTCATGTTTTCACAGCCTCTGGTGTCATTGCAGTTGACTTCAGTCTGTACCCAGATATCTGCAGAAAGCAGTTTTGCTGTGCCTCTTGGCTGCCATGCTTCCTGCCTTTTGGAGCCACAGTTCCTATTTCAAGCTAGTTAATATTTTATCTTTGGTTTGCAAATCCTCATTATGCATTTTTAGCTTTAGCTAGAATTCCTTTCACATGGCCAGTTTAAATTTCTCTAACCTGAGGTTCTGTAATTTATTATAATATGTGGAATTGATTTCAGTGCCTTACAATTCAGCTGGCAAAAGAGAAATCTGATCATAATAATGCTTTGTGTTCTATTCTCTTGTGCCTGGGGCCTTCCAAGGTCTCCTGTGCTCAGAAGAAATATTATGAAGAACGTATTTTATGAAAATATTGGATATTTATGTTTGCTATGAGCACATTATCTGCTGCTGAGGTTGTCTGTATCTCTCCAGGTGCAATCATTTGTTTTTAACAATCAGTGTTTTCCTCTCTCCAAGTCTCAGTAATTCCTCTGTAACATTTACCACAGTTGTTCCTTTCTTCCAAACACTCTTGCTGGATTTTGTTCATCCCAAGTTCTCCAGAGCCCTCTCCTCTGTGCTCCTGCTCCATATCCAGCATTTCTCATTTGCATGAATGTTAATTTTATTACACCTGGCACAGTGCTGTTGTTTCTGTGATGTGCACCCAGTACAGGACTTGTGATATTCATTTGTTTAAGGGCTTGTTATTCCATTGTTGTGATCCAAAGATTACTGAAACTGGACTTTTCCCCTTTGTTATCCCTTTAATCTTACTAGTCTTCAAAAACTTTAGTCTTAGGCCTGTCCCTCCATCCTTCTTTGGAGGAACATGAAGGGAAATATTAGAAATTTCCATCCTGGCTTTAGTTTTAAATGTGTTTTCTTGGCACAGAGTTCATTCAGGTTGGTCTCACTGAAGAGTGGGTTTAGGTATCTTCAGTTGTTCATAAAATTTCTTGCAATATTTTGGAGTTTTGCTTCTTTAAAGACTGATAAAACCCTTCAGTTCAAAGAGGAGGTGCTTCACTTTCCAGCAAGTTAAAGATCATGTCTGGTGTTATCAGTGGAGCAGGAGCATCATCAGAAGGTGGAATATAAAGAAATGCATGGTCATTCTGAGAGGAAAAAATTCAGCTTTAGTTTGCTTAAAATAGAATGTGAACATGGCAAGTTTGGTTTCAAGTTTCCCCATCTCTTCCTGAGAAAAAGCTGGTTTCTATAACAACAGTGAGGAATAAAGAAGATCGACATCAACGAGCCTCAAATTTGCCTTTCTAGTTTAAATCCATATGGAGAAGGAAAAATTTTATTACACAAATGAAGTCAGTCACTTAAAAAATCCCAGGGTGGGGAACACAAGGTCATCCTGAGAAAGTCCTTGTCAAATTCCTGCCTGCTCTCTGTCAGATGGAAGGAGGTGGAAGATCCTCCCAGCTGCTCTGTGAAGTACAGAGGAGTCAACTGATTGCTTTGCAATTAGAGCTTGATGAGCTCTAGGCTGGGAGAGATGCTGAGTCCTTAACATCAAAAAGGGTGAATTAGGATGCTCTCATTTAGGGATTGCAGTTAAGGGAGGGAATTTTGGATTACTCTGCCAGGCTAATGACCTCCTTTAGGAGGTGAAATGTGCAGGGAGCTTTGTTTCAACTGGCTGGCCAGCCCAGGTAACCTGAGGTCACACCACTGAGGTTTGCTGAAACAGGAGAATTAAAGCTCTTTTCTTCCCTCCTTGGAGCTTCAGGGCTAATAGTTGTTTTGGTGCCAATGCCAAAATGAAGATTACAACTATTATTTGTTGTGCAACAGAAAATCTTGAGCGTCTGGTCTCTGAAGATGTGAGGATGCCAAATATTTCCTGAATTCCTGTTTGATAGTGTGGATTGAGAAGAATCCCTAATGAGTCTTTCATCTGGGACAAAATAATTGAGGATTTAAAGTTGAAGTCTTGAACCCCACATAGCTTTTATGGATTGTAAAATAAATCCAGACTGGTTTTGGGGATTCTTTTTCCCTCTTGATCTGAACATATACTTGAGCAGAGGCACTGAATGATTTGTGGGACACACTGTGTTTTCAGAGAGTGACATCTCTGGGGATGAATAGCAAAGCTGGATGCATGGCAGGGGTTTGTGTCCAACTTCTTGGATACCAAGGAAGATTGTCTAAGCTGGTTACCATCTTCCTGACTGGCAGATGAGAAGATCTTGGCCATTCTTCTGATTTCTTGGCAGCCATATCAGAACAAGGCTCATGAAAGAATCACTCAGCCCTGCCAAACTTGTCTGGTGCCTCCCTGTGTAAGAAATCCATCCCTACATCTGTTGTGAAATTCAGAGGAATAGAAAGCTTAGAGGAAAAGAGAATAGCTATTTCAGTCTGATTCACTTGACATTTGGAGAGCACAGAGAGCCCCTTGCAACCCAAAGTGGTGTTGCAGGATGTTTTAAAGATATTCCTGAGGAATATATAATCCATTTTCCTAAAGATCAGGCACAGTCTGGCTCTTGCCTGCAAATGTACAGTGCATAACCAGTGACATTTTACTGGTGTGAACATCCAACTTCTCATTGTATTTGTATTTTTGCAAATTGCACTCTGAATTTTCTGTTTTCCCTCTGTGTGATTGCTGCTTTTCACAGCTTCCCATGCACCTTACAAGTGGGATTATTGGCCCCACGATGACGTTCGTGCTGAGTGCAGGTTTGTGGGTTTAACCAACCTTGGAGCCACGTGTTACTTGGCCTCCACCATTCAGCAGTTGTACATGATCCCAGAGGCCAGACAAGCAATTTTCACTGCAAAGGTGAGTGGGGGGCTTGGATAGAAATTCACACTCAGAATCCGTGCAAATACTGAAAAAATACAGATTGACTTCTAAGGCTTACATCTAGATAAAGAATATTTCTTCAGGGTTTGTTCTGCTTTTTGTGTAGTTGGATGGTCTGAAGTGAAGAGATTTTTTCCTTAAATATTTAATGTAGGTTCTTAAGGTGGAATTGAAATGAAATGTTCTAAAAGTCATATTTCTGTTGCTTTCAAGTAGCTTGATTCAGGTTTGGCTTTATGTGAATTGTCTGTTGTTTCTGAACTGCTGATTTGTCATTTTGTTAAGAAATGTTTTTTCAGGAATGTTTATCAAGTCCCAGAGCAGTTATCTCATGCTACCAGAAGTACAGCAGGTCCTGTAAATTATCACACTTTGGCTGACATCCAGAGATGCAATGTTATCACTTTTATCTCTTCATTGTCAGAGAGAAAGCATCATTTTGGTCCCTGACATCACAGGGCACATAGAATGTGTGAAACACCCTGCCAGTGACCTCATCATTTTCTCTTATTGTTCATTGCTGGTACTTGTCATGTAACTTCTGGATTTGCTATTTATAAATGCAAATAAAAAGCTAAATAAGAGAAGCTGTGGTCTGCACAGGAAATGCATTATGGAGAGGGCTGTTCAGAGCCCTCACAACGTCTGTGAATTAAAAAAAATATCCCAAAACCACTAGGACTTTGTAATACTTCCCCAAAAGCTCCTAGCTACAATAAATTTTTAGAAAGTAGAGTTATTTTATTCTCAGGTTTAATGTTGCCATGCCACAAAAACGTGTAAAATAAGTATAAAAATTCTAAATAGAAAATAATAGTTGTGTGTTCCTGTACACAATCATTTTTCTTAATGGTCCATAATAAAGTAATTGGGTTTTTGTTTGGATGTTACATCTTTTTAATGTATGTTTGTGGAAAGCAATAAGCAAAAAGATCAAGTCTTCTTTTATTAATTTCTCATAGTATTCAGAAGATATGAAACACAAGACCACTCTACTGGAACTGCAGAAGATGTTTACATACCTAATGGTAGGTGTGGAAGAGGTATTTTAGAAAGTGTCCCATTTTAGAGGTTCTTTGTACATAGTTCAATGAATTGTAAAGGTGTTGGGGAGGTGGAGTTGCCCTGGTGATAAAATAAAATACATTCTTCTTATTCATTGCATTTTCCTTGCTCTAGTATTTAAAGATTAATCCAGTGAAATGCAGCAAAATTTTGAGATTCCAGGACCAAACAAAATTAAAGCAGTTCCCAAGTTTTCACTGCTGTTAAAACACTGAAGAAATTCTGAAATAATGAAAAAAAACCTGAGGAGAGCTGAGTGTCTTGACAGTGGTTTTGTGTAATAAATTCACAATCACTTTGAAGACAGATGGGGAAAAGAATCTTGACTTGTAATGCCTCCCATGAATCATAGAAATTATTAAATTAGGTGTTCACTTCAGCAGAAAATAATAGAGGAACAGAAAGTCATAGCAAGACTTAGCACTATTTAAATCTTGAAGCAAGACTTTTTTCTAAAAAAGGCAATATTTACAGGAGGTGCTGTCTTGCTGTACATCCTGAAAAGAGATCAGAGTGAGTGAGTCCTGCATTCCCAGTGTGCAAGGCAGTGGAATGGGGATGATTCTAAAGAATTGCTTCATACTGCACATTCTTTTCTCTGGCTGAACACATCCTGTTGAAAACTAGATGAAAACATAGAGGAGTCTGAATGAGAATTGAGCACTTGGCAAGATTTAAGTCAGCAATGTCCAGAAATACATAAATACAAGCTGATGTTGTCACATTTGATTTTGTGTCTGAACAGATATGCAGAAATTGCACGTGTCACATCTTCAGCCAAGATATTTTATTTTAATGATTTATTTTATGAAGTATTTCCTAAATATTTTAATACTTTTTTACTAATGATATTTTACTCACTGGTATCATGATAATGGCTACCAATTAGTTAAAAGCTGCTTTGCATTTCAGCAGAAACATTTAAACATTTTTGAAATTATCCTGCCTAAGAAGCATATTGTATGTAAAAGATGTCTTTTTTAAAACAGATATTCATATGTGTGTGTGTGGTACATCTGTGCAACTTGAAAAGAAAAAGATTTGGGTTGATTTGCTTTTGTTTGGTGTCTTTTATCCAAAGGAAAGTGAATGTAAGGCCTACAACCCAAGGCCTTTCTGTAAAACCTACACCATGGACAAGCAGCCCTTGAACACTGGAGAGCAGAAGGACATGACTGAGTTCTTCACTGACCTAATCACAAAAATAGAGGAAATGTCTCCAGAACTGGTGAGTTATTAGGAGGGAGCAAAAGGGAGCTTGAGAACTTAGGGATTTGCTCAAATTTCCTTGACAGAATGTATTTATTCTTTCATTCACAGAAAAACACAGTGAAAAGTTTGTTTGGAGGTGTTATCACAAACAACGTCGTTTCCTTGGTAAGTGCTCCTTGTCTAGCCTGATCTTTTAAAGATAATTATTCCTAACTTCTCAAAAACAAGGGATTGCATCACTTTTCTCTTGCCTTTGTTCAGGACTGTGAGCACGTGAGTCAGACAGCCGAGGAGTTCTACACAGTG
Source organism: Passer montanus (assembly GCF_014805655.1). NCBI lineage: Eukaryota > Metazoa > Chordata > Aves > Passeriformes > Passeridae > Passer > Passer montanus. Next base: position 6,826,442 of record NW_024368485.1, on the reverse strand, counting down.
AGGTGCCAGGTGGCAGACATGAAGAATATTTATGTAAGTAGTGCCAGGCTGAGGTGAGTCTCAGATCTCAGCTACAAAGGGCATAAAACACTGCCACACCCTTGAAGATGTCAATGCTTTTTATCTGCACTCCAGTTTTGGGGTGTTTTGAGGTTGATATTGTGAGGTAATTTAGTTTTTCACTGCTGTGTGCCATCAGCTGGAGCCAACAATAGCCATTGGCTGTTGTTTTACAGTCAATAATCCCTATTTATTTGTTTTAAACATACTGTGGTCATTTTACATGAGAACTGTAAATGACAAAAGATTTAACATTTGCAAGTACTACTGCTTATGAAGTTAATTTAAAGCTTTTTCAAGCTTTTTAAACAACCATTATTCCCACAGTTGAAATTTGAATTTAACGGATTTGAATTCTTGGGGACAGCTTGGAATACTGAGTACCATTTTTAAGAGCTGGTTCCTTAATTCTGTATCTGGGTTAGGAACCGTTTTTCCTGTCAAGCTCTTCTCTTAGTTAGGTGTGTGCTCTTCTGTAAAAAATGTTGGGGCTGTATTTTCATAACTTACAGAAATGTTAATTAAATTCAAAGTAAGATTGAAAGGGGGGGGTTTGGAAGGCAGGCCTGTAAGCACAAGATATGAATATCCAAGATAAATGTAAACTCCTTTTTTGTTTGGTTTTTTTTTCCATGTAGGAATCTCTTGATGAAGTAACTATTAAAGATACCTTGGAAGGTGACAACATGTACACGTGTTCTCACTGTGGGAAGAAAGTGCGGGCTGAGAAAAGGTGTGGCCAAGAAGAAATAAATATTCCTGATGTTTCTTTTTAGTAAATCCCTGGAATTCCATTGGGAATCACAGTAATCCTTTAGATGGAACAGGATTGCTCTTTCATTCAGTTTATATCAGGATAAGGATATAAACTGAATAATAATAACTGAAAAAACTGTAAGGATCCCTGTGCAAACCAGAAATTAGAAGGAAATCAAATTTCCAAAAGAGAGAATCCAAAGTATCTTAGCAAAAGGCACAGGAAAATGTTCATGACCTTATTTAATTAAAAAAACCAGAAATTAGTACCTTTAGAAGCATTAGTCCTGGGCTTAAAATACTAAATGCTTTCAGAGGTTGGTTGGTTACTCATTATGCAGGATAATTGCTTAGGTTTCATGTCACCCTGAATTCTTAATTAAAATTTGTAGCTTTAAAAATGTCTCCATGTTTTGCAAAGTCTGCTTATAAAGAGAAAGTAAATTAAAATTTTATGTTGTCTTGTTATTGCAGCTAAGAAATTCCTTTGTAAGAGTTGGAAAACCTTGTTGTTTTAAATGACATGGCTGAGAGAGTAACTTACTTGAAAATCATTTTTGCAAATTTTATGAGATGTAATGCAGGAGATGTTCTGCCTCTGTCTTTTGGAAGATGGTAACTCCCTGCAGTGAGGGGATTTGCATTGTTGAGTTCATTCATGGCTTATTTTATCATACTGTTTTAGAAAGCTGGTTCCTGCCATGTGAGTAAATTTGCTGTTTCTTCCAAGGTACAATGACAGCATAAACAGAATTGTTTAATGGGCTAAATTTCACCTTCCTGCTGCAGTCAGTCTGCCCTGCTCTGGGGCACTGTAAGAGCTGAATTTTGTATTTAAGACTTAGCAACAGATCTCCAGTGTTACACTTGAAATAAATGTTTAACATCTCTGTGAAAATACAATTCACCCTCTAAGCTTTTTAAAATCTTGTTTATTTGTGATTCTTCAGGGCATGTTTTAAGAAACTACCTCGTATCTTAAGCTTCAACACCATGAGATATACATTTAATATGGTGACCATGATGAAGGAGAAAGTCAACACCCATTTTTCATTCCCTTTACGTTTGGACATGACACCCTACACTGAAGATTTCCTCATGGGGAAAAATGACAGGAAAGAAGGTAAAATGGCTTCAGCTAGCTTTGGCTCTCTGTCTGTGTTATGCACTGTGTATTTATTTGTGTATTCACTTCCTGTATACAGAACAGAAGCAAATAAAATCAAACATAGCTTTAATCAACCTATATTCCCAAAGTCACACACTGTATTTCACCTCAGAAAAATGGCCAATTTTTGGTTTCAAATACTGCTTAATTTGAATTAATCTCATATTCTTTTATAAAGTATGAGAGGAATTGCAGGTAATTACATCCAGTTTGTTGCTAATGTTGAAGTTTGGGTGTTAGGAAATAACTGATTAAATGTGGTATTGAATTCTTTCAGGTTTTAAGGAAGATGGTGGATATCTGAAGGAAACTGAGAGTTATGAGTATGACCTGATTGGTGTGACAGTTCACACAGGAACAGCAGATGGGGGGCATTACTACAGTTTTATCAGGGACATTGTCAATCCTCATGCTTACAAAAACAACAAATGGTGAGCTGTGCCATTCATATTTCCATATTTTTAATAACTAAAGCTTGTTGGCTTTGTTAGGTGCAGTTATATAGGGGATACACCCTGTAGGCTCCTCTGGAAAGCACAGCTGTTGGAATTTGATAGCTGTAAGGATATTGATTTATTGGCCTACAGATCAGTAGCCAGGAGGGTTTTGTGGTCCCTCAGACACAGGGAATGCTGTGCTGGCCTCCCACAGCCAGGGATTGCTTCCTGATGGGACTAGATTTGAATTATTGCAGCACAAGAGATTTCCTAGATTGTCCTTCCTGAAATCTGCTTGGTACCTTGGATGAGGATCCAGCTGCATTTCTGGCTGGAGAATTTGGGAAAGGGGAGGGACATGGGCGTGGGAAGAAGGAGGGAGACAGAAGAAAGCAGGCCACACTCTGCCTGCTCTTTTTGGATGTGGTATCTCCATTTCTCACTGGAGCCCTGGCATGGGACACAAGGTTTCCTCTCTTCCTGTTCTGTAGAATAACCAGAGCATTTCTGAAACACAAGCAGCTCATGACCTCATCCCTGCTCCAGTGGGATCCCAGAGGTGCCTCCTTGTTTGGTGTTATTGGAAGGAAGTCATTTTGGGACCAGATTTTCATTTGCTGGGATCTAAACATGAGAAATGAATAGGAATGTTTCAATCTGAGGAGTCATTGGAGGGCTCATGAGGCTTTCTGTGCCCCTGGGGATGAGCAGCAGTGGGTTCAAAGCCTCCTCCTGCCTTGCAGGTACCTTTTCAATGATGCTGAAGTGAAACCCTTCGACTCTGCCCAGCTCGCTTCTGAATGTTTTGGTGGAGAAATGACTGTAAGTTGGGACTGAATTTTTGTCATGTTCAACTCTTCCAGTATCTGTTACAGCCTGTTACAGCCCAGTGTTTGTATGAGGCTTTAAAAGGAAGCTGTCAGAAGTACAGTACAGGTATTACTAACGAAACAAAGTTAATTAGTGAAGTGTCTCTCCAAACACGAGGTATTTCTTTACTGAATCTGTTATCATGCCTTTTATTCAGGTATAAAAAAGTGAGTCTGAAGCTGATTTAGGAATCCTTGCTTGGGGTGGCTGCTTAGCTCAAATCATTGATGAAGGAATCACTACTTCAAACTTAGGTGTATTCTGGGGAAAAAGAGGCATTTTGATCTTTGTCTGTGCCTTGTGTCACTGCCTGTGACATCTGCTGGAATATTTTTACACATTATTAATACAAACAACACTCAGATGTTCTCAGGTTGTGCCTGAATTGATCATTATTTATAGCTGTACATGATATAAAGCACATTATCGATAACACAGTGTCTTACTAAAGCAGTCCTGGGCATAAAACAACTCCTCTTGTCTGGGAAAGACAATATGCTGAAATAAAACCAAAAAATTCCTTTTTTTGGCACATAGATAAAATACCTCTAGATGCCTCTAAAGAAGAGGTGTCAGTGAGATGGATGAGGCAGGAAATTGCTTGGGATGGACGTAGAGTATTGCATAGTAGCTTTGAAAATTCAAAGAGGCCAGAGAAGAAAAAAAGAAACAAGACTGCTTTGAGCAAGAGCTAAATTGTCAGCAACCCTCATAAATATTATGAAATAAATGTGCAAGTGAGCTATCGCAAACTGTTAGAAACTAAAGCATTAAAAGGCTTGTAATTAATGGTTTTGCTTTCTTCTTGACAGACAAAAACTTATGATTCTGTTACTGATAAGTTTATGGACTTCTCCTTTGAAAAGGTATTTCTCTTCCTAACCCTTGTTGTGTGATTATATTTCTGATTTCATGATTTCTCTCTCAAAGCAAAAATTATACAGATGTTTTTTTCTCCAAGACACACAGTGCTTACATGCTGTTTTATAAACGGATGGAGCCAGAGGAGGAAAATGGCAAAGACTACAAATTTGATGTTTCATCAGAATTGCTGGAGGTACAAGTTGATTTGTTTTAACACCAATTTTAAAACACTCTAGGAGGCCCTAAACACATCAGAAACCTGAATAAACATAGGAAAGCAAAAATAATTTAAATCACTAAGGTGGCAGTCCTTTCATTTCGCTGTCTTCCTTAGGAGATGGTCATGGCATAGGAAGGGAATTAGGATTTACATTTTATGTGAATTTTTGATGTTTCCTCATTCTGTCCTGGATATGGGATAAATCCCTTTTTGCCACCTGGAAAAGTTAATGTCCCTGCTCCCTCTGGTCAGAAGTGTGGCTTCAGCATCTGCCATACTTTAGGTTCTTAATTGAAAATGTCTCTCTATTCCTAGCAGCAAATCAGATCATACTTTTATCCTTCTTGGTCTTAAAAATATTAATAGGTTTTTATCAGAGTTAAATGTTTAAACTGTATTGCTGTGAAAATCACTATGAATTGATGTGATCAAAACCATCACTTTAGAGAGAGGAACAGGGGACATGGCAGAAATCCTGTTCTGGTTTGATGATGGAGATTCAAATTTTACTCTTTAGGAATTTATCAGAAGCTCTCAGTGCTCATCAAGCTTAGGGTTAGACTTCAGCTGTGATTCTTTTCAAACTTCTTGTTCTGAAAATTTTAGCCCAAAACTGTGAATAATTAAGTTGTAAAAATGAGGCCACAGAAAGAGGAGAAGGTTTGAAGCTCTGTTCTGCAGTCCCATGGCAGGCACAGCCAATAGTCACTGCAGTATGAATAAAACAGCTTTGAGCCAATTCTTTAAACTAAAGAAAGTGCTTTCAGCAATAAGTTTTCATACAGAAAAATTTTGTGGCTTTTAGCCTTGGAATCATTTAAACATTTTTTAAATCATGCTTAAGTAGTGAAGTAAACTGCTTTCTTGTATCTGATGGTAGCATTTTTTCTTCAGTGGATATGGCATGATAATATGCAGTTCCTTCAAGACAAGAACATTTTTGAACATACATATTTTGGGTAAGTTTTTATTTTCAAATGTAATATTAATGCTTCTTTTCTTCTTGCAGATTATCATTGTTTATTTTAATTAACAAATCAAATTACTGACTCTAGGTTTATGTGGCAGTTGTGTAGTAGCATCCCAAGTACACTACCAGATCCAAAAGCGGTTTCTCTGATGACAGCAAAGGTAAGAATTTCCAAAGAATCTCATCTTCTCTTAACTATTTCCTTGTTGACATTTTAATTCATGCATTCTAAATTAATGGTGCCATTTTTTTTTCCAGTTAAGCACTTCCTTTGTACTAGAGACATTTATTCATTCAAAGGAAAAGGTATTCAATTTATTTGTAAATTCTCATTAAGTAACTGCATGAATCTAGTGAAAAGCAGATCTGTACTTTCCATTTTAAAAGTGGGATTTTGAGCTGTAAAATTACTACATATGATGCAAAGTTAATGTTTAGAGTGTCATTTACCACATTTATAGTGGGCACTGCACAATGGAATATAATGTGTCTGTAAAAATGTATGGACTGGTATTTAGCTGTAGGTGCAATGTATTATTAGTTCTTAAAATGTTTATTGTTAACAATTCTTAAGATTTGGTGCTTTACTGAACCATTTAGAAATGTTTAAAGATTATGCTGGAATTCATTATTTGAAGTTACAGTTTTTCCTGTATTTCTTTTCACAGCCTACAATGCTTCAGTGGATTGAACTGTTAACAAAACAGTTTAATAACAGTCAGGCAGCTTGTGAAGTAAGTGACTTAGGAACTCAGCAAAGTACAAACCAACTTTCTATATATTGTTTAACTTTCCTGGAGGTTCGTATCCCTGGAATATTTTGGACTATGAACTGCTGTATTTGGTATATTTGTGCTCTGTGAGATGAAATTCATCCTCTCTGATTACTGCAGATCCTGGGGAATGACTTAGCTTTTATTTGCAGAAACCTCTGTTGAGACCACAGGCCAAAATAATTTTGTCACTGGAATAAGAGAGAGCCAGTGTCACAAACTCTTTATTTGATTAATTCTTACATAGTGACTTGTGTAATGAAGACTTGCTTCAATTAATTCACACAAGAGACATGGAAAGACAAAGAATTTGCTGTGGTCTTGCTGAAAGCAATTTTGAGATACTGAAGAAAACTTTTGAGAGTGTTTCTGTGATAATTTAAATGTACAAGGAGCCTGGCATAGACTGTGTCCTGCCTTAGACTTTATTCAGTAGAAAGGAGTTAAATCCATTATGCTTTTATAAATTGATTCAAAGTTGATAAATTATGTGACATTCAGTATTTGGATGTACAGTTGTCTCAGTGGGGTGTAGTCCTGAGGTGTTTGAGTGAAGACATTTAATGTAGTAAAGAATACTCAAGTACAGTTAAAAGTAAGAATGTTGATTCTTCATTTTGAACTGTCTTTTCTTGTGACTCAAACAAAATTCTGGGAGTGAGAAGACTGAGCTGTGTTATTTGCTGAGTCTGAATTGGAATGAGTCATTCCCTGTTAGTTTTATACTTTTTGGGTCTCTGGAGGCCATGAGGCTTTTTCACATGTTAAAATGCAAAAGAGATCTGACCTGAGAAGCTCTGTTTAATCCTATCACTCTTCTACAAGATTCTTCAGGTTATGCTTTTTTGTAAGCATAGTTTTTATGCTGTTGACATCACTTTGCAGGATAAATGTGTTGTTCCAGGTCATTTTCTAATGGCATGCAGAGCACAGGGATAAGAAGATACCAGATATAAATTTATATTGCTCTTTACTGCTATTGATCTTTATTTCTTTATTCCTTCATGCACAGAAGACATTTTAGATTTCCCTTGGATTAAAACTTGCCTATTCCTTAATAATAGTAACATCGATTTCTCTTCAGACTTTAATATCATGCAAAAAAGAAGATTGGACTAGAGCAAGTGTGGAACAAAACTAACACAGTATGTATCTTCTGCAGTGGTTTTTGGATCGAATGGCTGATGATGATTGGTGGCCAATGCAGATTCTAATAAAGTGTCCCAATCAGATTGTGAGGCAGGTAAGAAAAAAGTTCCTTTCCAAGTCAGGTGACTGCTCGAGCCATGAGCAGAGGCAGAGAGTTCTGGGCTGTGATTCTGACAGTTCCAGTGAATACCTGTAATTGTCTGAAGATATTTGGCCATGGGAGTGTTACTGTTTGAAACAGCCCCAGCACAGCTGTGCAGTCAGGATCACTAAATCACAGTAGATGCAAATTAAGGTTTCTGTGACTCCCTCTTGATCTCTACAATCTGAACACTTTCCATTAAAAAAATGGGGTTTTTCTGAATTAATTCAACAATAGTTCATCAAGCTCCACTGTTAGAAAACAAAAAAGAAATCAAACTGTTTACATTCAGTACTCCTCAAAGCTCCAATTCAAAATTTCTGCAGTAAATTTTTGTGGGTAGAGGTAATTTTACAGTATTATGCCACAAAGCTTTGTTAATGCCATTTTCTGGAAATACTTAGAAAAACCTCCCTATATTAGTAGCATTTGGGCATTCACAAATCCAGCTATTAATAGTGTCACTTACAAGTGTACTTTCTTTGCAAGTTGTTGAGGTATAAACTTTAACAGTTACTTTATGTCACCTGAATTCCTCAGTTGGATTTCTGGTTATTAAAGTGGTATCTCCATGCAGACCTGTACATAGTTTTTGGATGCAGTACCTCAGTAAAAGAATATATTTCATGGGAAAACTCTGTGCAAGGTAGGCAAGGTCTCATCATGAATGCTTTACAAAATAAAAATTGCTAGAAGGAATTTCCTTCAAATTTTCACATGAATTCCTATGAGCCAGCAGCAAAATTAAAAAAACATCTTGCCAAAATATCAAAATGTTTCAGACAGTAGAGATAGAAGGAAAAAAGTAGAGTCATGTTTCAGTGCACACCAATATTAAAGGCTGGGTTTAGGGTTCCTCCATGAGATCCGTTCCTAAAAACCAGCTTTGGCTCTGCTGTCAAAATACGATCTCAGCTTTGTCTTTTAAACTTTGAACCTGTGAGGAGCTGGAGACAGAATATTCTTTGCTTGGCAGTGACACAATGACCTTTTTGTGGAGACTGGAGGTGTGCAGCTCATTCCCTGCCCTCTTTGCAGATGTTCCAGCGCCTGTGCATCCACGTGATCCAGAGGCTGAGGCCAGTGCATGCACACCTTTATCTGCAGCCAGGAATGGAAGACTGGTAAAACAAACTCCCTGCCAACTTCTCTTCATGCCATGCATTGCTGCAGCTGCTTTTATTGATGAGTTGCTCAAAACAGTCATGTAAAGCTGAAATAGTGCTAATTGTTCTTCGTTATTCTGCCCAAACTGCTCTGATTTATTTAAAAATACCATAGGGCTGCAAAGGGCAGTGTCAAATGGTTTGAAACATTTGCTTCCTTAGGGTAGGTTTTCAGCATGGTCTTTCTTTTTACTATCACTTGGACACTGCAAGTGTAAATCTCACTGCTCAGACTTGAGAATCCTTCTGTGAATTTGATCTGGAGGCACAAAGGTGGAAGTTTTTATTTGTACACCCTGTAAAAGAGTTTGGAGATCAGGGGTTAATCCTATAACTAAATCACAGGTTTTGTCAAAAAGGAGGAAGAGCCCTCTTGGATTCTCCTTTGCTCTGCTTTTTATCAAGAAAACTGTCACTTTATCTGCAATTATGAAACACTTAAACTATTTTTGATAGATGATGAGAAGAAAAAGTTTTTTCTTTCACCTCTTGTGTTAAAGTTGTGTTTGTGATAATAAATTTTCCCCAGAATGAAAATGGCAGTTAGTAATAACTGTGCTGCCATATCAGAATTCAGGACATGAAGACACAATTTTCATGGCAAAAAGTAGAATTTAATTTGCTTTGGAAACCTTACTTGTGTCTGTGACTTGGTTTTGTTCAGTGACAAGATCAAATCTTGAGCAGATATCTGAGGCTGAAATTCTCATTTTGTAGCTGCATGAATCTAGTGAAAAGCAGATCTGTACTTTCCATTTTAGAAGTGGGATTTTGAGCTGTTAAATAACTATATGTGATACAAAGTTAATGTTTAGAGTGTCTAATGCTTAGAGTTAATGTTTAGGGGCTGAAGGTGGATGTTCTCTGCCTTGCCAGGGCGCTCTGGTGTTCAGGAGGGTGCCTTGCCTTGGCTCCATGGCTATAATTGCATTCCCATCAAATTCAGCCAGCAAATCAAGAGGATGATTTTAAGTAGAAGATCCCCAGTACTGTTCTGAGAGTTCTTTTCCTGAGCAGCATCTTGATTCCCAACACTAATTTGATGAACTGCTCAGCATTTCAAGTGCCTGATGCTCGCGTGGGTTGGGCTGGTTGTTACCCAGGCTGTGGATGGGGGTGAGAGATCAGAACAGGACAAAGCAGGAATTGTGAATTGCTCTGTTTGCACTGGTCAGCATGGCCCAGTGCCCTGTGTGCAATCCCCACCCTGCTGTTGTTCTGGCAGCTCTGATGACATGGACGGGCCCGTGGAGGACATCGGCAGCCGCTCGTGCGTGACGCGCTTCGTGAAGACGCTGCTGTCCATCATGGAGCACGGCGTCAAGCCCCACAGCAAGCACCTCACCGAGTACTTCGCCTTCCTCTACGAGTTTGCCAAAATGGGCGAGGAGGAGGTGAGTGTGGCCTGGGATCTGGGGAGCTCCTGGTGTCTGTGCACAAATGGGTTTGTGAGTAATCCCATCCCTGCGTTTTTCAGAGCCAGTTCTTGCTCTCTCTGCAAGCCATATCCACAATGGTCCACTTCTACATGGGAACCAAAGGGCCTGAGAATGTAAGTTTGAGTTTTATATAACAGGAGCTAATCTTTCCTGTTTTACATCTGTAATCACTGCTGCTGTATCTTGAATCATCTTTCAGCTGTTACATTAAAATTGCTTCATTTCCACAATTGTTTTCAATGTTTAAGTGAATATAATATTAAAAAAAATGTTGACTATTATTGACTATAGAAATAGGCACTGAGTAAAAGCAATTAAAGTTGCCCTTAACTTGATAGTAATGGTATCAGTCAGGATTACTTACTCCTATTGTGTACAACTTAGGTTCTTAAATTTACCTGCTCTTTTTGTTAAATAGACCATATCTTCAGCCAGCCTTCCTCTTGCATTTGTAAATACAGTTTTGCTTGTGCAAAGTGAGTGTTTCAATGTGAAAATCAGTTGATCAGATACTTGCCTGGTTTGGTTCATGCAAGTTGATGAAGTTGTTTGCTGTAAAGGACAGGGTAATGCAGAGGCCTTTGAGGTGAAGGCACAGAATGTCCACACTGAAGTTCTGTTGTTTCCTTAGCCCCAGGTGGAAGTGCTTTCTGAGGAAGAAGGGGAGGAAGAGGAGGAAGAGGAAGATATCCTTTCTTTAGCAGAAGAGAAATACAGGCCTGCTGCTCTTGAAAAGATGATTGCCCTGATTGCTCTTCTGGTGGAACAGTCTCGCTCAGAAAGGCAAGAGCTTCTGAAAAACATCAGTTTAGAATTTATAGTTCAGAAAGCAGTCAGAGATTTTATGGGTTTGTCTGAGGGTTTTATTGTGGGCTTTTTAACAGCATAAATAAGCTTGTATATGAGCCCATTATATTTTTAATAACAAAAAGGGACTGTCATTGTTGACCAAATTAAAGACTTGGGTTAAATATTTGAACTCAGCCAATTGCTCACATTTGGTTTTCTTTTTTTATCTCAGTGAAGTACAGCTTTTTTTGTTGTTCAGTTTTACATCAACACCTTTGTTGTCTCTTGCATGTTGTGATACTGAAGAATAAGAACTAACACTCAGTCCTGAGTGTCTCCCTGACTGTAATCATGGCTGAAGTAAAATAATAATTTTCTTTTTCTTTTGTATTTTAGGCATTTGACCTTGTCACAAAACGACATGGCAGCACTGACAGGAGGAAAGGTAATCAAGTTAAAAATGACTGCTCTAGCCTCCCAAGCCCTCTGTGGCGTGTGGCTGTAGGCAGTGTACTGTATCTGCTTGTTTTTTGCAGGGTTTCCCTTTTTTATTCCAACACATCCGTGATGGGATCAACATCAGGCAAACCTGCAACCTCATTTTCAGTTTGTGCCGCTACAACAATCGCCTGGCGGAGCACGTGAGTGGCAGGGACCTGCAGCTGTGCTTTGAAATCTCTGATCAGTCTCACGGGGTAATTGTTACTATTCTAACTGAATGAGCACAAGTCTAATTGAGTTTTGTGTGTTTTCTTTTCAAGATTGTGTCCATGCTGTTCACATCTATAGCAAAGCTGACTCCTGAGGTATGTGAACACACCACTGTCCAGTAAATAATCTGTAGTCATATTTTCCTGGTTTAAATCACAGAAATAATCCTTGGCTCATCAAAAATTTTGCGTGGAAGATGGAAGTCTTTGCTATTGAATGAAGTCTAACTGCACTGTTTGTGGAGTTTTGTAAAACAGAAATTTGCTGTGCCTCTTAGGATGAAAGTTTTATTCAAATGAAATAACATTTCTAGATTCTCCACCCATATGAATTTCTTTTAAAAAGTTGGTAACATTAAAGTATTGTGTGCAAGAATAAGTGGAGATAATTACTTATTATCAGACTCTTCAAGATTTGGGGCAGTGTTTTGCAGTTCTGTGCTGGCAAACACATTTCTCATTCAGAGTCAATTCTTGCCCTGGTAATAACAGCAATACTGAGAGTTCCAAATGGATTCCAGATGCAAAATATATAATTATAATTGTAACCACTTTGTTGAAATGTTGTTAAAAGCTGGATGAGTCTTGGCTGTGTAAAACCTCAAAATGGGATGCTTTTGGATAAACTTCCCAGGATCCACATTCCATATTATGTAAATATAGAGAAATAATCACTTTTCTGAGCTAGTGATATAAACCAGGATAAATTGGTGAATTCTTCAACAATGGACAGCTTGAGTCTTTCCCTTTTCCAGAATAATGTCTGTATTTCCTGTAATAAATACATACATACATATATATATATATATCCTATAACTTCTCCCAGACTGATCCTGTCTCATATGATCCTGTTGCTTTGCACTGACTGTAACCAGTGCCTTAATTTATAGATATATATGGATTATGTACAGATTAAATAGAAAAGGAGTAAAGTATTGTAAATGTTCATGTCTGAAGTTCATAGAAATCTTACAGACAGTGGGATTTAAAAAAAAATACTCTTAAAAAAAACATGGATGAAGTGAAATAGATGAAATTGGATATTCTTCCCTTTTCTGCATTACAGGCAGCCAATCCTTTTTTCAAATTGCTCACCATGCTCATGGAATTTGCTGGTGGACCTCCAGGAATGCCACCCTTTGCTTCTTACATTCTGCAGAGGATATGGGAGGTACAATATGTAAAATGAATCAGAAGCTAAACTGTCTTTCTCTTGTTGGTTCTTTTATGTCTCTTTTGCATTTTGTTGTCATCTTTCCTGCATCAGTCCATGATTTTTTAGTTACCATTCCTCTTTTGAATAAGCAGCAACAGCCAATAGACATTAAAAAGTTCTGTTGTAACTTAATGGCTCTTCCAGTTTAACTTCAAATTTTAGTTTAATGAGAAATTAATTGATTCATAATGAGGGCCTAGAATGTTTTTCTAGACAAATTCCACATTGTTTTCTCAGTTATCCTTTTACAAGGCCTGTTTCAACACCCATCATTTGGTTGTGGGTTTTTTTGGCCTTTATGTAGATTCCTTGAATATTCATTTGATGTTTTTGGTTCTCTGTAAAATGTCCATTAACACTTTTAATGCATAAAATAGTGCCAAACTGAGTCTGCTAGATAATTGCTGTGTGCAGAACCAGTCTTCTTTGTGCTTCCAAATGAGAGAGACTTTTTAACCAGGTTGAAGGGATGAATTCCTTCATCTGAGCCAAGCTGAGCCATTTAAGCTTTCTCTTCACCTGCTGCTCTCTGAGTTCCCAGTACAATTCACTGTCTGAGGCTGAGGACCAGCTCATTCCTTTTAATTCCCTTTAAAAAATGGGGCTGGAGCACTGTGGGAGGGACATGGATTGCTGTTCTAAAGGGTTTCCTCCTGCTCAGGAGCAGCTGTAGGATCACAAGTGATGTGATGGATGAGCTGTGAGTGCTGCATCCCAGGTAAAGGGAGATAAAATGGCTCATCTCAAGGGGCACAGTGACACCCAGGTGGTGACACAGGTCCAGGGATACAAGTTGAGCAGGCAGGGATGTGAGAGCCAGCAGTGATTGCACAGACTTGGTGTGTAGAGTCTCCTTTCACAGCCTCTCCAGCTTCTGGAAGTCATTAAAAAGTGATTGAGCTCTGCAGACACTGAGAAATGATTGTCTCTTTCTTGGACATTCCCTCCAGCCATTACCCAAAAAACCTGACAGAGCAATTTGTCATTTCTAAATAAAGGGAGGAGATTGTTCTTAAGGTGTTTATTTTTAAAATGAGATTAAAATTTTATGAGCAGAATTACGGTCTTGTCAGCTGCTCAAATTCTTCAGGTGGAGTAGGGGAACTGGGAACAGCTTCAGCAGCCCTGTTACTACCTCTGGTTCCTTAGAGTAAAACTTCTTGTCTGGGCACCTGGGCCTTGAGGTAGAAATAAAGTAGTTTTTAAAAATTAACAAAAGAACACAACATTTATTGCCTCATGTCAACAGATTTGCAGCTGCACAGAGCCAGAAAAGCACAGGAAGCCTTGTTTTCTCCTTATTCTCTCAAGGTTTGCACAACAGCACTCATTGCCTTTGGAAAGTGCTGGATGAATTTATTCCTTGAAATTGTATATTCAGTAAAAATGCAGTAGTTACCCTCAGCATGAAGCTCTATGAACATCTTTGCATACCATTTATTTTCTTTTGATGTAACTTACAAAAATACAGATTCAATGTTAAGGCTTTGTGTTAGGTATTTTTAAAAAATACTTGTCTATAAAGACAATGTTGTTCCAGCTCGGTGCTTAAAATATTTCAACTCCTAAATATCTCATAATATGCAGAAAGAATAGGCAGAGTAATTTCCTGGGCTTAGACTGAACTTTCAAAACTGTGAACAAGGTTTAGAAGCACAAACCAGTGGAATTTAATAAGGTTTCCTTTGTGTGCAGAGCAGCTCAGTCTTGCAGGTGCTTTGATAGCCCTGAGTGATTTTAAAAAAGAAATGTTGAAAGTGATTTTAGGGGTTTCTGGTGCAATCAGTGCGTAGTAGGAAGATTAACGTATCCCTTTGGATTTCCCCTGTCCTTCAGGTGATTGAGTACAACCCCTCGCAGTGCCTGGACTGGCTGGCTGTGCAAACCCCTCGCAACAAGCTGGCTCACAGCTGGGTCCTGCAGAACATGGAGAACTGGGTTGAGCGTTTCCTCCTGGCACACAACTACCCTCGAGTCAGAACTTGTAAGTGAATTTTAATTGCATTTTAATTTTGTCACCTCTTGCAGCGAGTTGCATGCTCTTGCGTTTGTCTTTTCTTCCTTTTCTAGTTGTGTTAGAATTGCTGGGTTTTAAAATCTTAGGATAGCTGTGGTGTCTCATGCAGAGGTGTTACCAGTTTTGATGAAAAAACTCTGTTTTCCTTTGATATTTTGAATGATACATTGGTAGGTTCTTGATTTTAAGCGGTTAATCTGCAAGGTCCAGAAAACCTAAAGAAGGAAAAGAGGTAATTCCAGAGGTTGTCCATTGTGTCCATCACGTGGCTGTACAATAGGTGGGAGGAGTTGTTCTTGCACAGGAATCTCCAGCTGAGTTCTTTGAACTTGAGGATCAAGGAGAAGCTGCCTGTGCTTTCTCCCAGATTCCAGGGTATCCTGGCACTCTGGTTTGTCCTGCTGGGAATCACGCTGTCATATTGCCAGAGAACATTTTCAGCCTTCCCTGTGTCCACTTTTTTAACAAAGGAGGCTCCACAGTACAGGCCACTGACCTTTAACAGGTTTCTGTGGCTGAGGGAGATTGGAAAACTGGAGGTACAGCTTTGCAAAAGGCTCCAGTTGTAAACATCTCTGAGGAGAAAATGACCTCTTGATTGAGCAATGGACAACTTCAGTCATGGAAAACCTCTGGGGGATGCATTGTGTGATGGGATCTGGGGTCACATTCTGTGTGGGATGAATTGTGTTAGCACAGGGAGAACCAGGCAGCAGACAGGGATGTAGGTGGCACATCCCAGCACCTCTTTAAATGTGGGATGAATTGTGTTAGCACAGGGAGAACCAGGCAGCAGACAGGGATGGCACATCCCAGCACCACTTTTAACGTGCTTTGTGCTGCTTTTATCCACTTGGGGTTTTTTTCTAGTGTGAATACAGTAATACCAGATTCTGTAGCATGCTTTGAACTGTGTAAATGGAACACGGGGTGCAGTTGAATTGCTGTTTACATGGCTGTTAAGCAGGTATGTCACTGTCAAAGGCGTAACAAATCTGTTTTTATTTGAAGCTGCAGCCTATCTCTTGGTGTCGCTTATTCCAAGCAATTCCTTCCGTCAGATGTTCCGATCGACGCGCTCTCTGCACATCCCCACGCGGGACCTGCCCCTCAGCCCCGACACCACAGTAGTTCTGCACCAGGTCTACAACGTGCTGCTGGGCCTGCTCTCCCGAGCCAAGCTCTACGTCGACGCCGCCGTGCACGGCACCACCAAGCTGGTGCCCTACTTCAGTTTCATGACGTACTGCTTGATCTCCAAAACCGAGAAGCTCATGTTCTCCACTTACTTCATGGACTTGTGGAACCTCTTCCAGCCGAAGCTCTCGGAGCCGGCCATCGCCACCAACCACAACAAGCAGGCCCTGCTGTCCTTCTGGTACAACGTGTGCGTGGACTGTCCCGAGAACGTGCGCCTGATCGTGCAGAACCCCGTGGTGACCAAGAACATCGCCTTCAATTACATCCTGGCGGACCACGACGACCAGGACGTGGTGCTCTTCAACCGCGGCATGCTGCCCGCCTACTACGGCATCCTGCGCCTCTGCTGCGAGCAGTCGCCCGCCTTCACCAGGCAGCTGGCTTCTCACCAGAACATCCAGTGGGCCTTCAAGAACCTCACCCCTCACGCCAGTCAGTACCCAGGAGTAAGTGCCCAACGCCACTCTGTGCCAGTCCCTCGTTCCTGTGTCCCCTCTCAGCCAGGGTCTCTTGTTACTGAACACGCCCCGCGGCAAAAGTGTTGCACGTGGGCTTCCTGGTGAAAATAATTTGTGTCTTTAGATCCATTAGGCTTTAGTGGGGATAGGTTTGGGCTTTCCTTGCTGTGTATTCAGTATTCCAGCCTAGTCATAAGAAACAAGGAGTAAGCTTTGATGGTTGGGAAGGAGGTTGCATTATAACAAAGGTGGAGGAATTCCCAGTTCCTCCTTTGCTTTCAGCTTCTGGAATAGGGCCAAGATTTAGCCTGTAGCATTCCAGGGGAGGACAGCCTGGTGCTGCCCTTGGGAACAGCCAAGTACCTTTGGCAGACCTGGGAGTTGTGCTGTCAGTGACACACAGTGACACCCAGCAGAGAGCAGGTGCTGGGTACAGCAGGCTGTGTGTGATGCTCAAACAACAGGCTGGAAGAGACAGCAGGCCTGGGCATGAATAATTACACAAATATTGCTTTGGGATCCTTTGGGGTGTGCAGGGACACAAAGAATACCAAGCTTCCCATCGCTGTGAAGAGGAGGAGGATGCAGGGAATCTTCCATATTGAACTTCTGTCTCATGGGGAAATTTTACATCTGACAGTCCCATTGCTCTCCTTGTTGGCATCTCCCCTCAGAGGTCTCAGTTTGTCTGGCAAGGGACCTGAGTTACTGCGCTGTGTTTGGTGTTTGCCAGGCACGTGGGACTGCAGCAGGGTTTGGCACAAGCAGCTGTCTGAATGTTTGGTCCCAGGGATGGGGATTTCAGATTGCTTTGTACATATAACAAATGTGGCAGTGAGCTGTGCTCTTAGGAAGCATCAGAACATCTGATTTTCTAACTTTGAAAGAAAGTCTGAACCGTACCATAGTGAGAGAGCTGACTCTAACCAAGTCTTTCTGTGTGTTCTAGGCAGTAGAAGAGCTGTTTAACCTCATGCAGCTGTTTGTAGCTCAGAGGCCAGACATGAGAGAGGAGGAGATAGAGGACATAAAGCAATTTAAGAAAACCACCATAAGCTGTTACCTGCGCTGCTTGGACGGACGCTCTTGTTGGACAACTCTCATAAGGTACAGCCCTGTGCTCATCATCCACAGCTCAGCTGCAATTCCATCCCCAGCCTCCCCCACGAGCAGAGCTGGAATTCCAGCTGCTCTTGTCGGCAGTTGTTTCTTGGGAGCAGAAATGTGATGTAGGAATTGTGCCTGTGGGACAGTTTTATTGCAGCGTGTCTTCAAAGAGTGTTTCATTTCTGCTCTTAGGAGGTACAGCTGGAAGTGCTGCTTGGGCATTCTCAGCAGAGCTATGAATTGCTGTGCATGTAGGTCAGGGCAGGGCTGTTAAATGGAGCTGTTGGTGCTCTGAAAGCCTCGTGGAGGGCAGGCTGTGTTACCTGGAGGGGCTGCATGCACTCCCCTGGCACTGACCTGTCACAGAGCGCAGCCACGCTGTCCCAAATCATCTTGATGTTGAAAGAAACATTCATTAGCATAATGCTTTCCTTTCTGTTCTGCTGTAAGCATAAAATATTCTGATAAAAATGTTTGCAGACATTTAAAAGGCCAAACAGATGCTTGACTGAATCTGTTTAAATGTCTCATTTAAGAAGCATAAACTTCTGTCTTTCCAAGTACATCATTTTCCACATTTTTGCAGGGGTTGTATGGAAAATATTTCTGTAAAGGTTATATATAAATTACTTTCCATAACATAAAAGAGGGTGATGGCAGAGGCATTTTTAAATTAAAAAGAGGAGGAGGGGGGTAATGATGAGAAGAATTAGGTTATTTTTGGGGTTTCTTTTTTCTTTTGTGATTATTTTCCAAAATAACAGCATGAGTATGACAATTTTACGCTTGGGATGTGATTTTCAGTGTTCTCAATGTTTGGATTTTTTTCCTAGTGCCTTCAGAATATTATTAGAATCTGATGAAGACAGGCTTCTTGTTGTGTTCAATAGAGGATTGATTCTGATGACTGAGGTAATTACTTTGTTATTTAATTATAGCAAACATCTCACCCTGATACTTCCCCTGTCAGCTTTAATAAGATTTCTTTTTAGTACTAAAAAGATTAGGAAATTGTTTGTCTGCTTCTCAGGACAGAGGGAAAACCACCAGCAGATTATGCTGAGAGAAATAAATTTATGCTTTTTTTTGTGTAATTTCTTTTATTACAGGTAATTGGGAATGAATGGCTGAGTACAGTCACACAGTTAATAGTTAAAAAGTGTTAAGGCTACAGGTTAAAAACCAGAAATAACTTAAAGGGTGCTCAGCTGCAGTTGTGGTTAATATTTCTGACCCTCCTGAGGCAGTTCTCCTTTTCTTTCCTACCTGTTGTGCCTTTGCTTGCAAGGAGTGGTCTGAAACACATAAACTCAATTTCTTTCTGATGGAACCAAACCTAAAATGCATTTCTGGAGCACATCTAATTGTTGTAAATGGGATTTGGTCCATGAGACCAGACCAGAATTATTTCAAAATTGAATGGAAAAAAATGAAATAAGGCACCTGTGAAATGGATGCGGTTGGAATGTCAGGCCCCTGCTCCCAGCAGTTTCACTCTGCAGATCCACATGTGCTGATGGGTGGAACAGGCTGGATTCATTCAGCACTCCCATGATTGAGGAGATGGATGAGAACCTGTGCTCATTAAAGCACTGGCAGTGCTCCAGGGGCAGGATCCCTTTGAGAACAGGAATAAAAATCTGCATGTGTTGGAGAAAGCATAAAACCAAGATTCAGTTCATTCTTGGCAGCTGTAGGATGATGTGTTCAGGAGGGACATTAAACTGGGAAAGTCCATGGTGCAGGACAAGTGGCTCAGGGTAATTGTGGCTGTGCAGAAAATGGGATTTTGAAATGGGATTTTTGCTGCAGGAGGGGCAGCCAGCACAACTGGAAGTTGTCAGAAGGACTGGGAGCAAACATCTGTCAGGGATATTTCAGTCTGCCTTCAGCCACATGGCTGGCCTGGATGATGCTTTCAGGTGGATTCCAGTCCCATTTTTATATGGTTTCTATTAAAAACTCTGTTAACTCTTTTTATGTCACTGGTTTGCATTTTCTGGGGAAAAGTGTAGTAAAAAGAGCTGGAATTACAGAAACAGTGCAGTGCTATTTGAAAATTGAGTCTTCAGGAGCTTGTTATAAATATAAGCCTATATATTAATTGTAGTTAATTACTCCACATTATCCGTTCCTTTTTGTTATGAAAATACCTTCATTCAGTAAACTGGGTGTAAAAAGTCAGGAGCTGGGCTCTAAGGTTATCCATACATGAAATGTAAGTAGATCAAGGTACATACATAGATATGTATAAAAGATCTTGGTTTAGCTCATTTAGCCCTCATCCATGCTAACAACGGATAATTGAGTTTGTGAAGAGTGTGTAATACAAAATTAATTTATCCTGTGTAAAACATTGCTAGAAATTAATTTAAATTGATGCTACTTTCCAGCTTGAGGTTAGCAGGCCTTATATTCCAGTTGGCTGGAAGTGTTTTGCCTGGTGACAAAAAACTGCATTAAGGAGTTGTCACATCCAGGAGAGTTTTCCACTTGAGGGTGGCTGTGTCTTTTGTCTTCACTGTAATATAAAAAGGGCCTGGCAAGGGTTGCATTCTAGGGACTGAGGCTACTGTTCCTTTATCTTTCAAACACCCCAGCAGATTAAATACCTGCTCTTACATCCTCTGCTGGAATTTTTGCAGTTCGGAAATGAGTTGCTTTTCCTTCCCCATATTTCTATAAATCACAGATGCCCACAAGGTATAAAAGGAGAAGTAATTCATCTGATGTACAACCATATATCCTTCAGCAGCATTTTGAAAAATGACTGGTATCCATCTTAATCCTACCTTTTCTCCCCAAGTTCATATATCTGTCTGTCTGTGTGCACCTCCTGTATCACTTTGTCTGCTGGCTAAGGAAGTTTGGGATTGCAGGGATATAAAAATACTGTGTCTCAAAAGGCACTTTGTTCACTGCCTTGTAGATAAAGGTGTGAAAACTTGGGAATTATTTTGAGCTGGTAAAACAAACCTTTTATGTGGAAAACAAATGGAGAACTTTCTGATTATATCCAAGACCTTCTGTTTTCTGAGTATAAAATACCTTGTTTGAGTGTAAATTAAATGTAAATCTATCTGCAGGATAAAAAGAGGAATACTGACAAGTACTTTAGTTTGGTGACATAAAGTTTTGGCATTTTTTTTTCTTTTCCCAGTCCTTTAACACGTTGCACATGATGTACCACGAGGCCACAGCTTGCCACGTGACTGGAGACCTGGTAGAGCTTCTGTCCATTTTCCTTTCAGTTCTGAAATCCACACGTCCCTATCTGCAAAGAAAAGGTTTGAGTATAACTCTTGAAAGAATTGTGCCTCTTGTTTCTAAATTAATTTTCCTCACCAAACCCTAGTGGTTTTTCTTGCTTACTGGCTGTTTTTTAAAACTTGCTGTACAGTAGAATATGTGTCTGTTAATGGATATTAAATTGTTACTTATTAAATTACTTACTGACTTAATACCAAACTAGATTTCATACATTTAACAGCAGTAGACCAGTGAGATTTAACAAATTCCTAGATGCATAGGAAAATAGATGTAGAGGAAAAAAGAGACTCCTCAGCAGTAAAATTCTGTGCTTTTTCTAAGAAGCTTTTGAGCCCTGAGCTAAGCAGCCTCCTGGGATGTTTGCCTTGCAGATGTGAAGCAAGCTCTCATTCAGTGGCAGGAGCGGATTGAGTTTGCCCACAAGCTCTTGACTCTGCTCAATTCCTACAGTCCTCCTGAGCTGAGGAATGCCTGCATTGGTAAGTCCTGGCCTTGCAGGACCTGTCCTGGCCTTGCAGGACCTGTCCTGCTCGGGCAGATGGAAATGCCACTTGCACAAGGGCCCTGCTAGAAACTGGAGTCGGGATGGTTGGTGTGGTACTGCCAGTATTGATGTTCTTACTCCCAGAGCTCTGGGTTTGTCAGCCTGATTTGAATATTCCTGTGGTCAGTCAGGGCATGCAGACTGGGGCACAGAAAGCCATGGGTCACTTTGTGACACTGATTTGCCACCTGATAAGGGGCATGACTGAGGAGTAGCTCCTCAGTTCAGGTGTCACTGAGTTTAGAGTCAAATCCCAAATATGACATTAAAATTGAAACATGAACTAAAAGTTCCCCTCAGAAGGGAGCATGGAGAACAAGTTATTCTGAGAAACAGCTTTTCCTGTTCATTTTTATGATTCAGTACTGTGAAGTGCAGTAGTGGAACTAAAGCATAAATAGCTTGTAGAGAGGAATGGATTTGCTTTTTAAAGTGTAGACACAGATAATACATACAAATGCCTCTCTTGCATTAGCAGAGCTATTTCAGAAAGGCCCAGGTTTTTTCTAGTTTAGACTTTTTGATATTATTTAATGGATTGATGGTAAGGGCCTTACACTGTGTCCCAAACACCCTTTTTGTGTGTGATTTGCATGCATTTCCCCGTTTTGAGTATTTTCTCCTTGGCCTCCTGACTGCTGCTGGTTGCCATTTTCCAGGCTCAAACCTGCTCTGTTAAAGAAGAAGCAAAGAGGGTAATTGTGCAGAGCTTCTCACTGTCCAGGCTGGCCCTCCCTGGTGGTTGCTGCAGCACTGAGCAGGGTCTGTCCCAGGGCAGAGGTGAAGGGATTTGGGATGGAGTCAGGGGTGTCACTCAGGTGTTGGTCACGGCAGGGCTGTGGCAAAAGGGATACGAGAGAGAGTTTGCAAATGTGTGAGCCTGAAGTTGAACTGTTTGCTGTTAAGAAATAACAATTTGTAATAGCAAAAACAACTTTTTGTTTGTAGATGTCCTCAAGGAGCTTGTACTTTTAAGTCCTCATGATTTCCTACATACTCTGGTTCCATTTCTACAGCACAATCATTGTACATACCACCACAGTAATATCCCAAGTAGGTATTTCAGTGATTGTCTTTTGAAGTTCTCTTACACTATTATTACTCTATCGTGTTCCTTGCTGATGTCAAATATTGACCTTT
The DNA here is from genome assembly GCF_014805655.1 of Passer montanus. Taxonomy (NCBI): domain Eukaryota; kingdom Metazoa; phylum Chordata; class Aves; order Passeriformes; family Passeridae; genus Passer; species Passer montanus. Next base: position 6,803,977 of record NW_024368485.1, on the reverse strand, counting down.
TTAATATATCCCTATTTTATCCGAACTTACACTACAGTGTCTCTTGGACCTTATTTTCCATGTCGTGAAAATTTGAAATTAATAGGGGGGAAAAGCAATATTCGTCCTCCGCGTCCCGAGCTCAACATGTGCCTCTTGCCCACCATGGTGGAAGCCAGCAAGGTATGTAAACAAGTGGTCCTACAAAGAATTATTTCTCTGTTGTTTTCCCATTTTTATAAAGGTATTGGCAGAATCCAGTAGCTCAATGCATTTACCTCTTCTTTGTAAACAAAGCGTAATTCTTCTTCAAGATGTGTTGTCCTCATATACTCCATTCTGGATGTGCACTTCAGAAGCACCATTCCCCTGCCCTTGGGGATACACAGCTTCTTCCTGCAGGCACCATGAGGGTTTGGGCCTTGTGGTAGGAAAAAAACCCCATAATAAACATTTTGGTAGTTTCCCACTCTGTCTGTGGCATTTGTAAAGGAAATTGAGGCAGCACCCAGGGATTGTCTATTTTAAGATTTATTTCCAGACAGCCAAGGAGACCCCGCAGGTTCCATTAGAGTCCATTCAGCTGGGGCTGAGGCATAATCTGCTACTTGTTTGGGTAAAATCCAGTGCCTGAAATGTCATAAAGGGCTTTGAGTCTTTTCACTTCCCATTTTCCCTTCCGTGGGATCCTGATGGGATGCCAGCTTTGGTGGGGCTGCTCCATAGCGACTTGCCACATCCCGTTGTTACAGCTGCAGCAACGGTGGGATTCAGCTCACGTCACTTTGCCTATCTAAAAGGTCAGCATCCAGCTCTTCTGGGGCTCTTCCTGGGGCTCCTGGCCATCAATAGTTACCCTGGGAAGGAGAGAAAGAGCTCCCACCTTCCTGTCCCAGGCACCTGGGTGTGGCTGAGGCGAGTGCCTCTCCACAGCAGCAGTGATTTTAGATAGCTAAAGTCAGGTCAGGTGAATCCCACCCGACAAGGAATATGTCTGGACAATCATTTGAAGCAGGAGAACTGGTTACTTGCTGTCCAGTAACTGTGGTTCTTCAAGATGCTTTGTCCACACAGATTCTGTGCTCCTCCTGCTGTGCTAATTCGAGTCCTGTCCTAGGGGATTCTTACGGGTGAAGGAATTGAGTGGTGGTTGAAGCCGCCATACCCCTTGTGCCCTCAGGTACAGTGGTCGCAAGGACACACTGGGTGCAGGCACAGCCCCAGTGGACACAGCTATTCAGAAAGAATCCAATCTCCTGCACATGGGGCCTATGTGCACGTAGATGGGAATCTGTGTGGGCAACACATTTCGAAGAAGCACGGTTACTGTAGGGTAAGTAACCCTTCTTTTTTAAAGCTTTCAGAATGATGCTGTGTCTATTTGTGCACCATCAAATTGACTGTGTAATCCAAGTGCTTGAAAAGGTGCTAGAGAGCCAGAAACTGCCTCTAGTGGGTTTCCCCATCGTGCATCCAGAAGTGACACTACATAATGTAAATACCTGGACTTAGAAAGTTGTCATATTACATGACAGTATTTCACCCTTTATATCAAATTCCTCATACATTAGGAAGGAGAATATTTTTAAACCTCTAGAATCACATCCACAGTCACATTGCCCTGTGGGTTTGCATGCTTGTTTTTATTCAGTTGCTTTGTATAAGGTTGTATTTTTTTGCTTGAGTTTTAGAGGTTTCCTCGTGGCTCTCTGATGCCATTCCTCTGGCTGATGCCATTTTAAGCTTATGTCTGTCCAAAATATTAAAATATCCACATATGTGTATCATTGGGTTTGAGACATTGATGAAAATTCTGCTCTGAAACTCAGTCTTGAGAAAATTCTGATTTCTACAGATCACACCTGACAAGCAATGACTGAACAAGCAGTAGTATGTCTATATTTAGGTGTCTGTATGTGATACAAAGTTACTGTGTTCTTTTCCTGTCCTCTTCAAGCCCTGGTATTTGCACAGCTTTTCACCCTCTGGGTGTTGTCTCTGAACCCTCCAGTAAGATTTTCCTGGCAGGGAATTATTGCATTTGCCATCCCTCCTCCATCCCCCCTGGTGCTTGCCAAGGGAGGCACCTGGAGGTTGTCGCTGTGCTGCAGTCCAGGCTGAACCAGGGCAGGGCAGGTGGCAGGCAGGGAGGTGCTCGGGGCAGGTGGCAGCTGGGGCTCTGCAGGCTGAACGAGGCTCTCTTAAATCTTCAGGGCAAGGACGATGTTTACGACCGCATGCTGCTGGATTATTTCTTCTCCTACCACCAGTTCATCCACCTCCTGTGTCGAGTTGCAATCAACTGTGAAAAGTTTACTGAAACTTTAGTGAAAATGAGTAAGTATCAAGGTGAAACAGCCACAGGATTTTTTTTTGTGTCTGATAGCTCTGGGTCCTTCTGCACTAAGTTTTATATTCAGAGTTTTTAAGGAATAGCAGAGCTTGTGGAACTTGTTGTGTTTTGGGTATTATTTTTATCCACAAATGTGGATACCCACTTTCTTATGTGAATAAGAAAGTGCAGCCTTGCCCACATGACGGAAATGTTTCGGGCTTGTCCAGAAAAGAGCTGAGGTAACCACTGAGAATTCAGTCTTATGGTACATTTGGAGTTTAATACAGGACTCACTAAGGCTGTTTCTGGGTGACTGGCAGTTTAAATGCCTTTGGATCACATCCTGAATCCTCAGCAGCTCAGCAATGGCAATTAACTGACAATATTTTCATTTTTGTGTTCCCCCACAACCCTGAGGGTGACTTCCTCAGTGTGCACAGACCACGGTGTCACACCAATAATCTCATCCAAAGAGCAATGACAGAATGTCCTTTCATCCCCTGAATCACCCATCTGCTTGTTGTTTGTCACACTTTTCCAATGTGTTTATTAAATGGACTGTGAAAACCTCATGGACAGCTTTCTGATCATGCAAAATGCTTGGAATGTGATCCTATAAAATGACTGGGTGCCTTGGCACTGCTTTTCTGAGGAATTTGCCTGTCTCCCACACTGACTTCTTTCCCCATGCCATTGCAGGTGTCCTGGTTGCTTATGAAGGTTTGCCACTTCACCTTGCACTCTTCCCCAAACTCTGGACGGAGCTTTGCCAGACTCAGGTAAGAGTCAGAACCAACAGAATGGAAACACAGGCAAAACACAGTGAATGTGGAACAAAGAACCCACAGCTGTCACTGGTGGGTGGTGTTTAATAAAATACTCTGCCTGTGTTGCTGCTGTCTGAGAAGCCCTGCTAAATCAAATGTAAAAATCAGGTAAATCCTGATTGCTCCCTGTACATCCTGCAAAAGCTTAACAGCAGTAACAGTGGTGGGTGTGCAGAAAGCACCTCATCCTGCCTCTGAAATTCCAGCTTTTTATGTAGCGCTGACACTGGGATGATGAAGGAAAAATGAGGTGTCAAAGTCTGGGTGTGATTGCAGAGGAGCCTGTGGCTGCCTCACAGATCAGAGGCTCTGTCCCTGGCACACACTGGTGGGGATAAACTGGAGCTTCATCACAGGAAAATGGGAGCTAAGAATTGTCAGTAATTTATTTGCACCATTTACTGGCATCTGAGAGAGCTGAGCTGTTCCTCAGGGGGCCTGGCCTGCAGTTCCAGTGCTGACTCTGCCACCTTCTCTCTCCTTGCCAGTCTGCCATGTCCAAGAACTGTGTGAAGCTCCTCTGTGAAGATCCCGTTTTTGCAGAATATATCAAATGTATTCTGATGGATGAAAGGACCTTTCTTAACAACAACATTGTCTACACCTTTCTGACACATTTTCTCCTCAAGGTATGTGGTCTTTCAGCAGTAATTATTACTCCAAGGAATGCAGGCACTGATGCTGCTTCCTTTTTAATTTTTGTTTTCACAGTTACAATTTTTTTGTAGCTTTAAAGAAAATACTTTGTTTCCACAGGTGCAAGGGCAGGTATTTTCTGAAGCAAACTGTGCCAACTTAATCAACACTCTAATTACAAACCTAATAAATCAGTATCAAAGCCTAGAATCTGACTTCAGCAACCAGAGAGTTGAAATTTCCAAAGCAAGCTCTACATTAAACGGGGTGAGTCTTTTTAAGGAACATGAGCAGCTCATTTCCTACAGAAACTCCTCAGTGCCCTGTGCCAGGTGTTGGGCACTCCCTGCCCCAGCTGAGCTCCTGGAGGGGCCATGGGAAGTTGGGAATATTAACCTGACTGTGGGGAGCAAAGTGTTATCAGCTGCAGGAGCATTGATGGTAGGAGTGCTGTGACCCAGCAGGGTTCTGTGTCTCCTGGCATTGTCACCTCCAGGACAGAGAGTGTTCAGGTCAGCAGATAGTGAGTGGGGAATGTCAGTGGTGTGAGTAGCTCCAGGATGGGATCTTTGGGCTGCTCAGAACATGAACAGCATCTCCTTCTTGCACAGTCTCTGTGTGCAAGATTCAGCAAACAGCAGTCTGAAATAAGCCTGAAGTTTGTCTCTCTACTTCCAGGACCTCCGAGCACTCGCCTTGCTGCTTTCGGTGCACACTCCCAAACAGCTCAACTCGGCCCTGATCCCAACTTTACAAGAGCTTTTAAACAAATGTAGAGCTTGCCAGCAACAGAGGAACTCATTACAAGAGCAAGAAGCCAAAGAAAGAAAAACTAAAGGTTTGGTGTTGCACTAATGAGCCTTTTATCTAATTAATGTAGTAGGTTATTTTGTCCCTGCAGGGTGGGCTCCAAATCCCAGTAGTACACAAAAATCCCATTTTATCGTGGAGCTAGTTTGTGACTTGCAGGAGGAAGCGAGTGTTTGTTGCATGCTGTGTGTGAAGGCAGGGGCCTGCTCTGAGCGCTGCCCTGTCCCCGCAGATGACGAGGGAGCCACGCCGGTGAAGCGGCGGCGCGTGAGCAGCGACGAGGAGCACGCCGTGGACGTGGGCGACGCCAAGGGCGATTCCCGCGAGGCGCTGACCCCCAGCAGCGCCTCGGACAACGAGACCAGGGACTCGTCCATCATCGACCCGGGCACGGAGCAGGAGCCGCCCTCCCCCGAGAGCGGCTCCCTCAAGGAGTACAGGCTGGAGGCGCCCGAGGAGCAGCCGGGCCTCGCCAAGTTCGAGGAGTGCAAGGAGTTCAAGGAGCTGCAGGCTTCCAAGGACGCCGCGGGGGCCGAGGAGGACTCGGAGTTCCCCTCCACGTCCATCTCGGCGGTTTTATCCGACCTCGCAGACTTGCGGAGCTGCGATGGCCAAGCCTTACCATCCCAGGACCCCGAAACGAATTTATCAATCAGTTGTGGCCATTCCAGAGGACTTTTTAGTCACATGCAGCAGCATGACATTTTAGACATCCTGTGCAGGACCATTGAGTCTACGATTCACGTGGTCACACGGATATCCGGGAAAGGAAACCAAGCTGCTTCTTGACATTAGATGGAGCATGTCTGCTTTTAAGTCTTTTTTTTTTTAATTTTTAATCCTTCTTCCCCCAAAAAATGCTGTTTGTATAAGTTTTGCTTATTTCTGTTTTGTGCTTCAGTTTGTCCAGTGCTCTCTGCTTGAATGGCAAGATAGATTTATATGCTTAATTCTTGGTCAGGCAGAACTCAAGATTATTTTTTTTAAATTTTATTTTATTTTGCATCTACCGTACACTTTCTTAAAGGGCAATCAGATAATGGCTATGTTTTATGTAATTAAGAGTTCACTGTAGTGGCTTTCATTTAATATGGCTGTCTGGGAGACAGGGCCTCCTGGCCCTGTATGATGTAATTTAAACTTATGGCATTTTTACTGTGTATAATATGGTGTCCTCTGTGCCAGTTTTGTACCTTATAATCGAGGCAGATTGCCTCAGATCGCTGTGGTTCTTATTATCAAAATTAAGTTTACTTGTATACTAAACAACCACAAGAAATTTGATTCTGTAAAGAATCCTCTTTAGCTGTGGCCTGGCAGTATATATATGGTGCTTTATTTAACAGAATACCTGTGGAGGAAATAAAGCACACTTGATGTAAAATTAATTGTTTTATTTTTATTGACATGATCAATTGCTATTCTGTGCACTTCATTAAACTGATTGTGATGACTTTTCATTGGTTTATAATATGTTGCTTCAGTCTTTGGATTTCTCAGCAAAGAACTTCATAAGTGACACAGAGCAGAGAGAAATGCTGGTCAGAGGTTCAGTCTGATGTAGATTTTGGTGCTTGTGTTGGAACCTGAAGTGCTGTCAAAGCCAGGGGAACTTGGCATCTCATTTCCCTTCGTTTAACATCTCTTACAAAATTTTTCTCCTGCACCATTTACAGACTTCCTTTCTTTTTTCCCTCTGCTCTCTCTGGCTGTGCCCCTCACTTTTTGACAGCTTCTGCACCCCTGGAATGACTTTATCATCCCTCCCATTACACTTCTCCCTGTTATTTCTGAGTAATACCAGTTTCCTATGTGACCTTTTGGACTGTCAATGCTACTGGTTCCAATATCTGATTAAACTCCATTTTCAGCTTCATTTTCCAGTTGCTCAGCTCATTTGTTTTTCTATTGTCTTCATCTGCCTTGGTCTTTTCTCTTCTGAATTCTTTCATTCCATCTACCCTTCACTGCAGTTTTGCATCACCTGCTTCTCCTGGAGTTGTGATGCTCTTGCTCCCTTTGAATTTGCTCTCATTGGTTTCAATGTTCTGTAAATAATTTGTCTTCAAAGTTTGCAAATTTATATTCCTGTTTATTTAGCATTTTTGTCCTGCATTTACAGCCACTGCTGACACTGGTAAGTGCTTAAGATTGTATCCTCATTATTCAGACATTAAATAACTACAGTTTTTTTTCTCTTTTAGGAGTAATTTTATTACTTTTTCTGATTAGCTTTCCCCAGATTGTTACTCCACAGAAATCATCAACAGCTCCTTGTCAAAACTTCCACAATCAGAATTTTTCTGTCAAGGAAACATTGGCCTATGGATGAAAAGCTGAGCTGCAGCAGCTGTTGGAACCCCTTTGGGTGAGTAGTCTTCTTAATTAATCAGCCTTATTTATTAACACTGTGCAGTTGGGATGGTGTCTGAGCTGCTGCTTTATTTCATAAAGGAATACAAATACTGCACCATTAATCATGTCATGATTATTCATATTGCTCTTCCCTTACCTCCTAATTTCCCCCTTGAGTATTCCTGCAATTTTTACAAAGAATTTTTTTGCAGTAGAGTTTTTTGGACAGAAGTCAGCAAAATACCTGCACAAAGGTATTTTCATTTTCCAGAGCCTGTTTCCAGGAGTTTGTCCTCTGTCTCCCTCACCTTCTGTGCTCTGTAAGTCATTATTTCTGCCATTCTGTTCTCCTTCCCTCACTTTAAATCAGTTTTCTGGTATTTTTCCACCTTTAAAACTTTAAATCAGTTTTCTGGTTTGTATTTTTCCACCTTTAAAAGTGTTCCCTTATCCTAAAAGTGTTAACCTTTACTTTGAAAGCCCTTTAACCCTATACCCTTTTATCTTCCACTGGTTTCCTCAGTCTCTTAGAAGTTTTGATTTGCTCCCAGGTTTTATCCCATTTCTCATTTATTATTACTTATTTCCACCTCCCATTTAACCCCTTCAAAATTAAGCTTTTAAATCCATGTTATTCCCTCTGTTACAGCCTCTCCCGTGGCACCTGAAGTGCTGAGATCTGTGAAGAATTTTGGCCATCATCCTTCAAACCATGTCTTTCCCATTGGCCTGGCTTTCTCTTTGCCTTTCTCACAGAATTACCATCTAACATTTTGAATTGGGAAGTCCAGGAGAAATTGTAGCACCAGTTTTGGAGGGGCAGGGAGCTGCTCCTCATTTCCCTGGGTTTGGCAGCCTCACAGCTGGAGCAGGGACTGCAACACTGCAAGCACAAGTAAGTCCTGTCTCTTTTATCTCTTTTAACACCAGTGACTGGCAGTTGTTCCAGTTGTTCATACAGTGAGGGCAGGGAGTCAGGAAAAGCAGGGGATTTCAGCCATGAGGAACACAATTCCCAGAGAGTATTGGGGTTTCACTGTTTGAAGGAACTTGGAACTGCACAGAACCACTTCTTCTCAAGGATTAAATCGTAGCAGTAGCTCTTCAACCATCCACCCATGCACCTGCTGAAGCCTGAGCTGTCTTAGGCCTTCATTTCCCTTTGTCAACCCCTCCCTGAATCGTTTCTGCATTGAAAACATCAGGCTTTTCTTCCTTAAATACTGAGGGGGGGAAAGGCAATTAAATGTGGAGCATTCAGGAACAGATGCTAGAATAGAACATTGCTCAGGAGGCTGCTCCCCACCCAGCACCTGGACACTGCAGGCAGCAGCCAGGGAGGGCTCTGTGCCTCTCCTGTCACTGTGGGGACTTTGTCCTTGCCACTGCCACAGAGCTCACCTCAGTTCACAGGGGTTAACAACTGACTGCAAACCTTTCAGGAGAACCTGGCCTCTAGCAGGGAGCAGCACCTCTGTCTCCTCAGGATGATGGAAGCTTTTTGGGTGGTAAGGCTGCCATGTGTTGGCATGCTGTGAAAATAAAATATACAGGACTTAACTTCTAAGAAACTTACTTAGTGTGGCAGTTTCAGTTTATGGAGAAAATCAAGTTGATGTAAAGTCATATTTTTATTGAGCCAAGCACGTTTTCCAAAAGCAGCCTGCCCTATTGTGGTCAAATTGTTTCAGATTGCATATTTCATTTGTACACTTTATTTAAAAAGCATTTGAGAACTAAGTCATCCTTGCTCACCTCGAGGTGGTTTAATTAGGAATTACAATTTGTTCCTGTCCAAATTCTCTTTACAGTTGTACTCTTTGAGGTACAGCATTGCAGAGGGCTGTGAATCATTTCATGGAAGGTTTTACAGAACTGCAGAAAGAAAGCACTACTACTGTTTGTTTCTTCCTAAATAAATGGCACACCGAGGTCAAGTAAGGGAGTACAGTGCATGCAGACCTAATAATTACATGACATTGCTAATTATCTTTCCTAACACTGCAGCTGCAAACAGTCTGCAGTTAAAAGCATCTACAAGTATTCCACAAAGGCTGTAAATGGATCAGCAGTTTTGTAATCCCTTTCAGCTCACCTCTGCTGGGAACTCCATCTCCTACAGGGGTTTAATTTTGCCACTTGATCCACTGAATATTAAGGAACTGGAAATCTTCCTATTGATGGTGTAGCTCACCTACCTCTGAGGGCAGGGCTCACTGCAACTGAATCATCATCACTCTGAAGTCCCAGGCAAGCAGACCAGAGATCACTGTCCCCAGGTAAAGCTGTGGATACACACAGTCTGACTTGCCTCTCATTCCCTAAAAACCCATAAATAGTGCTTAAACTATGTACAGTCTCATAGAAGTGGGTCTTTATTCTTCCCACAAATAAATTATATATTTTTTCTTTAGAAAACCAAATGTTAACAAAGTATAAAAAGTAATGCCCTAACAAAACTACAGTGCTGTCATCATTCCATGTTGTCTTTTGATTGCTGCAGTAAAATATGGATTTCTTCAAAATATTGCTTCTTCCAGCATTGTCTTGTACTCTCTTCGTGGGAGACAGGAACCCCTTTGCATTCCAGCTCCAGTTCTGACTGAGCAGCCAGCTCCTGGAAGTTCAAGGCCACAGTTGCATAATGTTCTGAGGGAAGAGAAGAGGACCCTTCAGTGAGGTGCTTTTAAAGAAAGGCAGCTGTTGGTGCTGACCCCCTCTGCTCTGCCTGCCTCAGCCCCTTTCACAAGGACAGGACCAAGGGAGTGTCCAGCCAAGGCTGGTCCCTGCCAGGATTGCTTCTTCTCCCTGCAAAGGAGCCCTGCAACATCAGAGATCTGTGGAAAAACTCACCATCAGGCCAGCTCCTACACCGCCACTTGAGGACAATTCTTTGGCTTGGGACCTGTGGAAGAGAAGTTCTCCTTGTTAGCACCTGAGAGAATTCCCATTACAGTTCTCCCTGAAATAGGGGCAGAGGAGCAGCATCTTATGGAATACTGGAGCCATGCATGTAAACAAGAGCAAGATTTTTGAAATCTGGGTCAGGTTTTTGAAATAAAAAAAATGTTTTCATGGAGCTCTCAGCGTGCTGCATTCCACTGTTCTGTTTTTGCTGTGGGAAAAGACCAGGACTCACTGGGTACTGCACATAAAACACTGATTTTCTTGCAGACTTGGAAATAAAGGACAAGACCAGGTTTCCCCACTGAAATTTTAAAGTGTGACTGAATGATTGTGTTACACAACCCAGCCTGGCCCAGTACACAAGTTGGGCACTCCTGCAGATGAAAATGGGTTTTAGGACATTTCAAAAATGCAGCTGAGCTCTAATTACCAGGTTTTTCCCTTCTATTTGCACCAGCATTCAGTTGGGACGGGGTAACACTTGCCCTGAATAGAACAGAGAGCATCTCCCCAGTTAAAAAGGGACAGGGATTTGGCAGATAAACCTTAAACCTTTCTCCCTGCTCTCAGTTACAAAGGATTGTGCTGGGTTTTCTGCTCCCCATGCAGGTCCTTGGCTGTGGTCAGTCCCTGCTCTTTGGCTGAGACAGAAAAACCACACAACAAACGACCAACTGTGGGACTGAAATACTCACTAGAGAGGCTGAAATTCACAAATTTGTGCTGCTTTTTTAGAAGCCACCCCCCCCCCATTTTTAAAGTAGAGCAGGAGCTTTTTACCAGTTCTGTATATTCACCGCTGACACAGCCCTCAAACATCTGGAGTTTGCCTCCCTTCTCTGCTTCAATCACAGCTGGGCACTTGGAGAACTTCTGTACCAACTAACAAAAAAGAAAAACACAAAATGCACCATGCTGGGAGACAAGGGAGGGGAGCTGCAGGAATGAACTGAACCTGATCATGGCTGGGGCCAGTGAGGTGCCACAGTGAGAATGCTCATGCTGAGAAAGTTGCCTGGTGAATACAGAGCAGCCCAGGCTCTGCCCCAGCACATCCACACAAGGGCTGCTCCCAGACTGGGAAATGAGGGAAGTGGAGCAGCAGCTTTAGCAGGTGCAGAAGGGCTGCAAAGAGCCATTTCTGTTTCCCAGAGGTGGCCCTGGGGTTGTAATTTAAAGTTCTCCAATACCAGCCTTCCTTGTTTGAAGGACACAAAGCCAAAATGAGTGATTGTGTGTTTCATACCCTATAAGCAACAGTACTGTCACCTCCAGTAATTAATCTAATTAAGCTGTGGGTAGCAGCAGTGCCATTACTGAGCCCTTCAGGGGCCTCAACACCGGCATCAAAGAGCAAAGCTTTTGTTAAGGACAGCACAAGGAAGCTGCACCCCAACACCATAACAATGCAGCTTCACTTTGTTATGGGAACAGCTGGCAAAAAAACTCCTAAGGCAGCCTAATAAACTCTCATCAAATGGAATTTGTACTTAACACTGTGAAGTGTTCATTATTTACACAACTCTTCAGCAGCATCAACAGCCACATTCAGTTAAAATGCCTCCTGAAAGTATCACTTACTTCCTTCTTTGTGAAGATGCTGTAAAGTTCATCAGCTGGAGAGTTGAACACTTCCCTCATATGTATCCTCACTGTTGGAATTTTTACTCCAACCATATCCAGAGACTGTGGTGTAACAGAGTCCTGCAAAGCAAAAAAACATTCCCAGGAATAAGTGCCAGATCTTGACCCTTAAAAGTGCAGGCAGGGCAAGGGGGTTGTCCTGCAGCTTCTCTAACACAAGTATGAGCACATGGCAGCTGTACACTGCATTTCTGCATTTCCTCAGCAGTGCTGTCACTCAGGACTCAGCTCAGTGGACACCTGAAGCCAACAGACCTGCACAGTGCTCCCACTTGGTTTTCGCTCCATGGCCAGCTCCTGCCCAACAGCAGCTTTGGTTGGCAGGATCATTCCCAAGGTGAACTCTGCAATGAAGAAGAGCAGTTTTCAGTGTGAAACTGAGCTGTTCAACCCCCCCTGGCATTCAGATACTCAGTGAAGATCACCAAAACTCTGGAGAATGGGTAAAACTGGGCAGGACATAAAACTCAATCCAGTTTTCCCAGCTGACTCTTAAGCTTCCATCAGGAACAGACCTAGCAGCAATTTCCTTCAAAAGGCTTTTCCAAGTTACCTGACCCCAAATCAGAAACATCTGCACAGACTTCTGGCAGCACAGCAGATGTTCAGCTCAAAGAGGAATAACCCAAAGAAATTCTTCTAAGTGTGGCAGAAGGCTGGAGTGAAACTCAGTACAGAATGAGGCTCCTGCTCTTTGAGATTCCAGAGTTAAAGAATCTTTGGATACCCTAAAAACCATACATAGTAATTTCTCAAGCCAAAAACTGGTGGATCCAACTTGGGAAAATTACACAGCATTTAACAAAAAAACCAACAAAAAAAAGAGGCAATGAGGCTCCTGCTCTTTGAGATTCCAGACTTAAAGAATCTTTGGATACCCTAAAAATCATACATAGTAATTTCTCAAGCCAAAACATTACACAGCATTTAACAAAAAACCCAAAAAAACAACAACAACAAAAAAAGGTAATAATTTAACAAAGTATTTCACAATCAGAGATGTACCTAATAACAATTTGACTACAAGCTGTAAATGCATCAGTTTTTTGAGCATACTTTCCTGGACACAGTTGTCATTCAAAAAAAAAATACTCCAGTTCAAAAAACAGAAAGGCAAATTTAAATTTGGTTCACCTTTGGTTTAGAAGTGAAAATTTATAAATGTAGTAAGTTTAGGATAATAAAACCTTAGAATCTCAAATGATAATGGCAAGCTTAAAGATGAGCAGAGAATGAATTTGTAAAGAACAGAAATTAAGACAGCATCTTAGAAACTCTAGAAAATAACTAATTTAATTAACAACTAAAACAAAGGGACACAAAAATAAGGCAGCAGTTCATGCAAGGAAGGCAGTTTTTCTAAATTAGACAACAAAAAATCCTCATATTGGCCAGTCCAAGCAGGGCCAAGCTGAGCCCTGGCAGGGCCTGTGTGACCCAGCCCAGCCTCAGCCACTGCAGAACCCTCTGCCACCTCTAGAGCAGAAAGATCCTGAGTGCCAGGACTAACTTAACCCAGCTGAGCTGGTGACAATCAAAGATCACAGCAGTACAAAGCCAGGGATCTGCACTGCCTGAGCAAGCAGTTCAGGAGAGGCACTGCACAGGAGCTCTCCCAGGGTGCTGGTGAGTTCACCTGGTTCAGTTTACCTGTTTTAAGTGCTTTCAGGTAATCCCTCAGCGCCTCTCTGACTTTGGTGGTTCCTTCAGTTCTCATCAGGTCCTTCAGAACATCACCTTCCCCTTTCTTCTTGCTAACATTTATCTAGAAACAGAAAAATGGCAGCATTTATGAGGCCCCAGACATGAGCCTTTGGGATCTGGCAACAAAGGAAAGCATTTGGGCTTTCTTTACTATGCTCAGAGGACAGCTGCAATGTCAAATTCAGGATCTTGGGGTAGCCCACCTTTGCTAAAAATAAGTCCTCTTAAGACATAAATAAATGTAGTATCTGCACTCAGTCTGGTTCATCAAACATAGCCAAGAGAGGCTGAAGGATCTGTGGAAGCCCAGTATCCACCATGATCCAGTTAACACAGAGATTCCCCAAGGTCTTAGGGCTGGGAGTGGTTTGCTGTGTTGGTTTGGGTTTTTTTTTAAGACTACAAGCAGAGTTCTTCTCAAATTTGTAGTTAAAATATTATCACAATAATTAGCAAAGCAAACTGCACATTCCTCATTGGTAAATCTGAGAACAGAATAAGGCATTATTCCAAGTATAATAAACAAAAGCATGAAATAAACTATCCACATAGCAATCACCCCACTTAGTAACAGGATAAATCAAAATATGATGCCTAGATGTTGATTAACTTCATGTAAGAACTGTGGACCTATACAGCCATAGCAGTGTTGCACACCTACCTCTGTATCATCTACCTCATTTTCTTCTGACAGGTTAGGAATTTCAACAGATCCCTTATGTTTCTCACCAGACTCTTTCACTGTACCTGTATTAACATAACGAATTCTTAAATGCATCATTAAAAACTATTTCCCCCACAGCAAGAGTTTTACACTTGGAACTCATTTGTACAAAGGTGTTACCTGAAGGGAGCTGCCTCAAGGCTGGTTTAGAGGAACTGAACACAAGCTGAGCCTCTCCTGGGAGCTGTGTTCCCATCCAGGTGCACAGGGGATGGACAGGGACCCAGCTGTCACCTGCACTGTCACCTGCTGTGACAGCCTTTACAGCCTGTGCCTCTAAGGGTGGACAGGGGAAAATCATCTCCTTGTCCCCTGAATGTCTCTGCTCTGCATTCAGAAGCTCCCTGGAGTGCTGACCTCGCCCTCTTTAGTGCTGTGAAAGCTCCCAGCATGCAGGCATGTCACCAGGAAACACACGTGTGTATAATGGAGAAGGATACAATTGACATTTTTTAAAACAGGAACTCCAGGTGCACACTCAGAGCCCTTGATGTAACTTTTAACCACTTTGCAATGACTGCACTCTGCAGAAAGAGTCAGCAAGGACAGGAATTCTGCCCCACTTCTGATCCTTCGGGGCCAAGGAGCCCCATGCTCTGCTCAGATTCCAAGGGAAAGATTGAATTTAAGGTCTGAGGCTTTTTTATTGCACTGAAGACTCTTCCCCTTGGCCTTGCAAAAGTGCTTTGTTATTTAAATTAACTCACTAATTAGATGACGGTAAAATCTCTTCAGAAAGCTCAGTGTCAGAACATTGAAAATCCAACAAGGTGCTTCATCAGCAAAACTCCAATTCCAGCAGCCCGGGGCTGAGCACCACTGCACAAGGAGAATTATCAGGGAGGCACATGCAGAATTTCTGGGGACTCTCACTTTCACAGGAGCCACCTGGGTTCCCCTGCTCCTGCCCATCACTCTCATTAGTTTAATTACTTCCCAGGAACCCAACTGGTCCAGATCCCAGAGAGAGACTCCAATAAAAGCCCAGGTGGTTCCTGGCATGGAGGGGAGTGAAGAGCTGTAGTGCCAAAGTGCAAAGATCCCTCCCCACTCGGGTCTGAGGCAAGAGGGATTGCACAACACACCAAGTTGTTAATCCACAACCACACAGCGACAGCAGAACGAGACCCCAGAGCCTCCCAGGAGAAGCTGGCACTCAGGAAAGCCCTGGGAACTGGGAAATGCCATCCCTGAACACTGCTGGGCCCACAGAGCCACCTCAGTGTGCTCTCCCCTGCCCTCCACCAGCACAGGAAAACCACACAGCGTGGTCTCTGCAGACAATAAAACCCAGCTCATTTTTGGCTCCTCCCCAGGAAGGAAGTGCAGCGAGCAGGAAGGAGTTTTGGGGAGCAAAACTCAAACCTGACCTCAGTCAGCCAATGCTAGCAGCAGTGTTCACAACTCCTGAAATAAAGTTTCACAGTGCCAGTGTCTGTGCTGGGCAGCAAAGTCCAAAAAGTGAACAAACAGAGCTGGTGGCTCCACGTGACACAGGCACAACATTGGTGCAGCTCTGCCTTTTCACTACCACTGTAATGGAAACAAAGCTTTACTGCCTTTTGATCAATCAGTCAAATTATGTGGTGGAATTGCACTGGAATCCAATAACAGACCTGAAAATAAATTATTTTTTGGTTTCCTGCCAGTCCAGTGTGAAGCACACATCTCAGAAAGACCCAGCTATAGCACACCGTTCAAATACCTGCTCTAAAAAGACAAACATGTTTTCACAAAGCTGGCACCACAATGTGGAATGATCCATTAAAATCCTCATCACATCCTCTAAAAAATGGTAGAGCAGCCATTTTTCTCAATTTTAGTGCCATTAAGTACACCCAGTTCCTCACTTTCTTGTTTCTCTCTTACCTAAACTGCCAAGCACAATGTTTTTCCTACCCTGGACTTTCCAAACTTTTATGATTTGTCCTTATATTCCCACCTTTTAATCAAATCTTGAAGTCCTAGTTATCCTTGAAGACTTGTAGAACTAATTACAGTTTTTTAGTTCAATCTGAACTCTCACTTCTAATTTAGAGCCTTCAAAATACACAACATGATGGCTATCACAAAAAAAAAAAATCATTAGCCTCTGGGCTGTGGGGTTTTTTTTTAGACTTTCCTGTAGTAGCCAACTCACTAGAAATGAAGTTCTCAAAGCCACGATTCACTCAGCACAGCAGAGCAGCCAGCACAGGTCAGAGCTGTCTCTGAACACTGACCAGCATAAACACCTTGGAGAGAAACTGTTTGGAGAGAACTTACACAGAAATACAAACAAAACACTGTCTGCCTGCTTCTAACTTTATACTCTGAAATAAACCACACAAAGCTCAGCTAACCTCTGTTTAAAGCTTAAAGTGATTTTAGCTGAACTTTTAGAAGTCAAAAAACTGATTACAATATTTTATCTACACTGATTTAAACTGCACAAGAGTCTAATATTTGCCTTGCTCTCTATTAACATTTACACCACAATTCTAAGAGTGGTCTCAGTCTATAACACACTGGGAACACATAAAACTACCTAAAACAAACAACAGTACTCAGCTGAAAATCCCCTCTCACTGTGGGTGCAGACTTCAATCCCAGATCTGTCCTGGTCTCAGCAATATTCCAGTCAGGCCAGGGCTGAGGAATAAGGGCAGTATTGGGGAAGCACAGCCTGTCACCTGGCACTACAATATCCAGGGACAATTTCCTGTGCAGGCTCATCCCATCAGCTGCTCCTGCTTCCTACTCCAGTGCCAGACACGGGCCACAATTTGCTGTCAAGTTTTAGGCATTTAATAAACGGGAAGAATTCCTTGGCATCACCAAAAGCCAATCTGCAAACAAAGAACTTGGCTTTTTTTGGCATGGGACAAGCACAGCAGAGGGCAACTCCAAGAGCTGGAATTGCAAACGGATATGGCACAAAAAAAAACAAACAACAAAAAAACCCCACACACCCCCAGTACCCCAATAATCAAGAACTATTTCTGTTTGCCACTGAAGAGTTTTATCCTCCTGTAATAGGTAACCCCAATGTGAACTGCAGCCCGTTTTTGGGCACAGCTGTGATGTGACATCTCCTGCGTTTTCCTGCTCTCCGGAGGCACGGAGAGCACACAGCTGTCATTTGGGAACCCAAGCAGCCCCGGCAGGCTGCTGTCAATGCCACCACAATGCAGCATTCACTTCTCGCAAAGCAAAGCAAAGCAAAGCAAACCCCTGCCGACAGACCGGGCACGCAGTGCTGGGGAATAGGCGGTGGGAAAAGCCTGGGCGAAGGGGAAGCCAAGCTCGGGTTTCAAGGTTATTTAGGAACACGCAGTTATCCGCCCGGCCCCGCGATCCCCGCAGCCCCGGACTCGGAGTGCCCGCGTTCTGCCCACCGAGGGGCGGCTGCTCTGCAGCGGCTCGGCCGCCCCGGGCAGCAGGAGCGGCACGGAGCTCCGAGCCCCGCAAGCCCCCGGAGCCCCCCGTACCTTTCCAGCTGAGGCGCAGGTTCCACTCGTAGAAGAAGATGAGTTTCCCCTTGCGGCTGTTGCAGGACGCTTCGCCCTCCACGTGTTTGAGGTCGCCGATCTCGCAGCGCCCGGCCTCGCCCTCCACCACCAGCCCCTCCAGCACCTCCTTCAGCTTCCTCTTGGACCAGCTGGTCGCGTCCCGCTCCGTCCTGCCGCGGGAGCGGCGGGGTCAGCACCCATTGCCCCAGCCCTTCCCCAGCCCTTTTCCCGCCCGGCGCTCACCAGTGCCAGTTGTTCACGTTGGTGGCGTCCGCCCGCTCCTCCACGATCCAGCGCGGGTCCCCCTGGCCCCACTTGGCCATGGCGCTGCCGCGGCGCCGCCTCCGCCGCTCCCCCCGCTCCTGCCGCCCGCTTCCGCCGGCGCCGCCAGAAGGTGCCAGAAACTTCCCCGCCCCGCCGGGGAGGAGGAGGAGGAAGGCGAGGCCCGGCCCTGCCCTTCCTCCCGGCGCGGAGGGCGGAGGGAGCGGGGCCGGCGGCGCACGGAGCCGCTGCTGCTCCGGGGCTGGCGGCCGCTCGCTCCTGCGCCCGGGAAAAGCCGCTCCTTCGGGGCTGCTCCCGCTCCGGGGGAAGGCACCGCCTAGCTGGGAAAGAGGAGAGAGGGAAAAAAAAAACAAAAAACCAATCAAGCAAAAATGGAGGAAACCCGGAGAATTAGAAAACAGCCTCTCGTTTTCAGACGCTGCGGCGGGCGCTTCTGCGCAAAAGGACAGAAGAATTGATGTCCCACAATGACTCGATCGGAAGCAATGACAAGGCAGCGCCTCTGGAATCGGGTTTATTGTCTTGCCCGTTTGACACGTGCCAGAAGAAATTAAATACACAGTGAGACAGCGCTGCTGCTGGGGAAGCAGCCCTGCGGCACAGCACTGCAGCCCTTCCCGCATATTGCCTGTTGTCTTACTTATCCATCCTTAAAACAGCAACAGAGTTAAAAACTGGATCACATTCCCATATTCTTATTGCTCATTTAATTCTGAGCTGTTCCAATGAGTCTCATTGTGGTTTTTCTAAAAATGTTCTTCATCGAGTGTTCTTATCAGAGAGATACATCATCACCAAACTCATCGTTTTCAGACTCATCATCTCCGGGATCATCTTCTCTGGGATCTATGTCCAAAATCACTGCCACCTCTGAAAATTTTACTCCTTTCAGTTCTTTCTCAGGGGCAGGCAGTGTGGGATGAGGTGTTAAGGAAAGAGCTGGCTTCTGGTTTGTGTCTGTTGCAAAGGAGTCCTGCAAAAAAGCGTAACACAGGTTAGGCAGAAAGCTACAAATGCTTGAGTGTGAGAAATTATGAACAGTGGGAATCATAACGTTGTGAGCCCTTTACTGTTCACATTCCATAAATACAGAAGAGAATCATCACTTCTGCTCCTTCTAGGCATGGACAAACAGCCCTTATCTTAAGATTTTTTTAGAATCATGGAATGGTTTGGGGTGGAAGGGACCATAAGGGATTGTCCAGCCCCCTGCCACAGGCAGGGACACGTTGCACTAGACCAGGTTGCTCCAAACCCTGTCCAGCCTGGCCTTGGACACTCCCAGGGATTACTTCACAATATTTTTTTTTGTTTTAGTTCCATCAGATTAGCTTTTTTGATAATTCCTTCAGTTATTTGGTGAATAACAATAAAATACTTTCCACTCCATGCTTTGCAGTCAAAAAGCTCATTACCTGTTCTGTTGTGAATCTTGCTGTGGGCTGGGCCTCCACTTTTTTACTTTCAGCAGCTTTTTCAGGTGCTCCATTTTCCTCACTTTCACCCTTGTAATCCATCAGCACTGTCTCCAGGTAATTGAGTTTTTCAGGGGCCTGAATTTCATCTTTTTCAGCATCATCTCCTCTGGTGCCTTCCAGGTTGTCAAATGACATCATCTCAGTTCTCCTAAGAGAGGTCAGAGAATTCATAGCACCATAGACAAAAATCTCAGCCTCTCTACAACCAAGAGCAGCGTGTGCACTGATCTCAAAATTAGTGGGATTGTACCCAGGGGAATTAAGTAGCTTCTTGTATCCTGAGGGGTCTTTTCTGCATTGGGATGAACAGTTTGCTAAAGAGTAAGTAGGAATTTGCCTTTGATACAAGATTAAAAGGTATTAACTTCCTTCAAGTGTAGAGATTTTTAACTTGTCATTTTAAGGGTCCTTAAAAATGGGCCTATAGCCTAGTGGGTGATCCATGGAAAATCCTATGGTACAAAATAAACTAGAACCACAGTTTTTATATGCAGTTTTTTATAAATTTGTGATTGCAGCAGTCTACTTACCCATTATTCACATGCTCTAGTTTCTCTAAGCTTTTCAGACTTCCATTTTTGTCATCTGCCCATGGGTTATCAATTCCATCCACAATATCAACTTTCTTAACCAAATCCTGTTTCCCATACTTTCTGAAAATAATACATTAAAATAATAATAAATTATTTTTGAAGATTGGCTTTACAGCTGTTTTAGAAATAGAAGATGAATTCTTTGTGTTATAAGTTTAATGCACAACAGTTATTTTCAGTGTTGTTCTGGGGATTACTTTGGAGTATTTCCTATTTTCCCATAATGGTAGCAGGGTAAATGTTTGCTTCTCTTCTGGAAATTGTTTTCCCCTACCATGTGGCCCTGCTGCCACTGAAGTTAAGCAGCAAAACCTCCCTTGATTTAAGCAGCAAAACCTCCCTTGATTTTGCCATTTATGGGGTTGGAAAAGACTCGTGTGCCCCCCCTCACAGTGAAAATTTCTGCTGCCCACATTTTTCTGTTTCAGAAGTATTTGTTTCTGCTTTTGCTGTGTGACAAACACAAGCAGGAACAACTTCCAGTTGTGTGTGCTGCATCCAGCATAAATCTCGGGCAGTGCTCCCTACAAAAGCCGGTTATTTATCAGACTGACCCTTCATTAAACCCATGAGCTGTGAAGGCGAGCGACGCGTTGAGGACAGCCCTGTGTACCTTTTCCTGTTCAGATCCAGCAGGACGTAGGCCAGGAAGGCGATGCAGGTGGCGGCGAGCAGCACCCCGAGCACGATGGCAGCCGTCAGCTCCGGGGGTGCCGCGGCCGCCAGGGCCTCCGCCACCGCGGCGCTGACGGGTGCCGAGAACACCTCCTGCAGCCCCAGCTCTATGGCACCCCTCTGCTCCCTCAGCTTCCTGCCAGAGAAGGGACAACGTGCATCTGCACCTCACCTTCCTTCTGGCTGCAGGAGCAGCGAAGGAAATACAGAATATCCCTCCCTGGACTGCCAAGACCCTTTCCGAGCATTCGGACTTGTCGTGTCCTTCCTTCAGGAAAAGCTGTTTGCCAGCAACCAGCCCTGGTGCTTGACCTAAAGTGCTGCAGAGCTTGGACACTTGAACAAGATCCACATCACTGACAGGTTACCAAAGAAGTGTAAAAAGTGTAAAATACACCTCAAGTGTGGGGTTGTAATCAACATCCTGCCACTCTGATACTGATATCTATCTATCTATCTATCTATCTATCTATCTATCTATCTATCTATCCATCTATCTCAATATATACATCAGGTCTATATCTATCTGTCTATCTGTAAGGTGTATATGTACCTATATGTATAAAAAATATATATCAGGTCAATATATATTTTAATTCTATTCTTTGCCCATCAGCCTTTTTCTCTCTTAAACTGACTTTTCAATCTAATTTGCACAATGAAACAGCCTTACTCATGTTTTTGGCAAGCTCTGGAAATTAGCTTTCGGTAAATAGTGAATCAGTTTCTGAATTCTAAAGAATGCTATCTGCACGAGCTCTGACCCCCAGAAGGCAGACTGTGCCATGACTGTGCCATACAGACCTTTTTACATCTTCTGCAGGTACCTCCTGGTGGGCCTCATCAAAAGCAATGATGTTTACTTGGGTTTCATCAGTGCTGCTCCTTGAATTTCTGTCAGACTCCTTGGAATAAATATTGAGCACATATACATTCCATCCAAGTTTCTCTTCCAGGACCCTGACATCATATGAAGAAAATATTTTTAATTAACTGGGCAATGACAGATTCTTTTACTCTGGAAATTAAATGATGTAGTGTTTAATACAACACTTGGCAGATATTAATTGATATTAATAAAAATACCTTGGCAAGTATTTTGATTAAGCATGTAAAAATGCAGGATTATCATCAGCAAAGGAATTAAGCTATTAGTCCAAAATTGTTGAGTGATTGAGTAACAGAGGAAAAAAAATATCTATAGATTATTATAAACACTAAAGGTAGGGAGGAGGGAAATTTAGTCTCATAATCCTCATTGTTTTCTCCTCTTGTTCCAGAGATTTTGTGCTGGATGGGACCTGTGGCCCAGTTAATCCATCATTCTGGTAGCAGTCAGCACCAGCTGCTTCCAAGGAAGTTTTCCATTTCATTTTTACCAACAAGGACTGGTCCATAATAGCATCAACATCACAAACTCATTTTTGCCACCTTCAGAGCGATTTCCCTTCATAAGCACAGGACTCAATCTTTCCAATGTAAATATATGTTTATGTGTAGCCAGACAAAAGCTCTTCCATCTTTGTTAACATGCCAGAAAGGCCCAATTGTGGTTTTAATTTAATGGTGGGTTTGGTTTGAGGTGTCTGCCCTATGTCTCCATGTTTTTATCCTGCTGTCCATGTAAACCTTTATCCTAGGCTGTTAAAAATGACACAAACATCGAGGTGGGAAGAGACCACATGAAATTGTCTAGTCCAATGACCTCTTTGAGATGTGTCAGCTTCAGAGTAAAAACTTACAAGGCAAAAATTGGTGGATTCCTGGGAATTTGTTCAAATGATTCTGAGCTATGTCAAATGGAAGGCCTGGCTTTTCCTGAGCACTGCTGTAGGCTGTCAGACCCCTATCCCAAAGGGACTCTGAATTTATCATCAGATATTATACCAGAATAAGCTCCACAGTTTCAAAAATACCTTTGTACTTCAACGCTGTTTCTTTCCACAACACTGATCTTCTGATTCAGCACCAGCAACACAATGTTGCTACTGGAACTGGCATCAACAGTCACCTAATAAAGAATCACAGGTAAGATTTCCTAAAGCGTTTGTTCCTCTTGTAGACTGACCAAAAAAAAAATCTCAAATGAACAACGATAACAAAAACCCTCTGATACAAAATCATTGTCCTCCAAAAGTCAGTTTTTGTGCCAACATATTTTTATGTGTCAATGAAAATGGCAGCCTCTTAATTCCAATATGTAAATATTCGTGTATCTGACAGCCCTATTGACAGAGTTAAGTAATTTTGTAGTTTTGCCATTACCAAAATTAGCCCTTCTTGTTTACAATTTTGACATGGAAGTAAATCAGTATTATAGGTAAAAATCTTCCTTACATTGACTGTTGTCTGGGCTGTGAGTCTTCTTGTGCCTTGGTCTGCAGCTTGGACTTCCAGATAAAATGTTCCAGCTTTTCCTGCTACAGAAACGATGAAAATCTGCCCTGTGTTTTCATTGATGTCAAATTCATTGGTTTGGCCTCTCACTAAGCTGTACTGCAGACGTCCGTTGTCTCCTGAGTCTGGATCTGTGGCCTGGGTTTAAAAAAGGTGATTTGTGACACTCAGCCTGTGGCTGAGTTGTTCTTCAGGCAGTAAACTCAGCTCTCAGGAGCAGACTGAAGGCTCCTCTAATGCAGTGCAAGAACCCCACGCAGGAAATGCTGTACCTGGACTGTGATGACAGGGTATCTGTAGGGCACAGAGCTGGGAAGGCGGGCAGAGTAGGAGTGGCTGGAGAACACGGGCTCCTCGTTCACATCCTGCACGGAGATCGTCAGCATGGCCGCGTTCTCAGCCAACAGGCCTGGGAAAGCACAGGGGAACAGCTCTACTTATGATATTTTATTAGAAATCCTTTCTTAGGATTTTTTCTCTCCTGAGAGCTGAGGGCCTCAGGAAAGAAATGGAAACAATAACTATTTGCTGCTGTGGAATGCAACAGGTGCATCTTCCATTGGTCCATGTGGATTGTTTTCAATTGATGACCAACCACAGCCACCTGTGCCAAAGATTTTGTCATGCATTCTATTCTATTCTTGTTCTTTGAAGCCTTCTGATCCTTCTTTTCTCTCTGTTCTTTTAGTATAGTTTTCATGTAGTATTTTAGTATAATATGTAAGATAATAAATTAGCCTTCTGAGAAAATGGAGTCAAGCCTCGTGTCCCCACACATGGGGTGTTCACCTCAACAAACAACCTGCACCAGCAGCTTTTCACCTGTCACATCAACCTTGACAAGTTATCACAACTCCTGTGTGGACTGCAAATACAAAACCTGTGTCCATTGCTCCCCTGGGATGTTGTTCAAAGTGAGAAGTCACCTGAACGCTGGACTTCTGCAGCAGAGGAGACTCTTTTGTTTGCTTGAACTAAAATCACATACTGAGAAACTTCCTCATAGTCCAAATTCACTGCTGTTCTCAGCTCACCGCTTTCAGGATCCAGTCTAAAGTGACCTGAAAGGACAAACAGACACTTCTGCTGTGACAGCTGCCATTAGGTGCCCTTGGGACGTTTCCATGGCTCTCTGCTCTGAACCATGTGAAACTCAACACTTCCACAGGCCAGGCAGCAAAGGCATCATCACAGCTGGGTTCCTACCCCACACCAAACAGCTCTGAAACGTGCAAAGGAGCAGTAAATGTGAAAAAGGATTTCACATGATTTCACAAATAAGGAGAATTGCAGCTCCTTCTTGCACAGCTCCATTTTTTATGTATTTCCAATTTTTCTCTCAGTTTCTATGTACTGCTTTGTTGTGGGCCAAATGAAACCTGGGCACAGCTGCCTTAACATAAATGCAAGGAAATGATGGACTAAATGTGATTGGCAGGGAGGAAGCTGCTTGTTAACAGCACGTTCTATTTTGGCTCCCCCAGTCCCTAAATTATCCTTATCTTATAGTTTAAGATTAAAAGAAGGCATTTCTTAGGAAGTTACCACCCTTCCTAAAGCCAAAGATCAGCAAAGTCAATGCTGAAAAGCTTGAAAAAAATTCTCTATGTACTCCTGTTTTTTAAAAAAAGTTTTATCTATGCCCTCCATCTCCTCATTTATGCACAGCAGCACCTGCCATGCAAGAGACAGGTTATGGTGTTCTCCTGGCTATTTTAACTCATAAGGGGGGTGGTACTCACCTCTTTCATTGCCAGATACAATAGTGTAATCAATCGGGTTTCCTGAAGTTTCAGCCACAGCAAAATCATAAATTAAATAATCCACTCCAGTGTTTTCCGAAACAGAAACGCTGATGCAGGAAATAAATGATAAACCATAATGTTAAATTTGCCAGCAGTGGTTGCCCAGGCAGACTTTGAAATGTAAGTCTTTAAAAGAGAGTTCTCTGTGGAAAATCTTGCCCCCACTCCCCAGCTGTTTGCCAGATCTGCCCAACTTTCAGAGTGCAGTGCAAACCCTGGTTTTCCAGCCAGATTTTGGTCATCCTTGAGTAAAACCTAAGGAAAAAACGTTTTCTAGTGTTCAAGAGAAAAGGGACAAAGAGTCTGGCTAATAAAAGCTGCAAATTAGAGAAATAAAAGGCAATGCCTCAACTCACATTCACAGAACCCCAAGCGTAGCAGAATTTCCTATGTTTTGCTTAAAAAAACAACCCAAAACTGGTGTCCTTTCTTCTGCATGGAAAAATATGAAAGTGACTTTCAACTTTGCTATGTTCTGCACCACCTGGTGAAGACATCCCCGTTATTTAACTGAGTATGAAAGCCTCACCTGATCTCACTTTTGTTGAGGCGAGGAACGAACGGGCGGTTGTCAAACACACTCAGAGTAACCACAGCAGTGCCATTTAAAGGAGGAGAGCCTCTGTCCTTTGCCATCACTGTCAAATGCATCTCTCCAGACCTAGACAGGTTTCCAGTTGTGATTATCTTCCCCTCACTCAAATCCTCTATCAGGAAGAAGGGGCTCACGGTGGGATCCGGGAGGATGTAATACTCAATGAGGCCATTTTGCCCCTGCCATGAAAGGAACACAATTTAATGGAATTGGGAGTGTGTTTGGAAGGGTAGGATAAACACTGAAACAAGAGATCCAAAAAACATCTCAATGTCTCTAGTGAAATTATTTTGAAAACAGTGGGGTTTTTTTTAAGAATGAAAGCTATGGTAGGACATGTACAAATTAAAAAAAAAACCACAAAGCAGAAGAAAATACACAATACATTGGTCATTTACACCAATGAAATGACCAAAAACATGGCAAAAAGTCTCTAATGAAAATAAGTTAGTTGTGTAGAGGGGGACAGTCGGAGTAGTGAGGGTGGCACAGGGAGGACAAGTGCCACTCTGCACAGCTGAAGGAGGAGTTTCATTGGGGTCTCAATACAGATCTCCCACAGTTCAGCAATTTTCAAAGGCAATTGCACTTTTTGTACAGAATCATTGAAAAGGCTGATTTAAAAAGGGCTGTTAGATGATTTGCAGCAATGTACCACAGCTGCAGCTATTCCAACCAAAATTATGCATGAAGAAATGGGAAGGCACCTGCTACACCTATTTTGTTGTCACTTGGAGATGTTTCATCTTGTAAATGATATAATTACTGGTGATGTTGTCATGGTGATGTGGTTGACTACTGGATATCCCTGCCAGTGCCTGGATCCTATCTGATGGGTGTAGTACAGATATATCAAACAAAATTACATTTAAAAATGGGGACAGAGAGAATTAGCTGGGGTGCCATGCTTCAGAGGAGTTTGGCATGCAGACATTTCCGTGCTCAAAGCAGCTATATGATGTTTAGTTTTTACAGATTCTTCTACCTCAAAAGTTCAAATAACTTCAGAGACACTAAATTGCTTCAGTCCTTGTATACTTCTGAAGCACTGGTGCATGCAGTTCTGTGTAGGAAAGGGAAAAATTAAAGGAAATGCAGCTGAGGAAACATGCCCAGAGCCAGGGAGTACATCAGTGTCAAGGCAGAGCCAGCAAAACTCCTAATTTCCAGTTCTCAGAGCTGGTAGTTAAGCAGGATTCCCTTTCTGCTAGGTTTGGTGCTGCATGCCTGCAGAAAGGGGCAGGATGTGCTCGTGGTGCAGCCCAGGGCAGGCTCAGGGGCACAGCAGGGATCGGTCACCTGGTCGCGGTCGGTGGCGCTCACGGTGAGCACAGGAGCACCCACGGGGTTCACCATGTTTATGGAAGCAGAATAGGAGCTCTGGGCAAACACTGGGGCATTGTCATTCACATCAATCACTGCAACACTGACAGGGCTGGCTGCCTGGAAAACAAAACGGTGCCATGCATCTCAGAGCATTCAGAAACTCTTATTTAGCATTGCTTTTTTCCTTACTTGCACGTGCAACAGAAATTATAAATCAGGCTTTGAAAAGGCTGCAGTAAAATATTGTCTGGGTTTAATTGCGTGAACTCAGCATCAGAGATCACTACAGGATTTTAGCAGGAGAGGCAGGAATTCAATGTTGCAGTAGAATTCTTCTTGAAAGGTGTCTGAATGAGTAAGAGCAGGACATGTTCAGGAGACCAACATGTCCTCCATGCATTTAAGGAAACCACACATGCTCTGATTCTTTTAAAGAACTGTCTAATAACTTTTCAAATAAAATAAATACAGCAGAACTAGAACCATCTGCTGAAAATACTTATTCTCCCACGAAAAATTATCACATCACTTACAGTTCTAACAGCAGGAGACAAGCTCCAGTTCCCCAGCACAGGTCAGTCAGCAAACAGTTCAGGGTCAAAGCCTACCATGCATAATTTTGAAGTATTTCACATAATTAAAGTATACTACTACTTGATGTGGTTAAAGGCTGTAGAAGTCTGACTCTAAACATGATGAGGTGACTCATTTATCCTACACAATAAATGGCTGGGATAGATCTCCCTCCCAGCAGTTCAAAATCCACTCTGAAATGTTGCTGTTCATTACAGCAATGGTCTCTTACCTGATAGAAAGGGGCAGATTTATTGTTGACTGCAGTCACTGTAAGGTTGTATTTATTCATGGTTTCATAGTCTGGAGAGTTCCTTATCTTAATGATGCCCTGTGTTTCATCTATTTCAAATATATTCGTTCCCTCACCTGAGACAGATTTAAACAAGCATCATCAATTAATACCTGTCAGCAGCACATAATTAACTACACTCTTAAATTATATGTTTACTTGTGCCCTGAACTCATCAAAACACTTTTTAAGTAGTGTGTGGATAATGTAGAAGAAGAGCAGAAATATTTTGAGTGGATGGGCATTTGAAACACGAGCCAAGGTTTGAAAACTGTATGAGCATGAATTAATAGCATTCCTAGCCAGGTGAAATGAATGTTCTTGGCTTTGGTGGAAAGAGGTTAGGAAATAACATGGGTAATACTAATTATGCTCATAACTGTACAGACAACAAAGTGCCAGTGCAGTGGCAGAATTGCTTGTTACCTGTGAGGTTATACAGAACAAAGGCATTGTCTCCTGTGTCTCTGTCTGATGCTGTGATTTTTCCAACTATGAACCCCACAGGCACATTTTCATGGACACTGAAGTCAGGCACTGGGTCAAACACAGGTGGCCAGTCATTAATGTCAGTGATCTTTATCACAACTGTGCAGTAACCTCTCTTCTTCTCAGGGACTCCATCATCTTCAGCATACACCACAACCTGTAAGTTACACAGTTATTGGTGGTGAGAAGTCATACAAAGTCTGGCATAAGGATTTGAAAAATCTTGGTGAATTTTAGATTTTGAAATATTCTTAGAAATGTAAAGTCCAGGTCTGAATTCTCCTCAAAATGATTATTGAAAACTTAAGGAGTATTTGGGTGAACAAAAAAGTCTTGCTGTGTAGAACCAACAAATTCACAAATATTTTTGCTTGAAGCAAAATAAGACCATAAAAAATATCCAGCAGTGGCAACAACAGAATTAACTGAGAATCATATCTGCAAGATCTCAGCACAGGTTCAGGCATCAGACAGTGCTGAATACATGAGCTGTCATTGTGAAATTAGTTATTCATGTGCTGAAGTGTTTTCAGGGCAGGTGAACAATGAGCTCTGCTTGAATTTCATTCCAGTCAAAAGGCAGTGGCTTGTTTTAATAATGCCTCCTACCTTGAGATGCTCCTATTCTAAACCAGTGCAGAAAATGTTCAAGCATTATCAAGCTAAACAAAAGCACAAGTGTCACCTGTTTTCCAAGATAAAGAGATCTGAATAAAGAAGATTTAAAATATCTAAAGCAAACCTGATACTCTGTGGGTTCTTCTTCATAATCAAAGGGGGCAGTGGAATAAAGGATTCCAGTGGTTTCATTTATCCTGAATTTCAGTCCTTGTCCATTGAGAATGCCATATGTCAGGAAACCATTTCTGCCTGTGTCATTGTCCTGAGCTCTCAGCTGCACAATCTGAGTAGCAGGGGAATGCTGTGGAGGAAGAAAGACTGAGGCTTTCAGGGACTGCTTTGCTGCAATTGCTTGAATTATGTGTAAGTAACAGGTACTGCATCCACTTACAGTAGTATAGGCATTTTAAAATCAAAATGATACAACTTGTTCAGCACAGCAACACTCTCTTGCTTTCTCTAATGTACAGAAAATAACTGTTTTCCTCCCCCCATATGTCTACCTATAGCTGCAATTTTCAGGAAGAAATATTATTTCAAACAGCCCAAATGTTAACCTCAATGTCTGACTTGCTGTTATTTCTGTGTAAAAGCCTCTTCTCCTGTGAGACTCAATGGGTGTCCTCAACTCCAAAATCACATTTCTTTCTGAACACTATTTGGCTAATAATTATCAAAATAAACAATCTAATTTTTTTCCTTTTAAACAATGTTATTTGCACCAAGATTGACAGGAGGTATCAGTGTTTCACTTGCAGGGCCATTTGAGACCTGAAGTTATTTGATCCAACAGGGCACCCAGCAATTCCCACTGTGTAAATATTTCACATGGAAATGAATTTTTTAAGGTTGGGAAGTGTGATTCTAGTTCTTCTCCATTAAACTCACTGGGAACATTAAAATTATGTGTAATAATTTGAACCTATATTTAATGCAGAGGTAGAAATGGACTATAAATCAGTTGTGGCTGCTAAAGACAATATGTGTACATCAGCTAGGGATCTCAAAGGCAAGGTATGTGTTCTATAAAATATTAACATGATCAGTGTGCTTTTTTTTTTTTTAAAGAAAAAAAAAGCAACCAGCATATTAAAGTGTGAAAAGTGTTGCTTAAAAGTTGAAGAGTAAAATGTTGAGCAAGATGCTTTTGCATATTTAAATGCTGTGGCTTCTTCTGTAGAGAATCACAATGAAAATCTGACTGAAATCTGGCTTGTTCTCTGCTGTTGATCATTTGTGCCAGCAAAATCACAGCAGATTGGACGTGAGCAAGAGCAGAAATATTGTTAGATTAGAGACTGTGCCCTGTTACTTCCCTGTGTGAAGCTCCCTCACAAAAGGCTGAGTGAGGGCCTGTGGGGTGCCCAGCACATCCAGTAGACTTGGAATGCACCTGAATATTCTCTATGTAAAATATTCAAAATGGAGTGGCAGTTCTTCCTTCATGGAGCCCCCTATTAGAAAATATTCACTTTTCCTTCAATAAGTCCACACTTCTAGATCATTCTTTTGTGCATGGGATTGAAATAAACCTCACAACACCATGTGGTAGGACAGAACAGCAATCTGCCCAGTTCCAGAAGGTTTACTTGTATACTCAACAAAAGATTCCTTTTATTATTATTATTATTATTATTATTTTGAAGACTTATTTTTGTGATTCAGTTTGGATGACATTTCCTTACCTCTGGCAGTCTCTCTTCCAGTAGAGAAGATGGGAAAACTGGTGGGAAATTGTTTTCATCAATG
This sequence comes from Passer montanus, assembly GCF_014805655.1. Taxonomy (NCBI): domain Eukaryota; kingdom Metazoa; phylum Chordata; class Aves; order Passeriformes; family Passeridae; genus Passer; species Passer montanus. The sequence continues at coordinate 6,773,690 of NW_024368485.1, read as the reverse complement.
ACTTCCACCTTCACTTCCACTTCATTAAATATGATAGCATTAGATGAGTCTGTTGCTCGTACCTTGAAATTTACTGGGAAGTCTTCCACTTTTAGATTCTTACTTGTTCTTACAATACCACTGGATGGATGCATAATGAAATATCCTGTTAAAAAAAAACACAAACCAGAAATTATTCTGGTTATGATTTCATTAGTTGAAACTGAAGATATGAATCTTCCAGTGAAAATTACACATTATTTATATGAATATTGTATGCTACAGTATTCTTCAAAGAACAAAATTAAAGTCAATGTCTTTACAAGGTTGACAAGAATGTCAGATATATCCAGGGCTGTAATTAACAAAAAGAAATAATTCAGAAGGGCAGATGGGAACTAAAAGGGAGAAAATTCAATGCACCACTCTCCAGTCAGGTATTCACATTCCTCTGAAACAGTCAGAGATTATTTGTCCTTCTTAGAAATTTTTTATATTTCCTAAAAAGTCCTATTCTTACTGAAGATGAGGAATTTTGCAACTACCTTCAAGACCATGATTTCATACAAAATACTTTACAAAACTGAAGTACAAATTGGATGTTTGATGATAGATTAAAATCAGCTCTATATTTAGCAAAAAACCACAAGTGACAAAGCACTCATGCACTTGACCACATGCAAACTCACTCCAGGCACTCACATTTGGTAGGAAAACGTTGCTGAGTTAGTTTTCTACTAGAAATTTTTGTGCTATTAGTTATTTTTTTGTCCAGGTACAGCCTGATCTTCCTGCAGCAGACACAGCACGCAGCTGCTGAAGCCAGCCCTGTGCCTTGTGCTGCTCTGACAGAAATTCAACCCCATGCCCACACCTGATCCACCTCAAACTGGTGCCCTGCCTTCATTCCCAGTGTTAATGGCTGTGGAACTGAGCTAAAAGCAGAAGGAGAGAAGAAACCATCCCAAAGCTCCATGATCTTCCCATTGTCCCACATTCAGGACTCACCCTTCTCATCTCCAGAGGTGATGCTGTAGCTCACAGGGAGCTTGTACAAGGCTCTGACCTCCACAACAAACGTGTCTGGGGGGCTCTTCTCTGACAGAGGGGCAGGGTGATAGGCTTCTTCCAGGAACACTGGGAAGGACACGTCCATGGGGGCAATCATGACTGACACCTGCAGAGAAAGGACGTGGCCATGGGGGTGATGTTTGCAGCTTCAGTGAAAACTTTCCTCCTGAGGTGTGGGACAGCACAAGTCCAGGCCTTGGCCAGTGAGGAGAAGGCTGAGATTGCTGCCTGCTGAGTGTGACACTGCCCTGAAGGCAGCAAATACAGGTGGGACACAGCAGAAGCCTCACCAGTTTAGGTTCACCTGGGTGCTTTGGTAAGTGCAGAGCTCCAGTTCCTCACATCCAGCACATTTCAAAGGACTTGTCTAATTAAGCTGCTCTCAGGGAGATGCACTCATCTCCAGCCTTCCACTGGAGAGGGTGTAACCAGAGCAGGAGTTTGCATGTACAGTATTTTAAAACTATTGTCACTGATTTATAGATTAAGAACAAAAGGTGATAGCTGGTAAATAAAAAATGCCTACTGCTGCACAGAAATAGTTTATTTTTGTTGCTAGACAGCTGCTTTCCAATCCTCTGAAGAATGATGGCTTGTAAGTCTAAATGTTAAGGTTGTTGAAGGTAATTTTCTACATCTTTATGCATATAGATTTCTAGTTCTTTTTTAATTCTGCTGTGATATTTAGTGGCAAAAGATCACCAGCAAGTTATAAGCACTGTGTAAAAATAATTTTAAAATCATATTTACATTTCTCACTCTTCAATCTAGAAATGATTTTTTCTTACATTATGGGAAAAAAAACAGGAACACTATTTGCCATCTCCTGTTTATTTATCACATACTTCCATTACATTCTTTTCTGGTCCCACTCTTTGACCTTGCACAGGAGTCTCTACTGCTCTAATCCTCCTCCCTCACAGCCTGGAGCTTTTCTGTCTTTTCTGAAGTGGAATGATCACAACCATTTTGGGTGATGTGCCAGCAATTGCTAGGGCAGCATAACTTGGTAACTGTTATCTTGTAGCCTGGAACAGAAATAAATCTCTGACATTCTGATTCCTGGTTTGCATAGTTTTGCCTGACTGATACCCCTTTCCTGGTGTAGCTGTGCTCAGTTTAGAATAAAGCAATCTGGGGGATTAGCTGTGCAGTAAAGAGAGGGCAAGGCAGAATTTTGGTACCTTTACAGAGGTTGAGAGAGGCGGCAGACCCGAGTCCGTAGCGGTGACGTTCAAGGAGTAGTACAGGGGAACAGTTTGTGTGGTCAAGTCTCTGGTTAACCTGAGCTCTCCTGTGGTACTGGAAAGACTAAAGAGGCCTTCTGAGTTTCCACCTGAAAACAGAAAGTGTTGGAGATGTTCCCTGGGGCCAGCAGAGACAAGTGACTGAAGTGCATGCCCAGGAGTGAAGAGACACAGGTTGAAATCCTGATCTGCACGTGGGGTTTGGAGCAAGACACCCCCTCTAGTCCAACCTCTTGGCCCAAAACATGGCCAGGAGTGAATTCAGCACAGGCTGTTCAAGGCTTTGATCCATCAGGTGAGAATCTCCAAGGACAGCCTCTCTGGGCAACCTCTTCCATTAATTACTGATCTCCACAGGTGATTTTTGACCCCTTCTATCTGGTCAGAACCTGCCAGTTCAATTTATGACCATTCTCTCTCATTCTGGTGTCAGCAGCTTGCTTTAGCAGTGTCAAGCACCCCAGTGATGAACAGCCCTAAGATTTTTTCCTAACATACCTGAAATACTGTAGAAAATGCCTTCATCATAACCCTTGCCTTCATCTCTTGCATTGATGTCCACTACCAGTGTGCCAGCTGTAGAATTGTCTGGGAGGATCTTGTAATATGAGGACTGGTCAAACACGGGTCCTTCTTCATTGACATCTTCCACAGTAACTGAAAGAATCATCACATTTGGTGAGTTTTACCTAAATGGTTACAAGTTCTTTGGTTTCAGCCAATACAAACCAACACAGCTCCTCTGAAAGAGAATATGTCCAGTCACACTGATCAAAAAGGGCTGGCCAAAAGCTAGGATACCAACTTCACAGAAATCTTTATGTCTTTTTTTCCTCCAACAGAACAAATTTATTTAATTTTTTTTTAAGGAAAAAAGGCCAGTAATCAAGCCCTGTTATTTTAACAAGACTAAAAATCACTGTCAACACTCTTTAGCACCCTAGAAACTGTCCTTCTGTATAGAAGCAGAAAAAAAACCTGAATTATGTTTTTAGAAACCTTTTCAATCAAAATGTCAATAGGTTCTCAGAAAACAGAAAAAAAATGTGATTATATTGAAAGAAGTAATGTCAGTTTGTGTGAAAAATTCTCATTTTTGACATGGCAAACTTGTTTTAGAAAAATTTCATTTGGCTATAGTGAAAAGATCACATTATCAGTTTTGATAATTTACTCTAGCAGATGCATTAGTATAGGTTTATGCCTCAGAATTACACATGCTGAAATATTCCCTAGGGTTAATGAAAGTTAGTTTTTTGTGGAAAGTAGAGCTACCTGTAATGTTTGCTGTGTCTTGGAGATGTGGCTCTCCAGGATTGAAAGCTTTCAGAATAAATCTGTACTGGGATTGACTTTCATAGTCCAGAGGTTGAAGGGTTGCAATATCTCCAGAAAGTTCTCCAACATGAAATAAAGTTGTCTCTCCAGTTATGGTGTAATGAATGATGGCATTGTACCCTATATCTGCATCTGTGGCTACTGCACTCAAAATCTAAAATAAAAGGAAAAAAAAGTATCAACAAAAGGTTTAGAGCAGAACAAAGAGAGTGGCAAAACATGCCCACAAGACTGGTATTTACCCACAGAGTGTTCAGGACTGAATTACTCATTAATTGATTAATTGCATTCTGGCACAGCTTGTGGCAGAGCAGCTCCAGATTGTCAGGTGACACCTCTGCCCTTGACTCCTGTAAACCTTTAGGGCACATCTGCAAGGCAGATATGGAGCCAGAAATGGATGCGCTGGGAGGCTGCCCAGGGAAGCTGGGATGCCCTGGAAGTGTTCAAGGCCAGGCTGGATAGAGCTCTGAGCAACCTGGTCTTAGAGAAAGGTGTCCCTGACCATGGCTGAGGGCTTGGAACAAGATGGTCTTTAATGTCCCTTCCAATCCAAACCTTTCCATGATTCTAAGACAGAAAAGCTTAAGAACAGAGGGGTGCTGGACAAATCCACAACACCAACAGCACTAAACACCTTTAAAACATGCTGGCCATGGATGCAGTGAAACCTCAATCTGTGCACAGTGTGGAATCACTGCTGAGGACAAGAGGGAAAGGGGGAGCAGCTCTCAGTCTCTGTGAGAGCTTTAGGAGGAATCAGTGGGACAGGTGCTCCCCTGACATACAAACCAAACACAATGTGTGATTCCACAGGCCCCACAAATTTAAAAATGAAGTTCACCAATGCACAGCCATGAGAGGTTACTGCCCCTTCCAGGAGCACAGAGAGAAATCAAGAGCAGAGAAGGCTGTTTATTCTTAGTGCCACTCACCACATGGGGAGGCTCGTTCTCCCTCACAGTCACAGAGTAGGATTTTTGGGGGAGCACTGGTGGGTTGTCATTCACATCTTCCACAGTGATGCTCAGAACTAGGCTTGCAGATTGTGCTGGCTTGCCAGCATCAGTGGCCTGTGAAGGAACAACTTGTCATTAAAACCAGCATTACTTTGACACAAATTTACTCTGCCCATTCCATTTTGCCCCAAAAATTGTGAGCTTTTGCCTCCGAAGTCTTTCTGCTGGACCAGTTATCCCTCAGTGACACTTTTCTAGCCCTGTGCTTGGTTAGTTGCCACATCTTCCTGCAGCTGGGATCCTCACCCTGTCACATGCTCTGCTTTCATTAACAATTAATCAAAAGCTCAAGCCTGGATGCAGATCAAACATGTCATGTGATCAGATGTGGCACTAATCAACACAAGACTGTGATGCACAGATATCTGGGCTCTGGTAGTTGAAAGAAGGAGGAAATCCCTTGCATTTTCAGGGTTTAAAGTGCCAAAAAAAGAGGAAATTGTGAAGAGCATCCAGCATGTGGCAAATTCACAGTCAGTTTTACACTGCTCCAACATCTGCCATAGAAAATTCTCATCTGTAGGCACATATACACAGTTTTAAATTAGTCTTAAAAAGTGTTCACTTTACTAACTTGAAATTTTTCTGAAGACACTGCTTCATTTTTAATATGTCTCCTCTATACCTTCCACAAGCTCTTTAACCTGTAAAAATGTCCTTTAATATATTTGTACTTGATGGAACAAACAAATATATTTGTCAGTGCTGGAACACTTTGTATACACAGTAATTGATCTGATTAGTAGCAGTAAAAATCCATGAAATCAGCTAGAATAAATAGATAACCTCATGGATGCTGAGTGAAAGTTTATGCTTTTTCTTTTCTTCTCTTTTTTTTTTTTTTTAATCTCATTTGAAAAATCTCATTTCAGGTATTTTTTAAAAGATCTAAGGATATGTATTTTGGAAAAAATGAACAAAATAAGGGAAAGGGGCAAATAACAGATTGGCAAGGCAGCTGTATGGTCTAAAATGGACCCAGGAATGCTTTGCAGCTGTTGTGTGACTGTGACCTTTAAAATTTAGGGTTCATAAGTCATTTATTCACTAATACAAATTTACAGAGCAGAAAACAGAGCTCTGCATACAAAACATAAGGAGCAGTCAAAACTCATGTATGAATTCAAATGGAATTCTCTAAGATTAAGTGGATTTCTTGTTATGGTTCAGTATTTTCTCTTTTTCAGTGCTGAGAATTGTGTGAACTTGCATCAAATTTGTCAACTTACAATTATTTTCAGTTCATAACTGTCCATCACTTCTCTGTCTAAGGGCTTTTTTGTCACCAGCTTGCCAGTAGAACTGTTAATGTGGAATGTTCCAGCAAAATCATCCTGCAGAGAGTAGCTGATAAGTGCATTATCTCCTACATCCAGATCAGTAGCAGAAAATGTGCCCAAATCTAGACCAGCTTCATTCTCAGGAGCTGATAAATGAGTTTGGATCCATGCTGAGAAAACTGGAGGGTTGTCATTGATGTCTTCAACTCTCACAGTTACCTATAATGAAAAAAAAAGAAACAAAAGAAGAAAAAGACACAAATTTGAGCTGTACAAGTTGTATCCAAAGGAGAATTTTGATTTATTTTAGTCCATGGAAGCCTAAAAGAAAACAACCTAGGAACAAAAGCCAAAGGAAATAGAAAACAATTTCAGCATTTCTCAGTGTTTGAGCATTTTCACAACCACTGAATTTTTAATCTTTTTTAATTCTGAGCTGCAAGATAATGTGTGTAAGATAACACACTCTAACTGATGTTAGAGATGCACAGAACTAATAACCTGGGGCTCTTTGGCTCATCTGCCTGATGCATTGACAGAGCCATGCACAGGACCAGTTTTGGTGTTAATCAGTTTCTCTGGTTATCAGTTGTTCATAAGGAGCTCTCAGGGAGTGACACAATCTGTGAAGTTGACAATGTCTCCAGATGGTAATGTCTCCTCAGGATATAAAAAAAGAGAAATTAAATAGAAGGCTCTCAAAGCTTCACATTTGCATGACAGAAGACACTTATCTGGATTTTGCTTGATTGTTAATATTTTTTAAAGATATTTCATCATCCTTGATAAAAAATATTTTGAAATACATATTCCATACCAAAGCAACAGCTGTGTTGGGTGGCACCAGAGAATCCACAGCTTCCACAAGGATGCTGTACAGGTCTCTTTCTTCCCTGTCCAGCCAGACCAGGGCCACGATGTCTCCTTGGTCCCCGATGGAGAACTTGTCCCAGTGGGATTTCAGGGAGTACCCAACGTGCACAGCTGTGCTGCCAGTCAGAGCCTTCACTGAGCCCACTGCACTCCCTGGGGCTTTGCCCTCCTCAATGCTGAACTCGTAGCTGGAGCTCTCAAAAGTCAGCCCAAAGCTGGTGTCATCTACCAGCAAGTAGAGAGTAACAGAGGCTGGAGAGAGAAAACAAATTAAAATAGTGAAGTCACTGCTCAAATCGTCATGATCTGTGCTCTGTTTCCTTAAGCTCTTGAGGAACCAGTAGAAAGTGATAGAAATTATCACACAGGAAAGGGAAATACCAACAACCAATAGCAATAAGGATTAATAAGTAACACAAAACGTGATGCTTTTGCACCTAATTGATTTTCCAATCTTCCCTGATTACAGAAGTGTTGCTTCAGCATGACAGGAGAGCAAGGATCACCAGCCTGAAGCTAATGGGATGTGCAGGGGTTTCACACTCCTTAAAAACCTGGCCTTAATTGCTTTGTAACAAGAGAGGAGGGATGTACATAAAGCCACGAGTGCAATTTCTGTTGTGACCACATGTCCTATTTTAAGGAAATCAGTTTTTTCTCCTGTTCATGATAAATCAAAATTAACCTCCAAAAAACACATGAAAAATTTACAAAAAATACTACGTGATTGAATATTTTTTGAGGAACAGAAACTCATTTGAGGGTGATTTGCCAACTTCTGATTGTTTAAATGTTTCTAATTTTAGGAAGATAAAGGAAAACAGAAAAAGAAACACGTCAACAATATTATTTGAATACATCTTTTCAGAGTGACTGCAGCTGTGGAGTCTTGGGTTTTGTACCATAAGTACAACTGCAAAAAATGATTTTTAAAATATTATTTCTAATCAGGGTTACTAAAACCAAATTTTCTGTTAATATGATTAGCATGAGGAGATCAAAAGGTAAAAAGCAAATATTCATCATTGTTCAAATGTAACTTTTTTTTTGCTAGATTCAGTTTGATTGCAGCAATGGGATTCATTTCAAATTTAAATGTTTGCAAGGGTTATGTTTATGTGGGGAAAGACAAAAGGGTAAAAAAGATGGTATACCACTTGATGTAAGCTGAGGAACTCCATGATCAGTGGCAACAACTGTCAGTGTAACAACTGTGTCGGCTGTGATGTGGTCCAGGTTATTGCTGAGAGAGATTTCTCCAGTGCCATTATTTATATGGAAATCATCAGAATGGTTCATGAGGCTGAGTAAGGAGCAATCAGGAGAGCATTCATATTAATGACCTTGGAAGTGCCATCTACTTACTGCTACCTCTGCAAGGAGCACTCAACAGACAATATTTGCCTATTTATACAGAGCAGCTTTTAATTGCTGTCTTTAGCCTAAAATGCATTGCACTTTTGTTTTCAAGTAAGTCTTCCTTCATGAAAATGTGCAGCATCCATGCCTTCAGTTCCCATTACACCCCAAGGCTTTGATGGTGCCACTAGGAGAAGGCAGATCCTGCACACTCAGCTGCATATTCAGCAGTGGGAGAAGCACAAGTGACATCCATCTGAAGACCTGCTAACTCCTGGCCTTCTATGGCCTCTCACGGATAACTGGATTGCTCCCAAGTGATGTGTGTTAACTATCTCATAGTTAAAAATGATCTCTTTCAAGGCAGTAGTTCTAAACATCCACAAGTTTACTGCTCGTTCATTTGTCCTTCTCAATCTATGCTTTTCATGTCAAGGTATCCTGGTATTTTCCATGATTTAGGGCTCACAGAAATATCTTTCTCCACTGATTTTTCAATGCATAGTGCATTCAGAGGTTATTTTCTTATCTCCACCTCCCAGCAAACAGAAGATATGTAAAAAGAGTCAGAGATTCATTTACTTCCTACCCAGACACTCCAGTGTGTTATTCAAAATTTCAGAAACTGAACCAAATCTTGGCTGTGGGGTTTTTATTGCCAGTTTATCATTTGGTTGTGCCCTCTTACGACATAATCATGATTTGATAAGCTGTAAAACACCCAATAATGACTGTCCTTCTTCCTAAGTATAGAAACCATAACCGATTGCATCACTTGTAAAATATTTATGAAGAGATCTTATCCTTCTTAAGATCAATGAAAGCACCTTTCAGTGTGTCTCACAAGAGGTACTTATTAACCCCACAGGAGTGTACCTGTATGAAATGAGGGCGTTGTTGCCAAGGTCGGGGTCGGTGGCAGACACTGCCAGGACAGAGTCTCCCTCCTTTGCTGCTGCCACACGGAGGCTGGCTGAGTACTGTGCCCTGGTGAACTGAGGGGGGTTGTCGTTCACATCCAACGCTCGGATGATGACGTGTGTGAAGTTCTGGGGTGTGGCAGGAGACAAGCATGATTCACAAAGTGCACAGGCACTTCGGTGTACAAAAAAAAGGCACCAATGATGAAGAATAACTTGTTACTCCTTACCTGCCTCTGAGGCACTCCGTTATCAGATGCCACCAGGAGCAGCTCATACTTGTCTTTACTTTCTCGGTCTACAGAGCCAGTGACCAAAATGGTTCCATCCTAGAGAAGGCAGTGGTTCAATGCACAGATCATTTGGAGAGCTCTTGTACACTGAATTCTCAGAAGGGATGAGGGGTTGAAATTATTTATTCTCCTTTGGGCTAGTTCACATTCCAAGCAACACCTGACCAGGAATGTCTTGTTTTTTTGAATATCAAAGTAGATTTCCAACCTAAAGGGCACGTGGTGGTTGTGATGTGCACTAGAATGGTACTGCCTGCTCTTTTTTACCTGATGTATCTTACTATGGCAAGTCACTTCATGAACAGCAGGATCTAAATCTTGTTTTCAGCACACCCAACCCTTACCTGCTGGATGCTGCATGGATTATCCCCATCCTCAGCTGACAGGTAATAAGTAATTCGTGCATTCTCTCCCTCGTCCAAATCAGTAGCAGTCACATGTCCAACTCTAGTGGGATTATTCAATGTGTATTCCCCTTCCAGAACCTCAAAACTGTATGGCTGATTCTGAAACTCAGGGTTGTTATCATTCACATCCAGAACAGTGATGTGGAACAAGGCACTTGAATTAAGCCCATTTGTTACATTATCCACTGCCCATACCTGACAAAGTAAGAAAAAAAAAAGTAATTTTATTTGACTGTGATATCATTTTAACCTCTTATAAAGCTATTAAAAGGCATTCAAGGGAATGAAGTAGAGATGAGCCAAAGCTGCAGAGTCTCTCTCCCAATTTACTTGTAAAGTGAATCCAGGTGTAGTCTCCCTGTCCAGTTCTGTGTCATTCCTTAATGAAAGTGTTCCAGGGATATCCACAGTAAATGAAGTGCTGCTGAGAATAAAGTATCCCTGAGAAAAGCCAGCCTAAAAAGAAAACATCGTTCATGTAAGTTTAAAATTATTAAGATTTAAGTTCAACAAATAATCTTATTAATACTAATACCTGACCTTTTTATAAGACTTCTTATTACAGACGTACAGATGATTTGCCAGGTTTAATAAATTAAATCCTGCACCCTGAGCTATTGGAATAATAGACTTCTTTGGCAAGCAGGAACTGGGCTATGTGGAAGCACTTATGGGCTTCCCTGTTTGGGTCCTACACATTCTCTCTCCCTAAAGCTCTCCAAGACTTATCCCTGTGATGGAAAGGGCAGCAAAACAGGGTTCAGTGGAGTATGAACAGAGCATTTACACTGCTCTAAAACTGACATGAGCAAGAGTAATATTGCAAATCAAAAATCTCCCTCCAAAGTTACTTGTACTACTTCCAAAGCATCTCCCCAGTGCCACAGCTACATGCAAAATGTCTCTATAAAACAAGGGGAGAAAGAAACCACTTGTTATAAAGCAGAGGGAAATTTTGTAATTTCCTTTTATAGAAGAAACAGCTCCATCAGGGTTACAAATTGCCTCTTGCTCTGACTAAGCTAAGACTAAAGGTAAGTTTATCAAGTTTAGTTTATCAAGCAACATTCAATCAGAAACTATTATTGGTATCATTATATATAATCTGTTCTCTGTCTGGTGTGATGCATACAACTCATATGCTCATTAACAGAAGGAAACAGCACTTCCTGTCCTGGGCCACACATGCAGTGGGAGAGAAGCTCTCCCCATCTTCTCTGATATAGCCACTAAACTATTTTTTACAAGGTCTAAACTTCTTTGGGTTGGGAAGGTTTACTGCTGGCTCCAGAGAAAGGAAGGCAAAGTTTTTACGAAGCAAAACATACTTAGGGCCAACCATTTAAGAAATCTCCTTTTGCCCGTCTACTGCTACGCTTGTTTGCAGGTTAACAGAGAAAAATATGTCATTTTGATTTATCAGGATGAGATCAACGCAGTACCTACCTCATCCTTGTCAGCAACACTGAATGTGTAGACCGGACTCCCCTTGAGATGGTTCTCAAACACAGATACATCATAAGCTGCCAGACTGAATTCTGGTGGGTTATCATTGACATCTTCTACATGAACAACTACGAGTGTTTCAGTGCTCAGAGTTGGCTGACCTCCATCTGATGCCTGCACTTTCACTTCAAATTCCTTTGTGGTTTCATAATCCAGCTTCTGGCTCAGGCTGAGCTGGCCTGTGCTCGAGTTGACAAGGAACACCGGGGAGAGGGTTTGAGGTCGCTGGTCAGTGATTTGGTACGTCACGAGGGCATTGACCCCAGCATCCTTGTCTGTGGCAGACAGTGTCAGCAGGGCACTTCCCAGCTCCTGGTCTTCAGGGACCTTCACTTCATAGCTGCTCGAGGAGAACACCGGGGGGTTGTCGTTCTCATCATCGATGACGACGGTCAGGTCGAGCGCTGTAGATCGCGCGGGCTGGCCTTGGTCACTGGCAATCACAGTTAAGTTATAGAAGCCTTGTTCTTCTCTGTCCAGCACCTTTTGCAGGAAAATCAGTCCTGAATTGTCAATGTCCATTTTTCCTTCTCCACCCTTCAGGGTGTAAACCACCAATCCGTTGAAGCCCTCATCCACGTCTGTGGCCGACACGCTGGTGACGTTGGTCCCCGCTGGCCTTTTCTCCATGATGGCAATGGTGGTGTTGGTTTCACCAAACACAGGGCTGTTATCATTGACATCTGTGACTCTGATAAACACCGTGGCATAGTCAGCTTTGCTTCCATCTGACAAGGAAATATCGAGAGTGTAATTTTTCTGGGATTCGTAGTCCAGTTTGGTTGTGGTTGAGATGACTCCCTTGTCATCGATGGCAAATGAAGCAGATTCCGTCAGCACCCGAAACTCAACTGGTATGTGGGGATTTAAAGCCTCATACTTGACCTGTGTAAGATACAGCATATCATCAATAAATGAATTAAAACACATAAACCACTGTCTGAAAAAGAATAGCCATTTTAACTATGTCCAGACTCATTTTATGGTTGATATTGTGGATTGATATCAACTTCCAGTTGATACTGTGTCCTCATTTTTACTTCTTCTAATGAATTTTCATTCAGATACTTGTTAACTTCCCAGATTCTTTAAAAGAAGTAAAGATCAAGCCTCACTATACATAAAAATGCAGAGAGGACTGCCTTTTATTAAAACATGAATATGTATAAAGCAGAATAAAAATAACAGACTGCACTTTAACCTTTGGTTCTGCCTTTCTTTACAGGAAAAAGGGGGAGAAAATAACTCAAGATGTCTATAAATCAAAACACTAAGACACATTACCTTCTCACTGCTTTGATATGAAACCTTCCATGTGTGTTCAGACCTTCATCCAAGGAGTTATCATGGTGCATTCTGGTGCTCTGCTTGTCTGAGCATTATTTTGGATCAAAATGAAGAGCAGGTTCTAGAGCGTTCTTTGAAAATGCCTTTATGACATTCCTCTGATGGGAATTCTCATATCATGTCACAGGGTTTTAGGTTTATCACCAAGAGATGAGGAAATATTGCCTATCCCTGGCTTTGAGCCACTAAATCCTTTGAAGGTTTAGTCAAAAGAGGGCTATGCACAAAAGTTTACTTTCTCAAGCAGTTCAGGGGTTCATTTGATTTGGAGAGCTGCTTTAGGGTTTTTTTTTTGGGTTTTTTAAAATGCTAAATGGTAGCAGATGCTGTTTAAATATTTGCAAAGGTTTAACTGGAAGCAAACCCACCTTTGTGGGTGATAGGCTTCATCTGAGGGAGGTACTGCATGTGAAGCTTGATCTGCAGAACACACAGTATCTAGTTCTCCATGACTCAGGGAGATTTGGATATTTAGAGCACATCTCTTGCAAAATTAGGATTTTGTTAGAGCTGCCCTGTCCTATATAGAGACAGACTAGAGATCTTCTTACTTGTACTACTTCCACAGGAGGATCCAGCTCTTCTTCCACAGACACGCTGTATGTTTTCTGAGTAAACTGTGGTCTGGAATCTCCAAATGCATGGATTTCTACTGGCACTGATGAACTTCTTGGAATGGTCCCAGCTGCAAGCAAAAGGAAACAATTTCTCAGCAGATGCACAAAACACCTACTGACCCCCCCAAAAAATACACTTTTCTATGGGTCCTGCCTTTTTATTAATATTTAATCCTTGGTGCTGCTGTTATGGTACTGCCTCAGAGGTCCTCACCAGGACCACAGACAAAGGATGGACCCATATTCCCCACAAGACCCATTTTATCCCTGTGAGCCTAAATTTGAAGACACAGAGCTCATAGTGACCAAATAATGTAAAAATCACCATAATGTAAAAATCACAAGGCTGAAAACCACTTTGTATTCTCATTATACCAGGAGTGGGATGCCATTTATAGGTTACATTTATTTCTGCCCTTATTCGGGTCATGAATGTTTACTGAGGTCTATGCTATTCTTTTAAAACAATGAAACCCCCAATAACTATGGATATAAAATGCTGTTCATCCTAAAAATGGACTTGGTATCCCCAGTTTACCCACAAGGATGTGCAATTAATGACCAAATTACTCAGCACATTTTACTCTCCTTTTACTCCTTATTGACTGATGAGAAAGTTTTATATGTCTGATTTCTGCCTGAATTTCTGTTTCCTATGCTGTGCAACACCAGTCAGTTAGTTAAAGAAAGATGTGATTATATTTATATATATATAATTATAGAAAATTATTTTATATATTATTCTATAAATATTATGTCATTATATATATATGTTATTTCACATGTTCTTCCCACAGCCATCAAGAAAGCAGATTTGCTATAATGCCATCAGCAGGAACAGTTTTACCAGAGATGCAGCAATTACTTTGGATAAATAAGACAGTTTCTTATCTTCAACAAACAAGAGCAGATAAAATATATGGTATTATTTGAACAGAGCCTGTGAACTTATTTGACAGCATTCCTTCAAGTAAAAATCAAACAAAACCAAAACTCATCACCAGGAATAGCTGCATTGAGCAGTACTAAAATCCTCTCTTACCATCAGTAGCTGTTATCCACAAGACAAACTTCTTATGCTGGTCAATTCCTAATGGGATTACTGTTTTTAAACTGATTTGTCCTGTGAATGTATCCAATTCAAAGTGTCCGTCTTCATTGCCACCAGCTAAGATGAAGCTTATCTCTCCATTTATACCATCATCTGGATCAGCAGCAGCAACCTGGAGGAAAAAAAATTATTTTACTCTAGGTTCTGTGATTCCATCAAATTTTCTCCCATTTTAGATGTACAGGAAAATCAGATAAATATTGTTGCAGTTAAATTTGGTTGTACCTTTGACTGTCCACTTCCAATGTAATTCCTGGGTTAAATCTCAGTAACAAAGTTTGCTCTTGGATGCACACACATGATATCATTCCAGCAGCATGAGCAAAATCCTGCTCCTGTGGAACTCATGTGAATTACACCAGGTTTGTATCTCAGAGAATTGGTTTCATAACAATTCCAAAATCTCTGTTCCAGAGATTTCATCAGGAGCAATGAAATCTGCACATCTGGGTAGGAGCATTGATAGTGACTCTCTACAGATCTCAACTCCTCTTTCCTGTTTTATTTGGTTAACTGGTTTACTATGTTAGAAAAAGTTATTGGATCTAAAAATTATCCTTAATGCTCCAGCACTCAGCAGTCTTTCAAAAATGTTGTGCCCTTATTTGAGTTCCTGGACTCTAACAACATTCCGTTTCTATTAAACGCTTTACAACTAAATTAAAAATCTTATTTTCTATCATATATTTCTGGAATTGAGGCTGGTGCACAGTACCAGAATAAAAATCCTGTATAATTTATTCTCCGATCTGGGATGTGATTAAAATATCCAGGACACTGTGATTATGGAATATCAGTTGCTCTGAAATGAGAGGTGGATGGTTTCTAAACTGGGAGCTGTTCCAAAGAGATTCCCTGCTCAACAGAACTGCTTCACAAGTTTAAGCAAGGACTCATGCATGCATTCCACTCAAAAATGTCATTTTTGCTCGGTATTTCTAGTACCTGAAGAATGTCCATTCCTGCAGTCATGTTGAGGAAAATGTCTCGTCTGTATGGTGTGCCTGTAAAGGCTGGGCTGTTGTCATTTTCATCCAGCAGCACTATGTTGATAGGAGAGCTCATATTTTGGTGAGGTGGCAAATGGTCTCTAGCAGTGACCTGCAAAAACAATGCAGTGAGAAGCCTGTGTTGTTCAGAGGAGTGTTGTGGAAGTGTAAAAAGGATGAATGAGAATTACAAGCTGAGGAAGCTGTTTCAGCAGTGGTATTTCCCTCCAGATAACTTTGCTGTCAGAGTCTGGATTTGTTTCTTCAGTTAAGCTGCTGATCCCTACTCAAGGTTCGGCCTCCTGCCAGGACAGATCAGGCCTCACCTGTTGGCCTCAGTTTACCCTGGAAAGGAACTGGTTTGTTTTTAATACCTGTAGGTGGATAGAGGGTACTCTCTCCCTGTCCAGCAGCGTGGAGTTCCTCACAGTTAGGATCCCAGCTGGACTCAGCTGGAAGGGACTGTCATCTGGAGTGAGACTGAGGGTTCCCTGGAAGCCTCCCTGCAGACAGGGAACACATTTGTCATTAAACAGGACCACCACTGAGCTACTCCCTTAGGATGCTTTCTTCTTGTTTTCCATGTGGACAAGATGAAATTTCTAGATTTAATTGAGATTACAGTTCAAAAAAAAACCCCAAAATTAAAAAAAAAAGAGAGAAGCAAATAACATGGAAGAAATAACAAGCAGGCTGAGAATGACTTGCAGCTTTGCGTTTATTTTGCATTTCTGCACTTCCAGATTTGGGACCTTATACAAACCAGAGGAGTTCCAAAGAGAGTCAAAATCTATTCTTTGTCTGCAGTACTCTACCTCTTAAAGAAGTGAAACTAAGTTTGCTTTGTTAAAGCATATTTAGGCAGTCAGAAAAAAAATTCTATTCACAATAGCTGTATAACACAAATGCATTTTATATTATATACAAGTGCAGCACTTGTAGCAGCCATAAAACCATCATCTTTTTACCTCATCTTCGTCAGAAGCTGTTATTTGAAGAACTTCCATCCCATCTGGGAAATTTTCTGGAAGTGAGACATCATAACTTGTTTTTGACAGTACTGGATGATTGTCATTTTCATCTCCAATAGTAACCAGAACTACTGCATCAGCTGTTTTGAAAATCTTGTCTTGCTGAGCTGCCTAGAAAACAGAGTTTACAGCTCTAAATTCCACACCCTGATAACAACACGCTTAACACAAGGACATGACAACTGCGTATTTACAATTAATTACTTTTTCCTTTATTTTGATTTTTGGATGGAGCTTGATACCAATGACTATGAGAAACTATTAACAGCAACTTGGATTTACATATATTTTCTGAAATTGAGACTGAAATACCAAAACAATCTCTACCTGAATGCCCACCACGAGGTTTGGACATATTTCTCTGTCAATTGAGGTCTTGACTTCCAACACTCCAGCTTCATTGATTGAAAAGCTGTTGTTATAGGCTGGGGGGTTCACTGGAAAGCAAAAAATTGGGAAGGGTTAATGAGAATTAACCAGAACTGGAAGTTTGGTCTGTCCTTTGCATGAGTGTTAACTTCTTAGCCACAGGAAAAAGGAACAAGAAAGGCTGTTTTTCAAACACTCTGTCCTCAAAACAACTCCTGGAAAATAAGAATGAACCGGAACTGGAAGTTTGGTCTGTCCTTTGCATGAGTGTTAACTTCTTAGCCACAGGAAAAAGGAACAAGAAAGGCTGTTGGAAATATGCATTCACACTTCAAGGGTCTCAAATTAAGCATTTCATAAACTTCTGGCAATTTCTTCAGGAGGAGGCACAGCTCCTGATGGGATTCTCTGTCTAGATGGTCCTGAATGGAAATTCTTTGATCAAATTGAAACCTCTAGAGTGGCTTATATCATTCCCTCCAGTAACAAGTAAATGAATCATTTACTGTGTCAATATCTAGATCTAGAAAAAAATAAAGGCTCTTACCTAGCTTGATGCTGTAAATTATTTTTTCATTTATACCTTTGTCTCCATCTTGAGCCAAGACCTCTGGGAGAACAGTGAGAGGACCCACCTAGAAAACATCCATTAACCTGAATATCCTGGAAAAAACCCACACATTAACTTGAAATCTTTCCTTAGATGAGTCACAGTTTTGATTAAAGAAACAAGAAACATGTATTTAATCAATGTGATCCAGAAAAAAATTCTTTCTTTGCCATATGTGCTTTAGGAGAATGATGACCAAGATACTCAATAGATACATTATGTTTAAGAAACACCAGATCATGAAGCTGCAGGCACAGATGGAATTTATGTTAAGAACATTGACTATTTCAGTTCCATTTCCTTCCTGGAAAATAACACACAAGTCTATGCTGCATCCCATATAAAAACAGTAATTTAAAAGACAAAAACATTTTAGAAAGGCTAAAATTATTCCTTTCAGAGAATTAGAGATGAACTTCTAACAAAAGGAACACTGGAGGTCTAACACTAAAAGTATATGTGATTTAAAATACTTTAAGAGGAAGATAATGATATAGAAATAGGGATAATAATGAACCTTTTTCATTTTAGGGGGTTACTCTGATAATACTATACTGTTATTTTTTTTCAGAATGCACACAGAAACCTGAGTCAAACAAATACATTCCACCAAGAAATCTCTATATAGAAAAAAAAGTTACAAAGGTAATATAGACCTGGATTGTCATTCAGATCCTTATTTCTACTTACCTGATTGTAATGCTGTATAAAGGAATTACACGAATTAAAACTAATTTCAGGACTGATGGACAGCCAGTTGCCCTTTGAATTTTACATTAAAAGCTCTTTTAAAATAAGAATTTGGGGTTTTTTTTTCCTTTTCTTTCTTCTTTTTTTTTTTTTAATTTTTCCCCCAAAATACAAAAGAATGTATTTCTATCACAGAAAATTCTGTGCTTCATATAATCCATGGCCTGTTTATCTGGGAGTTGGAGATCTACAGCTGATATCTTTTTCACAGCTCAGCACAGAGGAAAGCAGCTCCATCCATCTGAAGCTGCTCAGGGAGGAAGAATCCTTGGAAGAAAAGCCCTGTGGATAGGGATAACAGCAGCATTTAGAGCTTTTACCTGATTTTCAGTGATATTCCCATTGTATGTGGATTGACTGAAATAGGGGTTCAATGTATCATAATCTTCCACATTAATTATTAGTGATGTAGTGGCACTGTTGTCTCCAAATTTTTCCTGCATCCCAAGGGAAAGAAGAAAATAAGAACAACTGTCTTGAAAAAAACCCCACCATATCTCAGTGGAAAATCCAACAGAATATTATTACATATATTTTGCAGCATTTTTAACCTGATAACTCTCAGCCTCTCAGGTTAATCCAGTTCTAGGAACAAAACTATTCACAGGTAATCTTCCTTTAGTTTCTCATTTTCTATCAGGCATATAGAATACAGAATAGACCATTTGCTACATCTGTACTATTTTCTAGGTACCACAATAATCCTAGCAAAACTATTTCATTTTAGTTCTAAAAGGCAAATACATGAAATGAATACATGAAAGGCAAATACAGGAAATGAAGGCAAATACATAATCAAATCTCAAAAAAAAACCAAAAAACCAAAAACTTGGTAAGATGCAGCAAAAAATTGAGAGATCTGCCAGAATGAATATGTGAATATATGTTACAGTAGTGGAGAATGAATATGTACAGTATTTATGTTTAGAGAAATACAGAAAGAAACTTGGGCTGGAATTTGAGAGGAAACAATGGCTGAAATATTAAAAATGTGCTACTTTGTCTCCAGAATAAACCAAGTTCCAGGCACGACATTTGAGTTAGGAACTCCCAAAGCTGTAAATTTGTAGAAAATGGGATGCTGTAAAACAAAGGAACTATCATTGTAGAACTATTGTGGGTATAATTCTTCTTTTAATTTGTATCTTACCTTTGCTTGGACTGTTAAATTGAAAAAGTTGACCTCATTGTAATCCAGTGTTTTTTTCACCATGACATTTCCATCTCCTTCCCTTATAGAAAAGTAATCAGAGTTTGGGCCCTATTAAGTGAATAAATCAAATATTTTATGACTGATGATGAAATACATTTTCTTTTCCCTTTTTGTCACCTTTCCTATTGGACTATTTTCATAAAGGTGCAGGAATGTCTCAACCATCACCAATGTAAAGAAAAAGGCTGATCCTCCTCCACGCATGCCTCCCTTGTCAGTGCCAACAGAATTTCTGATTTATCCTTTCCTATGGCACACAGGGGAATGACATCAACTTCCCTTCACCAGCAATAAAAGAAGCAGAGACAAGCTCAGATGTGAAGATTTCCACTGCAGAAATCTACATTTAGTTGAGATGATCTTGCTTCAGTTGCCTTGAGGACTGGAGACCAACAGCAAATCAAACATAAACTTTAAAAAGAGGGGAAACAGCTCTTCCTCCTGCTACTGCAAAGGACCACTGAGTTCCTTAGCTGTTGCTCAAGAGTGCCATAAATCATTCCACAAAAGTCAAGAAACAAGATTCAGGCCTCACTGTCTGCCTTGAAAGGTCTTGAAAGGACTTGAAAGGTCTCTTGGATGTTTTGCAGATTTTTTATCCTCACAGTGCAAGGGAGCACGCTGGGATTAGGTCCCAGGCTATGGATCTATGAAATTCAAACTGGTGTTCACAGTTCCCAGCTAACAAAGGGCACTCACCCAAAGGCTGTAAGTCAAGATGCTGAATTCTGGTGAAATGTCCTTATCCTTAGCTTCCACTTTTATAACTGTGGAATTAATTCCAGCTACCTAAGAGGAAATAGAGGTCATCAAGTACTCAGTCACAAGCCCCCATCCACATCCTTCTTAACTTGGGGCAGGAAAGTTGTGCCACCTGCTTAGCAAATCACATCCTGTTGCCATTTTTGGCTGGGAATATTTCTCCATCACCCCACTCTCCCAGCTGTGTGTGCAGCCCAGCCTTTCCTTTCCACACCCATGGGATGCAGCAGAAAAGTCTCATAAGGGTGAATGTGAGGAACTAAGCTCAGTGTGGTCACATCAGAAGCTCCCCAAAATGAAATTTAAAAATATCCCAGGAAAAAAAGTATCAGCATTTGGCATAACCCACCTCTGATACTGAAGTACTGTAATTGGCTTGTTGGAATTCTGGAGCATTGTCATTTACATCTATCAACTTTACATTCCGTCCGTTCTCTATCTCATCAGTCTGGGTAGTGGGAGAAATGACAACAGTGAGGTGGCAGCACGCTGCTAACATTTAATTTCATCTAGAATGAGATCCTCAAAGAGACACCCTTTCATTAAACTACCATTTAGAATTAGACTACCGTTCCTAAAATTAACTTTTTAAGGTTTACCTTAGTTTTCTGTGAACAAAAAGACTCCTTTCAATCAGCAGACTTCAAGAGGTTATGTTCTACAAGGTACTCTGAACTCCCTGCATCATAGCTTTCAATTAAATACTATTGCAGAAAATAATAATTTGCATTAAGTTAGGCAATAAACACAGTTAAGAAAGCATGGTTTGTACTCACTGTTCCAATCCTTTGGCAAACAACAGAATACCAGATCATATCACCCTGAAATTGAACAAACAAGCCAATAAATAACATAATTGATGAACTAATAACATGACTATCAAAGATAATTTTTACCAAAATTATACAAAATTACTTCTAGTACTTGAATCCTCAGGCATGCTGCACCAAAAATTAACACTTTGTAATTACTTTGCTCCATATTACAAGGTTTATTGGACTGCCATTCCTTTACTATTGATACCCACCTACCCAGACCCCACCATACCCCTTTACCTGACTGCTCACCCCCCAAAAAAATTTAAAGGTTTACAGAAAATACAGGAGAACATGTGCAAGAAGCATTAAAAGTGTTTTAATCCATTTGGGAAATATCCAAATAAGAAATGCAAATGTAAACAAAAAAAAAATTAAAAGTACATTTTTATCCATTACAAACACTGTTTGTAACAGTGTTTTTTACAACATGCCTGGTCCATGTCTGTCAGGTACAGTGGTTCTCTGAGATGACAGTGTCCAAAACACAAATCCAGTGCTACTCTGAAATAGCACTTGAATAAGAAATTGTCTCTATTCACTCTGCATTTTAATATTCAGAAGCAACTTCAGCCAGGCAAAACACTGATATTGCTTTCTAAATTCCTGGTAATCCTCCAGAGCAAGAACTGCCTAGGAAGAAGGATCTATCCCTTTGTGCATCAAAAATCCATAAATCCATTAGTGAGTGAAGTGCTTAGGATTCAGGATTACCTTCTACCAAGTTACATCTGCTCAATCTCACTTTGATGAAGTAACTCATGCCCCTGAGAGGTGAGTTGGAAGGCAAGTAGCACCTGTCACAAGGCATGTTTACAGCTCTCAGCACAATACACAGCTAGGAAAGAACCTGTCTGGCTGTCAGATGCCAGGAAAGTTGAGTTATAGGAAACTGAAGACATTTAACAGATATTAGTGAGAGGTAGATACTGAATTCTATTCAGACAAATCTCTTATTTGAAATACCAACCTGTATTGTGAGAGAATGAGCAATTAAAGTGCATTATCTTAATGCTATTTCTTTTTCACTTGTCAAGAAAACTTTTCTCTCTAGGCTTTATATGCAGTAAAAATAATACCTCAAGCTCCTCAACATCCAGTGCCTTTCTAGTTCTCACAGTTGCATTCCTAAATTGAGAATCAGTTACCAGCTCTACATAATCCAAGTGTTCAGGGAATACATATTCTTGTAATTTCAGATGCACATTTTGTGGGATGTCTGTAATCCATTCTATAACACCTGTAAGAGAAAATGGAACCAAATTAGATTGCTTTATGGAAAAGAAATCCACAGGTTCATTTCATATGCATTGATAACTTGATTACTGGTGAATTTTGGTTGCATTTTATATGATTTTGGCATTTTTAGCTAAACTGTAAGATCTGTTAAAGCCCCCTTAAGTACCTGCACAAGTGTATTGATGTGTTTTTAAAACAATATAAACCAAACTTTTCCAATATATACACACAACATATCCAGAATTAAAATCTTGGTATAATTTTCACCTAAATTTCCACCATTTTTTTGAAAATAGCTTTATGCTGCAAAACTTTTTTCCCCATGTTTACTGTGAAAATGTAAAGTCAGCCAAAATCTTTGAGAGGCTGCATGGGGTCAGTTTCAGTATTTTCCAAACTCAAAGGCCTTTCATATATTCCAGCTGGATCTATCAGGCAGTAGAATCCAGTGTAAATCTTGACTCAGGTGAAAAGTGTGTGGCGTTTCCCTTAATTTGTTCCTGTTTGTACAGGACACAAACACAAAATGCTGCAACTTTCAAATCAATTCTTATGAGATTTTCTACAACCTTGCATTTAGGAACTATCCTCCTGAAAATATGATGACTTGTTATTTGTAATGGTCAGGATTCCTGTTAGACTGACTGTGTACTACTTGCCTGGTTAAATACCAAATCTGTTTGAAATTATTTTGGAAATTTATCCTTTTAAACCACCCAGCATGGTGTTAGTGGCAATTTTATTAAAGAAGGTTCCCTTACTCACATCAAGACATTTGTGTTTATGTAATCATACTTATCTTCTGATGGAACACATTATCTGGATTGCAAACCCATAATCTCCTCTCCTTTCCAAAGTCTTCCCTGAACAGCCCAAATATTTTCCATGATCTTCAGGAAACTTCCAAGCTGTGTTTCTTCCTTATCCACTAGTTTTACCCCATCACTCCTAGTTTAGGTTAGTAAATGCTTTGTGTAACAGTCCCATCTCTAATCTCCATGCACAGCCTTGTGCTCTTGGTCTCCAAGTGTTTCAGGAGTAAAACCTCATCTTCTTCCAGCAGCAGGGAGTGTCTGGAAGGCTGTCAGCCAGCAGCCCAGAGACACTGGATTTTATTTGTGTGTGAGGACAAAGTGCAGTGAGCTGACAGTGAGCAGGGCTGGGTCTCAGGGGCACAGCATTGTGTGGTGCCACCCTGCTGCATGCAGTGCTGAAAATCCTCCAGGAAAACAAAATCCAGCTTTGCCTGCTGCCATGGGCTGTCCAGTCCTCCATGCAGAGCTGGATACATTCAGCCAAGAAATATCAAGCAGCTGCCTAGCAAACAGCATTCCCTCCAGAGGAGAAAGCCAAATAAAAAGAAGTAATGGGGAAAAATTAAAGCTGATTGTCCCTCTTGTTTATTCATCAGATATGTCAGCAGATTCATTCACATGTACAATGCACACAGAAGGCCAGAGTTCTTGCTGGCTGATGAAAAATCAAATGGAATCAGAGTGAAATGTAGTTATCCTCCTTTCTAACTCCATGCAAGAGTCAGACACAGCAGCTAAGTTTCTACAACTCAAAAAGAAATGTTTCAATAGTGATTGTAAAAAAAAAAATCACTGTTCTGGATCGTGTTTGTTTTCTGTATATTGTTGAAAGCCAGAAGCAGTGAAGTTTGCCTGTGGACAGTCAGCATGAGATTCTAAGGGTTATGACATGTTCCAAAGGGAAAGCTTTGGCCATAACTTAATGCTTAGCCTTGTAAAACTGCTGGATATCCATTAAGGACATCAAATACTGGCTGGACAAGGTGAACTGAGAACATTTTCTGTACTAGTTTTCTTTCCCATTGCCTGATGTGTCTATTCTGACAAAGAGATCCTTGGATCAGGGAATTTGGGGGGTTATATTTATTCCACTAAGCAGTATTTGATGTAGGCAGCTGCTGCATCCAGCCATGGACACTGCTGTAAATATATTAATAATACACACTCATTATAAAATCCACTGACTACGAGAGGAAATAAAGTGGATTTGGGAGGAGATCAGACAGTTCTAGGTTAGAATCTTGATTTTACCTGTATATCCATCCAAAAAGCTTGAGAGCACCAGTGGATTGGGTGGTACATCACAGTTGATAGTTGTGATTTCTAAAAAGAAACAGAAATGTCACGTACAAAGAACACAGAGGGACTGTGTCCAGAAATAGAAGGCAAACAAGCTGATGCTATGTAAACCCAGATGCACACAGGGGTTCAAATTAAGCTCCAAGACTTTTATCATGGTGGCACCTTGAATGGTTTAAAGCAATACCTGACAGGGAGTAAGCAAACATTGGTGTGGAGCCAATCTGGGACTTTACTGCCTGCCAGGAGTGAGTCACTGCTCAGTAGTGTCCTGATGAAGAGTCTGTGGAAATCGTAATCGAAACTACTCTTGTACCTTGGCCCTGAAATTGTTTTCTGCTCCCAAGGCAACTACAAACACAAAGCTACTCCCCACAGAAACAGCAGCGAGAATCCAGGAGTTTTTTTTACCTAAAATTTACTCTTTTTAAACTTTTAGAGAAGGAGACCTTTGGGAGTATATTTTTTTGTCATGAGAAGTAGCTTTCCTAAGTGGCTTCTTGTACCTCATTCACCTCTATACATTATCTCTGTGTGACAAAAGTGACAGACTTTTTTTTTAATCATTAAGGTCTGCAAGCTATACACACAAAAACCCCGAAATCTACCAAAACTTTCCCTCCTTCCCTGACTAGAATTCAGCAGCAAAGCTTCCGGAGTGCAATCCATGCTCTTACAGAGTGCATCTTGCACTCTTAGCTGTGCTACTCTATGTGGGTTTGCACCAATGCTAAGAATGTCCCTACTCCTCACCCTTGCCATCCTAATGGACACTCAAAGGGACATTTAGTATAAACAAGTAGAAGGATATTTTCCCCTGGCTAGGTAGATGCCTTCATATCTGCATCACTTCACATGATCTCATTTGTAAGTGAGCAGATTTCTACACAAGTCACTGAATAGAATCCTAATGACTATTTCTAGTCAGCAGCTGCTGGTTCTAGGTTTAATTCACCACCTCCATCTCTGAGTATGCTAAAGCCTAGGCTCTGGAGCAGTGAAAAAGATAAGAATTTGGTAGTTTTCACTTTCAGGAAGCCTCAATACATCAAACAGAACTTCAAGTGAAGTACTTATCACTCTGAATAGTAGACGTAACAATGGTAACTACTCCAAACTAATTTAGATCAGCAGCAGCAGCACGGAATTCAACTGATTTCAACTTTAAAATTATCCATCATCAGACTCAGCTTCAGCCTAGGTTTTAAATTATAGACTACTGCAGATACAAAATAATCAAACCCCCCAAAGTTAAAGAAAACTTGTACAAACCCTTGTATATACAAGAGCGTGGTCTTCACCTGTCCATCACTCAGTCCCTGAAAGCCCAACCACCACTTCCAAGGGCACCAAGATTGCTTGTTTAGAAATTATTTTACCAATAAATCAAAGCATTTGAAACTTCTAGGTTTGTGACTCATATGAATTTAATAAATTAAATTTTGGTCCATTTCAATAAAAGCAGTAAAATAGTCAGGCATTTATAAACAGAACAATACTCACTTTGTGCATCGAGAGAGAGGAACATAATCCAGCCAAGCACAGTGAAAACCAGAGCTCTGGAGAGACCCATGAGCACTGCAGGAGAAATATCCAGCTCAAGGCAAAACCAGATGGTTGTTTCTCATATAGAATACTAGCAAAGAATCATTTCATTTGCCATATCATATTGTCCTGACAAGTGCTTCACCAAGAACAAGGCAAAAGACTGGAATAAGCCTCTGAGAGCACCCCACAAATTATATAGCGTGCTTATCATCTTCAGCTTGTGAGATCAAAGTCCTTCTGGGCAATAAAAAATAAACCAACAAGGAAACCCACATTTGTGCTGTGACACAAAATGTGACATTTTTATTTTAACTTTCCAATTGAGAATAAATTAGCAAGGTGTCCTGGCCAATGTGAGAGAAATGTACATGTTCCCTGGGAAAGGAAATTAATGGGGTGTGGCAAGAGGCAAAGGGACCAGCACTGCCCCTTTTGATCTCGTAGTGATGGCAGAGTATCTTCACATAGCTCTGTTCCAGAAGGAATAAATCCAGAATTCCTCTTTGAAAACTGGTTACTATTTGATGTGATGAAAGCAGACACCCCTGAAGCATGGCTAGTATTTTATAGATACTACACACTGGAAATAAGTTCAGCAGGTAGCTAAAATATTTTACTTCAATGCTAAAAATCCCCAACCAAAACCACCAATATTTTAAGCTTGTAGAGAATTTCTAAGACTATAAATGATGGTAACAAACTACATGACTGATCCTATCACTTGCAGGTAAATATACCTTGAATTGGAAGGAGCAACTGAATACACAGCAGGGAAAGTGCTGCCAGCCCAAGGTCTTTTTGTGATTGTGCCAGCATGTTTAGTCATTGTGGACACTAAAGTAATTACTGTAGGCTGAATGAGAACACAAAATGCAATAAAACTGCATAAAACAACTAAAGATAAAATTACCATTATGCTGTCCTAGCTTTGAATAAATGAAACATGGGAGCAACTCAAGCAGAAGCAATTAAAGAAATATGAAAAAGTTCAAGCATGGGCACCAGTTTTTTGAACAAAGGCCACATGCAGCAGGTGATTATGCCTTCAGTGGTGTTATTTATTGCTGGTGCCAATCTCAGATAGGTAATTTTCCTCCCTGGGTTTATGTTCTCCCATATCTACAATGGCCAAGCCTTTGCAAGTTCATGTGGCAAAGGAGAATGGCAGGTCTGTGCACAAAATGCCTCCTGTGAAGAAGAAAAAGGAAAAGAAGTTCCCTTACCTAATTCACCAAACACCTTCAGGCTATCACGGCCAGGCCAAAGCCCACATAATCTGATATTTGTACCAAAAAGTTCTAGCAATACATCCTCTTGACCACTATGGCCTTCCAACACATAATCTGATATTTGTACCAAAAAGTTCTAGCAATACATCCTCTTGACCACTGGGAATATTAATGTGCTGGATGCCTTACTCCACTAACAAAGGCCTACTTTTGGATATCCCAAAGCAGAGGGAAGGCAATGCAGCCTCAGTGTTCTGTGAGCTCTCTCAGCAAGAGACCCCCCAGAGAACAGAAAGTTCAGCCATTAGAGATGGCATGAGACCTTAGAGGATCAAACTCCAGCAAGATCTGCCAGATTATCCATGGGGAAGCAGCCCAAAAGATGAAGGGGGAAGACCCCTAGTGTACACAAACCCCTACAGGCAGGTGTAGGATGCAAACTGCTGCTGAGATGCAGCACAACTCTGTTAATTCTCTCTTTGGAAGCTGCACCAGTGGTTTTGCTGTGAGGATCTCAGTCCAAACCAACAGCAGCCCCTCCCAAAACTTGGCATCCAATGCCCCTGTGATTCCCAGAGTGGAGGAGCTCACAGTCCTGTTAAACTTTGCAGTTGCTATGGCCTTCCAACGGGCTGATGGATCCTTCAGCCTCCACCCTGGTGCTGCTCAGAGGCAGGATGAGCCCCTGACCTCAGCCACTCTGTGCTGTCACTTGGCCTCAAGCCTGGAAAAGCCTTTGGCTGCTTCTATTTATAGATACAGCCAGAAGGGGATTCAGCAGTGAATCTACTCCTATGATGAGATAAATTTAGCATGAGTCAAGTCTACTTTATCTCCTCAAAAATGGGACTCAATTGCGGAGGTCTTTTCCAATCCATAGGCTTCTGTGATTCCCTAATTATTAAGAAATAGAGAAAAAAAGCTCAGAATACAGTGGTATAGTTCATGAAGGCTGGTTTTCACTGAGCTGCAGGAGGAATGCCTGCAGGGTCTGTGTGTGCTGCTCTCTTGGACATCAGGAATAATTTCAGGTGTTACACTGGCCTGGAGTGGGAAGAGAGGTGCCTAAATGGAAGAAGAAATTTCATATAATGGCTCAAGCAAGCATCTGATGCACAGGAGCAGTTTCCCAACACAATCCCATATGCCTGAGCACTCAACAAGAACAGGAAACAATGATTTTTAAAACATTGATTCCCTTCTGGCCAAGAGAAAGGTGTTACTCAGTCACATCAAACATGCCCATGCTATTCACAGACTGAGGCAACCATATGTCCACACTTCTCCCAACACTGCATCTTTTTCCCTTGGAGCCAACACTGAATTTAAGATTCTGTCCTTTTCTCCAAGAGACAGGAGCATCCAGGACACAGGCACAGCTCCAGAGTGCAGGAAGTTCATTTTTACCCACGTGTGACAGCAGGAGGTACACTGCAGCCTGCCCAACAGCCCAACTGCACAAATACAGGACATCCAAGACATCCACACAGCAATTCCTAGAAACAGAATCATGGAAACTAATTGTATTCACAGATTTAACAGATTGCACCCTTTAAACAATCTGCACAGTGCAAAGCAAAATTATATGTTTTTTAAACATAGCTTAGTCTGACATTTTGCATACTTGGGTCAGTTGTAGTACAGCTCACTGAGGAATTTTTAATCCAGCTTCGAAACTTGATGCAGATAAAAATTCTTTGAAGTTCTTGTAGATTTGGAGTAACTCTGCATTTAATGATATCCTGTTCTTGACAGATAAAAAGCCTGTATGAGGATGCTGCAATTTAATCACAAATATACATGCATGATTGAGACCATCAAACAATATCTATGCACATACTTAGCTCTTAAAAGCATCTATAAAAAACTCACACACTTCTCAAATGAATAATGTTTATTTCCATTAAACCAAGACAAATGTTCAAAATTAATACAAGAAAAAAACTCAAGGTGGTTGGCATGGGGAAAAAAGATAACACTGCACATCATGTAAATTATTTGTATAGGCTCAAAAATATTTTTGAGTGAAACAATACTGGCATGTAGAACTGGCACTTCCCCACAGAACAAAACCAGCAGAATTTTCCTCCTTTCTCTTCTAGTCAGTAGTTCTATGAAAACTAAACACACACACATGCAGCCTGCAACTTTCACCCCAGGTTTACCAAGGGAATTTGGAACAATCCCCTATCAGAAGTCACAAAATCATAGCAAAGCACTTTATCTACTGCATTTTTCATACCTGATGGGTTTTATAATACTTTCAACAAACAACAATCAGTTTTCCAGCATTGACTACAAGTGCTTCAAACTGCATTAGTACTTGCAAACAGGCCTGAGGCCTTCACAAAACCTTATTTATTGGGTAACAGATTAAAGCACTCCTGTAAAGTTACAGCTCCTGCCCGAAATCAAACCCACTGAAATCCAGTTTTGCTTGTTGGTTTCACTGGGCTCCAATTTTGCTACAGCATTGGACAAAGCACACAAGTAACACTGATTTTAATTGTTTCAATAAAAATCTTCCACCTTGACAGCAGTATTTTCAAGTATTGCTATCCTAGTCCTCTAACACCTACCGAAAATCATCAAGAAACAAGACAAACAAAAAAAGCCCAAATGGAGAGAAGAGCATTTTAAAAAAATTCCCCTCTCCTTACCCCACCCCACCCTCCCACCCAGGAACTTGCTGACTTAATTCCAAACTCACAATTTATTATACAGCCAGGAGCTGGAATAAGCTTTCCCTGAGCTCTCTTTCTACCTGTTTCAAAAAGTCAGAACGTGTTTCCTTGAATTCAGCCATCATCATCATCATTATTATTATTATTATTGCCATTTTCTCTGCTAATATGCAACATATTTTCTAAGCAAGTTATTTAATTTTGGTAGCCCTGGATTTGTGTTCTATTG
Organism: Passer montanus; assembly: GCF_014805655.1. Classification (NCBI taxonomy): domain Eukaryota; kingdom Metazoa; phylum Chordata; class Aves; order Passeriformes; family Passeridae; genus Passer; species Passer montanus. The sequence goes on along the minus strand of NW_024368485.1, from coordinate 6,743,741 downwards.
CTGCAAATACAGAACTTGAAAGTGCATCTGACTTCTAAACAGTGTTAATCAGGCAGGTTTCAGGGAGTAACTAAACCCAAAAGATCTACATGCACAAGGCTTTGTAATGATGCATCTCTGTTAAAAAATGCAGAATTAATAACAGATCTGCTCAGAAATTTAGTGGCATAGCATCAGTTAGAGAGAGAACTGCTTTGCATCACAAGGTTTGGGTTTTAGAAGGGAACAAAGCACTGTCCTGTGCAGGGGGGTCAGGAATGGGGATGGGTACAGATTTCATATACAAGAAAAGCAAGTGGCTCACATGCAGGATGCAATGCTGCACCATCACAGCACTGAGAGCATCTTTGGAAGTCTAGTCCCTACCTGCCACCCACCTTCAGAGGAGTGGGAGTTGTGTGATGTACACAAGGAAGCCTCAGAACTGCATGAAAAGTTTTCTTAAACTAATCTAAGTCACAGATATTGTCATGGACTTGAAATGCAAATCCCCAGAAGACTGACCTAAAATGTACCATCAAATACAACACAATATAAATATACAAGGAGACTTGGGTTAATGCTGCTGACTGCATTCAAAATTCAGTAGTCTTGCTTTTTCAGTATTTCTAGCATACCAAAAGGCATATTTGTATCTTCCCCCATAAATAAAGTTAGTCTGATAATTTAATTTTGTAGATTTATAAAATATTTTCTATGCAACTTAACACAGTAGCCTAAAAAAAGCAATTAAATTTAACTTTAACAAATAGGATATTTACAATTAAAATAAGTACAGACCTTATTGGGTTTGCATTCATTTATAGCACAAAATAATTTACAAGGCTTAAAGTAATAAATAAGTCACTGGAAAGCTTTCAGAGATGTGCATTGTCCATATGTCAGAGTGCAGTGGAGTTTGGAAGCAGTAATGAGTTCTGGCTAAAGTGTGTCCACGACTCCTTATGTTGGACGGCCTTGACCAAAACGGGTTTTTGACCTGGGTTAAAAACACATGACAAACATATTTACATTATAAATACAAGGTTCTTTATATTATTAATGCATGTTTTTGATGTGTGTGGGTTTTTTTGGTTTTGTTCTACAAGGTGGACAAAGAACAGGCTAAAAGTCTTGGTTAACACTTTTCTGGTTTTCCGTAATTTCCCAAAAAGAAAATGATGTTGGAGCTGCAGTGAACCTCCCCCCAGCACAGCTCCAAGAGTTTCATTATCCCAGCTCTCCTGGGAGACCAAGGGAAGCTTTTGCACCTCACATGCTTAACCTGGTGGAAGCTGACCCATAAGTGTGTGAAATGAAGCATGTTTTTCTTTAAAATGTTTCTTCAAAACCCTCCACCCCGCACTCCCAAAATCCATTTTATTTATTTTATTTTAAAATCTTACCTGGGATTCTTCTCAGCATTGCTTTGTCGTGCACTGACCTGTGCTGAGGCTTTAATCTGAGCTTCAAGTCTAGAATAAATGCCTCCTGCATACTGGAACCCAGAAAAAAATAATCAAGTTTTGACATGATTTCAATGTAATCAGTGACTTTCCATAAAAATATCACTAATGTTCAGCACAATCTCTGTCATACTTTTGTCCATTATCACAACCCAGTACTGGTTTTTTTATACCCATTCTACTTTCCATGAGCAGTTTTTAAAACGAGTGAACTTTAAATATTATTTTAAACTCCAATCTTCAAAAAATCACGCATGGAACAAAATGAAGATTGATAAAATTAATTATTTAGCTAAAGTGTTGAATATATGTTATATTTATTTGTGTTTAATATTTTTGTTAACCAAGGCTCACTTCAACTCTGCAAACACTACATTTTACCAGGACAAATCTTACTTCTTTGCTGTCTTTGGACTTGACTCTATCGAGGTCTCCCAGTCTCATTTTTATTAAGTGCCCTGTGATCTCAGACATTCTTCTCTGATCTGTCAGAAGAGAAGATATTTAGAACAGAGGTATTCATTGCTACAGAACACAAGGAGGACTAGACACAGACTTTAGAGATACTGGATTTGTAATTTCTTTTAGTTCATATAAAGATCTTGAACAGCCAAACTCCTAAACCCTGATGCAGCCTCAGCAGCCTTGGCAGGTACCAGAATCAGCCTGAGGCACTCACATTGAGATCAAAACCTCAGGAAATGGTTTTGAGGCAGAAGTTTTTAAAACAGCAAAATTGCACAAGAGTTTCAGGAGAGATTAAAAAAGGCAGAACAAATTAATCCAATTCTGAATATTTTTAGTCACAGAGACTGGGAAAGAGATGGAAGTGGATGTTTCTCTGTTTATCTGCACAGACAACAAATGTCACAGGGATGCAGGAAAATATATCTGCATATTTTTATAATCATGAGATGACAAACTATAATCTCTGTATTTGGAATGTCAGCACAGAACCTAAAGCACATAAATCACACTAACACCCCAAATCCCACTGCTGTAGGAGATTAAATTCACCCTACAGGGATGTAACTAACTGAATTTTAGGAAAATTAGCTGGATCTTTTCCTTTGCATAATGTTAACTTCATGAAAGCTAAACTCATGCAGGAACAGACCATCTTCTCTTTGAGCATCTTGGTTGTATCTCAGGGACCTGGAGGCATCCCACTTGTTCTGCTGCATGCTCACACTGCAAGAGAGGTGCACACACCCTGTTAGAAAGAACACCTTAAAAGAGGGAGATACTAAAACGTGTTCTCAAGGGCTTTGAAAATGACTTACACAAATGGAGAAGCATCTCGGGAACTTGACTGTTGAAGAAAAAAAAACAGATTTAATGTGGTTTTCTAAGGTCAAGTCCAAAACTAAGAGCAAATTCCTCTTTAATTTAAGCCAGCTAGGGAGCCTGGATTCACAGCTGTGATTTTACCTTATCAGATGGCTTCTCCCTTTTCTGAACACTAGGTGAAGAAACTGCTTTCTTTGGGTGCCTGTAGGATTTCTTTAATTTCTCCTTTCTCCCTGCTAATGGAAGAAATGTCTATTCATACCCTCAGATAGTTGGAATTTCTCAATTACAGAGCTACTAAAGTATTTTTCCCCCTCTATTTCTTTACAAATAGTGTAAATCAATAGGCTATTTTTCTTTTATTAGTGTTGCAGGCATGCTAACACACTCAACATACTCAAATGCTTTTCTATGAAAAATATACAGAAACTCAAGTATGCATTTGAAATGCAGAGTAATTGCACATAACAGCAAATATTTTTTCCCTTTAAAAAATAATGCACATACAAGCTACATTTGTGACCATATTAATCCAATGACTAAATTCTGAGCAATATCAGATCAAACAAGTTTAAATTTAAATTACAAACATTTTATTTCAAAATGTATATATATATTTTTTTACTGGTACAATTCCAATTGCCCTTTGAGTAATGACAAAAAGAACAAAGAAATCATTGGAAGCCTCTCTTTCGATGAATCATTAGTAGGGTGAAAAGGAGAAGTTGCTTTTTGGCTTTCCATGTTCCTAAACCCATTAGCACATTAAAAAAATGAATAAAAGTCTTTTTAGATCATCTAAAGCTTAGCTTCAATGCAGACACAATTTTAGCTACATTAACCAGTCATTCCTCTATGTAATCAAAAGATAAATCTGCAAATTTTTTTTTGCATGTAAAAGCAGTGATGTAATTGCTGCCTTTTCTTCCAACATTTATTACATGAAAGCTCATTAATTTGAGAGTTTCCTGCAAAATAAGTGCTTGATAATTCCAGGGACTTCTCAGACATGAATAGCTGCAGCTTTTCTTGTTTGCCAGTGATTTTTGATGGCACCGAGCAGTGGGGTAATTTGTATCTAACCACAGGAAAACTAGGGATAAAATTCAAGTAACTTTGGGTCTTATTTTTGAAACGCCTAATACTCAAAATCTGCTTACAGAGGACTTCTGCTGCCTCAAATCCCTATCTGACAACTCCAGAGAGGAGGACTGTAAGGACTTGATGTACCTGGTTTCTTGCACACTTCTTCTTCATCCCCCACTTCATCCTCAGTGACCTCTGAGCCCGTGGTGTACTCCTCCTCTTCAGACAACAGCGACTGCTGCTTCTAACCAACACCAGGAGAAGCCAGAGAATAAAAATGAGCCTGGGTTTCTATTAAATGGTATATTAAATCTGTCTTGCAGGTGCTGACATCCAGCATAGTTCCCTGAGTGACCAAAGAGTGAGTAATTCCTAAGAGACAGGCACAGAATTATGGAAATGTTCAGTAATGTGATGTTTACATTGTTGGAATATTTATCTAAATATTACACTTTTACCTAATTAAGTGATAATGAGTGCCTAGTAATGAGAAATTATGAAGTTTAACAATGAAGACGTGAAGCACCTCAGACCAGCCAAGAGACAGATACTCAAATCCTTGCATTTTGGTTTATTTTTCTGCCAGCCTAAAAACTATTAATAACTGATGCATGCAGTGTTAGTGTGGCTTGCTGCCATTTATAAAAACATTCAAAGGGATTTCTCATTTCCAATAATGCCAAAGTATTACTTCACACTTACCATACTTTCTTGCATACTGCAACCTCCAAATTAAAGCAAAAAAATATATTTTTGTCTCATTTATTAGAAAGTAAGACAAAAATCAAAGCTAGTTCTTTGCTAGTACAGAAGACTCCATATTTAAAAATAGTAAAATATTTTACTAACCAGCTGCAAAGTCCAGTTCTTCAGAGACAAAAACTGTTGCCATAAAGAGAAAAAAGGGCATATAAGTTAAGGAAATAATAATAATTCCAATAAAAAAGTGAGAGAAATTCTAAAAATAGGAGTGGTATGTTACAGTACAGCACTCTACACTGGTAACTCCCAGGCCTCCTCCCATCTTGAACCCCAAATTTTGGTGGAATGATCAAACCCAAGTAGCTTAAAAACCACTGACCAATTAAATACAGTGAATTCATGTTTTAGTGAAAGTAAACTTAGCATTAAAAATATTTACAGCTGACTTTTTGATCAAAAATCAGGGAAGTTATGTACTGAAATATTTCCAGCAGACGCATTAAAAATATTTACAGCTGACTTTTTGATCAAAAATCAGGGATGTACTGAAATATTTCCAGCTAATATTTAGCAGATGGGATAAGTTTTGCCTTTTCACCAACCATGTATTTTGTATCTATGTCTTACTCCAACAATGTATGGGGTTTATTTTTATTAAAAATTGTTCAAGAACTTCTTCAAAGAATCCTCATTACTAGAAGAAAAGGAAAAGCATCAGCACTCACAGCATTGATCTCTCCAGTTTTGGGGCCCCACGGTGTATTTGGCTCTACAAGCATATCACATTCAAGGCCTTTGTCATCACCCAGCCCAATACCAGAGTCACTTCAGGAGAAATACAGAAACCAAAAATAAATAATTCTATTCTACTGCTTCAGAATCAGTCTCCATTGACTATACATGTATCAAGAGAGCAGGCAAACCTCTGAGTCAGACACATAACATCTTGACAGCAATACATTAAAATATAAAGATAGCAGTGAATGCTTACAGAGGTTGAGTGACTAAAAGCCTGCTTGAAAAGTGAAAGGAGAAAGTACTTGTTCTTCACTTCCAATTTCCAAGTAAACAATCAAAAATAAGTTACCCTTAGAAAGACCTATGACTCATTTTGAACTCCAATATAACAAGCACACGTGTTCACTGCTGAGGGCTAAGTTATTTCAGTAACACAATACAATGTTCTCACCTATTCTCGTCCTTAGTGAAAGGAACAACTATAATATCTCTGTGATGCAGCAGATCATTCAAGATCTGAGCAGTCTGAGATGGCAGAGCATCCCCCTCTTCACTCTGAGATGGCAAAGCATTCCCCTCTTCACTCTGAGATGGCAAAGCATCCCCATCTTTGCTTTCTGGAGGTAACTCCACCACATGATCCCTCACTTTGCAGCCCTGCAATACACAGAGGCAGAAGATCAAATATTGGAGTTAATGGGAAGAACTGATTCCAGCCAATATAATAACAAAAGTTCAATTTCTGAATTACAATCCTAATTTTGGGAAAAGATCCGTTTTCCTAACATAATTTTGCCCACCCCCACCACGTGCTTTGCTCTTTAAAGGAGAGCTGAAGTACCTTTGGGAGGGTTGTAGGGTCAAACCGAAGAACTTTTTGGTTACAACAGGGATACACTCCTGTGCCAGTGGAGCCCAGAGCACTTGCTACACCTGGATAAAGAACTGGCTGCGAATGGTACTGGCAGTGGGAGAACTCAGTGCACAGGAAAGACTACAGCAGCAAAGAGAGAGAGGGAGAGGTGAGACAACCTATGGAAGTGCACTGTAAAGAATGTCTGCCTACCTTTATTACCAAATATTATCCAAGCTGTTTAATCCCTGCTTCACCCCCCACAAGCCAAAGTGAATTACCTAACCTGGTTACACCTTGAGCAGGTCAGCCAGTTGACAGTCCCCCAAAGACGCCAGTAAACATCCCGCCAGGACTTCAGCTCCTCGTGAAGGCCAATTAAATACTCGTGCACTTCCCAGGTTTTGTCTCTGAAAAAGCAAAACATCAGAGTATTCACTCTGTTTTGATCCTGCCACCAGGATCACAAGGTGGAAAAACAGCAGAAAACACACTGGTGAAAAGCCTCCAGTAGTTACAACAGGAGGGATACAATGTCAGACAATAATTACTAAATTCAGAGCATGACAGAGGAGACTTTATTCTTCCAGAACATCCTAAACTCACTCATAGCAAAGAGCTACAGCTTGATTTATCTCAAGATCCATATACTGCAAATTTACAAGCTAAGATGAACATCTTCTATTCATCTGCAACACAGCAACAGCTAAGAAATACCGTTTGAAAACACAAGCTCATTCCCTTTTGATGAAGGTACATACCTGGCAGTTCTAGTATTAAAAATGCAGGACTTTGTTACTTCCTTGTGATCAAATGAGACACATCTCTTCAGAATTCAAAAGAGATGTGCAAGTTGCAGTGGGGCTTGTTATCTTCAGAAAGAGCAGATAAAATTTCCTCCCACTGTTAAGCCCTGGCCTGAACCATTTTTGTTAAATGTGTGCCTAGCCTAGACTAAGCAAGCAGCACATCCAGTTGGAAGTCAGTCCTAGGCACCACTAGAGGACCAATAAATAGAAACCTATTTTTAAATCATTAAAGATAGAACTGTATTAGCTCCTGAGCATGAATTCAGGCATCACTTCTCAGTAAACATATTCTGTGTAGCAAAGCATCACAAGTAGCACAAGGCAAATAATTAGAATCTATATAATTCTCTGAGTAATTTATCTGCTGGGAATTGCAGAGCAGCCACATACACTCAGCTTAAGTGAAGTAATACAGTTAATGAATTTTATGTGACTAATCACCAATGATCTTAAATAGGTCAAGACAGAGGCACAAGATTTGGTTCTATGTAGATGCTGGGCAGAACTTAACTCCACACCTTGGAATAACTGATGGAAGCTACATGGAACTGTTTGGGTTGTTCTGAACACAATGGATCTGATGAAAAAGGTCTGCTGCCATTAATCTCCCACCATCCCCCTTAAAATGGGCATGTGGGGAGGAAGGGAACTGCAGCTGATCATGGACTGATCTTCATTAACAGGAGAATCCAGCTGTTCACAGCCACGGATCAGACAGACAGAATTCAATTAAGCATTTATGCCAAATGAATCAGGCTTGCATACAGAAGAGGCTCTGCAAGCTCCTCTGACAAATACTGCAGGAACAGAAAAACAACTGGCAAAGTTTATTCATAGCAGCCTTTAAGCAGGTTGAGCATTTGATTTGACAGTCTAAAGTCAGATTAGAAAATACTCCTTAGCTTTTCTTTGCTGGCATAGTGGGGCCTATCCTTCACTAAAAAACCTTGCAGAAATGCAGCATTTAATTCAGTCATCAACTGCACACATTTAAAAACCAACTGATGAAAGAATTAGCTGAGTATTTTCTATTTAAAGCAGTGCAACCCAAAAACAGCCCTTCCAGTAATCATGGCTGCAGTTTTCCCATTTTCATTCAGAAGCAGCACTGCTGAATGAATTTTAGAAGCACATCATCATAATCACATCCCTTGTTTTATTTTTTGCTAGGTGACACAAGAAGTTGAGGTGCTTCATATACTCTTCACATATCTGTGACTTAATTTTGTAATACATCTGAGTATGTAGTACCTCTAAAATCACCCAAAATCAGAGTTGAAGAAACATTTTATGTATGTACAAATTCATTACCTTATATGAACATAGACAATATTCCCATGTTGGTCTATGTTGATTTTTCCTGGTACACAAGGAATTCTCCTTTCAGTTTCTTTGGTTAGCAACTTTTTACATAAACAGCACCTAGATTAAAAAAAAAAAAAGAAAAAGAAGGAAAGAAAGCACTGGAGTAAGAGCAGAGCTTCTAAACACAGGAGCTGTCCTTGCTATTGAAGCAGCCATATAAAAATGCCATACCTGTATAAAGTTGCTGCATTTCCTCTAGAATCTGGATTTACATACTCCGGATCAAACAGTCTCTCAATCTTCTTGCAGAAAAGTTTACTATTAATGACATAGCTCATTAGCTCATCCATTAGAAAAAACCCTGAAAATTGCTTTATGTATAGTGAGATTAACAATCACAGTCTCTCACAGAATCTAGCTTTTAATATAATTTTCCTTTAAATTATCCTGTCCATCTCATTTTTACACAAGTGTGACAAAAGTGATATTTTTATTTTTTCTTTATTAAAATGCTTGCCAATATTAACTGCCAGCTTCTATCGTGACTAGAAGACCTTTAATTAGTGAATATTGCTGTGAAACTGCACTTCATTCTAAGATTAAGCCTTCATCCCTACAGACTAAAATCCTCCCTTGCTTTCACCTTGCTTGTCTGTCAGTCTGCCCTCCAGTCACTGGCCCTTCTCTTGATACTGATCAAGCTGGGATCCTGATGGATGAAAGAACATTCCAGCACCACTATTCAGCCTCCCAGCAATCCTGAATTCCAAGTCCAAACATCCAAGTTCACAGGATGCTGAAGCCAAACCATTCTCTATCAATTAGGAGCATGTCATCCCATAAAAGGTTTCTCCCCCTAATCCTTGCTCCCATGTGAGAATTCATTAATAATTCTCCCATACCATGCTCCTAGTGTGGCCTCTCGTTTTGCTCATTTCCTATAAAAGTTCTTTCCTTTGCTCATAATTTTAATATAAAGTTCTGAAGTCACACCATGATATTCTGCATTAAAAATACATTCCATGAGAATATATAATCTATAATTTCAAACTGCACAGTCTTAGCTGTTATGAAATATGATCCTAAAGCTCAACAGCACTTCAGAAGTGCATTAAGGCAAAAAAGTCACCTCTTAAATTTGTCTCTTTTGTCCTTCAGCTCTTCCACCTCATTGTGCCTGAAGAGATCAGCAATGTGTGTAACAAGATTAGCGTTGATACAGTTCATGTTACATGGCGTGGCTACAATAGCATTCATATTTTGGTGACAATAATGAATACATTTCTCTACCTAGGAAAAAGAGAAATATGACTGTTAAGGAATTCTGGATAAAAAGCCCCCCCATACGACTTGCTTCAAAACTTTTAATTGTGGTGTTTTGGAAAACTGTTTCAGTTTGACTTCAAAATACAAAACAAGCCTCAAATTTGCCTGAAGTTGATCCTGAATAACCTGACTTCGTTTATCCAAAAATTTCAGTAACTTTCCAGTTGCTTGTTAAAATAGAACCACAAAACACACGGATCTCAACTTCAACAGCTGTGCTTTGCTGTGGGCCACCTCAATGACAGAACTTTTGACAAACATTTTAACAAAGTCAACAGCTATTCCTTATAGAGCTGGAAAATCAGATCCTAAATTGCAGACATATCATTCATGTAGAAAAGAATATAAAACAAGCACTCTAGATCACACTGTCACATTTAGAAATAACATACCCTAAGCTTTATTGCATTCAGATCCTACAAATATTGGATTACTGCACTGAATAGAAGTGTCAAAAATCTCAAAATGTTCTCATTGCAGCACCTGTTTATGTAACAGCCAAAGCACAACAAACAAGCTGCTAAGACACCCAGTAATTAACTGTGCCCTAATGCCAGAAAATCAATCTATCTTTCTTAATACTTACTAATGAATCCATCTTCAAAAACTCAGAAGAAATAAGGATTGAGATGACATTTGATGGTTCTAGAAGGCAACAGAACAAAGGTGGGGTTTTTTACATGGATTTTTTTTAATATATTTTATATCGCATCCCTCTCTTCATATTCAGCATCTGTGTTAGCTATTATTTTAGCAATCAACTTGTCATTCCATCTTCTAGTATACAGAACCTTTTCACCATCTTAAGAAATAAACTTTTGGTTTACCATTTCAGTGGCCAGAGTAGAACTGACCTGGAAAAATTATTAAAATTGGAAACCTTATTAAAATTGGAAAAGGAGGCTTCACAGGGATACAATGACTAAACAATTACACAAGATTAACTTCCATCTGTAGCCATCACACCCAGCTGAGATTTTTTCAACACAACCTTCACATTGCAAGTTATAAACAAACCAAGAGAAGAAAGTTACATTTTAAAAAGTGGTAGCAAAAGCTCACTAAAAATTTAAAACTTGCCTCAAAATCCACAAAGGCTCTTCTACCATTGTATTGGATTGCATTGAAATTGTAGAAAACATTGCAATTGTACCAACAGGGAGCAGAGGAGAAACAAGCAAACCAATCATCAGCATTTAAAATCTACCACTCTGTCCTTGGTCAGAAGAGGTCTGAAGAGCCTTAATTAAAAACATCACATCCCAAAATATATTAGGGCTTTTTTATTGCTTCAACTTTCAGCATGTTTCCTCAAAGCTGTCAGTGCTGGCAAAGCAGAGCCATCTTCTGAAATGACCAGAGGATCTCTGTTGCAACACTCTGCTAACAACTGATGATGCCTTGTGCAGGCTGCTCTAGAAGAGAGGCTAGAGCTAAAGAACAAAGTAGGGATTAATTAAAAGGATCTCCTCAGTGGATCCACCTTGGGCAGCACCAGAGCCCAGCCAGGGCTGCACCCAGGATGAACCCAAATGGCCCCAAAATGCACGAGCGCTGCCGGGGTCTCTCCCTGGGCTCAGCTCTGCTCCATGTGCACATTGCAGTTCAGTGTCCAGTTCCAGCTGCAGCCCCTGCAGTCCCATCCTGCTTGTTTTTCTCTCTGCAGCCCACGGGGTTTGTGCTCCTGGGCTGAGATTGGGATCATTTGTCCTTGGTGCCCAGCTGGAGCAGGAATTGTTTTGCCTCCCTGCTCTGTGCAGAGAGCTCACCAACCCTTAATATGAAGCCCAGACCCACACACTAAAGCAGCACAGAATCTGAAAATATAAAAGCTAAACATGAGGCATCACTGACAGCAGCCAGAAACAGATGATGAACTGCATCAAAACTGGGGATGAACTGCATCAAAACCATTCATCTTCTATTAGTGCAGAACATAATGAACCTACAAGAAATGATCTGCTTTTACCTAAAGTGGGCATTTCATTAGCCTCAGACTCCTTGGAGTTCCTTTTGACATATCTTATCAGCCAGTCAAAGATGTGAACGTCACAGTGCACAGAGATGTCCACCTCCTCCCAGCGCTGGGCATCCACTGACAGGTACTCAGCAAAGTATTTCATCTCTGAAATCAAAAGGTCTCGAGGACACACAAAGTCTTCTTTGAGGTTTTTGGCTTCGTCACACACATGGATCACCATATTCGGCCTCCAAAGGAAAAAAGGCACAAAGCAAATTAGGAGCCTAAGCCAATCAGGGCACCAAATCCCAACAACCTCATCTCCAACTCTGGGTCATGCATTGCAACACTGATGTCATTAATAGAGGGAAAACAAACTGCAGTTATTAACTATTAATAGAAATTATTGTTGGATAGAAGACAGAGGCATATCATCTACAGATAATCAGAGTGATTTAATTAAGGGAAAAGAAATAGAACATTTCTAGCTCCATTCTCCAATTTTGTCACCTGTTTGTTAATAGGATACTACTCAAATTTTATGGAGAACTTGTTTGTTCTCCCTTCTTAATATTCTTCAAATAATAACCAGATATAGATGCCTAAATCACTGAGGTACCAAGGACAGTAACAGCAATTTTCATCAGTGGAAATTAAGATTTGGTTTATTGCACATTAAAAATCTCTATTTCTTAAGAAATGCTCAAAGCTAGAATCAGTAAATGCTGCCTCTACAAAGAGGCAAACAAACATTATTCTATGTGTAAATATATAGTGTGGAAAACAGGGATATGTGATGGAATAAAAGTAACCTGGATGGCTACTGGAATTCATGGGAAAATTTTTCATTTACAGCTCTTTTCCTGCTTTTACATAGGACAAATCTATGTTCAGAAGTATTTTTTAAAGTGCAATTGAGCAACAGTCTTGTTTCATTCCTTTATAAAACCAGGTATGTTTCTCATTCCTGCCACAGCAGTGATCAATCACTCAGAGGAACAGTATGCACAGATTCATAATTATCTTATTGCACACAAGACATTCTCAAACCAACTCCTTGAATTTCTGCAGCAATAGAAGGTTTCCAAATTTCTTGCAGCATTTATTAGGCTGTTTCCAACTGTTTTCTTTCTGGTAGCAGATAAATTTTAGTAATTTGCTCATCTTTCTGTCAATTCTACAATCCCCTAGATAACAAACACACAAAGCTCTTCTTACCCCTGTGTTTCATCAGTGCTTTCTCCAGTGTTATGTACAGGACCTTTCTCAGATTCTGAAGAACAACTCCTTGAGGAGGCTGCACTGGGCCTTCCTTCAATGTAAGGAAAAAAGGCTGCATTAGAACAAACACTCCTGATCTTTTGCTCTTCAGCATCTTGGAAATGCAGCTGAAGTATGGCTGTCATGGTGGAGCAATGGCACAGCCAGCAGCAAATCTGCTTCCCTAAGGGCTACTAAACAATCCAGATTGCTGCTCTGAGTGCCACCCATGGGAACTCACAGCAGCACCACTGCTGGGCTGCCCAGACACTTGGCTACAAACCCAGCTCACTTCTGGCTCTGTGATTTTAATGTGTTTAAAGGCATGAGACTCACAGCCTGTGGCACTTCCTTCTGGGAATGTGACCCATTCCTTTAGCTCTCCTGGTCTGCTTTGTGGGAAGTGGCTCCTAAGATCCTGCCAGGACAGACCTCAATGCCACTCCTCACCCATCATGTGCCAGCTTTGGAAATAAGCAGCTTCCAAAGAGAAGCACAGAAGACTCTTAGGATGTGTTTGTTTTTGCCAAATTTCTCACACATGTGGCTTAAACCAGCTGCTCACATCAAACATTGTTCAAAGAAAACAGACCAGGAAATTTGTCTGGTCCTAGAGCCACATCACTAAGGTTGTTCCAGGAATAAAGGATGCACTTCAAATAGTTCATCTTCACAAAGGTACTACAAGCAGTGGAAGGTGCACACAACAACCTAGTGAGGTTCAGGAGTGCAGCCACCAAATCCACTGAGTTCTGGACCAAGGGTTAAAGCAATGACTGTCATTGCAGCTGGGAATGGATTACTGCAATGTGAAACTTCAATAATCCTGCTTAGAAGTCAGAAAGATCATTATTTTCTAAACAATGGAAGGGCACACATCTGTCTTCCACTGAAACCCTAAGGTGGTGATTTTCCATGGTTATGCCATTCTCTCAGATTTCTGGGAGCTCCAGAAACAATCTCCCTCTTGAGTAATGTAAGAGGCTGAAGAAGATTAAGACAGACCTCTTCATCTAATGGCTGAACAACTACAGCAGACTGACAGCAAAAATTATACGGTTCAGAACATAACAGCTTTGCCCTTCAGGAAAGCAAAATTACTGCACCAGAGGCAGAAGAAACTAAACTAAACTTTCTCCAAAGGTGCAGCCAAAGGCTTTGCACAGTTAGGTCTTAGTAAGGCCTTAATGGAGGGAGCACAGTTAGCAGAAGGGAAGATTCACTCAACAGATTGAGTCCCAGTAAAACCTTGGGAAGGGCTGCTCCAGCCACAGCTCCCAGGCAGCCATCCTCACTGCAGGCCCTGGCTGCGCCCTGGCTGCAATCAAAGGTGGGAGTTTTACAAGAAGGGACTGTGGAAATACATGGTATGAAAGAGTTCTGCCTGCAAATATATTAACAAGTCCATTGTGAGCACAGTGATTTATTGAAGGCAATAATGCTGACAAGAATATGCAACACAGCCAAATGAATGGGGACATCTGAACTTCACCACACATTGCTTCATATCTTTTTTTCCCTCCTCTCCAAAGCTTACAGATTGCTTAACTTTTGAAACCTTGTAACAAATTCTTTAGGTAAAAGGCTATCTTTTGTCTTTGTTTACTGTCATGACATGTAATCAGAGAGACTTACCAGCAGTTTGCCTTGTAATTAGCAAGTATTAAATGAGCGTTTATAACTTAGCCAAAACCAGAATCCAGCTCAGAATGAGTATGGCCTGATTTGCTTTTTCTTTCTGTTACTCATGACTACAAAAAAAAAATGCAAACAGGCCCAAAATTCTTGATCCTAACAATAATCTAACGTGAATAAATCCACTAGGAAGCAATTAATTAAACCAAAAAAAAAAAACATTTACAAATAGGATTGTCTCAAATCCCAATTCTGAAATGCAGAAGTGCCTCACAAATACTAAGAAGGTGAGTTCACCCAAGCCTGTGAGAAAAAAAGATTAATTACCCTAATTTCATATCAACAAATTACACTCAACAGGGCAAATAATTTATCCAAAGGCACAAAGAAAACAGAATAATGTCAGGCTAGGATCTTGTCAAAGGAAACATTACATTAGTGGACTTGAGTGCATCAATACTCATTACATGTATGACATTGTTAGAAAGAAAACATGCACTAATTGTCTCAGGAGTTCCAGAAGCAGAGTTAGCTCAAGTTAACTGCCTCCTGGGGAGCTGCTAATCCTGTGAACAGGGACCTGTGGGTGCCAGCAACATCCATCCCACATCAGGCATGGAACACACAATGGAAAGCTGGTGGGAAGCACTTCCAGTCTTGACACTCCAGATACAGTTTTCCAGTGTCAGCCCTTGATCAGAGCTATTAGAACACTTTGAACAAAGGTCAAACAGCTGTTTTTCTGCTGCAAAGAGTGAAAGCTGCAGGGAAGGACATTTTAACAGAGAACACATTTAAATGCTTCACTGTCGTCTTAATTTTTAACACAGAAATTATTTATTCAATACTGAAGCAAATTTCTCGTGCAAATACATTTACCAAGTTCTAAAGTCACTGGAACATCTCTGTACTGAAAATCAGAGAATAACACACACATTTAATTACAACTTCTGACAGAAGTAGTATGAAAGGAATTGTTAACAATATTTAATTGTGCTATGATTGAATTTACAAATATTTGGTTTGGTCCTCTTCTGCTCAAAAATTGCTGGGACACATAATTGAGCAAGACACATTTTATGTCATCTCAAGATTGTCCTGAAGCAAAAATTAGCTACATTTTGCTTCAACTCCTCTCTACCTATCCATGGCAAACACAGGGCTTGTAGCTGGGAGAGGAAGGTTTGCCCTCAAGGGATCACCTCCTCAGCTTCCTGCAGCTTCTCTCTAGATATTATACTCTCCAGTTATTTTAATAATGCTGCTAAAGTTGACTTCAAATGGTTAACAGCACACCACCAAAAGTCCTAAACAGAATTCAGCAGAAAGGGTTTGCCCTCAAGGGATCACCTCCTCAGCTTCCTGCAGCTTCTCTCTAGATATTATACCCTCCAGTTATTTTAATAATGCTGCTAAATGTGACTTCAAATGGCTGTAGGGTTAACAGCACACCACCAAAAATCCTAAACAGAATTCAGCAGAAATATTTATGCCTCTTGGAAGACAAGTTACCAAAAACACCCAAGCAAACATTGATTCTTAAACTAAACTAATGGCAAGTGCCTTGTTGTATGCATTACATCCATACTTAACCCTCCAGAGATGAATGACTGTCACTCCTGGGTGGACTTAACCACTCAGGACAGAAGCATGCACACACTGATTATCAAAGCCAATATAGGTCAGAATGACTAAAAACATACCAGTTATAGTAATGGAATCCTGCCCAAGAGCAGGCTCCTGAAACTCTGTCTGTGAATCGAGCAAGGAGGATTTGATGTACGTAGCTAAAGTTTCCACAGGACTCCCACCAGCAGCCATCAGGGGATTATACTGGTTGTCAACAGGTGAACTTCCACTGCTTTTTAGCTCATCAAACCTTTTTGCACACTGTCACAAGATTAAATGATAGGACAATGAAGCAGTAGCTTTCAGCACATTTTTAATAACTATGACTTGAGATGGAGACTGTATTGCACATTTTTGCATGTGAGCAGTCACTGATATCAAACCCATAAATGCTGCCTACTTAGTGGTATCAAAAAAGTACATAAACACAGTAAAATGAGTTACCATAATTAATGATTCTAGTAGAAAGAGAAAAAATTAGATACAACCTGTTTCAACTTTAATTTCCTTAAACCCTGTGATTTTAAGCCCAGTTTTCAAAAGTTAAAATTAAGGGGAGAGTTTGAATTCTCATAACTAGTTCTTTCACCATAAACATGATCAAATGTTATAAAGAGTGGCTATATAAATTGATTCACAATTATTATTCTTTTACCTTATGACTTCCATTCCAATTTGGACAAAAGGGACTGCTGCTTTCCACTGCAATTCTATAAACTTCCCATCCCCTGTTTTTGATGAACTAGAAAGTCTTTCTGTTCTGTAAATTTGTACCAACACAATCAAAACTACAGGTTTGGTTCAGAAAAGTCCTACACAGAGGTAACTTGCACATACAAATAAATCTACTTAATTCTGCAGGTGCTCCTCCTGTGGCACAGGTGTGGGGCTCCATTAGCAGCTGGTTGTATTTATTTATTTAGGGTTGAGTTAACAGACATGCCATGCCAGTGCCCCTTTGGGCCAGGGGCACACAGGGACATCCTTCTGATATTCAGTGTCTCAAATTTGGGATGCCAGTCACATAGAAGAGACAAATAAAGAGATATCTGTGCTTTTCTCTAACTGCCTCAAGCAGGGACTCCTTAACATAGCTGAGACATTCAGTCCTGTAAAAACAGAGCAATCAGACATGTACTAATCAATCATATGAATTAATGTGAGGAGAGGGCTCACTGATATTATTTTATTTAACGTGCACAGTGCTGTCTGCACATTGAAAGGTGAACAATAGAGACGTCCCTGAGCCTCTGCCAAGAACCTGAAAAGCAGCAACATTCCACAGAAGCCTCTACACCCAGTCCTTCATTTTTATGTTCAAAATACAAGGTTACAGCAACGCCCAACAGCAGGGCTATAAATGGGAGCTGACACACTTGATTAGGCTTGCAAGAAAGTCAAGACCACTGTCTTGTTTTCTTTCAGCTTTGCTGAATCACAAGGGCAAAAGACATTTTCTTTTCTTAGCTTACACCCTCTCAGAAATGAAAAAGTCAAAATTGTTATTAAAAAAGGAGCATTTCACCAGGAAATTCAGCAATCCAGAAAGAGAAGTATACAGAGGTTCTTCCAACTCTACTCCAACCAAAGAAAGAAAAATCCACTCCTTGTAGGATCAAAAAAGAAGCAGCTGCACTCCTTACCCAATAGAGATCTGTAACTCCTCCTTGTTTAGAGTTGTAACAACACACACAGAAAGTTATTAGGTTTCCTAGTAAGGACACTGCAACCTGCATGGGGTTAGTGGTACTGCCATCCCTTCCATCCAAGTCTTAGCTAGGGACTTTGGAATTCAATAGCATGGCTACCTTTTTTTAATTCCACTTTTTAATTTTTCCTTTCTGGTAATTTTCATTTTTATTCTTTATAAGTTCCAATGAAATACACTGCAGAACGCATTTCTCAATTTCAATGCTCAGGTTCTGTAGAAACAAAACCAAACCCCCCACCTCTTTTCAATCTACTGCTCATTTAACATTTCCAATTAGGTGCAAATTACTTTAGGAAAAAAAACCCCTTAAGATCAATTTCCCTCCCTTCGCCCAAGAAATGGTTTTTCTCCATAAAGCATTACTTAAAGCATACAAATTCTTTTATTAGTGAACTCACTTCTTTGGATGTGTATCCTGGAACCAGCCTTGCCACACTGTCCCAGTTGATAGGCTGAGGAACACCAATTAGGGAACACAGGATCATATCCAAAACCATTTGGTTGTTGTCATAGGGGAAGTTATTGTTTTCTGAGAATCCACGACTCATCTTTGGCTACTTAAGCCTAGAAGAGAAAGAGTTTTTAGCAAGTCTCACTGCATGGTTTGCTAACTGTTGACCTACTATACCTGCAGCACTCCATAAATTACAGGGGGAAGTGTTTACCACAGCACTAAAGTCAAGTACTGAGGCTTTTTGACAAAATTTACATATTCTCAAAACCCTGAGGGAGAAGCAGATGTGCAAAGCACACCAAACCCAAGAGCAGCAGCAGGCATTATCCACCTTTCCTCTGAGCTGCCTCTTTCCAGAGGGGAAATCACACCTCTGAGGCCTCCAACACAAGAGAAAGGCTTCCAAAAATCTCAGAATAAACAGCCAAAGTTACAGAGGAGCATTGTAATGCAAATTTACACACGTTCAAATACTTTTGCCTGTTCTCACAAACCTGCTCTCCTCTTGCTCTGACTGCCATTATTCAGAAGCCAAGCCAGGACACCAATTTAAGGGCCATCAACACTTCAGAGTCAGGAAACCAGCCTGAATCTCCTTCAACTCTCATCCCCAACACCTGACATCCCCAACTCCTTATCAGCCAGGATGAGCAGCTCCAACCACCTCTTATTCCTTGGCTCTAAGCTGAACACCAGAACAAAGCATATAAGGACAGCAGAAACACGTTATAAAACAGGATTACATTTCATTTGTTTGGGTTTTTTTTCTTTTTCCAAGTGGATTTTATGTATAGCATCAGGGAACAGTGTAAAAGTTCAAAGTGCTGATTTAGTTTATGCTGGGAAAGAACTGTGGGCATTGATTAAGAGTTTCATGTTCAAGTAAAACACAGCCAAAGAGCTCAGAATAAAAATACTTAATAACAGAACTTAAAAACCACACACAAATTTTTGAGTTACAAAGCATGAATTATAAAGAATTTGAGAGAAAATACACCTAGATAACACCTGATAACTTACTAAAAGCATACTATACATACATTGATGTTTCTTTTGCACCACCTTCTTCCTAAAAGAAAAGATGCTTAAAATACACAAAATAGCCCTGATTTTTTCTCCCTCTAGAAGGTGTTCCAGCCTTTTTTTCTGCTTGTTTTGGTGGTAGAAACAGAAATCACAGCAGCAGGTAACTGTAAGCTTTCATCCTCTCCAAAGAGCAGCTGAATTCAATCAGAAGGAAAAAAGCACAGAACCCACCCAGAGAGAATTCTTTGGTTTCCCACAGCCATGGGGTTTAAAAAGAAGGTTAAAAAGCCACAAGTCCTGTAGAACATTCCATACCATTCCAGCAATTCTGTCCAAATGAAATCTGCTGTCAAATGCGCCAAGCAGCCAGTTTCAAAAGAGAAAGGTCCTCAGAGGTTCCAGGAGCCCGGAATTCCGGGTACAGTGGATGTCACTGCCAGGTGGAAGTGGCTCAGCCCCTGTGTCCCCGTCCCTGGGGGCACCTGGGGGCAGTGTCACTGTGGGGATTCCGTGGTGCAGACCTCTCTCTGCCAGTGTGCACACAGATGGCAGCAGCAATCACAGCCCAGCCCCAAACAGCTCCTGTTTCTGCTGTCAGGAGGAGAAATGACCCGGCCAGGGCAGGTCAGCACCACAGCCCAGCCCAGTGCTTATGAAACACAGGGCTGACTGCTTGTGCCAGCTCGTGGAGCAGCTGGTTTAAAAATATGTTTGGATGAGATAAGTAAGTGATGGAGCATCATAATCCCTTGGATTCCCACCATAAAATAGGCTTAATGTGAGAAGAATCACCAGCAATGTCAGTATTCCACAAATCACCACTTTGAGGGTGGGATGATTACACTGGGCAATCAAAGAAAGAGAGAAGGAAAACTTTTTTTTTTTTTTGGCAGAAAAAGGGAGCATGTAATTTACAGGGGAAAATTCTGAGTGCTTCAGTGGTAACAAGTTTATTACAAATCAACCCTGTGGACAGCCCAAGCGTGAAGGGATGACAGGTGCTCTAAAACGTGATGACACGTTCAGAGACATCAAGTCTTTGTCTCTCAATAAAGGTCTCTTTATTTGCTTATTCTGCACATTAAAATACAGTTCTGTATATGCTTATTACTGCAAAGATAAACGAAGGAAGAGACTTAATTACAGGCACACAGAAGAAGTATTTTTATTTGTATTCTGCAAAGAGCACGGGACTCCTCTGTACAGCTTTACACATGACATTCAATATTTGCCTTTTTGTCCTTTAGGAACCCTGTAGGAAATATAAAGACACATGCAAGATTCTGTCTCATGCAAGAAGTCTCTAAAAGCAGCAACATAAAGCCTGTAAGAAATCATATTCTTAAGAGAAAAAGCAGCTTCTACAGATTCTCTCTGCTCTGTTACTGCAAGGAAAGCTCATGTTAACCCCTTCCTCAACTATGAAAATTGGAAAAAAGAAAGTTCCCAAATTATTTAACTCTGACCAACTCATTTGAGATGCACAACACAGAAAGACACGTGAGAACAGAAATTCCTATTAATTCTCAGAATTCCAAATCAGGCGGCGCAAAGGACTCCCAAGAGTTAATTCAGGACGGAAACCCACGATCAGATTCCGCTTTTTTATGAATTAAAGCAAGCCGTTAATGCGGACAGGGAGCACCACTGCCCTGGCAGGGCAGAGCCTGAGGGAAGGTGAGGACGGCGGGATGGCCACGAGGTTTCCGTGCACAGCCCGAGGGAGTGATGCTGCAGAATGAGGCGGCGGACACGAACAACAGCAACTTTGCTGCTTGCCCGCGTACCAGCCAACGTTAAAAATTACAAAGCGCTTAAATTAAAAAATATAAAAACCCGTCTCAGACAACCCACAAGTGCGGGGACCCCGAGGGCCCCCCGGGCGCTCTCCCCCGGGACCCCTCACGGGTTTACCTGGCGGTTCCCAGGCGCGGGGCCGGCGGGACTGGGTGGGACGTGCAGGGGGGCTCCTCCTTGGGACGATCCGGGGCTCAGCAGCACCGCAGGACGAGCGGGACCCGCGCCCGCCGCGCCCTCATCTGCCGGCGCCGCCCTCAGGGGAGGGGCGGGGCCGCCGTGAGGGGGGGCGGCCTCCGCCAATGGGAGCGGCGCGGCCGCGGAGGCCCCGCCCCCCGCGCCGGCGTCACCGTGACGTCACGGCGCGCCTCGCTCCGCGTGACGTCACGCAGCCGCTCCCTGCGGCGATTCCCGAGTTTTCCGCTGGCACAACTCCCGCCCGCCGGAACCCGGCGGGGAAGGGCGAGCCCGGCCCGGGGAGCTCGTGCCGCCCGCCGAGGTAACGCACCAGACACCAGCACCTGGCTCGTGACGTAAGCACAGCTAATTAATTAAGCAGCAAAGTGTCAATGCACTCCGTGCTCCCAGCACAGAGATGGAGCCCCGGTCCTTCCCAGCCTTTCCCAAGTTTCCAGCTGATGCAAACACTAGATCCGCTGTTAGCCGTACAACAGTAGCAGAACGTTGAAATTGGAGCTAATTACACAGAACAGTGAAATTGCAGCTAATTAATTACACAGAACAGCCCAGCCGCTGGGAGTGGCTCAGCAGAGCTGCTCTGCACAGGCTCACGCTGTCCCAGTCCTGTTATCTCACCCACACAGCTCAATTCCTACTGCATGGCTCCTACAGTCTCAAGTATTCCCAAACATTTTTAAATCACTTTCCGTGGGAAGCCACCCGTGCCTGATAAAGACCAGCCCAGATCTCCATTTCCCACATACCAATCCTTCCCTTCGTGGTCGTTTGGCAAAAATCAGGGGTAGTAATAATTTTCTTTCCTAAAACCCCACCTGTAAAACTCTGGAATAACACAGTGAGGATAAAGAAAAAAAAAAAAAAAAAAAAAAAAAAAAAGCACAGAAAAATTAAGAAAAAAACTATTCCACTCATCTAGAGAAGTATCTGAAATCTAAATTTTCCTAAGTCAGCCTGAAAGCTTCCCTGAGGTCTCAGAGAAAGCAAAACCCACTGGTTTCATACCACTAATAAACTAATGCTGGAATATTGCTGCATTATGATGGCATCCAGTTGTTCCACGATGGATGGTAAATTAAAGAACTGGAACATGGTTTTTCCATTAATCTGTGCTATTAGGCAGAAGTCAGTCCCCTCCTGTTTATTTTTTTAATAACAAAAACATTATCAGTGAGATAATATCAGTGAGAATAAAAAATCAGTATCTTAAATTTTACTCATGTGCTGTTCCAGACTGTGCTAGATCAGCTACAATAATTCAAAGGTAGTAAAGCTGTCTCCTTGCATTTTTCATTTCCAAAACCACAAGGCTGTGTTGATACTCTGACAGCCTCAATAATCCCTGCCATCGCATTTTTCATTTCCAAAACCACAAGGCTGTGTTGATACTCTGACAGCCTCAATCCCTGCCATTTGCTGGAGTCTGATGTGAAATTTAGGGAATTGCTCAAAGCAGGTAAGAAGGAGCCAGGGGTGCCCTGCACTGACACCATGCCTCTGTGACCAGCCAAACCAGTTACACCAGTGCAATTCCTCCAGGGAGAGATTATCCAGCAGTTTAAAGGCTGAGCTCCACATGGCCACAGAAGCCCAGATTTATCAGCCCACAGCTGCTTCAGACTGCCCTGCAAAGGAAGCAGCCCAAAGATGAGGAGAGGAGGACAGGATGTGTGTCACCAGCTGTGGGCACACACAATTACTGCCTGCCTTTACAGCCCAAAAATGCTCACCCATCTCAAGCTGGGCCACACCTGCACGGATAAAAATCTGCAGGGAGTTACATAAGAGCACAATCTCTTGTGCTATGTTGTGTAAAACGAGCACAGTTCTGCTGTGACTGCACACAAGAGCATTTCTGCACTGGTTTATCAAGAAATCCCTGTGCTGCTTTTTCTTCTGGAAGGTTTCCATTGCCAACAGAGGAGATTTGTAAGAAATTGCATTTGCTTTGTATTTACCTCAGCAGCAAACCTCACCAAGTCAGAACAACCTCAATATCCCAGATGGAGTCAAATTCCACACAAGGAAGAGTTTTTGAACCTGTGCAAAGTGGCCCATTTATTTCTACTAGACAACCAGAGGATTTGAAATTGATTTTTCAGAAAGCTGAACAAAGCTTTGACCCTGTGCATGGTCATGTTCTGTCTGCACCCTGAGAACCACTGAGCAGTGGTTCAGTATTTGTCAGTAGCTCACATACTCAAGCAGAAAATGGTTGAGATACTAAACAGTAAGATTCGAGTAAGAATAAAATAATATCTTATACAAACAGATGTCAAAGCTCTGCTACAGACTCCCAGCTCTGCTACAGGTATATAAATAATTCTGAAGAGTACCACAAAAGTAACTTATGTACAGACCTCAAAATAAGAGCTGCTTGCCTAAATGCCTAGGTTAAGCAGTATTCCAGCCACCTCTCTTGTCTGACCTCCTCCTCCACGCTCTCCTGCTGCAGCCACACTTGTCCCCCTCCTAAGGCTCTGCAGGTCTCCAGCAGCCTGTGCTCCAGCCTTCCTTTCCACCCCGTGCTCATTTAGGTCTTTTTCCTGTGGCCTGCCACGTGGACAGAAACAGACAGTAAATTGTGGTGTGTATTTTACTTCCATGAACTTTAATACCCTTCTGCAATCAATACAATTAATTGTGAGTTAAATAACTGACTTAATTCCTCAGAGCATTCTTTTCCAGTTAAGGTAATTGCAAGATTGAAAGGATCAAAATTCTTGTTGAGATTTAACAGATACAATGATGACAGTGGCTTGTAGGCTAAGTCAAACAAATATAAAGATAACTCAGGTAAGAATAACCTATCTTCCTGCTAAAAGATTTGTTGTCAAAACAGTATGACCTGGAAGTGAAAATAAACTTATCTTTCTATAAATAAGACTTAAAACATTCCAACAAGCATCATGGCATTGTCTTCTCAACTTGCTCTGAGCCAGAAAAAAAAGAAGACAAAACAGAAAAAAGCCCTCAAAACAGCCAGAAAACCAAAAAATCTACCTGAATGGATACTCTTACCAAAATAAAACAAACAAAAAAAATGGGGTTTATTTATTAATTAATTTAAAGACTCTGATTGAAATCTTTCACTGACAGGAGAGGCTGACAGTCCATTAATTACATCTCAGAACTGTAAATGAATTCCCTCCAGGGACACTCTCTGCACACAGAACTGCACACTTGATACACCCCTCCCCCCTTCTGCTTCTCTGTATTTTAAATTTCAGAATTTTTTTGCTATTTTCATTTCAACAACAGATATAATTTTCAAATACAGATAATTTTCTGGTACACAGGGCAATGTCCTGGGAACATGTTCTGTTTTAAACCTCAAGGTTTTCATTTGCCCTTTAACTACTTTTTCCTTTATATCTGCACTTGAAAATCTAACAATTGACTATAAATTATTCTAATCACCACCTCCCAATACCTGAGCACAACCACTTAAATTCATGTTCTCTTTATTAACAACAGGCATTCAGAGATTACTTTCAAATCAAGGTTCCAGCATAATATTCGTAATTTCAGCCACTCTACCTCAATAAAATTGTGCTAATTTTTTCAGAGTTTTGTTGCATTGAACAGACTTCTAAGAACCCAAGGCCAGCAAATGCCATTAAAATATAAATACTGAAAGCTTTTTTAACACATAATGGGTGTTGAAGATCCCTGTAGGAATGGTCAAACTGAAACTACTCAATCAATTAAGAAAAGGCCTGTGCCCTACTTGTATTCCAAGAAACTTTTAAAATAAAAGAGTTATTTTAATGATTAAGACAAACTTAGCTGTTTAATCCACTGATGTAACCTTCAGAAGTTCAACACGTTATACATACATACTACAAGAAAAAGTTTTAATTATCTTTGCTTCATTTAACAAAAAACCAAAACAGTATTTCAAGACAGAATTCTCAAACACCCATATGAAGAAAATACTTTGAACAGTCTTAATATTTTTATGGCTTTTGATAAACTGGAGCCCTAAAATTTTATGGGCAGATGCAAAATTTACCACCTGAAAGGCAGCGTGGAAAGTTTGTCCAACTCCAAGACTTTCTCTAATTGAGACAATTAAGCAAGAAATGTTAATTTTTCTTTGATGTTCCAATTACTTTCAGCTTCCCCCAAGTCAAGGCTTTCCTACTGCTCAAAAACATAGGAGAGATATTTTGACACTCACACCAAATGAATAAAGGACAGAAATAAGTTGAGATGCAGATGGGAGCTGATAGACAGGCAGCTAGCAGGCTCTATCACAAAATGGCCAAGAGGGATGCAAAGTTAGCTAAGGGAGTAACAACTAATAAGTGCCTGACTGCAGAACAGCCTTTATTCTGATGTCCTTTAAATAAACTGCTTGGAACTACTGGTGATGCCTCACTGCTCTCCTTTAGTAAACTCTGTTTCTCCTCCCTTCCTCCCAAGTCCCTTTTGTCCTGAGAGCTAAGTTCTTTATGACAGAACCCCACTTATGAAAAGCAACTTAAACCTTCTAACTATTCCACTGTGTGCATCTCCTGCAACTCTCCCTCCCTTCAGGGGCAGACAATGTGTTGTTACTCCTTTATGGTTCTGAGGGTGATGTTTTGGAGGACATCTTACAGAAATCAATCTTCCCTTTGCACATCTGTCAAAGAGGCCTGATACTCCTACAAAGACTGGGTGTTAATTTGTCTCCTAAGCAAGAATGGCAGTCCCTATTTTTTTTCCCCCTTTGTTTGCTTTTTTATGAATGCCTCACTTCTCCTATCTCAAGATCTCAGAGTCGCTGCCAGGTGGGTGGATAGAGCACTGACGTACAGCCTTAGGTGAGTCAAAAATAAATACCACAAATTTGAGCAATCATTTCTCCATCCCTTCACCAGCCAGGAGCAGCAAACACTGGTACAGACCCACCAGTGCTCCGCCACAAACCAGATTTTCAACAAGCCCTAAGTGGTGTCAATAAAGCACAGTTCAGCTGCTTTGTTGATCCAAGTGCATCAGAGTTCCTGCTTCTCTCCTCCAGCCACGGCGGAGTCCGACGCAACAGGAACTTTGCTGCTTCCAGCAAAAACAGTTTCAAAAGCTGCCTCCTGCTCCTCCAAAGTCACAGCAGCAGGGGCTCCTCTGGCAGCTGTGCTGGGACAGGCTGGCCGCTGCCCCGCAATCCTCTCCAGGTCCACTGTTCTCCTACCTCTTCTTTTGCCCAGGATTTTGATGTAATTAGCTGGCACAAGTCCTGTTGTTTGGCCGTCGTAACTAGCCAGGAGCCAACCACGGATCTTGGGTTGTTGTTCTGAAGAAGACAATGCAAATGCAGCAAGTTACAGGAGAATCCAACAAAACTGAACAAACCTACTCTGTAAGTTTTATTAGAATACAAGTCATCACTTCACAGGGACTAAGTATCAGTGTGGATGAGGAATTTG
Organism: Passer montanus; assembly: GCF_014805655.1. Lineage (NCBI taxonomy): Eukaryota > Metazoa > Chordata > Aves > Passeriformes > Passeridae > Passer > Passer montanus. Next base: position 6,717,103 of record NW_024368485.1, on the reverse strand, counting down.
GTCAAATAAGGTGCTTTGGGGGCTTTTCTGTTTCAATTTTCTGACTCTTGCACTACAACTTCACATGTGATGAGAAAAGAAACAGAAATTTAAAAGTTTACCTTTGGGTGCTAATCTTAGCATGTCACCAGCACGGAAGGAAATTTCTTCTTCTGAGAGAGCATTGAAATCATATTCTGCTCTTCCAACTACATGGTCGTCTTCTCCACTCGCCCAGTTACTAGACACTGTTTTCAAACAAAAATCACAAGTTTATCTGCTTTGAGTTACAAAGTCTGGTATGTTTTTCAAAGGAAAATGAAGAAAACACTTCCACTTCCTTGCTAAAACTTTTCCAATAGAGAAGTGACAGAAGTAACATCAAAAGCAAGATTTGGGGAGCAAATCCAACCAACACTTGTCCCACCCAACCCAAACTGCCACATCTAATAGAAAGGAACCAGAAGTTGAGAGGAAGCATGATTCTGGAATCACAGAAAGCTTCAGCAGGAAACCACATCTTAACAACAGGTTACTTAAGCAGGCTGCATCACGTGCCTGAAGTTCAGTACTGTGCCCCAGCATCTATTAATTGCTATTGCAGTAGTGTGAGACTAATCACTACACAGGCAACAAGAAAAGCAACAGTACACGCTGCACTTCATCTTTACCTGTTTCTTCCTCACTGTATGTAGAAAGCAGCTTCCAAATCAGGTAGGGGCCTCCCAAGATAACAGCAAAGAACAAGAAGATGGGCCAGGATTTGGCAGAGTTAGCCACCTTGTCTTCAAGGCCAGCACGAGCCACTTTGCCCTCACTCTCAGCCCACAAATCCTCGTTGTCGCAGCTCTGCCGCAGACCCAGCAGGCGCTGCAGCCGCTGGTACAGGTACCTTATAGTTCTGACTAGAGCAAAAGCTGAGAACACCTTGGTGAAGTGGATTTTGAGGCGGGAGAAGTGGTTGGCCACATCCAGCACGGCCCTGAAGCTGTTGTAGACGGCGGAGAAGGTGGCGTCCATCATCATGCTGACCGAGGCGAAGGCGTGCACGATGCTCTCGATGGACTGGAAGGCGCCTCTGCTGCTCTCCTCGGCCTGCTGCACGAACCTGCTGGGGGGAATGCTGTCGGCACAGAAGCGGTTATAGCCCAGCCCTCCGTAGCCATAGCTGTAGGGGCTGTAGCTGCCGTAGAAGGAGGTGCCATAGGAGCCATAGCCCGGGGAGAAGGAGCTGCTGTAGGCTGGCCTGAAGGCGCTCAGGCTGCTGCTCGCCGTTTGCTGGGATGGTCTTGGCAAAATGGGCGGAGGGATCCGTGCCACCGCGGGCTGGCCGGGCCTGGTCAGCAGGCTGTCACCCAAGTCTGCAGACCTAAACCAATTCAGACAACCAAGATCAGCACCCAGAGTTGAAGTTTGCCTCTGCACTAACTCCTGAACACCACAGAGAGTTCCAGCAGTGCGGGGACAGCAACCTGAGAGCCCAGCACTCAGTACGCTGGACAGGGTTTGGTGGAAGTGAAAGATCTGGACAGGAAACACAGATCCTTCAGGGGGGTAAAACCCCCATAACCAGATATCTATGGTAAACATGGAACTGGAATGTAAACTTATGCTAAATCTTTGCCTATTTATTATGTATTTAACGTACCAACCCATGAAACACACAACCCACAGCCCCCAAACCTGCTGCTCCAACACCCAGGTCATTCTTCTGCATGTGAAAGCCGCTCGTAGGACCTAACACGAACTTTTATGAACTTTCCAAGCTAAAAGTTTTATTTCCAGCCCTTGTTCCCAGCTCTTCCACACAATGAGCCAATGATACAGCAGGAAGAAAGCTTGAGAGCTCCTCTGAATGCACTCTTAAAGGGTGGCATGACCTAATTGGGAATCCAAGTAATTATGCAACAATATGTGCAATGGCTTTGGGGTCCCCAGTTTCTCCCTCTACCTAAACTATGATTACATGTGTGCAGGTTTTCAAGGGGTTAAATCTACTACTGAGAAGTGTTGGCAGAGAGAGGTCTCAATTTAGTAATTTTTCTTTTCCTCTGCATGCCCTTTGTAATAAAACTCTGGAAGTACTTGACTGGCATTTGAATTCTGCCAAGCAGCTCTTTGTCCAACTTCTTCCAGTTCAAAAAAAATATGTGTTTCATCCACACATTAGCACCCTAAAAGTCAACCATTCTGTTTCCCATGCTCACTGCCTCGACTCACCACTTCCCACTTCTGCAGTCCAGAAAAAAGGAAGGATGTCAAGCTGGAATTGCTATGGAGCTGCTGCTTGCTGTACTATTCCCATACAAGGTAGGGAACAGCTTCCTCTCAGCAAAACTTGCAGGTTTCCACAGCAAAGAATAATATTTGTATCTTTACACTGCCGCTTTTTCCGTCACAGACTGTAACTCTCTCAGCAGTTGAAAACAGGGGGGAAAATAAGTTATTGCCCCAGCAAACACAGTGTAATTCAGTAAGTCACACTGTCCATTAGACAACTTGGACACCCCACTTCAAAGCTGCCTGAAGCCCTTTAAAATGGGGTAAATAAACCCAGAATGAAAAACCAACACCACCAAACTGCTGGCTCAGCAGGCTGCAGGGAGCACAGCGAAGTTTCTGCTCAGTGTTGTGTGCTGGGCCAACCTTTTGCCCAGTTCCAGCTCCCTCCAACTGCAATCACCAGCAGCAAGTGAAAAACAAGGCGAGTATTCAGCCAGCCAGCCAGCCCTCCTTGGCTTCCCATAAAAAATAAAGAAAACCCCCAGCACGCTGGGTTTTCTGGGAGATCTCCCAGAGCACGGGAACTGACAACACACAGGGATCTTTTCCAAGTCCTGGGGCTGACTCCTTACAGGAGTGAGTTCGGCTGCAGCTCCCCTCGTCCTGCAGAGGCTCGGGGGCTACAGAGCTGCACAGCCCCAGGAAAGGACTGAGAATACTCTCAGGAATGGACTCAGAGTGTTCCCAGGAAAGGACTGAGAATGCTCTCAGGAAAGGACTGTGAGTGTTCCCAGGAAAAGGGCTGAGAGTGCCCCCAGGAAAGGACTGTGAATGTTCCCTGGAAAGGACTGTGAATACTCTCAGGAAAGGACTGTGAGTGTCCCCAGGAAAGGACTACGAGAGCCCCCAGGAAAGGATTGTGAATGTTCCCTGGAAAGGACTGTGAGTGTCCCCAGGAAAGGACCGCGAATGCCCCCAGGAAAGGACTCCTGGAAAGGACTGTGAATACTCTCAGGAAAGGACTGTGAGTGTCCCCAGGAAAGGACTACGAGAGCCCCCAGGAAAGGATTGTGAATGTTCCCTGGAAAGGACTGTGAGGGTTCCCAGGAAAGGACTGTGAGGGTTCCCAGGAAAGGGCTGAGAGAGCCCTCAGGGAAAGGACTGCGAATGCCCCCAGGAAAGGACTGCGAGTCCTCAGGAATGGACTGTTAGTGTCCCCAGGAAAGGACCGCGAACGCCCCTAAGAAACGCCTTCTAATCCTGCCAGGAATGGACTGCGAACTCGCTCTCCCCCGGTGACAGCACGGCTCTCCCCTCCCCACCCCGCACACGCAGCTTTCCCCCGCCGCCAGCGGGGATCGAGCTCGCAGCCCCTGCCCGCCCGCCTGCCGCGATCCCCTCACGGCCGGGCCCGACCTTCGAGCCCGCCCCGGGGGAGCGGGCCCGGCCGGCCCGAGAGGGCGAGCCCTCACGGCAGCCGCGGCGGGGACGCCCGGGAGGGACGGCAGCACTCACTGGAAGGCGGTGGCGGCGCCCGGCAGCCGCCGCGACTCCCAGGGCTTGGGCGGCGGCGTCGCCGCCATCGCGCCCGCTCGGCCGCGCTCGGCTCCGCTTCGGCCGCGCTCGGCTCCGCTTCGGCCGCGCTCGGTTCCGCTTCGGCCGCGCTCGGCTTCTCTTCGGCCTCGCTCGGCTCAAGCTCGACCCCGGCTCGGCCCCACTCGGCGCCGCTCGGTTCGGGCTCGGCCTCGCTCGGACCCTCCCGTCGACAGGCATCACGCGGGAGCGCCGAGCTATTCCACCAGCCGCTCTGCGGGCGCGGCGCCCGGCCGAGCCGGCCGAGCGATGCGCTCTGCCGCTCTGCTGAGCGGGTCTGTGCGAGCTCCGCCGGCCGCCGAGCGAGGGGTGAGCGGGAATGGGAACGGGAACGGGAATGAAAATGGGAATGGGAAAGGGAATATGGATATGAATGGGAACGGGAGCGGGAACGGAGCTCCCGTGCCCCCTCCCCTCACAGACGAGGGGCTCTGAGCTGCCCCTGAGGCGCCGGGCCGGGGGCCGCGGCTCGTCCCCTCACGTCGCCTCGGTGTCAGGAATATTGTCACATTTACCTCGTGTGTCGGTGTTTAAGTGGCAAGGAGGTGAATTGAGGTCGCACTCACCTCAAAGCCTGTTTGTTTGTGTTTGTTCTTTCCCTTTAAAAGCGGCTTGCGGGCAGCCCTGGGGTTTTGCGGGTTACCCTACAGCATCCAGAGCCAGGACTGAAGGAATTAATTGAATTAATCACTTTTCCATGGCTGCAGGATTCCAGTGCAGGGCACTCCTGAGCAGGATTGGGTATTGCAGGTGTGACAGTGGCTGGCATGGAGAACATGGATGAATCCCATCCCTTGGGACACAAGAACTGGGAGAGTATCAAATATTGCTTACAGGAGCTAAGCCACAGCAAAGCCAGGTGGTTCAGCTGTGCTGTGAATTCCTTGCTGAATTTATTCCCACTTTGGTCTGAACAATTGTGTTTGTCCTTATGTGCCTCCTGAAATTTCCTTGGTGTCCTGTAAGGGCGAGCACCTCACTGGGAGTCTGTCTTCTTCCAAAAAAAATGCTGAGTTCACAACATTTTGGAAAAAAAACAAAAAAAAACAAACCAAACCAGTCTTTTCTGAAGTTCTGGGCAGAGAGAATGACGGGTAACCAAATTAGCAGTGATATTTTAGGGGTGAAAAAAACATTGTGAGATTTCTCACAAAAACATGGAGTTCTGTATTGAGAAGGGAAATAAATCTTTATTTTATAAATAAATAAATAAATAAATATAAATATAAATTTAAAATATAAATAAATAAATAAATAAATCTTTATTTTATAAATCTTATTATTATTTATAAATCTTATTTATAAATCTTATTTATAAGTTTTTGGGTTTTTCCCCTGTGATTTTAGCACACTGATTCTTTAGTCACTGCAATTTGAGGAGGAATTCCCATTTTAAATTTGCCTTAATGTGCCTTAGCTCCACCCTCCTTCATTCAGTCAAGATCAGCGTGTCCTGTACTTTATCCACGATAGAACTGGGCAAAAGCTCAGCATTTCCTGGTCAGAACTCGAGTTCAGGTTTTCTAGGAAAAACCTAACAAATACAGAAGCTTTTCCTCCAGTCAGTTTGGTTGGTTTTTTTTGGGTTGATCTCCCACTTCTCCCGTGCCTGTGATTTAAAACAAACATTTAAAACAAACCTCCCACGTTTTCCCTAGTGACGAACTATTCCAGCTGCTCTAAATCCGGTGCAGCTACATCTCAGGGGTGCCCTTTGCTCGCTCTGAGCCCTCCTTTTGTCCCCGTGTGCTGAATTGCAGGTGTGCCCAGCATGTGTGCCCTGGCAGAGGAGGACAGGCCGGTTGCTGAGCTGCTGCTGGCGGCCGGCACGTGCCCGCGCTGCGTGCTGCGCTTCTGCTGCGTGGGCTCCCCGCTGCTCTACAGACACCCAGCCCAGGTCTGTGCTCTGCTCCTGCCAGGGAAAGGAGCTGTGGGAGCTCTGCTCGCGCCTGCGCTGGGAGGGGAATTTGGGTGAAATTGCAGGATTGGTAGGGGGATGCTGAAGAATTGCAGGGGAGGATAAATCAGAGAAGCACTGTTGTTGTAGACATCTTCCTTGGCTTGCTCTAACCCCCTGTCCCTGTGCTTTGTGTCTGCTGCTGCCTGTCTTGGTTGTTCTACCTTTGCTCAAGTTTAGGCTCCCCACAATCCATTTTTAACATCTTTCTTCCCTGTCCTTTTCAATTTTTTATCAATTATTTGAGGCATGTTCTTCATTGTGCCATTTTTTTATCCTTTTGCATCTCCACCTGATTTCCTCTGAGTTGCAACAGCACAGTAACTGCTGTCTTCCTTTCTGAAAGCCTTTAATGAATCCTTCTTCCTGAGCTAAGTCTTGTCTCTCATCCTTGCAGCAATCAGAGAGTGCAGGTAATTGTTAATTTTTGAAGGCTTCTCTCCTGATGCAAAGCTGATAATTTCACCCCCACCCGTGTCTGCTCTCTTTTCTTTTTATTGTGGTGGCCCACTCTCTTCCTGTTGAGTTGAAGGAATTAAGGAGTCAAAGGAATTAAGTTCTAACCTAATCTGAATGACAAGAAAGCAGTAAATGTCTCTTTTCATGGGATAGGGTTGGGGCAAAGATAAAAGTGTTTCTGCAAGGCAGGTCTGGAAAACGTTTTTACTCTTGGATGATAAACAGGTCTATTCAGCAATATTTTCTCTGGAAATTTCTATCCTGAGAGCAGTGCAGCTTGGAGCTGTTGAGCTGTGTCTTAAAGATGTCTTTGGGCACAAATTCCATGTTGTTAGTGACATAGACTCAGCTGGAGCAGTACTGCCCTGTGGAATTGTGCTTGTTAAAGAGCAGCAAACAGCCAGGGTGTGTTTCCTCTGTTGGTGCCAGGATCTGCTGAAGGATCTGCAGGAATTTCTGAAGACCAGCCAGGAGAAGGAAGGCACAGGGTGTTTGGATGTGGCTGACCCACCCTGTAAGAGAATCAGGCTTGAGCACAGCAGGGAGGAAGGGGCTGATGATGTGACCCACAACGGGGCTGTCCCCCAGCTTCCCTCAGCTGGGAGTGCTGCCACGGAGAGCTCGCCTGGCAAGGTCTGCAACGTGTGCCTGGGGATCCTCCAGGAGTTCTGTGAGGCTGACTTTGTTAAAAAGGTACATTTTTCACCTTTTGGGGATACTCTTTTGGAGCTTGTGTGTGCTGGGGCCTGCAGGATGGAGCTGGTGACTGAAAACACTGAGCAGATTTTTGTTGTTGTTTCAAAAGAAATGTTTTCTCCTTTTTTTTTTACATCTGTGCAGCTGAGAAGTTGCATCTGTGGTGGCCCCAAATTCTGCCCAGGCTTTGTCACGGTGGCACTTTTTAAAAAAGAAATAGCAGTGCAGATGCAGTGGAATGACTGCAGGGAGCACACTTCCCTAAGGAAAGGACTAACAGCTATGTGGCTACATGGCTTTAGGAAATGACCTGAGGTTCAGCTGCTTTCAATGAAAACCTCAGTGGAACTCTGAGGAACTCTTCACTTTTTATGTGACAGGAAAACGAGGAGTCATCAAGTGAACCACATGTTTCTAAAAGCAGCATGAACCTGTCTTTATGAAGTACCACGGGGGAAGAAAATGTTGTGGTGATGCAGCAGATTGTGGATAATAGAGAAAATGTGAGTTAGGAGAGAATGTGGGCACAGAGTGCTGCAAATGCCATCTCTGAGCAATTGTACTGCTCATGTGAGCAATATCAGCTAGATATTTCCAGCTGAAATATCAGCTAGAAAACTCACACTGGCATCTGAGACATTTAACAGAGTTTTGATAGAAAAGGATTTCATTCAATAGCAGGAATGTATCAAAAGTGGACTAGACAGAAAGCATAATACATAGTTTCTGTAGAACATAACTGTTTATTTTTTGGGCAGAATATGTATCTTTTTAGAGAATCCACTTCCAAGATTTGTTTCAGAACTGCTCTTTTCAGTAGCAATGGAAAATCTGACAGCACTGGTTAAGGCACCACAAAACCTACTTGTTTGATACAGAAATTTCCTTCTCTGAGATGCTGATTTCACCTAAAATTTCAATATACAATTGGTCCTGACCTTAAAAGAGTGAGTTTGGTTGTTTCATAGCACCAGGGATACTGTTGATTAGTAACTTTTTTTGACAGGACAGAAAAGCTTGTGTTGCAATGATTTGTTAGTGATTGCTCTGGTTTGTATGTTGGGCATCTCTCTGAGTGTGTGATAACATGAATTCACAGTGATTATTCTAGAACAAAAATTATCAGCTCAGCCCCATTGCTGTGGTTTCACATTAAGCTCCTTCTCTTACAGGTGTGCCAAAAGGTTAATTCTGCTGACTACCAGTTCACCAGTTTTGTGTTTTCTGTGTCACTGCCCCCACAGCTGTCTGTCAGGGAGGTAAGTAACTGAAATAACAACTTAAATAATTAAATACATACTTAAGAAATTAACTGTGGAGTGTATGAGCTGGAGGTGGTTTGATGTTTAATTGTTATTGTTTAAACAAAAACCCAGAAGCCCATGCTGGAAGTCAAGTCTGCTCAGGAGTTACTTTCCATCTGAAGACCTCAAGGAGTTTGTTGAAACCCTCAGTGAATTGTTCCCTTGGGTGCAGAGCCAGCCCTGCTTTGTGGATCTTCTCAGAGGCAGAGCTGCACAGCTGCTCCCTTTCCAGGGATAAAGGATAATTGGCAGTGCAACTAATGCAAAGGAAGGAATTTGAGGATGAACTCCTGAAGCATTCAGCATGGGAGAATACACTTAGTTGTGAGATATTTTGCAATCTTCCTCTGCTTTCTGATATAAAATGATGCAGAAGTACTGTTCTAAAAGTGGTGTTTTAAAGGGCAGCACATAGGTCTGTGCAGGAGATGCCTGCAGTGGTTGAGGAGCATGGCAGAAAGAAGAGTGGATGGTGTTGGATTTCTGTGTAGAGCTGTGGTGAGGTCTCCTCTGCTCCCACACAGTTTGGTAAATAATCTACTGCACGTGGTTTGTGCTGTTAGCTGGGGCATCTTGGGCCAGTGCCACTGCAACAGCTGACAAATATTCCACTCCTAAATCTTCTGCAATGTGAGATTCTCTACTTCCCATCTTACATTTGGTGTGTTTGCTTTGTCCTTTCTGGCTGGCTGAACTTCCCTGATTCCCTCTTTGGGTTCTGATGCCTCCAAAAGATGAGCTCTGTCAAAAAGCACTTTCAGGCCGGGTGAGTATCGGGATGCCTGTGATGCTCTGGCAAGCCCCAGACGTAGGTCAGACTTTTAGTCTGAGTTTTAGTGCAGCTTTAAGCCTGGTGTGACTGAGCCGGGCCTGATGTTTGCAGGGAGGCTCGGTAGAGGGTGGTGTTGCACTGCAGCTCAGCTGAGGGATGGCCTCGCTGCCTGTGCCCCGTGTTCCAGCCAGCAGCAGAGCTGGGGACAGCCAGGGCACTCAGGGATGTTCTGTGGGCTCACAAATCACTAGATGGAGTGGAATCAGTGAGTAGGAAGCTCCAAAACTGGGTGTGTTCCCTTTGGTTTGGATTAAGAAGTTCCTGCTGTCCCTTCCATTCCATCCCTCCGGTCTGGTCAAATGCTGAAGCAGCTGTTTGCTCCAGCTGCAGGGGTGAAAAGGGGTGATGGTGGAGGAAGAACTTTAAAAATCGTGGGGCTTTATTTACCTCCACTCTGTTTATCACTTAAAAAATTAGGTGAGAACCTGTTTTAAAGCCACAGAAAAGCAGCAACACAGTATGTAAAAATGTCTGAAAATTTCAAAATCAGATATCAGACTATCTCAATATGCTTTGTGCTGAAAAGAGGCCATTTGTTAAATTCTGCTTTTAATTCTTTGACCTGCTGTGTACAGGAACATGTGGAATCCTGTCATCAAAGAACACCCAAAGGCAGCCTCTCTCCCACTGCCCTCTGGTGTGGCACACAGATTTTCTCCATCATCTTTTTTAACCAAAAAAAATCAGAAACTTCCTCTCAGTATTACCTTCATCTCATTTAATTATGGCACTTGTCATCCTGCCAAGTCTGAGATGTGCGAGGGGAGCTGGAGAAGGGCAGGACATAAAATCCACATTTGCATAGTGTTTGTATCTGTGATGCAAGGAAGCAATTGCCTCCTTCCACAAGTAGGAGATTTGATTGAAATAAATCATAAATGGAGGAGTCCCCAGCTTGTGTCAGACAGCTCTATTAGGGAGTGAGGTGAGTGGTGCCCTTCAGAAGGGTGGCTGCTGGCTCTGCTGTGCTCTCATTGTGATCCATCATCCTGGTGCTTGCTACAGGGACATGGATGCAAATAACAGCTCCCTGTAGGGCTGCCTGTGCCTCATCCTGGAATTCCCCATCTCCAAGCTCTCTGCTAATGCACTGAAGCAGTGCTGGGGCTGGGACTGCACGTGGTATTTCAGCTGTTGCCACTGTGCTCCCTCAGATAGCTCCAGAATAATACCCTGCAGCTCCTAATCAATACAGTGCCTGGGCTGCTGTGTTCCAGAGGTGTGTTTGCTGCTGAGCACTGCCCTGCAGGCTTCAGCTCTGTAATGAGCATTTTTCATTTTCAAACCACTTCACAAACATGAGGTAATTAGGAAGTAGAGGGATCTGATCCCCTGCTCCACGTTCAGCTGGGAGAGAGTGCAGGGGTTTGGCTGCCTTGGTGGTTGAATGCAATTTGGAATTTGGGATCTTTTGGCTTCTGTGCTTGCAGTGCTCTCTATTGTTTCCCCTTAATTGAAGGGGAAAAGTAATTTCTTTAATTCTCTTTCAGCTTGGAAGTCAAGAGAGAGAGGAGATGAAATTTGACCTGTGGTCTCATTTTAGCATAGCTGCTCCCATGCAGAAGTTTTGTCTATTTTGTAGTTTTATCCCAAGAAAACAGGGAAGAGGAGTGTGATGAGCCTCCCCCTGAGTCCCAAACATCCCAAACCTGCAAGTGCTCTAAATGAAGGCATGAGAGAGGTTTCTTTGTAAATTGGCATTTGTCAAATGCAGCTTCCTAGGCCCAGTTCAGTGGTTGTCACATCCTGGAGTTCAGAGCTACATTCAAGGAATTTCAATGGCAGCTATTTTTATTTATGATTTTATCTGGGTTATTATGCAAACAGGATTACAGTATACTTCAAGTGAAGCAGCCTTACTCATACTGTCTTCAAATGCAGGATGGTGAATCACAGTGGATTTGAGCAAACAGCATTTCATCACTACAACTGCATTTGTTTTGTTCAGCAGTGTGAGGGTTTGTGTATCATGGATCCAACAAAGTTCGTGTCCTCTCTCCACCATCCCTCTTCCCTCTTAATTTCTGGCAGTTTTTAGGGTTATTCCTTCATTATTTTAATGTACTAAATGAGGATAACAGCCTTATTTTGTTGATTGAGTTCCTTATCAGCATGGAAAAGGGATGTATGATGTGGTTCCTTCTGATATCCTTGTGATCCTGAAGTTTGAGAGCTGTTTACAGACCTTTTCCTCCAAATTATTTCCTTGACAATGCACAGTGATTCTTTCAGCAGAGTTTGGGGGAGGTTATTCTTGAAATACATGAAAAATAAAAGATGGGAAGGGGGTTTAAAAGCCTGCAGCCTACAGACTGAAAACTGTTTCATTGTGATGGATCAAATAAAACAACTTGATATTTGGAGTTTGTCTCCAGTGAGGAGGGTGACACAGGCTGAATTGGTTAAGTGCTTTCCTGCCAGTCCTAGTGTATTTTTTTTAGTAGAGGAGAACTGAAACTGTTGCTGCTCTTCATTGTAGGAAGTTCTGAGGGGAATTTTTCTCTTTTTACTAATTGTTGGTGAACTCTAGCATTTGTACTGAAAGGTCCCTCTGATTTCTAGAATTATTCCTTCTGTTCCTCCCCTTTTCCATATTTAGCCTCTTCACCTAAACCAAGTGGTGTGTTTTAAATAAGGGGGCAATTCTGTGATTACCAAGTAAGACCAAGTATATTTTTATTCCATTTTTTAATAATGGATGATAGCTGAATTTGGGGTTTTATTAATTTATGTCAATCAGCTTTCATATCCCATTCATTTAGCCACTTGTTAAAAAAATTTCTACATGGAAGATAACTGGTGACTTAGAGTCTTTTTGTAGTTACAGTATTAATAGCAAGTTTCAAAGTGTTCAATGATGCCTCTTATTTTTTAACCCAGATAGGATTTGATGTGAAGAACAAAGTGATGTCTTAGAAATAAAAACTCACAGCAATTCCATCTTCCCACTTCTGAAGCAAAAGCTAAATTCCTGATATTTTTTTGGTCAGGAATTTTCAAAACATTTCTCCCTTTGCAAAGAGTCTCTCAGATTGTTGGGAGTTCTGAGCCTTAATTTCACTTGCTTTTGTTTTTTCTTCTCTTTTCCCTGGGCATTACTGGTGACCTGCAGCGTGCTGCTTGGCTGGGGGTGAAGCAGCAGATGAGGTGAGCCATTGCTTTTGCTGTCTGTCTGTCTGACAAGAGCTCTTCATACAGACACCATTTCTCTACATTAATGTTGATTTATAGTCCCATTTGCCTGATGCTTACCAAGAATAAGGTGGCAGCTGGGTTTTGTGGGTTTTGTTTTTTCTTTTTTACCTGGTTTGACCTTACTTGGGCTTTCTTATCTCTTTTGCTCTCTAAATTCCCAAACAAGTGGTTTGAAATGCATCTCTCCCTTCCTCAGCTTTTCTCTGGGCAGCCTCTGGAAACACTCTTGGAACTTTTGATCTCCCAGCAGGCTCTGGCATCAGTTTCCTCATGCACAGAAAAAAAAAAAATTAAATCCATTTTACTTGGCAGTAGCTACTTAAGTTCCTCTTGAAATCTTGTATTCGTGTATCTATTTTTGACAGACCCCTGTACAAGTTTTTATTTCTTTGTGATTCAGAAATCTGGGCCTTCCCTTGGCAAAGGATGACATCGTTCAGCTGAAGGAAGCTTATAAGTGGATTATTCATCCCCAGCTGTCAGAAGAGTTGGGTGTTCCTGCTGATGGAAAGGTCTTGTATAAATAACAGAACACGTTTGTCTTTGTTTCTTCACTCTTTTTTCATATGTGTGTGTGTGTATTTGTACACTTATGCACATGGTGGGGAAATGAATTGTATCCTTTTTTCCTTACTAAGAGAGAAACAAGATGAGTGCCTCCTAAATTCACTGTAGGGAAGAGCAAGGGGGAAGTTATTTTAACCAGAGCTCTCCAAGTGGGAGTCCTGAGGGGCCCAGTGTTCATTTTTGTCCACACAGATCATTGCATCTTCTGAAACCACCAGAGGCTTGTGCTAAATCTGTGTGCCATCCTCCTTTTGGCAATGAGACTTTTCCAGCTGTCTCCTGTTCCAGGATCCCTGTTTGGCAGAGGCTGAGGAATGCTCACACATTCCTTCCCTGCTCTGCTGTCACTGCCAGCACTTGTTCAGGATAAAATGAAAGAGCAAAGACTGGTCCTTGCTTACTCTAATGAACACTGGAAATGGGCTTGTTGGGACCTGCAGTATCCCTAAGTAGGCCGTGGAAATGTTTTTTTCAAACTGTTTTCAGCTTGCAGATTCTGATTAATATCCTTAAAATCCTTCTGAAAGGCATTGAGTGAACATGGCAATCAGGTGCTGCCAAATTCAGAAGCACCTTGAGTTGTCTTGAATGTAAATTTTCTGCAGTCGTGGCTGGCTGTAGGTTTTGCTTGTCACCAGCCACAGCACTGACCCCAGGACTAGATTCACTTAGTCTTCATGTTGTTTTGTCAGCTTCCATAATAATTACAGGCTGTGTTTTCCCGGGAGAGCCGATTGAAAGCATCCCTTTTGTCTTAGTGAAGAAAAAACCCACTCAGTTACTCTGAAGATGATCCGGGAAGAAACAAACTTCTTACACACCAAGTCAGCAAAGCTCCCCACCACTTAGGCAGGAGCCACTCCAGACATCCCTGTGCCACAAAAGTTGTTTTTCTAGTGCCCTTTATCTACGAGGCCCTTGAATATTAGCCAATCTTTTCAATAGCCCTCCTGAGGTGTTCTGGTATCTGAGTAACAGAAGTAATGAGTGTTGTTTGCCCAAGGCCAGACAGGGAATTGGGGGAAGAATTGAGATTACACTGGAGTTCCTGGGCTAGCTGTCAATCCTTGCTTTGCCCCAAGGCCATGCAGGCACTGCAAATGCAGCCCCTGACAAAGTGTTCCAGTGGTGACTACTGCAGGGTTTTTGTCTTTCTGGCACTCCTGGGAGGGCTCTGGGGTTTGGTGACCCTAATAGGCTTTGAGCCTTGGCTGCCTGTGCCTCCCCTGCACAGGGTGGGACCAGTGCAGGCTCTGAAGTGCTCTCACATCAGCCTTGGTGACTTCAGAAAGGCAAATGCTGCCCGGGCACACCTTGTAATGCCTTTCAACATAAATGAATGGGTTATTCCCTCTTTTGTCTCTGCTGTTTTCCTACAACTGCAATGTGGGTGCTTGAGAATATCCTCGCTGGTTGTTTAAAAAGCTCTTACCTCCTCCTTATTCTTTTTTCTTTTTTTTTTTTTTTAATTTAGAGTTTGTTTGAAGTTAGCGTGGTCTTTGCTCACCCAGAAACAGACGAGGAGTGCCATTTCCTGTAAGTTTTTCTACTTGTAACAAAAGATCTTTATCTAAATGTTGTGCAACATTGTTGGTTTGGATTTGTTACAGAGGACAATATGCAGTGTTTATAAACTAGAATGTGGTCTGCATCTAGATTTCCTCTTATCCACATGAAGTTGCAGAGCTTGAAGTTAAACCATCTCTGGTTAATTCTGCCAATAAAAAAAATCATCTGGAATTCTGATTTGAAGTGGAAGGAGAGCATTCAGATAAGTTCTTCAATTTCAGCCCTCCTCAAAGTCATTCCCTGTATAACTTTTAAAAATGTGAACCATGTAATTGCAGGTGGGGGAATCTTTTGAGGTCATACCTAAGTTTTCTTGCTCCTGTAGGACACATGGACAGGAGGAAAGGCTTTGAAGTGAGTTAATCCAGCACAGCTGGTTGATGAAAACAGACAGAAGTTCCCTGGGCACTGCACACAGCCCCTGGCCTGGCCCTGTAGGGCACCTGCTGTACACAAAGAAGCAAAACACTTCTGTGAATTTAGCTGCCATTCAATCTGATTTCTCAAAATCTAACTGTAGTATATTCTGGAAAATTGGGGTCACTCTTCCTGTTTGTTTATGCTTCCTGGAAAACCTAAAGTTTCACTCAGTTAATTTGCACCTACTGCAAGTGAAGTCTTAGCATGGAAGGAAGCTCAGCAGAGACATCTCTGTTGAAACCTAAATTCATTTCTTGAGATGGAGATTTCTCTTGCAGCCTTTATTTATTTCCTGATTTCTCTTCTATACCATTTGTGATATTTGAGTGCTCAATCCATCACCTTCTTGGTTTTCCACAGCTGCGTCTTCTGTTTGTCTTGAGGTGAGAGATGAGGGAATGGAAGTTTGGGAAGGAACCAGTACTAGAACAATTATTATCAGTGAATGCTGAACATCTTTCCTTTCCAGCTTCCTCAAGACTGGGCAAAAGAGGGAGAAAATTGTAGGGCCAAGCCACTGTTCTAAATAATGGTTGCTGGAATCCTGTAAAGAACTGAAGTGTTCCTGCATCCTGCACCCTTTTGTTCTAATTTATTTAATTGTACTTCCTTCCTCTGAAACCTCTTCACTGGTATTTTCTGCTCCTCCTTCCATCCTTTTTCTGGCATTTCAGGAATATTGCTATTGAACATGTTATGGTGCCAGTGTTAGTGCTCCAAGCAGGGCAGTTGCAGAGGTGAAAGCTGTAAAGAAGTTCCATTCCCCTTTCCAATGACTCAGGTTTATTCCATGTGACCTGACAATATCCCTTTATTTGCCTCCTCTTTGTAGCACACTTAAACAGCAATTAAGGTTTGAGACACTTTCTGAAGTAGCAGCACCTCACCTAATTTAATTACACAGCGATTCCTGAGGTGCCAAGGCATTCTGCTGGTGTGAGTGGCTGGCTCTGGGCACATTCTGAGGCAGTGCTTTGGTTTTCATGTAAATATGGTGAATTTGGGAATTATCACAGTAGTAGTGACAGTCATGGTTTCTTTTTGTGGAAGCAAAGCAGGACTTTGTCTCAACCTGGAGAGCTCCAGGGGTGCTTTTGGATTGGATTTCCAAGCATGGCATCTGCAGTTTCTCACCTGCTCTTGCACAGTTGTGTGGAGGTGGGTGTGGTGGTTTGACATGGAAGGTTGAATTGGCTCTTGTCAGTTCATATTTAAGGGTAAGGTGATACTGAAATTTTGGAAGAGTGAGTTTGCATTGCTTTGGGTCACAGACTGTTTGTATAGAAACAGCAAAACCTGCTTCCTTAGAGTCTGCAGGAGTTACAGAGGTGTTGAAAAGCCCCAGCAAGACATGATAATTTGGGTTGGAGGTCAGAAATATCTCTGCCTGCATACACAGAAATCCAGAAATCATCTCTGCCTGCATACACAGAAATGCACTAATAGGAACAGCAGCTTCCTCTGCACTGCTCAGAAAAAGTGTTTGTTTCACTGACTTGGCTTTCACTTTCGTGAAACAGCCAATAGTTTCCTTTCAAACAGGCAGAGCACAGCTCGTGGTGAGCACCTGGGGTTACTTTTTCAGTGGGAAATTGAATTTTCCTCTCCAGAAGGGACAGTTTGAATCTCAGGTTTCTAGTGGGCGTTGTCTAAGAGTGGCAAGTACAGATTTCAAGGTGTCAGCAGGTCTTGTCTAGAACTTAAAATATTAATCATGACCTTTGCTGAGAAAGCTAAACATGTGTGCTTTTCCATCCCATCTCAAATCTGAGACACGGTGTTGGTCAGAGCAGAAGAGCAGAGCTTTGTCCATGATTTCTCTGGATCAAGCACATCCTGCACCATTTGGTTTAGGATAAAGGGAATTTGAAAATCTGCTCTGAGCTAAGCTGTGGAAGTGAGACACTGGATGCATGTGTACAAAAACCGTTTACATGCTGTGCTTGTGAGTGTGTCTGTTTCTTTCTCTGTAAGAGGAGCAGCTAATTTTCATGTCTGTGTTTAGAGCCACAGCCTGCCCAGACTGTTTCAAACCAGCGAAGAACAAGCAGGTAAGATCTCATCATTGTATTTCTGCTCTGGCATTCAGAATTTCACAGCAGCAGCTACGACTTACCTGGGTATTCAGTCAATGCTCAGTGTCTGCTTTTCCTTCATCAAAAAGCTCTCTAGTTTCCAATTGTCTGAAAATAAAGTTGTCTCCTTTATTCACTTCACAATTCTCAGCTTAGGAGAACCAAGAGCTCGGTGCTTTTGTTGAGGTTGTTCACTTTCCAGGCTGTCCAAAGGAAGGTTCTCTGTAAATACCTCCCTTAAGATCTAGGAATGTGATTGTCATGCATTAAAAGTAGCATAAAAGATGATCCTCAAGCTCTCTGTGGGTGAAGCAGTTCAGATAAGTCACATTGTGAAGATGAGACTCGGCAGCCAAAAGGGAGATGATCACACTGCAGTTTTCATGTGCTCTGATGTGAGTGAAAGCCAGGATACATGCAGGATGGTTTTATCCTGCCTGCCTCTGGAGGAGGGGGGAAAGAAAAGGGACCTTGGCACTTGCTGCAGACCCTGAGCACACTCAGCCACTGATGGAAAAGGGAACACGTGAGGATAAAAAACCAGTCAGAGGGAAACTGATACAAGTGGGACAGTTGGTGTGATCAGAGGGAGAACAAGTAGCTCCTGTCAGAGGCCACTGCAAGGCCTTTGATTCTTTCTGGTGAAGAGTCTGCCAACGTTTGGCAGAGGCAGTCTGGCCCAGGAATTCTGCTGACTCTACTCCACCTGACCAATAAGCACCACTCTTTTTTTGGCAGGGTTGTATTGTTAGAACTCACTGCTTGCTGCATTGCTGCCCTCTAAAAAAGAGGAAATCCCACATGAGGAGCTAAAGCAGCAGGGCCTGGCTGTTAAATCCATACAGGCAACAAAATGTAGGGGAATCTAAAGAAAAATACCAGCTCTGAAGAGCTGTCAGAGGTTTGTCCTCACAAAGACGCTGGGCTTCAAGGGCTGTGGTAATCAGAGAAGTGTAAAAACTGGCTTCTGAGAGAAAATTTCTGTGCTGTCTGTGTAGATAGTTATTTAAACCTGCTGCTGCTTTCAGGGCTCATCTGTTCTGTGAGGAAGGGAAGTGCAATTATCTCTGATTTGTGTTTAGAAGGAGAAAGAGCAGCTTTCCTGGGGACACCCAGGAACTCTCCAGAGCCAAGACTTGAATTGTCCCAAACAGTGACCCAGGGGTTTTTTGGTTTTTTCTTTATTTTCATAAATTCCCAATCCAGTTTGCCAAAAAGGCACCATTAACTTGGAAATTCAGCAGCCAGCCGTCAGGGCAGTCCCAGGGTGGAGCACATGACTGGGAGGGGAGGATGAGCAACCTGGACCTCCTCAAGGTTCTTGGTGAAGGCTTTGGGGAGGATCCAGTTGAATCTCCTCCTGGTGCCACAAGAGATTCCTGAGAGCAGGGAACCAGGCTGGTCTGCACAGAGCCTGGTGGAGAGAGGAGGCACAGTAGGAATGTGCTGAAATGAGAAGTTCAGAGGAGACACAAGAAAAACCATTTCACCCTGAGGAACCTCAGAGTGGAGCAGGCTCCATCCCAGGTGGATTTCAAGACCTGACCATGCTTGGTTGGAAGGTTCATTTAGAGACCTGTCCTCAGCCTTCCTGAGCAGGATTTCACCTCAGCTGTCACAACACTTGTTCCTCCTGTCCCACGAAGGTAAATTCCCACCCCAGGAGCAGCTGGCTGTGCACAGAGCTTGGCAGGCTGCTCCTGTTTGCTGCAGCTTGGGAGTGAGGAGCTGCTTGCTCCCACAGGAGGAACTGCCCAGCCCCAGTGCTCAGAGCCCTCAGTTCTGAGAATCAATCCATTTTTGAACCTCACAAACAGATTCCCACTCAAGATCCTCAGCACAACTACCAGCCTGCTGTCACTGACACAAAAGCTGGGCTTGGGTATATTTAACTCCTGAAAAAGAAGCTGGTTTGGGTTTCTGTTCATGGATTTAGGATTCTGGTTTTAAACTGTTTTGCAAATTTGGACCTGGGCTCCCAGGTGAGCAGTGACAGAACTGCACAGTGTAAGTTTCAGTGTTGTTTTTTTCTTCCTCAGGCATATCCTTTCCTTGCTTTTCTTAGTTCTTGACTCATTTTTCTATTTCACTATGCAGTCTGTTTTCACCAGAATGGCAGTTATAAAAGCCCTGGAGAGGATAAAAGAAGAGGATTTTCTCAAGTAAGTATATACTGAAACTATTTCTTAGTATTGTGCTTTTATATAGAATCAGGGAGGGGAGGAAATATCCAGTGAGTATGGTAGAATGGCTTTGAAAGAACTTTTGATTGTTTAAATTCAGTTGGTTTACTGCTTAAAACATGTTTACTTTCTGGCAATAGTAAATCACTCCTGATCTTTTAATTAAAAGGATGATTTTGAACTTTAGAGTTTGTAAGGTAAGCTTCCCTTTACAAGAAATATTCCCATATTTCCAAAATGTTAGGAGTTGAGTTTTAAGAAAACACCAAGTGCTGTTAATATGCTAAAAAATCACACACACTGGGAAGCCAAAACCAGGCACCTTTTACTGCTCTGGTGATGCTCCATCATGTTCTGGTAGTGATAATGCTTTACTCTGTTTTCCCTTTCAATGCAGGCATTTTCCATGTCCCCCAAGTCCACCAAAGAAGCTCTGTGATGCTCTGGAAATTCAGTGCAATAACGGTGCAGTTTTTGTGGCTGGTAAAGTGATCCATTTCTTTGCTCTGTGTTCTCTTGAGGAGAACTTTGTAACACTGCCCTGAGAGGATTCTTGCTGTTTGTTAATCCCTGTAATGAAGTGTAAGGAGCAAAGAAACAAATCCACCTCTGTCCAAGAGTGCTGTGAAAGGGGAAGAAATTATCTTTGAGCTCTGCTGAAGATATTATTTTGTCAAAAGTTAGAAATTAGAGATCCCCTCAGAGTAATGTATTATCTTTGAGCTCTGCTGAAGATATTATTTTGTCAAAAGTTAGAGATCCCCTCAGAGTAATGGTTTGAGAAAGGCACCTCCACACCAGCAAGCTCCCAGCAGTGCTGTTCCCTTCCTTGGGTTTTGATTTGGATTCAGAGGTTTCACCATCTGGATTTCTCTGCATATTATCCCATCCAAAACTGCAAATCTTAATGGGATTTATAAGGGTTTGGGTGAGACAGGGAGTGCAGCAACACCTGGGTGTCCCTGAATTGAGATGACTGAACTTTTTTATCATCTGCCTGCCAGAGTATCTGCCATTCTCCTAGTCCTTTGTATGAACAGCTTATTTAAACACATGCAAATTGATTATTGCTAAAAAGAACCCAACTTTTAATTTAAATCCAACATACTGTGATGATAAAAATCCTGAATATAAAGAAATGGAAAATGAAAAATACCACAGTGAATGGCAGGGTAGTTGATGTTCTACATAAACCATTCCTTATTTTTAATTACTGATTAGACAGTTAGATGTATATTTTTTTGTGAATCCAAGATATCCAGTCCCTTTTAGGCTTTTCCAAACACACTGCTTTATTTTAAGTTGCTTTATTGGACAGTTTCATCAGAATTCAACAGTATGAAGAGCAAAACAGAGGTTTTGCTTTCTGCCTGTCATTTAATACTGGTCTTGTCATTTATTGTTTATATCTTGCTCCAACAAACAAAAAACAATCCAGGCAGGTGTTTAAGTTTTGAAGAACTAAATCCAGAATAGAATTTAGTGAGTACAGTGCAGATATTTTGCTTTTAATAAATGAGATGGGATCTTGATTTGTAAGCACAACATTGTCCTCTTGACTTTACCTTTAGTGTTTACACCCCAACCTTTTTTAAGGATTATGGGGCTGTCAAACCAATAAACATCTTCTGTTTTTTTAAACCTACTGTTAATCAGATCAAAAGTTAAAATTATTAGAATGGAGAGCAAAGAGTGAAAAAAAAAGAAAAGCAAACCTAATTCTCCTTTTTCCATTTTATGGAAGGAGAATTTAGCAGTGTGAGGCTGAATGATGAGTCATCCTACTTTCATTATTTGCCCCAGTGAAACTGTGTTACTCAGTTTCCCCATTTGTTTGTGTGGCTTTTTTTGCTGCTCAAACTGCAAAAAGGAAACATTGTTCGAGATAGGAAAATATGATAGGAAACCCCAAACCTGAGATATCAGAGGCCCAAAGTAAAGCACTGAGCTACTCTGAACTCTTTTTATTTCCTATTTGCAAGGGTTCAGGTTGAAAGCACTTTAAGCAGGGGGTTGCTCCTTGGCCTTTATGAATTATTTCCTTGCTTTGGGAATATTTTAAGTTCTAATCAAACCTGTCCATGAAAAAGCTCATATTGGTCATCCATGTCAGGCTTGTTCTTCTGTCATAGCCTGCCATGGAGGTGCCATGAAAACATCACTGGGACCATCCAAAGATGCCAGTCTCTTTACATGGCACCTTCTCAAGACTCCTGCATTCCTCCTAATTTATTATGGGGACTTCTTACTCCTTGCATGGTGTTCCTTGTAGTGAGCCAAAGCATTTCACGTTGGGTTTCTTTTCTTAAGCCTTCAGGCAATCCAGAACTGGCTTGGAACCTGGATGTTTCACTCAGGAGGGTGGTACCTGGAGGCAGGAGTGCAGCCACAGGCTCTCCAAGGCCACCCTGAGTGGCCACCCTGGCTACTGCCCCTTCCCTGGGAGCAGCCACGTGTGATCCACGGTGCTGGTGCCATGAAACAAGCCTGACCCTGTCAGTTTATTGGCACACAGCTCCCATGGAAGTTAAATGTGCTGGGCATGTGTGCAGCTCTCACTCATGGCTGTGGAATGGTTAGAAGTGGTTGTGTTTTGGATCCACGGTGCTGGTGCCATGAAACAAGCCTGACCCTGTCAGTTTACTGGCACACAGCTTCCATGGAAGTTAAATGTGCTGGGCAAGTGTGCAGCTTTCACTCGTGGCTGTGGATGTTAGAAGTGGTTGTGTTTTACAGGAAGATACAACAAATATTCCAGGAATTTACCTCAGACTCCCTGGATTATCGATGGGGAGCGGAAGCTGGAATCTTCAGTGGAGGAATTAATTTCAGAGCATCTGATGGCAGAATTCAAGGCAGACAGTAAGTCTTCAGGAGATCTCCTTCCATATGTATTTTTCATCACTACTAGAAGATTTTTTTTCTTGGTAGCTACCCTCTTAATATGGCAGTATAATTGGAAAAAAAAAGTTTCTTTATCCCTCTTGTTTCCTTCCAAGTTAAAGCTTGTAAACTTTATTTAGCTGTGATCTGGGAGTAATTAGATCCTTTTATCCTGCTAAAGTAGCTCCTCAGTGGATCTGATGATGCAGATGTGTGGGTTTCATGTGGTAGTGTTTTTGCTTAACCAAACTTCTCAACAGTTGGTAATTCATAAAATGACATGTACCAAGAAGGTTTTTGCCACAGGCATTTCATGGGCTCTGCCTGGCTTTTGAGCCCCTCATGTTTCTGACCTCAATTCATTTATTTTCCTCAGTGCATAAAGTTCCACAAGCTAAATGCTCATCCAGGGATTGTCCAGATGAAATAATCTCTGCCCATCATTTCTCATCTAATAGATGTGGAATTGGAGACATAGAAGGCCCAAAGAAAAACTGCATTAAATAGTAGTTTGAAAAAAGCCATGCTACTTCCCCCTCTTCTCTTCCCAGTGAATAAATTAGTCTGGTTGTGGCAGTCTCATTCAGGCAAAGGAACTGGGAGAGCACTTCAAGAAACTTGGGAATTAATAGGAATTCCCACAGTTTGTGAAGTGCAGGCTCCAGTGTATAAAGTAGATTCGAAGTAGATTTTGCAAACAAGTTTAGAAAGAAAACATTTCACCTTTTAAAAGCTGTAGAGAGAATTACAAATATAAGTAATAAATAAAATTTATTTATAAAAGCTCACCTGCCTTGTTCAAATCTGTTACAGGCTTTAATTTTAGTTCCTCTGGAAGAGAAGATGTGGATGTAAGGACATTGGGCAATGGTAAGGCTTGGGAGACCCCTTGTGAAACCCAGAGATGAAATGGGTGTGTGGAGCATCCCAGACAGATCCTGCTGAATGCCAAGTGTGTGACCAGGCATGCTTTGGACTTTTATCTCAGAAGCATTTTGGTGAAATTTAGGTATTTATTCCCAAAGTCCAACAGCTTCATAAAACCAGCTTGAAACAGGAGCTCTTTTTCAGTGGCCTTGGCTGCATGGGAAGGCATAGTTAGTTAAAAGTATTTTATTTTATTCACTCCCTACTTGTAAGCCATTTATGTCAGACTGATTCCTCTCTTGTTTTCTGCTGGATCCTTCTAATTCCCTCACTGTGACTGCATGAGGGAATTGTTTTCTTTTTGAACTTGAGTCCCTTCTAAAGGTCAGCTGCTTTCCAACACACTGGAGCTGCTTTAGCCAAGGGAGGTGGGGAGGAAAAGTAAAAATGAACAGTTGTGTGTTTCAGTAGCTGTCTGATCTGTAGTGTGATTCTTGGCATGGCTCGTGCTGGGGATTGTCCTGGCCCTGAGCACAGAGTTACAACTCTGGCAACAGATGTTGAGCTGAGGGAGTGGGATTTAGCATTGCCATGCACCTGGGCATTGCTGTAGGTGACAGAAAATAAGCTAATTAGCTTTTTTTTTCTTATTTTATTTTTTAATTAGCACAGACATGTACAAGATGTCTTCTGGGAAGTCATAATTTGCACTTATTGCTGATACTGGGGTTTAGTAGCCAAAAAAAGAGTCCCTTGTTCCTTCCCCTGCATCTGATGCTCCATCCCTCAGCCCGCCCGTCCTCTCCCTGTTTGTGTAGCAGCAGACAGTGTTCACACCTTCCAGCCTGGCTGTGTAAATGCAGCATTCACTGAGAACAGCATGTTTTTGTGTTTGGTGCCCGTGGCCAGGCAGGCCCTTTGCCATGGAGCTGCTGAATCCCCGCAGGATCCGCTTCAGCGCCGAGGAGATGAAGAGGCTGCAGCAGGTAAAGCACCGAGCCCGTAAAGCACGGGCTGCCCCTCCAGCCCAGCAGCTCTGCTCACTGATTGCCTTTTTTAAATATCACAGGCAATTAATGACTCTTCAGACAAAATACAGGTTCGAGATTTGCAGCTTGTCACCAGGTCAGTGTTTGTCGTTGCGGGATTTCAAAGCGGCACTCGGGGAGTTGGGAAGTGTTCTTGCTCACAGCCTTGTATAATTATGCTTCTGTTAAGTGAGTAATTAATTTCTTTTGTTTAGAGAGGCAATTGGTCGTATGAAGGAAGGTGAGGAGGAGAAGACAAAGACCTACAGTGCCTTGATATGGACAGACAGAGCAATTCAGAGAGAAGACATCGCGTTTCTGGACGATATCAAGGTATTTGAGCAGGAGCTCTTGTTGCTCATTTCAATAATTCCTGTCCTGGTGCCCTAGGGAAGAGTGAAATACAGGCCATCCGTGGGCCTACCTCTTGCTCTGTGCTTGGTTTTTGTTTTGTTTCTGTTTTTTATAATCAGGGTTTCTCTTGCTATAGGGACTTCCATACCACCCTTCCTTCCTTCACCAGTCCCTCCAGCAGGACAGGGGGGCTTGTTAGCAGAGACAACAAATCCTTGTGTAATGTTCACCTTCCAGGAGACCAAATCCTGGGAGAGGAGGAAATCTCCACCCCTTTGTCACCTTATATAGTGTCCTGTGTAAGAGAAGGGAGCAGAAGAGCTCTTTTGTTCTGCTCTAAAGGCATTTTCCCACAGCTGCAGCACTTTGGATGTGGAAATGTCTACGTCAGAGTGAGGCCTCAGGAAGGCTCAGCATGTGCAGGAACGAGAACTTTCTCCAGATGTTGGCCTGATGCAGAAGTGGGTTCAGTTTTTGGTGTGTTGCACCATTTCCTATAGGACTTGCCCATGAGCTTATTCTCAAAGCCAGTGCAGCTCAGGCAGACAACTGTTGGGAAGTTCTTCCTTTAGCTTCCCTTGCTCCTGAGAAGTTGCCTTTCACACTGCTGCCTCTCCCTGGGGAAAGGGAGTTGGGAATGAACTTCTGAAAAGACTGTTCTGAGATCTAATCTCATTTAAGGTTTTTCCCTCTCACTTTTATTTCTAGGGGATTGGCTGTAGTTTAGACAAAGCATCTTGTAGGTGGGATTTATTTTTTTTTTCTGATTGCCCTGAGGCTCTGAGTGAGCTGCTAGATCCTGGAGTCATTCCAGCAAAGGGCTATGGAGATTTCAAGGTTATTCCTCTGTATTTGTGATTCCATTAGTTTGTGCTCATGTGAGGCCTCCTCTGGCCTCTGAGAGAGAGCTGTCCTCTGATAAACTTGGAAAAAATCCAGTCTTGCCTTGAGATTACTCACCTGCCAGAACACAAGATAAAAGAGAAGGGACTGGCTAACAACACACACAGTTCCTACAATCCCCGCAGCCTTTGCACATCTCCTTCCTCACCTCTCTGCTCCCCTTTTCCCACAGGAGCTGAGGCTGGAGCAGAAGACCCCTCTGCGGGTGCTGCACCGGCGGCCGCTGGCCGTGCGCTGCCGGCTCATCCACAGCATGAGCTGCGAGTACCTGGACGAGCACCACTTCCGCCTGCGCCTCAGGAGCCAGGCAGGGACGTATCCTGGGCCAGCGACAGCCAGCCAGGGCCAGCAGCTCCTGGGGGAGGGTTGGGATCAGGGCAAGGTCCCTGCTCGGGTGGCTGCGGTGCTTTGAAACCCCCGCAGTGGTGTCGCTGCACGGTGTTTGCTCTTGGGTCACAATTTCTCATTGTTAAGTTTTCATGAAGTATGTGATGGATAGAAAAATGTGCTGGTTAAAATACACTTCAGCTTTTTCTGACTTAACTGAAATTAAATTTCTAATTTTCACCCCCAAAAATGACCTTTTCCACAATATTTAATGGACTTCAGTGCAGACTGAAGTGCATTAAATCGCTGCTATTTGCAAGTTACAGTTTTGGAGATCACTGCTATTTGCAAGTTACAGTTTTGTCCTAAAGTCACTACTCATTTTGGAATGAAACAAAATAAAGAAGCCAGGAATTAGGTGCTCTCCCAAGGATAGGTACGGGCTCAACAGGATGTTAACTAAGAAATTACTTATGAGTAGAAAATGCACTTTTTTTTTTTCCCTTTTGATTTATTTGGTGTGGAATCCACCCCTCCTTAGCCAGTGTTTTCCAGCTACATTAAAGAGTTTGTGCACGGAGACTTCGGGAGAACAAAGCCCAACATTGGGTCCCTTCTGAACAGAACTGCTGACATTCTGGAGCTGGATGTGGAAGTAAGTTGGTTGCTGTTTGTCTTTCCTGGAAAGTTCTAAGGGAGTTGCCCTGGTGAGATGCTTTCCATGGAATTGCTCTGAGTGGATCAACATTCCTTGCCACAGGATGCCTTTCCTTCTGCTACTTTCCTTTGTAAATGCAGCCCAACAGAGAGTGGTGCTGCCAGGTGGTAGCAAAAGGAGTTGTGATTCTCTTGGTATGTACAAAATAACAACTCTGCTGCCTTTTCCCCCTCTGCTTTTCTAGTCTGTGGATGTTGACTGGCCTCCAACCCTGGCTGATTAACTTCTGGAGCTGGGATGAGGAAGCAGCAGCTCCCTGGCAGCAGCTGGTGACCAGACACTGTGCAGGACCTGTTACAGCCCGGGTGCCAAGGGTGTCCCTGGAATGCTGGGATCATGTTGATCTGCCAGAGGATACCCTTGGGCTCCACTTTACACACTCAGGACCAGGTGGTGCTGGTTCAATCTCTAGCCTTACTTTTATTTCTTCTGTACATAAAAAGATTTTGGGGAGCCAGTGTATATAACTCCCCATCCAGCCAGGTTTTATTTTAAGCTCTTTTTCTATTGGATACCACAGCTTTCCTTGTGTGGATGCAGGTAACACTGAGTTACCTGAAACCCACTCCCAATTTTTTCTGAGCAGTTCATGCAGGAAATCCCAAAATCCAGGGAGACTGCAGCCAGCAGGACAGTGCCTGCAGCAAGTTTCCCTGAGACACTGCTTTGTTTTTTTGGTCAGTGGCAGTAGAGAGGAGCAGATTTGTCTCTCAGAGTTCTTTTCAAAGGGAAAAAAATAAGTTTTCAGAGGAGAACTTTGCACTTAAAGCTAAGTTTTTTCATTTAAAAACGTTGGGGATGCTTCCTAGAAACAAGAGTTGAGGCCTCCTCAGACTTCTTGAGGAGTAGGAATTCCCCAGTGAGTCACAATATACAGAAAGTCTGGGAACTCCTGGCAGTGGTGCGTGATGGGAATCTAAAGAAAAACAGGAACACCAAGAATGTCAACGTGCAGGCAGAAACAAAAGGTACCACAGGGTGCTGGTATCAAGAGAGAAGAGATAAAAAGCTGTGACTTAGCAGCATAATACATTCTTTCTTGTACCTCACCTTGGATGGATGCCTGGAAGAGCTGAACACAGCCTAGGAACTTGCCTGGAATAGGGAAGATCTGAGGTTTTCTTTGGTTATTTTAAATGTTTCCTACTAAGCACCACCAACATCTTTAGGAAGTAATTATTTACACCAGCATCATGTTAATCCATTAGGGAGGTGCTTCCCTGAAGTACAGAAGAGAGTGGAACTATCAACAAGAAATTAAGGTTTGGAATTTCAGAGCTCTTTGTTAACATTTTGGGGACAGAGAGGGTAACATCTGCCAAGACAAGCCACTGTCTGGGGACAGGGAGGGTGCCTGGGATGTCTTCCCTCTCATGGAACAGCTCCATGGGAGCTTGAGCTGGAGGCTCTAAAATGTTAATAAATACATTTTTAAGGAGCTCTTTTAAGGCTCTGCCTGTGCTGGGCTGTCAGAACTTGTGTCTCTAACGTAAGTAATTCAGGAGCTCCTGTTTTTCTAACACAAAAATTTGATTCAGACAGAAATACTATTTTTGGGTTTAATATTAAAGCTCTTATGAGCAACAGATTCCATTAGTAGTTCTCAGATAATAATCTGCAGCTAGGAAGGAAATGTCATTAATGATGGAAAACTCAAGAAACTGAATTCAGAAAACAAAAGAGAATTTCTTATCTGTGTGATTTCTTAAAACTCACAGCTAAACTACGATTTATAAATTCCATAATCTGCAAGGGAAAGGAAAAATGTAAACAAGACTGTGCTCTCTGGACACAACAGGCATGGGAAGAGCTGTTCCAAGGGAAATGGAGCCAGAAGGGGGAGAGGGAGAGGGCTGCTGCAGTAGTGCCAAGGACACACAAGGCTCTTCCCTCTGCAGCTCCTGCTGCAGGGGGGATCCCAGGCAGAACCCAGGGCAAACAGGGCCATCAAGAGACCCTCACTGTGCTGGGTCTGAGCTGAGCTCTTCTCTGGCAAGGCACAGAGCTCCTCCCAGAACTCCCAGGCTGTTTGTTTTTATGGTAAATGTCCAAATGGGGGGGTGGAAGCTGATATGCAAATATCCCCGAGTTCTTGAGGCAGGGCACCAGTCACAGCAGAAATGAAACTGAGAAATGTAATCTGGGGGTCTGAACTTTGTTTCCAGTCCAGTTTTGCAACCATCACGTCCTGAATATTGCAGCAATAACATTCATGTTGTACTTGGGCCTTCAGCTGATTTTTAGGAGTATTTTTGTGAGTGCTCAAGCTCGGTGTTTGGTGAGAGCCAGAATTCATCTTGTATTTCCCCAGCTGGACACCTCTAATCCTCCCCCCTGCATTTTGGTTTTGCACCAGCTCAGCTGGGCCTGGAGAGCTGAACTGGCAGCACAGCTCAGCCAAAAGCAGCTGTGCCCTTGTCCCCTCTGCCTAAAAACCCAACAGCTCTGCCACAAATCCTGCTGGGGCAGATCAGCCCTCACAGGCCTGAGGTTTTATAGTGCCCACCAGCTACAGGGAGCAGAAAATACTCCCAAAAACCCCAGGACAAGCAACCAAGAACCTACCTTGTCCCTTTTCCCTGCCTTTCCCGTGGTGAGGGACGTCACCAAGCCGAGGAGGTTGCAGAAGCTGAGCACTTGGTATAACCAGTTTTTTTTAATTACCAAACCAACTCGTTTACAAAGGAAAACAGAACTTTGAAAATATTTAATTATACAGTAAAAACAAATTGTACTACAAAGAGCTTTCTATGAAGTGAGTAAAATGTTTACATTTAATATACTTAAAATTGAGAACTTCAGAAAAAAAAAAAAGAACTGAATAAACAACATGATTCAAGCTTTCTGTGTATTTCTTTGGATTTCTTTCCTCTTTGTATTGCTTAGGAATGGGGAGGAGAGGTGCAGACGTGAGGAAAAACTGCTTTAAAACAGGGAGAATCAATTGAGTTTGTTGTGTTCCTGGAGTTAGGGGAAGCAGTTTCCAAAGTTCACCTGACTGATGGAATTCCAGCAGCAGCACCGGAGTGCTCCCAGTGCTGTGGATTCCTGCAGGGAAGGCATCCCTGCTTTCCTGTAAGAAAAGCACACCACAGAGGGGTTCTGGAGCACCTTTCCTTGTGTACAACTCTACATCTCAAGTGGCTTTTTTGATCTGGGGGAGGGTTTTAGACCTCACTGCTTTTTTTGTGGTTGCTGTCATTGTGCAGTTTTACGTCACCGAAAGGCGACAACGGGGACCTCTACCTGCCCTAAAGAGCAGCTGTGTCCCTTGAGAAATACACAGACAATTCTCTGTGTTGCTTCTTAAAAAAATACCAGTATAATAAAGTAGCCAAGGCCAGAGTGTCTTACCCAGCCAGTTACCTCCAGCTGGAGGTGTCAGAACAGCTCCTGCTCAGGCTAAGAGCGAAAACTGGGAATCAAGTGGGTGGGAAGAAGTTCTGGTTCCTGATACAGAGGACAGAGGAGTGGTTTTAATTAGTACAGGCTGAAATGGCTTTAAAAGTTGTTAATAGAGGTGAGGCTGCACCAAGGCTTTGCCCTCCTGGGAGGGGGAGGCAGGATCTGAGCCTTCTTTGAAGCAGTCTCTTGCATAGCAGGAAACTGCCAGGATACCTGAGGAAAGAGTAAGTAGATACTTTGGCTCCAGAGATTCCTGCCTTTCCAAATCTCACTCACATGGCAGCTACATACACACACACACATCTTGCAGAGCAGTAACAGCTTCATTCCTAAAGCAAGAGGGGCATGGCTTGTGAAACAGTGCATTCTGGGTGAAGTGCAGACAAGTCCTCACTTTCTGTTCCTTCTCTTGTGCAGTGATTTCCTTTACAACAGAGCTGGACTATTTAAAAACTCAAACCTTCCGGTCTTTTTAAATACATCTAACAATGACATAGTCATTAAAAAAAATTTACGAGTAAATTTGCCTTCAAAGCAAACAGAATGCGCTGACTGTGGAAAATCAATACGTGTTCTCATTGTAGGAGAAGAATATTTATAGAAAGGGGGTTAAGAACCTAAACCTTTCAAGTATGCTGAGCAGAACTCAGGTGCCATTCATTACACGAGACTGAATTAGAGTGCTCACGTGCAGGGTTTTTTTCCTCATTTCTGTCCTATCAAAATTTAAATTTAATTTCTATAGCAAAAATGGCTATTTCAGAACAACTCCAACCCTGTGAAGTATTTGAAATTTTAACCCTTCTGAAGATGCCAGCTTTTACAGTCCCCAAAGCTAAGGAAGCTTTAAGTGTTAACAGTTCCCACTTCCAACAGGGAAAAAAAAATACGTCTACAAGGTACTTTTAAGGTACAGAAACCCCAAACCTCCCTCTTTAAGGGCACCACTGTGGGCTGCAACAATAAATAAGTTACATCGCGGAACTTGCACGGCAACATTCTGAAAGAGAAAGCAGGGACTCCAGAAGGGTCAATCACTCCTGTCCACGCAGCAGCAGCACCCGGCAGCTCCACGCAGCCGGCTCACGGCTGATAGCTCTGCAAAATGTTATCTAAGGGGAACGACTGGTAGAGCTCGTCGGCGTCGTAGAACTGCCCGTCCGGCAGGCCCTGGTGCCCGGCAGGCCCCCGGGGCTCGCCCAGCCCCTCCGCGTCCATGAAGCCGTAGCTGGGCTCGGCCAGGCCGGGCTGCGAGGGGAAAGCGGCGGCGCCGGGCCCGGCCGGGGGCAGCTGCAGCGGCGGCTGCCGGGGCCCCAGCGCGGCGCCGAAGCGCTCCAGGCCGATGCTGCCGCAGCCCATGTCCTCCGTGTCCATGCCCAGCACGCCGCCAGGGAGGCTCTGCAGCTCGGGGGCCGGCAGCACCACGGCGCCCAGCCCGTTGGCGCTGCCGAAGGTCCGCAGGAGCCCCGAGTCCTTCTCGTCGGGCCAGGCCAGGGTGCCGTCGGGGAAGGCCGGCAGGGAGCCGCTGCCCTGGGGCTCCGAGGAGAAGCTGTGGTGCGAGTGGGAGCCGAGCATCCAGAACGGGGAGGACAGCACGTCCTGCTTGCCCGGCCCCGCCGCCGCCGCCTGCGAGCAGCTGGGGTACAGCTGGCCCGCGGGGGACAGCGCGCCCAGCCCCGCTGGCACCATCGGCGTGGCTGGAAACATGTTCGGTTCTAGGGAGAGAACGCCGCTTGTTAGGGGTTTTCTCAAATTACAAGTGGTGAAAAGCAAAGCAAAGACAGCAAGATTGCAGGGGTGTTCCCACTGTCTATGTGCTTCACTGCTGTCCAGGATGGACCCCAGAGTTCTGAGCTGCCCACCTCACCCCTCTACAGCCCACGCTGAGGGTGACACAAGGAACTGAGAGCTTTAAGTTTGTACAGTCAGAAGCATCACTGTCTTACAGGAAGAAACCCTCAAGAGATTAGAATTTCAAGCAAAGAGAGGGCACTACCTGTTTAAACCACCGTCAAAACCACAGGTAAAAACCTACCTTTCTTAATCGCCTTCCCTTCAGGAGTGACAACAGGGAATGGGGCTACTTTGGGCCTCTCCATCGTGCTTGATCCTGTGATGGAACACAACATGAGTGTGCAGCGTTTACAGGGAACAGCTCCATCTAAACGTAAGCTCACTCAAGCAAGAAGAAAAACACAAATATTTTCCTTACCACAGTCCTGTATGAGCTTCTGCCAAGCCAGCGTTGATCTTTGCCTTTTTGCTTTGTTGCCATATGGATCTACAGAGAAAGGAGTGGAAGGGGAAAGTGTTGCATTTCTCTTTAAGGAAGGAACTTAAGAAGGAAGTTCTCTAAAGGAACTCCCCAGTGGCACAAAGCTGTAGTAGGAATTATTTAAAGGAAAACACTGCAGGCATGGCAGCACTAACAAACCATGCCAGTGTTACCCAACAGTAATTCCTGTATTTTCACTGAAAGAGGGAATAAACTGACTGCTGTAACTTTCAAAACCCACAACTCCACTTTGCCAAAGCAGCGCTGTGGATTTCTTATTAATTTAGCCACTACCAGGAGTGGCTTAATTGACCATGGCTGTTGAGAAGCTCATCTCGTGGCTGGATCCATACCCTTTTCATCTGGCAGGTATCTGAAGTCCATGGGTTCACTGACTTCCTGGTCCGAGGGCCTCCTGAGCTGCATCTTCACGGTGACGGGCTCGGAGATGTCCCTGAGGAACGGCGGCGTCCGGAACACGATGGCGACCTGGCGGTGCACGTCGGCCTGGGAGAAGGAGCCCTTGGCCTCCCAGTTGTCCAGGACAAACCTGACTTCTATGTCATCTAGGCCAGGAGAAACAGAAGATGCTTGTCAAACTGGAAAACCGAGGACTTGCAGCAGGAAAAAAAGGGGGAAGGAGCAAAGTGAGGAGCCTGACTCAGGGTTCAGATCAGAGTAAAGGGCTCAGCTTTAAAGGCACAAGAAGTGCTGGGACCCCACAAACACAGAAGCTGTTCCACCCAGCTCCACACCCAAACCACTCTGAGGTGTGTGGTGAAGGGTTTCAGCCCCTCAGCAGGAAAATGGTCATGGAATGTGTCCATTTGGGAAAAAGGGAGAGAAAAAACCTAGTGCAGGTTACCTTTCTGAACTTTGTCACACAGCAGAAATATTTCGTCTCCTCCTTTGACGCTCCCACAGTTCTTGTTCACACGACAGATTCTCAGTTCTGCGGTGTTGGGAGCTCCTGGAAGCAAACAGGCAGATTGAATGACCTGGAATTACTGTGGCTTTGTCACTGTTGGACAGGAGGTGCTGGGAGTTCAGGCACATGCAGGAGGAGTGTGACACCCTGAAATCCACACAAAGCAATTTCCTCCATACGGGAAATTCAGCAGCAGGGTCTGATATTCCATGATCCTACAAGCACAAGAGACCAGCACTGCTGTGCCACCCACTCCCTAACGACTGCAGAGCAGTCCTAAACACTTCCCCCAGTGACATGGCTGTGCTCAGCCCTGCTGCCCTTCAAGCTGCAGAATTCAAAGCAGTTCTGTGGGTGACTGATTACCTGGTACTGCCACACTTCCCTGGAAAGAGCTGGGCTACCAAGTCAGGAGAATTCCCCTCCATGAGGATCTGGCTGTGGCTCTGTTCTCAGAGGTACTTGGCCATGCAGCCTCTCCTCTGCTCCCCTCTGCAGGTGTCCAGGAGCAGCTCCATAATTTCACACCTTCACCCCAAACCACTCAAACTTCCAGCTCCAGACTGTGGCTGCACACGAACAGCCCTCAGGATAGGTGAGGATGGAGAGCTGCCTCCCAGCATGAATTAGCCCCCACTGAAGGCTGCACACTGCATTCCAAACAATCTCACAGCTATGGGTGACTCCAGTGGGATGGAGCCACGCTCTGCCTGGTGGTGCTTCTGGAGCAGCAGCTCCAAACACATTTAAAGTGTCTGGAATGGTCCAGCTGGTGCAGCTTTGACACCATGAAAGCTCCATGAGGCTCCACCACCACAGGCTCCCCATTCCAGACACAGGAGAAGAAATACAAAAATCAAAGCTCATGGTGTCAACCTCAAAAAAAAAAGAACAAAAAACCAACCAACAAAAAAACAAACCAAACCAAACAAATCTGCTTTAGACTCTCAGTTTGAATCAGTTCCTACCCAAGTACAGCTACAGCAGAAGACAGACTACACCTAGAGCAGAGTTCCTGGTAACCTCTCAGCAGTGCCCAATTACGTAGTTACTATCTGCAGCTATTACTGTCATTATTACAAGTGGGAGCTGCAGCCTCATGTACTACATGACACACACCACTTCATTTGCTGAATGAATCAGAGCCCTTCAAGGGAGGGGAAACCAAACAAAGCCAGAAACAGCACAGGGCCATGTGATTGACAGCGTCACGGCGGGCTTTTCACAGGAAAGGTAAATTAAGAATTGGGAGGAAAAGCCTAATTTCACTTCTGTGTCACTTCTGTATGCTTGAATGGCACTCAACAGCAGAGAATCAAGGAGTGCTCTGGGTTGGAAGGGATCTTAAAAATTGTCCATTTCCAACTCCCCTGCCATAAGCAGGGACAACTTCCCCGATCCCAGGTTGCTCCAAGCCTTGTCCAGGACACTTCCGGGGATCCAGGGGCAGCCACAGCTTCTCTGGGCAATCTGTGCCAGGGCCTCCCCACCCTCACAGGGAAGAATTCCTTCCTAATATTCAATCTAACTCTTCCCTCTTTCTATTTGAAGCTATCACCCCCTGTCCTGTCACTGCACGCCCTTTTGTGAAAAGTTCCTCTCCAGCTCTCCTGCAGTTCTCTTTAGGTCCTTGTAACAGATTTTTGGGACACTCTCCCTCAGTGGAATCTGTTGTTTTGTCCTTAGACAAGGAATTCAGAAGGGACATCAACACACACAAACCCAGCAGCTGTGGATGCACCACAGTGCTGTCAGCAGGAGGCTGAGCCCAGCACCTGCCTCAGAGGGAGATGTTCCTCATCCCTGCCACCTCAGCTCCTGCCCAGTTCCTGTTCCTCACTGCCCTGCACCACATCCCTGGTGACAGACCCCTCAGGAAATGGGCTCCTCACTGAAGATCACATTGTCTTCAACAAGGGCAGGAGAACATGCTGTACCCAACCCCATTTCTCAGAAATGCTGAGCTGCCCCATCTGACTCTTCCTAAGAGTTTTTGATATGCAACTTGGGAAATTTCTGTTCCAAACCAGTTAACTTTAGAAGCATCTGGAAACAGGTGGTGCTGAATTTGAGACACTTGCAGCCTCTGCTAATGGGGCTGCCTGTGTGGTGTCAATATGATTCTTTTGTTTCTCATTACCCAGAGCAAGTGGAGGCTATGAAGGACGAGAAAGTGAAGAAAATAGTGGATTTGAAGTGTCCAAGCTGGCTTTCAGAGCATCTCTTTGCTCCTAACCCGAGCAGATGTGTGCAGGCTCAGAGCCTGGGGTGCCAGGCTGCAGTCCCTGTCCCCTGAGGGCACAGCCTGGCTGCAGGGCAGAGCAGCTCCAAGCAGCCTGACACTTCTAAAAGCAACTGGGATCTGAAACCGAGCAGGGCTGATCTTTACGAGCTGTGGTTGGGTTTATTTACAGGGCTGCTACGCTACGGGGAGGGTTTGGGGTGCCTGCAGTGCTGCCCACAGACACCCCAGCACCCGCCCCTGCTTCCCCCACGGCGCCCAGCCGGCACTGACGTCAGCCCACGAGGGGTAATCATGATTTGGCACATTTCTAAATGGCATCTGAGGCAGGGCTGCAAAGCTGGTGCATCAGTTTTTATCTCAGCCCTGATTATTTCAGTGCAAGGGTTCTCAGTGACACAATGCTCGCAGCTCCGGCTTCTGGATCGTTCTGGAGGAGACTCTAATTGTATCAGAGCCATCTGAGTTCATGCTCAGCATATTCACAATGGTTTGTGCCCACATCAACACAATCCTAACAACTTCAGGAAATGCAGATCTCATTTTATTCACTGCTTTCTGCTAAAATGAGCATGTCAAATATTTAGCATGGAAACACTCATGGTGCAGAAATGAAAAACACTGCAGGAGAGTTTCTCAGGATTAAGAGTTCTTTTGCTACTCTGCTCCCAGAGAGGAGTCCAGCACACACTGCTGGCTAAAATTCTCAGCTGCTGATCCCCTAGGGATGTCCAGTCTTGTGGAATGTGGAAAATGGTGGGAAGAAGGAGTGTCATGTACTTCTGCACCAACCAGGACACAAAAGGCCATCTGACAGCTTCCCACTGGCACAAATCTCCCTTGCAGGTCCCATTCCAGAGCCCTCACAAGGCAAAGGCAAGACTCCTCAAGGGCACAAACAGGCTCCAGAGGACTCTCTTGGAAAGCAGATCAGCCTTGAGGCAGCCATCCATCTCTCACCACTATCACTTTAATCACTTGGCACATCAGGCATGAGCCTTTCCTTGCAATCACTGCTGCTGTGTGTGAACAAGGGCTGGAAAAACACCTTGGTGTGAGTCCAGGAATGCCACGGACAATCCTTACTCTGGCTGGCCAACATTCCACCCTGGGATCACGTCTGAATGTATGCTGACTGTGACACTCATGCACCTGGCAGTCCCCAGCCACAGAAGCGACCCGGAGCTGGCGCAGACCTCAGGAAGCTGACATTCCCAAGCTGAAGGAAAAAAAAAACCGAAAGGGAGAAGGAAAAAGAGCCATTTGGCTGAGGGGGTACTCACTGTTGTCATAGATGGGGTTGGAAATCAGAGGAGGCAGGGCGATGGTGTAGTTGCCGTGCTCGTCGGGAAGGAAGGCTTGGAAGCAGAGCCGCACCACGTTGAGGTCGTACTCGTCGATGTTGTGCAGCTGCTCCTCGGGCACTGCAGCACAGACAGCACCCAGGGTCACTCTCAGAACCAGCACAGTTCCTCACCAAACTGGGCAAGAGGCCTCCACACACGTGCCCCCAGCCCCTGGGGCTGCATGAGTTAATCCCTTGCTCACAACAAACACGCCGAAGCCTTTCACACCTTCCTGCACACAGCAAGGCTCAGCTGTCCCAGCTCTCCTGTTTCTTGTGCCTGGGGTCCCCACCCTGCCTGCCACAACAGTTCCATGTATCTATAGTTTAAAAGTAATTTGTTATTCTTCTTTGTGCGTGATAAAATTTACAAAATTAATATTGTACCAATATTTTGCTACAAAGGGATCCTAGGATCCCATTAAAGATTTTCTGCAGCACTCAGAGACTTTGGCTACATGGTACCATTATTTTCCTCTAGAAACTGAGATGGAAGAAGAGGCAGAAGGCAATTCCTGGGCCAAGAATGAAGCTGGAAGAACAGACACCACCTCCCCACCCCACCAGCACCAGTGTCACAGCTGAACCTTTCAGAGCAGGGATTAGTGGAGCCACTGGGATACAGATTTATGACACAAGAAGGAAAGCCTTGCTGGAAAGGATCCATTTCCTTGCATATTCCTCCCAGTGTAAAGCCCAGCAATGCATAACCCAAACTCAGCATTTCAATTTTGTTCACTCCTTATTTTAATTACAAGACACAGGGCCTGGGGTATCATTACTGAACACTTCAGGTATTCCCAGCTTAATGGACAACTCTGGGAAGAGCAGCCCCCTCTGAATTCTTCACTCTCCTTTAAGGTGTGACACTAAACCATTATGTTGGCATTCAATGCCAGTAAAAATGAGAAACTGGCTTAATTTCACTTAAGTAAAAGTACTGATAATTAAAATAATTACAAGTGTTTCTGTTTCCCCAAACCCCTCCCAGCAGCAGTTCAGCTGTTTCACTCTGCTCACAGTTACCCAAAGCCAGCATGTGCCAAGCCACCAGATCACCAGCTCTCCATTCTCCTCCCCTCCCTTTCAAAGGGCTCTTGCAAGAACAGAAGATTAAACGTGGCTGTGATAAGCAGCCTGGGGACCACGCTGTACTGATTAGATTGCCTGCTCTGACCTTTAGCATTTATGACTGGCTCAGGTCTCCACCCTGCCACGAGTGGGATTCCACAATGCCCACTTGAGTGGCTTCTTCCTTTTACCTTTTGATAAGTGTGAAATTGTAAGTGTGATGAGCTCAGAATACTTTCCACTGGGCGTACTGAGTCCTTCTGGTGCTGTGAATATCAATTTCTCCTGGTCTCTAGTGCAAAGGGAAATCAAGTCACCTTTCCCCTTCACAAGCCTGTGATCTGCAATATTTCAACACAAATACAGCAGCAAGTACAAAACTAAGCAACAACTGTGTGAGCTTCAGAAGTGCTGGGCCCAGGGGAGTTCTGCCTGTGAGCACTTTGCAGGCTGGTGCTGACTGTGCCACCAGACACACAAAGTTTTATGCCTTAATGCACTTCATCAGTTCACCTGCTGACCTGAAAGAGGATCTTTAGGAAAGGGGTTTGGAACAGACAGCTCCTCAGCCTGACCCGGATTTGGCTGGCTCCACAGCCCAGCTGCCTGATTCAGAGAGCACAGAAAGAAAAGTGCACTTCCCAAAGGGCACCCTGCAGAAGGGCTGTCAGGAGAGCAGCTCCAATCCATGCCCTGGCATCATGGCCAGCTCCCAAGGACACCCTGACACCAGGGCTCACGTTCCTGTGCTGTGTCAGCCACTGGTGACCCTGGATCCCTGCAGGGACCCAAGGGGTGCTCAAACCTCAAACCTCTTCACAATCAAACAGATTCAGTGCCTTTGCCTGTCTGTGGGTGGAAGCTGAGCACGAAATCTGGATCTGGCTTCTGACCCTGCATCCAAAGTGAGGACTTTGTGGTTGTGCAACCAAGGCCCTCTCTCACGCTAAAGGAGCCTCAGTGCTGCTCTGTGCCTTCCACAGGGAAATGTGCCTCTTCCTCAGAAACATGGAACAGCAGACTGAAGCCTAAGAGCACTCAAGAAAAGCAAAAATACTCTAGATATGGAGAAAATTAGCAATGCTAATGTTCAAATGATGTCATTTCCTAACTACAAACTTGCGCAAATTCCCAATAAATCTGTCTGACACCTGACACAGGAGTGGTGTGCCAAGAACGGCAAGGGACAGAATCACTGTGTACAGCTCATTCTATTGCAGCAGAACCCACTGCTCCTGATTTGCATGTTTTCATAAACGATTTAATAGAATCTTTAAAAATCTGTCGTTTGAAAGAGGAAGTGTTCAGTCAAGAGTGATTCCTCTTGGGCTATTTTTAACCCTACAAGAAGAACATAACAGTGCAAGAAAAGGAGAACAAGACAGCTGCAACTCCATCTTGTGATGACAAGCTTTAAAAAAGAGACACACCAGATTCCATGTGCATATGAAGAAGCACACAGCTTTTACCGATTCCAAAACAAGACAATCATCCAAACAAAACAAAATGCTGTTATTTTTAACAAACATCTAATCCTGCTCCCTCTGAAGTAAATTTGGGAGCAGCCACTGACTTGGAATGGATGCTGGCTGACACCTTGGGAATATTAAAAGCAAACAAAGCCGAGGCAGACAAACACCCTGAGTAACGCCTGGAGCGCGGCCAGGCGGAGGATGGTCACGGCATCCCATCCCATTCCACCAACTTCTCTGCAGAAGGACAACAGAGGGGTTAAACCTGACAAACCTGAAGTCATTAAAGTTAGGAAACGCTGTCGAAGATTTTGGGAACGCTATGTACTGGAGAGGAGGAGCAGCCACTCCGCCAAGCCCTGCACAAGCAGGAGTGAAACCGGGGGGAGCATCGCACGTGGGAAGGAAAAACGTCACCCCATGTGGCACCTTGGGGGCACAGGTGTGGTGAAAAAAGGCTCCAACACAACACAAGAACCAAAAAAACAAAAAGGGAAGAAGGTCTCTGGTTTTGGCAAGGGTTCAACTTCCTCTTCTGACTGCTGCTCGCTGTGTGGTACCACACCTTAGTGTCTTCATCTGGATCCAGCTGAAAGAGCTGGAGCCCAACCAAAAGCCTGGGTATATTCCTCTGATGGCCCAGTCTAATTACAAAAAAATAGCCTTAACCTGGCAGAAATCCTTTAACTGCAGTTATCTCTGCACACAGGAACACATGAAGGACTATCTGTAAGCTTTACAAAGAACTTTCAGAAGTAACTCACAGAAATTAAAATAATATTTTAAAATAACTAAAATTCTAAGGTAAATATAAGATTATGATGTCAAAAAAGTCCATAAAAATACCAGCAGCACCATGGTAAAAGAAATCCAACCCCACTCACCAAGATCCTGGCAATAGGAGTATCTGGAGTTACAGTCAAACCCGGGGAGGATTTGCTGCTCCTCTGGAAAGATGCTACAATAACCAGTAAATAATTTCATTATAGATCTGTTTACAACTCCTCTGAACAAAATGCTGGTTCCTCAGCTTTACTAAATAATTATCTTGGAAGTAATTCCCTAATCCATTGTCTGCTAAGGTGGGAAGGGAGCAATACAGTCCCAGTGTGGGCAAAACACCCCACCTGAGCTGAACTGTGAACTCCTTCCAACCCGAGCTGGCTGATCCAGGCAGCTCCCAGGCATCAGGTTTGGATTGTCCTTGTCTCTAAAATCCAGAGATGCCCTGCTGGGATTCCACTGAATTCCACTGAGAACCTGCTGGATTTGCTTCTGGAACACAAAACTGGAGACTTTCTAGGTTCAACACACTAACGTGCAAGTCCAAGTTTGGACACAAAATTAAAGATGCTGGTAAAGTCAGGTCTCCTGTCTATTAATTTCTAATTATAGTTTTATAGGTTTTTTAGTATTTCAATAGCTTTCAACATCCAGCAAGGCCAATAAAATGTCATTTATATTATTAAACTGATGGGGTATTAAGGGCTCTGATGTTCACTCACAAGGTGATGCTTCAGGGAAAGTGAAAGTTTATTCTGAACAGTGAAGAGAAATGATAAAGGGTTTGAGTTTTTGACTGATAATTGACACCTGTCAATTATCTCCCTCACACAGAGCCCATCACCCAGCTAATGATGTCAACCTTCTGGAGTGGGCAGAGCTGGAGAAATCTCAACTTAACCTGCATGGAAACTTCCAGGGCAGTGTGGTGTGACACAGTCAGAGAGGGGGCTCTGTGGAGAGCACAGCTCACCCTGCAAAGGGACATCCTGTGACCTTCCCCCGGCAGTGAGGGGCTGCAGGGGCACAGGAGCCACATGAGATGTCAAAGAGAATGACCTTCCACAAGTTAAAACACCCCAGAGATCACACATCATTAATAATCATCACACATCACTCCCCACATGTGTGGGGAGCACACATCATTAATAATCATCATGAGTTGTTTCTCTCTTACGCAGATGAGGGTTTTTAATTTAGGGATATGCTGGGAGCTCAGTTTCATTTGAGGGATGACACAGAAGTGGTTTGCCTGCAGGGTTTTGCTCCTGGAGTACAAAGATACCCCCCTTGGCCCTGATACCGACTGGGCAGTCTAACTCGGTCCATGCCAGAGGTTTTGCTGCAAAAGGTGGCTCTGCCCAACCTTTCCAGCACTGCTCAGGCTGGCTCAGCTCTCATGTGGTGAATCAGATCAAGGAACTGGTCTGGCTCAGAACTATCTTGCCAGAAGGGAAGAGGAAAAGGCTTGTTTTCAGCCAGCTGGTTCCCACGACAGGCAGCCCTGGTGCAAGGGAAGCGGTGGGAGCAGAGCTTCTTCCAGAGCTGCTGCTGATTTACACCAGGCTCAACCAGGCAAGTCACAGGTCCCTCTTGGTACCCAGGAGGTCCATTTCAGACCCAGCTTATCCCCCCAGCCTAAATCCCTGCTGCAGCCACAGCTGTGCTGGTGTAGCCTTCCACTAACACTTCACAAGGGGCAGGATCCTGCAGTGGTCTGGGCTGGAAAGGACCTTAAAGCTCACCCAGATCCACCCGCTGCCATGGGCAGGGACACCTTCCACCTTCCCAGGTTGCTCTGAGCCCTGTCCTACCTGGCCTTGGACACTGCCAGGGATGGGGCAGCCACAGCTTCTCTGGGCAACCTGTGCCAGGGCCTCAGCACCATTAAAGAATTTCCTTTGCATATCCAACCTAAATTCTGCTCTTTGTGTTTGAACCCATTACTCCTTGTCCTATCACTAGCCCCTGATGAAGAGTCCTGGTGAAGCTGGGAACAAGGGGAGGGAAGGACTGTGGCAGCTCTGTATTTCTTCTCCTAATACACCCACACCTGTTTTATTCCTCTGAGATCCATAAAAAGGTAATTTTCAATGAATTCTGCAGGAAAAAAGATAAACTTTTACCTTTTACCTGTACCTTGAAACAGAGTGTGCATCAGCAGCACCCATTTTTCAAAAAGCAAAAACTCGGAGTTGGTGAATGCAAACAACTAAAATTCAGATTACATGCTAGAGTCAGTAAATGCCTCAGCTTTTGTGGATACATTTCCCTGGTTTACAGAAGAAAGAAATGCAGGGGAGGCGAATGGCCTGGCCAAGGGAAGAACTGGAAATACAAATCAACTCAGCACTTGTTTTGCCTAGACAGTGTTTCTCTGGCTTCTTTTCCTGTTTTAAGTTCAACATGAAAAAGGTAAAGTTGGAAGAGATTTAAACAAGTGTATCCATCAGCCTCTGAACATTCCTGATACCTTTCTTTAGCAGTTTCTGTTTCTATCACAGAAAAATAAAGAAGTCAGCATATTTAGTCTTGCTACCTGGTAATCTTCCTTTTTAAACAATTTGAAAGGGGGCTGTCCTTTATTATTAACACTATTATGAACATTATTATTATCATTTTGGAATGAGCAGAAAGGAGCATTTGCAGGAGACCAGAGGAACAAAGGGCTTCCCAAAGCTAAGTGCTAGAGCCATGGCACGATCAGCACACGCAGCTTCCCTCGAGTGGGTTTGCTCTGTGCCCCTTCAAAAGCTGCTGACACTCACTACCACGATTTTGCACTTCAGGATTCAACTGGGGGGGCTGCCCATTTGTTTTAATACAAGAAAAGAAGCTCAGAGTTTCTTGTGATACCAGAGATCATTACAGCAGACACCTTCAACCCACTCCCACTGCCAAGAGCCGCTCACGTAATCCACAAAACTCCGTAAAACTCCCTCTGGAGCTGGCGCAGGTGCAGGGGGGCTCCTGGGGAGAGCAGCAGCAGAGGAGAGGGGGTTTCTGGTGGAAGCAGCGGCGGAGGAAGCTGCAGAGAGGGCCGGCGTGGGCAGGAGGCGGGCGCGGCGGGGGCGTCACGGCACAGCCGGTGACGAGCGCGGAGCGCCGCGGGGTCAGCGCGCGCGGGCGGGAAGGGGAAACGGCAGAGGAAGCGGAGGCACACGCAGACCTGCTGAGTGTGGGCTGCTGGGGAGA
The DNA here is from genome assembly GCF_014805655.1 of Passer montanus. NCBI lineage: Eukaryota > Metazoa > Chordata > Aves > Passeriformes > Passeridae > Passer > Passer montanus. The sequence continues at coordinate 6,674,255 of NW_024368485.1, read as the reverse complement.
GCCTAAAAGTGAACTGCACGCTCCTGCGAAGGAGCAGGAAGGTTAAGCCTTGGCAAGCTCCGGGGAAAGTCAGGTTATCCCTGCTGATAAAATCTGAATTTGGCGATTCTCACTCCAAGACAAGTCTGGGTTTTTCGTGCTGTCGTGCGTTTGGCTAGAAAAAGGTCAGTCCTCTGCACTGAGTACAGTTTTTCCATAATTTAAAGAAAACACTTAGGGCTTTTCCTCATTGACAATTAACTCCAGTTGTTATTAACTCAATTGTTGTCTCTATGTCAAGTCACACCCACTCACAAAAGCTCTTAACTGAAAACTGGCTCTTCTTTTAATTTGAGTTGGCTGTACATCAGACAGTGCATGGGAAGACAAGGATATGGCACAACTCAACAGCTCCTAAAAGAAAACAAACACCATAGAAAGCAGACATGGACCAGCTCCACTGGAGGAGTAACTCTGCTCCTTCGATGCTGTGCCATTTGTATCATCATCATCACCACCATGCCAAGGAGTCCCAGCTGCATTTTAGGCTGACACTGTGCCCCATTTCTCTGGAGTGCTCAGAGATGAGAGACAAAAGGGATTTCTAGAATTCTTGAGATTGTTTGAGGACAAAAATATATGGCGTGTGCTTTGGGAACACCACGGATCACGAACACGGTGCGGAAACAGCAATTCCCTCTCTCAAACAAGGCTAACACAAGAGCAGCAACCTGATTGCAAGTCATCCATCCTAGTGAATGCACACAGCTCCCACAGCCTGTGCTGAGCTTCACAAGGGACAAATGCTGCCAGCCAACACTGGGAATTCACAGGGAGACAGCCTTACACAGGTGCACTCACAAATGACTCCGATGCACCTCCAGCTGGGCACACGGCAGCGATCTGCAAACAAGTTCCGATCACCCAGGGATCTCTTCCCCAAAAGAAGGCTCACGACAGGGAATGCTTGCTCCAGAAGAAAGTGGGAAAGACAAAAGAAAAGCCTACCAGCACACAAGCACCCTGAAGGCTCGTTTTCCATCAAGTTCCTTTGATGATGTCATACAAGAAATGAGTAACACCAACTTGCGACCTGCTCTGGAATGTCTCTAAACAGGGAAGTCAGATGCCTCTCTGAAGAGACAGAGGTAAAGCACAATGCAGGATGGATTCAGCACAGCCTGCACAATCCTGGAAAATGTACCAACACTCCTCTGACCTTAAAAAACAAACTAAATCCATACATAAAACTTTCAACCTTGTCAAGCAGCGAACATTTGCAGTGATTGCTGCTCGCAAAACCCTGCTCTGATCAACTAAATAAACACGCAAAAACATTCCTGTCACTAATCCTGTTTTATTAGACCTTGGTCCCAGGCCTTTCTAGGCTCTGCTCAGCGTGGGACTGCCCTGGAGGCCATTCTCAAGTGGCTCTGCTTTGTGCTGACACGTTAACATGCGCCGAAGGGCAATGACGCGGCTGGGGACAGCCAGCGGCCCCTTCTCAGCACAGCCCCTGCCAGAGCAGGCTGCTGCCCTGTGTGCCACCCAGGCAGGCTCTCCCCTGATGCCAGGACAGAAAAGTGGCCTCCTCCACTGGTGGGAAGCAGCCCAGAATCTGCCCAGATGCTACCAAGCACAACTTTAATTACCCAGAATTTATTAGTGGATGTGGAGTTAAGTGTCAACAACTGTAAAAATCTACTTCCTTCTAAAGAAAAGTTCCCCTTTTATTGTTTGAAATCAAGGTAGAGCTGGCTGAGTCAAGGCAACATAATTCAAACCCTTAAAGTGTTTAAATTGTGCTGGTGAACTAAACTCTTGTCAAAATACTGTGGGCATGCATTGTCATAACTAGGGTATTTGTTCAGATGGGTCATCAGGGCCATCAGCCTGATTCCAAACAGCTGCTCTAAAATTAAGAAAAATACCTAAGACATTTCTTATTCTGTGATAAATTCAGCATCCTTCTTTTTGTCCCAATTTAGGGACATGTGTTTTTAAAGCCAGCCTGAAATCCAGCTCTCAACTCTCCATAAAGGATCTTACCTGAATATACCAAGAATTCTGTGGGTATTAGAAAACCCATGGAAGTGTCTGGAGACTCTCCAAGCTCCTGCTTAGGGAAATACATGACTACACTGACATTGCTTAGCTAATAATTTGAGGGTATTTATGCTTTTAAACTAATTCCCCGAAGTTGTGCCTGCATTCTGCATGTGTTGGTCCCACTGCAATTGGCCAAAAAATTTTGCAGTGTGTTCCCCACCCCCTCTGTGCAGAAGCTTGGCAGTTAAATTGCTGTGAGGGGAGTTGGTTTAGCAGGTTGATCTGGAGGGAAACCACTCTCCTTTTTTTATTTTTTGCTTTCAAGTTGGTTTTCCACTGGAGCAACTCGCTGTGGGGCCACACAGCCCCTGTGTGTGGTGGTGTGAGGAAAGTGGTGGGAGTGTGTGAGCAGGGATGGAGGGAAGAGCAGGATGACTCCTTCTGAGAGCAGCCCACAGATCAGTCACAGCAAACAAAACCCTGTGGGCAACCTCACAGGTGTGGTTCTGCAGCAGCAGGTCCTGCCTCTGACCTTGGTGAGCCCAACCACAGCATCACAGGATGGTTTGGGGTGGAAGGGACTGGAAAGATCATCTTGGGCAGGGACACCTCCCACCAGACTGGGCTGCTCCAAGCCAGCCTTGACACTGCAATCCTGCTGTGGATTTCTGAGCCCCCATGCTGTGAGATCAAGTGAGGGGCAGTTCCCAGCGGGCTGTGAGCCCCCTGACCTGGCCACAAGAGACACAGCAAGAGAGGAGATGAGAAAGTGCCAAGTGAGATTTGTACTGGATTAAGTTGTTGCAGAGTTATGCTAATTCAGTCTTTTACTCTCATCACTGCCAAAACTGGGGAAATCCAACTCCCAAGACACTTGTAGAAGTTTCCAGGAAAGGTTTCTGCTGCTATCCCATTCCTTCTGTCCAAGCAGCAACTCAGACTGCTGCTGGGAATTACAAAAACTCAATATAAAAAGAAAAAGGGCAACAATCCAAATAGATTCATCATGTGATGACTGGGAAGAAAGACTGGGAGGGACACAGAAGGGGAAGACTGCTTCTCAGAAAGAGATTTTTTGGAGAAGAAAATAAAGCTCCAACACAAAAGCAAAGGCAGGACAGGACAAACAAAACCCCATCAACCCTGCCAAGAGAACCAGCTGATTTCCACTCACCATTGAAAGGGTTAATTTTCTTTGAGATTCGTAAAGAAATGGATTCCTTCAGGTCTTTCTTCTTCACACACTGAATGCCCAGGTTCTGAAAACTGAAGCATATGTGGCAAGATTTCAGCAACTAATAACATCTTCAGTGTGGACTATTAAATAAAATAATTACGGTAGTTAGTGTGTGATAACATCCAGTGTAAGAAATTTTTAAAAATCTTCTTTTGAGAAGAGTGTACAAGACCTGAAGAGCAAAGATGCTGTTTTTCCTAAAGTAAGGGCAGACACAGAAGCAAAAAAACCCTAAAATAAAATTCTAAATCATTTACATTCTTAAAAATATATATTTCTATATTAAAATTTATTACTCCGCAGTAAATCTACAGCAATTACAAAGCGAGATACTCAGTCTTGGGTGATTTATAATGACAATCATTTTTGTAATCAATTAACCTGATAATTTGCATTAGTTAAAGTATTTGCTCTCCTTTATCAGGGAATGTAAATCTTAAACACTATTATAAAGGGGTTTTTTTAACAGGTCAAAACAGGTTTTTAAATCTCACATAGTTATGGAAAAGTTCTGAAGAGCTGCAGCTCCTCCTGATTTGCATAAAAGTGCAGGTCACCCTGATGCAGGAGGTGGGGGGAGTCCCAGGCAGGCTGACTCTTTCCCACATGGAAAAACCATGACATCATCAAAGCTGAGTGGATGTAAAGCAGGAAGTTAAAAAAAAAAAAAAGAGAAAAAAAAAAGAGAAATAATCTGTGTTTCATGATGTTACAATAAGCTCTGAAGATGGGTTGTGCCAGCAGGCATCTTTCTCCAGAAGTCCCAGCCATTTCCCTTCCTTTGAAACTCCACAAACCTTCTTTGCTTCAGCAAAAGAGCATCTTACTGCACCTAAAGACAGTCCTTGTTCCTGCCAAGAGTGCTTGTACACTTCTGAACAGGCCTATCCTAGCATGATGTTCAATTTATTTCCCTGAACTCCCCTGTCTGTGCCCAACAGCTGTGTTCAGAGGTTCCCAAACCCTCTGCCAGCAGGCTCCACTTCCAGAACCTCTGCTCCTCACTAGAGCAAGGTTTGCAAACTGAACATGGCATGACCTAGGGGAAAATCAAACACAGCAGCATCTCATCATTCACTAAAGCACTTTGCCTTCCTGTCCTGGCTGCTGAATTCAGACTGGGACTGTACCTTGGTGAGCAATCCCATTTCCAGCTGCTCCTGGAGGAAGTACTTTCTTTAGGGCTGGATCACAGCACACATTATTTCCCCCTCCTCAGAACACCCCCTGTATCCCACAGATTGTTTGAAGCACACCTCAAAGCCCACAAACAGGGGCAGTTCCTTATTGCACCCCCAAACAAAGCCTCTCGTGGACAGGAGGCTTTCCAGCAGCCCGAAATTGTCGGGTTATCAATGTTTTCAAAGGCTGTGCTGTCACAGTGAAAGTGTGTGCTCAGCCATGCCTAGGCAGAGCTGGGGCAGAGGAGGAACTGCTGGGAGCCCCAGCAGCCTGTGGGGTTTCACATCGATGGGCGCTGACAGGAAGCAAGTGAGATAACGAGAAGAGAGAGGGAGAAGTAGGAAGAGAGAAAGAAAAAAAATTAAAAACAGCTAAAAAAACTATGATATCATCCTTGTAGAGAGAAGAAACTAGGAAGTAAAAAATCTGAGTACACAGGCAGCCCCACAAGCTCTGACTTTCCTGCTCTTGCCTTGATGTCTCGGCCAGGGAGGGCTCTGATCAAGTTTGGGCAGCAGTACAAAGATCATTATACCACAGGCAGAACAAAATGCTTGGGAACTTTAAAACATGGGGAACTTTGAACAGCAGAAAGCAGAGTAATTACTCAGAGCAGCCCAAAATCTGTGATTAATAATTCCACTTCTACTGAGGGGAAAAAAAAAAGGATTTTTACTCAATTTGGGATGCTCAGCAAGAGCAAAGAGCCAGAAACACTATTGAGAGAGGACATCTCCTGCTCACTAATACTGGATGAGGCTTTTCTCCATCACGAAGAGAAGAATGTGAAGGTTGAGTCACCAGCCACAAAAAGGAAAATGACTTTAAACATCCAGATCCAATTATGGATCATACTGTTCTTTCATCTTAAAGCAACCAATGATTTGTTAAAAAAAAATGAGTGTACTGATGCTGGAAACATTTCAAAGGGAATGTGGCAAGCCTCCTCCCATCAGGACCTCCAATGTCAAACACAAAGCTCACAGTTTCACATTATCAATAAAATGAAAGCAGCCCACTTACTATTCTGTAGGTAACTGAGAGGCTCACATCCTAAAAATATTGAGAAGAATTCATGGATGGAGCAAACAAGCACCAGTGCTCGAAGTGAAACAGAGGCATGGCATTATGCCAAAGGACAGGATTTGATGCACACACATAATGGGGATGAAATCACAATCTGCAAATAAATATCTGCAGAGCATCCCAGTGCTTCTTGGCGTGACATCCTGCAAAGGCCTCTCCTGTTGCCTCCACACTGGACCTTGTGCAACCAAATGCCAGGAGGAGAAGCAATCCTCAGGGTCTTCCTGCACTCAGTGATGGGAACACTCGGGCTTTTCTGCCTCGGATCAGCAGGCACAGAGCTGAGGGGAGGAAGTGGGATGGGCCAGAACAGCAGACTTCCTTTGACCTTGGCTAGGAGGCTTCATCTGAGAAGGCCAAGGGGAAGCTGGTGAATGGATGGTCAGAGGAAGGTGCAAGGTCCTGCTGGATTTAGGATGTCTGGAAGTCAGCGTGCCCCGTGCCACCGGAACACGCTGCAGCACATCCGTGATCCCTTGAGCCTGGGCTGGATGCTGAAGAAGCATCTCCACTGTTTATTTCACCATCAGTGCAATAAATCACCACCTTCAAAACAGATGTGTCTTCAGCTCTCTCCTTTAATAGTGTCCTACTGACTAAACCCACATAAACATGGAGTAATTTCACCTACACCAACAGAATCCCATTGGCCTGAGAGCTGTGTGTAAGAGCTACTTACACACTGAAATATTCACCTGATTTTCTTCCCAGCTCAGTTATGCTTACCCCAAAGCAATAGCCTACTTCCATATTTCCTACATTGCAAACTGTGAACCACAAACAGCTTGCCAGTTCTCAATTCCCCTCTCCAGCAATAATCACTGCATGTTTGCTGCAGCTTATTCTGCTTTTATTTTGCTACATAAGACTTGGTAAACTTAGAGGAAACACCACCAAATACAACTGTATTTGAGATGTTCTTAACAGCACTGAGAAATGTCTTGTACATATCGTAAGTTTTCCTCTCTGCATCCACAAGCAGATCCTTCCCTGACACACTTACTCTTCAGAGCTGCGTCTGAGCAGAATCTGTATCTTCACTCAAAAAAACCCAACCCAAACAACAAGCAGCAACAGTGACAGCTACTAACATTTCTAGATGTGTCACAAGCACTGTCTTCTAGATTACATGATACTCAGCCACTACAAACTTTCTCCAGAAAGTCCAAATATAATTTCCATGGAAGGTGTGAACTTCCCTCATCACCATGAAGTACAAATTCTAATGCTGTTACCCTTTCTGTTACTCATCATTTTTACAAGTAGGAAAGAGTCATGCTCAAGAGTAAGATGTACTAATGAACAAGACTAAAAAAAGTAAGTGAGAGAAAGGAAAAGAAGACAAATATTGGGAGAATGGTTGAAGGAAAGAAAAGGGTGACAAGAAAGAAAAAGCACACATGTAGTATCAAAAAGAGAAGGAAATACTTCCAAAGGAAGTTCCCCGGGATGGATTAGTAAACTACAGCAAAGACAGCATTATAATTGTTCTTTTAATCATTAATATGAGTTTTGAAATGCAAGATTAGCAAATCACTTGTACAATTAATCAAACTCCCAGGCAACACCATTACTCACGACAGGACTCGCCGTTCTGGCCCGAACTCAGCTTCATAGTAGCCATCTCTGCAGTCTTTCCCAACCAGGTCATGGGGGTGTGGCTTGTAGGGCTCATTCTTCGTTACCAACGTAGTTCTTATTTTGATTTTTCCAAAATAGTTCAGAATCTACAAAACAATGTGGGATATTTTCAAGGTTTTAGGTATCGGCTCCCACTTGTTATAGAAAATCAATTTTGTCCTGAAATGCTCTATGGAACAAACACCAGAGCTACACAGGTGACCATACAGAAATGGAGAACAAGTCCACCTCCAAAGATTTTAGGAAAAACACTCATAAAGCCTCAGGGATGAGGATACTACCTGTGCATGGAACAGTAAGCAGTGAAAGAGGATCTTAGCAGATACAGATACATGACACAATCCCCTCTGAAGTCGTTGGGTTTTTCCCAACTAATTCTCAGATGAGTACTCAATCTTACACTCAAGCTGGGCAGTACCGAAGTCTCAAGCTCCTACCAGAGCTCTCACAGAAGTCATCAGCCAATTCAGTGCTCCTTTCTCAGGTGCATGAAAGCAACCTCAAGCTGATGGCTACCAGTGAAGTCACCGAGTGTGGGGGAGTGTAAAAGGAAAAAAAAAAAAAAAGGAGGAAAAATAGTTTGGCCTAAATTGTTTGACACATAAAAACTTGAAAGCAAATACAAGACTTACTCAGGCACACGTTTGTGCAGAGGTGAGCTTTCCTCCTCCACTTCCCCTGCCCTGTAAGTAACAGTTCCTCTCCTTCCCCTCCTTTCCTCCTCCTGAGACTCCAGAGATCCACCATGTATCCTTTTCAGTCAACACTTCAAAGCCTTCACTTGAACTGTGCTCTTTTACCTGTCATCATCTGTTTGCATCAATCTCCAATTTGGCTCCATTCAGTCCTCATATAAGCCACTGCAAATTTTTACCCTTAAAATGATACTTCCACTGCTCCCTCACTTTCTTCAACCATTACATCATTTCTCCCTCACTTTACACCCAGCCCCACGAACATGAAGCCTGATCTAGCTGCTTTTGGTTCTCCAGTTCCCGCTTGATGTTCATCTTCATAACCACACCATGAAATTTAATCTCCTCCTGGCCCTTCGCTTCACGTTTCCATCTCTAGAGGGGACTCCCCTGGAACTTAATCAGCACTAAAGCCTCCCACGGGCTTCAGGGAGGCAGGAATTCACCTAGAAATCACCTGCTATCAGTGCCATCAGCTCTGTCATCAATAGTCTCCTTTCAAAAGAACAAACTTGGCCAGGCTTGCATGGTCACATACCCATGTCCCACTCCCCTCTGAGCTCTGACTGGCCTTCATGTGCAGCACAGCCCAAGAAAAGAAGAATCAAGGCTTGATTCAGCCCATTCAGCTTGTGCCCTGACACAGGCTGAGAGTCTGTGCAAGCCTCTACTCTTGCCAACAGCCCACACAGTTCCTTGTTCAATTGGCAGAGTGCTGAAAAAATGAGTCTGGCACCATCTCCATTTCCTGCATTCCCTAACCAAGTCTGGCACTGTGATAGTCAAAGGGAACCCTTCTTTGCTTCTTCCCTTAGTAATTCTGGCTCTAGGGCTGGACCAGCTTCCACAGCTGCTTTTATGCACTAGAGACTCACTCTGCTGCTCAACACATGACTGCCAACACTCTCCTTCTCAAACCCTCCCTCTCAAAGAGCTTTTTTGCCTCAGTATAAAACATCTCATATTTGTCACATTTCACATCTTCTCTATCTGTCAATTTCCTGCTGTGATTCCAGAAACTCCATTTTGGGCTCCCCATTGGTTTTTTTTTATGCTGGCACACTCTGCAAACACAGATACACAGCCTCTGTTCCTGGGCAGGAAGATGGCAAGTGCTCTTAACTTCCCATTTAAATCTGAGCTTTCTCCTGTAATCTCAGCTCTGACAGACTTCCTCCAAACTAAAAGAGATCAAGGAAACACTGGCAACTTAAACATCAGAAAGGGGATCAGAAATTATTTTCAAAAATATTTTCTCTTACTCTACCTGTCTAGGGTCTCCTTTGTCCAACCCATGAAAGCTACTGCCCAAGTGGTTCCATTCCAGCTCTACTGTCTCTGTCTTTGTCCCTGCTTTGGTCACAGCTGTCAGGGCTCCTCTGATCCCTCCATCCTGGATTTTCCAATCCATCCATCGTGCAACCACCCAACTCATCACCACTGCAGATGCTCTGAGGACACAGTTCCCCCTTCTGAGCTCATCTTTAAGTCCTGACTTCACACACTTTATGCTGGTGTCTTTTGCAGAGCCCATTCTCCCCGTCACGGGCGATTGTTCGCGCGCACAAAGCGCCTTCTTTCATGTTGTGCCCAGCAACGTTTCAAAGCCTTTCCACATTTTGTAGGCAAATTCCTTCAACGCTCTCCCAAAATTCGTGCTGCAGTCCAAACCTTAAAACCAAACCCACGTCACCTAACTAAGAAAGCAGAGCAAACGTGCATGAAGAGAAAGCTGCTAATGAAAGGCTCCCAGCCCTGGAGTCCTCGCTGCGTCCCCTCCAGCAGCACTTTGTAAACCACCTCTGCGCCTTCTCCTCTTGCTGCAAACCAAATCTTTCCGTGACCAGGAGCAAGTAACTCTTTTCCCACTCTGCTGCAACTCCATTTGCATGCCAAGGAAAGAATCCCAGAAGGCGAGATGAAAAGCATTGTATTTACTGTGCAGAGTCCAACACATAGCTACGAGCACCGCGCTAATGTGGGCAACAGTAATTCCCGGATAAAAGCGGTATTTACCTGGATGGAAGGGAAGGTCTTATTGTTTTCAGTACTGTGTTCTCCTGGAATGCTGCCTGCTGATCTTCCCTCACATTTGTATCTGAAACGCATGCCCCTTTGCCTGGGTTGCTCAAATATTTCAATATAGGGCTCAGGGCAACCTTAAAAATAAAATATTTTCAACATTAGGACACAGTAGAGCTTAAAAAACATCAGAAGAGGCAAGAATTAGAATTTCTAAACTTTTGATTCACATTACCATCTTTCCACTTGGTCTACCTCATCAGGAATTCTACTCTTTATTTTTATGTACATGCACATGTTGAAGGTGGGGTACAAGGGAAGAGAACAGATTTGGATGAAACATCCACAGTATCAATGCCATGGAAGTAATTAGCAAAAAAAGACACCCTTCCCTCCATCTCATCTAGAACTTAGCTTCTTATAACCATCGTCAAAGACATGTCTGATGAAAGAAGATTTTATACAACAAAACCCAAATCATTATTCAACATTTTTAGGAATAATACAGTTATAAGAATGGCTGTCCTCTCCAAGCACTGGTACTGTCAACTGCTGTGTTCTCTCAAACATCCTCTGAAAGGGAGGATGTTTGCTCAGAGTTCATTGATTTAGTTGCTATCACAGTGCAGCAGAAACTATTCAAATTATGCAAAAAAACCCCATGCTCCTACTGGGTGGAATACTATCACTGTGAGCTCAAAAAATACCTGATTGCTCTTATTGAATTCTACATTTTGAGCTGCCCATCTCCCATGGGGCTGGTTTCTAGTTGCAGTATCTCCCCAGACAATGAAAACTCAGAAAAGCTATTGGGCAGTTGTCAGAAGGGAGGTTTTCAGGAAACACAGAGTGATAGCTGAGCATAAGAGACAGCAGAACTTTTAAATGGGGGGGTTAGAAAGACATTAAATTAGCAAGAGTCTAAGTACTTTTCAAGCAATGTTTTATTGCCAGACAGCAACAAGCTATTTCATATATCTCACTGAGAACATCAAACAGGACAGTCAATCAAACAGTGACAACAGTGGGATGGCATGTGAAAAGCAAACAACGGAGGCTAAGTAAATATTGCTGAAGTTGAATCATCACAGTGCTACACAATCAGAAGAACGTAGCTTATGGAAATGTCTACTGAGCTCTCTGTCATCTTCATATAATAGCATCCTCCTCAAGCAAGGCTGAGCATCACAAACAAACAGGACAGACAATATCCTGTGGCACAGCACTGAAAAAAAAAGTGCTTGGACTTCAACATAATAAGCAAAACAGTTATTAAATATATTGAAAGTGCTGAAAGGGTGAAAGAACCCCTACTTCCTTTTGCCCAAGGTCTGTGCTGCCTGTGAATCCACAGCACACGGGTTTTGGCAAAGAGGTGGATTCCAACCCTAACTCCATAATAAAGGCTTCTCTTTTGCTGCACCTACAATGGTTTAGGCACCTCTGCCAACACCAAGCTTGAACTTTATGCCTGGGATTTGCTGCTCGCAAAAGATTTCCAGTGCTGCAGCAGTTCATACCCAAAGTAGGAAAATATTATAACCTGAGAGATAAAGTAATCAAGAGCAGCAGAGAGGGGATGGATGGAAAAACGACATGTGAGACATCACCTCAGCCTGACCTGAATGCACATCTATCTGTCACACACCTACAAGCAGGGGAGGAACTGCGTCTGCCACTTTGTGACAGCAGCTCTTATGCTGGGGTGGTCTCCAACAACTGGAGCCTCTGCAAAACCTTCAAAAGCACAATGCACTTCCACTTGAGACTGTGTGTGGGGTCAAAACCTTTGGGAACTGTGGTTTAGGACTCTTTATAGACCTTTCTAACAGTCAGACAAAATGCAGTTTCTAAACTGATCACCTCCCATCAGGTAGAGATTGTAAATAACTTTCTGAGCTGTCACCTTAAATATACATTAGCCACTAGTCTAGGTGCAGTTCCTCAGGGGGATAGTCCCTTTTCTAGATACTCCCAGCTCTTTACCTAACTCTCCTTTAGATGAGCTTTGCATGTATTCTTTCTGGAAAACCAGCAAAAGGAAGGCAGGCATTGATAACAAAAAAGCCTAGAAATGACGTAAAGCTGGTTTCAGAGAGAGCAGAAGTCTGGGCTTCTCACACAACCATGCTCACGCATCTGTGTATGGCTATTTTAACTTTCACACTCCAACTTACTTATGCTACTGCATTGATCAGCTCAAATACAGACATGTATCCACACACTAAATTAAAAATCTGTGTTACAAGTTAAAATGACATTACAGCACCATTACATTATTGTCTACTAATCTGGGAGATTCTCATGCTTACATAGCTGCTAAGCAGACGTGCAGGACACCCCCAGTCATTGTGAATTTGTCAGAACCAGGCAGAGCCTCGCTGCTCGAAGCTACAAGAGCGCAGTCACTTGAGATCTTTAACTCTTGCTGTTTTAACCAACAATTTCCCTTCACGTTCTACCAACACCCGCCTGAGAGGACTATTTTCTCACCTCTCAAGAGCCCTTTATTTTAAGGCTCTGGGCTCAGTGATCTTTGCAGGGCTGTGGTCGAAACAAATGCCATTGGAGGTAAACCCACCGTGCAGCAGCAGGTGTGTTTGTGGGAAAGTAAAGCTCGGTGACGCGGCAGCCTCCAGAGATTAAACATTAAACTTCATCTCGTCTTGGCTGCCTCTCTCTCTATTCAAGAATCACGTTATCACCTCTGCCGTGATTATCAGTGTCATCATGCTTTGTGTAGAGAGGAAACACACAGAAGTGTTTGTGAGAATGAGAGGTATTACCAGCACTCGGCAGCCAAGTGTCCGGTGTTCCCTCTTTCTGTAAATCAGCAACGTGCTTGTCAAGTGGCACAACTTAACTATGTCACAATCTGCTCTCTCACACACACAGAGGTCTGTTAGCTCCCACACAGTCACTACAGACCTGCCCTGCTCAGGTCTCACTTTGTGTGTCAAACAAATGTGAGATATGCCCAAACCCAAACTCTCACTAATTCTGGAAGAGAAACACACAGCTACTCCTATTTATTACCTGCCTGCCCACAACTACTCCATAAAGCATTTGAAATGGAAGAAAAGAAAAGAAAAAAAATGCTAATCCTTCATCTAAGTTCTTAAGAGTTTAATTTGTCTTTGTAATTAATTCTAATTGCCTATATACATGCTAGCAATAGAAACATTGTGCTTCACATTATAACCTGCCTGCCATTCTTTTTGTTATTGAATTGCTTTTTCCCCCTGCTTCCCTGAATACAACACTGAATAATTTTAAAGAGAATATAGGAGATCAAGTGTCCCGATTATATATGCAAGGAAAAGAGGCAAAAGCAATGACAGCTCAGAGAGTTCAGCAAGGAAAAGAGGCAGAAGCAGTGACAGCTGTGAGAGTTCAGCCAGTTATGCTCATTCAAGAACTGAAGAGTGCTTTATTCTTACATTTTGAGCAATACAAAGAGGAACAAAAGTACAATCCCTAGAACTCGGAACAGACTTCCATCAGACCTCTCCACGACAAGAAACCTGTGAGAGTTTGAAGTTTAACACAGCCTGTGCCACGAGGGAGGAAGTGTGACACGCTGCCACCAAGCAAAGTGACAACCCGATCAAGGCTTCTGTCTCCTTCTTTTGCTCCAAGCAAGCAGGAACTGCCCAATTTGTCATTTTCTTGCAGGGCCAGAAGTGCCCGGCGAACAGACTCTCCATCAACATCTGCGTGTGAAGGCAGAGCAGCTGCGGGTCTTTGTGGAAGATGTGAAAGTATCACCCGAAACCCTCCGGGCCAAGGTGACTGCAGTGAGACACAGATGGGGGAAGCATCGCTCTTGAACTCTGATGTCACCGCTCCGAACAAATCCCTGGTGGCACCAAGTCTGTGGTTTCTAAAAAGCAAGAATCTATCCACTTGTAACCTTCTGCAACGCCTCGGGCAAAGCGGGAGGGTGGCAAAAGCTTTGTCACAGCACACCCCAATTTAAGCAAAAGCCATTGGAAACGTAAGATTTGATTTGAAAAAGAAGTAATCTACCTACGGCTCCATAAACTGCACAAATTCTAACAGAGACCAAACAACGCTCACGAACTTCCTCTTTACTATCGTGTTACATTACAAAACGGCAAGTAAAAGGAAAAAAAAAAAAAAAACAAACCGACAAAAGCTAGCTAGTACCAGGAAGTTATAAACTTCCCCCGCTGAAAAAAATTCCTTATCTGGTTCCTAATTACACTGAAAATACATAGACACGAAGAAAAAAAAAAAAACAACCCGAAACTGCTCTCCCCTGCTTCATTGTTGCGACTTTAAAATACATCATAACACTTAAAGCACAAGCCCAGCTGCTTTCTCTCCGTGTTGATAGTCAGCACACCTATGTATTTATCAGGAGTGAAAGTTCATACCTTGCTAAGTGGGAACAGAACACACACTCATGTTCTGAAAAGCTGCTTTGCCTAGAAATACTATTCTAATTAGTACAGGCAAGTTTTAAATTTAGGGGCTTTTTTTTAACCCTAAGAAAGACACCAGCGGGACGCCTCCCGAAAGGATGACAAACTCGGCTTAATTTAGCCTCTAGAAACTTAATTGCGCATTTTGTTGTAATTACTCAAAGCACGATCCCTTATCTGCGTTACTTTGCGTCTGTGCCATCGCTCTTTCTCATTCATTTGCATTCCCACCGCCGAGTTCCGATGTGAACGGGCTCCCGATGAGCACGACCCAACCTTCATCCTCCTCCGTCCCATACGGGGACCCGGCGCTTATTTAACACCTAAACGCTCCCACCCCATTTTAAGAGATCCATTCGAAACGGAACAGCCTCGTAAGGGCTCATCGCGATCCACGAACCACCGCCGCTCAGCCTCGCAGCGCAAACGCGGAGCGAGGGAGAGCCCGGAGCGCCCCGAGCCCCCGCCGCTGCTCACCGGCCATGCTGACAGCTCCGCTCCGGCCTCTGCGCCGCGGGGCTCCGGCCCGGGCCCGCACACCTCGCAGCGACGCTCGGACGGCCGCGGCTGCCGGGCTCGCCGCCCTTTTCAGGGGGAATTTCCCGTGGGGCGGGCGGCGGACGTGCCACCGGGACACCCAGCCCGCGGCACAGGGACACCCGTCCGCGGGCACCGGGACACCCATCCGCGGGCACCGGGACACCCAGCCCGCGGGCACCGGGACACCCATCCGCGGGCACCGGGACACCCAGCCCGCGGGAACAGGCCCTCCCGGCAGCCACAAGTCCAAAGGAAAAGTTAATCTCTGGTTTCCGAGCAGGGCAGGCACAGCGAGAGCGTGTTTCATGGCCCCGTCAGCCAAGCGCTCTCCTTATCCATCTTTTCCTCGGATGCATGGAGCGTGGTGGTCAGCCCACAGCAAAAGGTCCAGGCAAGACTGTAGTGCAGCCTTCCAGCCTACCTAAGCCCCTCATGGGGTTTATAAGATAAGGACAGACTTCTACCAAGGCCTGTAGCGACAGGGCAAGGAGGAATGGCTTTAAACTGGCAGAGGGCAGGGTTACATTAGATACTGATAAGGAATTCTTTACTGTGAGGGTGGTGAGGCAGTGGAACAAGCCTAGCCAGAGAAGTTGGCAATGCCCCATCATTGGAAGTGTTCCGGGCCAGGCTGGATGGAGCTTGGAGCAGTGGAAAATGCTCCTGCCAAAGCAGGGAGTGGGAACAAGATGGGCTTTGAGTGCCCCTTCCAGCCCACCCTGATTCAATAACTAAGCTGTACATACTAGACCAAGATAGCAGCTAAGGTAAGAAATAATCACCAACAAGCCCACTCAGCCACAATGATCAGCTCTAAATCTACCAAACCCTTGGAGCATCCCAGACCCTGCATCTCACAGCTTGGTGAAGCCAAGGAGCTGGACACTGGGAACAGCTCCGTGTTTGGATCAGGTGGAGAGGTCAGTGACAAACAAACAAATGTGGGGGCAAGTTAAAAAACGCCTGAAAAAAGAGGAACAGGAAGGCCACACCTAGCTGTGGTGTAACACTGCTTAGTTAACAATAAAATTTAATTTTTTTCCTTAAATCTTTAATCTGGGAGTGGAATAAACCGTCCTGTGTGAAAATGCAGTTAAATCAATTAGTAATCCCTGAAAAAGAAAGATTAATAAAACAGTAAGAAAATCTTGAAAGAACACTCAAGTGAGGTACAAAACCAATAGGTTTTTGCTTTTTTCCCCCACTATCCTATTTCTAAAGCTAAGGCTATTGGGATGTACAGAAATGAAGCTCAGCTGAAAATGCTGTTCTACAATCTGCAAATTCATACACTAATCCATGTAACTAAGCAGAAGAGGCTGCCAAATGCTTATTCTTCCTGATGCTCTGTAGTCCATCCCAACAAGACTTTTCTTTATAACCTTAGTTTTGGCTCAACTATCCTCATATTTCTTATAAACAAAAATTATCTTTCTCCACCCCACAAGCAAAGCTTTCTTTATTAAAGATTCATGGTTTGTCACATGGTAGGATTGTTGCACCCCTGTCAAACTTAGAACTGAAATTGGAGTGAAATTGGATGAATCCTAGGGAGAATACAGGATAATCAAAATGTCTGTGACATTAGCCTTGGATGATTGAGGAGAAGAAAAACTACATTACTCAGATGCTATAATAAAATAATTCTATGGCTGTGGGTTAGTTTCTTGCCAGAAGAATGTAATTTCTTATTTTCTTTCCCACAAAAAAGCCAAAACTAAACAACACAAAAGATATAAACCAGCAATGCCCTAAATATGTAAGAAATTCAGACTAGACTTTAACGTCTTCAGGGATTTTTTGGATTCCCTATGACTGACAATGTACAATAAAGCAGGTCTAATATTTTAAATCACATTTAGACTTTACCTACCCAGGCACATGTGACCACAAAGCACAAACTGACAAAGCGACCACAAATAAAATTGTGCTGCTCTACAACAAAGGCAGTGAATAGAAAAACTGCCCAACCTGAATTCTCCCTGCTAAGTGCCCCATCCAAACAATCAGCTCATCAACACCTCGTACTGGAAGATACTTTAGTTTTTAAATTGATCACTTGGTGGTGGAAATTTTGTACAAGCCTTTATTCCCAGGGCTGAGCAGCCAGAGAAATGCTCCCAGTTTGAGGGCATCCCTGCAGATCACAGGAGTGACCTGGACAGGATTTTTAAAAGGAAAGGACAGCAATTCCTGTGGGATAACTGAAGCTGTAGATGTGAGTTTTGACTTTGGATGTATAGGTAAACTAAATACTTTCCCTTACTTATCTCAGGCTGGTTTTCCAAATCGCTGATAGTAAAAACTGCAACATCTCAGAAACAATTTTAGTTGCTTGCCTAAATACAGTTTATATCCCTGTTTCCCACCTATTTCTCCAGCCCACGACACTGCTGAGTAAACACAGACCAGAGGACCAAGGAGACTGGCTCAAACCAGAAGTATCTATTGATGTCTTCAGAAGGAAAGTGTTAGTGTAGGGTACACAGTCTAAACCGATGTGAAATTAAGGGCAGTATTCCAGGCAATACAAATACTGTGTTATGACTAAAACATAGTAAACATTCCCTACTTTTCCCCAGCTCTTTTGAACTCTAACTCTTAGGGCTTGCAGGAACAGGCTACTCAAAGATAATCCTTAAGATTGCACGTTTGAAATTGGGGTGGTGTCTCACATACACAGCAGGGTCTTTGGTACAAACTGCTCCTTGGTGTTATTTTAAAGAAAAAATACACATGGATTGCACTTCTTATAGCATCCCAAAAGCTTTATCTCTCTTCCTTCAAATGAAAACAACTTGTGATAAAGAGGACAATCAACTATGTGAAGAGTTGCACTGTGTAAAATGTAATGTATTCCCATCATGAGAATGCACAGACTAGATCTGGCTCAGGAGGATCTGAACAAAGTGATTGGAGGAAGGACAGCACGAAAAGGAGATGTTTTCTTGATGTTTTTCTCTAGCAGTAGCCATAAGCCAATGGCCAGGGCACAGCACAATAGTGGGACAAAAGGAGCTTTTAGTCTGAGACCAGCATAGCTGTTTTTATAAAACATTCTAAGAAGTGTCCCAAGAAAAAGGCAAAAACCTAAGCAAATGAAGAGGCCTTACTCAAAGTTGTGCAAGCATGAAAATATTCCTCTATTCCTGACTACCCTGTATGCAACTCTGCTCTGCTGCCATCGGAATCCCTGGCACAGGAATTATCCCGGGAGAGTGAGGTGAACTAGAGGATTGCAGTACAGTTTTGGCAATCACAGAAACCTCGTCAGCAACTGCCATGAAGTGTAAGAACATGTCATAGCTTTGGGTATATGCAGATCTCTGCAAAAAGCAGGACGGAATTCCCCTCCTGCAGCATTGCATAACAAAAGCCAGGTGCTTCACTATTATTTTTGTCAGCTGACTTTGGCTATAGCCAGAGGCGAGATACCAGAATTCTTAGGCCAGTCTGATCCAGTGCTTCACTTCCTGTCTTCCAGTTAAAGCAAGTGTTTTAAGATCCCATTTCTCTCCACTTGTCAAGTCCAAAGACAAGTCCTACCCTCCTGCTTTTCACTGGCTGCCGCTCTAGCACAGTTAACACCTACATTGCTACAAGGAGTAAAGCTCCCTGTTCTGGCAGGGAACATCATGGGGCAAGCAAGGCTAGAAAGGAGGGATAAAAAGCCAGCACTAAAACCTCCTACAACAAAGGACTGAGTGTTTGACATGGTATTTGTCAAGCCCAGGACTACGGCTCTTCAGCGGTGCTTAGCACAGGCATTGCCCAATGAAGCTGGCTGTGACAGGAGAGCAGCACAGGCAAACCATTAAGTCTTTATTTCCTGTTCCCAGCTATCTGACTTCGATCAAAGATAAGGCTCTTGTCACTGGCCTGGTTAAGCAGACAATAAGGTACTTTCAGCATATGGCTCTCCTAATAAGGTACATCACTAGGAGCAAGAATAGTACTAATAAAATCATTCTCTCCTTAAGGAACAAAGTTAAGTCCTGTTGTCCTGCCCACTCTATCTCAAGCCTCACCTACCACCAGATTAGAAATTTCCACTCCTCTATGCTTTAAGAAACTTTTTGCTGTTAGAAGTATGTTTTTTAATCTCAAAGGTGTCTTTCTTAAACAATGTCAGCTTAAAGCTTTTGTGGTTATTGGTCCTGAGGAAGGCTCCAATGCAGAAGCCATTCTCAAAAAAAACTCATGGCTTCCAGATTAATGATAAACTCAAAGGTTGTTCAAGTCACTCTGCTGGAAGCGTTCCTCTACCACACTTCGAGTTTGTTTGACATTAGAACAATGCTACTGTGCCTCCCTCAAAACAGGGTGGAGAGAAAGGAAATGCTAATAGAGAAAGGTAGGTCTTGTGGATAAGGCACAAGGCTGTGATTCAGGAGACTGGAATTTGGCTCTTGGCAAGTCAGCCTTTCTACTCTTAGGCAAGTTGTTTAATTCTCTAAGCCTCAATTTCCCCAATAAAAATCAGAGAAGTTACTTCCTTGCTCCCACACTTCTGCCTTATTCACTCATGATGCAACTTCTTCAGAGGATGAACAGCTCATTACATCAAAGTGCCAAGCACAAAACAATGACAGTTAAATGAACACTGGGGTAGTGCCAGAAGAAGTGTCCCCTTGACAGACTCTCTTGTCAGAGAGTGTTCCCTCTCTGTCTCCATCCATCCAGGTAACCCACCCCTGTGCAATCCTACACTGTTCCAAGCACTCCTTTGGAGACACAGGAGCATGCCTAACAGTAGCCTGGAGGAAACAAGATTATTGTTTTTTTTCTGCTGGAACCAATTCCATGTGCAATCACAGAAATGACGCTGCCAGCAGGAAGGAATGTGGTGGCACCAAGGCCAAAACAAGTTTCTGGAAGACAAATTTGGGCAGAGGTGCCTGCTTCCTGACAGAGTGCTAACGTCATGGAACTGTAGCATAACGCTGTATTTTTAGCCTGAGAAATTGATAAACCTCCCTGAAATGTATAATTTCAGAGCTAGTACTCAGAGCAGAACTTCTCAGGCACTTTCTCCCCAGCTCCCTCAAGCATTTCCTATTCCCTTCTACTCATCCCAGTGCTATAAACACATACCACGGTTTGGGAGTTGCGTTATTTAACAGAGAAAAATTTAAATGTTTGTTGGCAGGCAAAGAAAAAGATGGAGTAGTGTTTTCATTTGCCACTGTGCTACATAAAACACAGTAGCTGATTAGTGACCTCTGAAATAGTCACTAGAACTGCAAACTCCTTCCTTATGCCACAGTCAGGATTCACCTGATGCAGTAGAGGGAAAGGACTTTTAAAGAAGAGATGAGCTGAAGCTGAGCAGAAGGAGCAAAGTCAGCACAAAACCACCTTTTTTCTGCCCAGAATGATTTTTTTCAAAATAGATTACCTCTACAAATCAAATCACTGTGGCTGCTTTCAAAGGGAAGCCACAAAGCATAAGGAGGTAGAAGGAAGGATAGGAATTGTCCCTTTGATAACACCAAGCTGTTAGAGTACCTTAGTTTATAATGAAAACTGCATAAAAATATATAGGCAATGCATGCCTAAAGTAATTCTGCTGCTCCCCAAAACTCCAGCACACACCAGCCAGTCATCATGCACTGGATCCACTACAGAGGATAACAATCATTCAGCCAGGTTTTTATTACAGGACTTACCCTTTTTCCTCAGGGCTCACAAGGAGTTTAAGCTACTTAACATCACCTTGAGCTTCAAGAATCTCAGAAGACTGTATCTACAGCCAGTAATCAGAGTCAATTGGGTTGGAAAAGACCTTTGAGATCAGACTCCAATCTTTGACTGAACTTTAAGTTGTCAAGCAGACCACGGCAGTGAGTGCCACATGCAGTCTTTCCTTGAGTACCTCCAGGGTGGGTGAATCCACCATCACCTCCCTCAGAAGCCAAATTCATTATCTAATCACCCAGTCAGTGAAGAAATTCTTCTTAATGCCCAACACAAACACCCCCTGGTGCTGCTTAGACTGTGTCCTCATGTCCTATGCTTGCCTGGGAGAAGAGCCCGACTAGCCACAACCTCCTTTCTGGGTGCTGCAGAGGGTGACAAGGCCACCTTCAGGAGGTGAAAAAGGTACCCTGTTTCAGCACAGCCCCACCTGATATATCTCCTCTTCATTTGAAGTCTCACACCTTAATTCCCACCCTCTAGCCCAATGACTCCCGCAGCTCTGATTTGAGCAGTTAAAGGATTACACCCAGGAATGACAGAAAGTGACACCATTCTTCAAGCCAAAGGTAAACACGTAACACCTTCTGGGACAAGTTTACACATCAAGTCCTCCTACAGATGCAAAGCAAACCTGCCTGTTTGTAAATTGGCCACCACACATCTTATCTGGCCCCGCATTAGCCCTTTCTTACAGATTGCCCGGGGCTGTGTGTCACAGGTGCCACCTCAGCAGGCAAAGCCTTACCGGCTCTAGCTGGCCACAACAAACTCGGAGTAAGCCACAACCAGGCTGCTGTCTGTGCATCCAGCTTGCTGCCATCCTGCAACAAAATAATTCAAAATAATTTAATTTATTAACAAGGCCCCCAACTTAGTAAGGCTACCATTATTAGTCTGAGCTTTCTGAATGACAGGGTTGAAAGCCCTTGATTTCTCACCCAGAACAGTGATGAGTTTTGCTATTTCATTGTCTTGTTCATTTGGCACTTGCTACATGACTTGTCAATTTTGCTTTTAGGACATGTGGGGAAAGTTTGACGTCGTTTTTGCAATCAATGTTGTGGTTAACCTCTCATACAACAATGAGTTTGATAAATACTCATTCACCTGCACAGGATTTTCACTTGTGAGCCTTAATATTGTTGAAAATAGATCAAATCCAAACAACAGCCTCTGGGTTTTCAATCTGAAATACTGAGCCTTAGGTATAGTAAATGTGTCAGGCAACATGAGAATCAGAACATTTTCAGATGCCTGAAAAAAATACTCCATGTACCTTACTTACTGTGTGCAGGTAAAGAATACACATATCCATCCGATTTTTTTTTTTTAATTAAAAAGAATAAGCCAAGAAGAAGCCTACTTCTTCAAGAGACCTCTTGTGCAATACAAATCCAAAAAAAAAGGGAACTGAACTGATTTTTTGCTCTGTGCAGTGGAAATAACAGCTCTAGACACAGCCCGTTGAATGGAAACACAACAGACACCACAAGCTGCTTCTGGCAAGTACGTGCAGGAACCAGAGAAAGGAGAAGACCTAACCCAAGAAAGAGCTGACAGAGAGCAGCCAGTGGCCAAAATGATTAATTAGGACAAGGGTCAGAGTTTATTGAAGGTTAATGTCATATATAAAGCTGACTATAAAGCAAAGGCAACTGCTTCATGGGAAGGCTCCTTAACAGGCAGATAAAAAGACAAATTCTTAAAGTCACTGATGTCCCAGCTGCACTTCTGATCAGTCTCCAACGAGACCCTGGGCTGCAAGTCAAGTCAGCAGTGCTGAAAGTCAACTTGCTCAGTTCTCTGTTTCCCAGAGGCTGACAGGTGCCTGCCACCCAAACCTTTCCATTGCACCAGCCCCAGGGACTCTAAGATAAGCATTATGGCTCTGGTATCAAAAGAGTAGAAAGCAAGGAATGGAGGGCATATGGAATAAAGTGTCTGATTACAGCTCCACTGGCTTGACTCCTGCTTGTCACAGCAGCTTGTCCCTTCAGGGCCTTGATACCATTGTCTCAGTGATGGTGAGTAACACCCTCGTCTTTGTGGTGTCTCAATAAAATGTCCCCTCGTGGTGACAAACTCTGTTTCCTCACTGGGCACACAAATCCCGCTTCCCCCACTACTCCTGTACTCCTGCTTACCAACAGGGTCAAGATTTACATGTGCAAAGGGGAGAGCTTTAGTCTCTGTGCACTATCTTCAGATCTCATCTCCAAGAAAAGGAGCCAAAGAGAGCTGACTGTGCCTTTTCCTGAGTTCCCATTAAAAGGAAACCTGCATAAATAACCATCTGCGTAACTGAAATTCAACTGAGGCCAACGTTCCCACTGAATTTGAAAAGCAGTTCTGTCCACATACATCATCATTTGCTTAAAAAAACCCCAAAAGATAAAAAGTCAAATCCATAGGTCTAAAGAAGTTTGTTACTTTTTAAAAATTAAACAGCTATTTCAGTTTTTCTTACCACCATCTCTTACCCTGTAAAAGCAAAATCCTGAAGTTAACTAATCCAGATTTAATACCACTTCAAAGTTTTAGAGATACTAGAGACTCATAGTTCAGTAAGAGAGAAACCAAATCTGCTCCCAAAGGCATGGATGCTGTAAAGAAGCGAATTCTGCAGCTGGCTGATTCCAGGAGATTCAGACATGGTAATAGCAGAGACACTCGCCTAAAGTAAAACTGGCTACCACACTTAATTAGTATTCATTATGCTCCACACCCCCTACAAACAGCCTGCAGAGAGACTGTTGCAATTGTGAGATTGGGAGGGAGACCTGATTCACATCTGATACTTTCACTGCCCCAAGTCTTTCAAACTCACCCGACCCACCAAGTGAGACTATGGCTCCCAGGAAAAAGCTGCTGCTGCAGGGAAAGCTTTAATTCCATCTTTCCTTTAATTCCAGCTTTCTTTTCCCCAGTGCTAGACACTTCTGAGATTCAGCTGCAAAGGGCACTGGGCCATCTTGTCTAGATTGTGCTTTTGCCAAGAAGGGTTGAACCGGATGATCTTGAGGTTCCTTTCCAAGACAGCATTCCATTCCATGATAGATACTGTCTTGGGAATTGCTGGTGCTACCCTTTTTCACCATTCTCACCTGTTTATTTTGAAGCTGCCAGGGCTTGGGGGCAATTTGGGGGGGATTTTTCATCCAGCCTCCACAGCACAGCAGGGTGGTCTAAGGCTACAGCTCCTTGGCTGCACGGCAACCCAACCCTCAGCAACCCAGCCCTCATGTGATGCACTGATTTATTTCTGGGGCTCCTGAGCTCTCTTATGCTACTGCTCCTAATCCTCTTTGCCCAACAGTGGGCAATCAATGTCTGTGCTCTTGGGGTGCAAAAACCCCACTAGGAAAGAGATCTGAAGTAATGACATTATTTCAGAAGTCCATGCTGTTTAGCTGCTGGATTTTTTTTAAAACTAGAATTTATCTTCCTTTTACATATCTTAATTACACATGGTAGTGTTTCTGCCTCCTGAATATGCATCTTTAAGTTTCAATGTCAACATAAATACTGGTACAGCTATGCAATTACAGCACTTTTGCTTCTGCAAATATTCCCATGACCTACATCACAAAAAACTCTGGCAGGTGACCCAGTTACTACAGACTTGGTCAGTTCAGGACTTCACACTTGCAACACGGTTAAAACCTTATTTGCAAAACAGCACTGCTGTAACTGGTCAAGTGGAAACCATGTGACCTGACATGTTTTTAATTGCACTGCAGACAGAACTTTTAATTTACATAGCCTAGGACTAGCATATACTTCTGTTCTGATGCCAGAGGACACCAGAAATGTAGGAAGTAAAAAAAAAGAAAGGTGGCCACTTGGATAATTTACTCAGACAATTACTGTCTCATCATTACCATCCTGCTTAGAAGAATGTTTACCAGTGCCCCTAGAAGAAGAATGGAAAAATAAAATTAAATATATAGCTGAATGGAACCACAGAATAAATTACATTTAGCATAGCAATTACAGTTTCTCCCAGACTATATGCATTATGAACAGCCTATATTTGTGTGGTCAACAACCCTGCCTCATAAACACCCCTGTAATTAATTTGAAATAACAAAAACCAGGGATAAATAAACATGGTGTTCTTTTTGCTCCCTTTACCAGTGTTTGGCTCCTTACCTACATACAGGCAGCCTTACCTACATTCACTGCAGCTGATGAAGCAGAACTCTCCAGACAGGAAAGAAGAGAAGGACTCAAGTGTGCTGGGGATGAAGGGTGCAGCAAGAACCTCCTAAAATGATAAAACCCCAGTTGATTGTGGTTTGTAAAAACAATACATAGCAAAGTAGCTACTGCTTAATTACATGTTACAAAAGAGTTTTTCCCCCCTCTCCTTAACAGCCATTCTATACTCTAGCAGCCCTATCCACTTCTCTTTTGCTATATCCTCCTGTTCACAAGCCTCTAACCCACCATTTTTTCAACTTTTGCACAAGTCACTGGCTGTCTTCCAACCCAGCCCGTGCACAGCACTGCTCTGTGAACAGATGTTTGGTATCTTCATAAACTCCTGGCCTGGGCTCGGGGAGATGGAGGGCAGCCACAGCTCCTCTGTGGTTCCCTTTACAAGAGAAGCTCCATCTTGGCTCATAACATGCTCAAGCAGACACTGCATTATTTGGGAATTTCAGAAAATTCACACTCCTAAAGCTGGAAGAGGGAAGGAGTATCTCAACTTCTCTCAAGTGAGTGTTTTTCCAGCTTTATTTGGGGGGCTTTAAGAAACTCATGAAGCAATAGCACATTCTTTGTGCTCATTGTTCACAGGACAAGTTTGATTCCAGGAATAAGTTTATTAAATTTGGGGTCAGGCAATAACACATTCACAGCAAAACAGAACAGTTAAGAGTCAAGAACCCAATCACACACCTCACTTTCAGACAGTGCTTCACTTGAGTTGACTGGAATTTTGAGTGATAAAAGTCCACTGCCCTAAAAACAGAACGTTCATGTAAGTATTGAGATATTGTAAGGGAGATGGATTCCTAAAACTTGCTGTGAACTCTGCCATTCTTTCAGAAAGATGTAGCAATACACCAGTTCACACATGTAACATTAATAATGTTTTTAAATAAATATGTACACACAGTATCCATTCCTATTCTGGAGATACTCCTTAGAAAATAAGTCACCCTGTTTTTTTTTTACTATTGTTTTACTATCAAGAAGTATTGGGATTCCTCCTCACCACTCTCACTCACCCCCACAATATTAGGACATAAAAACTTACCTATGAGTACTTAATGAGGTGTTAATTTGCATCTGGCAGTCCTGTGGCACTGGGGGTTGTGCTAAATTTCTTAGTGAGACTTTTTTTATGGAGAAACAAAAATAAGCAGGAAACAAATTTGTGATTTTTTTAAAATTGTTGTTGTCAGGAAGATAGTCTGAAAGGAAAAGTTGTTTAATTTGCAAGCTTATAAAAAAGCATCAAGAAAGAATAGTGGGTTATCATGTAAACAGTGATTAAAAATCAATAACTGGTGTCAGTAGTCTTTAGAAATACAGAAGCCTGAAAACAGTCCTTAGCCACATACAGTAACTTGTGTACTGGGAATCCCCACTGTGGGCACAGACAACCTGACTAAAGAAACAGGGTCTCACATTCAGGGAACTTGGCTTCAGTTTCTGGTCTTAGCCACAGAATTTCTGTCTGGCCCTTCATAAATGGTAATCCCTACACCTTAGGTTTGTCTGTTAAAGCAGAAGGAAAGTCTTGGAAAAAATTGCACGATACTTAATTCCAAAACAATACAAATAGGGAACTTCTGGTGAGCACTCTGTACAATTATTTTGGATAAGAAGTCATCTTAAACATTGGTGTTAGTGGTATCCATTACTTAACAAATAGATCTTCCCACGTTTGTCAACAAAACATCTTAAGAAGCAGCTGAAAACCAAAACAATCTAAGCTAAAGAAACAGTGACTGAAAACAGACTGAAGTTCTCATACAAGCAGGAGCTGATGAAATAATGTGGTGTTGCTTAGAAGTCACTGAGAACCTGTGGTTAGTTTCTATTCGGCAGCCTTAAACTTTTCTAAGTAATGGCTTTGCTTTTGTTTGACGTTTTTAGACCTTTGCACGAGGACAGACAAAAGTGCAGCAGGGTTTCCCCACTGACATCACAGCCACTGAAATCAGGAGTGACCTTTAAGGCTGAACACAAGATTTGAGTTTGAACATACAAATCTCTGCTTGAGCTCCACAGCTGGGCTGCTGGACAATCCACCTCAGCTTACTTGTTACTGAAAGGTGAACTCAAACCAACTTTAAATAGCCAGTCTAGAGAAAACTGAGATATTATCTTTACTGAATTTTCCCCCTTTGAAGTCACAGCATGTATGAATGGGAGAGAAAATGAACATGCTGCTGCTGACTCATTTCTGTAAGAGGAATAGTATTTAGTAAACTGATTGATAATTTTACAGGCACGTACCAAACGTTTACCCTGAATTACAGCAAAGTGAACATCTCTGTACTTGCACAATTTACCATTTGGTGTAAGGCAGGATTTATTTAGTGGGTGAACAGAGGAACAGAAACAGGGGATTCCCTGGCCTTCTCATTGCTAGTACTTCACTGCTTGCAACATGGTCATTTTCCTCAAAATAGGACTCCCAGGGGCCTATTTTTGTCTCATTTGGTTGTAACTAAATTACTGCAAGCAATCACTCCACAGAAGACAGTGTTTCCATGATTTTCCATTGGCAAATTTGGTAAATGCTTTGAACAATAGCTATACCAGGTTTCTTTACAGACCCTCCCAAGAGATTATCCTGCATAACAAATAACATACAGTATTAATTAAAGACTTGTATAAACATCCAAAATGAGTGGAGAAAATTAACATATGCTGTACCATCTAGACAAAACCAAAAGTGAATGTCATGACCAGCTACAAGTCAAGAAACAGAGACTTCACTTTCAGAAATACAATTCAGAGCCAGCACCAGCTTTCAGTTTCCTGACAGCCTAATGCCTGTTCCATTTGAGAGAGCAGAAAATGCAGAAGTGTAAAATAGCTGGTACTTCTTCAGATTAGTTATTAGAAATCTCTGTTGGATTTCTCATTATGACAGGTTTCTGCCTTTCTGCTTAAGGCTGTACATAATAAAATGAAAATTCAGCATCAAATAAATAAAAAGAGGAAAAACAATCTAACAAAATCACAACAAACATCATTCCAAAGCAGTGCTGAAGGCATTTAGCCAAGAATTACACATCAAGTGATTCACAAAACCTCAGCCTTTCTTCCTTGTGTGCATGCAGTCAAGAGTAGGTGGTATTACTTTCTGTTCTGGCCAAGTGACCACACTGGAAAAACAGAGCAGAATTAAAACTGCAGGGATAAAAGAAATTCTAGCATGTTCTAGCTTTAGTGCCTACTTGCTACAGCCTTTTATTTTTATCATATTATCATCAACACACATTGTTGGTTATGGCTAGTCAACACTTCCTATTTTAAGGACACATTTTCAGTCACTCCCAGTTTGCCAACACCTTTTCTTCACATGATCACATACACTGCCCCTTGAGATGATTTTTTAGGAAAAACAGAACAAATATGACTCAGTCTTTTTCTACGAATGACCAGGGGGAACATATGCTTTAACTATATTCAAAGAATTCTTAAACTTTTAAGAAAACTCCTTTGCATTTCAGAAACAGGGACATGAAATTTAGCAAGGAGGCCGTGCTGGTGTCACTATTGGGATTTTTTGCTCTTCCTTGGAAAAGATTGACCTTGTACATGTTTGCCAGACTTGCTTTTAATAGCCAAAATTTTCAGCTTTCTCTTCGCTGCACAGAGATGCAGAGTGAGGTGGATGGTGCCCACAGCAGGCAGCTGATTGCCAGGCTGCCACAGGCTGAAACTGAAACAGGGCAGGTTAATTCTCCTCTAGTTTCAGGACTCGTGAGA
This sequence comes from Passer montanus, assembly GCF_014805655.1. Classification (NCBI taxonomy): domain Eukaryota; kingdom Metazoa; phylum Chordata; class Aves; order Passeriformes; family Passeridae; genus Passer; species Passer montanus. The sequence goes on along the minus strand of NW_024368485.1, from coordinate 6,645,717 downwards.
GTTTTACTCATCACTACCAAACAATGCATTACCCAGTTCAAATTCAGAAAGAGGGACTCGGGTGCAAGAGGGAAATGGGAATCATCAGAGAGAAAAGGAAACAGAGAGAAAAGGAAAACAGGTGAGAGTCTGAGATCAGAAGGAATGAAAAAAGATGAGGTGTGAATAAGAAACAACATTGGGAGAAGACAGCGGGAGGATTCAGACAGCGTTTTCCCAGGAAAGAGGAACTGCTCAAGGATGAGCAGTCCGTATCAATTTCTTGAAGGTCAGCCAGCTGAGAGTTTAACAGGCTGTATTTTCCAGAATAAGAGAACAATCAGTCCCCAGGCTACTGCTTCGACAAGATCCTCCCATAGTAACACCCAAGGTCCAACAGCTGCCCAGGGCAGGTGATGGCTGAAGAAACTCTCATCCATGGGACAGACCAACACGATGTGGGCTGGACACCACCCCCGGCACCCCTCAGTCCGCAGGGCTCGGGGCAGGGCAGGCACAGCGGGCTGCTCTGGGTGTCCCCCGCAGCCCAGGGCACGAGTGACGCTCGGCGGTGGCCACAGGCGGCACTGACACAGCACACACAGCCCCCGCGGCAGGACAGCGGCCCGGGCTGGGATGGGCACGGCTCCCCTGCCAGCCCGGGAAGGAAAGGGCACCGGGCACGGCTGCCCTGCCCGCCCGGGAAGGAAAGGGCACCGGGCACGGCTCCCCTGCCAGCCCGGGAAGGAAAGGGCGCCGGGCACGGCTCCCCTGCCAGCCCGGGAAGGAAAGGGCACCGGGCACGGCTCCCCTGCCAGCCCGGGAAGGAAAGGGCACCGGGCACGGCTCCCCTGCCAGCCCGGGAAAGGGAAGGAAGAGAGGGAGGGGGCAGCAGGCAGCTGGGCTGGGGATGAGCCCTTCACCTGCACCCACCAGCCACGGCTCTCGTTTACTGGAATAAAGCACAGCATCGCACTCTTTATAAGAAGTGTGATGAGGTAATTACAAAAATACAGGCAGGAGTTTTTGCTGGTCTTTTCAGGCTCAACAGCTTATGTCACTCAGTGTTACATAGACAGGGTTAGTAAGCCCCCTCTCTCCCACAACCAAGTTTAACACATTTCAAGATACCTTTTTTTCCCTCTTTGCTTTTTCCTCCTTAAGGCAAAAAGTAAGTACTTTCTCTCACTTTCTACAGGAAAAGCAATTGCTACAGCCAAAATGTAGGTGACTTCACATTAACTGCTTCCTTGCTTGTACCTAATGAGTAAAACCACAGATGTTAACTCCTGCAAGGGAACTTCTTGCTCAAAGTTACTGACCAGACACAATTCCAATGCAGAGCTGCTCCTCGTGGAAGAGACTGAGATGAGGGAACAGTGCTCAAGCCAGACACCCAGCAAGCAGCTAAGAAAGCAGAGAGAAAAGAACAACGTTTGGAGGAAGTCTGATACCAAAGAGCTTCCCTCACTGAGTCCTCAGGCAGGAGTAACTTCCCTTTCAATCACTTCAACAGAGGAGAACACCGAAGTTGAGTAAGTTTGAACTTTATTTACAAACAGCTGAATTCTAATCTGCAGAGTCCTGGGGCAGCATCGAACTTCTGCAGCATCCAGGGAAACTCCAGAACACTGATGTCACTTGACATCACACTTGACATCCTTATATGTCAAGACACATTAAGATAAGACGTGTAATTCACCAATGGATTAAGTCTGAGAAACTAGTAACCTAAATTCTTCCTGAATGTTCTTCTCAAAACCCTGAACATTCTTCTTAAAACCCTAAGAGTGAGGAAGAAAATAAAAAAAAATTTATAAAGAGCAATTAGAAGATAACCACAAAGCAAGAGCAAAATAAAATGATGTGTGTTAATGTATATCCATAGCTAGATTACTTTAGTTTGAGAATAGTTGCATAAGTGCATGTGCTGACATAGAGCCTATGGGAAAATCATCCCTTGAACAGTCTTGGAACACTCATGTGGAAGAATTTAAAAGCATAGGAATATTACAGGACTGTAGTCTAGTACAAAACACTTCCCAGATTCCTTTTGCCGTTTATCTTATCACCTACTTCAGCTTTAGTTCCTTCAGATTCATGATGGATTTATATTTACACAGGTGCTGAAGTTGTATACCTACTGTAACTGGTACACACAAGTGACAATGTTTGAGTGCCACTGGTTTAGAACAGGTCACAAAAAGGAGGCAACTATTTTATAAACCCAAGGTGTAGTTCTGCTAAAAGCTACTTAGGTTAAAATTAAGAAACAGTACCCCTATTACTTAAGTCAAAGCCTTGCAGTCTAAGTTTTGGAGGGTAGAAGGAAGAACAAGGCCTCAAACCCACTAAGGCTGATTTCTGAAGGATAAACTGCATTTGAAACAAGCTGGAAACCAGAGAATAAAGGATAAAAACAAGTAGCTTGTGATAAATGTAGCCATGCTTTCTCCATGGGTTTGGGATACTAGCAGCAGAGGGAATGCTAAGGAGTTAAGACATGACAAGACAGATACCACCTCTTATTTCCTTACAATCCTTCAGTCTCCTCACTAAGGTGCACATTTAAGATGTTTAGAGCTCTCTCAGATTTGCTCTTTAAGACAAGCAACTAATTTTAAAACATTCAATATTGTCCACATATCAAACCAGGACTCTGGGTGAGTCATGCAGTTTGCAAACTGCACAATGCAGAGAGCATCAAATCAAACCCCAGATCTACCAGAAGCAGGAAAGCAAAGCAGTGTTCCTGGTCTCCTCAGACTTACTCTAGCATGGCAGTCTAGTGGTGGACTTGGCAATGTTAGGTTTACAGTGTTAGGTTAGCTGTACTCTAACTTAAAGGTTTTTTCCAACCTAAATGATTCTATGACATTAAAATTCTGTAGAATGCTTTTCTCTGGCACTGCCTTCCTCCCATCCCTTTAGAGTTGGTTTAGTTGTTTAGATTTTTTTAAACAGATCCCATCTGCACTAAAAAAAAAAATAAAGAAAGAAAAAGAGACTAAAGATTTTAAATTTCACTTTGAAGATAGTTTTTTACAGTACATACAAAAATACTCTGGAAAAACAACTTACAAATTCACTTATGAAACCACCAAATGATAAAGAAATTACAATAGAGAAATAGCATAATACTTGTTTCATATAATCAGAATTTCTCCCCACCCCCCAAAACCCCTAATGCACTTAGCTGGGTAAGCAGTGTTATCAGTTTACAGAACCAGACTCAAGACTACGACAGGTTTTCATGTAAGCATTCAGAAGAGCTTTCAGGGTTTATCTGAAACCACTTTCTGCAGGCAGCTTGCAGGTGGGCAGTAGTGTCAGGACAGCCTTGGCTGTTGCAATGTTTCAGTGCATCTTCGCTGTGTGATCAGAGTTGGGCTTCACTACCCAGGGACACAAAAAAACTTCTCAAGTCTCATGCTGGAGCAGTCTTGAGACACAGAAAGTACCAGATAACACAGCATGGGACACGTCTATCTCATCTCCATACCTTGGCAGCATCCTCTGCTGCATTTCCTTCAACACTGAGCTCATGTACAGGCCTCCACGGGAGGCAATACCTGTGCAGTGCATGGCTGTGCAAGGCAGTGGGAAGCTGCAAGCCAAGGAAGCTGAGCACCATTGTGAGAGAAGCACAGGAGTGCGTGTGCCAAATGGGAAAATAATTGGAGAGAAGAACAAGGCATGCACATCAATCAGGCAAGCACAAAGGAATACAAGCATGCTCCAACACACTTGAAAACAGAATGTGGTTGCAGCAACTAATTAACCCTGGTGGTATATATACATTCTGAATCCAAGGCACAGGACAGGTTGGCTTTTGTAGCTGTTTCAGCTGGTGACAATTTAGACTTTTTAAAAACTCCTAAAGGTAACTGTTCCAAGCACATGCAAAGAGTAGTTCAAAAGGAAGCAAGCATCTAACAGCAGTATAAAAATCAGACCATGATTTTAACTGGTCAGGTACAGTAGGGCCACAGTAACCTTCTACCTTTGTTAGTAACTACAACACACATTCAGAATAAGGACTGGTAACAAGTGATTATCCTCTTCACCTGAAGATCAACCACTTACCCATTAAGGGTAAGTTTGATGGACCTTTTAATAATACGAATGCTATTTGTTGGAACAGGAGATGAAGAATCTGGCAGTTCTTTACTGGAAAGCCTCTGTAACACACAAACAGATGCCACAGAAAATAAATTTAAGAAGGAATTTTTAGTTAATTATTGAATTAAGTTAAAATTCATTACTTCAGAAGCAGGAGCAGATGAACCCTTTCCTAGCTGAATATAACATTCTTTGTGTAACATTGTTTATGTACCAAACCTGTATGGCCCAAACCCATTTTCAGAGAAGCCTTTTGTTTTTTTTAACCACACCACTTATTTAACTACCACCATCCAGAGGAAGAACATTTTCCCCTCTGCACAATTATTTTCTTGCATGAACTGAGACCAGTACATCCCTGATGGGGGGGAAATCAGCTGTGAGTTGCTCAACAGCACAGTAAAGGAAGATTGTTCTCATATCCACGGATGAGGAAAACAGAGTCTCTACTGTCTGGATCACTTCCAGTCTCACAGCCTCCATTTCACAACATTCTACATGACACAGAGCAGTTAGTCACCTGAAGACTTCAAAGCTTCCAAGGCTCATCACAGAAATCAGTATACAGGTACTGATAACAGTACAAGAAAACCAAACCAGGACACAAACTCAGTGTCTGAGGGCATGGAAATGTAGTTTTCCAAGTTCAAAATCGGAAACTTTGGCTTTTGTGAAGGTCATTGTTCAGTTATTTAATTTGTTGGAAGCACAACAGGCAAAACCCTACTAATCTTCAAACCACCAAGTTTAATGGTACATAAATCTTTGCACATATAATGAAAACGCTAGCTCTGCTTTACCTATGAATACAAATGCACAATAAATACCTGTGATCTTGATGTGATCACTGGAATCTGCATGGATTTTCCATCAAGGACACCCTAAAAAAGCCAGAAGGGATTTGTTAGGCAGTATTGCCAGGTTCCTGACTGAGAGGCAGCAAGTTGTGGCAGTGAGGATACCTTAAAATCATACATGCATTAACAACCTCCACCCCATGGGGCGTGGGTTTAGGCATCCTGAAGCCCTAAAACCACACAGACAGTGGTTCAGGTATTCCAAACCTCACCAGCAAGATCTCATCTTGATTTGAGGGTGTGCCCTCAAGAGTTCATGCCTCAGTAATAAGCACCATGAATAGCAAAGCTCTTTATTTTCCCTTTGAGAGGTGAAAGGATTTAGTCTTTACAGCAGTTTTAATTTACATCTGTGAATCAAATAGTTTTAAAAAGAAAATGCATTTTTGTTTCCATCAGTAAACATGCAGAGAATTTGTGTGAGGCAGTCTAATCACTGAACTATTGAGCTTTTCAGTTAGTCCACTGAGTAAAATCACTCAAAAATTTACATTTTTTGTAGTGCTCTTCCTCCCATCTTGAGTGTATCCACTTTCTGTGAAATCGGAGTCCCACACGTTTAGCTGGAGGAACAAAATACACAGACTCAAAATAATTGCTGTGCTAAAATTCTCTTATTTGGGTACAGCTTCCAGTTAACACATCAAATGTATTAGGGGCCATTCTTAAAAGAATATTCACACAAGTCCACCATTACCCCACAGGAATTTTAAGCCTCTGGAAAAGCCCTACTACCCAAACTCTGAAATCTGTACTTGCAATATTCAGTACCAGATTACAGTTCTACAAGATGATTCTTTACAAGTGCCAAAACTCGGGGTTCTTTTTCTGGTTGTTCTTTGCCTGTGCCTCAAATCAGAGGTCAAGAACAGCTAACTTCAGGATATTTACACATAGGAATAAAACAAATGAAATATTAACCTACAAGTTCCACAAACCAAGATTTAACAAGAAGCTCCACACTATCATTTCAGAAGTAATGACCTATCGAGTAGGCTGCTGATTTCTAAAGCAGCAGAACCATCAACAGGCACTCAAAAAGCATCTGCCAGAAATAGATTAGCTCATACTTTTACAGTCATAAGATTCATATCTTTGTTTGGAGATAGGTTTTTTTCTGAATTAAGAACTGCTTCCAGATGAGACAGTTCATTCAGCAATTGGTCACTGCAGTGACAGGTAAGTACAGCAGTATTTAGATACCTTGGCACCTGATGAGAAGCAGTCATTAAGTGCCAGATCTTGGAAACATGTTAATAGTTATACATCATATTCATTATGATTACATTCTAGTTCAACTAGAATGTAAATTTAGATTCCCAAATCCTTTGGGGATGTATAAACGCATTCATTTTCAGTTATTTAACTTGTTCTACATCAGTAATTAATACTGCTTTCAACCCTCCTTGGCCTAGCCCCCCCTTCTTGCCTTTTCTCCATCTATGGCTTTTTGGGGGCATTCTCCTGATGCGTGTGGACGAGATACTTTAGAGGTTGGTGAAAAATGCTGCTCAGGTGAAGCACTCCTAGGATCCGTGATTAGAGTCCCACTTAGTTTATGCTGTCCTTGCACAAAACACGTTCTGAGTTGACAAACCGTGTTATATCCTGGAATGGTGCAACCCGTGGGAGGTCCCGATGCTCTTAGTGCAACTGTAGCCTCCATTTCTGTAGGAGACACCTGGCTTTTAGAGTTTGGCCACCACATCAAAAACTACATTCCACCTACCACTCCAAATACATACTTGGGTCAGTGACAGGAATGCAAAGTCCCTTAGACGTGGATGGCTCAGCTACACTGTTGGCACCACTACAACTCTGACATTCAACATTTCTATAAAAGTCAAACACTTGAGTTATAAAATGCTAGTTTGTAAGATACTGTATATGTCATTTCCAGAAAGTGCATGCAAGACAAACATCGACCTCCTTAGCCCCTTGTCAGAGCTCTATTAAACAACACAACCTCCCAGGTAGCACAGCACCAGACCATCATTTTGCTGGATTTCAGACTGCAGATTTAAACTCAAGCTTTTTCTTTGAGTCTTTATGTGCTGATATATTTTCCCAGATTAGCCTACCCAGCACACTGTGCTGCTTTGAACCACTGTTCTCTTCTACCCAGATGCCCACACAACTTTTTGGTTGTTTATTTTTTTTTCACGTGACTCCTACAGTATCAAACATTCTGAACAGAGCAGCTATCACACATTTGGTAGGATTGGGCAATTACTCTCAGGATTACGTATTCTTTCCTGTGCTTAGGGATAAACAGACTTCCCAGGAAGTGACAGATATTTTACTGCCTGAGCTCTCATACCACTCCACTAAGTCAGCAACAGCTCTGGTGTTTCTGACACCAAAATCAGTATGTCATTAGAACTTAATCTACTTGGCATTAGCAGTACTTTTTGTTAGAACTAACACTTGCACATAAAATACTCCAGCTTCAAGTTACCCACTAACCTGTGAAGATTTACATTCAAGACATTCAATTTCCCTGGTGTCAATACATCCAATTTCCCTGGTGTCAAGTTCTCCATTCCTACATGTTCATGGATATTATTTAGTTTTTTTCAAGAATTCCTTTAACCTGGTCTCCTACCACATGCCCAATGGAGATTCCAGCTTTGTTCCTGAAGCTCTTAGAACCCTCCACATAGATCCAAACTAGAAATCCTAGACTCATTTACAGTGGGAGTCAGTTAAAAGCAGCTTCTCCACAGTTCCAAGGTTATGGCACTAACCTTTCTGTCTCTGCTGTAGAGATGTCCAACTTAGATATCTTATTTAACGAAGAGGAATTAGAGGGTGTTCTGGAATCTCTGTCTTGGGAACCATCCAAACAGCTTTCACCTAAAGAAGACCTTTTGCACTGAAGTCCACTATTATTTTGACTAATATCTGACACCCTTTGCTGAAACGACAGTTAAAAATTAAGTCTTCAAGTAATCATTAAAGCTTTTATTAAAAATTACCAGAAGCGCTGAATTTTTATTATACCTTCTTTCTTTTCTGTAAGGTTCCTGCTGGCAAAAAATAATGGAGTTGCTTTCTCTTCACATAAGTTGCCTCAATCTTCATACCTTCCTTTAGGATGTTGAGGGCACTGGCCTGCCTGTAAACTGACATCAAAAAGAGCATTGTAGCTTCATGGGGATGTTTGCATTAGTGCTGGTCAGTTATATTTGGTTTCAGCAGTTCAAATTTGCATTTTTAAATTCTATCTGCCGAGGAAGCCAGACTGGATTTTAGGGACATCTGACTTAGACTCACTGCAATTTAAGCAGGTTTTTCTCAACTGCCTGGAAACAGCCTTTTGTGCAACTGGCAAAGGCTATAGCAGCACAACAGTTATTACAGAGTTAAGTCACATTTAGATAAGCTTATCTAACTGGCCTATCACGGGAGCATAACTGGAAAGTCAGCTTACTGACACGCAGAGTGGGAATCAAAGCAAGGATGTGCAACTCAAAGGCTTTGCACAGGAGACCAGAAGTGAAGTAAAAGCACAGACATGAGCCCACACACCAGTATGGACAGTCCCTTCAAAAGAAATTCGGTAGTTTGTATGTAAAAGGGAAATAAAGTTCACTCAACAAAAGCCCTCCAAACTGAGCGTTCTATTCTTGTGCTCCTCAACCTGAAATTAATCTTTGCCCTCTAAAATTATTCTCTCAAAGTCAAGGCACATGGTAACAGCTCTCTAGCACAGAACTACTGGTTATCCCCACGCACGCCAAAGGATTTCCCACCTCTCAAGGAACACCTTTTCTGTTCAATTCTCTCTGGATTCACACCCAGCACATACCATAGGCTGTGCTTCATTAAAATAAGAGCACACAGCTACACTAACAATGTTTGTGCACAGAGGATTTACCATTAGTTCTCTCAGCAGCATGTAAATCTCATTAACATAACTCACATTTGCCATTGAAAGGCAGTGCCACTGGATGTAGTGTGCAAGTACAGATAACAGTGCAGGTCTGAGGTAATCACCCTGCCTGCCTTGTAACTCAGATGAGAGTTTTGATGCATTTTTCTGTGCTTTTCTCATATCCCAAGTATGAGCCAAGAAGGAGGTTGGGTTTTACTGCTTTTACTCATGTCACCTGAGCAAAATAACACAGAAGTCATGCTGGTGCTATGGATAAACTCCAACAAACATTTACAGGATTTCACTGTTTAGAACTTTGTCCAAACACACTCGTCACTCAGAAGAATAGCCTGATTTCCTTATTATTCTAGCATTATCTAACACCTGCAATGTTATTTTATTTCTACATCTATTAGAATAATAACAGACTATAAACATGAAAATTTACATGCAAGACTGCATGCAGTTACACTGTGACAACCTGGCAGCTTTAACACTTCTGGGATATTATACACAAACTGTCTTGGAAAAATACCATCAACAACTCCTTGCAGAGCCTGACACAATCACTTCCCACTTCCAAAGTTCAGCAGCTGACCACTGTTTGACAAGTATAGCTACCCCAGCAAATGGGCATCTCTGTGCTTCACAGCTGACTGTGCCCTACAAGAAATGCAGTTTTGTGAGGACTTATCTCACATATGGTACTCGGTGTATGACTAACACACTTTTGTTTTAAGATGGCCTTACTTTGACTAACATCAACACAATGTGTTTTTGAAGCTAATCTTTTGTATGTTGCTATCTACAGGGATATCTAATGACAAAAGGAAGTACTTGGTGAAGCAACTTCCACTGGAAGAATAAAAAGAATGACACAAAAAGAATGACGCTCTGCAAGTCTAGAGCAAAAATAGAGCCTTACCTGTATCTGTGAATGACTGTATCCCATGTGTTAGATCAACGTTAGTCTTTACTGCACTTTCTGCCTTCTTAAACACAAGCCCAAGAAACCACATTGATACATATCCACTCCTAAAAAGAGAGATTCACAAACCTGAGTTGGGTACAGATACCAGTTATTTGGATTCTGGTACATTTTAGTTGTTCAGTTTAGAGCCAGCCCAGACTTAATTTCTCAGAGCACTCCTCCCTGAACTGCTCCCTTCTTTAAAAGTATGTTATGTGCTCAGGACCCCGCCAGAAACCTACTGAACCCCCCTCACCAATGAACTGAGGGGAATGAAGATAGAATTTGGCCAATGTGTAATTCAGAAAAGTAAAAATACTCACTGTTTATAGAGAACTTCATTGCCAGGGAAAGACTGTGGCTGCACGTGTGCTATAGTTATAAATTCATTCCTCTCCAAGTTCCCAACCAGCACACGGATTTTAGACTCGACGAGGCCAATCCTAATAAAAACAAGAGGTATTTTATTAATTTTTAACTGTTTCCAGCTCAACAGTTAGATGCTTTTTGGTAATACAGTGTTAACCAATCAACAATATATATAATATATATTTTATACATATAGATAATATATATAAAATACAAGCAGGCACTGGATCTTTATATCACACACACACACTAATTTGAGATGTTCCCAGTGACATCTGTGCTTTTGTTTCTAAATACAGAGAAATAAGTTTTACATGCACTCTGCAGAGTTCAGATACAACACTCCCACCTATAACCTATGATGAAAATAAAAAGGAGCAGATCTCAGCACCTCTGGGGTGCAGCAAAACTCCTTTTTGCCACAAGAATCAAGGAGAACAGGGGTTTTGAAAAGGCTAAAGCACAGCTGTTCAAGTTACACCCAAGTAAAGATGCAATTCTTCTTGCACATTGATGAGTGAAAATGTAAAAATAGTTATTTTAATAAACAAGTCATCTAGTCAACACTCCCCTCAGAAACTTCCCTAAGAAATGAATCATGACCACGAGGGCTTCAATTTCAATAAAGTACTGGCATTTCATCCTTCTGCCTAAAACTCTGTTAACTTTAAAAGCAGTCAGAAATCTGTATATTCTTCAAAAGCATGTTACGTTGATGAACAACAGATATGTTATCTATTTCCAAACCCACTCAAGAACTGGTGAACTAAACTTTCCTTATAATAGACTGAAGCAAGTTTATCTTCTGCTTATCATTTTCCCAAGCTGCAAAACTGGAAAATTCACCTCTATTTCTGTCACTGAAAAAAACATCAGCTCTTACCACAGCCAGAATTTCCCTTGTCTTTATTGTGAGGTACAAAAAGCTTTGTTCGCTCAAGAACATTTCACATTAAAAATTATTTGGCCCTCTGCCCATACATCTTGTTGTACACAGCTGTGACTGATATCAAGCTGCAGCTGATAAGATTTTTAGGTGAATATTTTAGAAAGTTCAGATAAAAGGTATTACCTATTAGAACTATTTCTAAACATCAAGCTATCTTTTAGAGATGGCACGGGAATTATTTGACTTAAGGCACAAGCCAAACTTTGAAATAAAAGTAAGGTGCCCACAGAATGGGTGTCTGTTACAGAGAGGTGTTTTGCTTCCTTACTTGAGCAAAGCAAGTAAGTTTGTTAATTTCTTAACAGACTTAACAAAGAAACCCACTGGAAAGTGATAAACACACATTATAGTGCCTTAATCCCTCCTCACCATTTCCTCTTATTTCAAAATTCAGTGACTCAGCACATTCACATGGGTTAAATAAGTAATTAATGGCAAATCTCCTTTCATTGAAGAGAAGTAGGTCTGGAATAGGCTGACTACACACCAGTGCAATATAGTCTTCATATATCACAGTAAAACTCTTTATGAGAACAAGTGTAAGGCTCTAGAACAGTGGTCTTCAAAGCAGGGAGGGAAGGGGGTATATTCCATGCCTAGTTGCATAGTTACCAACTTTAATTATTAATACAATTAACAACAATGTGGTGCAACATTGAATTGAGTCTCAGTTTTGTACTGGACCCACATTTAAAGCAGCACTTACCAGTTTAGGTGATGCTCTTCTGTAAAGGCACTGGCAGTCAGCACAATGTAATGTCTAGAAGAAGAAAGGCAATTGAGTACAGTAGCTCAAGATTTTATTCTATATTCTAAATATCAGACGATTTTTTTTTCTTAGTAGTAAAAATGCTGTGAGTGTCCTAAGACAGCTTTTCCTATCTTCCCTATGCTTATACGTGCCAAAACTTATATGACTACTTCCAGTTTCTTTAAAAAGCTCTAAACTGAAAAACATCAATACAATTTTCTATTTAGACCCCAAGTTAAAATTCATTATGCTAACCACTAAGTAAATAACTTCAAGTTCAGACAACAGATTTCATACATACTTGTACTTCTGAAAGAAGTTCAGTGGTTCAAAGAGCTTTGGCCAGTCTGATTTTCCTTTGAGAATCTCATCTGTAACTTCAAGACCTACAAATATAATTGAAAATCTTATCACTACTTTTTAAAAATCTTTTAAAATTTTTATGACTGTTTTTTAAAGATTAGCATGACAAAGTTTACATGATTGTAACAGTAACTGACCGAAGAAAAAAAGCAGGAATTCCCCTGACAAAATGCAGACCCCACAACAGCTTATTGGAAAACTGGTTCCTTGTTGCCTGCAATGGGCATTATTTCCCAGAGAAATCTTAAACCTAGAGCACCTCACTGAACAAAGCTAAATCAGATGACATGGTTTCATGGAGCAAGAATGACACTTGAATAAGCACAGAATGTACTTTACCACGTTGGAACTCCTCTACCATGACTGCTCGTGTTGACACAGACACGTTGTACGTGGAGTTCTGCTGTGGATAGGCCGGGGTGATGATGGGCATCACGTGGTACCTGTCTGAAGGGTTCACCTACGAGGTTACAACAGCTCTGTTTAGCACCAGCTCAGGGCAGAACAACGTTTTAATGCTTCTGAATTCAATGGCTACCCACCCTAGGGTCCCAGACTGGTAAATTAAGGAAGCTCTCTTCAAGTCGTTTCAGCAATACTGGCTTTGGCCAATCCCTATAGAAGAAAAAACAGTGAAGTGTCCATTTTAAGCTTTGCTCTGCAATTCAGGGCTGCATGGGATGCTGTCAATGTACATCTTGATATAGACAATTACAAGTGTTACTTCTTTACGCAAATTAAAATAAACAGCTTTTACCATTTTGAAAAAATCAAGAAGAACTTGTTAACGAGAGTAGAGGCCAAAGCATTTGGGTAGAGTTGACATATTCTTGCTACCAGCATGGCCCAGGAGACTCCACCAAGAAATCCCATGATGTTGGAGTAAACACCACGTCCTGGAATGGATACCACACAGTTAGTCTGTGGTCTTTCAAATTGTGCAGCTGGTGCTGCAAATCTATAGAACACTTAATTTCAGCCTCCATGTCATTTGTTTTTGCAGTGCAGAGAGGCCAAATTGCTGGTCCTTACAGTGATGAGAAAAAGAATCAGTACAACACCACATCCCAAAATATTGCTGCTGTGAAACTTGCTTGTGCTGCTGCACCTACTGCTTCACTCCAGCTCCCCTTAAGAGAAGGGTTCTGCCATTCTTCTAGAACCTGCTCTAGCCACATAGGCAAATGGGACTTTTTTATTCCTTTTACACTTAACTGGGAATTTTTATCATTTGTGGTCGGGTTCCTGATAAGCAGTGTTTCATAAGCACTGCGCTCTTCTCTGAACTCCACCTCCATTAAAAAAACACATGGAATTTACCACGTGGACAAACCACGGCTTTTAATGTAACAACTGTCATTTACACAGCAAACCAGAGCTGAGGTACATCCAACAGCGAGCACGAGGTGCCTCTGCAAGGTCTGAAGGTCAGCAGCCACCCTGGCACTCACGTTTTGCCCACAGTTTAACCGCACGGAGCGTGAGCCGGAAGTTCTCCAGGTTGGGCACCAGGCGCAGTATTTCATCCGTAACCCTGCTGCCTGCAAGACAAAAGGTGAAGCACAGGAGTTCCCAACAACAGGCACAAGTCAGCTGTTCCTACACAGCATCAACAGCTTATGGTTCAAGTCTAAGAAAACAGGTCTGCATTACTTGCTTTGTATTAAATTACCAATTGCACATAACCTTCACCATCACTTTAGGTAACTGGTGCCCTCAGCAGCTTTGTTTAGACTACAACCAGCAATTTTTAAACAAAGCCTCTCCACAGGATGTTTTGGCCATAAACTACAACCCAGGAAGCTCCAGCTCAGCATGAAGAAGAACTTTACGTGGCAGGGTGGCAGAGCACTGGAATGGGTTGCCCATGAGAGGTTGTGAAATGTCCCTGTCTGGTGGAATTCAAAACTCACCTGGACACATTCCTGGTCAGCTGCTCCAGGTGACCGTGCCTTAGCTGGGAGGTTGGACTGGATCATCTCCAGAGGTCCCTTCCAACCCTAAATATTCTGTGATTCCAGAAGCTAGGTTTCTTTTGACAGCCAGCAACCATTAAACCAATTGGTGCTAAACATTGAGCAAGTCAGACTTCAGGTATTTTAATTACTTTTTTTTTAATGAATGACCATGTTTTTCCTTCATACATTCTTATCAAGTGCCCTACTTAGTCATCTGAATTTCTGGGGCAAGCTGGAGCACCTGCTCACAAACCAATCAAACAAACATGAGACACAAGTCTATGTAAACACACAACTCCTTGAAATACCTAAATTTAGGCTCACTGGCCAGCTCCACAGCACTCAAGTACACTGGAGATCAGTTTCTGCATCTTGTACAGAAATGTGGGCTGTGCCACGTGCATTCTATGCCAATTTAAATGTCTCTGCAAAGCTGTGCAGAGCATGCTCACCATTCAGGCTCCGTATGCATCTTATATCCAGGCTTTTGAGGCACGAGTCATCCCTGAGATCGAGATCATCAGAAACCGTGGGCAAAGAGAGCTTTGCAAACACCAGATCAATCTTCAAGAGAAAAAGGTTCAAACATGACTTACAATACAGCACTCTTTGCAAACAGGACACTAATGAGGGACACTTGGTCATTCACGTGGTGAACATTTGTATTTAGAATTAGGGGACCACAGATAAATATTTATTTGCCAGAAAACAAGAAAACTGCTCTAAGTTCCCTATTTGTTTACAAAACCACCTCTTTTTTTTAACCTCAGGAAAGGAAGGGGTGTTTTTTTGAAAGCTGGAAAGATTACTCTAAACTTAGAAGTCCTATTAAAAGGACATTTTTAATTAACCATAAAATTAAGACAAATTAAAATCACCTCAACTATACTTCAACAAATGACAAAGCATTTTCTTTATGCTGTAAGGCCTTAAGGATCTGTTTTTAGTATAACCTGAGGCAAACAAATTACTCTGTGAATGTCTGTACCAGACAAAGGCCATGAAGAGGTCCTTGAATAAGTGTCTTCATGACAGTAAATACCAAGCAGTAACTTGCTTAGGTATTACAGCAACTGGGTATTTATTCCCTACATGAAATGTATTCCAGATAGAAGGATTCCTGCAGCTGACAAACTGAGGCAGGAGCCCAGTGAGTAGTTTTAATTTTCCATGTTGTTTGTCTCACAGGGTGTTCATTTTTGATTTGCAGCAGAAGACCAGGCGATTTGTGCAGGGAACCACAACAGAAACACCTCCTGCAGAAAGGGAGCTCTCATCAGAGCCCAGGGGAGTCAGCAAGGACACTGCCTTTACTCCCACTCTGCACATCCTTGGGAGATAAGTGCCACCCAAGCAGGCTACCCTGGTCTGCAGCATGGGCTTAAAAAAAGATGTCACTCATGTTCCCACGCTTGCCAGGCTACCTAGGGGCTTATTTTCCTAGAAGATCCCATTTTACTTCTTCTGGGACAGGTTGCAGTCTGGCTGTTTAATTACAGTTCCCTAAATATGCTGCAATGTACCAATAAACTCATAAAACCCTGAAAAAGTTATCTTACTTTAAAGCAAGAAAAAAAAATCTTACTTAAAGGTGAAAAAAACCCAAAAATTAAAATTCTTACCTCAATGCCATCAAACTCAAATTTGATAACAGGTACATATGCATCCTCAATGGCCTGTGAAGGAGAGGATATCTCTAATAAGATATCCTTTTGCTACTTTAAAGTTTTTCCTATACTATGATGAAATACAGAATTTACTCTGAACTACTCAGTACAAAGACTGAGTTGCTTCCAAACACAAAAATGCTAATAACTCTCAGGCAGGAGAGCACTATTATGCTACCAACACTAGATTTTATTAAAAGATCTTATTTAGGCAAGAGATTGAGAGGCTGATTGTGTACTGTAACAGAGAGTGCACAACAAGCCATTGGTATCAGTGGCTGTAAGCCCTTCCTACATCCAAGGTGAAAACACAGCTTCCAGGGACAGCCTTGCTTTCTGATACAGCTGACTCATTCCCAAAACACAGCGAGGGGAGAGGGACCACAAAAACTCTTTTGTCATGTGCTCATTGGGGAAAGGAGCCAAGAGCTGGACAGCAACATCTTCACGCTGCATAAACCAGTATATTGGAGGGTACTCAAAATTGATTGAATTTTGGCTTGTAAGATATTTGCTACCAATGCAAGTCTTTTACAGTCTCTTACTGTAAAATGTACACAATCTATCAAGCAGAGAGTTTACTCACTCTCAGGTTTTTTACTTCCTCTTGATTCTTCAGTTTTTCAAAGAATGACTGAAAAAAATCTGATCTTTCCACGTGACTGGGAGCAACACAAAGAGCATCTATGTCTGAACCTGCAGAGAGATTCCATTTCTCCTGTTACTGTTGGAAGCCACTTTCCAACACCAGAACTATGACCAGGCACTGAAAGTACTACCTTTGGTGTGTACTCCAAGTCTGTAGGAGCCAAATGTAAATATTTTGCCACCAACTTGCTCTGTTATTGAAGGGGGAAGATTCTGTGGGCAGAAGAGAAAGTTTAAGATGCACTTTATCTTCTGTGCAAGCTTAACTTGCATGTAGGTTATTTAGAAAAACTGCAACAGCCTGTGTAAGCAATGTCTTCTCACTCCCTTACATTTCAGTTTACCAGGTTTTGATTCTGTTTTTCTGAAATAAGTTGAGCTTGCAACTCCAAAAAAAGATTATAGGTGACGTAGCAGTACTTCTATTAATTTATACAAATTAAGACCTATTATTAGACTTCCCTGCAGCAGAGGCACATAAATTAACACAGCCTAAGAGCCATTCAAAGGGCATGTCTAGAATCATAATTTCAATCTAGACTGAGTGCTGTAGGCTGTCTGGGGCAAGGTTAGTGCCAGTTTTACCATCTTTCTCATCCACAATGCCTTGTTTTGACTTTGTTAACAGCTAAGAGTCAACTGATTGAGCCAATGCAGGAATTTATTCAGTTCCCCAAAGACTGTGAGATCTTGATCTTGTAATATCTTTTACAACTTACTTCAGTGGCAGTTACTACAGCTCTACTTAAGATATTTAAGAAGTTAAAAGCTGAACTTTAGCACAGATCCCAGGAGCGTAGCCTTTAATTCAAAATACTTCAGCTGTTTTGACAAAAGCAAAAAAAACCTCTTACCTTGCTTTCAGCAAGCTCTGAAATCCATTCTCTAACAAAGTTATTCAGTTTACCAAGAACAGTTGTCCTGTAAAGAAAACTCATGCTAAGTTTGCTTAAAAAATAAAAAAAAACCAACCAAAAAACAACAAACAAAAAAAAAATCCAAAACCAAGAGGTTAACAAATTTTAGTCTTGTTATACCTGTGATAGAGTTCTTCCTCATCCTCAAACACCCCAAATGGCTTCATTGCTTCAATCAGCTTCTGAGTATGGATGTGGTCTTTGTCACTAGGAGGAGCCAAGCTAATTGGAGAGGTAAGTCCATAGTGCCCTTGAGGCTGGTTCTGCTGCCTGGAAGTACTGAGAGAAAATACAGGAATGAGTACATAAAACAAGAAAATCTTACTGGAAAACACCCTTTAGCTTACACTTCACAAATCCATCTTTGCCCTTTTGCCCAATGTTGAGAGAAAGAAAGCAAGAAAAAAAATCTTGCTGATCATTTTTAGAACACTGGACTTCACTTAGAAGTCACAACTACTTTAAAAAAAAGCACTTATGGATGTAAGAAACCATCCAAGATGCTGCCATCTTTATTTATTTGCATTGCTCCAGCCCATCAGAACTGATCACTGGGAAATGGAAAGGTTTGAAATCCAGCAAGGACAACCCTACAGACAGCACAAGTTTTGGACATTTCAGTTTCAATTTAAGGATATTCCAAACACTTCCTGCTAGAACCAAACAAGACAATTGTTTAAATTCCTTTAATTAAACGTTTTTGTTTGGTTTCTACTGATTCAGGAAGGGCATTGTAGTTGACTGTAAAGGCATATAGGTCTGTTAAACAGAGTTGATGCAATAAATTTGGTGAATTACTATATAAACCCCTTGTTTTAGAAAGGGAACAATGGAGGAAAAGCACCTTATTTTGCATTACCAGCTGAAACCAGAGAGAGGAAGGAGTGGGACTGGAGGTAAAAATGGTGCTTAATGCATCTCTAGAGAAACAGCAGCACCAAAAGGGGGAGACACCCCAAAAGCTCTCATCATGCTCATCAGGGTCCAGACCCAGACCCTAAGGCTCAAGGGATTAATTGTGCCATTACTGAAGCAGGATATTTCCCTCCTTCATATATGAGCATCTTCAAAGATCAGCTGGATTAGGCAAGAGATATTTATACTTATTTAGGGTACCTGACCCCTTTCTGGCTGGAACAAAATTAGGGAATGCTCAAAGGCAAGCTTCACCACTTGGTTTTTAAAAAGAGGTTATTGCACAGCTTCTTATTTCTAATCGTTGTCTTTACTCCCTCTCTTAAAGAGATTTCCCTCTCTTTAAGAATCCTTATGCAGTTACACACAGAGCTCCTAGTCATATAGGGGTTTTCCCCCTATTTCCTCTCTCCAAGCCTGTTTTTCAAACTTTCCTCTCTGTGCTTCCCAAAAAGCTGGGGGGGCAGGTATTAGGGCTGCAGTGCTATCAGCTGGTGTCCCCAGTCAGAAAAGCTGTTTATTTACAAGCCTAACTAGGCCTTGACCTAATTTACCTTGTTTATAGACATTGGCAATTTCCACTTCATAAATAAAAATATCCATAATGAGTATTTTCCTTCCTATGATATCATTTTCATAACAAATGCAGGAGGAAAGCCTGCACTTAATTGCTGTGCATTACAACTAAATTAAAACACCTACAGCAGCAACTGCTTCCATGTTTTATGCATTGCTTGCATTGTACGACTTGCACTTCATAAAGTTTGCTCAGAACAAGGGCAGGCTTTAGACTACACCAGCATTTAAGAAGTTTCCAAGGTACAAAAAGGCACCACCTGCCTTTCATTGCCTCATTCTGCCTACAGATAAATACAACTGGAGACTGACGTAAAGCACAGTATCAATTAGATAAACCTAATATTATTAGCATCAAATATGTTTATTTTAATTAAATATTATTCATATAAAATTCCTCTAGTCAACAGCAGATATTTTTCAGTTGCTTACACACATTACTGATAGTTTGACCTCATAACTTAAGAGGCGAGGGAAGCAGCACCTGGGAAGTTTCACTGAGTGAAACTTTTAAAGAATTTGTTGCCCCTTTTGGAATAACAAATAAATGAAGTCCTACTTTGCCCTCTCAAGCACATAATTAAGGGATTTTATGGATCCTAACACAAGTGGTACGACACCTATTCACCCACCAGCCTTCTGTTTAAACCAGAATCCTGTTGCACTTCAATATTTTGCCAAACCTTGTTAAAACCCGCGCACCACAGCAAAAACCTCCAAAGCAGGTGCCTGATCTGGTAAACCGCACTTTTACACAAAAAAGCCATCCTAAACGGATTTATTCTGGGTTTTGCCCCTTATTTTTAGCCGCCCAGAGCCTCCGGGCGCATCTCCTCCACACACCAATGGCGGAGGGTGAGCCACGCTGCGGGGCACAGGCCCGGGGCAGAACCACCAGAACCAACAGCAGAACGCAGGGAAAACAAGGAATCAGGAAAATCCCCACCACCTGGGACCTTCCACGAAGGGAGCCCAACTCCACCCTTCACCGCTGCCGCACCAGCTCATGCTGCGCGGAGCCCGCGGGCGGCTGCTGCCAGCTCAGGGCTGCCGGCGCCCGTGCCCGGCCTCGGGCAGTCACTGCTCTCCTCCGCCGGGCTCCGCACGACGCGCAGCCCCAGAGCAAGGCGCAGCCCCGTTACCGCCGTTCCTCGCCGGCCATTGCCGTTGCTTGGCGACGGCGGCGTCGCCGCCACACGCGGTGAGACCCGGGCGAGGCAGCCCCGCCACCCGCACTCCACCATTTATTTCAACCGAGGTATGCCTGCCCCTCGGGCGAGGGCGGCTCCGGCCCCCGCGGCCCGCCGGGGCCCCTGGCGGGGCGGCTCCGGCGGGTGTCCCCCCGCCCGCCGCGGCCCGGCGCTGTCCCCTCAGGGCAGGGCAGGGCAGGGCAGGGCAGGGCAGGGGCCCGCCCGCGCGGCGCCCCCTGGCGGCTGCGCAGGGCGGTGTCCCCTCACGGCTGCAGCGGGGTCCCTGAGCACTTTTGGGGACGGTGTTCCTTCCCCGTGGGCGATGTTCCTTCCCCGAGGAGGATATTCCTTCCCCGTGGCGCTGGCAGACCCGCCGAGGCCGGGCTAGTTGCCCGCAGCCCCGCGTCGCACCCTCCCTCCCTCACAAAGGGTGCTCCCCTCCTCACACAGGGTGCTCCCCTCCTCACACTCCCTTCCACAAAGGAGGGGTAAAAAAGTACGGGAATCGCTCTCTGACAGCTTCCCGACGTCACCTTCCAGAGAGGACGGGTGAAAAAAACCCCCAGGAATCGCTCTTGTATGAGTTTATTCTCACCCAGTAAGTGCAAGCCCAGCGTCCCTTGGCTGCAGCTGGTATCGGGAGGATTTAACGCGCATTGCTAATGGCAGCAAATAGCTTTGAGGATTTAACACTCATTGCCAATGACAGCAAATAGCTTTGAGGATTTAACACTCATTGCCAATGACAGCAAATAGCTTTGAGTACCCACCACAAGGTGGTCGGGATCACACACAATTATCACAGAAACACGGAGTGGTTTGGGTTGGAAGGCACCTTGAAGAGCATCCATTTCCACCCCTGCCACGGACAGGGATGCTTCCCATTATCCCGGCGTGCTCCAAGCCCTTGGGCACTTCCAGGGATCCAGGGGTAGCCACAGCCTCTCCCGTCCCTCACCACCCTCCCAGGAAAGATTTTTTTTCCTTAATCAAAACCTTCCCTCTTTCAGTCAGAAGCCATTCTCCCTTCTGTCACTGTAAACAGCCTTGCCTCATCTTTCCTGGAAGGTCCGCTCAGGTCACAATTATAATAATTTTGGGCCAACACAGCGTGTTACAAATTGAGTATTAAATCAGCCAAACTGAGTATTAAATCAGCCAAACTACCCCGAGAATATGGCATTTAGATGACAATTCCCCACTCGCATTCAAGTCTGCAAAAAGTTAAAAAAATCAAAAGCATAATATTTCTGTAAAGTTGAGTAGATATTTGAAAAAAAAAAATTGCTTCCTGTTGCCCCAATGTGTTGTCACATCACAGCTTTTCTCTGAGATTAGCACGATTTCTGTACTTTTCTGAGTTGTCTTTAATGTCTTTTTTGAGGTAAAAAAAAATCTTGCAAGATGCTTTGAAGAAACACAAACTTAACTTTTGTCCTGAAGTTTTAATAAATTAACAAAACAAATGTAGCTTCAGCAGGATTGTCTTACCTACCCTACTCAACTTAGTGGGGAGTTGAAAATTATTTTATCTATTGAACATTTGCATGGTAGTATTCGTGCTAACATTTCAGACTTTGATATGATTGATGCTTCTGCAAGGAGTTATAGTGGTGAAGAAAAAAAAAATCAAGCAAATTTATTGAGAGCTTTTGTTGAACCTCTAGCCAAGAACTTTTAATTCTCAGAAATCCATTAGGGTATTCGTTAATATTTTATGGTTCTCACAACAATACTGTGATCCTACAATCAGGAAAACTTGTATGCTGGTTGTTTTTTTTTTCTTTTCTCTCAGGTTCATATCCCTACGTAGTGCGAGGAAAACACCTGTTTTTATTTTTCCTGAATTTACAAGGCCAATTACCCAAATTTAATTTTTTTAAACCTGAAGCCTGTTTCTGCTGCATGCTTTAGTACCTCAGTAGGAGCTTTGCTTACCCACAGATGTGATGGGAGGTTTTTAACGGAGAAGTGATACTTTCCTTTAAATCACCTGGAACATTAAGGAAAAAAATTAGCAGCTCATCAAGCACAGAAGTTTTTCTTCAGGTGCCACGCTAATATTAAATGGAAGTGAAGACTAATCAGGCTTAGCCATCTTCAATGCTCAGCTGATAAAGAGAAAAGGCAGGAGGTGTTTGAGAAACAGAAAGTGTTAAAGTTGGAGTAGAATAGTTGGGTGAGCTCTTAGGGTGATTGGAACTTGGCTACACACGTAAAATGATTTTTCTGGAAAAGGGACGGTGCTGAGAAAAGCAATTAAATAGGGTTTTTATTGTCAGGAAGTTTATGAATTTTAGTTTCCAGTGTTATATGAGCTGGCTGGACCACCTCTTCTGTGAGTGGTTTTGGTTTGGGTTTTTGTTTTTTTTTTACAGGAAATAAGAGTCTCCTGTTGTCTTCCATTTATTTAGTTTAGCATTAGTTATTTGTATGTAATATAATCCGTGTTTTCTGCCCACAGAACTGCTACAGTTTTACCTGTAGCAGTGCCTAAACCCTGTCCTGTTCCAGAGTGTACAGAGTTAGAGGACAGGCTGTTTCAAGGTAGTGCTTTCCTCTGCTGGTTGTGTTGACTTTTGTGGAGCACCTGGGTTGTAGAAATGGCTAAAAACTAATTAAATGTTGTAGCTGGGGTTCTTTCTTGGTGGGTGCCTATGTCATGCAGATAGCATTTGCTTGAGAGTGATGTGAAGTGGGGGGGATGTTTGGGTTTGTTTTAGTTTTTAAATTGCTGCTGCATTGTCAAGGTGTCAATATTCTTCTCTAAAGTAAAAATGAGGTGATGTCTGAGTGCTTTCAATCTGTTAGAGGCTATTACTGAATTATGGAGAAGTGCTTTATAAACACCTGGGCTGTACATTTTCACGTGTCAGAGTGCGTAGATGTTATTTTAATCGAGTTATATGTTATTTTAATCTAATCTGTGGCATTAATGATGTTGGTCTGATGTGGTTTATAAAGCACTTGTGGGAGACCACGTGTATGAGAGACTTGTGGAGTTTGACAGCCTACTTATTCCTGGACAAAAGAAGTTGTCTGTATATTCCTTATCATCTGGCTGTTGTTGTTTTTTACCCGTTTACCACTTGGGTCTATTCAGGTGCCACCCTGTACTCCATAGGGAATTTTGCTTGTAAATGCCTGTCCCTTTTCAGTGGGAAGTGGCAACTTTGTTTGGTTTTCCCTCTTTATCAAATAAAATAGTAACAGGTAACTAGCTCATTTGGGAGAGAGAAAAACAGTTTTTAAAGTGCTTTGTGATTATCACATTTAAATGCTGTAAGATTTTAATGATTAAACATGAATGAGCCTAAACAGATTTTTTTTTAAGGTATCTCTGAAGAAATTTGGGGTTTATGCATGGAAAGTTATGTACCAGCTACTGCACCTGACTCTCTGCTTCAACATGTGAAATATGCCTGAGAGAGAGACTGCTGCAGAGAAAATATTTGTGTGGTATTAAAATATTGTCCACATCACAGAAATTTATCAGAAAAGAAAATAGTTTATTCAAACTTTGTATTTGTGCAGAGAATCTTATCTGTGTAATGCGCTATATTTCACTAGAGAGATCTTTGTCAGCAATAATTTGTATATATACATTTAGGCTCTGATGAATATCAGCTAAAATATGAAATTCAGTTCTGGAAAGCTGCATTTTGTAATAAATGTTCCCAGGATTCACTAATCTATCACGTGGAAGATCTATGTGGAGAGATAACACTGGAACAGCAGAAGGTGTGGTTACTGAAGACAGATCTTGGATGGATTTTAAAAAGTGGTGGCTGAAGGATTTGAGTACTTTGTTGTGGATTTGGGGTTTTTTCCCCTATATTTTTCAATTTCATCAATTTACCGAGGTGCTGTAATTCTGTAGAGTTGTAACCTTACAAGCTGCTGAGAATTGTAAATGCAGAAAACATTTTTAAGGCAGTCCTAGCTGCTGCTGAGAGAGTAAGCCTGCCTTGGAGGGCATCCCTTTGGGACTGTACTGTCCCAGTGCTGCTTGTCCTTCCAGGCTGGCTTTTCCTAAAGGTTGGGATTCCTGAATATGGGATTCCTGTTAGGATTTCCACGTGCCCCTGGTGATGAGCCAGCGAAATGGAACCTCTGCTTTGCTTTCCCAGGGAAGTTTTGAATGCTGGTGCCCTTGATGTGGAATTCGCAGCGCCCTTCCCTGTCCATCAGGAGCAGAGGCTTCGCCGGACCTGCAGGGGCTCTAGGGGCAGGTGCGATTGTCACCAGGAGATGGACGGGTCACTCCCAATTGCAGCAGAGATTAATGCCGGAGTTAGCCGCTCCTAAAACAGGTTAGTTAATGGCAGCTAACTGTGAGCTCGCTCAAGCAGCACTAATCTCACTCAAGTGTCTCTCTTTGATCAGCTCATTCTCTCTCAGCAGGCCGAAAGATAGCCACAGGACAGGAGTGCTCGGTTTACAATCACCGTAATTTCGCTTTAGGTTTGTCTTTAGCTGTTGGAGATTAATGAATCAAAAGGGTGTTCAAATTTACAACCAGTTCTCTTCTAATCACTTGGCAGTATTATTTCTGGCTGTTTTCTGCTTTGATTACCTGAGCCAGTCATCCAAAGGATGCTGCTGTTCTGCCATCTGATAGTGGGGTGCAGCTTTAAATGTCTGGGAACTGCTAAAATGATAGCAGGGAGTGTTCAGGATTTTTTGCTTTTCAAGCTGTTTCCTAAGCTGTGTATTTGTTGCCACCAAGTCAAAATCCACCATCTCCCTTTCTTCTTCACTCATATTTGCCCATGAAACAGTCTTTTTTTTTTTTTTTTTCCACCAGCATGCATCAGTTGTGGGGACTGTGTTTGGGATATCCATTTATGGGGAAGTGTGGATGGAACCTGTGATGCTTAAGCATGAGCAAAAGATCTGCTTAATAAGGTCTAAGGATGATAGCATTTGGCATAGGGAATTGTAGCTTTCTTCAGTTTCTTGGGGTTTCACTCTTGGGGGAAACCTTGTGTGGTGAAGTGTTCGCATGTCCCATAGAGAACCTGGGTGTTGTGGTTCTGTAAAGATTTTATTTGAGCTCTGGTACCCTCCAAAGCTACTATGTGCATAAAATGTCTTGCCCTTTCAGTTTTCCTTAAATGTGCTTCCATTTGGGGAGGAAAATGGAATGAAAATTGCACTTGTAATTTAAGAGTACCCCTTTATAACAAAAACAGTGATCTCTGCAGCAGCACCTGAAGAAGAAAAAACTCTTGTGTGGTGGTATAGGTTCAGAAAATCTCCTGGATCAGAAATAGTTGCCAGGAAGGTATTGCCTGAATTTAACAGGATATGGCTCTTGTAGTTTTTTCTTCAGCAAACTCTCTTAATTTTGCAGGTAATATTTGTTTTACAGGGGTACTGAAGAGGTGTATCTTGTTATTGTTGAACAAGTATTTTCTCTGACCTGAACAGAAGTTTCTACAGATGAATATCTTTATGAAAAGCTTTACACGGAGAGCAGACAACTGTACTGCTTTATATTCTTGATCTAGGAAGAGAACAAACCTGTTTAATCTTTGCATTACATTTTTCTTTGCTCCTCTGATGGGGACACAAGTCCTTGGACAGCTGCTGGTGTGTGACACTGGTACTGTTCCAGTTCCATTATAGTGTGAACGTGGCTGTGAGCCTGTTTTTGAGCATTAAAGCCTGATGCTAATACCCCTGATACACCATCCCTTATCATGTTGAGGAGTCTTCTTTGTCATGAATTCATTAGTTTCATGCAGAGATCGTATATAATTCTGATTGCTGCTTGCAGGGAAACTTTAAAGAGGGGAATGGATACTGATAATTACAGTAACACCTCAATTGCATGTGCGAGTGGGGAGAAATTCTCATATCCATTTACCTTGCAGGGAAACTCTGTTGAAGGGCTTTTCCCCCTCACCTGTTTGTGTGGTGGTGTTCTGTTCAACTTCATGCAGAAACAGAAGAAGGCATAAGTAGGGCTCAGCTTCTTTTAGAGGATTTTGTGATTTTGGCACTTGTATCCAGTCTGGTCCATTTTTCACAGGCTTTCTTTGTTGTAGCTGATGAGGTAAACCATAGACAATTGATAATAGCTTATTTTTGAACAGTTGTTTAGTCAGGGAATTTATGTGCAAGGTAAGCATGGAAGTGATGCTTTCTTAAAAGTCTTTAAATAAACAAAAGTTAACTGAAAAAGGAGATGAAGCAAAGGAGAGTGACAAGTAATGGGCTAAGAAATTATTAAAAAGCAAGAGGAGTATTATAAAGCCAAGTTACTTTAATTATGTATTTATGTGCATATCCTTTAGGACTTCTTGCCCATCTGTCTGTGTACAGGCGGATATACACATTGAATTACTTCTGCCTTTATGACTGGCAAACAGAACAAAAGTAATAGTGCATACAAATATGCAAGTATTTCCTGATAAGTTCAATTAAAAAAATTAACTAATTAAAAAATTTTAAATTTTAAAATTTTCAGTGTATTATGTATTGTCTTAGCTACAGGTAAAAATTGAGTGAGAGAATAGAAAGCAAGAGACAAGGAAGTGAACAGGATTAGATGTGCGTGATGTTCGTGACAACTGCTTTTAAATGAGGCAGTCCAAGGTCTGCCTCAGGAATACAGTGCTGGGATGGGTGTTCCAGTGTGTGGGTGAAGAGCTCCTGACTACAGGGCTCATTCTTGGGTGCATTGGCTCTGGTAAAATACAAAGGGTTCCTGCTTGGGATAAATGTAAATTACTCCTGGTTTTGGTTTTCTTTATGCTGTACCAAAAGAAGAAAATGGCAATTGTGCAAATAAGCCTCCACACTGTCTTTATTGTACTTTCATCTGCCAGGTTTCTCCTGTATAATGTGTATTTGGTCCTTTTTCTATTAACGAATTTCACTTTAGTCTGAAAGTTTCCCCTTTTTTTGCTTGCTGTTTGAAGCAGTGGAATAAAGGGGAGTTGTTCACAGGAAAGATTGCTGTAAAGACTTCAGATACACGGGATTATTGTTTTCTGAGATTATTGAAAATTAATTTACTAGGAATTTGTTGCCAGAGAAGTTTTCCATCTTTGAAGCACTCTGTTTTCCCTGGGGAGCCCTTATTTCATTGATGTTAGCCAGGTACAGTGACTCCTTTCTGGGATGGCTGAGTTCACTCTTTAAGTAGAAATCTCTAGGTGTTTGCTATTTTGCACAGGAGTATTTAGTTATTCCAGGTATTTAAGAAATATGCTAACTTGTGCAAGGTTGCTTTTACTTATGCTCTCATCTTCCAAACTTTGGGACTATTTTACCACAAAGTGAAAACAGGGACAAGTGTGATCTTGGAGTCACACTTTAATCTTTGTAATGTGCTGGCTGTTTGCAGAGGTGTTACAGGAAACTAAAGCTAAGAATTCATTACACAGCTAAAATTGAGACACATCTTGATAAATAAAATCATTTTAGTCACATCAACATAGCCACAGAAATAGTGTGTCATGTTGATTGCTGCAAACTTGGCAGGGGGAACAAATGTTCCATCACAACTTTGGAAAAGTGGAGGGAACAACTGGTTTCATGTGTTTGTGAATTTTCCAGATACTTGCACAGATGTGGACTATCCTTTTGGTTAAGCTGCTGGTTCCTTCCCCAGCAGATGACCAGCAGGTTCTTAATATTTGTGTGCTGTTGTGTAATGCATGTGGATAAAAGTACTGGATATGATCTGTGCCTGGATAAATACAATTAGTTGAGATGTTTCTAGAAAGCAGTGAGCTGCTGTTAAAGCTGCACTTTTTGGAATCAACGTCCTAAGTAGAAACTTAAGGCTTCTGCAGGGGTTTTTATTTGGTGTATGACCCTTCTGTGTGTTTCACAGTGTGTGAAGTGGACTCTGCTGTGAGTGAGGAGCATGATAAGGGAAAGGCTGAGCTCTGAAGCTCAGAGTGCCTAGCAATGAAATCCCAGCAATCTTGCTGTGTGAGAATCATCCTCAACGTGGCATCCTCATGAGTGCAACTCTGTCTATGACTTGTCTGGTTTTGCTTTAGGATTTCCTTCAATGCCCACAAATTCCTGAGGCAAAAATCAGGAAGTAAAATTAGTTTTTTGAGGCATAAATAAAGGGTTGAGGCATTCAGGTGTTTGTGTGGTACGTGTTCTCCACCCCTAGTTAGTCATGGCTGTGGAAGGAGCTACTTGCCAAATACTTGATTTGTAACTACACTGTGTAAATCTTGGTATCTTGTAATAGTGGGAGGCAGAATGTAAATTCTGGGTGAAGGTCTCTGCTAAAGGCTGGGTCTAAAGTGGTAACAGACACACATCTGGAGCTGTTACCCTGCTGTTACTCAGCATCTTGATGGTTATTTTCACTTGTGTAGAAATCTGTGTTTTTCACTAAGCAAGAGACACGCATAGACTGCCCTGCCTCTTTCCTGGGACTGTAACTTTATAAATTGATTTTTTTTTTCTTTAAACTACATGTAGATTCATTTCATTTATCCTTTCATGTGCCCCATCAATGAAGCACGTAGGAAGATAAAAGTATTAATTACCTTCAACTACTAAGACTGAGAATAAATAGGTTTTAATATTGCTAGTTTCATACTGTACTATAATTAACAGCATCCAAGAGTGCAGAACTTGAAACAGATTAGAAAAGAAACCTCAGTGCTGTTCAGCTTTTACCTCCAGCCCTGCAGCTTTCCAAAAAGTATACAGTGGATTTTCAGTCTAGTGGATATTTCTTAGCTGGCAACAGATAAAAGCCTTCAGTTTCCTGGGAGAGAACCCGAGCGTAGCAAAAGCTGGTTGCATAGCCACTAGTGGAATCCCTTTAATACTGGCTAGGTGATCTTGAGAATTTTTAAAATAACAGTAAGGAGAATCTCATTTCAGTGAGGCAGAGTTCATTCTTGATAAAGGGCTTTCCAGAAACTAGTTCTTTGTAACTATAGAAACACCTAAATTTTCTAATCTTTGATGGAGAATGAGAACAGACTTTGCTGAGTTCTCAGTAAATCCCAGAGCTGATAGTGAATGCTTAACACATTGAATGTGGTAGGAAAGAGGCTCTTTGGAACTTGCTTCCAGTAAAACATTCTCTAAATCAGAGTAATATCCTTATGAGGCTGCTTAATAATGAAAAAGGTGGTCAGAGGAGTGTAGTGGTGAATGTCCTTGGAGTTGAGAGGAAAAGGCTGAAGCAATGTAAAATAATTTTCTGAATCTTCCAGAGAATTATTCTCTCTGCCCTGTTTTATAAAATTGGAATAAAACCCAACTGTACTTCTTTTCCACTTAAAGAAGAAAACAAAACTTTTGGTAACACTTAACAGCAGTGGAAACAATACTTACTGCTATGGAGACAAGTAAAAAAATCTGTGTAATACAGGAAGATGAAAAGCTACTTTAAATCTGTAACTTTAAAGATAAGTGTGCCAGTCACTAAGAAAGTGAGCACCCTACTTAGATTTGAACAGACTTTGATATGGATCCAAATTCAGGTGGAAGGAGTACATCCTGAACCTGAACTACCAGAATTCTTCCAATTCTGGTAGAAAACTTGTTGCTGTGCCTTTAGCTGTTGTCAAATGGGAAGGAAAAGCAACAGATGGAGCAATTCCTTGATGGTGCTTTTGTTGTAAGGGGATCTTTATTTTGGAGGACTCCCTCCTGAAGGTAACATGCTTCAGAATGTTTGTGAAGGAATCCAAGGAGCAAAACAGAGTTTAAAAAATTGAGTATGTGCTAGGTTATATCACACTGAAGTAAATAGAGTGACAAGGCACAAGGTTTTTAGAGTGATTGTTCCTAGACAGTATATTCAATACCATGCTTTACAAACAGTTTCCTATTTTCATGTTGCTGATTTTGTAGATCTTGTTACTGAAAAAGGATGGGCTGGAGAAAATCTGCATGCATAACCAAACTTGATGGTTTAATTGCAGCCACCTCAAGCAGAAAACTGCATTTTTTACATAGGTAAAGCCCCTGCTGTTGGTGAATGGCACTGATCCAATGCCAAACTTAGCTTGTGAGCAATATTGCTTGAAAATGGGCATTCCTCTCTCCACTGCTTCACCAAAGAGAATATAACATGAATGGAATTTCCTAAAATTTCTCAAGGAGCTGCAGGGGTGGTTAGATGCAGAAGGATTCTTTTATTTAAGATGATTTAGCTTTAATGGGAGATATGTGGCTAAATATCCTTGCAGTATGGAAATAATGGAAAAAATGGTAGCTGGACTGTAACAAGCCATAGTGACCCCAGTAAGGGCTTTAAACCCAGCAGCTCAGTGCTGTCAGAGGAAACTTCACCAACGTGTGAAACCTGGAATTTGAAATCAGTCAAATTAGTTTTTACTGATGCAGAAAGATCCATTCTTTCATGAGAGAAAGACACTTCTATTTTTCAGGAGTACAGCAGGATTTTTTATATTCATTCTTTGACAGCTGTAAGTTAACTTTGTTTTTATTTTTTTAAAACTTCTTATTGGGTCAGGTAAAATTTTTTTTCTCCCAGATTTGACCTGAGATTTCCCTCCACATCATTCCATGCTGCTTCCAGGTCTGCTGGCCAGGAGAAACCCTAACCTGGGACCTGCCTGGTGCCTTCTACCTGTTATTTGTTTCTCTTGGAAATGCCTTGCTTGATACATTGTATGATTTCATTTGTGGGCTTTTTCCCTTTTGTTTTTCAGGCTGAAATAACAGTCCTCTGGAAGAGCTGGAAAATACACAAGTAAGTTTTTCATTTTTTGGGGTTTTTTTCTTCCTCCTCTGAGTCATCTTTTGGAAGACCACGTCATCTGCCACTGTCTGTCTAGTGAGCTCAGACTGACTTCCTAATACTGGAATTTTAATTGTTTAAGATCAGATGGTGAATTTTTCAGGGTCTTGGAAGAATTTCAATTCATATTTCAGGTTTCATTGCAGGTGAACTTGAAGCTAAAGTCCTTTCAAACAATCTTTGCCTTCTGTCACCATCAGTACAAAAGCCTTGAGATTTTCGATGGGAATCTAGAGAAATATGTATTTTTGTGGGTTTTTTTAGTTAGAATTTGTATAACTAGAGGCAGAAGAATAGCAGGGTCTATTTTTAATTGACCTTAATATCACACTTAGGGCAGCCTCTGCTCAGTTACAGGATTGCAGGTGATCTGGATTTGTGCTGTACCTTCAGCAGGGCAAGAGAGCAGAGAGCTTGCACAGATTAACCTGTGCAGACACCTGCAGAGCTTTCCATCCATCAAAGTGTAAGAGATTTAGCTTTCACAGAGTGTAGGTCTCATCTGAAACTTCCTTCTGGCAGGTGTTCTACTCTAAAAGTGAATTTTGTCTGTCCCCCTCACCCCCCCCAAAAAAAAATCTCTTTGTGATCTTGGTAAAAAATAATGAACAAAGACAAGAGATCGTTGTCTGCAGGGAACTGAATACAATACTTGGTGTCCGGAGTGTTGATTTTCCTGGGGAAAAATACAAGCTACTACTCCCTCTCCTGGCCTCATAGGGGAAATATATGGAATTGTCAAAAGGGGGCATTCTTGCTTTTTCAGAAAAATGAAAAATAAGTCATAAAATAAGTGTATAGTTAGACCTGTCATTTAGGAAGAGTAGAAATTGCTCAAGCTGAAAGTCTTTAGCCAAAGCAAATATAACAGACGGAATATTAAATATCAGAAGTGATTTGCAGACTAATTTAATCCCTTACTTTGTGGACAGAGGTTTTATCTATTTCACCTGAGGTTTACCCAAAGCTTTTGTTAATTGATGAAAATGCCCACTGCAGTTACACATGCTCTGTGTCCAGAAATACATCTCCCCTCCCATTGTCATTTAACTCTCAGAGGATAATTCTCTGTATCTGTGTTCTGGCATGCACAGAGTTGCCAAGTAAGAGTTAAATAAATTGTGTATTCTTCTAAAAATCTCTTGAAAGGGCAAATCCTAGTGAATAACTTACCTGGAAGTAGCTCTGGAAACTGAGAAGTTACTGATGCCCTCGGTAGCCCTTGCTAATGGAAACAAAAGCAAATCCAGGACTGACTGTGCAAATAGAGAATGGTTTTGGTTTTAAACTTCTGTGTTCAGAGATGTTATCAAAGATATTTACTTCTAAGTTTGCCTGAGCATTTATGGATTAAACCTGTTAATAAGCAGGTTCAAACTGGTGCTGATAATTCCTGTCTGTAACAAAATTTTACTCTGCTCTTAGGTATTTCTTGTGGTTTTATTTACTCTAGTGTTATGATCCTTATGATTAGGTGGAGTCTTTATGTAAATGGTAATTAATATGCTGTGCCCTTAATATTCTAGATCAACTAGAAGAAAGCAAATATATAAAAAAGTCACATCTGAAGATATTCTTTTCCTCTCTTTCCTAAGGAATAATGTTCTTTGTAATTAAGTTTATCTAGATAATACAAATAAAAATTATTTTTTCCCTAAGTTTATAGAATATTTTAGTCACTGTATTTAAAAAAAGATGCTACTTTTCCACCAAGATTGTGTTTTTCACACTTCAGCATCTAATTTAAATGTAGTGGAGTGTTAGGATTGGGATAAAGATGTTTTTCATGCTAAGAGGTAGAATGAGAAAACATTAGCACAATAAGGAGATTAAAAGTATGTATTTCAAGAATGGGCCATAAAATAGTTCAGTTTTAAAAGAAACAGAAAATTTCAATGATCTTTGTGCTGCCCTTCACCTCCTGCAGTCCTTTGTACTTGAGGGAAGAGGGTGCAAGGCAGTGCCAGATACTCCTGGCTCTGGTTTATAAGCAATCACTGAGCTGCACAGGAGCAGGCAGTGTTTACTCTGACAGTTTTCTCCTGGCAAAGGAAGAAAAACAGTGGCCCCAAGCACCTGATTCTGAGCTCCTGGCATCTCTGCTTAGCCAGGGTGGGAGGTTAATTTGGAGTTAACTGCACCAAATACTCGAGTTTGTTACGCTTTAAACTGCTAATGTAGGCATCCTCTCGCAGGGACCCGGGTATTTGGAAAAGATTAAGTTGAAATGGTGAGCTGGAGGTACAGAACAAAGCTCTGACAGAAAAGCAGTTGTGAGTGTAAGGAAGAAATCTGTGGACTCAGCATCAACTCAAAAATGAAACATTACCAAAGAATTTCAATTAATCCACTCTGCAAAACAACGCAATGAAAAAGTTAAAAAGTGAACAGAAAACTGGCAAGATGGTCAATCTGCTCCTTGATTAAGTGACTGAATATATGTTTTTTTGGGATTGTGCCTGCAAAGATGTTCTTCCCTTATGTCTACTGTGGTCAGTTTTAGGATTGCTCTGTGTGTAACTCTTCTGTTTCACCCTATTTTGTACTACTTTGTACCAAGTGCAGCTCCTGAGGGTAAACTACAGCAGGATTTAAAAATGCAGATTGCCACTCTGCTTTGACTCACATAACGCCCAGATGTGTGCTTTGGACATGGTTTTACTCCACTGCAAGTTATGTCTCTTCAGATAAATGATACATTATTACTATTACTTTTTTATTAGCAATTTATTATTGGTGTCCTTTTGGAAGACAAAATGCTGTGGTTTTGTTTATTAGTATGTTTGTGCAGGTGTGAGGGAGTGTAAGATACGTAGCTATTAAAAACCCTGAAACAACTATAAATGATCTTCACATGCCATGAAGTAGAAATCCAGGTGATGGATTACTTGTAGGCTACCCCAAAAATGTGTTTGTGAGAATAAATGATAGTATTCTCAAACAAAAGACTTGCAGTTGCAAGTCAGACCCAGTTCCAAAATGCAGAGGAGGGAAGGAGCTTGCAGTGACTGTAGGGAGGTATCAAGTAAAGGAGGCCACAAGCTATGAGGGTAAAGGGCCATATAAACAGCCTGGAATAATAATTTGTAGAATAGCATGGAGTAAGTTCTAAATCCTGGAGTTCTGCTAGCAAGGATAAGTTCAAGCAATCAAAGTTATTTTGATTGTATTATTACTACACAAGGAAATATTTATATTCCTCCTAACATTCCTCAAATTGCTAGGGAAGAAAAATCCAACCAAACAAAAACCCCAGCAGAAAATTGGTGATCAGGAACCTGAAAATTAACTAAAAGTTCTGCTAGTTCACAGCACTAAGAATGGTGTAACAGCAACGAGGTGTTGCATAAATGCAGGGATTGAAATTCCCGAGAGGAACCAACTTGGGTGGACATGAAATAAATAATTGAAGGACTTTCTAAATGAACCACTAAAATGGTTCAATTAGAGACAAAACCTGCCCAACTCTAGTTTAAAAATGGATTTGTGAGAACTTGGTTTTGCAAAGTGAGGCTGTGTCAGGATGACAATTGTTCCCCACGTTAACGCTGCTCTGGCTGATCCACATGAGGGACACAATTATGATTCCTTTAATAATGTTAATGAGGTCTGGGTCTGTCCAGGTCTAAAAGAGACTGAATGCACACCACTCCAACACTTTCCTGTTTTAACTTCAGCCAGTGATGAACTGGTTAAGGCTCTTTTCAGCTTTTAAACACTTCCAAAAGAAGCATCAACCGTGGTTCCTAATACCTCTTTGGAGTACCAGGGTTAACTTTTCTCAGCTGTAAACCGACTTCAGTTTAAGTAAGAATCAGCATGAGAGGTTTCAATACTAAATTAGAACTTGATTCTGTACAGAGTTCAAATTTGGTATCAAAAGTGTCAAGATTTGCATGTTAATTTGGCTGTGAATTTCCACGTGGGTTGCTGGACATCCTTCATTTGAAACCATTGTGCTGTAGGCTTTGATTTTATTTAAAGGGGATGGAAAAAACCCAAAATCCTTGAGAGGATAATCCAGGAAGCCCTGAAATCTGTCTTTGAGTTAGTTCCTGTAAAGAATGTAGTCCAAAACTTTATGAAGACAACACTTTATTAGGAGAATTGAGAAGTTAATTGATTTATTTTTCAAACTCCTTCACAGAGCCTGCTTAATTGATTAGAGAAGATAAACATAAGTGAAAATTTTGTGATCAAGCATCTGCTTACAGGTAAGAGCAAAACTCCAGTGAATGCTTGGGAAAATGTGAACCAAGTTCTGGGACTCTTGGCTTAGCTTTGTCTTCAAATATTGTATTAAGAAACGGCAGGGAAGTGCTTTTGGAGCTAGTGCTGGGTGGGAAGCAAAGGTAAGTCAGAGCAGAATGATAAATAATGTGTTGGTCTCTGGGAGGAGAGGTGTCTTGTTCCTGACACACTGTCAAGAAGATGTTTTACTGATTCGACTGTGTTGGAGAACACACAACAGTTACTTAGTAAGTGGTTTTATAGAGAATCTCACCCACGTTACAGTAAACACAGCTCCAAGATAACATGGCTTTTATGCTTTTACGCTTTTTGGATGATAACTGTGAAAAATTACCTAGGGAAGGTTAGCAAGCTGTACCTGTGGCCATTTTCTCATGACCCCTGAGTGATAAAGTTTACTCTCTTGGATCGTGATGTGTTGTCAAATGACAGGTTTGCCTGTCTGGCCAACGAAAAGTAATTGAGGAGTGTTACAGTTTTACAATCCAGGTTGCACCAAATTTGTAGCTTTTTGAGCTGTTAGACCTGAACAAAATGGGTCAGTGTTGACAGAATAAGGTTGGCTCTCGCTTTTCTTCAGATTTTGACTATGCTTTGAGTGTATCTTGTACCTGAAAGCTTCATATGGGAAGCATGTAGTTTTCTGGAGATGTTGTTGGAATTTCACTTACAGCTCAAGTTAGGATTTTTTTGGTGTTACAGTACAATATTTTTTGGTTGCTGCTCTAAAATCTGTATCTGAAATCCCAGATCTGCGTGAATTTGAACAAGTAATTTGAGAGGCTCCTGTAAGTGGGGAATTGGGAAATCCCTACCAGCTGGAACTACTTAATAGTGGAAGCTTTGCTGACCTGAGGTGAGCTGTCCACAAGCCGTTTGTTTTTGTAGGTGTAGGGCCAAGATATGGAGCAGCAAATTTGCTTCACTTGCTCTACCCTCCCCTTCACTAGTGGTTTTATCTGTTGCACCTGCATTGTGTCCTGATATATTAGTAGCTGGGAAAAAAAAACCAAAAAAACCAAACAAACAAAAACAAAACCTCCAACCAGATGGGTTTTGTGTGGTGATTGAGTTTTTAAAAAATATTCTTTAGTCTTGGGACAGAAGTATCTGTGTAAACAGATCCTTATGACTGAGATTTTCTGTAGTTGTTCAATACCTGCTGACTCCAGGACTATTTTTAGCCACCATATACATTAAACATTACTATTTTTAGGCAGCTTCCTCAAGTACCTTCATCTGCATGAAATGTATTATCTTGCCGCTTGGAGTTTGTCTCGGTCAAATAATAAAAAAGCAAAGTATAAAACCACTGTGCTTTAAGTCCATTACACTTTTCCAGGTAAATTGTGTCCAGAAAGGAACATTAAAGAAAAAAGCTGTTTTGGCTACAAATGACTTTTTAACTCCTTTAGGAAAAGAGACTTCACATGGGTATCATTTTGGTTTTGGTGCCACTGTTGTGTTGTCCTGTTTCAGGGACACAACTTGGTAAATAGATTTTACTGTAACCTCAAAAGAACAAAATCACTGGAAATCCTGAACTTCCATGTACTGGGGGAAACAGATCTGTATTTGTGCTACAGTAAGAAGATAGTTCATGATCCAGACAAGAAGGGTGGGAAAAAGTTTTGTTTGAGGTGTTGGATGAACTGAAGGACCCCAAGATGAAAATGTGTTTTCCAGGTTACGTGTAGTGCAAAGGTGGTAGCACAGCTGAGATGAGACTGGTGCTCAGTATGCATAAAACAGTAGAAAAGGTGTTAAATGAGCTGGAAAAATTAGGAATGATGGAATCAGTGTGGTGAACAAATGCTGTTCCTTTGCATGGAGTGCCTGAACTCCTTGGTATGGACTCTGTATATGTTAAAGGTAAATGGAGCAAGTAGGGTGGCATAGGAATTAGGAACCAAAATTCCAAAGTAAACAAAGTGCTTAAATACACTCGGGAAAAGAAAATACTGCTGTATTAGCACTGGTCTTCAGCTGAACGCATACTGGATTGAAGCAGCTTTGTATAGGAAAACACTTATGGGAGAAAAGTACATAATCCACAAAGTTTAAGGTTATACCTCGTGATTTAATGTTTCAGTATGAAATAAATGAAAACATTTTGAAAAAATGATTTTCTACGTTAGGGAAATATTTTCTTTTCTACTTAGGTTTGATATTAAGAAATGGTTTTTACAGGAGACTAAGGTACACTTTTTCCAGCCTGCAGTTATCATGGATTTTCTTAAATTAAAAAAACTCACAACCAAACAACAAAAAAATCCCAACTTGAAGCAGCTCTGAGGGATTTGCTAGCTTATTATTTTGCCCTGAGGCAGGATCAATTTTACCTGTTAT
This sequence comes from Passer montanus, assembly GCF_014805655.1. Taxonomy (NCBI): domain Eukaryota; kingdom Metazoa; phylum Chordata; class Aves; order Passeriformes; family Passeridae; genus Passer; species Passer montanus. The sequence goes on along the minus strand of NW_024368485.1, from coordinate 6,608,244 downwards.
TCAAGACAGAAGTTTGGCTTCACTTTAAGACCATTATGATAAAGAGTCTTCCTGCTTTCCTCTGTTCATGTTTGATTATCTTTACCTGGTATTTTGCCTTTTCTGTGTAGAATAAGAAGTGAGTTTTTGCAGCAGCCTTTTGCCCAGTGGAAGGCTGTTACAGTGTCCCCTCAAATGGGCTTTGTGTAACAAAACAAATTCCCTAAGAGCAGACAAATATAGCACAAATGGAAAAATATCATGTAGGAAAGGCAAGGATGACACTCAAAGCCAAACCCAACTGCCAAGTGCAGAAACACTCACCCTGTTTGCTTCTCAAATCTTTGCTTCTTGATGCAAGGAAAAACAAGGATGTTTTCCTTCTAAATACCACTTTGAAGGACAGAAATTGTTTTGTGGCTTTGCAATTTTGCCTCTAGTTGAAGGGTTCAGTTCCCCACAACATGGGGGGTTTTTCCCAGTTTGTAGCAAGTGGCTCTTGGCTGGGGTCCGCATTGGACAGGGCACAATCCTACGTGCATTCCACTTCCACCCTGTGGAGGGGAGGGATTTGAGGAGTTGTTTCACGAGCTGCTCTGTCAAATAGCCTGAGAGACACCTTGCCTCCCATAAGACTTCCACATCTGAATCTCATCTATCAAAGGAAAGTCTGATATTTTCTAGGATGCCACAATTTGTGGAAATGAATGAGCTTAATTAAGCTCATGGGAAGCTTTCACAAATGGCTAGAGATAAATATCAAATGGGGTCAATACACTGTCATGAGACTTTTGGCTTGTTACTGGATGTTCCCATCCCTTTGGGATGGCCTGGAGGGCAAGGACTTCTGAGAAGATTGGGGTCGGCCATGATTAAAGCTATATTTAGAAACTTTTTTAATTGCATAGACTTCAGGCACATTAGAGCTGGCTGATTTTTTTTTTTTTTAATGGAACAGTTGTCTGTTAGAAAATGCAGTTTAGTGGAAATTGGAGTGTTCCATGGGACTGTGTCAATCTGCCTGTAGCTTTTGACAGAAAGGAAAAATTAACTCAATTTGTCAGTTCTTTAGTAATATGAGTGTGTCATTTGGACAATGTGTGCCTTATTGAACTATTTGACATGTTTCATGTTGGAACTCAAAGCAGAATTCAAGTAATTGTACTCTTACTAAGACACCATTTTCCATGTATGATAACCATTATCTTCTACACAATAATTTGTTGATGCTAAATCATGTTGAAGTGGAACATGTGGGTAGACACAAATTTTTTACTGAGTGTCACTGCCAGAGAACGTTATTTATTACTTTATTCTTATAAAATAAAAATTAGGTTCTAGATTAGATTCTAATAAAAATTTACAAATGTTGGAATTTTTCGGAAAACAAAGTTGTCCTCAGCTTAAGGAAGAGTTGGCAGAATAAAAAAACCAAATCTTGTTATAAATCAGCTCTATTAGTGATAAAGATATTTACCAATTTTGTGAGACTGGAATGAAAGTGGTGGTCTCAGATTTTTCTACAAGAAACATAAACCATTGGAAAGTACTCACTGAACATAAAGGGTGACCAACACAGTAAAAATCAGAAGTCTGAGAAAAAATACTGTAGAAGCACAGATGATATTAAATAATTTGGAAAGCCAACCTCAGGGGGAGCCTGGCCTGCAGTTCCTGATGGATGGCTGGAGACACAAAGGAATAGCTGTAAGAAAAAGCAGTATGAGCATTCTGGATGTACCCAAACATTTTTTAGTAGGTAAATGCCACCAAGAAATTGCTTTTGGGCAAATCGAACTCTTGTACTTTGCAAGGGACACGATCAGGCAAGTTGTGGAGGGACATGGGGAAAAATGTTCACTGGGGTGATGGGATCAGCACCTGGAATTCTGTTGCAGCTTGCTGGCTCCTACAGAGGGTGGGTTGGCAACAAATTCATTTGCACCTCTTCTCTGGGGAGAGGAAGGTGTTTGCTGCCTGTCAATTTGGAGCTCACTTAAGGCTAAAAACCCAAGGACCAGTTCATGATTACAGTGTTAGAAGAGGAAAGTGGAAAAACATGGCATGAGGTCCAAGGGTGTCTTGCACTAGTCTCTACTTTTAGCTTGTACTTGGCATTTCCCCTTTGGTGTTGGTTACAACCAGCAAAAGATCTCCTTGCTAGGCTGTTTCTTGAAAAAAAAATCCACTTCTAGGTTTGATTCTTGGTTGAATTGGGTGCCTGCTTTTGAATTTGCACAGTGGGTTATCATTTTGGGTGTTTGTGGGGTTGCTGCTAGCAGTTTGGTGTAGGGAGTGAGCTCATGTGTTACACCTGGCATGGTTGGGATCACAAAAGGATCTCAGCCTCTGCACGGGTGAAGTGCAAAGATAACCCCATGGAGTGGATGTTGCTGCCTCCAGCCATTCAGAAAATCAGCTCCAATTTAGTTCCATGTTTTGTGAACTTCCTATTGGAAGTGTTATTTTTAGCACCATGGCATATTTTTGTTTCCCTTTCTCAGCAGCGTGACTGTGTTGCATTCATGGCTGGAGCACTTCAAGTCAATTGCCAGCACTGACTAATGCCATCAAGCATAGCTTGTGCCTCCAGAATCCCAACACAGTTTTCCAGTCTCCAGATGGCTCAGAACCATACTCTGGACCCACAAGCTAAAATTCTTAAGTGGTACCATTGATGAAGGAAAAATTTTTTGCATTACATGAGCATACAGGAGGGAATTTTTTTTCCTTGGTTTATTTTTCACTTTAAAAAAACAGCAAAAAATAATATAATACAACTTAATATATGCTGCTATGTCCCATCTTGGGGGATGAGTGTGTCATTCCATATGCTGTAGCTAAACATAAATGAACTGTTATTAATGATTGCCATAATGTTTTCTAGCACTTAGCTGACTGTGATTCTAGGAATTTTTTTCCACTGTGTTTTGAAGGGTTAGGTTATTTAAACTTACTATCAAATAGAATCAGATCAAAGTGAGCTAATTTTTCTTAAACACTAATCATTTTAAGGCTATTGAACTAAATATAGAGTCAGTTCATTAAATCATTAAAACAGCCTGCAATAATGCTCACAAAGTCATTATAGTGCTATTCCCCAGCCAGAGAGGTGGTGTTGCCTTAAGCACAGTTTAATCAAATTAGATGGTGGGTTATGTCCTGGGGTTTCTCCTATTGATATTCATTAAAAATACATGATTTATCACTAATCTCTGTAAGGTATATCCTACTCCTCCAAATGAATTTTGTAAATGTCAGGGGGAAGAAAACAGAATAGTTTATTGTTATAGGAATGTAAGTGTGGTGTGATCACATTTACATTTGTATAATATGTAATTTAGTGATAGATGATAATTTTAATGTGCCTTTAAAATTTCTGTCCTTAGTTAAAAAGTTAACAAAAATGGAAAACCCTTAGGAATGGCCACTTTATATTTTAGTGCTGTATAAGCATGTGAATTAACTTTGGAACTAATTATTCTGTAGATCGTCATATAGTTTCTCTTCTAGATTGTCTATAAAAGTTCACTGTTTAATTTCATGTACTCCTTTTGGCACCATTTTCCATTATTTCCTTTTATTTGGAACACTTCAGTGTTGCAGCTCCTCTGTCCTTTCCTCTTCACTCTTTCAATTTTAAGGCTTGCCTTGTTTTAAATGTCGAGGAAGCATTGATGAGAAGACCACACACAAACATTCCCCTCTGTGCTGTCACCACTGCTCCTTTTAAGTGAAAATTTCTTCATTAATACAAGGCTTTTTAATCTTGTAACAGTCTAAAAATGGGGTAGATTGATTATGTCACCCAATGCTCAAACATGCAGCTGGTTAGTGGTGCTGTGAGGCTCTACCACGCTTCAGACCAGGATGAAACACATTTAATTAGTGTTTTTTTGGAATCAGTACAGTCTTAATTCCTCAAACTGGAATTTGTCTGAATTATCCCAGCTCTGAAGAGCCCTGTGAATTTCTATAATTTTTGTATTGCTGTTACTTATGAGTCTTTGACACCACCTGGAAGCCCAGCTGAATCCCAGTGATACCTCTTGCTCTGAGTTTCTTGGTGTTGTGTTGTCACTTCTGTCCAGGGAAGAGCCACCTCCTGAACATGGTTATGGCTCCTGCACTGCTTTCCCTGGGTCAGGGTTTTAAAAGAATAGATTGAAGATTTCTAGGAGAAATGGATCAGGTTCTCAGTGCCCTGAAAATCTTCTGCCAAAGCTCAGAGTTCACCCAACACTGCTTAGCTCATGGCTTTGCTATGTGGACAGTAGGAAACTATTGACTTGATTGTTGGGTATTAATCATGTTACCACAGAGCTGCCACTTCACTGAGATGGGCTTGAATTAAAACATAAGTTGTTGTAATTACTGAGGTGATGTAATTACTGAGGAATTCATATAACAACACTTGCAGTAGGAACTTCAGCTGTGGTTTTAAAACCCTGTCCCACTTGAATTTGTCAGCTGTGCCAAAAGCTATTGTCAATTACTCTGAGGTAGATCTGAACAGATTGCTGCTGTCATGGGCTCTGCTGTTGATTTACACTGGCATGTCTGGAAGAGGAGCATGGTTCCACACCCCTCAGAAAGTGAAAAAATTCTTCTAGGTAGGCAATTACTCTGCTGGACACCTGAATACTGGTGGCTTTGGATTTGCTGGGCTGTAGCTAAATGCAATTGTGATTCTAGACTAGTTGAAGCCTTCTCTTGTTGAAGTTCCCCCCTGCCTCCTGTACATGTACGCTGGCACAGGAGCTTGTGGAAAGAAGGTTAAGGAACCTCAAGCTGCAGAAAAGCTTTCCTATTGGCAGCTGAGCTTATCCCAGGATGTCTTGCTGTGGGATTGGACAAATGCCAGCTCTAGGTGCAAGGAGGAGATCAGGGGTTTACAACATGGTGAGGAGAAAGGCAATGCTGGGAGGGGCTGGAAATGGTACAGAGCTGAATTCTGAATAAAGAACAGTAGTGCTTTTGCTCATGATCATGTGTGGGGTTTTTGTTTGTCTGGGGTTTTTTCATTCTGAAGTTCAGTGAGACTTCTGAAAATCAGAGCTTTTGTTCTACACTTTCTAGCTCTCATTTCATGAAGGAAAGCTTGAAAACCTGTCCTAAACAAAATGAGGTTCCATTGACTAAGACTTGAAAAGATACCCTTTTTTCTTAACTGGCTGCCCATGTCATGGCTTATAACCAAACCCCTGACATTTCTGGAATGCAAGTTGTGGTTGTTGGATTTTTTTCAGTGTGCTGGTCTGGCAAAGTGGATAAAGGAAGCAGCCTCAGAGGTAGCTGAGCAGCACAAAAACCTTGTCTGGGTGCAGGAGCTGCTGGGGCAGGGTGCAGTGTGTGAGGCACTGTCTGCATGCACCCCAGAGCAGCTGTAGTGCAGGTCTGGCAATCAGCCCATGAGCCCTAATCCTGCAAATATGCATCACACCCTCCAGTTTTCACTTGTGAGAAGCGCACCCTAAGTGAAATCCTATTAAATTGTGGGTCTAGTGCTATTTAAACACCTGCCTTTCAGTGATTTTTCTATTTTTATTTTTGTGAGATTACATATAATGTGTAGGTAAGTACACATGTATAGGATTTGTTCTATCAATTTTTTTTAAAAGGCACTATATGAAACATTAGTTGCTTTCCTGTGATGAGTCCTCATAATAAAGTGCTGATAAATGGCACCATCTACTTTACCTGGTTTTACTTTTTTCAAAACTTTTAAAGGCAAAGTGTGAGGTGCAATAGGGCAGCTGGCTATTATCCATAGGCTCTTCAGCTCCAAAGCCTTTAAGGTGAGATGTGAACAAGACTGTGCCTTAATTATTGGCAGCAACTGGCTTGGCTTTTCAAAGTAATAAATGGGGGTCCTTACAAAGTCTCTTCTTAAGTAGCTAAATGCATAATCCACCCGGGATATTGTTTTAAAATTCATTTCATCTTCAGTAATTTGATCAGAGAAAGAGTTGTATTGGTCATTTCTCTTGTGTAAGAACTGTGTCGCACCTAGGGGCAAGGAACATTTATTTTCATGATTAATACCTGTGAGTTTCATGGCCTAATGAGAAAGCCCTAGATGTACTTGAAATGAAATTGCCTTTTTTTCTTTTTTTGACCCTTTGTTCAATTCATGTAAACACTTTGACTACTGCCCTTCTCCTTGTGGGTCTGCAGATCCTGTAGCACCCACGTAGCATTTGTTTGTATATGAAGTTGCAATATCAAGTTAAGGGAGTTTCAAAGCAAGTAATTTTAGGTGGACATCTGTATACATTTGTGTAACTTATTAGATTTCTCAAAGATTAATAGCCCTGGAATTGTGAAAGTGAAATTTAATGGAATATTTTGCCCTACTTTCCCTGGCACCCAATCCAACCTCACAAGAAATCTACTGCTAGGTTTCGTGTTGCTATTAAGTCTATCAGTCTGTTCATTGCAACCTACTTTTTGTTGAAGTCCAGTCCAAAACACATATATGAACCAGAAAAAAACCCTACCTATATTCCTACCTGCACTGTTTCCATCTCTTGCAATGTATCTTGCAGGGATTTTAAACACCCCAGTCTTCCCTCTGCTCCAGTGTAAAAGCAGCATTAGTCCTTGATGATCTCACTGCAGTGTCATCTTTCCTTTCTCTAATGTCAACTCTTACTGTAACTTGTCTGCATTTAATTGAAGATCCTTGGTGTGAAGGGTATGTTTTAATTCCTCAAATCCTTAAGGTTTTGAATGAATGCTAAAACATTCATACTCTATTTGCTGGTGTGGTTTTGCACTTGTCTTCCTTTGGTTCTCCTGCTCCTTTAAAATCATTCACTGAAAATGCATCTTGCTCTGTAAAGAGCAGAAGAAATTAAAGGAATGTCTTGGAGTGGGCTGGGAAAGGAGGACGTGGAGCCCTCATGATAGGAAGGGAAATACTGAGAGATAGGCTCACCTGTTGGAACTACTGGTGTCATTAAATGCTTATCCACAGTGTCCAGAAGCTGAAGTAGGTAGCCAGAACTCCACTGTGTAAGGCAACAAAATGACTGATGCCTTAATAAAAAGGCAGCATGTAGTTGATATTTGGCTGTTTGGTGTTGTATTGGCATGACTTAAATGCTGCATTTTGTTTGTCTTGACATCCACCACCACAGAAGTTAACTTCAAAAATAAGAAGTGATTGTGCCAGTTGAGTCGGGGTGCCCTGAGGAAGGCTTGGAGTAGCTGGCTGTGGCCCACCTCGTTCAAATCCCCTGGGCATGAATGTGATTGTCTGCTTGCAGCTCTGGGAATGCCCAGCTGCTGATCTGTGTTGTGCCAGCACATGCAGGAGCACAGCTCTGAGAAGAGCAAGAGCCAATTCAAAATCTGCTGGTCAGAACGCTGGTGGGCAGCCTTGGATGGGACAACATGGGCTGGTTCAGCGTCTTGTAGAAAGAGTTGGAGTAAGTTACGTAGCCATCAGAAGGTGACCTGGGTCAGCTGCTCAGCTGACAGGCACTGGGTGAGAGGCAGCATGTGGCAATGCAGTGGTACCCTCGCCTCAGATAGTGGCATCTTTGGACTGAGCTTGTTTGGCCAGTGCCATTAACTGCAAGATGCTGAGCTTTGTTTAACAAAGGCAATGTTACATTAAAACATAACTGAGCTAAATCAATAGCTGTGCTGCTCTGAATGCAGTGCTGGTGGAGACAGTGCCCCTGGTTTTCATTTCAGATGCTGCTGTTAAAATTAATTTCAAGGATTCATCTGTCCCTGTGCAGAAGATAAAGCACATTAAAGGCTTTGGTTGTTTATACTTATCCTGTCCCCAAAAAAAGGATAGAGCAACAAAGAGAAGCAGAAGGGTTTTTTTGGGTTTGGTTTTTTTTTTTTTACCAGAGAAGAGGAAGCAATTCTTGGAGGGTCTCTGAGGACTGTTGCCACTAGGTCAAGACCCAAGACTGGGAGCTCAGGGTGCAGGGTGGAGTTCCCCTCTTGTCTCAGCGAATGAAACCTGCTTCTTGTGGCCTGTCACGTAAGCATGATCTGTTAGTCACTTTTTCCCCTGAAAATAGTTCCTGCAAGTAGAATAAAACATTCTTTCATGTTGGTGCAAAAAGTATAAGTATTTAACACATTTACATGTACTTTAGTTAACAACTTGTGTGGTTGATTTGCCATCCACCCCCTAAAATAAAGACTGATGTTTCCATTAATTACATGATGATTACTTTCCAGCAGGATAAATCAGCCCCTGCTGAGCTCCAGGCTGCCACAGCTAGTCTGGTACCTATGCCTGAATTCAATACTTTAAAGCTGACTTCAATATTTCTTTCACAAGTACTACCTGTCTGAAGGCTCCTAGACATAACCACAGACACCTATAATGTCAGTAGAATCCCTGCCTTCTGGGCAAGTCTGAATGACTTCCTTTGTATTTATCAGAGATGAAAAGTAAACATGCTTATGGAGCTTATCGTGTTTCCGTCCTGCTTGTAACATCACGTGTGTGCACATCTGAATGCACAAACCCATGCATAACATGAGCTCAGCTTTGAAAGCATCTGCCTGTTTGATTGGTAAAGCAGATATTTCCCTATGAATTTGACATTGTCCTGACTTTATTCTCCAGGGAATTTTGAAAAAGTGTCCAGATGCTGTGAGCCTATTGGCTCATGGTGGTTTTCTCACTAATTTTCACATTCATGTGTGCATACGATATGTATGGATATGTATGGTGTGTGTGAACATTTGTGCTGTTGTAGTGAGAAAGATGCAACCATAGTCATGTTACCTAAATAAGAATTTGTCTGTTCAAAGCACTACTCAGGGGTGCATGACTTGGCAATGGAAACAATAAGTGGTGTCTGGTTTTAGTTCTGACTGCTATCTTTTCAGACTAGACAGGTCTTGGCTGTTGCACATTTTTGTTCCCCTCTCTTTCATCCATTGCTCTTTCTACCACTACTCTGTCACTGCTCTCAGTGCCTCCCCAGATGTTCCCCAGTCTGGAGTGACTTGCCTGTCATTGCTGTCCATAACTTGCCAGTTAGGTTTGACCTTTTGATGTGTGGTGGAGCTGAATTCTCTTTTCTTGGTAACTGAAAATGTATTTTCTGAAGCTGCGTGGTTTGGGACGCTGTATGTACAGAAATGTTTTTATGGTGGTTATTGTGGTAATGAAAGACCTGTTGAGTTCTTAGCAGTCAAAAGAGTCACTTAGAATAATGAAGACATTTGAATACAAGGCCAGTGAGTTCATTCCTGTTTTACTTCAGGGTCTCTTAGGAGTCTTCTCTATGTTCACAGCTACTTTTCTGTTGCTTGCACTTCCTCATGTGTCTCATCTTCACTCATCATGACATTGACATCACTTGACATGCCTGGCCAACATACAGCATCTGTTATTTTCCACACTCAGGCCACCACCCTGGAATTGTAGAAAAAAGGATTCCTTCTTTCTAATGATCTGTGCCACATGATTTGATTGTCTCATGCCTGCTCAATTCACATTCTGAGTTGCTGTCTTTTTGAGGCCAACATACAGCATCTGTTATTTTCCACACTCAGGCCACTACCCTGGAATTGTAGGAAAAAAGGATTCCTTCTTTCTAATGATCTGTGCCACATAATTTGATTGTGTTATATATGACTTCATGCCTGCTCAATTCACATTCTGAGATGCTGTCTTTTTGAATGGCCATCCTGAGAGAAAGATGGATCCAAACACTTATGAAACTCATGTTGGGTGGATGCATTTTCTGACATCAGTGCTGCATAGCTCATTGGGATGGAGCCCACATTCTGCTCCACTGAACACCCCTTTTCATGTGGCAGCACCCTGAGGTTGCTGTCCTTGGTCACCAGTTCCTTGTGAAGGCTGTGCTGCATTGAATTACAGTGTCTGTATTGCAGTTTATCTCTTGTCATAGCAGTAGTTTGTCTGCATCTGAAGGGCTCAAATGATGGTGTCAACAAGCCCTAATAACCTCTGAGCCCAGCTGCAGCTTTAGCAGTGGTGTCTTCTGAGTTCTTTTCAGATTCAGCTCGTAGCTCGTGCAATAAAAGCAAGGATGGGTTGTGTGTAGTTTTTTAGCTGTTTCCAGCTTCAATGTATGCAACATTTCCCCATATTTGTGTTTTCTAGCAAACACCTGAAGATACAGCTGTGCTCTGCCACCTCTTCTGCCATCCTGTCTCCTGTGCCCATACCCCAGAACAGTTTTGATTCCGAGTGTCAGAAATCCTGCTGGTTGCTTTTGCTGAGGACATTAATATTCCTTGGTGCAGGCTGGTTCCCACATGGCACTCCTTGGCATCTGCTGGTGCCCACTGTGCTGTGAGGTGGCTGTTGTCCTTCCACAATACCTTGTGTCTCTGGCAAGGAGTACTGAGGCTGCTCTGGCCCACCCAGGTGGTGTTTCTCAATGAGAGTTTTTCCAAAGGCTTTGCACAACTTCTGTGTCTATGCAGAAGTGATGTTACCTGGCTCTAGGAAGGAAGTAGAGAGGTAGGAGGAGCCAAAGCAATTACCTGCCTTTTCAGTAGCCTCACACTGCTTATCCAGCTTCTGGGTTCTTGGCTTTAGCAGTGATGCCTTCAGCATTTATTTTATTGCTCCCATAATTTTTCTTTCATGTGAGGGTGCTTGGTGAAGCAGATGCTGTACTGGCTAGGCTGTTCTACTTTTCAGGTGTAACACGCCTGGGAAGCATCAACTGCTTCAGAAGCATTTTGGTAATACCAGGCAGATGTCAGTCCTTCAAACTGGGGCTTTGTGTGTGTGCATCATGTGTATGGCTGGTGACGTCTTTGAAGATGCTTTATTCCATTTATACTTGCAAAAACGTGGCTGATTTGCTCCCTAAACTTTTTGGGGATCTCTAGAAACTTTGATCTCTACAGGCTCTTACTGTTGACCTTACATACACAGTGTGGAAGTGGGACTCCAGAGGGGAGGCTGAGGTGTCACCTGAAGTATGGGGGAATGAAGTCTATGTGTCTGCTCAAACTGAGCAGATGAGGAATGTGAATTTCCTAAGGGAGTACTTGAATCAGGAGGCAGCTGATTACTCCAGGGACTCTCCCTCTCTACTTATTTCCTTGCTTGAGGACATGGATGTGAATGCTGCATTACTCTGATGATGGAAGGGAAATCTTGCTGGATGCTGCTGATTGTGGGAAAGACAGGCAGGATGCTGACATGCCACCAATGCCTCTACATTTCATGCCTGCTCAGTTCTGGAGCCTTCCCTGTTGAGTAGTGCCTCTGTGCCTGTGGAACAGCTTTGTACCCAGGCAGTTCCCTGCCTCAGGCTGAGCATTTCAAAATCAGAAGGCTTTGAAGGATCTATAAGAGGATAAGCTTCTCCCATGGTGAGTGCAGTTGTGTTCATGACTTCAGGTAAAACAATGGCTTCTGTGCTGGGAGTTTTTCATCCAGGTGTTCTTTCTCCTTAGTCCACTTGCAGATTGAATGCTATGTTTGTTGTACTGCTGGGTCATTTCAGTGTTCCTTTTGTGGGTGCAGTGTTGTTTTCTTCTTTTGTGTAATGTTGTGGAACTTCGTGTAGCTCAGTGCTGTCACTGTTGACCTACAAGCAATTTGGTGTTGCTTTTTCTTTTGTGCATTGTTGTTATCCTTGACTCCTAAAGTATTTCAGGCTTTACCAACCAACTGACGTTGGCTGGTTTGCATCACACTAACATCACATATGTCCAAAAGTTAAAAGCAATTGTTTTAAGAGTATTAGGAAAATTCCAAGGTCTCCAAAGGTAGAAAAAGCCAGAGTCAAAGCTGCTTGGACAGCTTGGCTGGACTTAGTTATGTAAAAGGATGAAAGAACCTGAAGTTTTGAAACCATGCTCTGCTTCTCCAGTTTATAAACAAAAGAGAAGTCTGACAGTAGGGGCAGAATGGTGTGTGGGCATGCCATGAAAGTCTGTTTGAATGTCCCAAAGGGCCCAACTCAAGGAATTACTGGTAATCTTCATCTTAGGGCTTCTTAACCTTTTGAAGCCTCAAGCTGGCAAACTAAAAGATTAAACTCATGTAGGTTTTGGTGAATAATTCCCCATGTTTGGGGGACAGCAGAAGACAAGCCCTTTAGGCCTGCCCTATGGATATCACCATTTGCATTAATGGAATAATGGAGAGCTGCAGCAAATTGCCTGATGGTCTGGAAACAGAGTAGGATGCTCTGCTTGCAAGAGTATTACAGCTGTTTTCTCATGGTACAGGTAAGAATTTAAAGGTATTGAAGCCAATTCTAAAGCCCAGATGCAAAGAGTGTGAATACCCATCCCCACACAAAGAAAGGGTGCTCACAAGAAGTGCAGGATTGTTCCCTTTGCAAGCAGAGTGATCAGTGTGTATCAGCAGCGTCTTCCAAAACTGGGCAGTCTTCTGTTCAAGTGTTTGCCTACCAGATTGCAGGATTGTTCCCTTTGCAAGCAGAGTGATCAGTGTGTCAGCAGTGTCTTCCAAAACTGTGCAGTCTTCTGTTCAAGTGTTTGCCTACCAGATTTCTGTTTTCCATTGGGAATACTGAAGAGATCAGCTCTGTGGATTTTAATCTGTGCTTGGGATCTCTCGAGCCAGTGGCTAAAAGATGAAGACAATTGGTTTGCAACTTGAATTCAATTATGTTTCTTTTATGTAGATACAGTGGATTCAGTATGTCATACCAGTATGACAAAAAAGGGAAGTGAATTATCCTGGGCCCTGAAACTATTGTTGGGGAAGGAAAAGATTTGTAGATGTTAGTTAACATACTTTGACAACTATTTGCCAAAGCCATTCATTACATCTGCCTCTGCATTAGAAAGGGCACAATATTTCATTTTCCATTTCCTTTCACAAATAGAAAATTAATTGCATAGACTTGCACAAAGTGCAGATATAACTCGTTATGTATTGTTAAGGCTGTCTGTGATAAATTTATCAAGCTTAGACAAAAAGTACTCTGAAATCACAATGGATCTATCTTAATTAACGTTCTTTAAGTGACAGTTACACCTGTTTGGAAATGGGAGGTAAAAGACAAGTTTTCCAGAAGCACAGTAACACAGTGGTCTCTGGTTATAGAGGAAGCTGGCAAACATGAACTATGCTTTGATTTGAGCCCTGTTATACCTTTCATGAATCAAATTCAAAGTCCTGTTTTGCAAATTAATTATTCCAGTGTATCTGAAAAAAAAACAACCCCAAAACAAACTGGGCTGTTATGACCATGCAATAATGGTTATCTTGCTGTTCCTAGTGATGTAATGGAGCAGTTATGTGGGGTGAAGGTGAACCCATTAAAGTCCATCTCCATAATGCAGTTAGGACATATGCTCTTTATGGAACTCTCCAGCCATAAAACCATCCTACTGTTATCCATTCTTGGTTATAGTGCTGATACAGCTTATCTCTGCTGGTGCCACTGGAGTGGTGCTGGGGAGACTGTCCCTAATGACAGCACAAACCAGAGGGTGATCAGAAGTGGTGTCACAGTTTACAGAAAGGAGCAGCAAACAGGAGGAGGTCGGGGACACCAGGACATGTTACTGCCATGTGTCAAGTTGGCTTAGCAAAGAAATACCACAAGATGGAAGATAACGGAGAAAATGGGAAGTTTTGAGCTTTTGGCTGAAGGAAGACGGACTTGCTGATGGATGGCTGGGCACTGAGAGGAGTTTTCAATAAGCTGATATTTCACTCTGGTTTCCTCTGGACTGAGGTTACATCCTGGCTATAGATTCCATGGGGGAAGAGCATGAGACTGGCAGCCAGAGGCCTTACAGGGGTGAAGGGGGAGTGTGGTGAGCACCAGTCTTCATTGCTGTCTGTCTACAGAAAAACACTTGCTGAAAAGACAGCCTAAATATGCATTTTGAAGTTCTACAGTTGTTAAATTGTGATTTAGGAGTTATCTTGTTAACTGCAGATTTGGTTTCAGAGATCGACTCTCAGAGCTTTTGTTACAGGTCTCACTTTCAGCTGGTGGGTTATAAACAGGCTGAAACTTCTGCTTTTCACGGGTGCTTTTCCAACACTATCCTCTGACCTCCATTTCACCCCTTCCTGCACTCCTTTCCCCCACGTCTAGATTTTTTAGAGTGCTGAGATCAGCTCTTTATTTTCACCAGTACTTTTTAGGTTTGAATTCTAACAACAGAAAATAGAACTAAGTTTAATGCAGTGTCTTTCTATTTTTCTTGTTGTGTTTGCCAAGAAACTCAAATTTTTAAAAAACATCCGTCCTGCAGAACCCAGTATCAGCCTATTTCCTTAGTTGCTTCAAACAGTTCTAGAGTTCCTTGAGTTTTTCTGCTCAGCTATGCAGATGTGAAACATTCCTCCCTCAGTCTGAGCGTGTACAGACCTCTCAGTGGCAGAGCATGATGGAATTTGTGTGATGCACATACCTCATTCCAGTCACAAGTGTCATTAACAGCAAAACCATGTTACAATTTCCACCAAACAAGCCTCAGACTCAGACTTGAAAATGTAGGTGTTTTTGGTTTGTTTTCCTGAAGTGGTGTTTGTTTTATTTGGCTTCTGAGATTATCAAGGATTTGGTAATGCAGGGATAAGTGAGTTCACAGGAATCTGGTGGAGATCTAGTTGTGTTTTTTTTTGTTCAAATATGTAGATTAATGTGTGCAGGTCAAACAATCCTTCAGTCTGCAAGGGCACTGCTGCTGATGTTGGTGGAAGAAGTTTGCAAAGACATCTCAGAGCACTTGCTGTTTTAGTGATGGACCCATTTCCTCTCTGTTTAGAGCCTTGTTACAGCCCCTTCTGCAGGAAAATTCACAGTGGTGCTAAAAGGGCATATTTCCCTTCCTTTCTTCTGTTTCTTTCCTTGCTGCAGCTCCAAATGTCCTCTTTGCTATTCACTACTGTCCTGTTTTATCTGTTCCAATGCTGTCAGCAGAACAGCTGATGCTGACCTCCTATGTGCCATTGTTATGTTTTAGTGCCAGCATCCCAAGGTAGGTGACAGAGTTTTCATTTCTTGGCTCTTATTTGAAATTCTAACTTGGCTAGGTTTCACTGCCTTGGTTAAAACTCTGGGCATGAACTGAAGATTCTCTTTCACAGACAAACAAGGGGAAGAAAGTTCTGACACCATAGAATTGGAATATGCTGTTCAGGCTCTCAAAATATACCAGGTAGGAAGAATGGAGCTCCTGGCTTTGAATTTAGCAAATCAGTGGTGTGTGGAATTAGACTGAGGATGTCTCAGCCTTTGGATTCTCCTGCACTTTACAGTGGTGGTTGTCACTGCTTTTTTCATCTTATTGATGGAAGACCTTGAGGTTTAGTCACATGTGACTTTCACCTCTGCCAGTGCCATTCCCAGATTGGATTAGAGATTAGGTTTGTCTTCTTTTTCTTCATCCTTCTCCTGGCTCCATATATTTGAGTCTACTGGCCTCCAGTCTCTTTGAGATCAAGCTACTGTGTTCAGCAAAGACAAACCTGTGTCTTATTCTGTAATCTGAGAAGTTGCTCCCTTTCAGTCAATAATTACCCAGAATTTTTGGGGATTTACAGCCCTGTCTATTCTAAGATTTCAACCCATTCCCTGACTGTGGTTTAGAAGATGGTGGAAGGTGCTTCAGTCAATAATTACCCAGAATTTTTGGGGATTTACAGCCCTGTTTAATCTAAGATCTCAGCCCATTCCCTGACTGGTTTAGAAGATGGTGGAAGGTAAATGGAAAAAAGGGAGATCTGTGAGGAGTTGAAGGTTTTTCATTTGCTTCCACAGCTGCTTCCATGCAGGACTTCTAAATCAACTTCCAAAGTCTTTGGCATAAACTTTTGCTTATATCCAAGAAATAATTTTCTGTGTCCATTGCATTCTAATAAATCTGAATACCCATTTCTGGTGTCCAGCTTCAAAAATCTCAATTCTTCTCAAATAATATTTAGAAAACAGAATAACGAGTAGTATGTATCTCTGACTTTTGTTGCTTGGGTTTGCAGATGAAGAATATGGGTTTGGATTGTGGGTTTAAGATGCAAGGCTAGATTTATTTAATATGATTGGTATGTCTCATACAAGGTGAGCTCACAAGCCATGGTTTGGCACAGCCCACAAAACATCCAGATAACCTTAAGCAACAGACTGATTTCAATTAGATCCTTGTCAGGGCTACACCAATCAATTTAAGAAGCAACAGCATGTAACTTCTGTGACACAGCTTTCACAATGTGAATAATTCATAATTAATGTTATGAGGACTTTAAGAGGTAGAACAGTGCACAGATAATCTATGGCCTCTTCCCTGTGCATGAAATACTCAGTATTTGCAGTGAACCTCTATTGAACTGGACTACACTCCACAGAAGTTTACCTTAAACTGAAGAAGATACAAAGAAATTGTATTTGAAGTTGTAATTCAAAAAGAATAGTGAATGCTAATTGCCTACAGCATAAAGTAGGCTGTTAAAGTAAGATTTTGTGATTTCTGTTGGTTAGCTCATCTCAAAGGCTGGTGGATGTGCATAAATGTGAGAGAGCTTAGAAGTTTAAATTACTTGGTTTAAAAATCACACCACATTTAGAGATCTAATGTTGGTGAAAAAGTGCCCTTTCCACACTGCCCATATTTATTCCTTCACAGGAATAGCTGAAAAGGATTCATGTCTGTCAGTAATGCAGGGAAGATTTTGTGATTTCTGTTGGTTAGCTCATCTCAAAGGCTGGTGGATGTGCATAGATGTGAGAGAGCTTAGAAGTTTAAATTACTTGGTTTAAAAATCACACTACATTTAGAGATATAAAGTTGGTGAAAAAGTGCCCTTTCCACATTGCCCACAGGAATAGTTGAAAAGGATTAATGCCTGTCAGTAATGTAGGGCCATGGTGAGATGCCCTCTTTGGGCTCCTCTCTGCAGGCCAGGGGCAATGATGCCCCAGCTGCTGATCAGCACCAGCACCAACAGTCCCTCTTCTGTGTTGAGCAAAGTGCCAGCCTAGTTCAAACAGCTTGAACTCACCCAGCTGATTTTGTCTGTCATGTGGCAGGAAGGGAACATCTGAGCTCCTGAGTGGATAAGGAGAAGAGTTCACAGCAGCGCTGTCCTCAGCTGGGCTGTGAAGAATCTGTCTGTGGCCCAATTGTCTCCACAGGGTCTTTTGTGCTGCAGCTGAGGCACTGCCTGTTGTGTGTGGACAGGGCTGAAGGCAGGGGAATGGGTCTGCATAGATCAGTCACAGCCACATCAGTGGGGAGAGAGAAATTGCTGTGTGGGGCAGTCGCACTGTGAAGAAAAAAGGGAGCGCTCACTTCCTCTCCCTGCAAAGCCATCCCTTCCCTCCCAGCCCCTGCAATTATCTGCTCCAAGCTGTTTTTCCACTGGATTATCTGCAGAGGAGTTCTACAATGAGCATTGAGAAACAAGCCAGTACAGAAGCAGTAGTAGGACATGGGAATTTCTTTCTGATGTCCTGGCGTGTTCCAAGTCAGTTTGATATGAGATGCACAGAGGTGGCCACCAGGCTATGTGTCTTTACTATGAGTGAGGAGACAAGATTTCTCCAAGTCTTTTCCCTTCTCAAGACAAGGAATGTGCAAGAAGTTCCTGGTTTTAGAGTTTACTAGCTCATCACAGTCTGCTTCCCTCTGGAGATCACCAGAATGGAGGGGGAGATCAATGACAATTTATTTATCCCGAGGGACAGTGCAAGCTCCCTCTGTTTCACAACCCATCATGACTCACCCAGCCATGTTTGCTTTTTTCTGTTTGATAGAATTGATGTATTTTACACTGAGCTGTATTATGAACAGAGTTCAAAGCAACTGTGTGTGATGGGATTGATTCTTTGTAAATGAACTATTTTCTGTTCCAGGGTTCAAGCTCAGAATGTCAGAGTTACTTTTTCATTTTGGAAGGACTACCTCTTTTTTCAGGCAGGAAACAAAAGCTTATGCTACAGAGCATTTCTTGGAACCTTGACTCTATAAATAACTGTTCTGTAGAGCACCCAAAATACACCAAAATACCAGGTCTAGTATGAGCCGTGGAGGAAGTTTATGCAGCTACTTACTAATTTGACCCTTGCATCAGTGCTTGATGTGCTGCTCCCCTCCACAGCATGTCAGTGGAGAAGCCCCACAATTGCAAGAGTGGCATGACTGCATGTTCTTAACATCCTGTGTTCACAGCAGGACAGGGCTGGTTCTTCTGAACCTGGATTCAGAGAGGAGTTTTAACAGTTCTAGGTATGTACCTCTGCTGAACCTCCAGCAAAAGGTGGAGTAAGGCCTAGTGTAAGTATGCTGGACTGAGGAAAATGTTAAATATGTATCCATATCAGCATCCAGCAGCTGTCAGGATAAAGGAAGTGGTGTGCCAGTTGGTGCACACAGCAGCATCCTGTTGTGGAGAAAAATGCTGACCACACTTCACCTTTTGAGCCAGCTGCCTTCAGGGATTTTCTATCAGAATCCATCCTCTAAATGCTCCTCATCTTCCAGCCTCCTCTAAAGTCTTCTTTGTCTTCAGGTCAGTTATTCTTACAAGGTTCTTCTCCAAGTTTCAGTAAAAACCCAGGGGATACTTGGCAATCCACTGGAACTGAAGAAAGCCGAAATCATGACTTGGCAATCTATTTTTGATAAGCTGACTTTCAGGATTTATTCATTCCTACTGCATGTGTCTGAAACTCAGTCCAGTAGGCATAAATGACACATGAACAATGGAATAAAGGTTGTACCTGAAGTGAATGTTTCTTTTTATTTCTTCATCTTTTAAAAATAGTTTCTGTAACAGACTTTCAAAATCACTTGTACCTTTGTGGGGTCATCTCAGATGTCTTTGGTATCCAGGTGTATTTTTCTTGAAAAGCTTGATTTTTCAGACCATAGATACTTAGCAGAGTTTTGTTTCTCAGCTCTAAAAAATTAAACCTTCAGAGTCACCTACCACTGTGTCCAGTTGCTGTTTGTTTCACCTGCAGTTAATAAACTTTGTAATATGGACTGACTGTACCTAAATAATCGATAACATTTTCATTATCAGCTTCGTTATCAGTTTCTCACAGATGTCACAAAGGCAATGAGTCCTGTATTATGTTCTAGAGGAAGAACAGGGCTTTCAGGATCACTTTATGGAGGGGGCAAAGGTGAGAGGGGACCCTTGGGCATGTGGAGTTTCCTGTGTGTGAGGCTGATGATAGTTTAGTAGCAGGATTGGGATTGCTGGGGCTGAACACTAGGAAATGAGGATGAATAAGCAGAGAGGAGAAGCTGCAAGCTCTGAACAAGGCATCTGAAGATGATGTGATGACACAGAGGAGGATATTCAAGGAATTCAAAGTACAAGAGTAAAATGGCTGGGGCAAAAGGCCCAGGCAAAAGGAACATTACCTTCATAATCTGCATGGGGAGGAAGGGATCAGGAAGTGCCTGAAAGGAGAAGGTGGACAGAGAGACAGGTTATTGTGATGTATTACTTGGAAATAGATGATAAAGGTTTTATTCTCTGAAACCAATTATTTTGGAAGAGCACAAAAGGATGGGAGTCACTTGATAAATGGGGACACCTATGTGTAGGTATTGATACCTCAGCTTACAATTTAAATTCTCTATATTATCTAAATATCTGTAAATGGGAGAGAAAAATATTCATAAAATGGGTTGGGTTCCTGAGGGTAGGGCCTTTACAGAGCCCTGAATTGCTGTGCAGTGTTTTGAGTTTCTCTTCATTCTGCAGGTTCTGTCACCCAAAAGACCCTGTAATATGCTGGTCGATTTATAGAGCCAGGATGTTTTGGGGTTGTTTTTTTTTTTTGGCAGTGCTTAAAGGTAAGCCGAGCTCTTCTGAAAATAGGATAACAAAGCAAAGGTTACCCAGCACTCTTAAATAGATGGCCATTTAGACCCAAAATCACTAGAAGCCTGCAATGTGCCTGAAATTAGAAAGCAAGTGTCTCCAGCTGATAAAACCGAAACCAGAGGAACACAATGCTGTGGTGACTGTAATAATATGACTGTATTGTGTAATAACTATAATAGTGATGGTATCTGCAAGTGCAACCTTTAATTACTCTGCCTGTTTCTGCAAACTCTTTAGGAAGGAAAAATAACACCTATTTGACACATGTTGTGAAAATTAAATTTCCCAATAGACAAGAGTGTAGGAATGTCTCTCCAATGTCAAACCAAACTCCCTTCTAACACAATGTTTTTGTTTCTGACAGTGACCCGTAGTAGATGCATAAGGGAGAAAAGATAAAATGTGACAAGTGGAGTGTGACACAGGCTGGGTTATAATTTCCTACTTTCGGCAGTTTGCAGATTAGGAATTTTCTGAGTCTGAGCTTGCTTTTGAAGCATCTTGTGTAACAGCCCAGCATAGTGCTTTCCCTTGTTTATGCATCTATTTGCTTTCATTGCTTCAGTCCCCTGGCATTGTCCAGCTCAGTGTCACACGTGGTGCATTCCAGTTGATTTAGGAGCCTAACACCCACTTTCACAAGGGATATATGAAACCAGGTCTTCCAAGAGTCACTAACTAGTACCTATAATGGGAGTTTTCTGGAATGATTTTTGGGAAAATGTTGTTGAAGTCTGTGTAAGGTTTGGGGAAGGAAGGTGGTGAATCAGTTAAATGCCATTTTGTGTTTGAAGAAGAATGGGAAAAAGAAAGGACAATAGAAATGGGATATGTTTAAGCTGGAGTTATCCAGCATTAGAGAATTTTACATGTGACACAAAAGAAATATCCTTGCCACTGGTGTAGATACCTGAAATACTTGTGGTTGGAGTTCTCTAGTCCCCTTTTTAGATGAGGTGTAAGCAAATAGAAAACTGCATCATCTATGGCTGGTGCACAAGACCACAGTAAAAGATGTATTTATCGGCCAAAACTCTGTCTTGCTGATCTCTGCCTCTATTATAGGCACAAATATTAGTTTCTTCTATGCTGTAGGTGGTTCTTGTCAAAGGGAACAGAGGAAGAGGGTCATCCCTATTGTCCCCTTTTTTGTACTGACTTCTCTCCTAACACTTGCTAAAAGTAGCACTGAAATCAGTCCAGGTCTCTCAACTTCTCCTGAGGGAGAACGTGGAGAGAGGTGAAAGTGTCTGCTACAAATACATAATTTTCTTTTCACTCCATTGTTCCCTCTCCATCTGACTTGGCAGGTGAGTGGGAATGGTGTGCAGATCGATGCCGAGGCAATCAATGGCGCGGCAGCTGGCCAGAGCCGAACACCGATGCGCTGATCGCCTCCAAATCAATTCACACGCTGCTCTTGCTCAGGTTACCTGCCACTTCAGCAGGGAGGCATGGGGAACTGAGGGGAAAATTGCACAGAAAGTATTCTGGGACCTTTCAAAATAGGCCACTTACGTGCAGCCTTCTTTCCTCACATGTACGTTTATACTGGATGCAAGGATATGATAAGGTCACGATGCAGTGCCTGGTTTGAAACTCAGACCTCGCTCAAAGAGAGAAGAGTGGGGCCCTGGAGAATTCCTGGGAAATTGTGTGGAAGAGAAGAGACAGTCCTTCCTGTCCTGCATCTTCTTCGCTGTTTTCTGCCTTGGTGTTAGGTATTTAGCCAGTCAAGCATTGCTGCTCGGATGTGTGCAAGCTTAAATAATCCTGTGGAGTGTTGTGCCACAGGGAACCGTGGCTCCTAATTTCTAAACACTCCTCAAGGTGAGCAGCTTTTGTTTTGCTTTAATAAGCCAGGAGTTGTGCATGTCCAAAGTGCCTATTGTACGAAGATCTCAATTTACTTGGCAAACTTCCATGCATTAAGTCTCCCTGCTTTGCTGTCAAGGAGTGAGGTATTGTTATCTCCATTAAGAGCAAGTGAGCCAGGAATAAATGCCTGGTCTCTTCGCATTGCTGCTGCTTCCTTTTATTTTGTTTTCTTCTCCTGGATAGTAGCCCTTAATTTAGAGTGTTGATTGTTGAGACTAGAGATGATTCTGGCCCCTACAGAAGAGGGACAGCACCTCATCCCCATGCCAACACGAGGACATCTCCCTTTTTCTCCTGCAAGTGGCTGGCTGTGACCCAATTCAGTGCCGTCCTTAGGGATTCTCTTGTCTGTGCCACAGTTGCCATGGTCCCTAGGGAAGCAGTCAGCAAATAATTTAGGGGTAGGACCACCCAGCAGCCCCTTCTTCCCACCAGTCACTGACATGAGACCTTGGCAAAAGGCTCCATCTCGGGTGGGAACATGGATCATGCACAGAGGATAATCCTGCAGGGAACCTTATCCTACCCAAGGGTAGCCATGGATTGGGTCCTGTGGCTTCATACATGGAACATGTCACTTGGGGAGGAGGAAATAAATGCAGTTGGCTGAGTGAATTGCTGAAAGAAATGCTGAAAGGCAGTGGCAGATCTGTGTGAAAACTTGAATATTGTGCGCTCCGTCTCATGCTGCTTGCAGTATCACCAGTGCTGGATGACTGAATACATTCAGAGATTATTGCTCTGTGTGTCCCCTTTTGGTTTAGGGTACCACAAGGCCTGAAGTGGCACAGGATCTGTGTTCCCCTTGGAACAGGAGGTAGGAACAGCATGCACAGAACAGGTATAGCCATGTCAATAAGGAAGAACCGGCATTCATTTCTTCTGTTTATTGCCCATTAATTTTAAGGAGTGCTGATATACTTGTCTTGCTGCTAATCATAACAGGAAGTAAATATTGGCCACTGCCTTGGGAACACATTGGATCACAAGCGGTTTGTGGCAGAAGTTGTCTTCTTGCTCGGCACCTGATGAGATGAGGCTACATAATCTATTTCTGACTGGGGAGCAAGAGTTCGAAGGTTGCCCGTCACACGTCCTCTCCTGCTCCGAGATAAAGCTGGCAGGTGGAGCCAGGCAGGTGGCCCAGGCCCCTATGGCAGGGCCCAAGGGTGAGCTGCTGCCATTTGTGATTTACTCTCAGCACAACAGGGAAGTTCAGGAAGAGCTAAGTGTCTGAAACAACACCAGCACAGTGTTTCTCACTGCTCTCCTGGAGAATAGGTACTTAGCACAGTTTTATTTCTCAGCTCTGACAAACCAAACCTTCAGAATCACCACCGTGTCCAGTTGCTCTTTGTTTTACCAGCCATTAATAGTGTTGTTTTATTGTAAGAGAATACAAGATAATCTTCTGCTTGCAATCCGAATTTATGGTGAGGTTTTGTTGGTGCTGGCTGGACTGTGGTGTTGAAGTTGAGTGGAGTGTTTTACTCATCTGGTACTTGTGATGATGTAAGAGGCATCTCTTAATCCCTTATGGACGGATCTCACCTACTCAGCATGGATGTGCAAGGGATTAGTGATGGGCTGTTGAGCTTCCAGAACCATCTAGAACTTTTTATATGTTGGCTTTCTTGAGAGAATGCTGTCTGTCATGGTTACATCTGAGCATCTGGAAGGGGTTACCATGGTGATACTTTGAGTTATGCCCAAATTAGTGTTAACTATAGGTATGGAAAGTATATGATAACTAGATATGGCTTAAGGAGTCTCCCAGCCCCTGGAGCACTCCTGTAATAGTCTTGTTTGAGTTGCAAAGAGGCTGGAGAGGGATTGCTGTTTTACTGGGCTGAGAGTCTGGAGATGCTCATGACAATGGAAGAGAAGCACTGCCAAAGGTTCTTAAAATTAATGGTGCTATTGTTTGACATGCCAGCTGTGCTTCCCGAGTTACCTGGTGTGATAGGGAAACAAAGACTTGAACGTCTTGAGAATGGCTCTTGGTGACTCACCCACATCTGGCCTGCATCCAGGTAAGTCAGGCTCTAGGGCAAGTGTCCGTGTTGAAATGTATCCTGAACCATTCTCTGCCCGGCTCTGATCTCTCATAAAAGCCAAAGGAGCTTCACTGAGCAAGCCTACGATTGTCTGGAGCTGGGACAAGGCCAGAGCAAGTTGAAATCCTGTCTTCTGCCCCCCCTCTGACTTGAGCTGCTTTCCTGGTGTCTGGACACTGGATGTCACCTGGCAATAGAGTAATTTACTGTAATTCCAGCAGTCCCAGGCTGTTATGGGACACCCCTCAGAACTGGGGGACTCCTGCACGTGCTAAATCTGAGCTGCTGTCATGGCAGGGAAAAGAAAGTGAACACAGTAATTTTTGCAGTAGATATACAGATGATACTTTATCTTTTACTGGCTTTGTGAGAAATTTTGAGAATAATCTAAAATAACTGAGGTCTCTCTTGAGCTTTAGCCTTTCAGGTCTGCTCTTGTTGAGCTTGGGAGGTCTGGTTAGTACATTTTTCTATCTCTAGAGTGTGGGCATGGAAGACAATATTGATTACTACCTTGTGATTACATCCTTAATCATTGCCATGTTTGGAAGTAAAAGCCTGGATTATGATGATTTGCTTATGCGGGAGAACAAGATCTAATTCTTCATTTTTGAGCGAGGTTCCCCTGCTGTCCCACTGACACACGGAGCTCTGACCCAGAGATGTGGCTGCGTTCATTTGTAACTCTCCCTTGGCCTGTTGGAGCCTCTCCTCCTGCAGGCCTTTGGCGGATGATGGAGGGAGGCACAGAATTCCAGAACTGGTCAGGCTGGGAGGGACCTCAGTGAGGATTCTGGTCCAACCTCCCTTCTCAAGGAGCATCATCCCAGAGCACACAGCACAGGATTATGTCCAGACAGCTGTGAGACATCTCCGCTGAGGGGGACTCCACATCCTCTTTGGGCAATGCAGTGCTTGGTCACCCACACAGTAAAGGTTTGCTCATGTTTAGGTGGAACTTCCTGGGCATCGGTTTGTGGCTCTTGTTACTTCTTGTGTTGGTTGGCACCACCAAGAAGGGTCTGGCTCCATCTTCTCAGCACTCTCATTTTAGATATTTGTATATTTTAATGATGTCCCCTCAAACTGTCTCCTCTTGAGGCTGAACATGCCCGACTCCATCAGCTTTTCCTTGTAAGAGAGATACTCCTTTCCTTCAATCGTCTTTGTTGCCCTCCTCTGGACTTGCTCCCACACTTCGGTGCCCATCTCAGGCCGGGCAGTTATAACTTTGCTCACTTCTTCCCAGCCCCGCTGATCCCGGAAACCACCGGCGGCATTCCCGGGCGACACAAACCCCTCCGGGCCCGTTGTTCCGGGGCAGGCGCTGCCGTCGCTCCGGGCGGCACGGCTGGGATACCCGACACGGCCCCGGGACACGGCCCCGGGACACGGAGCGCGGCCCGCGGGACTCCTCCTGCCGCTGCTTCACGCCTGCAGTTTGCATTATCGAACCTTCCCCCTCGCAGGGAAGCCCCGGGAGGGAGTGAATGAGTTGATAGATGGTTTATAGCTCTTTTCTTCCCAAGAGCTAATGAGCGCGATGCTTTTGGGCAGGATCCCATCAGGTGCTTTGCCCGGCCGGGGAGGGAAATCGCTCCTGCTTTGGTTCCCCTCTTTGATCCCAGCCAGTATGTAAAAGAATTGCAATTACACTTAAGCAGCACCTTTTACCCCACAGCGTCCAAATTCAAATACAAACCTGAAGATCAGCTTCTGCCTTTTTTTTTTTTTTTTTTTTTTTTAAGGTCCCGGAGAAACTTCTCGGGTGGGCGCTCTGGCTTTTCCCTGATCTTCCTTCCTTCTGCGCTCTCCCTTTTGTCGTTTGCACGGGCTGAAGTCCCCTGGGTGGCAGCCCGAGCTACTCATTCATCATCATAACAACCGTTTAGTGTAAAATTAACAACAACTTAACTACTACGGCAATAAACATGGTCCTGCATTACCACAGATTGATGAGGATTACTTAGTTACAATCAGCTGGGGCACAGACAGGAGAGGAGAAAGGCTGCCAAATCGATAGCTTCCCCAAAGTTTAAAACTTAATCTCCTCCCTTTAGTGTTGCTGATGCTCGGGGGCTTGTTTGCCCCCGAGTTGGGAGGAGGAAAAGGGAAGGAGGGGAATTTCCTTCCCCCATCCCCCCGGAAAGTTGGCACTCAGTATTTGCTTTGTGGGAAGATGAGGACAAAGTCCTCTGCGTGCATCTGTTCATACACCTGATTTCTTCAGCTTTTATCTTGAAAAGGGTCCGATTGGTTGATTATCTAAATAAATGTTGCCTTTAATTCCTTCACTGTTTAAATTCGCAGCTTAACCTTCTAAAAGGCAGCGGCGGACCCCTAAACGAGCTGCCAATCGATCCCAAAACAACAATGCATGAGAAAGAGGGAGCTCTCAAGCAAATCGGTCCTCGCTCCCACTAACACAATGTGCTGGTTATCTGGCTCTCGTTCCCCGTGTAAACTCATCACAAGAAACAAAAGGACAAGGCGAAAACAGCTAAGTGCACCTAGAGCTGCATCCAAACAAAAGAAGAAAAAGCCCAAACAAACCCAAGGTTTTCTATTTCTTCCTGAGCCAAGTAATCCCTTTGATTACATTTAATACCTGCCAAAACCCAGATGGTATGCCCACCCATCGCACAGTGTGATAATGCCACATTGTGAAATCTACCCATTAATATTAATTGTCAGCTAGAGAATCTGTCTGAACTACTAAAGCTCGAGGTTGCCTTGAGAAAGCAGGGCATGATTTAGCAGGGATTTAAAGATAATTCTTATTCTATCGTTCTCTATCTTGCATACATAGAATGTTAAACAACAGGCCTGGAATGCGATACCGATTTCTGCCTCTCACAAATCTGATCTTAAACCAGTGTGTGCCTGGGGTCTCCGCCTGGTGACCAAAATATTACCTTAAATTGCTGTGGGTGTGCAGGCTCCACACAGGTACACCCTGCTGCCCTGACTGAATCCCAGCTCCTAGCCCAAGACAGAGCACATGTGACTTTTCTTCTTTCTTTTCATTGCTTCCCAAATACCCTCACCATAATGGACTTGGCACTCCTTGAGAATTACTAAATTAGTGTTTTGGAAACTTCCTTTTTTTTTGTACACATTACAAACTCCGTGGTTGAACATGGTGGGGAAAGAGAGAAAATGGGTGTAGAAAGAAGTGATGGTGCTGCAGTGGAGCTGCCCTCCTCAAATTTTGGGGAACTACAGCTGGAGTTGGGACATAAAGGTGCTTGAATCCTCTGAAAAGAGAGAAAGAGAAGAGTGGATGAATGTGTATGTTCCTCATCCTGTTAGCTCCTGCCAGCTCCTCTCAAGCCCTCAGAATAATGGTAATCATTACTTGTTACAATGCCTGGCTCTTGTCATTCATCTGTAGGTCTCAAAACCAGTTTTAAACTGATTGTGGCTCTGTTGACATGCAAAAAAGCAGCCACAGGGTCCTGCTGTGCCCCGCAGAGGCAGGTCCTGGTCTGGACAGCACCGAACTGTCCACAAAAGCAGTGATCACTTTTGATGTGTTCTCAAAACGGCAGCAGCTCATGGCCTGTCATCAGATATGGCAAATTTTACATGGGTGAGGTCTAAATGTTGGGCCTGGAGACACAAACATTTGTGTTTTAATCCCTAGTCAAGCTGTTCTGCTACTAATCTCTACCATAGATGCTCTATGTATGAGTGGCTCAAAGTAAGCTGGCACTTCTAGAATGGAGTGAAAACCCTATGCAAACCAGACCGTGGCAAAGCTACCCAGGCCTGGAAATTCAGGTTCCAAGGTCTGCTATTCCATCCTGCCCTCATTCTTTTACATCTGGCTATTCTGCAGCAATTTAGGCAATAAGACTCTTTGAAATGGGAACAGTCAGGCATATAAATATATGAATATGTAAATCAGATTTGTATTATCAGAGGTTCATATCAGTACAGGCGTGCATGGAGATGTGCTGCTTTCTTTGTCGTTTTTCTTCCCACCAAAATCCTTTGCAGCTCCTTTGTCTCCTTGCAGTGGGACCTGGGTCCCTCGGGATTTCACCAGAAGAGATTTTTGGTAATTTTTTGACCTTAGAAAGGTACGAAGTGCATTTACCCAGAAAGCACCTTGTCCTGGGCTTCAGAGAATGCCTGAAAATCTGCATGGCTTTCCCAGGCAGCTGCCACCACCCCCTCCAGCAGCTCTTGTGTCACGGGCAGCCAGCCCGGGCCTGCTCTGGTTACTTTCGCATCCTCTCCCCGGGATCAGCTGAGCCACACCAGGAAGAGAGAGATGTGAAATAAAAAGTGGAACAAAGGACCCTTTTCCTGCCACTGCTGAAGCTGATGGCCAGTGTCCTGCTGACTTCAGCAACACCAGTGTTGATAAGAATAGGCCTGTTCTAAGCTCCTTGCAGCTTGCGTGGACTTCTCTTGAGTTACAACGTGTGTGCACATGCACGGTGAGGGGAAATGTACAGTTTTTGGCAATTGAAAGTTTAATCAAAAGGCCACTTTTCCCATCTGTTATTTTTGGGCCAAGCCTCCCGAGGGTCAGCTTGATAACATTTCACGCTGCTTCTAATCAATTTTATACCAGGAAGCAGTGTGAGAGCTGACTACCAGAGAGCTGGAGTGGCATGGAGCTCAGCACTGGGAACATAGCTGGAAAAATATGTTGGGGATTTTGGGGCATAAACAAATGTTTCCTAATCTGGACTGCAACTCTGTCAGGCATGTACTGACAAGCAGATGTCGATTGGAGCTGAAAACCAGCAGGTTCTACTACAGTGTAACCTGTAAATCCACATCTTGACAGGCATGTTGTGGTACGCAGAGCTGTAGTCTCTGAGAAATAAGGTAACACAGGAATCAGATCATGGAATCAAATAGAGTGATTATCACTGCCTTTTTTGGCTTTGTGTAGACAAAGCAAGTAGGTAGTAGTTTGTACTCATTATATTCTATATGACTGTTTAGATCACACTTGATATTTTGGAGTTTGCAGCCTTGGAGGTTTAAATGATTTTGAAGAGACAGGCCTTTTTTGTTGTCTGCTCCTCCTCTGTGTCCATTCCATCCTGTGATTGTCTCTTCCACGACTTGGCAAACACAGACAGGCATACATAACTCCTGGGGGCTCTGTTCCCTGCTCCACACACCTTGTAGGCAGCCACAAGGGAACCGCATGGAAGAGGAAGAAGAACTAAGAGTGCTGGGGTCAGAGCTGGAGCAAGACTCCTCAGCAGGGCTGGCAAGACTGAATTTTGCTGCCTCAGCTGTGAGAGCTTGGGATCAGGCTCGGTGACCTTGGAACTGTCAGAGTTTAGGAGGTGGGGAAAGACTGCAGCTGACAGAAGGGAGCTCTTGGGCTGCAGCAGTGACCCTGGTTTCGGGGGACTTGACAGACCCTGGCTGCTTGTTGTTGTAGTCAGCTGCTGCTCCTGTCCCTTGAAATACAGGAACCTTTATTTATCTGGAAGAGCCTTAAAATATCAGGCAGAGTCTGCAGCAGGACGGTTGAGTCTGGTGCTCGTGCTCTGCCATGTGCTTTTGGCAATGCAAAACTTCCATTTTCAGGAACTTCTAACATGTTTCTGGGCAGAAAATGCCAACAGCCCAGCTCCGTGGGCTGCACTGACCTCTGCTTTTCCAGTAGATTATCCCTACGTAGTTCTCAGGAGCACCTGAGACTTGTGAACCAAAGAAACCCCATTAAAATAACACCACGTCGTTTGCATTGCATGCAGCTGGGCTCTTCCTGTGCCCAGGGCTGGTGCCTCTGACCAGGAGTTGTTACTTTCTGTGGACAGGTTTCACTGAGCACAGGCAGAGCGCTGGGGTGGTTCCTGCCTGCATGGGCAGTGTGGGATCTGCAGGATGCTGAGCGCCTGACTTGATCCCAAATCTCGCCTTTGGGATAAAGAATGAACTTCCTGAGGAGGGAATAGCGGGCAGTTTCAGATGGAGTGTGCCCTATTTTATTCTATTTCGAAAATAAACGGTCTAATCTCACAGGGAATAGGTGAAATATTAATTTTTATTTCAGCATGCCAACACTGCTCACACCAGTGTTTCTGAGGAGCGTTATCACTGTAGCCCACCCTGGAGGGCGCCTCTTTAGTGATGCAAATGGAGTTCCGATGGTTTGGGCTCTTCCCAGTGTAAGGAACAGAGCTGGGAGCAAGCAGCGTCCTACAGCATTTCAGGTGCTTCGGTGCCAAGGATTAGACCAAACTTCACCTTCATCAGCAGTTTAATCTAGTGGTGTGGCTGTGCAGCTGATTTAAATCAGGGCTGCACTGGGTTGCTCTTCCCCACCCTGCAGCTGCCTGCTCTGTGCTGCTGCTGCTCTCCCCTGCTCGTTCCCCGCACTTTGCTAAACCAGCAAAAAACCCTCTCGGCAAAAAGGGAGCAAATATTTTTGTGTCGGCTTGGAGAGCGGCATGATGAGGTCAGCAAGGTGGCAGGAGTGACTCTGTAAGCTGGGTGAGCCACCCTGGCAGCTGGCTGCTGCTGGGAAGAGTTCCTTGTGTTCCTGCTCACAAGTGGTGCGATGCCAATCCTGTGCACCTTGGACCTCACCGGCCTGTGGAATCCCAGCTTTCCGCAGGGAGATCCCCGGAGGATTCCCTGTCACAGGCCCAAATTGCAAAGTCAGACCCAAGATCCCAAACTAACAGCAGAGGAACAAAACCTCGTCCCTTTTGCAGTTCAAATCAGAGTTTTATTTTGATTAATAGAGGCTAAAAGACAGCTTGATACACTTTAGAATAATGGCACTTGGAAAGCAACATCTTGGAGTAAGATTTTCTTTTCCAAGCACCTTTTGTGCGGGGTAAGGTACAAGAGAAACCCACAAAACGGAGCCTCTCAGGCAGTGGGAAAGGATGCAATTCTCCTGAACTTCCACTGGGCTCCTCTGCTGTTACAGTCAACAGAAACAGCAATTAAACGCTTCCTGGTCTGAACCGAGCTGGTTTCCAGTCGAGATTCCAGCCTGTGGACTCGGTATTGTTTCTGTCCAGAGGTCTGTATTACCAAAACTGACAGGTGTCACAGGGGTTATTCTGTTCTTAGCACAATTTTGAATTTTAAAAAAATCCTGAAATATGAAAAATATCTGAGAAGAAAAGGTGTTTGTAAGATACTGGAAATCCTATTACGTGGCACCGTTCTGTTTTCCAGGCTGTCCAGATGATAGGTTATGGATGATATTGAAGCTCAGATTCATACAATGACTATTGTGTTAGACTTACACAATGAATACAGCGCCCCACAGTTGAACCAGGTTTCTTTTCCCATTAATGTTTATTTTATGTCGCAGTGAAACGAGACCTCCGTTTTATATAATTCTCTCTATATAAATATTTCTCTACTTTTTCAAGTGCTCATGAAAAATGTGACAAGATGTCCACCGAGGTCACAAATGTAAGCATAAATAGCTGCAATTTAACATCAGTAGTTAGCAAACAAGATACCCTCGAGGTAAAGAGGCTGATAAAAAGAGGGCAGCGATGCATTAAAGATGCATTATTTGGGGGTCTATGGATATAATTTAGGCTTCACAACAAGGTCAGACTGATTTAATTCTCTCTGCAAAGGTCAGTCCAAGGCCTGGCTGTACTAACCCCTGTGCTCTCCATCTGTCTGCACTCCAAGCCAGACACTTTCAATAGGTGATTGTGTGCTCATGACTGGATGAGAACACATTGAAATTACCTCCAGGTCCAGGCCCCTGAACGCTCTTCCTCAGAGCCACCGCTGACCCTGGACTGGCTGGTACCTCTGGAACTTTGCACTCGGCTGCTGCAGCTTTGAAGTGTTGAGGAGAACATCTGATATTGGTGTTTTCCTAATGTTGTAAGTGCCCGGAGTGTTCGCCTTCATAAACGCCTTACTGCAGTGTCATAAATGCTTTATGCAGGTTTATTCCCTGACCCTTGAAACGCGAGTTCTTTTCAGCACTGGCAAAAGTGTAATAACACAAAGTGAAAAACCCCCCAAACCATTCCACTATTCACTTCCTCCAAAATGAGGAAAAATGAAGAAACTGGTGCTTGTGGACATCTTTATTTAATAGTCCAGGTTTTTAAAAAATCTTCCTCCATGAGCAAGGGATTCTTTAAAAATAATTGACAGGAAAAATAAATATGCCTTGTCCTGGTATCTGTTAGTCATTTTCTTGCTGCTTTTTTCACTTGATGCTAAACGTTTCTGAATTCTCTTTTCATTTTAAGTAGGAAACAGGTTTATTAATCTGAATGCAGCAACTAGAGAAAATGAGGCCAGTGAATGATTTGAGTTTTCAATAGATATTTAGCTCACTGAAACAGTCACACACAGCAAACAGCACTTGCTTTCATGAAAGAAAGAAAGAAGACATGTAACATTAGTGGAAGGTACACTTAATTTTTAAAAATGTAAGACATCTTATTTTTACATGTAGGGATATGAGGATATTAACATATACTGCTTTTATTGTATGCCAAAGCATAAACGTAAAACAATATAAAATAGCATAAAATAACTGATGTACTATGCTAATAACAAAACCAACCAAAAAAATGCTCCACACAGTGCTCTTTCTCAGGTACTGTAAGTATTCCTTGGGTACAATACTTATGTACATCTGGTTTCAGTGCTTATTTTACATTTGTCAAGTAATCCATTTCAAAAGGGAAAAAAAATGGGTGAATCTGGTTGGGAACCAACAAAATTAAAATCAGGAATTCAGACCTTAGGATTCAACTTTCCACAAAGTAGCTCATCCTGTGTTGCTCAAGCCTGCCTACTGTAAAGCCACCTAAAAAGAGAACTGCAAGAAAAATAATACAGATCATAACAGAGTAAATTAAAGGCAGATTTTCATATTTCTGCCTGTCTTCCTTAGGTTAAATAATGTCCCTGGTAAACAAATTCTGATCTTAAATGATAAAGACTTTTTGTTCCAGGTATCTTACGAAATCACCTCTTGCTCCTGTGCACGATGTGTGCTGATGAATCAGAGATAGTATTTGGCTCTTGAGGCTGTTTCAGTGGCCCTACTTTTGTAGTTTGAAGAAGGAAGAGAGAGAATCTGTGCAGGGATCATACACACACACAAACAAAATAAAACAAACAGCAAAAAAAAGTGGTAAATTATAGAATCCCTTTTTTTGTTGTTTTTTTTTTAGAACATGTCGTGCCTGACCCCATTCCCCCATGCACACACACCCATTTCTGGTGGCCAGCTCACCTTTTCATTAGGTCCAAGGGTTGCTGGAACACTTCTTCTGCTGGAAGGTGTGCAGATGTGCTTGGATTAGCCACGGGGAATGACTGGAGAGTGAGTGGCAGAGGAAGTCACCCTCCTGTGACATAAACTCACAGCCTCTGTGGGTCTGTCTCCTGCTCTCTGAAGGAGCTGGGCTGTGAACCTGGGCTCTTTTCACTGAGTGGGTATTTTTATAGTAGCTACTATTTGTGGTATTGTATTAGGAGTATTAAGGTATTCATTACAGCAACTGTTTGCTTTAAAATACTTTGTGGGTGAGCTTTTATTGCTCAGGAATGGTGCCAGATGGACAGTCCTGAGGAGCAAAGTCCTCATGCTATCTGCAGATCATGCCACAAGCAGTGCCACATTCAGTCCTTCCTCTTCTGTCTTCCTCCACCACCAGCCTGACAATTCAGCAGGAAAAGGGCACTCCAGAGAACCCAACACCAGGGTTACTTTGTTGAGGTGGCAGATTTGAGATACATTTGATGTTAACTCCATGGGGCCTTTCTCAGAGGGTGCCTGGGATTTGGCTGTTTGCAGCCTCTTAAAGCATTCTCCTGGAGGCTGGGGCAATTTTTGAAGCAGTTGCTGTTTGTTGCATGAGTCCACACTGAACAGGCTTTACAATATTTCTATCTCCAGCCCCTGGAGCTGTGATTTACCTTTTTGAATTGGTTTTATCCCCTCAGTCAGGGAAGGGACACAATTTCCAATAGGGATTGAACTGGAAATGTCCATCCTTGTGTCAATAATGGAAGCCAATTCACACAGAACAAAATAACCTGTTGTGCCTGGAAGTCCCTGTCCTTTGTTTGCATCTCATTTGGAGCACTGCTTATCACTTTCCACCCTAAAATCTGTCTGGCTTCTTGCTTTCCTGAAAAACTGAGCCCAGGGTGGGCTGAAAAAGTTGCCAACCATGTCAGCTCTCTGGAGATGTGCTCATCTACCTGGCTGTTTTCCAGAAGCCTTTGCAGGACCTGGATCTTAAGCTAGGGTGGCTTAGACCTACAGTGGAAACCCTGGCAAGCCTGAAACATGACAGTATTGACAACTTCCACCCCAGGGTGGTGTTCTGCTGTGGCAGGGGAAGGACCACTCAAAGTACAGCGCTGCTTCTCGTGCTTTGCGGATGTTCTGCATGCTCAAGAAAGCAAAAAACAAATCTGATGTCTCATAAAAACATATTATTTTCTTCCTTGTAGCAGTGAGTGCTGATCTGACCTCACACTGCACTCTCGGGGGCTGCAGGGGTTTAAGGGTTCAGGGTCTCCTGGTCTCTGAAACAGAAACAGAAAAATCCTGTGCCACAAAAATGGGAGCTGCTTTTTGATTGTGCGCTTGTCGCGTTTTTTCACGTATGAGACACGACATGCTCTGTCAAGCCACCATATTCAAACTTCCCCTAATATATTTCATTTTTATTAGCAACAGAGGACAGGTGATTGGAATCCTAATCCTGGGGGGTGATGTGTGTGTGAGGTGTGGAACACCTAGGCGTGCGCTGTGGTGCAGCTATTGCAACCAGCTCACACGCTTTGCATATCAATCTCGAGGCTTTTGCTGTGCCCAGCTTTTCTAGGGGCATTTGGTGGAAATTAAACTATGAGGGGTGCAGGCCACTTTACACCATTATATTTCCCTTTCCTATTGTTAAGTTTTTGATTCCTCTTTTCCCTTACCGTGTATTTATACTCCTGCCAAGTTCCAAGGGAGCAGAAAAGCTGCTCCTTGTGTTATTATTAAGTGATGCTTTCGACAAGTCAGGCTTTCAGAGGGGAGAAAGCATCAGGCAGGCAGGTGAAGACAATTTCTGCATTGCAGAGTTGCTGTCTTACATGTGCTCGTCCTTTGGGACAGAACTTAACAATTCACAGCTCTCTTGTCCTCATGCTCCTTGGGAATCTCACTCCAAGCCAAGATCTTCCAGTGTGCCTCCATTTGGTTGGAATGGCTCCCTGACTCCAGGAACTCTCTCCCCTCCAATGCACAGGTGGTAAGAGCAGGGTTTGGAGCAGGACAGCTGATCTGCTGTTAGGCAAGAAACGGGACAAACAGGTTAAAAAAATCCATGTTCCCAAGTGGATAAAGCTGAAGGAGAGCAAAGACATCACCCTGGCTAAGCAGAAAACAAAAGGATGTTATTTTGTCCTTTCTCTTGTGGCACTTGTGCGGAGCAGCAGCTGCCAGCACGGAAGGTTTCCCTAGGTGCTGGCAGGGAGTTCTGGGCAGGCACTGCCCTGCTGCAGGGCCCTTCTCCTGGGACAGGCAGAGGCCTCCCGTGCTCTGAGTCGAGTTCACAGCCTTGCCCCGCAGCGCTGGGGAAGGTCACTGTGTCTGCAGCGCTGCAGGAATGTGCTTGTGGCGCTGGCAAGGCTCAACGCCAGAGGAAGCAGTCCCAAGTGCTTCCTCGGGTTTTCCCTGCAAAAAGGGGGCTGGGGGAGGAGAGAGGACAAAGACAAATTTCTCTTGTGATGGACACAAGTGATGCAAAGCTCTGCATGAAAGCTGGGTAACATAAACCCCTTCCCTCCCACACAGGGAACCAGAACAAGCTGTGTACGCTGCTTTACCTGTATTTTGATGTCTCAAGACTTCAGGCTAGCCCTGTATCAGGGCAGCAGCATCAAACTTTTAATCCCTGAAATTAAAAAGGCCATCTTAACTAACAGGGGAAAAAATACCTTGGGACATTTGTGGAGAGTGAAAAGAAACAGTGTGTAACAGTGTGGACAAAGTCCTGACCTGAAGCACAATGAACTGCACCAACGCCTTTGGTACAGCTACAGGTTTATAGTGTTCTGGAGTGTTGTTTATGTTACTATAAAAAAAGGTGAGAAAATATATTCAGTTACTTTCTGTTTCTCCCCATTGAGCAGATGGCAATTCATAGCTCAAACTGTTTTTTAAGCCATTTCACATTTTACTAATAAGTACAATATGCTTTTCAACAACAAGCCATGCTCAGGCACTTCTGCAGAGGTTATGTGGTTGCTCAGGTAGCTCAGAAATCAGACACTTTAAGAATCCTGTTGCATTGTAGTGGCAAAAATTTTCCAGTCATGTCTCACATGGTGGAAAACACAAGCTGAAACCTTTCCCACTTTTTGTTTAAAATGATTTCTAATTTTGCGGGCCACAAATAATAATAATAGTGCACTCACCTGAACCGCCTCGGTCTGAGATTGTTTTTACCAACTGTGTTCATGGTGAACAAACCCCACTTTTTAAGGAGCTGAATAGTCTTTGCATTTTAGGTGTGTAATAGTAGGTGGAGATGGCCATTGGGAAAAGTAAGAAAACATTGAGCAGTTCTGTTCCTGGAAGTTTTGGTGCTTTAGAATGAAAGCTGTTAATATTGCACACATTGGAAAATTCTCACCATTACATCCGTGGTTTTCTCAAAACCTGTTAAATTATATGCATGCAGAAATAAGGAAGAGTGGGCTTTATTATTAATTGACACTCATTTTTAGCTGGCATGTGGTGGCAGGTTCTCCAAACAAACCCGAGGCACAGATTAGAGCTGAAAGTTTTGGAAATGTTCTAAATCTTTGTAGTATTGCAGAGAGGAAGTGTAATATTAAACTGACAAATTGAATATATCTATTTTTTCCAATGTAATTCACAGTTTCTTTCTATTATTTTTTTACTACCCATGGAGATAAAGCAAAACAAATTCCTCAAAACAGAGAGGAATATATTTCCAGATACCTTTCCCTATTAAGTAATGTATCTCTCTCATACATATGTACTGTCAAATATCCATCCATTCCTTTTCCACACCGCGTCTCCAGCCAGAAGTGTTGGCTATGCAAATATTGCAGAGCCGACTCTTAACATATGTGCTGTGTGCCTGGCTACAGCTACACGGGAAACTCTAGGTAATAATTAGAGTCTGCATATATTATCTCGCAATTATAATTTTACATAATCGCTTATGTAATCTCGAGGCTGGTATGCGGTGAGAAACCGGGGTTACGTCAGAATTCTTCGGGAGAAAAATAAAATTATTGATTGTAAGTGCCCGTCCTGGCGAGGAAGGGGGGCAGAGGGGTGGCGCAGCACGGAGCATCGCGGCGGGGACAGCCGGGGGGGACTCGCCCCCAGGAGCCAGCAGGGCCATCCCCGGCTCCGGGGGGCACCGGGAGCGAGACAGGAAAACGGAGCACGAGTGGGAAGGTGACGAAGTGGCGGGCGCTGATGTATCCTAGGAGCCTGAGCTCGTTCCCAGCTCCCGAAACGCTCGCGGAGAGGAGCGGGATGCGGAGCCAGCCGCGGATCGAGGCGAGCCCGTCCGCCCCTTCCCACAGCGGCATCCCACAGCCCCGGCCCCGAAAGGGCCGGGGGCGGGCGGGAGAAGCCCCCGGGAAGAGATAAAATACCCCAGGCACGCAGGGAAAACAACGGAGCGATAATAAATAAAGCACAAAGTGAATCGGATGAAATTGCCAGGCGTTCGCTCCCGATAAACAGCGAGCTTTGTAATATCCAGGTGTTGGGGAAAGCTGTTGTCTTATAGTTTATAAATCCCTGCTGGTGGGAGGGAGGGTGAGAATCTTTGGAGGTGAATGAAATATCAAATCACGAGGCTGTATGTAGATTTATGATTGCATAAGAGGCTCGATCATTTCCATATATTGAAATGTGCTGTCCTTTCCACGACTGCCCAGCCCTTGGAGGGAGAGAGACGCTCGATTCCGCCTTGATCAATGCTGACTGTGAAGCAAGGAGGAGGAGAAGGGGGGGACCAGGCTGGCACCAGATGGAGCAGGGTCTAGGGAAAGGTCAAGGTTAGCTCAGGCTGCTATTGAATCGGTTGCAGCCTCACAGATAGATCTCTGCCTCCGAGGCACCCACTGGGGCTTCTCAGAATCAAATCTAATAGAAAAGGCAGTCACAGAATGAAATCGCTTCATCTGAATGCTAAAATTGTTATTAGGCTACATTAGAGAGATACCGGGCACATGATTACCAAAAAAGGAAGCATGCCTAGCAGTTTGCGACTGAAATAAAAGCTGTGAATATGTTGATACCATCGGCGATGTGCAAAGATAATAGATAACAGGAGAGAAGGGCAGGGAGAGACCGTGTGTGTAACGAACAGATTAACATATTGATGCGGATGTATGTATCCGTATGAAATTATCCGTGCGCGCCGCCGGGGCTGCGCTTGTGCGGACGCGGGGAGGAACGCTCGCATTCCCGCCTGCCCTGCCCTGGCCGTGCTCCTCAGCACTCCCAGGACATTTGTTCACTGCTTTGGACTGCAGTTACGGGCCGAGAAGCGGGGGCACGCTCGGAGGAGAGCTTTGGTGGCGGCTCCTTGCAGGACCCCACCTGCAGCCACGCTCAGCTCCTGCTGCGGCGGCTGCCGTCACTTTGGATTTTGATTTGAAGTCCTCCTGGAGGCACAGGGCTCGGACGTTGTTCCAGGCCGCTCATTTCAGGCAAAACTCCCAGGTAATGTCATTATGTCCACACACATGTGCAGCCCCCCCATCCCGGACACAGGAGTGTGACGTGAGCGCACACATACATGTTCGGAGCAGCGGTGCTGTCAGCTGGCTTACAGAGATCAAAGGGAGCCTGTTCCCAGTTACCAGCTCCACCACGTTACCAATTCCTTAACCTACAGCACAGCCATGTCTTAAAGAAGGATTTAGTCTTGTAAAATAAATGCTGGCTACACTAGATTAAACATGATGACTGCACTCTAAGGGTTAATAAATTTAGAATTAACAGATCATCCCAGCTTGATACAGCTACTATAGATGATTTAATATGCAGCCTAAGCAGGTTGACAGTCAGCTCACAGATGCAGATAAGATCAAACAGTCTCTTGATTCAATAGATTGAATGGTTGTACTGAGTGTCTGGAAGGTGAGTGACAGTACGTATATGGCAGGGGTTCTGGTAAAGAAGGGCTTCGATTCCCCACTGCTGTGCACTGCACTGGTTTTCCTTTTCTAGCAGTCAACCTTTTTCAGCAATCAAACCCGGAGTTAACATGAAAAAAAAAATGTCTCAAATATAGTTCAGGAGAGTTATTTGAAGTTTTCAGTAATGAAAAGCTCCACGCTTTAATGGTAATCACCATTACTATCGCTAGTCTGCACTTCAGATTCCTTTTTCACGGACAAGGCCATTGCCACCCACTCCATCCCACGGGGAGTCTCGGCTGTCCACAGGCTCTGTCTGTCTGTCCACATCAGTCCCCTTCCCTGGCAGACCTAAATCCACAGGAAGGAGCTATTTTGGAGGCCAAACAAGGACACCTTGCCCCAGACAGCCGCTGGGACTTGGCGAGTGCAGCCTTATCCTAATGTGATCCGCCATCCAGAGGCTTTGGCTGCAGGAAACCTCGATGGATGCAGAGTGACAAAGACAATTCCCCCGGAATGGAGCTCCTTTCTCAGCTCTTTTGCTTTTCCAGCTTAAAAGTTAATGTCTGTAGTAACTCTTCTGTGGTTTATGTTTTCCTTTTTTGCTCTCCTGTCCTATTTAAACGGGAATGTAAAACAGTCCTCATGGAGGCTGGTGAGCAATGGGATGACAGAGTGGTCTCTAACAATTTTATTATTTGATCAAGAGTAAAAGCTCCACCTGAACCATTAGATTTTACAATATGAATATGTTTCCAGGCAATTTTAAAAACGCATATTATGCATTCAATAGACAGTCACAGGTCTGAATTGTGTCTTATTGTATTATATAGGGCCACCACCATACTGATGGGGATATTTGTGCTAGAGTTACTGCACATCTGAATGCTTATAAATTAGCTGTATGGTTTACTTTGGTGGGGTTTTAAAAATACTCTCACGGTTTTGATGAATGAGTTGGTGTGATGAGCAGTGCTGCTTTGAATCTG
The DNA here is from genome assembly GCF_014805655.1 of Passer montanus. Classification (NCBI taxonomy): domain Eukaryota; kingdom Metazoa; phylum Chordata; class Aves; order Passeriformes; family Passeridae; genus Passer; species Passer montanus. The sequence continues at coordinate 6,568,399 of NW_024368485.1, read as the reverse complement.
CCAGCAGAGCAAACCCAGGACCCACCTGAGATCTGTTTCTTTGTGATTTTTAAAAATGGGCTCATGTACTTTTGCAAATGCTTGCCTGAGAATTATAGTTTCATTTTAGATTAGAAGCCAGTGGCTCCCTTCCCATCCCTTAAATACTGAGTTAGGAAAGAGAGGGCCTGGATGTGTGCTTTGGATACAGATCCACATGGGAGCATCCACAGATTTTCCCGAGCAGGTCTGCGATGCCACTCAGGTCTGAGCCAGCCTTTTCCCTCCTCCGTGCCTAGGAGCACCTCTCAGGTGAGCCGACAGAGGCACGAAAACCTTCATCCTCTAACTCGAGACATCAAACTGCCAGCACTTTCAGGGCGAAGGAACATCACTCAGACACCCCTTACGAAAGAAACAGAGGCAGAAGAGCACGCTGGGGAAGGCGTGCGGGGCAGCTGGCGGGGCTCGGGGAACTGCGGGGCTCGGGGAACTGCGGGGCTCGGGGAACTGCGGGGCTCGGGCATTGCTGTCCGTGCCCAGCCGCGCTCGGGCCCCGCGGGGCTCGGGCGCGGAGCGGCCCCCGGGTGCCCCCGCGGCGGCGGCGGAGCCGCTTCCCAGGGCGGAACCAGCGAAACCAGTTATCTGGCGGCAATTTGCATATTGATGGTGCCTCCTGCCGCTCTCCCTGATTGCTTTGCAGGAAGGAAAGGTAACAGGAAAAAACTGAGCCCCCTCTCAAAAGTGGCGAAGAGGCTTCTACGTGCGCGGGGGCTTTGATGGAAGAGTAAAGCCTGGTAAAGCCCATGGCGGGGAATTTGTTTGCCAAACTGATTTGATTTTTGTCTCAGGATTTGAAAGAAGTTGTGTATTTTTTTTTTTTTTAAAGTTCTGAGGCTGAAAATGCGAGGTCCGTGCTAGAGAAGAGCACCGATCACTTCAGGGAAAAGTAATTAGCCTCGTCGTAGTCACTGAATGTGTAAGTCCAAGGAGGAGGCAATCCTTGGAGATTGGGAAAGGCATTGAACAGACACTTTAAAACGTGCAGTGCCATGGTGCAGGTATTTTTTAGTCCCGCTCATAAGCAATGTACAGATGTGCAGTGTGGCATTGACTGTAGGAGCTTACAGAGAATAGTTTCACTTTTACTGGCTCTGGGTGCAGTGGCTGCCTAACACACACCTATTGTGAGGCACTTTTGGCCTTCCTCGTGGGAACGGCCATGGCTGTGTCCCTGTACATCCCTGAGTGTTCAGATCCTTCATTTCTGGGCAGCACCAAGCAGGGTGCCAGGAGCCTGCAGCTCATCTCACCCCCGTGCTGAGGGGCTGCTCAGACTGGTCAGGAGGTGATCAGTGGGTCCCATCTGCTCTATCCCATTGCTCCAGCCAACCTAGACCAAGCTTCTCCCTCCAGACTGGTGCTCTGTATGGCCTGGATTTACCCTGTGGATATCCCTAGTCTGAGGGGGGTGTGTGTCAGCACAGACAGTGCACGGAGCTCTCTCGCCATGTGTTTACATCTACTTCTCTCTCTCTCTCTCTCTCTCCAGGCTCTCAGATGCTGTGAAACTAAATACGATAGGGCAAATTACAGTCTAAATTGTGAATACATTCATTTCAGTATGGTAATATCAAACATTGTACTTATTTCTGATTTCTGTATTTAATTTCCCCTGCTTTTTTAAATGCTGGGGAATAGTTGCTGAGTGAACAATAGCATTAGTACAATAACTCCCCCCAACCCCAGCATTCATACTTAATGCACATCAGCTTTCTATGTAATGCCATACAATATACTTGCACGTTATTTTAATTGAGTGAAATCTTATTCATACTGGTGGGAGAAGGCATTCTTTTCACTGCAGCCAGGATTCATACTGCACTGACAGAATTATGTGTGCTGACAATAACAAATGGTGGCAAAACTATCCAAACTGCTCAAAGAAGTGGGCTCTTATCACAGGTTATTCACCACCTCTCCTGTTCCCCCTCAGTGCTGTGTCTTTCTGTGCAGCTTTGGGCTATATAATAATTTATTCTTCTGACTACAGAGAGTTGCATTAAAATATTATTGTAAGCATTTTAACAATTAAGCTGAAATTTTGTGTGGAATAAATATGGCAAAGGAGAAAACCCACAGTAAAGCTGTCCTTATTTTTAAGCACAGAGAAAGGACTCTGCTCTCTCAACTATTAATTATTTTTCATCTAGAAAAGATCCTCACACAAACTGTGTCATGTTCTGCAAAGCAGGCGCATTTCTTCTTGGCTGAAGCTAAAAGCTAAACCTAAATGTCACCTGAAATAGTAATATAAAATGAATATAGAGAATGATGATTGTGTATGCTAAATTTCAGTTCAATGCATTCCACGTGACTAAAAGTTGAAGCTCTAAAAAGCAATGTGAGTTATTTACAGAAGATGTTAAGGCACCAATCTAACAGCATGCTTGAGTACATGCTTACTTTAAGCATGTAAGTACAGCTGATGTGCCCAAAGATAAATATGTGCTTAAGAATTTTGCAGTACCCAAGGCCAAGTAGGGGCTATATCAAGCAGAGTTAGAGTAGGAAAATCCTTTTTTATTGCACTGTCCTTTCTACTGTCCCTCACACCAAGTGTGCTAGGAAGGAGGGACTGTGCTCAGCAGCAGAAAAGTCAACTAAATATTTCTTCATCTTGTGTAGCAAAACTAATTTCTCAATAGAAATAATTTCTTTTTGATTACTGATGTCGAGGAGGAAAATCCTTTTTTATTGCACTGTCCTTTCTACTGTCCCTCACACCAAGTGTGCTAGGAAGGAGGGACTGTGCTCAGCAGCAGAAAAGTCAACTAAATATTTCTTCATCTTGTGTAGCAAAACTAATTTCTCAATAGAAATAATTTCTTTTTGATTACTGATGTCAAGTTTCTCAGATTAGTGAGTTATTTTTGTTATTCTACTTTTCAAAATTGATTTGAGGTAGAGCTGCATTTATTTTTCAAGACAAAATGTTTGCCTTTCCCTGCCTGCCACATCCAGAGTAGGGCTTTCCAGATTTCCTCATCGGGAGAGTTTGATCCCCTTGGATCTAGTCTTGCACAGAAGTGCACTTACCAGCTCAAGTCAGAACAGGAATTTAACAAGCTGTTTGTGTCAGTGACCTGCCTTCCTACTGCTCACAGGCTTGGACATTCTGACCTTGCTGAGATGCATGGCTTGGGATCTCAGCAGTGTCTCAGAAGGACCAACTTGTGCCACCTGGGTTCCTGAGAGGCGAGACACATGTGGGATGTGGATGTGTGGGACACTGTGCCCAGGAGCACCCAGCTTCTCACAGAACTGTTTTGGAATGGCTCGCACAGGACACAGCAGTGTGAGAGCCCCAGGCTGCAGCCAGGCTTGCTCAAAACTCTTCCTGAAACAGATGGAGATGCTGCTCCTGAGTTCAGGTGTTCCTGCTCCTTCCCTGTGTGGGGAGGGGGGCATGGAAACTCTGGGATCCAGCTCTGTGAGAGTCATCATGAGCCATCATTACTGGCCCTGGGCTGGGCTTTCTTTGCTGTAGGGTCAAGGAAAATCTTGAGTCTGCATCTAAACTAAACATGCACTCTTTGTCTTAGTGTGATTTGAGGTGATAAAAACTGACTTTTGGAAGTCTGGAGCTAGGGAAAAGTAGGGAGCATTTATCAGCAAAATCCTTTGTAACACAAACCTATTTAAACTCCGGCTCAATATTCAAAGCTGAGTGGCTCATCCCTTTCTAAGTGATGCCAGCACACAGGTAGGACTCATTTCCACACATTTCTGGGGGGAAGATAAAACCCAGGAAGATTAAAAGATTCCAAGAAACTGTTAGCAAAGATATTTATTTATGTTCTCTTTATCTTACACATTTAGGACCTCTTTGGAGATAACTAAAGTGTCATTTCTTGTTCCTGGCCTCTTCTCAGTGTGTAGGAACACGCAGGTGGGTCAGGATGGCAGGTGAGCCCTGTGAAATCCTCAGGGTAGCTGTAGATTTACCTGGGGTATCCATACATATTCCATTGAGTAGGGAGCTTCGGAAGAGCTAGAAGTACCAAATTCATACCCTAGATGTCAGTAAAAGAAAAAAACATTAAAACCCATTAAAAATCATTTTATGAAAGTCTGTGAATCAAGCAATGCGTTAGCCAATTATTCATAAGATTATTCCCTATATGGACTGACAGTTGGAGTCCCACGTTTCAGCTCAATCAAATTTACACAGCCCAAGTTATAACCTCTTCAAGATGGGGATTGTAACAGGGGCACTGACAGACCATAACTACCGTGCCTCTTTAGTAACAAAAGCTCAGCTACCTCACTCGTGCCGTGGCTGCTGGTGCTGCAATAATTAAGACTGTATGGATTTGCATTATAGGTCAGGTTCTGGGAGGTTTTAAATGCACATAGTTTAAATCACGTTGGCTTGAAATGCAGCATAGAGACGCTCAGGGGCAGGTCACATGTTTACTTAAAAAAAGACGTATAAATATTAAACCTACAATATGACAAGTGAGTAGTGCAAACTAAACCCAGTTTGGCTGAAATCAAACATTTGATTAAAAATGAGATTTTTAGTAATGCCTTCCTCTGCCTGCCCACACACAAGCAAAACTCTTCGTGTGCTTCAAGGGAGGGTTTTTGCCACTTCAAAGTCTGTTCCCTGAGCACTTTGTGCCATTTATTTTAGTGATCCCCAGAAAGTGCAGGTAAGGTTCAGGGCTCCATCGTGCTAGGTGCTGTGCAAGCAGAGGCAGGCTGAAATCCCAGGCCTCGCTGAACAACTCATGGAAAAAAAGTCTCCCCAAGTTCAGGGTTTTATTCCAGGTCCTGCCTAGGGCGAGCCGATAACGAAATCTTTCTGTCACCTGGCGCTCAGATGTCTGTGATCCTGCACGGACTCGCTGCTGTGTGTGCTGTGCCTGCCAGTAAGAGCTTGCAAAATCAGTTTATTTTCAGCCTTTATTAAAAAGGGGAAAGACAAAAAAAAAAAAGAAGAAAAAGAAAAATGAGAAAAGGCAAAGCAGCGCGCCCAAGTTTCTCCTGCGGGAATACTAATGCACGTACTATTTCTAGAACGTGCAAGTGCTCTGCTCATTCACGGGAGCCAGCCTGGTGTGATAAGAGTTCCACCCACGTTGCCTCCGCCTGATTGAGGCTATCAAGCCGGTGTCGGAAAGCACCCCGCGCGATCTGCCGTTACATAACGCAGCCCAGCTCCCGGGATCTGGCAGAGTTCTGGAATTTCTGTTTGGTCCTAGTGTTCTGTAATGTTGGCAAGTGAGATTCCTGCTCTGAGTGAGTGACAGCTGGAGCTTCGAAGCAGGAACATTTGCCCACCAAAGTTGCTGAACTCACCCACTGCCAAGTCTGTCACTGAAGAAGCAGATAGGCAGGGACAGCAGAACTGTGCCACGCTCCTTTGCACCTTCAGGTCCCAGCCCTGGGTGCCTGCCTGTGAGACTGAGGAAGGCCACACTTCTCAATGTTAGTTTTATGTCCCTTTCTACCCCACCCTCTAAGAATCTCAGGTGCTTGAATGTAGGGAGGACCATGCTTTTTCTCAGGCAGAGAGCTGAGGTATGAGGAAAGGGATAGATACATTTTGGCAGGTTTAAATCTTAGACTGATTCTTACAGCATTAATGTTCTCACCTGGGCACTCTGTCCTGCTGCTGCAGGTTACTGCCATTGCTGAGGGACAGGGATGGGTGCCCACCTCTGCTCTCAGCTGCTCCAGGCATGAGCTGGTGCCTCAGGGCTCTGGTTCACATGGGACAGCCTGAGGTGGGATGGACACTCAGCTAATGAGACAGACCCTTCTCTAAGGCTAGCTTCCCACCATGGCTCTGATTTCAGCGTGCACCTCGGAATTTGCTGAGGTGTAGGGCCACATTTCCTCCAGCTGCCTTTGCTCTGGGGCTGGGAGTCCGTAGCCAAGGAGCAGCTGATAGCATGGCCAGGGTGACAGCAGCGAGGCATGCCCTGCAGCTCGGGCAGAGAAGGGCTGTGGAGGGGCAGGAGGTGACACAAGCCTGTGTCAGCGCACAGACCGTGATCACTGGGTCATCTTCTGTGCTGGCCTGGGTTTGTTTTCACCCGCCCCATTTCTCTCTGTGCTCACCTGCCACTTGCAGGGGGTTTGTTAGTACAACCCAGCAGGGGAAGAGCGTGCAGGAGGTACAGACAGGGCTGGAGATGCTCGGTGTGCTAGAGGCGCTGGGAAGCAGAGATGCAGGAGGTGCAGTCGTGGGGTGCATCCCTTGCTCCGCAGCTCTCCCGGGGCTCTCCCAGCCCCAGCTGTGCCCTCTGGCCCCGTCTCTGCCGGGGCAGCTCAGGCCCCTGTCCCCGGGAGCGACCCTGCTGCCGTCACCAGCGCCGGGGGCCATCCCACCCCCTTTTCCGCGGGATGTCCCAGCCCAGGACACGGGAAGGGGGCCGGTGGGGAGTGCCGTGTCTCGGGGGGGTCAGTCCCTGTCTCGGGGGGGCTCAGCCGCTCCTGCAGCCGGGGGCTCAGCCGCATCCCTCCGCACAGCGCCCGGGCTGAGGCTGTAGCAAACTCCCTGGCAAGAGCTGTTTGTTGACCACATTCACGTTCAGAGCCCTGAAGCTAAAAGCACTTTACACCATAAAATAAAAGCACTGTCTTTTTTTCTAAAAGGTTACGTCTGGAGGCCACGCTGCTCATACTTCATACAGAAAACTACTGAAAGGGCTATGAAATCCTCTATGATTTACACTCCCTCTCAGTGCATTAGGATATAGATCTACTCGACTCTAAAAATACTGTGGAGTTTCTAACCGACGTGAATATATGTGCATTATTTCAGAAAGTCTGTTAGAAAACTTGTCAACACATTATAAAGCATAAACCAGGACTTGGCCATTAAATACAGAGATCAGAGACAAAATGTATACGGCAGGAAGTACCGAGAAAAGTCCCTCCATTCAAAAAAAAAGTCTATTAGCTAAAAGTTTACACACAATATACACCAAAAGGTTTAGAGCGAGACCGTGGACCGCAATTACAAGGCATAAATGGAATCAGTAGGGGCTTTACAGTCCCCAGCGCAGTTAACTGGGCTGCCAGAAAATAATTTTAATATTGTCATAATTTATTACCCACCGAAAGCCACATCAAGGATTGTAAATACAGTCACTTTGTGTCCACGACTGCTCGTTAAACAGCCTCGTTCCCTTCCCCTAAAAATACAATGAAATAAAAACCCACCTGCATTATTAATCTGCGGTCATGCCGTGTTAAAAATGTCTTCTCACTCCTTTTCTTTCTTGAGGTTTGTTATCTCCCTCCAATCACATGACAATGCGAAGCGCTGTGGGGTGGGGGGGGGTACAGGAACGAGGGGGAGCCAGCACTATTGCGATCAAATGCTAATATTAATAATTATCCAGCCAGGATGAAATATTATTTTTAAGGCAGCGAGTTTCCATTTAAATCGAGGCATTTTTACGGTGCTGGAATTAAGGGCATGCTGATGGTAAGAACATCCTCGCTGCCATTCATGAAAGCATCTGTAAAATTAGCTCCTGACTGTAGGTTTTGAGATGCGGTCTGGGAAGTCACCTCTGGAATCTCAAACACGGCACGATAATGAAACAGATTTAGTTGTCACCAAGTGCTTAATTTGCTATGATTTTTTAAAAAAGAAAATCAGTGAAACGACGCCTGTGATTGGGAATAAGCACAGGTAGGTGTTCTGATGCAGGTTGGCTTTAGAGAGCGTAATGAATTGTAATTCAGAGGAGTGTTAACTGCGAACCGCAGAACCTTTCAGGGGTAATAAAGTCATTACTTTTTACATTGCAGCCACCTTCAAAAGCTTTATACGTGCCATTAGATATAAATCAAGCCCCATATATATATATATCTACATCTCCGGTGCAGACACACACGCCCGTGTTTCGCGCAGGGACATGTGCCCGCCCGGCACAGCCAGCCCAGCAGCCGCCGCTGTTGTCACCTGCGGCCGGGTTCCTCGGCCACGTCCCGCACCCTGCCCCGGCATCCCGGTGCCGGCGGATGCAGGAGGGGAGCGGCGGCCGAGGGGGGGCCGAGCGGCGGCGGGCGGAGCCGGGGGCGGCTGGCGGGAAGCTGAAACCATCGCACGGCGGAGCCGGACAGCTCCGCGCCGGGGCTCGCCCCGCCAACAGGTCCCGCCGAGCCCCGGCCCCCGCCGCCCCCTCTGCCCGGCGAAGTCTTCCCCTCGTTCCCCCGGGCTCTCCGCTCCGGCTGTCCGCCGCCGTCCCGGGCACGGCTAGCCCCTCGCACTCCCTCCCGCAGCCGCACTTTGCTCCGCACACGCGTTCGCCTCCAGAGCTTATTTCTACCGCAACCTGATCCCTCCCGGCGCCGGCAGCGTCCGCCTCGCTCCGGCTCCTTTCGGCGAAGTTGCCGCCGCTGCCGCCGCCGCATCCTCCCAACTCCAGGCACTTCTCGGTGCCTGCCGCCGCCTCGCTCCCCCCCTCTCCGCCCTCCCCCGTTGCCAGCCCGCTGCCCGCGCCGCCCCGCCGCCGGCAGCCCCGCGTTTCGCTTTCGCTCAGAGCCCGCGGCGGCGGGCAGGGCTCGGAGCGCCGCCGGGGCACGAAGCGGGGCTCCGGGGCTGGCGGGAGCGAGCAGCCCGCGGGGAGAGCCGCCAGGTCCCGCCGCCCTGCGCTCCCCCCGCGCCCTGCTCCTGCCGCCGCTTCCTCGCCCGCCAAACTCCGCTCGCTGCTCCCCCGCCCGCCCCGGGGCAAGGGCCGCCGCTGGCCGCCGAAGTTTCCCGCGGCCCGGCCCGAGCCCCCGCCGCCCCCCAGCTCCCCGCGGAGCCGCCGCCGTCCCCCGGGGACGGGCCGCAGCTCCCGGGAGGAGGGGACTCGGCGGCTTCGAGGAGGATGGGGGGGGGCGAGCGGGGAAGCCGGGAGCCGGATGCACCCCCCCCCCCTTGCTTTTTGGGTGGTCTCCGGTCCTACCTGGCTTCCCCCAGCTCCCCCACCTCCTCGGCACAGCCCGCGGCCAGCCTGCCCCGCAGCCCTCTCTGCCCGGCTCTGCCTCCACCGATGTGTTTGCTTTTCCAGCGGGGGTGTGCGTGCGAGAGCTGCCGCTGCCTGCCTGCCTGCTCGCTTTCTCCCGCTCCTTTCCCTCCCTTCTCTCTCCCCGTGTGCGTGTTTAATTTCCCCCCCTCGCCCCTCTCCGGGGTCCCCTCTCGCACCCGCTGCTCGGCGCCCACTCGCGGCTCCGGCCGCCGCCCCCTCCGCCCCCGGCCCCCGGGCTCCATTCGGCAGCCTAGATGTCNNGATCACTGTCCATTGGCTTGTCCTGCTCTCTTTTTCATGTCCAGCCCCTGATGAGTGTCCATTGGTGTTGCCTTCGCCTTCCCTCCTCCCCTCTCCCCGGCTTGCCCTGCCCATGTTTTGTATGTCTCTGTCCATCCAGGCTCCTGACGTTCAAGTTCGCAGGGACGTCACGTCCGCACTTGAACTTGCAGCTCAGGGGGGCTTTTGCCATTTTTTTCATCTCTCTCTCTCCTTCTCTCTCTCCCTCTCTCTCTCTCCCTCTCCCTCTCTCTCTTTTTTTTCCTTGCACAAAAAAAAAAAAAAAAAAAAAAAAAAGCCATGACTGCTATCCCACAATTCATCTTCCCTGCGCCATCTTTGTATTATTTCTAATTTATTTTGGATGTCAAAAGACATTGATGAAGATATTTTCTCTGGAGTCTCCTTCCTCTCTAACCCGTCTCTCCCGATGTGAACCGAGCGACTCACAAGCCACCGAAGCCACCAACCCACCATGTCGCGCCGCAAGCAAGGCAAACCCCAGCACTTAAGCAAACGGGAATTTTCACGTAAGTAACCCGGAGAGCAATTTATTTAATTTCCCCTTCACGGATTTAATTTTTAATTCGAGCGAAAGCAGGGAAAAAAAAAAATTAAAAGTGAGAGGGAGTGAGCGAATCGGGGAAAAAAATTAACTCAGCGCCGGCTCGGGATTCTCAGCATTCCGGGTAATTTCTCCCTCTCTAATTTAATCACCTTGATGACTTTTCTTCTCTTTCTGCCCGTGCCCCTCGCCCTCCGGCGCGCACTCCGCTGCCCCGCTCCGCGCTCGCCTCTCGCCTCCCGCTCTCCGCGCTCTTTGGCGGCAAGCGCGGCAGCTCTCGCCCGGCACCGGGAGAGGCGCGGGCGAGGTGCAGGGCTGCCGGGGGCACAGCCGGCCGAAAGTGGGAAGAAATTCCTGCGGGAGCGGCGGGGCTGCACGCCGGACACGGCGGTGGCCGGGCGGGCGGGATGTGCGGGCGAGCGGAGCGCGGAGAAAGTCCGGCGGCCGGAGCCCCCCGCGCTGCCGGCGGGCTCGCCCCCTCGCCCCACCCCGCCCCGCCGCCGCTCCGGCTGGGGCTGGGGCGGGGGACGGCACCGGGCGGCGAGGGAGCCGAGCCGAGCCGCGCCGCGCCGGCTGGGATTCCCTCCTCGCCCTCGCCTCGCGTTCTCCCGCTCGCTTACTATTTTTTGGAAGATTTTCAAAAAAAAAAAAAAAAAAAAAGTGGAAGTGGATTTTGATTGGGAAAAATCTCGTGTCTGAATGTTTACAAGCACCGCGTGTGCGGGGAGCCTCCTGCCAACAAACACAGGCGAGAGCGAGCCCGGGCTGAGCACACACGCGCGCTCACACACACGCACGCACACACACACACACTCGCACCCTCACACCCGCGAACGGCCCTTTCTCGCCGCCGCATTTCAACCCCAAACCAAATCCGCTCTCCCCGGGAGAGAAAAAACAAACCCCGAGCCCCACCACACCGTTCGCAACAAAAACTCTCCGGCTCCCTCCGTCCCTCCCTCCAGCCGCCACCACACACACCAGGGCTAGATGCAAGATAAGCGGGAGCGCTCTTTGCACAACAAAAGGCAACTCGAGCTGGAAAGGTTTGGGGCGAGGGGGGTGGGAAGGAAGGGAGAAAAAAAAAAATTCTCTTTTCCTCGGGGTGAGCCTGGGGGAAGGGGAAATGCTGCATGCTTTTCCTCACTCCTTTCCCCACCTTTTCTTTATTTCTTCCTTTCTCTCTCTCCCATTACTCCCGGCGGGTTTTGTTCCCTCCCAGGGACGGCAGAAAACCCAGGGCCGTTTCTTCCTGCCAGCCATCCCCGGCTCCCTCGGCCCTTCGCAAAGCCCCCCAAACTTTCCGCCGCGCTTTCTCTTCCCCCGCGGCCGCGCAGGCACTGCAGCCAGGTTCGCACATGGAGCGAGGGAAGCAGCGCCCGCTCTTTGCTCCGCCGCGGGCAGGGCCGGCCGGGGGCTCTGCCTGCCCAAAGTTTGCCCCGAACCCCGGGGTGTGTCGGGGGCTCAGCCCCTCCCCCCGCCGTCGATACTTTTCGGGGAGCCTTTTTTTTTTTTTTCTCTTTAATTTTTTTTTTCATTGCCTGGCTAGGGATGGGGTGCAGCATCACTGGCATATGGGGATGGGCCCCCTCCCCCGGAAAATGGGGTACGGGGGTGCTTTCCCCGGGCAGCCGTGAAGCGGGGTGCCGGGAGCGGGGATCGCGGCGGGAGCGGAGGAGGGGGCGGGGGGCTCCGGCTCGGCCCCCGGGGCAGCGGCGGCGGGCGGGATCCCCGCGGCCGCTTAGGGCCGGGGGAGCGGCGCGCCGGGGATGCGGCGGCGGGGCCGGGGCCGGGGCGGCGGAGGCGGCGGGCGGGATCCGTGCCCGCTTCGGTCGCTAGGAGGCACAGCGAGATCAAACAACCGGGCAGCCCCGCGAACTTGAACCTGGCCGGCTCCTCCGCTGCCTCCCGGCCGGCGGGAGGGGGAGGGCGCGCGCGGAGTTTGCTTGCTCCGGGAGGCAGCGGGGGATGCTCGCCTTCCCCCTCCCCGGGTTTCCCCTCCCTCCCCGTAACGTGTTGGCGGTTCCCATTGTACCCCCAAGTCTCCCTTTCCTCGCACCGCACGATCCGAAGACACAAACTTGGGATTGAACAGCCCTTCTCCATCCTTCCCACGGTGCGGTGCGGGGAGATGCCCCGGCAGCGCATCCGCACTGCCCCGCGGGCATTTCTCCTCACCGTCCTGTGGCACCCCCCTCCCCGCCCCATCACCCCCGGTACCTCCTTTCTCCCGGCACTCCAAAATCCATCCCTCTTTTGCCGGTGCGGTTGTTTTGGTGGCTGGGAACAGGGGGAAAAAGGGGGGAGTAGGAGGGCGAAGGGGGAAAGCTGAAAAGACATGTTGGTGGAAGGGCAATTTGCATGAAAAATAGAGACGGATGATTAGGGACCCAGGCAGGGAATTTTGATTGCCCCAGAATTAAAAGATGCATCCTGCAAATCGGAGGCAAGACCAGGTGAAATGTATTCTGGTGTTTTCTTTGTGATCCCGGTATTTTATATTATGTTCTAAAAGTAGCAGTAATAATAAAAAACATTTTTTTTTTTGCTGGCTCTGCCTCCATCAGGAGCCAAATGTTTTGCAGCGAACACAGTGCCAGCCGTATTTCATACATTAGTATATAATTCTTGTTAATTAGCAATAATTTACGTTAAGAGCATAGAAAATGTTGAGGTTACAGGTTTTATATCTGTACATTTGATCATCTTGTTATTTTCAAGAACTTTGCCTCCTATAAAATTAATTAGGTGAAATGTGGAGGTGTAATCAGCAACCTCTGAATTACCACTTCATTTCCTGGTTTTGATTGTAAATCAGCCCAGCCTGTACAGACTTTTAGCAAAGTCTATTTTTGTTCAGTGCCACTTTTAACTGTCTGGTGTCGAAGCAGCGGGTTACCTTCCCCTGCTAAATAATAGTGACAGCGTCAGAAAGGAATCAGGCCGCGGGAAAACATTATAATTGAGTAATGATTATGCAGAGCTCCTCGCTGAGCCAGTTGCGAGGGGAGCACGGGTGGTTTTGTGTCTTCTTGCTGCGGAGAGCCGAAGTTGGATCCGCAAAATACCTTTGTCTGCGGCGAGCAGCGAGCTGCCGGTGGAATTAGTCCTGCGATAATTTACTCCCTCGGTCCGAACGCGAGGGACGGCTTGGGGAGAAAAACGCCGTGCCCGGCAATCCCGCAGAAGCAGCCTGCTCCCGTGCCGGCTTCCCGAGGAGGAGCGAGACACGCACGCTGTGCCTCCTCTCCTGCCGGTCTGTAAGTTTAGGAGAAAGCCCCAGCGATTAAGACATTGTTTTTATTAATACGAATGTAACCTTCATATTCCTGTGGTTGACCTTACGTTAAATTAGAAGTAGTACTAGAGGCAAGAAATGATGGACTGGATCCCTGTGTCCTAGTTGGAGCTGAGGTACGGCGAGGTAGTGTGCTCTTTCAATATTATTTTACGCAGCACAACTGGGAGCTACTCCAGATCTTCCTCCTCAATATTCAGCCTAGGTAGGGTTGAAATAAATTTAACCTGAGTTCACTGGATTTTTGCACTTTATCAAAATCAGTTCCAATATTGTGCAGTCAAATTAAAATCTATTTTTTGATTCTCTGTGGCTTTAAGTTCATTAAATGTGAAATTGGCAGCCAGCTAAAGAAGGTCAGGCTGATTAACTGTTTAGGAGTTGTATTCTGTCTCTCTTGCGTTACCTGGCAGTGTTTTGAGGTGGGTTGTATTTGTAGTACCCTCTCCTCCTGCTCGCTGCTGTTAGCGTGCGTGTTGTGTTGCGCAGACAGAGGAACACCAACACGCTGCTCGTATTTATTTTTTTCCCCCCTTGTGAAAGGCGATGGCGGTGGAGTCTGCACAGAGATTGCCAAGGTATTTTTCTGCAAATGTAACGTAAAAAAAAAAAAAAGCCAACAGAAAAGAGAGCCGAGTCTGCCTCGTTAAAGCATCCACTGACGATTCTGTGAGCAGAAATAGCCTCATAATGAAGCTTTTTGGAGCTCATTCAGAAAATTTGTCAACTTTGACAACATTAGGCAAGGTATTTTGAGTTTAAAGAAGGCGCTTCTCACTGTTGCGAGGAAATGTGGCAGTTGCTTGGCCAGGCTGATTTTTAGATGCTGAGGGCCATGAGTGCTAACATGTTCAAGATAATTTAGGTATTCCCTTATTTCGGGATTAAAAAATGCTAAATGACTGATCGCTTTATTTCCTTAAGTACTAAAAAATACCCCATCCAGCTAATATCTCCGGTGGTGAATTTGCTGTTTATTTGGATCCTGAGGAGTAGCTCAAAAGTGAGCGGTGCCTCCCCCCACCCCGCAGGCATTTCTGCTGCACTTGCTTTTTATCATTTTGGTTTTCTGCCATAGATACTTATTTATTTGCCTCATACCCTCCCCCTTCCCCCACTCCCCCCCCACTTTGTATATAACTACTGCCTTTAGGATTTTTTTAAATTGGAAGCCGCAAACGGGCGGATGAGGACAGTGACACAAATCCATGCGTTTACGTCTGCACGTGTGTTCTGAGGGCTGGATGTGCCCTGTGTGTGTGTGTGCCCATGCAGGCTGGCTCTCCCCCCTTCTCTTTTACACACATGCACACGTTACCTGCACGGGCTGTACAGGGAGTGTGCAGTGTCTGTGTGTGTTGAAACACCTTCTGTCTACACTGTGTTTCTGAATTTAGAAGCTGGGTCTTGTCTGGCTGGTGGAAGATACACACCCATGTGTGTGAGAGTGTGTGCAGTGTTTTAGCCTTGAATTCATGTACATAAATAATACATTCAGCAATAAAACACCATATTCCCTTCTTGTCGTAGTACCACAAGAGTTTCGCAGTGTAATCTTTCAGCCTATCCATTTAATTTTAGCACCGAATCGTTCAAGGAGTCAGAAATGTGCCCTCGTGTAGGAGCACAGAGACAGTTGCGGTGCTCTTCCTCTGAGTTCTCTGTGCTACGGCTGCTCCTGCACAATCCCTTCCCTGTAACTGTTGAATCCCTGTCCTCGGTGCCGTGCTGGCAGCCGTGTTGCATGGGTTTGGCTGGGGGGAGCAGGCGGACTCCGGAGCGGGGTGTAATATTCATGAACGGGGGGCTCGGCGCGTTCCTCCCCCCGCACCCACTGCCTTTCCCGAGAGCTCTAACCATCCTCCTTTTGTTTCTCAAACTGCAGCCGAACCTCTTGAAGCCATTCTCACTGATGACGAACCTGAACATGGCACATTGGGAGCTCCGGAAGGGGACCACGACCTCCTCACTTGTGGCCAGTGTCAGATGAACTTTCCGTTGGGGGACATTCTTATTTTTATTGAGCACAAACGGAAACAATGCAATGGCAGTCTCTGCCTAGAGAAGGCTGTGGATAAGCCACCTTCACCCTCACCAAGTGAGCTGAAAAAAGCATCCAATCCCGTGGAGGTTGGCATCCAGGTTACGCCAGAGGATGACGATTGTTTATCAACGTCATCTAGAGGAATTTGCCCTAAACAGGAACATATAGCAGGTAAATTAAAGCAAGGAGAAGTGTTTGCGAGTTTATTTCTGTTTCAGTTGCAACGTAGCGTGTTGGCAGTGGTGTGCTGCCGTGTCTGTGTGTTCTGCTGGCCGTGAGGGCCGGGCTGTCCGTGCCCTCCCTGCCTCGGGTTAGCGGTGTTTCCCGGTGCCCGCGCGGCGCGGGAGCAACAGGCACGTGCCGTGCCAGCCGGTGTTTCTGGCCGTATTGTTTGAGGCCACTCTCGTGATTTGCCTGCATTGTAGTCACTGTCTGGCCGCGGGAGGAGGGTTCCGAGGCTGCCGCGCGAGAAAGCGAGGAGCTTTTTGAGTCTTTGGCAAAGTCAGGGGTGAAAGAGTTAACCGAGCATCCGCCAGCCTTGGTTCCATATTGGCTGTCAGCGTATGGACTGTAATTAAACACAGCCCCATGGCAAAGTGACACCACCGACCTTGACTTTAAGATGCCATTTTCGACTGGCCAGGCCAGAGTAGAGAGGGCAGTTGCTGAAGCGCACAGACATGCTTATTCGAAAAGTTTAAGGGCATGTTGGAAATTTCAAAAGGTTGGTTTGACAGGAAAGGCTGCTCTCTGCAGCCTGCCTCCTCAGCCAAATGATAAATGCTTCGCTGTGCTCTCTCTTGTCTCTGATGTGGTTTTGACAGATGTATCTTGATTTTGTTTGCGGTTTACACAACCACATGTCAGCCGTACAAATGTCCAAGGCAGAGTTCTGTTTTGTGCAACAAACAATATGAAATGTAATTTAAAAAAAGAAAAAAGGGTAAATAATTCCATTTCGTAGCATTTTGTTTTTTTTCTGGTAAATTCAGAAAGCCATTGACCATGCAGATATTTTCACAAATGAGGTTAAAAAAATTAAACTGTACCATGTAAAAGAAAATCCCAGGGCCCTGGGAGTGTAACAAGGCACGCTCTGCCTTTAAAACCCTACTAGTAAACAAAAGTACTGCCCATTTGCAGCGAGCATTTCAGATCACTTCAAACCACGCCAATACTGCCAGTCGAAAAAGGCGAGACCACAGCGTATCAACCCCAGTGAATGCCTGAACCAGTTTCAAACTCCCCCTCCAGTGATGTTTGGGATGTGGCACTGTGGGTACCTCTCTTCGGGGAGCCCACAGGACCGCTTGGGGTTGTCGGAGGCGCAGTACATCATCACATGATGTGCTGGAGCTTGTCTTGGGCTTTCTTTGGCCACAAAGTTAAACCATAATAGGGCAGTAGGCGCTGGGAGGTTCAGCAGGATCCTCCCGCAGCCTTCCCTGGCCTCCAAGACGGCCTCCAAACTGTGCTGGAGAGCTGCAGTTTTGGAGGTTTTGTGGTGGCAGCAGATCCATATCGGTGCATGGGTGTCTGTCTGCGCACGTGTCTGTGTGCAGAGCCATGTGCGTGCACACGCAGACGTCATGTGAACAAGTGTGTGCTGTTTCTGCACAGTAATCGGTCTATCCTTGAAAACGTGCATATCTCTACATTTAAGAGGAAACACAGGCTCAGCTGCTGCTAAGCTGTATTTTTAATGAGACTTGAACCCCCCCAGTAATTCCCCATATTGCACTTCCCAGACATGGGTATTAAAGGTGAGGTTTCTTTCCCAGCGTGGTAGAGGGCAGTGCCCATTTCCATGTGCTGCCTGCAGTCTGACGGAAAGCGAGCAGAAGTGTAGGGCGTGATTAATGAAGCAGGAGCCTGGCGGAAGGGATTTGTAGTCTTCCAAGCTCTGGAGCCATACTAAATCACCAAATATGGAGGAGCGGTGGTATGATGTAACGCTGTATTTACGTACGGCGCCGCTCCGCTCAAAAGACAAAACACAGTATCTGTCAAGCAAGAATTAAACATGCTGTCGTCCCCGTGGTCCCTGGGCTGGAGGGATGGCCACGCCGAGGAGTTCTGCACGAGGGGAACCTCCTCTGTGAGGGTTTTGCTCTGGCACTCACTTGGTGCGGGAGGCTCAGCGAGCCAAGTCTGGCTTTGGCGTGGCGCAGGTGACGCGGAGCGAGGAGGATTTGGGCTCGCGCGCCGTCACGGGGCCGTTAATTCAGAAAGGGCTGTGGTTTTACCTGACTGTCAATGCTTCGCTGAGCAGAGGTGGTGGCTGAGGGTGGGGGCACAGTGGCAGGGCCTGATCCTGCTCGCTGGTACACCTAGGGGGGCTTGAGTGGGAGCTGGTGCCGTGCAGGAGGGTCCACAGAGCAAGACGTGTGTCCTGAGTAGGGATGGAGTTGTGGTTGTCAGGACTCTTCTGCCCCAAGGTTTCTGGCTGTAGTGCTCAGCCTTGCCTATACAGATGGGATGCCCAAGATTGCAGGTTCTCTGCCCCTCCCTGGCTGGGCTGGAACCGAGCAACACTGGGGGTCCCTTGGTTCTTGCTGTTGGAAATGCAGCCTGGCTTTGGGAAAGGGAGAAGAGGCACCAGGAGTTATGGGGTCTTGCGCTGTTCCTCCCTTTCTTGTTTTCATCTCCTTTTCAGTTGGATGCAGTTGGAGTTCAGCTCCCTTGTGTCACAAAGAAGTGTGGTGATAGCTGGAGTTACCCATTGCTTGTAGTCAGTAGTTTGAGGAGTCCAGCAGTAAAATTTCCAATGAAGGTCTTGGAGCTTGAACTGTGAAGTTCAGGCTTCGGGAAGGCCCCTATGAAGAGCCTCAAACTCTTCCAATTCTGCTATTTATATCAGATTTCTGTTCAAGAATGCAAAGTGCAAGATTTGAGTGTGTAATTAAGGGGAAAAAAAAAAAGATAGAGGCTGCCTTTGGAAAAATACACAGAAGTTGAGGAAGTGATTATTTCTGCTAGGAGACTATAAAACAGATATTTTGTAGCAATATAAAAATGTTCCAAATTAGTTTTGAGGATGGAAGAGGTGTTCCAGGTTAGCCCTGGATACAGAGGGGCTGTGGGTGAGCTCTGGGTGCAGTTTTCTCCCTGCCTGCAGTTTTCTAGACAGTAAGTTGGGGTGTTGAAGAGAATTGTAAGTAATGGTTAAAGATCTATGGAAGAGCAAGGAGGCAGCGACTCATTCAAATGCAGGGAGAAATGTCTGTTTTAACTGTCCTTAAGCTGCTCTTTATCTTGCCGTTTTCCAGAGGCAGGGATGAGGGCAGGAGCTTATATGTGTGTGTGCAACCTGTGCAGCAGCTGTGGGATCCATACAGGTGCAGGCATGTGTCCATACCTGGCTCTTCCATGTGGGTGTCTGCCTGTGCACAGCTCTGCCTCGCTATAAAATTTTGAGTGATGCTGATCCAGCGCTGGAGCTGAAATGCCATAAATTTAACTGAAAATTAATAGGATATGTTGTGTGGGTCCAACGAGGCAGCTTTCATCAATATGTATGTCAAAGCCTCACCACCAGATACCGGCAGCCCGTGATTTGCAGTGAGGGCGACGGCAGGGCTTCGGTTATCCGCTCTCGTATTTTACAATAGGGGGAAATATTAACTGAAGTATCTGGAGATCAGTGGATGTAAAATCGCTGCTCACTTATTGAAAAGGCTGAGGAAATATTTATCGCCCGCCCGTGTCAGGTTTTGGCGGTTTGTTTGTTGGATGTATGAATCTGAGGGAATTAATGAAAGGTTGGGCTTTGGGTGAAGAAGGATCTTAAATGTTACTTGGATGCAGTTGGGGGAACACTTTGGAGTGCTGCTGCGAATTCCCCTGTATGATGCCGAGTGTGGATGCGTGGATGCTCTATTTACTGTACAAAGAGGGGAGGAGGAGGGGAGGTCATTTTTACTGCTCGAATCCTATACTCTCAAGCTGCTTGTGACATTCAAATTAAACACGTGGGAAAATAATGTAAGAAAATCCCTCTGTCTGCTGCAGTCGGGGGAAGGTGAACGTCATTTGGTATTAAATTTGAGACTTATTATTTGATTATTACAGTTCTCAGGAAGTAATGTCTTTAAGCAGAATTTTTTTGGGCTGTTGTCAGTAGTTGCCATTATAATTCTGGAGGTTGTGATTGTTGATTCCTTGTTTTGTTCTGTTCTGGAGACAAAAAAAAATACTGCTGTCTGCACTGAATAGTTAGCATTGCATTTGGACAATAAGATGAAAGCTTAAAAATAGAGGTGGGGGGGAAGAAGGAATATGGGAAGATTTTGAAGTCAAATTCTATCTGCTTTCCCCTACAAAGAAAGAGAGAGAGCAGGCTGGGTAAAATATTGCAGACAGGAAAAAATAGTGAGGGTGCTGCCCAAAGGCTCCCGCTCCCAAGATTTGGAGCGCTGCGTACAAGCTGTATTTGTAAATAAGACAGAGAAAGGTTGTGAACCGGCAGCTTGGCTGTTTTGTCAAAGTACAATGTCAGAGAAACTCTTTCTAAGACAAATTGTAAATAGAAGTGTCACGATGATTGCATGATTGAGCTCTAGAAGTGTCTTGCAATTGTTGGCATTGTCAGAAGACTTTTGAAAGCTTAATTAAAGGCGGTGGCCTGTGCGGCTGTGAAATTTACTTCTTGGGGGGGAAAAATGTAAAAAATGTAGGGGATCAAAAAGTTGCTGTAATGCTGCTCGCACAGGGATGCAGAGAAGAGTCAATAGTTTCCCTGCTTTCCCCGTTGCCTTTTATAAATAACGTTTTTTGAAGAAGCAAGCACGTGACACCAATATCATCCTTTGTACGAGGTAAAGATTGTTTTAGTTTTCCTATTCCCTGCTGTTCCAGACAGTTAATGTAAAAATGGCTCTTTATTGGAAACACAAATATGAGTTCACTCGAAGCACAGAAGCAGGGTAGAAAGTTTTCCTCTGCCTCTGCCTTCCAGGGGAGCATCACAGTATTGTGGTGCCCTGAATATTTCTGTTTTTTTTTTGTTTCCTGCAAAACAGATCTTCTGAGAGGATGAGAAACACATTTTGTGTTCCTTCTATTATTGCATGGGACACTGAATTGTGGAGCTGTCCATGAGCAGAGGCATCACTGCATCCGAAATGCTGGTGGTTCAAGAGGCAGCCTGGCACACGTTAAGCTCCACATAGATCTTGAAAGGTGCACGTTGGCATCACGTGCTGAAAGCTTTGGAAATCATGTAATAAACGCAAGGCTCCGCGCAGAGAGTCCCAGCAACGAATGCTGGGCCACGGAAACTGAGGCAGGCAGTAAATTAAACACCTTCTAATTAGCCCAGTGGAAGAAGTGAAGTCTTCCCTAAACATTCCCATAATTTGGTAATGCCTCTTCTAAAGAGGAGGAGGCCTATTAGCATCACCCCGTTTTGTATATGCAGCCCTCAGCCCACGAGCTCGCTCTTGTTTCATTCAAATAATAAAGACAATTAAAGAGGCTTGAGAGGCACTGTCAGGCAACGGGAGCAGAGCCTCCAGTTGTTTGGCTGCACACATCCTCACTTGGGCAAAATTTTTTTGTGGACAAAATTCCCTTCAGGCTTCGGTCTGTTTTTATATCCACTAGTACCAGCTTTGTGCAATAAAAGGCGTTTAGCATCAGGCTGGACATGGCCTGGCACAGTGCCACTTGTGTTTTGTTGTGGGTTTTTTTTTAGCTAATCGCTGAGGATCTCTCGTTACCTTTCTGCTTGTTGTGATTTAGTTCGGGTCACGATGCTGCCAGGGATGTCGCAGGTCCAAGGAAGTTGTCTTCTCCCAGTGGCAGGCATTTGAACGCAGCTTCCATCTGGGAGCGCTTGGTTTTTATGTGTCAGCTACTGGAGTACTGCACAAGTCCATAAAACACATCAAGTCCATGTATTTCAATGTGTATTAAGACTTACGTGTTTGTATGTTCATACTGGTAGCATGGCCCTAAAATTAACCATTGGGTGGATTTTTTTTTGTTTTTCCCTTGGGCTAATGAACATAATTTTGTCTCTCTGTGTACATAGACAGGAGGTCCAGCCTGACGCCTGGTGACGTCGGGCGTAGCAGGTTTGGGCCCATGTAGATAGACACCAGTACATGGATTGCTGTGATTTATGGCATAGTTTTAAGAACAACAGGCACATTAATGGACCCACAAACCACCCTGGGATGATCTGATAGTGAAGTTCCATGAAACACAGTTCGCTCTGGAGGGGCCCCCATCTTGGGTGTGCTTTGCTCCGCCAGATGTGGATCAAACTCTTGCAGGAACTGGACTGGTGGCTGTGGACCCCTATGGATGAGCAGACCAAGTCCTCACATTATTCAAACCTTCCCGTGTTAATGCCAAACGCATTTTAAAGCCCATAAACATCCTCCCCGTCTCTCTAATCAGGTTTAGTATGCAACACATCCCGCACGGGGTTCAGCCAGTTTGTTTTCCAACCTTTATTGGCCAGCTGCACTCGCTGTGCATCTTTAAAATATTTCAGCGAGGTTTTTTTTTTGCTGTTCTATCGCCGAGGCTGGTAACTTGGTGGCTCATTCTTCATTCGGAGGTGGCTTTGCCTGGGGTTGGTGAGGGAAAGGTTTGCGGTGTGGGGTGTGGCGAGGTCAGCCCCGATCCCAGCAGGGAATTTGTGTTCTTCATTTGCCTTTACAATCGGAGCACAGCTACTGTACCTTGGAGCAGCTCTCAGGTGTGAGCTCAGATGGGCGCATGTAAATGTCCTGTCAGATGCAACACAGGAATATTAATGTTTCCTCAGCACCACGCTATAATAAAGCTGTACACAGCCAGCTTAATATGCAGCCGGGCTGGGGAATTGTGTAAAACTTCGATAGCCCAGTGTGAATGACAGCGGTGGAAAAAAATACTCAATATGCCACAGTTTGCATTCTTGTTTGCCTTTGATCTAAAGCAAAATGAAAACATCCTCTTCTTTCCCTCCTCGTTCTGAATAGGTGTCCTTCCTCTGCAAAATTGGATAGTAAGTAAGAAAAGAAGACGAAGTACAGGGCACGGTGCAGAATTATTTGAAGCACATTAACTTCAGCCCGCTGGGGGATGTAATTTTTTCAAGTATTAGCAAACATTTATTTTTTATACTTGGGATTGTTGGCACTGCTTTTCATTCTTTTTTTAGCATCTGGGTCTGGTTGAAACAAAGAAAACAGAGCCACCACAAACAGGGGCTGGAGCCCCTTTTGCCCTCTGGCTTGGGCACGGCCCAGGCTGTGCATCCTCCTTGCAGAGGTTTCATTTGCATCTTCTTGTGTGTTTGAATCTTCAGCTCCATCCAAAGGTGTCTGTTTTTCAGTGCGGTTGTGTTCGAGGATTTTTAATAATGTGCTCATTTAACTGAATCAACAGCTGTCAGGAGTGGTTGTAGTAAATCCACAAAATGCACAAAGAAAAATACATACGTTCCCTGAAACAAAACACTTGAAACAAATTGGCTGCCAAAAAAAGCTGCTGAATTCTGGGTTTGCAGACAGTGCACCAAAGTGTTTCTTTTCTCTGCTTTCCCCCGAGACCTCTCCCCGCTTGCCTGCTGCAATTCTACTGGAACTTTTTACCTGAACAGGTTGCTTTTAAAGAAAAAAATCCTATCACTTCCCCATCTGGTGGGTACAGAACTCAGCTACAGCTCGGATTTTTTGTGTTTCACACTAAATAGCTGAGACACCAAGAGTGGTGCAAGAGCAAAAGCCAAATAGCTGCACTGCCGACAAGGCAGGAGGCTCAGTATCCCTGGGAAATAGCTGTCAGGAGAAGCTATTCCTCTCTGCCCTTCCAGGTAGGCGTTGTCAGGGTGCTGCCAGAGGGTGCAGGATTCCCCCTGGAGTGGGTGTGCTGGTGGAGGGAGCTTTGGTCAGTCAGAACCAAGGACTTTCTGCTTCCACCCTCCCCTGCTTTGCCTAAATGCTGAACAATTACACCTACAATTTGATCTTAGCTGCAGATAGGAAAACCTCTGCCTAAATAAACAATGGAATTACTGCTGAACAACAAAGGCTCAAAGAAGAGCCCTGCCTTTAGTGGTGTTATTATTGTTGTTGTGGATAATAATATTATTATTACTATTGTTATTATTACTGCTATTACTACAGCTATTACCTCTTTAAAATTACGCATCACAGTTCTTCGTTCCTTTAGGAAGTAAGGAGTTTAATTTTGCAATAATTGCTTGCTTAATTGATTTATCAGGTAGGGAAATACAAAATGCAAAAATACAAATGTGTTGTGTTGTATCCCCCCCCCAATATTGGCAACAATTAATTTGTCACCCAGCATTACTTTGCTTCAGTGTCACAGCTGGGGTTTTTTTCAGACATTGAATGAATCATCTGGGTTTTGTTGCATTTTAGCTACTGAGTTTATTCTTTGTGGAGTAAGAGAATAGATCAGCAGAACTGTCGTTCTTCAGCCAGGGCATCGTGAGCGCTCGGAGCATTTACTGTCTGAGGGTGGCCGGGGCTTTTCCCTGTGTTTCTCTATTACTGATGGTGATTTTCGTGTTTAGGGAAGAGTTGTTGTGCAATGAGAAGCAGTAGTCCGGAAGCCTTGTTCCCTTTGAGGAGCTAGGTCACAGTGGGATGCATTTGGAAAAAGAGATAGAGGCTGTATTATTTTGTAATAAACTATAAACTGTCCTATGTTAAATTTGTGTTACGTTAGAAAAAATCAATAAGGAAAAATTAAATTCTGATAAAGATACTCTTGGATCTTAGAAAATAACTGCTGTCCTTTTAACTAAAACATTTGAGGAGCTTCAAAGAGTATGTATTTCTTCTGATCTTAGAGCTGTGTGACTGGTAGCAGGGAAAAAAAAATCTTATTCTACATACAAGTGGATTGCTTAACAAGTCAGCACAGACACATACTTGTTTGTACCATAGAGATAAAAATTCCTGTATAAAAATAATTCAGTTGCTGACAGCAGGCATTGTGCTGGGGCTGCCTCTTTTGTGTTGGCCGGGGGTCAGGGACCACGGCTCCCACTTTCTGCCGGGGGGGAGGCTGTCACGATCGCTTGCTGGAGCCTGGAAATAAGTTAATTGCTTTATTTTAGGGAATGCTCTGAGCCCAGTAGTGTGGTTTTTATGTCTCTGGAAACAGAGAAAGAAGTGGGGGGAAAAAATCTCCTCATGGGGGACATGACTTGAAGGCAGTTTGGGAGACGTGGCCTTCAACAGCTCGGCGGCCCGGCAGTAGTTTCTAAAGTTTTGTTTTGAATATAATTCTGATTTATGCTGTCACATCCCATACTGGCCTTCCCTGGACTCTTTTTGTGTGAAGTAATGTTGGTGTTGGGGGGGAGTTGCTTAAAACTGGGGACTCGTGGCCAATCCAGATGTTTGCTGCTGCGGCTGCTGCACGGCACCGCGTCCTGTGGTGCCCAATAAATGTAAAAAGAGCGGGGCATTAGCCCAGCTCCGGGCATCATCTGCTTTGCTCTGCAGGGGTGCAGGTAGCATAAACCACGAGGTCGGAGAAGGCTGGTGGGGTGGGAATAGGAATTATTTCACCATTCATCCGCCCTTCCAAGTCGGGGTGCCGGGGAGGCAGCCGGCGCTTCTCCCCCTCTCCCCAGGCTCCTCCTGGGATCGCTGGCAGAAGCGTGTCCTTGCTCTTTGCCCTTTGGCATGGCTTGGTCAGGCTGAGAGCCGAGCCAGGCTCCGAGCAGCCGGCGGTGCCCCACAAACTCCGCTGGCTCCGCGGCCGCAGCTCCGCTCCCCGGAGCACCGCGACTCCGGCGGTGCCGGGATCTTCTCAGCCCTCCCTTTTCGATGCAGCGAGTCCCTAAAATTAATGCTGCTGCACTTTGATGAAAATAATGTTTTTATAATACATTTGCTGTTTACATGGAAGATGTGACTTGAGGGGAAAAAGGCTTTTTTGGAGGGTGGTGGAAATCTTGTTAATCTGCTCTCGGAGAGCGGCACACAATACTGCCTATGAGCAAGTCTGTGCTGCTTTTGATAAATTACCATGTTTAGAGATAGGTTTGGCTCTTAAGGGCTTAGTTTTCTGAACAAAGTCCATAACAATGTTTTCTGCCTCTGTTTGTCTCCAGCCCCTTTGGCTTGACTCGGAGCCCTGTGTTTAGTTGAAGCTCCGTCTGGAAGATATAACAATTTTGCATTAAAAAAATAAGGAAATCACAGGAAGAAAAACCCTTTTGCTTTTTGGATGAATCTTACTGATAATTTGCTAAAGCTCATTTGAATTTTAAGCACTTCTTTAATCTTCAAAGGCTAAATTGCTTTATGAATATGCATGGTGTGGGCAGACTTTAGTTCATTACCTAGTTGTAAATTCTAATGACCATTAGGTCCTTGCAGTAATTGCGAATTGTTTTGCATTTTTGATTGGCCTATTAACATGTGCATTCGGCACACATCAGGCCAGCCTGTCAGGCTGCTGAAGGAGAAAAAAAAGGTGAAAATTGTTTTATAGCACCAAGATTCTTAGATTTTCAATCTTGGAAAATTGATGATGTAAAAAAATTAAAGCGGTGTTTTTTCTTCTCAAGATTGAAAGTTCACCAAGAGATTTGACATATTTAATTTACATGATGACTTTGCACTCCTTCATTAATGCAATTTGCATATGAAGCTGTTGTTAATCACTTTTGATCATGTTTTGTGTATTAGCTGCCTCAGTGGCTCTTCTCCCTCAGATGCTCCAGTAGAAAGCAGCAAAATGATGCATCTTCTTGCCAAGTTTCCTTTAGTGAATTGAGGAATTAGGAGTCTAACCTTGAGTAATTAAATATGTTCTATCAGTTCTCTTTTAATGTTAAGTACACTTGGTTGGAAGTGTAGAAGGAAATTGTTCCCATTTGGGGGAGACATTCCTTTAAAAAATAATCCTACATGTGTAGATAGAAAAGAATTATTTTCCGTGCTCTGGAGATGCCAGGGCCGGAGGGAGAGGTGACAGCAGGGCAGGATGTGGCGCTGCCTGGACCCCTCTCTGCGTGGCCAGTGTTGAAAGCAGTGCCCCAGGCCCCATCCTGTGCTGCCATTGGGGTGGTGGCCCTGCCTTTGGGGCACGCTGTTTGTAGCAGCAAATTGTGCTGCTGGCTCTGCTCCTCTTCCACTCCAGCCTCGGCACAAGGAAGGGTCTTTTTCTCCTGCCTGTCCGGGCAAGGTGTTCATCATCCAGCCCTGGGAGGGGAAACTGGGAGCAGCCTGGCTGGAAGCCTGCTCAGCTCTCATAACCTGCCCGGGCATCTGTGCCCTGGCAGTGCCAGAGGCTGTCTGCCACCCCTCCTGCCTGGCTGGGGCTGGGCCTGGTCCCTGTCCCCCGTCCCTCATGCTGGCAGCGCCTCAATTCCCGGCTGTGGGATCGGGCCATTGCCGGTGCTTCGTCCCCTCCCTGTCCAGCCTTGGTTATTGATGCTCAGCTTTGGCTGGAGAGTTTATCACTGGGTAAGAAGATGAATCGGAGGGGTGAAACGGATACCCTGATTAAAGGAACTGCTTAATGAAAGAAAATAAACGGAGAGGGAAAAGGACCGTTCTGGAAGGAACAGAAGTATAATTTTAACCTCAGAGGAGACCTGCTGCTGCCCTTCCATGACTTCCACCCATACCATGCTAAAAGCGTGGTGCAGTTCAAAGTTGTTAATATTCAGCTGGGAAACAGTATCCAGAACACAAATAAATTATTAAGTGCATGAACTTTTTCGGCAGTAAGATGAACTGATGGGGTCCATCTGCGAGATCCAGGGGCTTTTTATTTGTGTGTGTTGAACGATTCTGCCCTCTCCGACTTCATAGCCTTTGGTCCCTGGCCAAGTGCATGCATAATTGATTCCACACGCGCTATCATTTTCTTGATGTAATTGCTTTAGTAAGATATGTTGAAATCTAATGGATAATTTACTATATGAAAATGACAAAAAAGTAAACGTTCGTGTTTTGCACTGAGCGCAGAGAGGAGAGTGCCCAGGTGACCTGCATGGTCACCCACATGAAAGCCACGTGGACCATCTGCCACGAGCAGAGATGGAGGTAAATTGCTGGAGTTCAGAGCAAACTCTGGGTTAATCTGGAGTTTTACAACACAGGTGAAAGCAAAACAGTGGCGTTGTTTGGAAACTTTTTTTTTTCCTGGAGTGATGGCTTATTTGCTTTTCTAGTTGCCAGAATGTGAACTCAGGAAAAAGTTCTCTGCAGAAGGCAAGGGGGTGGTATTTTTAAAAATCAGTGTGTCCTGGACTTGCTGTCCAGTGCTACAGAAGATACTGGCACTGGTGCCTGGCAAAAAGCTCTTCTCTTCTGGCTGCTTAAATAATGCACCAAATTCTAATCAATGCATCAGTTGGGCTGGGTGTATTTTTAGAGATTTCGGAAGTGTAAAAATATCAAATCCACCTATAATTCCATGCCCATACAGAGGAAAATATTGCACTTGAAAATTTGACATCACATTGGTCTTTAAGAAATTATTTGTTTAATCTCATTTCCTTTCCCCCTTGCTTCCTAGTTCTGGAATATTTTGTATTCCTTTCCATAATTTTTAAAAATACACTTTTGAGGTGGTGTAGACACAAAAACATTTTCTCATTTGCTTCTCCCCCCCGCCACGATGTTTTCTGTGTACTAAAAGAGGAAAAAATATCCAAGGCAAACCCACATAACTGTAGCAAAACTGTTTCTGAGCAAGTCATAATAATGAACAACACATGATCTGAAATGTGATCAGCAAACATATACTTATGCCAAGGAATTTTTGCCATTCACATACCAAGGTTCTGTAAATCAGTAAACCGCGGCAGAGGAGCCCCCTGCACGGCGAGGGGAGGAGCAGGAGCAGGATGGGCTGCCCAGCAGAACTGTCTTGTTCACAGAGCAGGGAATGGGAACAAGTTTTCTCTCTTCCACCTTCCTCGTCTCCCTCTTGATCCACTCTCAATTCACGCACCAAAATGCCTCTAAAGAGGGAAAGTGCAGCCTGAGCGATCCTCAAAAGCAAAAGCAGACAAATAAGTAGCAAAGGAATGAAATTTCATCACAACGTGTTTTATGGGATTTTTTTTTTCCTTCCCCCACCTCCCCATCTTACACAGAACCAAAATGTAAATTACTTTCTGGTCCTAATTGGATTTAATTATTTCTTTAGGAGAGGATGGGTGGGAGGGGGTGGGAATGGCACACAGCTGTCCTAACAAAACAAAGGAGCCAGCAAACCCTCACTTTCCCCCATGTTGGCTAATAAACGGTGCAGAGGATCTTAGTGCTGGCAAGCAAATGGAGCGCTCTGTAGACCTGGGGAAGGGGTAAGCGCTGTCGGCAGCCGGGAGCGTTAGGAAAAGGCCAGGCTAGCTGCTAGAAAGTGCACTTAAATGGTGATTTGTGGTTTCCTATTAATTTTTGTAACTGCCCTGTGTTTTAGAGCAGGCAGCCTGGGTGCTCCCAGCCCTTCCCTTAGCCCTGAGCCTCATTGCCCAGATGCCTCAGCCCTGTGGTGAGACCCACCCTCAGCACTGGGCTGTGAATCTCTCCGGCTCCGCTCACCTGGGAAGCAGCAGCTCCCTGTGGCACTGTGGGACGCACTGGGAGTGGATTTGGGTGCCCTGCACTTGGTGGGGTGTTCTCTGTGCCCCCCAGCTGGGGTCTGGGGCACCTGGTGCCAGCAGTGGGGTCCAGGCGAGCTGATGTTGCTCTGTGTGTCGGTGGCACATTGCACCCGTGGATCTCCAAGAGCTTTGCAAGCTTTAATGAATGTGACCACTAACGTGATTTATAGTGCGATTCATTATTGGTATTGGAGGGACTGTATTCTTATTTTGTCATTTGCTGTTAAAATTAATACACTCCATGCTGGCTATAAAAGTGTATTTGCATTTAATTGCAAGTCAGAATGAATTAGTGGATATGATTTAAACCTGAACTCACTCCCTAAAAAGAAATCTTCGGTGGGGAAGGGAAAATCAAGCTCTGTGCTGGATTTCTTTGGTGGACATAGGGATGGGGACAGGAGTCGGGGAGAGGAGGGGGCAGGCGGGGGCTTGGTTCTTTTTTGTTTTTTAATTCTTGAGGTTGCTTTCAGCAAAAAATGCCTTTGCCAGGAGGGGCTTAGGCAAAGTGGTCAAGCACATCTGCTCCTGGGAAGGTAGGGAAGAAAAGAGGTTACTAGTAATAGGGCAGCAGCACAAAGGGAAAATTGTACACTGGAAGCATTAGTCTCCGCGGCGGTGGTGTGGCCAGACTGGTTTAGCAGACAGGATGATAGATTGCTTTGTCAAGGGTCCCAGGGTGTGCCCTGAACTTGAAGCACTTTGTTTATCTTGAATAGAAAGGGAAAAGCACAGACATAATCGATGTCTAGTTTTTTAGGAGGGAGGAAGAGGTAGAGGAGGGAGCGAGGGGGTGGTGGCGGGGGGAGGCCCTGGCTGTGGCTCTCCATTAACAGATGAACTTGGCTGAAGTCCAGAGTTTGATGAGAGAGTGTCACAGCTCCGGGGCCGGCCAGCCTTTTCAATAATTTTCTTTTTTTTTTTAATACCTGCTGACTGCACATCAAATGCTCCCAGGTCTTTTGGCTAAAGGCAAGAAGAGGGAGAGAGGAGGGGGGAAGACATAGCTCCATTTTTTCCCTCTGAACCAGTTGAGACCAGTCCCTTGGCCACGCACGCAGGTTCTATCATCTTTCCTGGCTCGCTGTTGGGGAAAAAAAAGAGTTGTCCCCGTGCCAGTAACCTGAGGGCCCAGGACAGAAAAAAAAATAGGGGGTTGCTGTTCTAAGAGGCAAACTAAACTGAAAGGGTGCGAGAGCAGGAGGGGTGTGCGTGCGTTTGGGAGATTTCAGAGATAGCAGGAGTTAAATTGGGGGGTGAAGAGCATCTGCAAGGCAATGCCTGTCTGGCTGGGGAGAGCAGACCCAGTGCAGGTCCACAGCTTGTGCATGACAGCAGCCTTTCCATGGTGGCTCCCACCCATTTGAATGACTTTATGAGAAACAAAATCAGATTGATCCCCTAGTGCAGAGCTGTGCTGGGTGTGAAGGTGGCTGCACTTCCAGGCTTTATGTAGCCCTCACAGAACATTGCTGGGCCGTGCCCAAAGTCAGGAGGTGAGAATATAGACAAAATGCTGTGGTGGTGAGAATAAAGACAAAATCCGAGATCTTGACTGGGTTACCATTGTTTTTACTTAAAGTTCCTTGCTTTGCAAGAGGTGGATGTGGTGGGCATGTTGTACATGAGGTGGCAGGGATGCTCCAGGTTGGAGCTTCTTCCCAAGGGTGCCTGGCAGGGGTGTGGGTGGCCCCAGAGTGCCTGTGACTTGGAAACACAATCTGAATTCATGGTTGTTTTGGGTGTTTTTATTTTTTTGTTGTTTCCCATTACGCCGTTTCTGACAGTTGTTCAGCTACTTACCAGTCTTGGCAGGAGGCTGAGCCTGTAACACCCTGACATTTTTGCTTTTTAACAGGCCAGTCTCATCGTGCTGGAACAAACAGCAGCTTAACTGCGTTTCACTCTGGCTGATTTGAATAACGTGTACTCTGGTCAAACAAGAAACTCCTCAAAGGAAGAGCTCGACGCCTTGTTTCCCGTCATGCTGATGGACGGTGGATTTCAAAATGCTCGGAAAGGGCATAGCTGGGAAACTCCCCCTGCTGCAAAGGGCAGCGTTCTCAGAGGTGTGAAGGGTAGGTCGGAGTGGGTTGGGTCACCTGCCTGTCCCTTCAGTGTGTTCCCAGCATCATGCCTTGCAGGGAATGACGAGGTTTGCTTGGCACTAGAGGCTTTATGTCACGTAGGTGTCCCTCTTGGAAAGTGGGCACGTGTAGGGATGGCCTCTATTAGTTAAAGCCTTGCCTGACCACTTTGCTCCATGTGGGCACCCAGGTCTGTGAGCCCTAGTTTTTGAGGAGGCTGGGAATATCATGTACAGCCTTGGTTCCATCCTTGTGTCCTCTCATTCCTCTTCACGTTCTTAGCTAGCAGCTGGTGATGTGCACTGAGCTCTGCTCTGTGGGAGAAAAGTACAAAGGCTGGGAAGAGGCTGTGGGATAGGGCTCCACGAGGCTGAGTGCCAGGGCTCTGGGTCTGGAAATCTCCTTCCTTACACTGGTTTTGTGTCAGACTGTAACTGGTTTGATGGTGAGCTTCCCAGCGACTTGGCACCGCTGTGTTTTTTCCCAGGAGTTTGCCTACGCACGTGTGCAGCTCCTGTGTGTGTGTAATGCCTGCACAGGACTCCCTGTTATCTGCTGATCGAGGTGTTTACCTCTGCAGCATCCATTACGTGGGGACTGATGTTAATGAGCACACCCTGGCACTGCCAGGGTGAGAGAGGCAAGTGATGAGGAGGCACAGGGCGGGTGGCTCACCCTGGGTAAGGCCTGAGAGCTGCAGCACAGCACAGGAATGAGAGCCCAGACTCACTGCTCTTCCTGAGAAAAGAAAAAAGATGGGGCTGCATCTCCAAACCCACCTGCACTTTACCAAGACCTTGGTAAGGAGTCCCCACCTTGCTTTACCTCTGTCCTGGGCAGATGCAGCCGCGTGGTCTGGGGGGCACGTGCTTGGCTGTGGCCATGCAGTGCCACGTCCCTTGGGTGACATTCCCCTGTACATCTGTGGGGAGGCAGCGGGATCTGCAGGGGCAGATTTGGGCAGAAGGCATCGGTAGCAGAGGTGGGTTGTATGTCCAGAAGACGAGGCGGTGACCTTTGGGTCAAGCACCTGTGTGTGGAGAGCCCACGATAAATATTGTACAGTGGGAACAATGGGGCTGTAACAGAGCTGCGCCCGAAGAGGCTCGGGCCGAGCAGCTGAGAGGCTGCCGGGGAGCGGTGTAGTATTTCTACTTCAAACTGATTGAAACGCCGACTCAAAATCAATGCTGTTGACTGGGGATAATTCACAGTTCTCTCGGCGCTAAGCAGCCGCGCGCGGAAGGATGCGCTCCGGGATGAGCCGAGTGGTCCTGGCGCGGTGCAGAATCAGATGCATCATAGGTCAGCTCTTTATTTGTTTCATCACGACTTTTGCTCAGTTGTCGTGTAATTTATGGCTGCTTTCACGTTGTCAAACATTTTCATTGCGGCTGCTTCTTAACACACTCCTGACACAAACACGGCTGCCTAAAAGACACTGTATTGTTTCATAATCTGAGAGGAGGACTATAAAACATCAAATTACACTATCTTCAGGCTAATCTAAATGCACTACAGATTGAAATCAGAGCTCATTTGTCCCTGATGCAAATTATTAAGTTCTAATTATAAATATCCATTTAATTACCCCATACATTTTTATTCTGCAGACCTTCTCAGCAATTCTGTCTGAGATACAGTAGATGTATAGGAGAAAATCTGCAGTAATTAATGTGCATTTCCTAAATAATAAAGAACAAACATGAGCCACTTTGTTCATGGATGACATATCCGCACACACATTTTTAGCTGTCCGTGTCACGGCGGCAGACGCTGAATGCTAATTCAAAAATAAATGGAAAAGACAAAAATTAAAAGTTTGGGGGTTCATTTCCCTCCTTTCCCTGCCTGTTGTGGAAAGAGCTGGGTCTTTCAGTGCCTTGTGCCCTCCTGGGAGAGGGATGAGGGTGGCTCTAGGAAGCACAGCATCATGGTGCTGATCCTGAAGCTGCCTTGTATACTGGAAGCCCCACAAATCCAGAAGCATCTTGTAGCTAAACAAACTGAGGGAGCCACTCTCTGCTGCTCCAGCCTCTCCAAATTCTCAGTTTCATGCCCAACAGCAGCTGGACAGGTTACAAAAGCTCCTCTTGGGCAGCAGTAGGGATGTTTGTGATCCCCTCCCTGCTTCTGTGCACTTGCAAAACCCAAGGGCAGAGACAGACACAGAGAAAGTGTCTGTGGGGGCAGATCCTGCTCAGAGTTACCCCAGGGGTACATCCTAAGTGGCTTCCCTGCAGCCAGGAGAGTCACTTGGTAGGTACAGCAGTGTAAAGGAGCTTGGGCTCAACCCCTTGTGGTTATTTATGCTCAGATTAACAGAGGGCTTTGTCTACCAGCCACTGGAGTCCAGGATAAAAACTTGGAGAAGGTGGCAGAGTCGAGCCTGAATACAAGTGGTGCCTGTGAAAAATCACCAGAGGAGCACACGTGTGTGTGTGTACCCACACACATATATGGGGTGTTGGGGGTCTGACTGCATGGCAGCTGATGTGAGCATTGCCACAGGCTTCATTTCATTGCACTCCCCGTTTATACTCATATTTACATCTGCTTTCTGGGTGATAGAGTAGGCTTTCTGGAAAGGATACTTGTGTGCTATCAGTAATTACAAACAGAAATTAGCTTTGAATTTTCTCAGACATATATTCCACTAAAGCTCCATTCATCTAATCAGTTACAAGATGAGGGGCTGCAACAGTGTCCTTAATTCCCAAATAACTTTGTCCTTATTTATTGCAATCATTTTATCTCAAACTTTGTCCTAGAGTCACAGGGCTCTAAGAAGAAAATCACAAAAGTGTTGGTAGGAGCCTAAGGACCTTAATATAAAGAAACCAAACAGAATCCAAGCCTGGTTTCTTAAATAGAAAAATAATTACTTTGGCTTTTCTAGCAGCAGTATATTTTTTTGAAAGATCGGCTTGTCTTTTTTGTTGTTGTTTTCTTTTCTTTTTTTCCCAGAATCATAGTTACTGTACTGCTTTGAAACATGTTTTTATTATGATTCCTCTGCAGCACAGTCACTGTACAGATAATACTGCTTGAGATTTTACATCTTGCCATTTCTATTATGCAGAAACTTAAACTGCAGCCTAACCTAGCAGTCAGATGGTGAGCAAGCCACGCTGAAGGCTTGTGAGAGCTTTAATTCCCACATGATCTGCTTTTACCTGAGCAGCTGAATGTATATCTCTGCTCATGTTGTTATTGTCTGGAGCAGAAAGTGGACTACGTGTCCCACCACCCACACTAGCTTTTCACAGCTTAATAATATTTACCTGTAGTTATTATTATTATTATTATTATTATTATTATTATATCCTCTAAATGCATTGGTTGTTGTGTGGCTGATGTCTGGTGGGGTGCTCTGTCTGGGACTCGCTAATGGGGTCACCCATGTCAGGCTGTGATGTATGGATTATGTTTACTGTGGCATGCTTGGTTTGTGAGTGAGGCTGTGGCAGTGGGGCAGGTGATGAATGGAGATACTCCACGGTTTCATGCTCGTCCCTGTGGTTCCAAGCCTCCAGTACAGTAAAGACCCTCTTGTGATACAGAGGGATTTATGTGCCTGTAGTGGACTTAGAGCTGAGCTTCAAGGTGTGATAGTCCAGTGCTTTGTGGTATTTTTGGTTAAATTTTGGTTTATCTGTGGCCTGGATAAGCACTTGGAATTTGTTGTGAAAACCTTGGAGATTGATGAACCATCCAGTTAAATAATTTGTCTGGCTGATATACTGGCCTGTTTTTCATCTTTGGGCCTCCACGAGTCAGCTGGGTGAAATTCATCGCCAAAACACAAATGGCCAGAGAGAATCACAGAATGGTTTGGGTTGTAAGAGACTTCAAAACTCATCTGGTTCCACCCCCTGCCACTGGCAGGGTCACCTTCCACTAGACCAGGTTGCTCAGAGCCTGATTTAACCTGGCCTTGAAAACTTCCAGGGATGGTGAATGTGCATATGCTGTCAGGGACCCCAGTGATTAATGCCTTCAGAGGCTTCCTTACCTTCCAAGATGCAAGTAAAGCATTAATTCTCTTACAAGTCAGGTTTGCTATAGTGCCTTTACACTTGGGCTGTGGAGATTGGAGTCAGGGCACGGGAAGGATGGCCTTCACCCTTGGGGCAGCTGGCTTGTCACTATGGCAGAAGGATGCTCCGAACTTCCCACTGTTCTCTCCCATAGGTCTCACTTTCCCTTTTTTCCCCCCCGTGCATCCACTTAAATGGACAACTGTGGTCTGTACGCAGGTTCTTCTTAGTTATTTTATCTCCTGAAAGACCAACAAGCTTTTACCCACTGAGTCTATAGAGAAAACGGCCAGGCAATTTTTGTTTCAATTTAGGCGTCTCTCCGGAGCGCTAGTTCCAGAGACTGATCAATAGGTTTTATTGTAGACCTCACTGTCTCTAAAAGCACCGTGACCTTATCCTGTCTAAAAATAGCATTTGCTCTTGCTGCCTGCAGAACCTTGACCTGTGACAACCCATTTGGAGCATAACTGACACGTGCAGTCAGCTGTGCATCCAAGACCCTTGCACGCCCCGGGAGAAAGCTCCCCGTGCTCCTTGTAGCCCTTGTTGAGAAGAAGGAGAGAGGGAGGGGTGTGGGGGCGGATGAGGTGCCCTACTCCCTCAGGAATCCCAAAGTGGATGAGGGTTGGTCATTTCCAGGTCCTGAGCGAGCCCTGCTCCAGCCCATGGGCAGTGGGAAGTGAGCATCTCCGAGTATGCATCCTCTTCTTTTGGGAAGAGCCTTGCATGCAAACCCAAATACACATTCACACCAGCACCTTGTGCCACATTCCTGGGTGAGTTCCTGAGCTTTGGGAAGTGCTGCTCTGGAAAACATACTCTCCTTTGTTTCTGACATGCTCTCATTGAATTTGGACAAATGAAGGTGACCTGAGTGACACCGTTGCCTGGTCAACGGGTGTGTTCAAGGCAGTTCTCAAGGGCACAGTGAGGGGGGAGAGCTCGGCATGGATTTTGGTGACCTCTTGATGCAGCTCAGGGGCTTGAAGTGGCCTCCAGGTACTTCCTGCCTATGGCAACGTCAGGCAGAGAAGAGCCCTGTTGCACACCTGCATCCTTCACCAGAAAGGGCTTGTTTGGTGCTTTCCCTGTAAATGAAGGGATGCTGGAGAAGAGGAGCTTGCGGGGACCTTGGCACCCCTCCCAGCAAGGGTTAACCATCCTCCCCGGTGAGCAAGGTCTGGTGCAGAGCCTCTGGGAGATGAAAAGGGAAGCAGCTATGATTGCAGAGCTGTGAAAGGTGGCATTCTGTTCTCCCCTCTAACAAAAGCCAGGACTATTGTTGCCTCGGAGCTTGAAAGAGAGGTCAGGGTGGTATTAGTGCAGCTAATCACAGGAGAGGCCGGGTGGGCTCGGGCTGTGCCGGCGGGGCTGGGACCGGCGGGCGCGGGCCGTTCCCAGGCACGGGTTCCTCTTTGGTTACACAAAATGTCCGCTCCCGCTCCCCTCACGAGCAGGCTATTATTAGCCCGTGTCACTCGGTTATCTGAGAGTGGCGCTTTTAGCTGCCATCTAAGTGCTTGACACTTGGGTTTACAGCAGATTAAATTAATTTTTAGGCCGGTTTGGCTTTACTGGGTGTAGACAAAGGGAGCAGCTGCTGTGGAAATGTAATCTGGCGCTGGTGAGGGTGGACAGCCCTAGCCGGTCTTCTCCTCTGCCTGTGTTTGGAGGGTCTCAGCGTGCAGGCAACAATTTTGGTACCTAAAACACCATCCCTTGGAGCATGGGCACCTGCATCCCCAGCTCAGTGCTGGGCCATGTCCCTATTAGTTAAAGCATGTTGAGATGGAGAGCGTTTGGATGTGACCAGCTGGCAAGTGCAGGCACCAAACTGGTGCTCATCTTGTGTCTGTCCAAATGCTGTAGTGCAGAGCTCATGATAAATATTATTTACTTATTGATGAATCTGTTGGTGCAATCCATTCCTTTTGCTCCTGGGCATGTTTTTGTCTTACTTATTTTTGGCTAAAAAGCAGCAGGGCTTCAAGAAGATTCTGCACAAGTTTTTTCTGCCCTAAAAGCAGATCAGGTCAAGAAATTAGTCAGAGATGGAACTGACTTAATCAACAATTGTTGCTGTGGGTGGCTGGCACAAGGGATGGTCATTTCAAGTGGAGGTTGGGGGAAAGGAGTTTAAAACAGGGTCAGGGTCAGAGACTGAGTTTTTCTGAACCAGCTCTGAATGGAAAAGTCTGGTTGAAGACCTCTCCCCAAGGTCTTCAACTGCTGCTTGAAGGGCATTCTTAGACATTGGATCTAATACCACTCTGTCTTTAAAGTTAGATTGAGAGGGATCAAAGACACCTCTCAAGATCAAGCTGGCCCTGCTCCAAAACTGCTTCCTCAATAACTTTCCTCAAGAAGAGAAGGGTAGCGGCAGGCCAGGAGTCATCAAGGTTGTTTGTGTCAGGAGGTATTTTTCTCTTCAGCTGCCTGATGGGGTTCCAGGGCAGCTGCAGCCTTGTTCTTCTGATGTGAGGCATCAGACCAGTCATCACCCCAAAAACCCAAGGAGGTGGGATTTGTGGGGCAGGGCAGCAAGGTTAGCCCAGAGCTGGGGTGAGCGGCTGCTCCACACGGAAATAGCAGATGTTAAAAAAAGTAATGGCTGGATTAAAACTCAGCCTCTGTCTTCAATTCATTGCTGTCTTTTCTTGTGGCCTTGGGGTCAACGACTGGCGTAAGCAAGTTCCATTCTCCCTTGGTAGCTCAGCACTGACTGGTTGCAGCTCTGGCAGGCTGGCCTGCTTTCCCTTGGATCCTCACCACCCTGCTTCCCATTTATTTGCCTCCTGGCATGGGAGAGTCTCTGCGGCTGTGGTTTGTGTGCAGGGTGCATTTCAGGGGAGCATGCACAGGTGCTCTATGTGTATCTCTGTGGAAGGAGGTGTGCGCTCAGAGGCTCCAGCGCCGAGGTTTTCATGGGTAAAGGGCAAAGCAGAAACACCTCTGGGCTTTCTCTGCCCAGCCTGGCCTTTGGGTTTGATACATACCAGCCTGATAATCACATTAAACTGGCCACCTTCCAAAACGAGGTCAGGGCAGTGGCAGGAGAAGGTGCAGAGCCGTGGTGAGGGTGCTGTGCAAGCCTTGGTGTGGGAGGCTGGTTGCCCCTTGCAGCCCTTGGCATGTTGAAGACCTCCTTGAGCAGCCCAGAGGCACATACAGTGAGTCCAGCCAGGTTTTGGTCTCGGTGCTTTCCCTCATTCTCTGGGAACTTTGGGAGAGTCACAAATAATTCGGCATGGGGTGGTGCATGGTGAGGTTTCTGTTTCGATTTCAGGCTGTAGTGGTGTGTTCACGGGAAAAATGAGAGTCTTTTTTGGGCAGGTAAAATATTTGCTGGGAAGTGTGACTGGGTCAATTTAGGTACAGCTTTGCCTGGCCCAAAAAAAAAAAAATTTTTGGAAACTTCTGATCATTGAACCAAATCAAAAAGATTTTTATTTTATTTCATTTCCATTCTGTTTTCTCCTCTGAATTTTCTGTTTGGAAATCAAATGGAAAATCTGGTTTATGTCCTGCACTAATTAGGAAAATGGAGCTCCTGTGAAGGGGACTGAGTTTAGCTTGCTAATGACTGCACAACGATTTGACAGCCTCCACTGAAAGAGAGTTGCCTGCTTATCTTGTCTTATTCAGAGTTTTGTTCAGTGTTATGGCAAGGTGGAGGTTTCATATGGATTTCTGGGCACCTCTAGAGGTGCACCTCACCTATATGCTTTGCCAGTAGAAGTTTTGCAACAAGTAGATCATGTGCTTTAATCATCCCAACAGAGCAGCCAGCAGGTAGCATTGCTTTGAAATGTGTGTGGTTGGGATGGAAAGCCCTCCTTGTCCGTGGTATTTTGGGAGTTGGGCGGGTTTTATGGAGTGCTGACTGTGCTGCTTTCCACCTTGATGGGGATGTCCATCCTCATGGGTGTTGGCCTGGCCTTGGGGAAGGTGGTGGCTGCCACTCTTGCTAAGAAGGTCTTGGAAACCTGGTTTTCCATTCCATAACTCTCAAATTTAAATTGTTGTTGGAGCTACAGTATGTCAACCCAGTCAAATTCAAATCATGTTTGCATAATTCACACCTCACGTCTGATGGGAGAAAAAGTGTTTCC
The DNA here is from genome assembly GCF_014805655.1 of Passer montanus. Taxonomy (NCBI): domain Eukaryota; kingdom Metazoa; phylum Chordata; class Aves; order Passeriformes; family Passeridae; genus Passer; species Passer montanus. Next base: position 6,529,348 of record NW_024368485.1, on the reverse strand, counting down.
TTAAATTAACAAAAGCCTGTAATTATTTTCTTCTACATGTTGAAAATCGGAGAGAGAGGCATCTCCTTGAATTTTATTCTTTCTCTAATTTGCTTTTGCTCTTGTTTCAGAATAATTTAGTCATGTATTTATTAGGAACTGGCAGCATCTGCTAATTTTCAGAGCCATCACAATGATGGCAACACAAAAACTTGAGGCCAGGAGTGGGACCAACACCTTATTTGCAAGCAGTCACATTTATTTTGGTGCTAAGGCTGCTTTGTTAGCAGAGGAATATGGTGTTCAGCATAATAAAGAGTATGAAAATTTGGCCCTGAGCAATCGCTTCTGCTGCGTTGGGGTCAGATTGCGGAGCCTTTACTCATCACGGTAAGTATTTATTAACCTTTGGAGAACAATGGCTGTAATGAGATTACCTGGGTAAGTGCTTATCCAGTCGGGAAGGAAGTTTTGGAGCCTGGGCCCAGTGGTATTTTAAGAGAGATAAGGATAAGGAGGGCTCTTTGCTCTGCAGGTCGCTTTCCTACCTGTGCCTGGCGGGGCTGGAGGGCAGCCCGGACTGGCCAGGAGGCAATGCCTTTTGAAGTGGTGGTTTCACTCTGTGTTGTCTTTCCCGGATTAGCCGTGCTGAGAGGGAGAGAAAGCAGAAAAAAAGTCAGTGTTTGAGTGACGTGGACAAAGTAATTGACTATCAGTATCAAGAATTACTGCACAACCATGCAGGGGACAAGTCAGAACATACCTTGACAAAACCCTTGCAACAAAGGGCTGCTCAAACACACCCTTCAGTCTCCGGAGCTGTAAATTGAGCTTCAATTCCAGGGAAATACTTTTAGGCTTTGTGTATGTTTTTGTGTCTGCTTGCAGCGCTTCAGTGCCACTCAGGAGGTGACTGAAGTCCCCAAAAAGAAGCAGCAAGCACCGTGCTCAGCCGAGCACCAAGATCAGTTGTTCATGTTGGTTCGTGGCAAAGTGGCTTTAGTCTTCACAAATCACATGGGATTTCTCTGATTCCCACCTCATTTTTCCATCTGGCTCTGTGTACTTCTGAAAAAAAATTTGGGGAGGTGAAACAGCTCCTCAGTCATGTTTTAGCTGCTTTTTCTCTTACAAGGGAGAAACAAAGAGGGGGACCTTGTACCCTGCTGTGAGAGCACGATGATCGTTCCCTGAGCGGCTCCACACCCATTTCTCCCTACAGGTTAGAGACACATTTTTGGCACTGGACATGGTAAGCGTTCCAACATGTTTTTAATCTGTGGCTCTCACATCTTTAAAGGTCTGCTGTCGTGGCTCTGCTTGCGTGCACGTATTGCAAGGTATCGGAGTGGTGCAAAATGTGGGTAAAACACCGTGACATGAATTTAATCTGTTGGTAGGAGTTTGCTCTGTGTTTGTTCTGCCTGTCCTTTGGTGACACTTGCTATGTCCTCAGCTTTTTGCGTGTGATGTTAGATGACTCTCCTGGATTTCCTGGTTTCTAGCAAAAGGCTAGTGACAATACACTGTTGATACTTTCTGCATTTATTCCTAAATGCTGAAACCTGTCAACTACGTTTGCTGGGCATGCAAAGAGAAAAGCCTTGGATTGTTCATTTTCTGCCCAGTGTGCACCTAAGTGTTGAAACACAATGCCAAAATAGTGGAATTGTGTTGAATTGGGTTTTTGATCAGACTTCAGATTCTGATTTAATTCTTTCCGCATCTGCCCAAAATCCAGACTGTGCCAGTTGATTTTCCCCCTTCTTCTCTGAATGGCATTGCCACAGTCTGAAAGCAACCAGCCTTGTCATTTCTCAGATGCTTTTCCTTAGAGGCAGAGCCGTAGGAGCAAATGTCTGGGGAGGACCTTCCAGGTCACTGGGTACAGTCTGTGGCCTTCGACATCCAGAGGTGCTGAAATGGCTTCATGTGGCCTCGTTTTTTGTTCTACTCAAACACGCTGAGATGAGAACAGTGCCCGGGGTGGAGGCGGCGGGCGAGGAGGAGGGAAGAGGAGATGGATGATCCCTCTCTTGTTGTGGGAAGATTCAGCAGTTGCCCTTGGTCCTTTCACCTCCGCGGGGCCATGTGAGGGTTACAGCATTTGAGACGTTTCCCAAAGTGTCAGTGCTCAGAGCACCATTAGGAAAAGATGAGATGAATGACCAAAATGTAGGGGCAAAACAAATTAGGCAGTTCAAAAGCTGCAAACAAGTCATTTGTGGGGAATAACGAAGGCTTGCGGTTGCGAGGCCGTCCCTTCTCCAGCCCATTGCCACTGTGTTTATAAATCAGGGGAACAAAACAGGAGCCCTTGTTAGGCCTGGGTGACATTAAGGGTGCATTTAGCTACAGAGTGCAACACTGGCTGCTGTAAAATCAGATGGATGCTCGAGCTGTGCTGCAGCTTGCGTGGAGATGACGGCAAGGCTGTGCCTTTGGGGCTGGGTCAGACCTTGCTCAGTATCGCGTTTCCCGTTCCACAGAGGGGGATTCTTCAGCTCCATAGGTCCAGGTTTTTCCCCATTTAGAGCTCTCCAGTTCTGCCTCTTGAGACATTGCTCCAGCAATGCCCAATATCCACCGACCTCTGCTCCCGCAGGGATAGACCCAACATGTCCCCTTAAGCAGTGGTGCCTCCTGTGCCCTGTAACTCCATCTGCAGAGTCCCTGGACATGCTGAAACCCTCCTGGTTATCCTTGCACACACCAGGAAGCCTAACTGACTGGTGTAGGTGCTCCTAAGTGAACAGTATTATATTACCCCACATAAATGTCACATTAATGGAGCATTATAACCAAAAGATGCTCGTAGATCACTCCAAACCATTTTAGGCATCTGTTATTCTGTCATCTGCTCTTCACCCATTTGTTTGTGTTTGGGATGGGAAGGATGCTGCCAGGAGAGCCTGGAGGGGACTTGGGGGGAGGTGAGGGTGGGCTGGAATGATGAGCAGCCCACCTGATGTCTGGAAGCTGCTCTGGGGTGAAGCCCAGCTCCACCAGACTGTTGGCCACGCTGGAAGAGGCATCACAAGCTGTGGCTTGGCCTCGAAGGGGTGCTGATAGAAAGTGCTGACTTATCTGAGCTGGCTCAACGCCTCCTGAAAGTCCAGTGTAGGCACGGGGGAGCCCACGGTGCCTCGTCTGTGACGGCTTCCTAGATCACACCATGTAACACAGCCCAACAAAGGGCTTTTAAATCCTAGTCAAGAAGACAGACAATAGAAGGTCAGAGTTTAAAAGAGAAAGTGTGCCTCAGACTGATGTAATTCCCCTTCTCCCCCCTTTTCTTAGTGTGAATCCTTTGATATTTGAGCAGGGAAATCCTCTTTATCGGGAAACTCCACCTCCTCTTATCTCATACTCCCTCGAAAATACTATCTGCTCTCCCGCCTTTCAGCCTCCCAGCCCAGTCTGTCGTGGAAGCCTCCCCGTGTGGGCAGCACTGCCCTCCCATCCCTCTTGCCAGGTGTGCACAGCAAGGCTTGAGGCTCCACACCGGGATTTGCTGTAAGTGAACACCCTCTGGCTAATGATTCCTGTGGGATCCATGCTTGCCTGTCCTGGTCAGGATCCTGGGAGCAGACAGGGTCTGCAGATGAGGCAGCCTCAACCTGTGGTGACATTGCCCTCTCAGCAATCAGCTGGCAAGGCTTAGGTGGTGAGGCCTGCCCATGTTTACTGTTCAGCCCAGCAAGTAAAGGTCTCCCTGACCTCCTTGTACTGTGGAGCAATCTTTCTCAACAAAGATAGAAAACTGGCTATCTTGAGTCAGGCCGGAGATCTGGTGTCCTCTTCCTGGCCTGTACAAAGTGGGAGCCCTTGGAAGCAGCAGCAGACACAAAGCAAGCAGGAAGTTTCCTATTCCCTGCTGTGCTGTCTTGTCTTCCCTCTCCAGCATTGTGAGCTGGGCTGGAGCATCCTCAGCTCTTCCCCCAAGGTTGTGCCCCATCCCTTCTGGTTACTTGCATGTATTTTGCCTGAACTGGGACTTGGGAGGTTGCATTATATTGCTGATTACATCAGATAGGTTGTGTTTCTTAACCTTCTTGCAATGGCCTCCAGTAAGTCTTGTTAGGACTCTTTAATTTGCTCTAACAAACAATTGCAAAGCTGGGGAAAGGAAACGTCCCTGTGTGTGCACTCAAAACCACTGGAGATCTCAGCAGGGCTGCCACAGCTCTGGGGACCAAAGAGCTTCTGTCCCTCTCCAGCCTCATGGAAAATCAGATTGTGGCTCTGACCTGAGCTGTTGGTAATCAGAGGAGCAGACTCTTCTTTCACTCAAGCAGATTTTCACCTGCTGTGTTTCTGTGGATGTTGTAGGTGTATTCTCAATGTGTGCTCACGTGAGGCAGGCAAAGGTGCCCAGCACATCTTTGTGTGGAGGACACCAGGTACCTGTCCTGATGTCCAGCTGGTGTCTGTGACTGCTGGGGTGATGCCTGAGGAGTTTTGTTCTTCCCACATCCAGAAGAGTCAGTGTGACCTGTAGTCACACCTAGGGCAGCCCTTGAGGTGTAAATCAGGTGGGACCTGCCAGGCCTATTTGCACCAGCAATTGTTCTAATCCTGAAGATTCATCCCTAAAGTTATACAGGATTGGACACTTAATTTTTTCTCTGTAAGACATTAAATGTGACTTTTCCAGTACATAGAATTTTGGTATTCACACAGCTCTCTCCCCTCCCATTGGCCCTAAACCACACAGGCATGGGGGGAGAATTCACAGGACTTCTCAGCAACATTTTACAGTCTTCCCAGTCAACTGTGCTCCTGCATTTCCAACTTCTTACAGTCTGGAAAAGAGCTTGGCTGCAAGAAAACTGTGTCCATGAAATGGTGCAGAGTGGAAGGAAATGATGTCAATAACTGTGCAGTTGATGTAGATTGTAATTCTTGCAGCCTTTAGTTCCAGCCCAGATTAGCACTCCCTTAGCTTAAAATAACAAAATGGGAACTGTCAAAATCAGAGCAAAAATGTTGGCGTGATGAAACATGTTAACAGGTAGCCATTAGCACTTTATGTCTGCATGAATAGTGGCTGTAAGTGTTTTTTATTGGTAACAAAGCAGGGAGGATGGGCAGAGATGGCATTCATTTTTAAACTGGCTTTAATTGCAGTTTTTTATTGTCATTACTTCATGGTCATGGTATGCTCTGGGCTGGGGAGATGGCCTTGGGACACAGCTGGGTGTCAAGTTTTTTGCCAGAGAAAGAAAAAAGGACCAGACAGGTTGGAAAGGACCTGTTCTTACTCTAAATTAGCTCTTTGCAACATGTTTGAGATACCCAGCTCTGGAGGAAGAGTGAGGGGATGGCTGTGGTGTGGACTGAAATATGAATGTAACATTGAGGGCTGGTCATTCCATGTGTGGGATGTTCCTGCTGCTGGATCATGGAAAAGTCACCACACTAAGAGCAGCTCTGGGTTCTGCAGGTACCTTTGCTGGCTGACATTTGACTGGTCCTTCATGGTCGTTCCGGGGCTCCAGCATCCAGATGTTGCTTAAGGGAATGGTAGGCATTTATTGGAAAAACTAAAACAAACACACACACAAACAAACAAACAAAAAAAGAAAGAAAAAAAACAGGAAAGAAGAAAAAGGAAGGTCTTTGTAGTCACCAGAAATATTTGCCCCAGAAATTAAGGTAAATAGTGTTGAGGACTGTGGAGGACAGGTCACTGGCTCCATCCCACCAAGGAGCAGCATGTACCAACTCTGGATGGAAGTGACTTGAGCTGTGTGTTCTTCCTGCCTCACCCTTGAGACCTATCACAGCCCTGCTTGCTCCCTTTGTCCATCCAGTTGGTGCATGGAGCTCAATGGCATCCAGCTTCTGCCAGGGTGGAGGTCCTTGGGGAAAGAAAAAAAAGGATAAAAGAAGTCTGTGCCTGTCCCACTGCAGGTAAGGAGCTGGCCAGGGCAAGGCCTCTCTCCCACCCACCTCTCTGCCTGCTCCTGGGCCATGTCTTGGCAAACATGAGCTGCCTCCTCTTGTTTATTTATACAGGATTTTTTGGGGAGACAGCCTGACGGCAGTTGGTGTCTTAGGTTGGTTCTCCATGGATGAGCTTAGTAGTTGCTCAACTACTTTTGCTGTTGATTTTGGGTTTGTTGGAGGTTTTGCCCATGGGTGTGTATGTGGGCTTGGGTTCTGCTATGGGGAGAATCATTGGTGCCCCCCGTGTAGCCTGAAAGCCTTGAAAATCTCAGCTATGGGTGCAAAATGTGCCTTTTGAGTATCAACACTTCCTTCCTTCCTTCCAGGAGAAAACAGAGTAGTGCTGGCAGTTGTAGCACAGCGCCTTGTTCTTTTCTTACGGGAGCTCTGGATTAATGGCAAAAACATGGTCTGGACGCTGCTCTGCAGCCTTCAAAAAATCTGTTTGTTTGTTTTTCCCCTCGGCTGCGGAGACGCTCCCCACCTTTCTGCCATATGTTCTCGGGTTCTTGCAAGACAGTAGCGGGGTTTGCACCTGGACAGCTGAAGGCCACGGGTGCCTCTGTGGGACCCACACTGCCCTCCCTCCTTCCCTCCCTCCCACGCAAGCCAAAACCGTATTTTCCTCCCGCTGAACCTTGCAAGGTTTTCCTCCATATGCACTTCAGTAGGTTTTAACTTTTTTGTCTTGAATCCAAGCAGCTTTAATCAACATAAACGCTTGCGGTGGGTATAGGTTGCCGCATTTAATAAAGGGTGAGCTCCCCCCCTGCTTTTTCTTTCTTCTCTTCTTTCTTTTCATCCCTTATTTTGCATTCTGCCGCGCGCGATGAGCATTTAATCCCTGCCCTTCTGTCTGTTGAGATATTATGTTTTTTTAATAGTGCTTGTTTATGACTAAGGTCAAAGACAGTATTTCAGAACAAAAATTAGAGTTAGTTCATAATTGAGTACATATGTATGTTACTGTTTATTTTTATAGTTTGCTAATTTATTTTTAAACAGCTCGGTTGAGCCAACATGTTTATAGGTCTGTTTATCACATGTCTTGCCAGTCGGAGTGCTAAAAGACACATGCTTTTCAATAGCACAGATCCGAAGTGAAATTAGATAATACCGCCAGGTAGCAATTTAATTACATTAATTGAATGTTTAGGTTGAAATGTAGTTTTGTAAAGGCTATAATGGAATACATTTATAAGTGTCTGCATATAAATCTTGGCATTTAAAATGTTATTCAAGCCTGCTGGCAGGGAAATGAAACTCCATTGAGTGTTTTTGAGGGAGAAGTGGAGTATTTCACTATGAGTACTGTGCTTGCCATTGCTTGGGGTTTGTGCCTGTCCTGGCTGTTGGGAACCTCTGCGGGTGCCCATTTCCATGGGGAGTTACCTGGTTAGGAGGGTTTGTGGCCTGATCCAGGATGATGGGATCAGGAAACAGCATCCCCTCTGAGTCCTGATGGGGAGATAAAGGAGTGAGTCCCAGTGGAGAGGGAAAAGGGGTGAGCTGGTGCTTGGCAGGAGCATCCTGTGTTAGCCACCATGGAGAAGGTGTTTGTCCAGCTGAAACCAAATCCCTGTGGTCGTGCACTGAGTAATTCCCCAAGGTTGCCAGCTGCTGTCCTGGATTGTACCTGTGGGTTCTGGCCTTCCCTGTGCAGGGAGCTGCTAAAGAGCCCTGGAAAGGCAGCTCAGGGGAGGCTCCCTTGAAGAGCAGAAGCTGTGAATGAGCCGCGCTCTCCAGCCCGGATGAGGATTTAATCCTCAGCGTAAACATGTACAAATAATGTATTGTCAGGAGAGGGAAAGGGAAAATTCCTTCGGTTTGACGGTGCCCAAGAATAGCAGGCTTGGTTGGGAGAGGATGGGAGGAACTGCTCTGGCATTCTTTGGTTTTCCTTACACCATTGCTTTTTGCATGCATCCATTTCCAAGCAAAATGCTAAAATCATGGCATTTCTGGTGGGAGTGGGGCTGATCTCTTTTTTTTGCAGATCTCTTCTAGGATCCCAAGAGCTGAGTGAGGTTTCAAAAGCAAAAAGTAATATAAATAAAAAGGAGCAGGAGGTCATAGGTGGATTTTTATCTGGGCTCAGGGGTAGATAAGGGGTAATCCGAGGAGAGTCACAGCGTGTGCAATGTTCTTGTGCCACAGTGGGTGATCTCCTTTTGGGTGCCTGCATGCCAGGAGGGAATGGAGGAGGAAGAGGGGGGATATGCAAGGCCTAAACACCCTGGCAGTAGGAAGTGTTTAGAATTATGCTGGTGGCAAGCAGGCCCCTGGCATTTCTCAGGCTCTTGTATCCCATACAAGCCAGGAAAATCGCTTCAGGCTCAGCACGGGGATCTTTCCATCTGGTTTGTGCACACACTTGTGTGTGGGAGCTTGAAGCCTCTCTTCCCTGGTGTTTATCTGGGCTGGGATGGTCAACTGAGGTATGGGTTTTTTCCCCCTGGTCTTGAATGGTTGATGTGTGCCTTCAGCCCCTTGCAAAACATGAGTAACATTGAAATGTGGGTTCTCAAGTCGAGGTGCCTCCAGTGAATCTGGCATATTTGGCAGTCATGGCTGGTGCTTTGGCAAAAGCTCCAGTTTCTTCTCAATTTTTTGGATCAAATGAGGATTCCCTATGTGTCTTGACGGACCTTTGTGGTGGGGTTTGGCCTCGTGGGTCAGGTTCTGCTGAAAAAACACGGCACAAAGCTGCTGCTGGACAGGCTTTGATGCACATACTAAAATATTTAACTGTGTTAATATCATTTGCTTTCTTTCCCTCTTTCTTTCCCCACCAATCCATAAAGTGATGACTCTTTAAGGGCCTGATCTGCACTTGAATATGGGGTGGCTCTTTGTCCCCTCCTTTGGTAACTTGTGTGTCTTAAAAAGCTCTTATCAGTGGGATTTTCTCATCTCCACTCCTTTTAGCTGAAAATAAGTGACTGATTTCTATATTTTCATCTTACAAAGGCTCATCTCTGGCTTAAGACCAACTAGGCCTAAGTTTGTGCTGCAAAAAACAAAAATAAATAAATATATACTCCAAACCAGAGAACTTACAATGAGTTACAACATAAAACTGAAGTTAGAGTGGTCTCCACCAGGTGATTACTGTAATTCTGAGTGCTTATTGCTGGGCTCAAGGTTTCTAAATGCTTGGGAATGATTCCAGCTTGTTTGGGCTGGGGAACAAAACCTCTCCGTGATGCTGCAGCCAGGGTGGAAGGGATCCAGGGAGCGTTGGGAAATAGCACAGCACCATCCCTGTGCTGAAGGCTTGTTTTAATGACTAAAGCTAACAGAGCATCCCATGGCATTGCAGTGGGAGTGTTTGCAGGCTCAGTTCGAAATGCTTATTTAAAAATATCAGTCATGGCCTAAAAGCTGCCTTATTTTAAGGAAGGAGACCAAGATGTCAGACTGCTGTATTAAGGATGCTGAAGTGGTACCTGTTTTAGGATCAGATTGCAGTGTTTTTGGGTTGGAGGGCATCTTTTTCAGCCCTGCTTCTGCTGCTGTCCTTGCAAATAAAACCCAAGTTGGTTTTGTCTCAGGTGACAGAGTTGGTGTGGTGGAGAACAGCTGCAAACACTCTTTTTTTGGGGTTTTATGTGGCCTAGGCTTTGAGACTTGAGCAGAGGAGTCGATAAACTAGCTCTGCTGATGATCTTCTGTTACATTTGCAATGGGATCTGTGTTTTTAAGATCTTTTTTCCCCCAAGCCTTTGAGGGTAGGCCACTTAAAGGACTCACAGAGCTGTATTTTCTTTACAGTAATGAGGCATCATGACATACCAGTTGTGGGAAATCTGATAGACTTGGGAGACCCTAGGAGGGCAGAAAATTACTTAATTTACTTCGTGTGCAATAGTCTTAATTTTCAACTATTTGAACAACTGATTGCTGGGGCAATCATCAGATCTTCAGAGTTAAGATGTTTCCTGCTGGAGCTGAGCATTAGCTAAATCAGCGATGGCAAAACGGAGCGATTGCAGCGTCCATCTGAGGGTAAAGAGGAGAAATTAAACCCCTGAACCCGAGCTCAATGCTTTCTTCTTTTGTGGGAAGGTGAGGCAGGTGAGGCTCACCTGCTCTGGTGGCTGGGTACCCAGGTGGGGAGCTGGGGCTGCCTGGCTGTGGCCGTGGCTCTGGCTGGCTCCAGCAGGAAGGAGCTGGGTCTGGTTTCCTTCTGAGCTCTCTGCTCAGTGATTCCCCTGGTATTTGCTCATTGTGAGTAAGAGCGATAAAATCTAGTGGTGGAATTACATTATGTCTTGGGTGCTTTCTTTCCAAATTAGCAGTAATCCTACGTGTCTTTGACCCATTTCACCCAGACAGAGGGCTGGATTCTGCTGCCTGTTTTCTGTGAGCAGCTGGCTGAAGCAAACAGACCTTGAGTAAAGGGATTAGAAACCAGCCCTTCACTTGGGTGAGGTGTTGGGGTACTTGTGCTGTGGAAAGTCCTTTCTTGAATGAGTTTTCCTCACAAGCTTTGCATAGGTACCTGTTCATCAAGAGTGGTGGTTTAACTCACAGGGGTGGGAAGAGAGCAGCAGAAGTGCAGAGCAAGACATCCGTGGGGATGGGGCCCATTTTATTCACCAAGATTGAGCTTGTACTGGAGCAAAAAGGACAGAGGACTTCTCATTTTGAAAACTCTACGCCACTGAAAAAAAAGTATTTGAAATTGTTCAGAAAGGCAAATGGGCATGGATGTTCAGAGACCTTTTGCATTCCCATGCCAGAAGAAAATGAAAAATTCAGTTTGAAAGTATTTTCTTATTAAAAGAACCCTGAACTGGACTATAAAATGCAATACTAATTTCTGAAGGCTGAGAGCTGCATGAGTGAGAATATTTAATTACGGTGGCAAAGTACAAACATTTCCTAGCGAGCACTCATTGTATTAATAATAATGAATTAATTCCTTGGCTAAAACATACATCCTGCTCCTGTTCTTTTTTAGTGGGCTGGGAATCCGATCCCACTTTTTATTTTGCTGAAAGTAGGGAGGGTAGAGGCTGTATAAACAGAGGCTTTATGTTCTGCTGTGGGGATGGTGATGCCGAGGTTGCACGGTTTTGGTTTAGCAGAGGAGGCGAGGACTTTAAGCCGATCAGCTGATGCAGGGGGCCCGAGTATCTGACTGCTCCAGCGATAAGTGTCTGTACAAATATTTATACAATCCCGATAGTCTTTTGGATTGCATATTACAGCACAAAAAGCTGTCAGATTTCCTGGCTTTCCGAGGCGTGCTTCTTGCGAGGCTCGCGTTCGTTTTGCCAGCGGACGCGGGCGAGCTCCTCCGCTCCCTCCCGGAGCCGCGCCGGGAGCAGGGTAGGTGCTGAGCCCCTGCAGCACCCAGCCCCAGCTGAGAGCCTGGCTCTGTTAGTTCAGGCTTAGCACTGAATTCATGCAATTCTGTGGTACGGGGCTGACTCAGAGCTGCTGTGGTTGAGACTGTGGGCTGAAGGAGCTCGGAGCAAAGGGTGATGGGGAGCAAGCCCTGCGTTTGGGAGATGTATTTCTATGCCAGGCTGCAAACCTTATCCTGGAGTGCTGCTCCTCCCCAGGGTCACTCACAGAGGGACTGATCCCAAGTCTGCTGCTGATGGTTGGAGGCTTCCAGTTGACGCAAATGTCACATCAGGCTTCATATAGGAAAATGACAGTTGTCACCCAGAAGGAGAGGTTAAGAGGTTTTAGTAGCTCATGTGCAGATGTAGATGGATTTGGATAGGTGTAGACGAAAACTCACCTTAGTGCCTTTTCTGCTGGAAATTAGTCCAAATATCCACATAGGTAGATATCCAGGCACTGCTGGTGTTTTCATTGAGATTTGCACTGGACTTTTGTTTTTTCTTAAAGCTTTCCCAGAGCCACGGGATTTCAGGATCCTACTGGCGCTCTGGAATAGAATTTGACAATGAGGCTTCAGTTCCACTTCAGATTGGATATATCCAGGCAGGGTTCACACTGCTTGCTGCCATGAGGCCAAAGGGATTATTCCAGATCTACAAAACCAACAAGAGTTTGAGTCAGTGGTAGGGAAAGCTGGAGGCTTCACCAAAGTGACGGGAATAAATGAGCGCTGTCAGTGGAAAGCAGTGGCTGTCCTGGAGCAGGGTTGGAATAGATCAGTAGCTGCCCCAGCCCTGGCAGAGAAAGCCCTGTGTTTTCACATGCTGATAGTGATTGCCCGTCCTGTTCCACTTATTGGTAAGATTAGGAGTTTGGAAAATATTTGCAAGGTTGTGAAACCGCAGTCTGGGGTTGCTGAGGGTCTCCTGGTGTCCTTCAGCATCACAGTTCAGGATAACCTTGGTTTTTGGGGATGTCTTCTAACAGCTCTAAGTGTCTCTCCAGAGGTTTCAAAGGAGTGGGCTCTTTACTTCTAGTGCAGCATTTGTTTGTTTTTAGGGCATGTTTTTCCCCAAGGAAAGAAGAGTAGCAATCCCATGATCAAAGACACAAAGCAAATTGCTGCGGAATTTCTGCTTGACAGTATTTGAATACAAAAAGAAGTAGTATATAATTTTAGTATATAATTTATAAATGAGTCATGTGTGCCTCAGCTCTGGCCTCCTGGAGCAGTGTCAGGTTCAGCAGCCCGTGTCAGCCCATCCCTGGGATGTGATGCTGTGCAGGGAGAGCAGAGCCATGAGGCTGCTCCCTCCACATCCCTGGCTGTGGTGAGCCCCTCTGCTGCTACAGCAGCACTCTGGCTTGGATAGGTGAGCTGCATGCAGGGGAAGGATCAAGTGACTTGGGGAGGAAAAATTCATCTCCTGATGCTTGTGGTGAGGAATAAAGCCAGGTTTTCCATGGTGACTGGTTGATTTGCTGGGACTGCTGTGTGCCCTACTCCTTCACCTCCCAGTGCTGCAGCATCCCTGCTTGGCCAGTATCACTGGGCAGACCATGCCCAGCACAGCAATGTGGTTAGCCAGATAACAAGGGCATTAACCCTGGTTTTGTGCCCATGTTCTGAAAGGAGTAGCCCCATTCCTGAAATTGTACCTGCAAACCTTGTGTCTAAGTCGTCTCACTTGGCTGCTGCACTGCTGCTGAGCCCGGCTGCAGCGGTTGCAATGGGGCAGACCCCTCCTTCCATGCAATTATTATTATTATTATCTTTAGCAGGATAAGAACAATTAGGGCTGGTTTTCTGAAAGTAGTAGGGTTGTGCTTAAAAATGCCTGTTGGACTTGGAAGGGCTGCATGTGTTTCCCTGGCAGCCTCTCCTTTAGTTTCCAGCGGGGATGTGCTCTGCCACTGCAGCATCCCAACTTCAGAGGAGGCAGATGGAAACAGTAAGTGCTCAGGGCAACTTTAAGGCAGCATTATTGATGTCACAACCCCAAAAAGGAGTCTGTGTAGTGTATTGCTCGATGTATAGCTGGAGCTGCTGTTTGGTGTCTCACAGGCAGCATAGCTGGAGCAGGTTTTGTAGTGGTCACCTGTCCCCCTTGCTGTTTCCTCCAGTGCCAGTAGCTCTCTGGATGGACACAGTGGCATGGGACATCCTCACCATGAGTCCAGAAGTGCCTGGAGCAACACACAACTTTGGAGGGCTTTTAAAAGCTCAGCTTTAGAGGAGATGGGAAAGTAAGTGTAGAATTGCTTCAAACAGTTTAAAAATGTGGATGTGTGGTGGACAGGGCACATGCACTGCAGCTGTTTGTGACCTGATCTGATAAGGAGCTGCATCAAAAGGACAGATGGCTTCCATGGCTCCCATTTTGGTGTCATCCAAGGCTGTGGAAGCTCAGTGGTGGCAGGATCTCTGTAAAGCTGAGAGCTTAAGCAGCAGCAAAACTGGAAGGTAGGCAGGGTCCAGACATGCACATCCCACTCCAAAAACGAGGGCCCAGCCCAGCAGTTTGCCTCAGGATTGGGACTGTAAATTTGGCACTCTCTAAACAGTACCAAGGCCAGCCCCTCAGCGCTGTGGCTGGTCCCTGCAGACTGTCCCATAGATAGCATCTTGCAGAAATCAAAGCTGTGTGCACCTGCTTGCAAACACCCAGGTACTGACTAAACACTGTGAGCACTGAAATGGCAAACCTGCTTTGGAAGGTGGCCTTTAATCACAGCAAAAGCTTTCCTTCTGCGTAGGTGGTGACTGGAGTGCAGGTGCAGGGAAGGACTGGAGCTGCATGGGTTGGTTTCTCAACCTCTGCCTGGTGCAGGGGGCGGTGAGGTGTGCTCTGGGGACAGCTGGGTGATGTGCCATTCAAGGGCTGATTATTACGACTTCGTGAGGATTTTTAGCGTATCTCTCTTTACTCCAAACATCTTCCAGCAGTGACACGTGCCCGAGTGGACAGACAGACAGGTGGTGGGACGCTGCCCCACAAAAGCCCACGGGGAGCCTGCAGCAAACCCCGCTGGCCGCACAGGCAGCTGCTGCCCCACGCGTTGCCTCAGCGGGCAGATGTCGACGTTGCTCAACGCCAGCAGGACCCGAGTGTCTGTTTATTAACGGATAAGATGGTCGGGATGGCACACGGCTCCCGAGCTGGCCTGTGCAACTCCTGTGGTTTCCAACTGTACTTATCAAGGGAGGGGGCAGCCTGCCCCGCCAGGGTGTTTCCTCTAATCAGTATTTTCACATGCCAATGGCAGGCAGATGTGCAGGGGGCAAGGGCTCGGCCATCTCTCAACAGCTGCTCAGGGGAAGGAGTCACCTAAGGCAAGGCTGGGGAGATGAGAAGAAACATGTTGCTCAGGGCGAGGAAATATTCCCCAGTGCAGGGTAACATGGGAAATTCACAGACATGCTCTTGGCCATGAGTTTTCACCGTCCCATCTAGAAGGAGCCAACTCCTTGCAGTATTGCCTGGCAATAAGTTCAGTTCCAGAAACCCTGCTCCAAGTCCCCTTAGAGGCTCCTGCTATTGTCTGCCCTGTGTCCCCGAGCCGCCGCGGGCAGCGCGCGAGAGTGTCGCGGGCTCAATTTAACGGCATCTCCCCTGCTTATCAGACTATATAATAAACATGGCTTTTAGGGGGGACTTTTTGGGGAGGGGTGCGAGGCAGGCAGTGAATGGAGAGGCCAGACACCATTGTCTGGCAAGAATGTGAGTCGCCCTGGGCTCGCCTTCCAAATTGTCCCAGCATCAATCCCCCCTCCTTTGCGGGATTTCCTTCTCCAGCCGGGGTTTTGTTTCGGAACAAGCGTTGGTCAAACAAGCTTTTGTTTGCGGTCAGTTGCTTGGCACACATACACCACTTCTGGTGGGGGACAATGAGGAAGCTGTTTCGGGGGCAGCTGCGGTGGGACTGAAAGGGAATACTGATGGAAAAAAGGGCGCGGGGAGGAAATAGCCGGGTGGAAATTAATTGGGAGGATCTTACGAAGTCTGGGTGCTCCGCAGCGGGGTCGGGAGAGTGGCGGGGAGTCCTTCGATCTTGCTGCCTCATCCTGCTCGCCGCCTCGTGCTGGTTTATGGGCCTTCTTCCCCCCAGGGTACCCTGCTGCAGAGCAGAAAGTTGGACAAAATATTTGTGACTATGCATCTAAAAAGCTTTCTTTCAGGAAGAAGTAAACTTATTTACAGCAATAATAGAGTTTAAAGGAATTGTATAAGTGAGACCCG
Source organism: Passer montanus (assembly GCF_014805655.1). Lineage (NCBI taxonomy): Eukaryota > Metazoa > Chordata > Aves > Passeriformes > Passeridae > Passer > Passer montanus. The sequence continues at coordinate 6,513,815 of NW_024368485.1, read as the reverse complement.
ACTTCTTTGTCAGCAAAAATTGCAGCAAAACTGTTCATAGATGACATTACCTAAATGACATTACGTACGTATGTCCTTTCTTTCACATTTCCTGTAATCCTGTTATGGCATTGTCCCATTACCTCAGGCACTGTCATCTTTAAATGCTGTCAGATCTTAACTGGATGGCCAAGGACATCAGAAAAGGATCGAGGTGAAGCTGATGGCAATTTCAGACCTGTTGTATATATGGCCGTCTCCCAGCCTGCCCCTGGATGGGGTGTTTTCTGATAACCTGTTCAGGTAAAGTGATGACTCAAGACCTTGTACATCTTCTGTGGAGGTGCTGCCCATCCCCACTACATCCAGAACCCTTTTTTGGGAAGTGCAGGGTGTCAGGCAGAGAGTGTTGAAGGTGCTGGAGGTGGCAAGTATGAGTTGTGTCCTTGTTGGAAAGTGCTCCCATCTGCAGGAAAATGAGGACCCAGAGGTCAGTGGATGGAATGAGCAACTCTTCCATTCCCTGTACAGCCTTCATGGCATTAATGACCATTGCAAAGCATGTGGAGTTCCTTGGACTTAAGTGCAACATGTTGGTGTTAATACTTTTAATATTATTGCTTACTGCTGAAAAATTACATGAGGTCAATTTCTTTTACTCCAACCACGAATGGGCCTCTGTGGCTTTTCAAAAGTGCTCCAAGACGTGGCAGCAGATGGGAGGATTGCTGCTTCTGCTGCTCACCTGCTGAAATATTCAGCGCTCTTAAGTGGGGAGCGGGGAGTGTTGGCGTGGAGGCAGTGCCTGTTTAAACTGGCAGCCCCTCTCACCAGGTTATAATAGTGATGGTGATAGCTGCCAGCTCCAGGGGCAGGAACTGTCATTTTGTTATCTCTGGGTGCAGTGCTGTGCTCTTGAGGGGTTCTGGTCCCCCGTGGTGGCTGCTGGACCTGGCTGCAGTGCAAACAGCAGCAGCCCTGAACCTGGAGCACTTGCTGCAGACAAAAGTCTGTGGCCAGGCATGCACGGATGGATTTGGTTGTCCATCTTTGGCCCTGTGAGCTGGTTTTCCCAAAAACCAGGGCTGCTCTGTGTGCTGGCAGCAGGGGAAGTGATGCCAGCATGTGGCTCCCAGATGGGTTGTCCTGGCTGTGTGGATGCTGAGGTGCTGCTGGCAGGTCACAGTGTCCTCCTGTGCCCTTGAATGTACAGCAGCATGTGTGAGCTGCCTGTATCCATCAGCAGATGGGTGATGGAGATCCCACCCTCCTTGTTAAGAGTCAGAAGAGGAACACTCATGGATGAAGAGCAGGAGTGGTTCATACAGCCACATGCATTTGGCCCAGCACAAGGGTTAGACAGCACCAAGGCTTCCTTTAGTCCCAGGGATGCTGAAGACCTGGGTCCACAAATTTTTCTGCTGAAAAACACAGCCCCTGGTGTAAGGAAGGATATTCTCATACGACCATGTAGCCTGCATGGGAGGTTGTATGCTTGATCAGGTGAGGGTAGAGGATTTTTTAAAAGGCTGTTATTGGTGTCTAAGTGCTGGCAGTTACAACACTTAATTGCATTTTCTTGTAAGAAAATGCTTATGTTGCTGAACTAGGGTTCTCTACAATCTGTTTCGTATGCTTAAAAACTCTGGCTTTCCTTTAGTTCTTTACTATCAGTGCCATCTTTAATGCATCCTCCAAGCCAGTCCTCAGGTCTTATTCTCTGCTAGTCTGAGGCTGTGGGTGGGCCATGCCAGGACTTCCCCCATGAGTGCAACAGCTCTTTCCCCTTTTCCTGCAGGATGTGCTGGAGCCCTCTCATCTCTCCATGCCTCCCACAGGCCTGAGAAGGCTCTCCCTGGAAAGGTCTCAATCCAGTGCTTCTTAACTGGACATGCTTTGTGAATTGCTGCCCATCTGGCTACAAAATTGATGGCTTTTTGGATGCTGGAGGACAGTTTTTCGCTCCTTTCCAAATCTCTTAATAACTGAAGATTTGGGTGTAAAAGCACTAACTGCACACAGTTCACTGGGGGTTTTTTCAGTCATAGCTTGGATTTTTTTCCCCCTATGGGCACAGGAACCATTTATAGCCGAGGTGGGCCGAGTTTGCAACTTATTAATCTCTCCCTCACATGTGGGTTGAAAAGAGACACCATGCCTTTATCAAATGCCAGGCTAGCACAAAAGCCTATGCAAAATCATCATCAAATCCTATTAGAGGTGGAAAATATCTCTTAGATCATCTCATTCATTTCCCTGCCAATGCTAGACAGTTCCTGAGAGTTAATTTTCTAGCGTCTGCCGCCAACTCCCTGTGTGACTGCAGGTCTGTCATCTTGCCTTTGGGTTGTCACTGTAGCTTCCACGCATTTCTATACATTTCCAAACAAGCCTTGTTTTGTTCAGTCATTGCCTGTGTTGCTGTTTGCCCTGCATTAGGTGTTATCAGTGGTTTCCATTCTGGAGAGCATCACCGGACCTTGCATGTGCCTGGGAAAGGCATTCCCATGGAATGGGGCATGCTGGGTGCTAAGGGAAGCTCAGGACGTGCTGTCCCCTGGGCAGGGGCTCCATCCTCTGTAGCCACAGGCATTGGGGAAATGAAATCTCAAAAGGAGGTTTCTCTCCTGCAGTTGTGGATGGATGCAAGCAGATTGTCCCCCAAAAGCAATTCCCTTCTCCCAAACCCTGCTGGTGCCACCTTTCATAAACTTCCACCCTGAAGTTCTTGACTGGCTGTGACATCCACTCATCAGGAAGGAAAAATAATAATTCAACACTGGAGCTATTTATAGCATTAAGCAGATGCAGATTTCACCAGGGCCTGTTTCAGAGAAGGAAACGACACCTAGGAGCAGGATAACCTTACTTGTGACTTCCCGGTAGCGCCGGCGGCCGCGATTGAATTCCCGGCATGGCAAGGGTCTGGGCAGCCCTGCAAAGGTCAGTCCGGCAACTGTCACCCGGAAAGCATCAAAAGCACGAGCTGTCGATAGCGACCTGCATTTGCAGAAAATCTGAGGGCTTTCTAATTAACTGAGGATCTCTAAATTAGAGCGGAGCCACTCGACAAGCCCCCTCGCACGCCTTAAGTGTCAGGGCTCAGCTGATCGGCGCATCTAACAAGCGGCTGATTTTTAACAGTAGCTCTGAGACTCAATCAGCTCCTAATGGCTCCGTTTCAAAACGTTTCAGTGCATTTTTCATCTCTTACTCTGGAATTTATGCTCTTTGTTCCCTGCTCAAATATTCTGGCGCTCTTCCTTAATTTCAGGCTTCTGCCTTGCGACAGCTCCTCTACCCTAACTAGGCAGCTCATTGCCTGCCTTTCCCCGCGTGCCATTCTCTGCTGTGGCCACTCTCTCTGCTTTCTAATCAGTAAGTTTCAGAAATTCCCCCTCTCTCTCCCCCCTGATGTATAGGTAGTGCTGCAGGGTCTGGAATTTCCTAATTAGAAGGAAACCCATGTTTAAGCAGGCCCGGTGTAATAGCAGCTGAAAAGTGATTTTATTTCAGCTTTAAGATAGGGAGCCAGTTTGGAAATGCACCTGGTTTTGACTTTCCCCTTGCTGCTGTTCCGTGGTGCCACAGATTTGGGTGGTGGTGCTTTTGATTTACACCATGGACAATGAGATTGAACCCTCCTTTCAGTTGCATTCACAGCAGAGTTAGGTTATGCACATTTAAACTGAGGGCTTTGAGCTGCTGGGAAAACGAGTGGGGGATCTTTTCTGACACGTAACTCCTGCTGCTGGTAATGAGACCCATTGATGCATCCTTGGGAAGGCAGCAGGATAAACTCCCACCTAAACAGTGATTGGGAACAGATAAATTCCATTCAGGAAGGTAGAGAGTTAATCAGCAACTCTTAAAGACTCCTCCATGTGTGTTTATGTTCCAACAGTTTATCCATATCTTGGCAATTATTCACGTGAAATAGAATATAAATCCCATAGCCTAATTTTTCTTTGGAAAAATTTCCTCAGGTAATCAAATCCTGAAGTGCATCTTCTATTCCGGTGGTTTTATCAGTAAATCAAATTTTTATCATTTATCAGCAAAAGTTAGATTTAAGCATCTTCACTGTAATGTTTGAAAGATGAACATTTGTTTCAGAGGGTGCTGTGCCAATCAATAATCTTCCAGCTTGACTCAGCTATCAATTATTGCTGCAATTATTTGTCTAGTTGGATATTTAAAATGTCATCAGAAAGAGATGATTACATATTCCAGAAAGCAAGGCACTGTATAATCAGATGAACTGAAGTCAGTTAAATGTAGTGTGGTACTAACCTGTCCTTCAAAGCTGAATTCTGCAGCCACGACTGAAACAACAGCTTTCTGCATTATTGTAAGGAAACGGATCTTAACCTTGGAACGGCGCGTGTTATTGGGGTCGGGTAATACTCGGCGAGAGGAGACCTTGCAAGCCTGGAAATTGAATCAGCCTTACTGACATAAAAGAGGGAGGTGGGGTTGTTTGGTTTTTTTTTTTGTTTGTTTTTTTTTGTTTTTTTTTTTGAGGGGGGAGGGCTGGTTTTGCTGGATTTCATCTGCAAATCTATAAATAAGGAGATCCACTCTATATCTGCCTTTCTGGGAGTTTCAGCTCCTGAGCTCACAGCGCCAAATTTCCGCATGCCCTTTTTGCATTCCTTGACTTGATGTATGTGTGGTAAATACTCTCTGTGCCCCGAGAATGCAATAAAGCTGTAGCAATTCTTGCAAGTCTTACACCCTTCCAAACTCCAGATATTCGGAGTATTATATCATTTTCAACTTCAAGGATATCTCAGCGATGGAGAGGAGACAGGATAAACCGGAGAAGACTGGACAACTTTACGACACCTTTTGGTCCTATTTGCAAAGCAGAGAGGGGAAAAAATATATATAATTTATCGATTCTACTAATACTTGCTTGTGCAAGTTATGAAACCAAACGTTGTAGGATCTGGTTCAGCACTTGCTGTGCTTGCAACTCCATGGTGACATTGAACTTGCTCAGGGACTGAATAAACCTTTGCCTTCCTGGCAGATGATTTGCAGGTGGGGGTGTCGTTTGGGGGGACCTGCAGTTCCCCTGACCCACTTTGTCAGGATGGTTTGCTGCTGGCTAAATATCATTCATTGTGAAGTGAGAGGAAAGCGAGCCAAAGGAGGAGGCTGGGAAAGAGGAGAGTCTGAAGAGGATCTGTTCTGGGAAGGAGATGGTGGAATAAAGCTTCCAAGGAGTTCCTCAGGCACTGACTTGGCTGAGGGATGGGGATTTTTGGCTCCACTGACACCTTTCCTGAGGCATGGGTGGGAGCTGGGTGCTCTGGGCTGGGGAAGGGGACATTGGTGGTGTCTGGCTGATGAGAGGGGCCGGGAGGGGCTCTCAGAGACCACCATATCTCTTCAAGGTGACAGTTTAAATACACATGCAGAGCTGGGCACATCAAATAGAGACACTGAGATGGGAAAAACCAGGAAAAATAAAGCAAGACCATGGGTGACTAGGGGACTTGATGGCCCAGCCATGCTGTGGCAGCAGTGTCCCTGCTGGTGAGCAGCAGGGGGAAGGTGCAGCCCCACTTTCTCCCTGGGAAGGGGCTCAGCCGTTTGGAAGCACACTCATCTCTCCAGGAGTGCCCCGTGTGGCAGAGCTGCCTCAGCCTCCGGCAAGGTCCTGCAGCACTGATCAGGTCAGCAGGCATTAGCACTGCTCAGGGAAAGCAGCGTCCTGGCGTTGGTCTGGGAGTCTCTGTGTGTGAGAGACACTGAGGGCACGATGGGCATTGCAGAGCAGCACCCACAGCTCACCCTTCCTGTGCTGGGTGCTGGCTGCACCACTGAGCTGTGCCAAAACCTCAGTACAGACAGGGAGCAACACCCCCTGCCCCACACCAATGGGGGTGACCCCAGTGCTAGAGCATCTCCTTGCCCTCCTGGGCAAGAAACTTTCTGAAGTGTGCTCTGCCTTTCCTTTGGATGCTGCCGGCCAGGGAGAAAACAGTAGAAAGGGGAACAATTCATTGTGTAGGTGAGTGAATGGAATGATTTGGAAGCTCTTTGTAGCTGTATAATTACAGCACTGCATTTAAAAAGTGAATTATTGACTTGATTGTCCCCAGCAGCCACTGGGTAAATGCATAATTATGGACTGTTGGAGCCAGGTACCATGTGCTGGATAATCAGGTGAGGCTGTGGGAAGGCTTTGATGCCCTTTTTGTGGCAGGGCTTAGACAAGACTTAGTCCTTGGTGGGTCCAGTTGGACCTTCCAGCAGGGGACACACCTGGTGCCAGGTAAGTCCAGAGGAGCTGATTTAGCAGGTGTCACTCCAGTGATGCCTCCTCTGTTTAAATCTTTTACAATCCCTATGCTTGTGCTTGGAAGAGGCAGTCAGGGACAGGCATGTGGGGGAGATTGTGCATCACAGAAACACAGGATGATTTGGGTTGAGGGGACCTTAAGGACTATCCAGTTCCAAGCCCTCTGCCATGGGCGGAATCCCTATCCACTGGAGCAGGTTGCTCAATGTCCGTCTGACCAGGCCTTGAACACTGCCAAGAGTGGCATCTGGGATGTTGGTTACTTCACTAAGGATGCTTTTAGAGATGTGTGGAGGTATCAGTGGAGAGTTCCTCCTTCAGGGCTGAAAACACTTCACCCTTTAGGTCCCAGCACTGGTGTTTGTAGTTACTGGAGCTGCTTCCCACGTGGTGCTGAGGTGTGCATTGCCCCTCTTTCTCCACCCCATAGCATTAATGCATAGGGTGCATGTGTGCACGTGACCAGGTCGTCTTTGCTTGAGGCCTTTCTTCTGAAACTCCCTCAGAGCTGAATTTCAAGCACAGCATTGTTTTCCCGTGACAGGTTTCTTCTGTTCCTCGCTAATCAAGGCGCGACAGATTTCCACCCCCCTTAGGTTTTGAAAAAGCACAAAATCAGTCGCAGGCTGATACCTTACTTGCCAAGTTGGAGCTGGAAGCAGGTTTTCATGGTGGCCAAATCATCATCGCCTTGAAAATGGTGACAGACGCTGAGGTCAGGCCACGGGACCCCAGCACCCCATCGAGGCTCCGACAGACCGTGTGTTTTGTTGCTCGTTGCTAATGAACAACATTTTTTGGGGTGGGAATCTCAGTCTGCGGACTTTGGTTCTGGTAAGAAGAATGAGTAACGTTGAGGCTACAACCAAATTGGTTACCCATGAAGTACCCATTTCTTCTCCAGGCAGGAGCTGGTCTCCCTGGTCCCACCCCTTCCCTACTGCTCTTTCCTCAGGCCCAAAAAACTTCTGCTTTATGGAAACTTGAGCAGTGCTGTAAAACCCAAGGAAAGCTTGGCTTTGAGAGAAAATGGGGAATTCTTGGAGTTCCTAACTCCAGTCGAAATCTTTGACTGGCAAAGCAATGCCAGCTGCTGTTTTATGATTGCTGGGGCTTGGGTTTCTTTTTGAAGTTTGAGGAGTCACGGCATTAATCTTTTGGCCTGGTTCTTCCCTAAAGAGGGTTTTTTTAAAAAAAGGTGTAATGAAAAAATGGTGTTACTCATATTTGGTTTGTAAAGTGTTTTCCCAGTTTTATTAATATGATTTCAGGAAGTCTGAATTTGCAGGCAGAATAATTATTTTCAGGAATATAAATATCAATACTGATATATCAGTCTCAGTATTGAATATTAATTTCAGGAATACCTTTTATCAACGAGTTACAGTAAAGAAAATCCAGTATAGATGGCAGATAGGGCATTGAGAGTCCTGCAAAGCAAAATTTCTTCTGGATTTTTTGACTTTTTCATGACTAAGCTGGTCCCAAGACTCCACCAGGCTTTTGCATAAACAGTGTGGACTCGGTTTGCAGAATTTTATTTTCAAAGGCAGAACAGCCATGGCATTTCTTGTTTTACAAGCAATACTACATCACTTCCTTCAGATTTGTGGGGATATTTTCCTTTTTCAGTATTTTAAAATATTTTTCCTCTCATGATAAAGAGAAAAGGTTAGAGAGCATTTGTTGTAAATGCAGCTACTGCTGTTATTTAGTGTTATTCCAGTTATTATGGGAGCAGCAGTGACAGTGCTGATGCTCCCAGTGCCAACAGCTGCTTAGGGCTGGTTAATGACGGACCAGGTTAATCACACGCCTTTTGCAATCCAGAGGATCAGGAGGAGGAATTAGTGCAAGAAGGAAAAAAAAATACGTTTGGACAGTTACAGCTTCCCTTGTGAACTGATGCTACCAGGAAAAGGTGAGTCATGCCAGAGCAGCTCTTCTTTACTGAGGGAGAAGTGGCCGCTGCAGGAATGGAGCAGGACCCGCTTATCTCCCGGCCCTGCGACGCTTCCTGTGTCCCAACTGTTTCACCTCACTAGTGTGCAGTTGAAAGGAAATTCAGCAGTATGGATTTCCAAATGAGAGAGAGAGAGGAGGGGAAAAAAAAAAAAGAGATATTTGACAAGCCAGATGGAGAACTGAATCAAGTACAAGTGGTAACAATTAACTCATTTTTTTTTCCTTCCCCCCTTTAAATACCATAACAACTCTGAATTTATCAGTCCAAAAATCAAGCAGTCAGTTGACATTAAAGCTGAATAAAGAAGTTCCTGGGTTTGGCTCGGGCTGTTCCTCCTACGATTGTTTGGTGGCAAGCAGAAGAGAGGGGGATGCTTTAACTTCTGTCCTTGCTGTTGGGTAGGGGAAGGTGTTTATGTGTCCTGTAGGTGCAGACTTTGCTTACACGTGCAGGTATCTTGGGAAGGTGAGGGAGAACACAGGAGCAAAGCCATCAGGGCCTGTGGTGCTGGCCTGTGGAGGGATGCTGTGGAGAACAGGGCCTGGGCTGTCCAGGCAGCCAGGGCCACATCCAGGTCTGCTTGGAGATGTCTCTGGCACAAGGATTTCTCTGAGGGAGCAAATCTGCAGCTGTGAGTGAAATCCTTGCACCCGCCATTGGCACATGTGCAGCCGCTGCTGACGGTTTGTTTGGGAAAACACTGGGAAAACTGGGGTGCCTCTAATGCTCCGTGTTTGTGTGCAGCTCCTGCAGTGCCCCGGGGTAAAACACACCTTGTGTTTAACATCCTGCTCCTTAAGCAGGGGCTCCTTCCCCAAACAGCATCCTGTGCTGTGGGCCTGGTTAGGTGCACCCAGAGGATGCTGAGTGTGCTGTGTCCAGCGAGCAGCTTTCCTGGATCCAGCCCTGACTTTTGAGAAACTAAGGACGCTCTTCCAAAGCACATTGGCACACGCATGCAGATTATTCCATTACTCACTTGGCAATGCCTGAACTTGCATGCCTAGTTCCAGAAAGGCTTTTTTAAATTTTTTTTTCTTCCCTCCCAGCAGTGGCATCTAGCTGACAGCTTCTCCTCCCAGCTGGTCTTCTCCCCAGCATCTTGTCTGGCTTTGCTGCTGGTGGCTGTGGAGATGGCTGTGGTTCTTGCTCTGAGCCAGCTCTATTGTGCCTGGAGGTGTTGGCTTGCTCCGGCTCGGACTCTCGGAGCGTGCCGGGTGTATCTGTGAGCACAGTACAGAAGCACCAGCTTTTCCTTAATATAAAAAAAGCCCCTTAGTGCTGAAAGCAGCCATCTCTTCATATTTTACTGAGTAATTGTGCCAACTGCCCTTAAAGGCACTCAAATGCCAATATCCATCCCGCTCATTTGTTAACATTTTGCGGATCAGAAGCTAAATCTGTCACTCGTGTGTCACTGGTTAAGTCACTTCTTCTGGGGGCATGGCAGGCAAGAGCTGTTCTGCTGCATTTTTTTTTTAAAGCAGGAGCCAATAACTTGAGAAACACTGGACATTTGTGCTGTAGTGAAATGCTGTGCCTCATCACTGGTCTTTTGCCATCCAGGATGTAGAGAAGGAATTAAAACGTAATGGTGGTTGATGCTTCACTGAGTGAGGCCAGTCAGGTGTCATCTTGGCCCCAGTTTTGTATTTGGGTCGTGGTATCCCCATGTAATTCTCCTACAGGGGTAATTTCCAAAGTAGGAAGAAAATGAGCAGTAAAATTGACTGGGAGGAAAATGTACACACAAAAATGCGAATGGTAATTGGAAGCTATTTGTAAAGAGTTGATGAGCTGTCCAGGAAGGAGAGGGCAACTTTGGCCCCAGTCCAAAACCCACTTCACTCGCTTCAGTGGTGAGATGAGAACAGCAATTAGATATTAGAAAAATCAATATACGACAATTAAAAAAAAATGGAAAATGGATAGGAATCAATCGCAGTGAGAAACCATGATGGGTAGAGAATGGGTCAGGAGAACTGGAGATGCTGAGGAAAACTTGTGCCTGGCACCAGTGGGGAGAGGAGGAGAGAGAGAGCTTCTCAGGATACTGGAGAAGAAAGGGATAAATAGAAGAAGTAGGTAGAAATTTTTGATAAATATTTCTGCTGTAGACCTGGAGAGCAGCTGTGTTACATTTCTGTATCATAAGGTGGGTGCTGTGTTTTTCTAACTTGTTGGTAGGCAGGGAGGATATGAGCAGAGAGAAAAAATACTTCTCCTTCAATGGAGAGAAATATTTTTAGATAAAAAGGCCCTGAAAAGTTGCACCCAAGGAATCCTGAAGAGTTAACCTGTGATGCTGGTTTTTGGAAAGCTTATGAACTGGGAAAATGCTCTCAGAGCTGGTCAGGGTAACGTGGGAGAGTTGGCAACACTTTGCTTATCTCTTCTGGTCAAAATAACCGAAGAACCAACATAAGATTCAATTGATAAAGAATTAAAGGATAGAAATATAATTCGTGCCACTCTGCCTAGATTTATGGAATACGGATCTTGTCAAATAAACCTGATTTCATTCTTCTAGATGACAACTTTGGTTGATAAATGTGGATGAAATAGACTGCACAGCGCTGTGACATTGCACGTGGGAAGACGGGGCGTTGGGTGGTACTGCTGGCACAGGTGATGCAGAGCTGGCCAACAGACTGGGGCATGTGGGGCTTCAGCTGGAGAGCTCAGCAGGTGCTGGTGGGGGCCTCAGTGGTGCTCAGTGCTTTGTTGGTGATTTAGAAATGAATATGCAGTTCTGGTTGATTGGCATTGTGGGCAAAGCAAAGGTGGGTACAGAATAAGAGAGGCAGGTTAATGGGCTGGTCTGGAAAGGAAGGACGTGTTGAGGAGACACCAGGTCCAGCCTCATGTGGCCTTGGGCTGGAAGAGTGGAATTGGGGCTGTGCTTACAGAGCTGGGTGCAGTACCCTGGAAGGTATCAGCCCTGTGGGAAGCTGAGAGAAAAATTGGGTCCTTCCCAGCATGATGCCAGGATGAGAAGGGCTAGGCTGGTCCTTGGGTAGTGGAGGGGTGGCCTTGGGACAGAAGAATAAATGGATTTTGAAGTGTGCCTCGATTTCATGAAGAACACCTTGGTGTGTGTGAGGAGCCCATCGTGTACCAAGAGCTTTTCAGTGTTTCAACCACAAAAACCCCTCAAAATGTAAAGAGAACAGGTAGAGGTTAGAGCTAGAGAAGTTCAGGTGGATCCCAATATCCATCTGTGACTGGTGGCAAGCAGTGGATGCTCTCCCTGTCTGCTGAGCTGGTTTGAATAGATTTCACCAGGATTTTGTGCTCTGCCCTGTGCTTTGCAGGGCTGGAGGGGGCCATGCTTTACTGAAGGACACTGTGCTGGTCACAGAGTGACATGTACTGCAGGGAGGGTCATAGGGTGAGAGCTGGGGGTCCCTTTCAGCCTCAAATTCCTGAATTGAGAAGTAGCCAAGGATGTGAGCTCCAGCCCCACTGCTGGTGGCCAAGGAGGGCTGGTTCAGCAGTGACTCCTGACTCCTGGAAATCAGCTGAAGGCCCGAGTGGCATCACAATGGATGACAAACCCCATCACTTTGTTCTGGTGGGTGGTGAGGCACAAAGATCCCATGGGACCTTCTCCAGCTCTGTCCTTGACCAGCACCAGCTCCTACATCTCCATGCTGTGAGACCTGCCTCGGTTGCCCGTGGTCATGCCCAAATGTGTTGGCTGGGAAGGCTGTGTGGACACAGGGCCTGGCCCACACAGTAAGGAGACATCAGTGGATATGGCCTTTGGGTCTGGCTCTTGAGGGGACCCAAATGGTGTCCCAAAAAGCCCATGGTGGTGGTGGGATGGGAGCAAGGGAGGGCGAGTCCCTTCCCAACCCAGGGATTGCCGCGGCGGTCTAAGGACTCATCTTGTTGCTGTGGATTAGTGCCATAATTTTTGCAGTTTGGCAAGGCTGCATCAGACTGGAACGTATCTCTAGGTGGTGATATGGTCAGTCAATAGCCTTCATAATTAATCAAGCACTAATAGACAAATTAGAAATCATGTCTCTTCAGAGCAGGAGGTGGAGACAAATGGCTGGTGGATTTTAACTGTTTCGCTCCATTGTTTTTTTTGTCTGGTTTTATGTTGCTCCCTTGAAAATGGTGGGTTGTTTAGGGAAGTTTTGTACATAAACATGATTTTAAATGTAAATTATTATCTTGATTACCAAACACGGACAGTGAATTGAAAACTTGTTTTTCAGAAAGCAAGCACATGAAGAATAATCTTACATTTTACACTCCACTAAGTCAACGTAGCCCTAATTTTGCCACGCAGGAAATCAATTCCAGTCTTTATAACAGTCGAAGATGTTATGAACAAAGTAATTTTGCAAATTATGGCAAGTAACACATTTATTGATGACTGTAGCTTAGGAATTTCGAATTTGTGAGCACTGTAATATAATAAGACTGCACTGGCAGGAGCTGAGTGAAATACAGATTATACGGTGAAACTGTAATGCATCATTTGCTATTAGTGGACTGGTAATAATTACCAGTTTCAAAGCAGCTTTTTCCATGTAATCTTTAGTCTCAGTCATAACAGCCCTTCTCATTGACATTATGATTACATGAGCTGCCCTTATGATCTAGAATATCTAGTTGATGGGAATACTAAAATGTGGTAGCAAACGCTCGATGTTGTATCCTCATTATAAGATAAAATGCTATTTTCTCTGACCTGATCTATAAGGTAGAGAGGCAAGGTAGTGTTTCGTTGTTAGCTCCCACCATGGTGTTAAAAACGTCCACTTCAGTATGATGAAACAAGATAATTTTTTTCCCCCCGAGCTCACAAATGAGCATAGGAATGTGAAAGTCCAATTGAATTTCACTCTAATTTCAGCAGATTTAAGTATTTATCTGTGCTCACATGCCTGGCACATACTAAACACAACAGTGCATTTTATTCCAATGCAGGCTTCAGAGTGAAACATTAAATATTATTCCAAGGGCTTTTAAAGTGATTAAAGTGTTAAATGCCTGCTGTAGATGATTGAGGCTCTTTGCTTGCCTGATTCAGCTTCTCAGGCCAAACGTAGAATAGCGGCAGAGCCGGGAGGCAGGGAGGGAAGCTGGAATGGAGCAGTACAGCCAGTGCTGGATCTCAGGATCACAGAATGGTTTGGGTTGAAAGGGATTTTAAAGATGCCTGGTTCTGTCCTGTATCCCAAGATCACTGAGGAAGAAAATTCTCACATGACACTTTTCCTCTCCTGCTCCCCTTGAGATGGGGAAAAAGATGGGCGCACATAAAGTGGTTTTCCCTTTCCTCATTCGCCTTATTTGGTTTTTTTTTAATCTTCCTTTTCTTTGTATTAGGCAAATAGGGGAAACCTAATGAGGGCAACTCTCATTGCAGCCTGTTTACCCAAGAGAGATGGCTAACTAAGGAGCAGATTCCTTGGGATGTAAATGTTCAGTCAGGGCAGGAATATGTGGTGAAGGCCAGTACCACCCCAAGTGCTGATGCCCTTGGAAGGCTCCTGGTTTATCTTTCAGCTAACCTCAACGTTATTTTTATTTGTTAAAATATCACTAAACAACAGCTCTGTGAGAACTGCTGAACAAGGCTGGAAATGAATTTATATCCTTCTCTTAGCTCCAGCTCTGGTTTACCGGCATTTAGCAAAAAGCATCCATATGGGGGTGGAAGTGAATTATTCGCAAAATCCCAGTAATCAATAAAGGCACCCTCACCATCACCATATCTCATGCCACTCTTCCCTCGCGGGCGGTCCTCAAAAAGTTATTCATCCCCCTTGTTTTGTCGTATATTAGAAGGGTCTGCTTTCTGCTGTCATTATTAGCCGGCTTTTTGTTTGGTTATTTATTAGTTGGTTGCTCTTTTATAATGTCCGTGTTATCTCCAAAAATAAATTATCATGAAATAGAGTTAGCTCACTACTTGCCAAAGTGGCATTTACCATCCTCAGCTTCTTTTCAGCGCGAGAGAAATAATGCGGCTCCGGCAGGGCGCTCGGCCAGGCCTCCTGGCCGGCCTCCAGCTCTTTCCCTGGCGGAGCTGCCGCTCTCTCTGTCTTCTCCTTTCCCTGTCCTGTGCTCAATTTCCCCCCCTCCATTCCTTTTTATTCTTATTTTTATTTCTTTCCTCGCCCCTTGGTGAATCTCTGCTAAGGAGCAGAAGTTGATTCTTAATTTTGTACACATTGTTAGTCTCAAAATAAGGAGGAGACTAAAAACGTTTTGATGCCCAGCTTGCTGGCAGTTGTGGTGCTTTGAACTGATCTGTGTGGAGTGCTTTTCAGAAAGGCATTTCTTTATTTTGTATTTATTTATCTATTTATATATTTATTTATGAATACTCTAATGCCTGTAGCCTCTTGCGACGTAAAAATCAACTGAGTTGGAGCTGGGATTGATTGACTTTAACAGATCTTGCTTTTCTTTGCCTGTTTTATTCCATGGTTACCCAAGATGGTTCAGTTTTGAACCCAGAGCTGGGCATGGTGGGGGAAGGTGGATGTGCTTGATGTGGGTGTGGATCTGCCCCTCACCTCTTCCCATCCATGCTCCCTACCTGTCCCTCAGCTGGGATGTTCCTTGCCCAGCTCCCAGCTGAGTGTCCCGGAGGAGGAGAGGAGGTTAGGCGGGGAGGCGAGCGCTCGCCCGCCGCTAGACGGCCGGAGATTGACGCTGCTTGTTGTGTTATTTTGCAGGTAAAGATGAGCCCAGCAGCTACACGTGTACGACTTGTAAACAGCCTTTCAACAGCGCCTGGTTCCTCTTGCAGCACGCACAGAACACACACGGCTTACGGATCTACCTAGAAAGCGAGCACGGCAGCCCCTTGACGCCACGGGTTGGTATCCCAACAGGACTAGGTGCAGAGTGCCCTTCCCAGCCACCTCTCCACGGGATTCACATTGCAGACAATAACCCTTTTAACCTGCTCAGAATACCCGGCTCGGTCTCGAGGGAGGCGTCGGGGCTGGGAGAAGGGCGTTTCCCACCCACGCCGCCCCTCTTTAGCCCTCCCCCGAGGCACCATTTGGATCCGCATCGCATTGAGCGCCTGGGTGCGGAAGAAATGGCTCTGGCCACCCATCACCCTAGTGCCTTTGACAGGGTGCTGCGACTGAACCCCATGGCGATGGAGCCCCCCGCTATGGATTTCTCCCGGAGGCTGCGGGAGCTGGCCGGCAACACCTCCAGCCCACCCTTGTCCCCGAGCCGGCCCAGCCCTATGCAAAGGTTGCTGCAGCCCTTCCAGCCCGGCAGCAAGCCCCCGTTCCTGGCCACGCCGCCTCTCCCTCCTCTGCAGTCTGCTCCTCCTCCCTCCCAGCCTCCCATGAAGTCCAAGTCCTGCGAGTTCTGTGGGAAGACCTTCAAGTTTCAGAGCAACCTGGTGGTCCACCGCCGGAGCCACACGGGGGAGAAGCCCTACAAGTGCAACCTCTGCGACCATGCCTGCACGCAGGCCAGCAAGCTGAAGCGCCACATGAAGACCCACATGCACAAGTCCTCCCCCATGACGGTGAAGTCGGACGACGGGCTCTCCACCGCCAGCTCCCCTGAGCCGGGCACCAGCGACCTGGTGGGCAGCGCCAGCAGCGCCCTCAAGTCCGTGGTGGCCAAGTTCAAGAGCGAAAATGACCCCAACATGATCCCTGAGAACGGGGATGAGGAAGAGGAGGAGGAGGAGGAGGAAGAGGAGGAGGAGGAGGAGGAAGAGGAGGAGGACTTGAACGAGAGCGACAGGCCGGACTATGGCTTTGGGATGAGCCTGGAGGCGGCCCGTCACCACGAGAACAACTCGCGGGCTGGCGAGGAGGGCCGGGCGATGCCGGACGTCATGCAGGGCATGGTCTTGAGCTCCATGCAGCACTTCAGCGAGGCCTTCCACCAGGTCCTGGGGGAGAAACACAAGCGGGGCCACCTCCCCGAGCCCGAGGTGCACAGGGACACTTGCGACGAAGACTCAGTGGCCGGCGAGTCCGACCGCATCGACGAGGGGGCCGTCAACGGCCGGGGCTGCTCCCCGGGGGAGTCTGCCTCGGGAGGCCTGTCCAAAAAGCTGCTGCTGGGTAGCCCCAGCTCCCTGAGCCCCTTCTCCAAACGCATCAAGCTGGAGAAGGAGTTCGACCTGCCGGCCGCCGCCATGCCCAACACCGAGAACGTTTACTCCCAGTGGCTGGCGGGCTACGCCGCCTCCCGGCAGCTGAAGGACCCCTTCCTCAGCTTCGGCGACTCCCGACAATCGCCCTTCGCCTCCTCCTCCGAGCACTCCTCGGAGAACGGCAGCCTGCGCTTCTCCACGCCGCCGGGCGAGCTGGACGGAGGGATCTCAGGCCGCAGCGGCACGGGAAGCGGAGGGAGCACCCCCCATATTAGTGGCCCGGGCCCTGGCAGGCCCAGCTCAAAAGAGGGCAGACGCAGCGACACTTGTGAGTACTGTGGGAAGGTCTTCAAGAACTGTAGTAATCTCACCGTCCACAGACGGAGCCACACGGGCGAGAGGCCGTATAAGTGTGAGCTTTGCAACTACGCCTGCGCCCAGAGTAGCAAGCTCACCCGGCACATGAAAACACACGGGCAGGTGGGAAAGGACGTTTACAAATGCGAGATTTGTAAGATGCCTTTTAGCGTGTAC